>NC_063271.1:15874114-17240133 GCF_910591885.1 Bombus terrestris | reverse complement strand
GCCCTGGGCTTGTTTCGCCGCTGGAAAACGCGTGCACTACGTTTTGCATGTAAAATGGAGTGAAAAGAAAGTGTAAACATCGAAACTATCTCAAACGGGATAGAAATTACGATTAATCTTCGTCAGATTCGTCGAATGATTGCGATTTGCGTGTGCCCTGGGCTTGTTTCGACGCTGGAAATCATATGCACTACGTTCTGCATGTAAAATGGAGTGAAAAGAAAGTGTAAACGTTGAAATATCTCAAACGGGATAGAAATTACGATTAATCTTCGTCAAAATCGACGAATGATTGCGATTTGCGTGTTTCTGGGCTTGTTTCGACGCTGGAAAATGCGTGTACTACGTTTTGCATGTAAAATGGAATGATAAGAGCGTTTAAACGTGGAATTATCTCAAACAGGAGAGAAATAACGCTTAATTTTCGTCGAAATCGACGAATGATTGCGATTTGCGTGTTTCTGGGCTTGTTGCGATGCTGGAAATCATATACACTACGTTCTGCATATAAAATGGAGTGAAAAGAGCGTTTAAACGTTGAAATATCTCAAACGGGATAGAAATAACAATTAATCTTCCTCAAAATCGACGAATGATTGCGATTTGCGTGTTTCTGGGCTTGTTGCGATGCTGGAAATCATATGCGCTACGTTCTGCACGCACAATGCAGTGAAAGTAGCGTCTAAACGTCGAAATATCAAAAACGGGAAAGAAATATCGCCTTATATTCGATGAAATCAGCGAATGATTGCAATTTGCGAGTTTCTGGGCTTGGTTCGACGCTGGAAAACGCGTGCACTACGTTTTGCATGTAAAATGGAGTAAAAAGAGAGTTTAAACGTGGAATTATCTCAAACGGGAAAGAAATAACGCTTAATTTTCGTTGAAATCAGCGAACGATAGCAATTTGCGAGTTTCTGGTCTTGTTTCGCCGCTGGAAAACGCGTGCACTACGTTTTGCATGTAAAATGGAGTGAAAAGAAAGTGTAAACCCCGAAATATCTCAAACGGGATAGAAATTACGATTAATCTCCCTCAAAGTCGACGAATGATTGCGATTTGCGTGTGCCCTGGGCTTGTTTCGACGCTGGAAATCATATGCACTACGTTCTGCCTGTAAAATGGAGTGAAAAGAAAGTGTAAACGTGGAATTATCTCAAACGGGATAGAAATTACGATTAATCTTCGTCAAAATCGGCGAATGATTGCGATTTGCGAGTTTCTGGGCTTGTTTCGACGCTGGAAAATGCGTGTACTACTTTCTGCATGTAAAATGGAGTAAAAAGAGCGTTTAAACGTGGAATTATCTCAAACAGGAGAGAAATAACTCTTAATTTTCGACAAAATCGACGAAAGATTGCGATATGCGTGTTTCTGGGCTTGTTTCGACGATGGAAAACTCGTGTACTACGTTCTGCACGCATAATGCAGAGAAAATACCGTTGAAACCCCGAAATATCTCAAACGGGATAGAAATTACGATTAATTTTCTTTAAAATCGGCGAATGATTGCGATTTGCGTGTTTCCGGGCTTGTTTCGACGTTGGAAAACGCGTGCACTACGTTCTGCACGCATAATGCAGTGAAAGTAGCGTTTAAACTTCGAAATATCACAAACGGGAAAGAATCGTCGAAACAAGCCCAGGGCACACGCAAGTCGCAATCATTCGTCGATTTTGTCGAATATTAAGCGTTATTTCTCTCCTGTTTGAGATAATTCCAAGTTTAAACGCTCTTTTCATTCCATTTTACATGCAAAACGTAGTGCACGTGTTTTCCATCATCGAAACAAGCCCACACACGCGCAAATCGCCATCATTCATCGATTTTGAGGAAGATTAATCGTAATTTCTATCCCGTTTGAGATATTACGGGATTTCAACGCTATTTTCACTGCATTATGCGTGCAGGACGTAGTGCATAAGATTGCCATCGTCGAAACAAGCCCCGAAACTCGCAAATCGCAATGATTCGACGATTCTGACGAAGATTAAGAGTTATTTCTCTCCTGTTTGAAATAATTCCACGTTTAAGCGCTCTTTTCACTCCATTTTACATGCAAAACGTAGTGCACGCGTTTTCCAGCGTCGATACAAGCCCAGAAACTCGCAAATTGCTATCATTCGCTGATTTCAACGAAAATTAGGCGATATTTCTTTCCCGTTTGTGATATTTCGACGTTTAAACGCTATTTTCACTGCATTATGCGTGCAGAACGTAGTGCACGCGTTTTCTAGCGTCGAAACAAGCCCACACACACGCAAATCGCAATCATTCGTCGATTTTGAGGAAGATTAATCGTAATTTCTTTCCCGTTTGAGATATTTCGGGGTTTCAACGCTATTTTCACTGCATTATGCGTGCAGAACGTAGTGCATAAGATTTCCATCGTCGAAACAAGCCCAGAAACACGCAAATCGCAATCATTCGACGATTCTGACGAAGATTAATCGTAATTTCTATCCCGTTTGAGATATTTCGATGTTTACACTTTCTTTTCACTCCATTTTACATGCAGAACGTAATGCATATGATTTCCATCGTCGAAACAAGCCCAGGGCACACGCAATTCGCAATCATTCGTCGATTTTGTCGAAAATTAAGCGTTATTTCTCTCCTGTTTGAGATAATTCCACGTTTACACGCTCTTTTTACTCCATTTTACATGCAAAACGTAGTGCATGCGTTTTCCAGCGTCGAAACAAGCCCAGAAACTCGCAAATCGCAATCATTCGTCGATTTTAACGAAAATTAATCGTAATTTCTATCCCGTTTGAGATATTTCGACGTTTAAACGCTATTTTCACTGCATTATGCGTGCAGAACGTAGTGCACGCGTTTTCCAGCGTCGAAACAAGCCCAGACACACGCAAATCACAATCATTCGTCGATTTTGTCGAAAATTAAGCGTTATTTCTCTCCTGTTTGAGATAATTCCAGGTTTAAACGCTCTTTTCATTCCATTTTACATGCAAAACGTAGTGCACGCGCTTTCCATCTTCGAAACAAGCCCAGGGCACACGCAAATCGCAATCATTCGTCGATTTTGACGACAATTAAGCGTTATTTCTTTCCCGTTTGTGATATTTCGACGTTTAAACGCTATTTTCACTCCATTTTACATGCAGAACGTAGTGCATATGATTTCCAGCGTCGAAACAAGCCCAGAAACACGCAAATCGCAATCATTCGTCGATTTTGACGAAGATTAATCGTAATTTCTATCCTGTTTGAGATATTTCGATGTTTACACTCTCTTTTCACTCCATTTTACATGCAGAACGTAATGCATATGATTTCCAGCGTCGAAACAAGCCCAGGGCACACGCAAATCGCAATCATTCGTCGATTTTGACGACAATTAAGCGTTATTTCTTTCCCGTTTGTGATATTTCAACGTCTAAACGCTACTTTCACTCCATTTTACATGCAAAACGTAGTGCACGCGTTTTCCAGCGTCGAAACAAGCCCAGAAACTCGCAAATTGCAATCATTCGCTGATTTCAACGAAAATTAGGCGATATTTCTTTCCCGTTTGTGATATTTCGACGTTTAGACGCTACTTTCACTCCATTTTACATGCAGAACGTAGTGCATATGATTTCCAGCGTCGAAACAAGCCCAGAAACACGCAAATCGCAATCATTCGTCGATTTTAAAGAAAATTAATTGTAATTTCTATCCCGTTTGAGATATTTCGACGTTTAAACGCTATTTTCACTGCATTATGCGTGCAGAACGTAGTGCACGCGTTTTCCAGCGTCGAAACAAGCCCACACACACGCAAATCGCAGTCATTCGTCGATTTTGACGACAATTAAGCGTTATTTCTTTCCCGTTTGAGATATTTCGATGTTTAAACGCTATTTTCACACCATTTTACATGCAGAACGTAGTGCATATGATTTCGAGCGTCGAAACAAGCCCACACACACGCAAATCGCAATCATTCGTCGATTTTGACGACAATTAAGCTTTATTTCTTTCCCGTTTGTGATATTTCAACGTTTAAACGCTATTTTCACTGCATTATGCGTGCAGAACGTAGTGCACTCGTTTTCCAACGTCGAAACAAGCCCGGAAACACGCAAATCGCAATCATTCGTCGATTTTAACGAAGATTAATCGTAATTTCTATCCCGTTTGAGATATTTCGACGTTTAAACGCTATTTTCACTGCATTATGCGTGCAGAACGTAGTGCATAAGATTTCCATCGTCGAAACAAGCCCAGAAACTCGCAAATCGCAATCATTCATCTGTTACGTTCTGTTATGTTCGATTTGATTGTGCTATGCCTTCCGTGTTAGTCTAGACTAAATCCAGAAAAAATTTTTGTTGTGTTATCTTGAGTTTAATCGGAAGGGGCAAATTGAAATGGTATGATTGTTTATGAAACATTAATCGAGATGTCCGATTAATATGGTAGTTGCTGCCACCAGAAATAGTCTAAGGACTATTTCAAAGAATTTCCTTTTATTATTATTATTTCTTAAATTTGGGAGTGTTAGTGTATGATGAGTATTGTTTGTCTATCCTGTCTTTTGGATTCCCAGTCTGGTGGTGCCTCTATAAGCACCTTCGTGGCTGTAGGAAAACAAATCTTGTACCCTTGTCTGTTGTGTCTGTTGAATTCCCAGACTGGAAGTGCCTCTGTAAGCACTTTCTTGCCTGTAGGTAAACAAACATTGTAGCCTTGTCTGTTGTGTCTGTTGAATTCCCAGACTGGAAGTGCGTCTGTAAGCACTTTCTTGCCTGTAGGAAAAGAAACCTTGTACCCTGTCTGTCGTGGGGTTTGAATTAGGTGAGAGTCTATTATCCATTAACTGGTGTTTAATGGGTAGCGTTGACTTACGTTTGATGCAATTGGCAAAGGAATTCCACTTTTCGGCTAATCTGCTATGCGCAGGAATACTGGCACGGGAGAGGATTAAAGTTATTAGGGATAGACAATTGGTAACGTATTTATTTCGTCTGACAGAGTTATGTTGGTTTAACTATATTTTAATTTATTCGTTGTTAGTTGATTCAAGGTATTACAATATCAGCAATAAGTATCGTCGGATGCAAATGTAGATATATTATAGAGCGATGTACAATAAATAAATATTCTAGCTTCTAACTGGATAAATTTTACAAATGTTTGGTAGGATAATATTTATTCGTACCAATAAGATTAATAACAAACACTATGGTGTGATGTGGGCGATGGCGAACGAGATCGAAAGGAATGCGCCTCGCAGTGTTCGGAAATTGGTGAATTTGAGGGCGAAAAACTAGGTGGTGAACCTTCGCGATTTGACTCTAATTCTTCTCGATGCCTCCTCTCTTCCTTTTTTATTTCTGCAGCAATTAATCGTTTGTACCAACGTTCGGCTCGCTTTTTGTCGAGGTGACTTTTATCTTTTCTATTCTTTTTTTGATTTCGTCATGGAATTATAATTCGTTCTTGGCAACAAGTAAAGTCGTAAATGAGTAAATGATTATTTTATTTGGTGACTGAGTTCACTGTAGACAATCAGTGTGGCTTCGTGGGCCTCACCCAAGGATGAGCAGTCTGCTAACGGTGGGAAGAGGAAAACTGAAACTTTAGATGTTTTCTGTGACGAAAACACCGTAATCACTGGTTCATACAGCGAACAATTGTAAACAAAATAGATCGAAAGCTGATTGAGTTTATTCCAAACAATTCCTTAAATGTTGAGCAAGAACGTTTATCTCAATTTTGTAATTATATTCTCTGTAAACAATCTGTGTGGCTTCGTAGGCCTCGCCCAAGGATGAGCAATCTGCTAACGATGGGAAGAGGAAAACGAAAACCATAGATGTTTCCAATGATTGAAAACACCGTGATCACTGGTCGATACAGAGAATAATTGTCGTGAATTCAAAATGTTCGAATGAAATTTTATGTGAGTTATTTACTTGATACTTCTATCTGTCAACTATAGCTGCCGACGGATACTTTCGTTTGAAGACAACTTTGTTCAATTAAAAGTTAAAAAAGAAAGGAAGAAGGTGTACAATTTCGAATCTCCTACCTTGTTTGATTTGTGGAGTCGATCAGGTGTGAGTATGGTTTGGCGATGAATCGGTTTTAACAATTAAATTTTGTTTCGCGATTAGTTACACGATGTTTCGGATTTTCGAACTTAATTAACAATTTTATGAAACGGAATTACAATATGTACTAGATTGTTTCTTTGACGCAGACGGATCGACTCGTGAGTGAACAAAAGAATAAATGAATCACCGAATCTCAAGTTAATACCGAACCTTAAGTGCAATACTCTTACAATACTTTTTAAGTTAAACTCACTGTTTCCAATTAAGACTGACCTCTGACTGCTCTCAATTAAAACTGAACTCTAACTTCTTTCAACACTACTTTCAATTAAATTCTGAACTTGGTAAAACCAGCTCTGACCTCAATTAAAACTGCACTCCAACAACTACTCTATTGAGCACTGAATCTCTGTTTATATTCTTCCTAATTGTCACGTGACCGATTATTTCTTTTGTAATTGTACCATTACTACGTGACAATTTATGAATTTCGTAACTACCTATTTCCGCTGGGGTTCTTGTTTTCTTGATTATCTCACCCTTTGCTGAAATTTCGTCTTCTTGATCATCTCACGTTTTGCTTGGTGTTAATGGCATACAAGGTGCTTGAAAGAATGTACATGTTGCAGGTGGTCGTATTTTGCTGATGCTGCGTCTGCGTTCTTTCCATGTCCTTCGTTACTGATACCAGTGGAATGTGCCGGTCGCGTGGCTGCTTGCCCTTGCTGAGGTTGCATTTTGTGTATCATTTGCATTGTTTTGGTTATGTTTCGCTTGGTCTATGTATGATTTAGTAATGTAGTACACACATATATATGTATATCTTCAAGATGTAATTTTCTAATAGGATAGACAATTTAACAAATTTTATGTTTATTATTAGAATATCGATCTCATATATATATATATGAATAATTAACTATGATTAATAAATTTTATTAAAGAATTTCCATTTTCATTGCACTGTGTGTTTGTTTCGAGGTATCATTTTGAAGACGACCCCCACTATGCTCGGGTCACGCCACCGTTCGCGCCTATGATCACGTATGTCCGTTCTTGTGTCGAAAACGTAACGGACAAAATTCGACGTTTGGAGAGCTCGCTGCTTGGCGACAACTATGCGCTCGTCGATTCTTTGTATATGATCCGGCGGTCAGATAAGACGATCTGCTTGCGACACTGTAGGCCCGCGAGCGACGGTTAGAAAATACAGCCTGTGGTAAGCCTCGTGGCGTAACATACTCTCCCCGTTGAGAGGGTACCGATCAAGTGATATGGTGTGATGTCGTGAGAATCTCTTGTCAGATTTCGTTGCTACTGATTGTTTCGGAGTCATCTGGAGTCATTCTGCTCGGTAGTGGTACCATCCGCTTGATGCTCGGATCCAGGGTGCTCGTTGCCGTTCGAACGGTAGCCGTCCGTATGTTGCCGTCTGCGCCTGGTTGGACCTTGATGATTCTGCCTAATGGCCATTGCATTGGAGGAACGTTGTCTGCTCTGAGAATGACGATGGTGCCTTCTCGTATACCGTGACTGCCCTTGCTCCATTTGTTTCGGATGTTCAGCTCGTTCGGGTACTCTCGACGCCAGCGGCGCCAGAAATGTTGTTTGACCTTTTGAACGTGTTGCCAGACGATTGGATGAAGTGTCCCTGAAATCTCGTTCTCGAAAACTTCTTAATGCATCTCCGATGAGGAAGTGACCGGGAGTAAGGACAAGAAGATCGTTTGGGTCAGATGATATTGGAGTCAGAGGACGGGAGTTGAGGACAGACTCGATTTCAATGATCAGTGTGTTTAAGTTTTCGAATGTTAAGAGCTCGTTACCTGCGACACGTCTGAGATGTCGTTTGAAGGACTTCACTGCAGCCTCCCTCAACCCGCCGAAGTGAGGTGAGTTGGGAGGAATTCGATTCGAGGAATTTCCGTTCAATCCGTCGGTCGGCTAAAAAGGACTGAACTTTTACCTTATGATCGTCGGACTGCAGGAGGTTTCGGAGCTCTCGTAATTCTTTGTTGGCGCCAACGAAGTTGGTACCGTTGTCAGAATAAATTGTTACACAGAATCCTCGGCGAGCGATGAATCTTCGCAGAGCAGCAATGAAGGCCTCGCTAGTGAGGTCGCTGACCAGTTCGAGGTGGACTGCTTTAACTGCAAGACATACAAAGATTGCTACATATACCTTGATTTTGCGTCGATTGCGATCCTTTCGTTCTTTGATGTAGAACGGTCCGCAATAATCGATTCCGACGTTGGCAAATGGCCGAGATTCCGTTATCCGTGCAGCTGGAAGGTCACCCATTACGTAATCCACTGGAGATGGATTGGCTCGGCAGCAACGGACGCACCTCTTCAGCGTGCTCCAAACTTGACTACGGCCGTCCATAGGTCAATAAGATTTCCTTAAGGCATATAAGGTAGCGTGAGTTCCGGAGTGGAGATTTAGGAGGTGTTCATGCTCGATTATGAGTGCTGTAACTGAGGATTAGGGTAGAATGTTTGGGTGTTTCTGATTGAAAGGCATTGGTGAGAGACCGAGTCGGCCTCCGACTCGTAACATCTCGTCCTTGTCCAGAAATGGATTGAGTCGTTGCAGCTTCCCCTTCACTGCAAAATTTCGATCTGTTCTGAGAGTACGGATTTCATCTGAAAAATAACAGAGCTGTAATAATTTGACCAATTTGTTATGCGCATTGGTTAAATCATGTGTGGTTAGAGGTCTCCCGCGATCCTGTTTTTGTCTCCATCGGAGGCAAGGAACGGTAATTCTTATCAGCTTGGGCCAAGAAGCAAATCTCTCCAGTAGACTGTGGTCAGCCGGAGTCACGGACAGACGTGTTGCTTTCTTCTGCTCTGGTATTTCGGTTAATGGGTTTCACGTCGGCCAGTATTTTTCGGGTTGTTGGAGCCATTCTGGTCCATGTTGCCAAATGGTTGGTCGCAGGAAGTCTTCGGGTGATTGGCCTCGAGATATGAGATCTGCAGGGTTATCGGTAGTGGAAATGTGACGCCAATCTAAGGTGTGAGTTTTCTGTTGAATTTCTGTCACACGATTAGCAACAAAGGTTTTCAGCGTATAAGGTGATGTATTAATCCAATGTAGAAAGATTGTAGAATCAGCCCAGTAAACGGTCAGAGAAATATTGCTTGGTAAGGCTTGAAGGACTGTAGTGGCCAATGATATGAGAAGAAGTGCTCCACTCAGTTCTAGCTTCGGAATGGTTTGTGATTTAAGTGGAGCCACCTTTGACTTTGCAGTGAGGAGTTGTGTCCAGACATGACCATCCGGAGTGATGGTGCAAAGATAAACGCATGCCCCATACGCCCTTTCGCTGGCGTCACAGAATCCGTGTAATTCAATTTCCGCTGCAGTCTTGATTATAGTTTTACGTGGAAAATTCACGTTATTTAGCAAAGGCAGCTGTGCATAATGTTTGCTCCATTCTGTGTGTACGTCAGCCGGAAGAGATTCATCCCTATCAATTTTTAATGTCCAATTCCAAGTATTCTTGTATTACGGCGTGATAATCGGCTTCGAATCGTTTGTCCCGTTGGAATCGACAGCAGAGGGATGTGAGTCGCTTCATTGCCATGGCTTTTGAGGATCCAAGCGAAGGAGTTGTTCCGTTGAATGGGAGAGCGACAACGTATCGCCCTTCGTTGGTGCGTTGAACGTGATTTCGAAAGTGCCCCTCGCACTGTCGTTCCGCTTCCGAAAGGTGTGCAGTGGGCGGTCCTTTGTCGATTTCCCAAAAACGGGCGAGGTCCGCCTGTAAAGCCGTCGTGGAGGCGTGAAATGCGTATGCTAATGATTGCGAGGTTGGGCTACCCCCGATGACCCATCCGAATCGCGTTTTTGGAGACGCAAGTCGGGCCCGTTTGCTTGACTGATATCAAGTTAGCCGACACAGAGTGATGCTAGTGTTGGTCCAGCGCTCAACAATATTTCGATCGGAGCAGGTCTATGGAATCTTGGATCGGCTAGTTGGAGATTCCTAGGTATCTGTATCGTTGAGCGATCTACGGGTTGATTTGGGACCCAAGACGAGATAGTCGGTATGATTAGAAACGTCAATGTGCTTTCCTATGTGCCGTCAATGGAGGTGATCGTGGCCGTGATGTAGCGCTTCGAGGTCGTCGATAATGCGTTGAGTGTTTCGATTGGGACCGAACATTTCCGTTGGTTGAGTTTGAGTGAATTAGCGAGCTTTTCGGTAATAAAGTTCATGCCAGAGCCGGTGCCTAGCAGAGCTCTACAACGGAATGGTTGAATTTCATTATTCAAGATGTTGACCTGCGCTGTGACTAACAAATCGTGCTGCAATGGTTCAGAAGGAAGCGAGGTCAATGAGTCCGTTTTCTGTGGTTCAGTTCCTAGCAAAGTCGTGTGATGACGTCATTGTTTTCCTTGTCGTTTAGGACTGGACGATATAGTTGATCCCGATGCCGCCGTTCGCGATAACCGAGATTCGCGTTTCGGAGATGTTCGCGGAGACGTTCGGGGAGACGTTCGGGGAGACGTGGATGCGCGTCTCGAACGACGTGACGAACGCGGGTCGGTGAACTAGGCGAAGATCGACCTTTGGATGATCGTTCGCTCGACGATCGACCGCTCGATGATCGGCTGACACGTGTTTGTGATTTGTAATGACCATGGTCTTGATGCAGATACGTGTGGTGTCGCTATCTACAGATGCGACATGACCCGGCGGAGCATTGAGTAAGAGCGCGTCCCTTGCTTAAACAATTAGTACAGAGCGACGCCCTTTGGGCGATTTCCAGGCGTTCTTTGGGCGACTTCGCTTTGAAGACATCACAATTCCATAATTCGTGTTGTCCTTGGCAGTTCGGACATACCAACGTAATATGTGTAGTTGTGAATGCGTAACTTCGCGGCGCGTTCGATCGCTGACGGTTGTGCTGATCGGACGCCCTTTTTAACGCGGTTGATGCTGAACTCGTTCTGTCGCCGTTCGTCCGTGTTTTCAGAAAATCTACCAAGTGCGTATATGACGGCACTTTCTTGTCCGGTAGTGTGCGTTGCCATTTGCGAATGATGGCTGAGGGTAGCTTCGACGTGAATAGTCTTATAAGTACGACGTTTGAAGTGACTGGTTCACCGGGTTTTTCTAACGCTTGGAGGTTTACCTTGACCGCCTCGAGAAAATCATCTATAGCTTCGGGTCTCTCTTTAGATATTTTCGGATAGTCGAAACTCAAGTCCCAGTGGAGTCCAAATGATGGCGGCAAGCAGAACGGACACGTGTACGTCGCTCCGTAGGCATAACCGAAATATCTGGGTATATTAAAGAATTCGGGCGGAAAGTGCATGAAAGTGAAGTTTCTAGTGCTCCGGAATGAGTGGGAACACAAGAGATAGGTGAGCTCGCTGGTATAAAAGCGAGAGAAACGATTGAAAGTGCTGTGTGTGAAAGTGAGGTTAGGGGCAAAGCGGGGGCCATCTTGGGTCGCGCGACCGAAGCGCCACCGTGCGGGCTACCTGGGTAACCAAGGAGTGGTGGAGAGCGCCCCAGTGGAGGGCCAGTCAAAACTCCCCGCGGCGAACAGACACGAATCGCATACACGCGGAAGTATACAGTGGGATTATACGACGACCGGCTACGTTGAAGGACATCCATCTCAAACACACATATATAGATATATGTATATAAGACAAACACAATATGGACAAGTACTGTAAGTCAAGTAAACTTACGGCTCAGGGGGTTTCGGAGCTTCCAGGCCCCGTCGGGGATTCGAGTAGCGTCCCAGGCTCGACCCGACGGTCACCCAACGACTGGACGAACGGCGAGGGGAAGGTCGATCCCTGGGCCTCCCCTCGTTCGGTAAACACGACCGGGGACCAAGAAACAGCCGCGGTTGTCACAGAGGAAATGACGAGCATGAAAAGCACTAGAAGATGCCTCGAATTTGATGAAGACATCGCGGGAATCATCGAGGATGTCGAGATGCCAATGCAGGCACTCAAGGACAAGACACCACTCACCGAAAAGGCGACCCGAATCGCCAAGGAAAAAATCTTCAGAGGTGACAAGATCACCAGATACATGAGAAAGTCCCCAGTGGAGGGGAGCGCGTGCATGACAACGAGAAGCCTGGCCAGGAGCCAGCCGAGGGCAACGAGGGACGAAGCGGCCAGCACCTCGGAGCTAGACACACCGGCGGAAATGTCGGACAGCGGCAGCGAAACGGCGGCACCAAGGGAATGGCTCAGGAGGAAGGCCATGGCGAACAGAGCAACGGCCGAGACCGAAGACAACGACGAGGACAGTATCGTCATTAAGATGAGCGAATGGAAGGCGATGACGGAAATCATCACAGAAGTCTTCCGCGAAATCCAACACATAGGTAGCAGACTCTACCTCATGAGCAAAAAGGATACCGACATCAAGAAAAGGAGGGACGCCATCAGTAAAAAAGCGATCAAGCTCCACTCGATGTTGGACGAGATGAGGCTCAAGAGGAACGCGAGGACAGTCACGGCCACCAGGATGACCACCCCTCCTGGGAGGACTGAGGAGAAGGAAGAAAAAAGGAAGGAGATATCGCCCGTCGAGGGGAAGGGCGACACCAAGAGAAAGAGACCAACGACGGTGGAGGCCTCCTACGCAGGAGCCTGTGCCGGCAACAGCTCGGTAAAAGCGACTACGGAATGCACGGACAGCGATGTAAAGGAAGACTGGATCCCTGTCCGCGGAAGGAGAGGAAAAGGAACGGACACCCCGACGGTGGTCAGGAAGGCGAACGCAGGAAGGGCGGCATTGGACAAGCCAAAGAGGCCGGAGGGACCGAAGAGGATACGTAACAGACCCGAAGCCATCTTCGTCAAAGTAGGGCAGGACAAGGAGTGGATCCAGGTCTACAAAGACTTGATGGGGGCAAGGGAAACCCTTAAAGAGAGCTGCGGGATTAGGAGGACCAGAACAGGTGTCATCCTGATCGAGCTGAAAGCAGGTAGCAACGCCAAAAAGACGGCGGCGGATATGAACACGGCGCTAAGAGGCAAGTTGAGAGCGCTACCAATGCGCGACAAGACCTCCGTAGAGATCAGGGATATAGACCCGCTCGTAGGCAAGGAAGAACTAGCCAAGGAGATAGTAGAGCAACTGGGCGTAAGCGACATCACTGAGGTCGAAGTAAAGACCCTAAAAATGGCGCCGTGGGGCACCCAATCGGCAATAGTGACGATGCCGAAAGCCTATCTGGCCAAAGAGGGGGCGAGCCGGAAGATCAGAACCGGCTTGACGATAGCCTCGATAAAGGCACTACCCAATGTGGTAAAGTGCTTCAGATGTCACATGTTTGGGCATATCGCGAACAAGTGCACGGCGATAAGCCCTGGAAAGGAGATTTGCAGGAAGTGCGGAGCCAAAGACCACACGATAGCTGCCTGCGTCAACGCACCTTGCTGCTCCATCTGCAGCAAGGAGAAAGGAGTGAAATTTGACCACGTAACCGGATCCCTGGCTTGTCCGGAATATAGAAGGCAGTTGAAAGCGAGTAAATGAGGATACTGCAGATAAACCTCAACAGATGCAAGCTGGCGCAGGACATGATGCACCAATGCGCGATCGAACTTAGGCCGGATATAATAATAATTTCCGAGCCGAACAGGCAGCTACCGCACTGGTTTAATGACACCAAAGGAGACGCCTCGATATGGGTCACACTCCTCAATGGCAAGCTGCCTGATGAAACAACGGAGGTCAAGAGCGACGGGATAGTGGGCGTCCGTGTTGGCGACGTCTTCTGCTTCAGCGGATACTGTTCGCCCAACATAAATAAGCCAGCATACTGCAAATACATAGACACGCTGTCTGCTATGACGAAGAGCGTTGCTAGAAGACACGACAAGGTCGTCGTGGCCGGAGACTTCAACGCAAAGTCAACCTGTTGGGGAGGATCGACCACAGACAAGAGAGGGAGAGTCTTAATGGAGGCACTAAGCGCCCACCGGGTGTTTCCATTGAGGCTCAAGGAAAAGTACACCTTCTTCATGAACGGGAAGACGAGCTTCCCCGACATAATAAGCGTATCCAACAAGGTCAGCGAGATACACGCCGGAAGCGCGGTCTTGGACAAATACTCGGCCTCGGACAATCTGTACGTGCTCCACAGGTTTAAGACGAGGAGGACCCGAACCGTATCGAAGTTCTACAGGTACGTGACCAAGGACATGTCGCCGGAGGAGTTCCTGAGCAGATTCGACGACACACTGAAGAAGGAGGACCTCAACGCGGCTAGCGGTGAGGATGGGGCCGAGCTCTTGCAAAAGAGCATAGAAGGTACGTGCGAAGGGATGCTAAGGAAGTTGAACGGTGCGGCGAGCCGCAAGTACGCGAACTACTGGTGGAACCCGATGATCGCGGAACTGAGAGCGCAGGCGCACAAAGCGCTCAGGAAGGTGACGAGAGAAAGCAAGAAGAATGCCGGCAACACCGAGCCCCTCGTCAACGCCTTCAAGGAGATCCGTAGGCAGTTAAAAAAGGAGATCGCCTGTAGCAAAAAAACAGCTTGGGCAGAATACTGCAAGATACTGGAGAGCGACCATTGGGGCAAACCCTATCGCACGGTCATGAAGAAATGTAAAAGCGAGGGACCAACAAGCGACATGCCGATCGCCATGGTGAAGGCAGTCCTACAGAGGCTATTCACCCTGGGACACGGACCCCCCCATTATGAGGGCCGCGAAGAGGCAGAGACCGAAGAAGAAGGAGATATTAGCCTCAGCGTCGCCATCGGCGAAGGCGATGTCGTCGATGCCGCCGGAAGAATGAACTCCAAGAAGGCTGCAGGAGTCGATGGCGTGCCGGGCGAGATCGCGAAGCTGGTAGCGAGTCGCAGGAGCGAGCTCATGACAAGGGCGTTCAACGGCATCACCGAATCAGGAAGGATCCCAGACTGCTGGAAGACGGCCAGAGTAATACTGCTAAGGAAACCGGGAAAGGATCCCAGTCTCCCCAACGCGTACCGGCCGATAAGCATACTCCCAACCATGAGCAAGATCTGGGAGAAATGCTTTAAGAGGATCATCGAGAGATGCATCGGGACGGACCCGTTCCATCGGAGGCAATATGGCTTCAGAAAGAAGAGGAGCAGAGTAGATGCCATCACGCAGGTGATGAAGTTTGCCAACATCTGCAAACAGAAGAAGGTAATATGCGTGATGATCACCCTGGATATTAGCAATGCCTTCAATTCGCTCAGCTGGAAGAGCATATACGAGGAATTTGACAAGAGGAAGCTGCCATGGAAGGTCAAAAGACTAATCGGCAGTTACCTATCCGGAAGGAGGATCATCGTGAGCAACCAGCACGGCACGGTGGAGCACGAGGTGGCGGCGGGAGTCCCGCAGGGATCCATCCTCGGACCATTCCTGTGGAACTTGGTATACGACCGGTTGCTCGAGAGACTCGACAACATGCAAATGGTCAGAGCAACCGCCTTCGCGGATGATCTGGCCATCACATGTTCCGTCGGGAGAAGCGAAGATGCCTCCGTCAAGGTCAACACGATGCTAAGGATCGCCAACGATTGGTGCACGAGTGTCGGGCTCACCCTGGCGAGGGAAAAGACGGAGGTCATGCTCATCACAAGCTTGCGAGTGCCGAGAGTGGTGAAACTCAGGTCGGGCTCCTCGGACATCGAAACGGTCGATCGCATCAGGTATCTCGGAGTCGTCATCGACTCCAGTCAGAGGTTCGGTGCGCATATCGAGATGGTGTGTAACAGAGCCGACAAGTTAATAGGAGCCCTTAGGGGAATTCTACCCAACATCAATGGGCCGCCCAGCCTGGCTCGTAGGCTCTACTACAATGTGTGGGAGTCCATCGTAACTTACGGAGCACCGGTGTGGGCTAGAGCAGCGAATACCGATAAGAACAGGAAAAAGCTGAAACGAGCACAACGAACGGCCCTGTGCATAACAACGACGGCATACCGTACCGTCTCCCACGCGGCACTTTGCGTGTTGACCGGGAATCTCCCGATTTACATAAAGATAAAGATGCTCGGAGAGACCTACGAGAGGAACAAGATCCAGGGGACCAGGATTGGCACGGATGACGACTCCAAGCTGAAGGAGGAACTGGAGGCGATTCGCAAGAAGGCCCAAGAGGACTGGCAGAAGGAGTGGAACAACTACAAAAAAGAAAATATCACAAAGAAGCTAATACCGAGTGCGCTGCTATTTACCAAAAAGAAGATGGACATCGATCACCACACCATGCAGCTGCTAACCGGGCATGGGAGCTTCGGTGTCTATAGGAAAAGGATTGGCAGGGACAGCGACAGCAACTGTCTCGACTGTGGAGACCCGAACGACGATGCAGAGCACGTCCTCTTCGCGTGCCCGAAGTGGACGGACAGAAGGATCGAGCTGGAGAACGCTCTGGGCGGGAAGATAGACGTGGGCAATCTGATCGCCACGGTGACCGCCAAGGACGAGAGCTGGAATAAATTCAGGCAATTCTGCAAGACCGTGTCATGTGTCACAGGAGGGTGACAGCGAGGGCCTGGGAAGAGGCAAGGAGGAGAACGAGCGAAACAACAACTACGCGGAGCAATGAGGGCAAGAACATGAAACAACGGAAAACCGCAGAAGGAGACCAGCCCAGTATTCTGAACTGGCTGAGAGGACGACATGAGCAGTAACTGCCCGAAGAAGTAGACACAACGGGGTACGAAAGGACAACCCTGATGACTGCCGACAGGTTTTACCGGGGTTGTCTGCCCTCTAAGCGGAGGAAGAAGGAGGAGGGGTTTTTAGTGGGTATGGTAATGACATCCGACCGACTCCCACATAACCCAGTGATGCGGGTCACTGGGCATGCGTAATAGCATTTTCCCCTCCCCACGCAAAAAAAAGTCCCAGTGACGCATGCAGATTTGACGGTGGCAGTCGAATTTTTCTTTAAGAACGTCAATGGCGATTGTATAATTTGACTCGGTGATGGCTAACGATTGTATACTTCGCGCGGCCCTTCCAGTCAAAGCTGATCGGAGATGATAGAATTTTTGGACTGGTGTTAGTTGTTCATTTTGATCTATCGTTGACGAGAAGGAATTGTAAAATGACTGCCAATCCTCGATGGTGCCATCAAATGTAGGTATCCGAATCTCTGTAGTTTAAGCGAAGCAGACTCGCGACCGGCGGCTGATTCGCCGTTTGTCGAATGTGACGGCGTAGTTAGTCTTATATTGTTTAATTGATTAGTTACTCGGAGTTATAGTTTTTCGTACTCGTCTCTTTCTCGTTTTCGCGCGCGATCTCTTCCTCATCTATAGTTATAATCTCGTTTTGCCTCGTGGCGTAACAAAGGAATTCAATTATACAATGTCAATCTCTTAGAAATTCAGGTAAGAGCAGTACCTCTGGAAATACTTCAATCATGTGAAGCCACAGCCACATTCTAGTTGGTATTTTATTTGTTTCTGCTATGCACAATATGGTATGAGATTTATTGTTGCGTTTCTTAGCAGTAGTTATATCAGATGGACTCTCAGTCATGTAGACATTAGGAAATTCATCCACAATTAATATTGCACTTTGACCTCCTAGAACACAATCCTCTGGATGACTTGCTACATAATTTTCAGAAACCTCATCACATCCTTCATACATTTTCTTAACTACGTGTTTCTTTATTTCTGAAAATAAACTATATGTCGGATGCACGTCAGGATTGTGGGTGGGGTGTTCGGTGTATCTTCGTTGGAATTAGCCATAGGTGCGGTGTAACAATGGTTGAGTTTATTGACACAAATTAGAGAGATTTACAGCGTCGATAGATAATCGCAAGGTTTCGATGTTCGCGGCACTATGACAATGGTCTCGGCTCCGGCAACGTTTCCGCGGTCAACGGATACTGGACTTTACCCTTCGTTTGCGTCTAAGTTACACTATATGTTAGAGCACGGGGGCAATTATTTCGTATACGAAAGACAGGTCGATTACTGATGAGATCGCACTAGAGAGTGTCTCTCCGTCGCGGTGATGCTGTCGAAGAAAACTATGATGGGTGTGCCTAAGGGCACGAGATCATCGGATTCGCGGAGAAAAGTCTTCGCTCGAAGGGTGAGGGAAATTGACGTTGCTGTTAATTGGTCAATTTCCATGTTGGTGGTTAGAGAAAGATATTAGCTGTCCTTGGGGAAAGTTGCTAGCGAGAAGCGTCGTTCGTGGAAGGATAGATTTCTCTTATCTTCCCGTAGTTGGGGCACAGGCCATTTGTCTATTTGAGAGACTTTGTGTAATTGAAATTTAATATTCGTAGCGGGTCCTCGCCCAGCTAAACATATACTGTGAAGATGCGTTGGCATCTGGCAATCGTCTTACCCGAAGGACAAAGTCTGCGTGTGGCGAGCCACGGGACAGAAATCGTTGAAATGTTTACCGTCGTGCCCCGTCCCAAGTATTTCTTTTAAGGAAAGCTATAGAGTTACTTCATGCCTCTGTTAGGTAAAACGTTCATCCCTTGACCGCGGCTACGTTCGGCGACCGGTTGTCACCTCGAGCCCGAGCTCACTATCATAAATTTCGAATAAGTACAGTCGGATCGAATTACAACAGTTTCTTAGTGCGGCTATGATGAAATCTGGGTTACAGCGCTAAGGGGGTCCTCCCACCGCTCCAAAGGGGAGGCTCCGGTGTTCTTTCATCTCCGACATATATATAAAACTTTGTGCTCTGCATACAGATTCAATAAGACCTACCTAGATAATTGGCAGTAAGTTCACTAGGTGTTACGTCGCGTCAAAAAGTCCGTGCGATGTCCTTTATTGTCTGACCGTCAAAGCCCAAGCATCGTTAGAAAAGCCCTCAATAAACCTATGGCCCCACCATAAACCGAGTCTCATTAGCTTACAAGAACCTTGAATCCTGCAAGTATTTTCTGTTTATAGCTGGTACTTAAAAATGTCCTTAGGTTTATTGAACGTTCTTAAAGATTACGGAGAAAGCTGGTAGTTATGACGGGAAGAACTGGTAATTACATGATAGGGAAAACCAGGCATCTATATAATAGAAATGTCCAGATTTTCCCACGAGTCATGCCGGTAGGGTGCTTACATCTCCCATCTTCAATCGTTAGCGTCTTAACCAATGGGTAGCGCAGATCCTTGTCCTCGTATTCATAACGAGAAGTATGAACAGCGAATCAGCTTCCTTCGTTAAAAAACCACCCCCATATCGAGCTTTCTTCCGTAATCACATCAGAACGAACCTCAGAGTTCCTATGGTTCCGACGAAGAGTGCATACAGTTCATACTGCTCTCAGAGTTCCTACGGCTCTCACGGTGCCTAGAGTCCCCCTAGCTCTCGCAGTGCCTACAGTTCCTACGGCTCTTACGGCTTCTATTGCTACAACTGCTACCAGTGCTACTACGGCTTCTACGCCACTAAGAGGGTCAACTCTACTGGTTCGCATCCCCAAAGTGCAGTCACGCAAGGGAGTCCAGTCAGTTCAGTTCAGTTCCAGTTCAGGGCCAGTCAGTTCCAGTTCAGTCACTCAGTCAAGTCAGACGGTCGAACAAGTCACACAGTCGAAGTCAAGCAGTCGAAGTCTATTCATTCGGTCATTCGATTCATTCTGCGGATTCGATTCAGTCAAAGTCGGATCTGATCAATCGCTACGTCTGCTACAACACAAGGGCCTACATCTATCAGATTGGCAGTCAGAATCTCAGCAAGATCAAGGCAATCCTCATACTCAGCGACGTTACTAGTATTATACGAAGTTGTTGGAAAATATATAAGTTATAATACTGTTAATCACGGAGTTATATCATTTCAACCACCCCTATTGTCTTAACGGAAATCAGGGGATCGATCTACTCGCGGCGTCGATTATTATAATCGTAACGGGAATTTACGACTCCCGTTGACGTGTTTCCTCGCGATTGCGTCTCCCCGCGATTGGTCGAATTTACACTAGGTGTCATTTAACACCATCCTAATATCAGTTGAAGGCACATTTTCACGTCACATTTGAGTCCAACAAAAAAAGAATTTTCTCTAATAGACTGTTTCCTTGTACAATTGTGTCACGACCAACTATATTTATCTACAATTCTTGCTTGATTCCAAGCTAAACTCCTGCCTATACAATCAGGATGTGGACACGTAGAAACTGTCCTAATTAAACTCATTTCTTTAACCATCCGCATAATTCTCCTTCGTGTCCCTGTTGCAACATTGGTCTGACCACAACTTCCAAATATCCTCCTTGATCTCCAAATCTCACCAAACATTGTCTGAAAATAAATAGTACAATTACATTAAAGAAACTAAATCTTCCAATATCCACTTCCAATATTTTTTAATATACTCAAAAGATTTAAAAAGCTAGTTATTTTTAGAATGAAATAATATGAACAATTATATGACATTGTAAAAAAATTAAACGGTTCACGTTTGAGTTCACGTGAATGAACAAATTCGTGGCACCTATTATGAACAGTAAGTGGAGAAGAAAAATCAATACTCTTCTAGGTTAAATGTAACATTATTGAAAACTCTCGAAATTAGAAAATAACATTGATGAAATGTTTTAATCACTCGGTTAATAATGATCCTTTAGTCAATGGGAAATACAGCATGATATTACAAAGAGGGAAAGATAAAAAGTACAATATAGTTTCGAGTAGCAGAAGCAACAAGTATAATTAGCACGAGTTCATCAAAACGTAAGGCAACAATTACCTCGCTTTGACTCTTACGTTCTTCATTTTCGATGCAAAAGTCATCTCTATACCGAATACTCCACCACTTCTAAGGAATAAACAAAAACCTATAACATTTTCAAATCAACTAAAAAGTATACAAAAATAAGGAAGTCAACGAGAAACGAGGAGAGACTGCGAAGCAACCTCGATATTATACATTGATCGTGTAATGAATTGAACATTTTAGGCATGGAATGTACAGACAAGGCGCGGGTTAGACCTATCACCTAATAAAGTTTTTTGTCCCACGCCTAGAGATCACTGAAGTCTTATTACCATATTAGTGTCATTCCTAACATTATCGTTTCAGCATTGAGTAAAACCACAGACATGTTACAGCTACCCTATTCTAAGTCAATGATAAGATCATAAGATAGAATACAAACCTTATTAAGCCTTTAACTACCTTTAGATTGATTGAAATGATTAATTTAGTCTGATTTAATGAATGATGATAACGTATAGATGAAGACATGGACGAAGCTATTACTTTATCGATAAAATAGCGGTCGCTTTCGATTCAACCGTGTATTTTTCTATCACTAAGGGGTGTTTCAAGTTTAAGAAAAATATAAAACAATTCCTATTGATATACGATTTTTCGTATTAATTTCATACATAAAAGTATTCTTGTTTGTTGACATCAAAATGAGATTAATGTATACAAATTCAAGGGCCACAGCAGGATTAATACGAAAAATATCCTATCGAGATTTCGTTTATTAATAGCGCGGCATAAATAATACTTCTATTAAGTAATTGTCATAAATTATTTGGCATCATTTAGAGAATGATGGAAAACGATCTTACCAGTATTGATATTAATAAAATTTGTTATATTTAAACTAGTTTATACAGAATCCAATTTAGTACACTTCTCACTGACTGCCCATAGCCATTTTATAACTTTATCATTTTTTGCTTCATTCGAAACATCTGCTACTTTATCATTACTATAACAAGAATATATAACATTATATTTTAACATAGTATTATATATTGGGTCTGCTATATTCAAATTTTCTAGAATTTTACTGAAACTTACATGAAACATTCTCCAGTTACATCATCCAAAGACGGATCTGATGCAGCAAATAAAGCAGATTGCGCCCCCTTTATAGGCGTCTTAATAAATAACCATGTAAGTGTATCTACGGTCAGTCTACCTAAAAGGTTTTGATAAATTCCCACATGTCGCATTATTTCTGTTTGTACTATACCAGAGTGGAGGTAATTCACTGTAACACCAGTTCCTATATGACATAAAAAAATAATGCTTTATCGATTGCATTATTTCTTCAAAAATAATTTTATTTTCTGTTAAAATGACAAAACCTTTCAATTTATTTGCCAATTCCTTCGTAAATAGAATATTAGCTAATTTGCTCTGTGCATATGCTTCGCCCAGCTCATAGGTTTTGTCATTATTCAAATCGTTGAATTTAATTTTGCCACACTTGTGTGCAGTACTTGAAACATTTACAATCCTTGATGATGCAGAATCTTTTAAAGTGTCTAACAATAAATTTGTTAGTAAAAAGTGTGATACACACCAAATTGCAATTCAATTCCTTCTTGGGTATACATCTTAGGACATCTCATTACTCTTGTATTATTTATAAGAATGTGAAGCTTCTTGTGTTCTACAATGGAAACAGATAATACAAATTATGCTATAGACGTATTGATTTAGTTATAATTAGTTCAAGAAGAATTTCTTTCTAATTTAGTATTCGAAAATAGATCAACTAAATGTATTTAATGGTCAATATTAGTAGTTATTCACTTTATACATATAATGAAGCTATGTTATTTCATTTCATTTCATACTCTAACATAGGATATGGTATATATCTTTCTTAAATTGCTCTACAAAATCCGTAATGCTTTTTTGAGATGCTAGATCACATGGTCTACAATAAACATATTTATTCCTACTTTATACTACTATATCACGGCGTGTCTAAGAAAAATAACAATTAATTTTATATCTCACATTTTAATATTACTCTTAATATGATACAAATCATTTTTTTAAAATACATTTTCACATTTTTCTATATCTCTACAAGCCATTATAACTTTAGCCTCTC
This sequence comes from Bombus terrestris, assembly GCF_910591885.1. Taxonomy (NCBI): domain Eukaryota; kingdom Metazoa; phylum Arthropoda; class Insecta; order Hymenoptera; family Apidae; genus Bombus; species Bombus terrestris. The sequence continues at coordinate 17,217,230 of NC_063271.1, read as the reverse complement.
GTTTAGCTAAATCACGAGCTATTTCTTTACCAATTCCAGTATTTTCTCCTGTTACAGTAATTACTTTGTCAGTTAGTTTTCTTTATCATTCTCATATAATTCTCCACTAAGATAATCTCTGCAAATGAAAGAAATGAATAATAAGTAAAGTAAAATATAATTTCACGTTTAAATAGGGCCACTTACATATTGATTTGTTCTTTACGAATAAACAAAGAATGAGCAATCATATTATGCTATAATAAAAACGCAGTTCAAAAGAATAATCTCTTTGCAAAATATAGAGACATTACCTAAGTAAGTAACCTCCACCAACGATGGTCAAACCGGCTGAATATACATAAAAAGGTATTGAAACAGCCGCAAACATTTTTCTAAATAAATAAAACTGCAACAATAATTAACGGCAATTTTTTAGAATTAATAAATAGGATTAATCATCAATAATTTGGTAAAACATTGTACGATTTATTTTCTCCTTCACGTAATATACAATGTACCCACGCACGTGTATCTGAAGTAAACGGCAAAACTGAATTTATAATAATTCAATCATGAAACAAATATGCAATAGATTTTGATAACATCGATTAAAATATAATGGTCCATTTCTATATATTATAATTTATCTTAGTTTATTGTCATTGTTAATTTATATTATTTTAATCATAACTAATCATAATTAATTCAGATTTCTTCTCGATGTCAAGAAATTTAATACTCAGAAACGTGTAATGTATTTGTCGCAAATATAAAATTGTATACTTTATATTTTATATAATTGATCGTATTTGATCGTATCAGACATTAACAGAAAATAAAAGAAGACTCACACATGAACACACACGATATTGAAAATCGATATTGAAATTCGATAAATCGAATTGAAAATATCGAGATTTCAGAATCGATATCTGTCAATGTCTGTTAATGTTTGTATATTAGCTTCGATTCTCATCTAACGAGGAATTTTCTAATTTCGCTGCCAGAATTACATCTGTCATAATTAATCATTTCTGAACAAGTTGCATATTGTACAAATTTTTTATTTTCTTCTGCAAATACTATAATTTAATATGCCGTTACGGAGAGCGTCATTTGTTATCAGAGATATAAAAGTATTACAAAGAACGCTATTCATAGAAGACTTCAATCCTCACGAAAGGTTTGGAATTATATCTCAACACGATTATATTTTTTATTACTTTTCTATTATTGCATAAGATTTTTAAACTTCATTACAACCACAGAAATTTTCTACTTTTAATCGATATTAACTTTAACTTGATAGTCTGACTGCTTGCAAATTGTAAGTGTACGGTTAATTTTAATGTAATATCCTAATGTGCCTTAGAGGAAAGGACAAGTAATGATGTTTTGATTTAATAAATGATATTCGAAGCAACGAAATGATTACAATGCTGTTGTACGTCTTATTCTCATGGGCGGCTTTCGACTTCCCGGTTCATACTCTCCGGCTTCTACACACGCTCGCTCTCGCTTCTCAACACACACTCCGCGTACCTTTTGCATCCATCCTCTCCGGCATCTCAACTAGCTCTCCCTTTAGCGTCTCTTTGCCTTTTTCCGTCCTTCGGAACACGTGTCCCAAAACGCCCGTGGTCAGGGTCACGCAGGTCCTTTCCACGAAAACTGTCCACATAAAAAGACCCAACGACACATTGATGTACCTGACGATGCCGCGGCTCTTGCAACTTTGTTTACGGTTCGGCCGATACCTTAGGCCTTTTGGCCCCGATACTACATTCGACCATCCTGCAATATCATCTGCCCTCAGATGTGGTCTTCAGTTTCGCTATCGTCGGATGCGTCGTCTTCGGCGTTGAGGACCCAAGGCTTCATGAAGTCGGCGGTCGTCGATGTGTGCGCAGGCCCCTCATGCTCCCCCAGCTTCTCCACCATGTGTCGGTCATTCCGCATTGTTCGTGATACCCGGTACGGACCTAAAAATTTTCCCCCGAGTTTTAAACCTGAGTTTTAAATTGGGTTTTCTTAATGGCCACTAAATCTCCCCTTAGGTACTGCTTCGCACTCTTCCGTCTTTTGTTGAAATTTTTCCTATTTTCCTCTTGCGTCGCAGCGATCTTCCTTTTTGTGTCCTCACGTAACTCACGACGCTGTTTTTCGAAATTCACACCCCACTCTTCGTCGATTAATCTTCTGATTACATATCCATCGGCCTGACTGCACGTTGCGGCATCTAAAATCTTACGGACTTCAAGGCCCTTGTTCTGTGCGCTTCTCAACCGTACAATCTGCCCGTCCTCACACTCAACCTCATACATGGCACCCGGCAGTGGATTTCTACTCGGGGTATCCGCATACTCCATATTTTTGCCCGGCCTATGACATACCTGACACTTAAAATCGCTTTCGTTCTTTCGCAACTTCACCAAGTCGTCTATTTCTCTTTTCTCAGACGGCGCCAGTATTCGCGGTCTTCGTACTATGGGTTTGTCGCTTTTCGAAACGATATTCGCGGTTATCCCGACGTCCTGCTTTTTCTCCGGTTTATACCCCCTAACGATATCGCGAATCGCTTCACGGTGGTGAGATTCCTCTACGTGCGCTAAATCCATCTCGTCGGTCTGTTCTATCACGTTGATCCTAAATACATCCGACGCGTCTTCGTGATCGTCAGCCTGCCAGTCGGCGATCATAACCTTCGTAAATTCACCCGAGGTCTCAATGTCAGCGGAACCCAAACCATCAAACCTAAGTTTACAATTTCCTAGGGGTGGTGATCCTAACCTCGCATACTCGTCTGATCGTATAAACGTAAGCTCACTGCATCTATCCTCTAACGATATAGACTTACAGTCATCTATCGACACTTCTTTCACGTACTCCTTCTTCTCGGGTCTCGGGATGACGTAAGTCTCCTTTGGTCGTAGAGTACACTTCGCCGCAACATGCCCAAATTCGTTGCAGCTAAAGCACCTCACACCTTTCTCTTTCTCCGAACACTGAACACTTATATGATCGTCACCGCCGCAATTAAAGCACCTTTTGGGATCACTGCTCGTTTGTCTCGACTGACTCCGCATTGCTGATCGTTCTGCTTTATCGTCTTTGCGTTCATCAAATTTTGTTTTCGCCTTCATATCTCTTTTCATAGCTTCATACTGCTTGAAGCGTTCCTTCAACTGCTGCATATTCCAGGCCCCATATAGTATAGTTTTATTTGTGACCCCATCGGGAATACCCTGGATAATATAGTCGATTACCGACTGTGTATCGACTGTTCCTTGTCCCGCAATCTCACGCATACTATACATATATTGAAGCAGACTCTCGTCTGCTCTTTGCGTTCTATGCGCTAACTCCTGATGTACCTGCCGGTCACCCACTATGTCTTCGAACTCATCTACCAGCGCCTTTTTAAACTTCGCCCAGGACTTCATGCATTGTTCTTGGCGTACGAAAGCTTGGGCAGAGCCTGTGAGAAGCTTCCTAGCGAAAACCACCATGTGGATGTCCGACCAGCCACACACTTCCGCCATTTCCTCGAAATCTCTTATAAATTGAGTTACATTCGGTAGGTCATCTCCGCTGAATTTTTCGAGCGAGTCTTCCACGTCTTTAAACGTTAATACCGTGCACTTACGCTCGTCTTACCTTCGTCGTCTTCCCACTGGAGTCACCAGAACTCCGCCGTCTTGACTATTGAGATCGTGATTCCCTGGACCGTTGACGTCTAAACGGTCCTCAATCACGCCCACCTCATCGTTGTCGTCGTCTTCTTCTCATGCACGGTGTTCCCGCTCTAAGCGTACCGCAGCCAGCAATCGCGCTACCAGCTAGCGCTTTCTATCCGCTAATCTCATGATGACAATCACTAAGCATGACAATCACTAATATACAAGCCCAACAGGGCAGCACAAAACCAGAGATAATACCAAATACAGAGCACGCAACAACACCAAACACATCAGCAGCAACAGCATTGGTAGTCTAAGCTACGCTCAAGTAACCAGCCAATCGACACACACAGGCAACCAATACCACCACAATAGTAACAACGACAATCCATAAAGACCGAAATGCTAACCAGAATGATAAGCGGAAAAAACTCAACACTCAGACAGCAAACCAAACAAATCACAGTCATGCTACAACTACTTACAAACGTGCTAAGCAAAAAATAAAAACGGACACGCTAAAAATAGCAGCCTGGAACTCAAACGGCCTACAACAACGGGCCCTTGAAATTAAAACATTCATATACAATAACAATAGAGACATACTACTTGTCTCCGGAAACATACTTCACTACAAACAGCTACATGAAAATACCATACTACACCATATATGATACCAAACACCCCTCAGAAAAAGCTCATGGAGGGACAGCAGTGATAGTCGGAAACGATATCAAACATTGTTGAGGTTATTCAGTATATAAAGAGGGAAAAACGCGTGGATAAAGTGTAAGATACAAAGTATATATTTGACTTAATAATGAAATACAGCAATACAATTTGAGCTGGTCCAGATCCGCACGCTAGCAGTGTTACTTTATGACTGACAACCCCGAAGCCAACGTCGCCTGTCTACAGTTTATGGTCTGCCTCCCTGCTATTCTTTTCTCTATGTGCTGTCGATGGCTTCAGCGCTTGAGAAAGCTAAAAAGACCAAATGTGGAGTTTTCCTAGAAGTGGTGACCACTTCAACACCCTCCCTAAAACTCTACATCCCAACAAACAATTATATCTGTATATTTTCTAACTCTCGTCGTAAATATCTGAACCTTGATTTTGTCAATGTCTTCACAAATACATTTGCCAGCTGCCTTTCTCTTTTCCATTAAAATTAATTTATTACTAAAAACTACGGGAAGGCTAAACAGATCATGTAGAGTTTTTTTTTTTTTTTTTTTTTTTTTTTATATTAGAAGTGATAGTCACTTCGACACCCTCCCTAAAAACTCTACATCTCTATAAGCAATTACCTCTTAACATCTTTTTATTTTTCAAACCTAACTTTTGTCTTAAATATTCAAATCTTGGTTTTGGCAACGCCTTTGTACATATATCTGCCAGTTGCTCTTCGCTTGTTACATATGTTACATCAATTTCGCTTCTATTGTATAAATCTCGCAAAAAGTGGTATCTTACATCAATATGCTTACTTCTTTGATGGAATTCAGGATTCTTAATTAATTTTACGGCACTAGTATTGTCTACACCTAGCGTATACTTAAATATCTCTATTTTGCATTCGAGAAATATTTTCTTTAGCCACATAATTTCTTTCGCTCCTGAGGCTGCACTGACATACTCAGCTTCTGTCGTAGATAGAGCTATACATTGTTGTCGCTTACATTGCCATGTGATGGCCGCATTCGCATACTTACATACAACGCCTGATGTCGACTTTCTTGTTTCTTTGTCGCCTGCATAGTCAGCATCACTGAAGGTTTCGAGATTGCCTGCTTTTGTATATAAGAGTCCCATGTCTGCGGTCCCTTTTATGTAGCGCAAAATTCGTTTGACTAATTTCCACTGATACTCGTTTGGGTTCTCTAAATGTCTCGACGCTATATTTATTGCAAAACTGATATCTGGCCTACTTACGGTTTGTAAAAACATTAAGTTTCCTACGGCTTCTCTGTATGGTGCATTACACTCATTATTGTCTATGTTACTTTCGCTCCAATTAGTCTCGATAGGTGTAGAAACACTGTTTGCCCCATTCATATTAAATTTTTCTAACATTCTTTCGATATACCTGCTCTGATGAATGAATATTGAACCATCTTGTAATCTATTAATTTCAAGTCCAAGAAAACTCTTTACTTCTTTCGAACTCGTAATTTTGAATTCTTTATTTAAATCACTGAAAAATTTATCGATTAGAGATTCGTCTGAAGCTACTACTAGTCCATCGTCTACGTATATGGTCATCAACATTAATTTGTCATCTTCTGTATAAAAATAAAAACAAGGATCTGCGTTGCTCTGATAGAATTTTAGATTTGAAATAAATTTTGTGAAACGTTCCGTCCAACATCTTGGAGACTGCTTTAAGCCATATAGGCTTTTTAGCAATTTACAAACGCGATTCGTACCATCCTCATAACCTTGAGGTTGTTTCATATAGATGTCTTCTTTCAGACTTCCATATAAAAATGCGGTTTTTATGTCAAACTGTCCAAGTTGTAAATTATTTTTAGCAGCAATACTGAGCATTAATCTAATTGTATCAAACCGAGCAACGGGACTATAGGTTTCTTTATAATCTATGCCTTCTTTCTGCGAACACCCTTTTATTACAAGTCGCGCTTTGTATCGTTCCGAGTTGTCCGGATTTAGCTTTACCGTTAAAACCCACCTATTACTAAGTATCTTTTGATCTCTTGGTTTTTCCACAAGAATCCACGTCTTATTTTCATAGTGCGATTTCATTTCATCATTCATAGCCTTTTCCCATAACTCTCTCTTTTCGGATCTCATCGCTTCGTTAAAATCCACTGGTAATTTTTCCGCTACGTACGTTACTGGGTTACCATAAAAATCGGTTCGCTTGATCTTATCTCTATCTCTCAATTGTCTCACATTCTCGCTAGTTATAAAAGGTTGTTTTTCAGTTTCACTCTCTACACTTTCATGCGTACATACTCTATCGCTCTGTGCACGCACATCTTCGCGCTCGACAATTTTCGGTAAACTTAAATTAACGAATTTTTCAGTTTCTAATTCGGGCTTAAATATTACGTCACGGCTTAATATTACATTTCTTACGGTCGGCACGTACACTCGATACCCTCGTCCGTTATCTAGATAGCCTACCAAATATCCTTTGTTAGCCTTTCTGTCCAATTTCCTTCTCTTTTCCGCAGGTATGTGTGCAAAGCATTCAGTACCGAAAACTCTAAACTTTTCTACATCTGGCGATTTCCCGTACCACAGTTCATATGGTGTTTTCTTGTCTTGTCTTGTCGGCCCGGTCTTATTTATGACATGCACTGCGGTGTTCATGGCTTCGGCCCATAAAAACAACGGTAGATTAGATTTCGAATATAACATCGACCTTCCTGCTTCTACTATTGTTCTATTTTCTCTTTCTGCGACGCCATTCTGTTCAGGAGTGTATGGGACGTTAATCGTGTGCTTAATTCCCTGACTTCTTAAAAATTCTTTAACTTCTTTATTTTTGAATTCTTTCCCTCCATCGCTATGAATTTCTTTAATCTTATCATTGAATTGATTTTCGACTTCTAGGCAAAAGGTTTTTAACTTTTCGATTACTTCTGACTTATGTCGTAAGAAGTAAATCTTTGTGAATTTTGAAAAATCATCTTTAAACGCAAGAAAATACAATTTTTTGCCTAATGACTCGACTTCCATAGGTCCACATACATCCGTATAAATAATTTCGCGAGGTTTAGTCGCACGCTTGGTTTTCTGGTGAAAACTCGATCTATGGTGTTTCCCGTACGCGCAACCTTCACAGAAAAAGTTACTATCCTCTACAACTTTTATATTCGAATTCTTTAAAAATTCCTTAACGTGTATGATGTTTTGATGACATAGCCGTTCGTGCCATAACTGCAGTGTGTCCGCGTTTGACTCCGCTCTATTGCTAAGATTACAAACTGACGGTATGATAACTCGCATGTCGACCTTATATAAATTTCCAATAACAGAACCCCTTGCTATTATTTTCTGATTTTGTAAAAACATGCAGTTTTTCCCTTCCCTTAGAATACAGAAATCTATACCTCTTCTTGCAACAGATCTAATGGAAAATAGATTTCTTTTCATACCTGGTACATACAAGACATCGTTCATTGTACATGCTACCCATTTGCCGTCCACAAAAGTCTCTACCTTGATTTTTCCTTTGCCGTACGCATCCATGAACGTACCATCGCCGATTTCTATCTTTACCGTGTTATCGAATTTTTCGAAGACGCTGAACCATTCTTGTCGTCCTGTCATGTGATCCGTAGCTCCTGAGTCGATTATCCAAGCATAATGGTTTGCCACTTGTATCGTTGAGGTGCTTCCTAATAGACCAATTCCGCTGTGATCTCGATTTTCAATTCTGGGTTCCTGGTTGTCTCTGCTGTTGTTTCCTTTCTTATTTTTGAAGCAATTTTTGCTGGTGTGGCCTTTCCTTTTGCATGTAAAGCATCTAAAGCAATCCTTCTTTAGATGGCCAACTTTTCCACAGTTGAAACAGCTTGGTCCTTGTTTCTCGTATTCACGTTTGCTTGGCTGCTTCTGCTGTTCCTTTTTATAATTGTTACCTTTTGTTACCAGCGCCACTGATGTTTCCTGGTCGTCTTTCTTCCATCTGATTTCTTCCGCCATCAGCCTGGTACTAAGCCTGTCTAAGGTCTTCTTTTCTTCTTCCACCGAATCCCACGCACTGTAAAAATGGTCAAATTTGTTCGGTAACACCGATAAAATGCGTGTTATCAGCATTTTCTCGTCAATTTCACTCCCAAGAGTTGTCATCTTCGCCGCTATCAATTCCAACTTTGATAAGTTGTAAGATACATTTTCAGATTCTTCCCATTTAAAATTGAAGAACTGCTTCTGGACCATACTTAGATTCTCATCCGACTTCATGTCATATACTGTATTCAACTTTTTCCACATTTCATGTGCTGTTGTGCAACATAAAAGAAGATCCAACGGTTTCTTTCCTACTGAGGTCACAATTAATTTTCTCGCTAGCCGATCTGCCTTCAAAAATCTTTTACGGGCGATTTCTTTCTCCGCACTGTTACCTGGATGACACAGATTCCCTTCACACACGTTGCTCAGGTCGTCATCTTCTTCCAAAAGTGTACGCATGACAAAACGCCACTGGAGCCAGTTTTCTTCGCCACGTAACATCTCGATCTTCGCACTTGCAGATTCCATTTTGGCACTATCACTTACTTTACTAAGCACAATACTTTGACAATTTATTCACTTCGAGTTGCTATCTTACACTTTACAGCCCTGGGCCCATAACCTGTTGAGGTTATTCAGTATATAAAGAGGGAAAAACGCGTGGATAAAGTGTAAGATACAAAGTATATATTTGACTTAATAATGAAATACAGCAATACAATTTGAGCTGGTCCAGATCCGCACGCTAGCAGTGTTACTTTATGACTGACAACCCCGAAGCCAACGTCGCCTGTCTACAGTTTATGGTCTGCCTCCCTGCTATTCTTTTCTCTATGTGCTGTCGATGGCTTCAGCGCTTGAGAAAGCTAAAAAGACCAAATGTGGAGTTTTCCTAGAAGTGGTGACCACTTCAACACCCTCCCTAAAACTCTACATCCCAACAAACAATTATATCTGTATATTTTCTAACTCTCGTCGTAAATATCTGAACCTTGATTTTGTCAATGTCTTCACAAATACATTTGCCAGCTGCCTTTCTCTTTTCCATTAAAATTAATTTATTACTAAAAACTACGGGAAGGCTAAACAGATCATGTAGAGTTTTTTTTTTTTTTTTTTTTTTTTTTTATATTAGAAGTGATAGTCACTTCGACACCCTCCCTAAAAACTCTACATCTCTATAAGCAATTACCTCTTAACATCTTTTTATTTTTCAAACCTAACTTTTGTCTTAAATATTCAAATCTTGGTTTTGGCAACGCCTTTGTACATATATCTGCCAGTTGCTCTTCGCTTGTTACATATGTTACATCAATTTCGCTTCTATTGTATAAATCTCGCAAAAAGTGGTATCTTACATCAATATGCTTACTTCTTTGATGGAATTCAGGATTCTTAATTAATTTTACGGCACTAGTATTGTCTACACCTAGCGTATACTTAAATATCTCTATTTTGCATTCGAGAAATATTTTCTTTAGCCACATAATTTCTTTCGCTCCTGAGGCTGCACTGACATACTCAGCTTCTGTCGTAGATAGAGCTATACATTGTTGTCGCTTACATTGCCATGTGATGGCCGCATTCGCATACTTACATACAACGCCTGATGTCGACTTTCTTGTTTCTTTGTCGCCTGCATAGTCAGCATCACTGAAGGTTTCGAGATTGCCTGCTTTTGTATATAAGAGTCCCATGTCTGCGGTCCCTTTTATGTAGCGCAAAATTCGTTTGACTAATTTCCACTGATACTCGTTTGGGTTCTCTAAATGTCTCGACGCTATATTTATTGCAAAACTGATATCTGGCCTACTTACGGTTTGTAAAAACATTAAGTTTCCTACGGCTTCTCTGTATGGTGCATTACACTCATTATTGTCTATGTTACTTTCGCTCCAATTAGTCTCGATAGGTGTAGAAACACTGTTTGCCCCATTCATATTAAATTTTTCTAACATTCTTTCGATATACCTGCTCTGATGAATGAATATTGAACCATCTTGTAATCTATTAATTTCAAGTCCAAGAAAACTCTTTACTTCTTTCGAACTCGTAATTTTGAATTCTTTATTTAAATCACTGAAAAATTTATCGATTAGAGATTCGTCTGAAGCTACTACTAGTCCATCGTCTACGTATATGGTCATCAACATTAATTTGTCATCTTCTGTATAAAAATAAAAACAAGGATCTGCGTTGCTCTGATAGAATTTTAGATTTGAAATAAATTTTGTGAAACGTTCCGTCCAACATCTTGGAGACTGCTTTAAGCCATATAGGCTTTTTAGCAATTTACAAACGCGATTCGTACCATCCTCATAACCTTGAGGTTGTTTCATATAGATGTCTTCTTTCAGACTTCCATATAAAAATGCGGTTTTTATGTCAAACTGTCCAAGTTGTAAATTATTTTTAGCAGCAATACTGAGCATTAATCTAATTGTATCAAACCGAGCAACGGGACTATAGGTTTCTTTATAATCTATGCCTTCTTTCTGCGAACACCCTTTTATTACAAGTCGCGCTTTGTATCGTTCCGAGTTGTCCGGATTTAGCTTTACCGTTAAAACCCACCTATTACTAAGTATCTTTTGATCTCTTGGTTTTTCCACAAGAATCCACGTCTTATTTTCATAGTGCGATTTCATTTCATCATTCATAGCCTTTTCCCATAACTCTCTCTTTTCGGATCTCATCGCTTCGTTAAAATCCACTGGTAATTTTTCCGCTACGTACGTTACTGGGTTACCATAAAAATCGGTTCGCTTGATCTTATCTCTATCTCTCAATTGTCTCACATTCTCGCTAGTTATAAAAGGTTGTTTTTCAGTTTCACTCTCTACACTTTCATGCGTACATACTCTATCGCTCTGTGCACGCACATCTTCGCGCTCGACAATTTTCGGTAAACTTAAATTAACGAATTTTTCAGTTTCTAATTCGGGCTTAAATATTACGTCACGGCTTAATATTACATTTCTTACGGTCGGCACGTACACTCGATACCCTCGTCCGTTATCTAGATAGCCTACCAAATATCCTTTGTTAGCCTTTCTGTCCAATTTCCTTCTCTTTTCCGCAGGTATGTGTGCAAAGCATTCAGTACCGAAAACTCTAAACTTTTCTACATCTGGCGATTTCCCGTACCACAGTTCATATGGTGTTTTCTTGTCTTGTCTTGTCGGCCCGGTCTTATTTATGACATGCACTGCGGTGTTCATGGCTTCGGCCCATAAAAACAACGGTAGATTAGATTTCGAATATAACATCGACCTTCCTGCTTCTACTATTGTTCTATTTTCTCTTTCTGCGACGCCATTCTGTTCAGGAGTGTATGGGACGTTAATCGTGTGCTTAATTCCCTGACTTCTTAAAAATTCTTTAACTTCTTTATTTTTGAATTCTTTCCCTCCATCGCTATGAATTTCTTTAATCTTATCATTGAATTGATTTTCGACTTCTAGGCAAAAGGTTTTTAACTTTTCGATTACTTCTGACTTATGTCGTAAGAAGTAAATCTTTGTGAATTTGGAAAAATCATCTTTAAACGCAAGAAAATACAATTTTTTGCCTAATGACTCGACTTCCATAGGTCCACATACATCCGTATAAATAATTTCGCGAGGTTTAGTCGCACGCTTGGTTTTCTGGTGAAAACTCGATCTATGGTGTTTCCCGTACGCGCAACCTTCACAGAAAAAGTTACTATCCTCTACAACTTTTATATTCGAATTCTTTAAAAATTCCTTAACGTGTATGATGTTTTGATGACATAGCCGTTCGTGCCATAACTGCAGTGTGTCCGCGTTTGACTCCGCTCTATTGCTAAGATTACAAACTGACGGTATGATAACTCGCATGTCGACCTTATATAAATTTCCAATAACAGAACCCCTTGCTATTATTTTCTGATTTTGTAAAAACATGCAGTTTTTCCCTTCCCTTAGAATACAGAAATCTATACCTCTTCTTGCAACAGATCTAATGGAAAATAGATTTCTTTTCATACCTGGTACATACAAGACATCGTTCATTGTACATGCTACCCATTTGCCGTCCACAAAAGTCTCTACCTTGATTTTTCCTTTGCCGTACGCATCCATGAACGTACCATCGCCGATTTCTATCTTTACCGTGTTATCGAATTTTTCGAAGACGCTGAACCATTCTTGTCGTCCTGTCATGTGATCCGTAGCTCCTGAGTCGATTATCCAAGCATAATGGTTTGCCACTTGTATCGTTGAGGTGCTTCCTAATAGACCAATTCCGCTGTGATCTCGATTTTCAATTCTGGGTTCCTGGTTGTCTCTGCTGTTGTTTCCTTTCTTATTTTTGAAGCAATTTTTGCTGGTGTGGCCTTTCCTTTTGCATGTAAAGCATCTAAAGCAATCCTTCTTTAGATGGCCAACTTTTCCACAGTTGAAACAGCTTGGTCCTTGTTTCTCGTATTCACGTTTGCTTGGCTGCTTCTGCTGTTCCTTTTTATAATTGTTACCTTTTGTTACCAGCGCCACTGATGTTTCCTGGTCGTCTTTCTTCCATCTGATTTCTTCCGCCATCAGCCTGGTACTAAGCCTGTCTAAGGTCTTCTTTTCTTCTTCCACCGAATCCCACGCACTGTAAAAATGGTCAAATTTGTTCGGTAACACCGATAAAATGCGTGTTATCAGCATTTTCTCGTCAATTTCACTCCCAAGAGTTGTCATCTTCGCCGCTATCAATTCCAACTTTGATAAGTTGTAAGATACATTTTCAGATTCTTCCCATTTAAAATTGAAGAACTGCTTCTGGACCATACTTAGATTCTCATCCGACTTCATGTCATATACTGTATTCAACTTTTTCCACATTTCATGTGCTGTTGTGCAACATAAAAGAAGATCCAACGGTTTCTTTCCTACTGAGGTCACAATTAATTTTCTCGCTAGCCGATCTGCCTTCCAAAATCTTTTACGGGCGATTTCTTTCTCCGCACTGTTACCTGGATGACACAGATTCCCTTCACACACGTTGCTCAGGTCGTCATCTTCTTCCAAAAGTGTACGCATGACAAAACGCCACTGGAGCCAGTTTTCTTCGCCACGTAACATCTCGATCTTCGCACTTGCAGATTCCATTTTGGCACTATCACTTACTTTACTAAGCACAATACTTTGACAATTTATTCACTTCGAGTTGCTATCTTACACTTTACAGCCCTGGGCCCATAACCTGTTGAGGTTATTCAGTATATAAAGAGGGAAAAACGCGTGGATAAAGTGTAAGATACAAAGTATATATTTGACTTAATAATGAAATACAGCAATACAATTTGAGCTGGTCCAGATCCGCACGCTAGCAGTGTTACTTTATGACTGACAACCCCGAAGCCAACGTCGCCTGTCTACAGTTTATGGTCTGCCTCCCTGCTATTCTTTTCTCTATGTGCTGTCGATGGCTTCAGCGCTTGAGAAAGCTAAAAAGACCAAATGTGGAGTTTTCCTAGAAGTGGTGACCACTTCAACACCCTCCCTAAAACTCTACATCCCAACAAACAATTATATCTGTATATTTTCTAACTCTCGTCGTAAATATCTGAACCTTGATTTTGTCAATGTCTTCACAAATACATTTGCCAGCTGCCTTTCTCTTTTCCATTAAAATTAATTTATTACTAAAAACTACGGGAAGGCTAAACAGATCATGTAGAGTTTTTTTTTTTTTTTTTTTTTTTTTTTATATTAGAAGTGATAGTCACTTCGACACCCTCCCTAAAAACTCTACATCTCTATAAGCAATTACCTCTTAACATCTTTTTATTTTTCAAACCTAACTTTTGTCTTAAATATTCAAATCTTGGTTTTGGCAACGCCTTTGTACATATATCTGCCAGTTGCTCTTCGCTTGTTACATATGTTACATCAATTTCGCTTCTATTGTATAAATCTCGCAAAAAGTGGTATCTTACATCAATATGCTTACTTCTTTGATGGAATTCAGGATTCTTAATTAATTTTACGGCACTAGTATTGTCTACACCTAGCGTATACTTAAATATCTCTATTTTGCATTCGAGAAATATTTTCTTTAGCCACATAATTTCTTTCGCTCCTGAGGCTGCACTGACATACTCAGCTTCTGTCGTAGATAGAGCTATACATTGTTGTCGCTTACATTGCCATGTGATGGCCGCATTCGCATACTTACATACAACGCCTGATGTCGACATTCTTGTTTCTTTGTCGCCTGCATAGTCAGCATCACTGAAGGTTTCGAGATTGCCTGCTTTTGTATATAAGAGTCCCATGTCTGCGGTCCCTTTTATGTAGCGCAAAATTCGTTTGACTAATTTCCACTGATACTCGTTTGGGTTCTCTAAATGTCTCGACGCTATATTTATTGCAAAACTGATATCTGGCCTACTTACGGTTTGTAAAAACATTAAGTTTCCTACGGCTTCTCTGTATGGTGCATTACACTCATTATTGCCTATGTTACTTTCGCTCCAATTAGTCTCGATAGGTGTAGAAATACTGTTTGCCCCATTCATATTAAATTTTTCTAACATTCTTTCGATATACCTGCTCTGATGAATGAATATTGAACCATCTTGTAATCTATTAATTTCAAGTCCAAGAAAACTCTTTACTTCTTTCGAACTCGTAATTTTGAATTCTTTATTTAAATCACTGAAAAATTTATCGATTAGAGATTCGTCTGAAGCTACTACTAGTCCATCGTCTACGTATATGGTCATCAACATTAATTTGTCATCTTCTGTATAAAAATAAAAACAAGGATCTGCGTTGCTCTGATAGAATTTTAGATTTGAAATAAATTTTGTGAAACGTTCCGTCCAACATCTTGGAGACTGCTTTAAGCCATATAGGCTTTTTAGCAATTTACAAACGCGATTCGTACCATCCTCATAACCTTGAGGTTGTTTCATATAGATGTCTTCTTTCAGACTTCCATATAAAAATGCGGTTTTTATGTCAAACTGTCCAAGTTGTAAATTATTTTTAGCAGCAATACTGAGCATTAATCTAATTGTATCAAACCGAGCAACGGGACTATAGGTTTCTTTATAATCTATGCCTTCTTTCTGCGAACACCCTTTTATTACAAGTCGCGCTTTGTATCGTTCCGAGTTGTCCGGATTTAGCTTTACCGTTAAAACCCACCTATTACTAAGTATCTTTTGATCTCTTGGTTTTTCCACAAGAATCCACGTCTTATTTTCATAGTGCGATTTCATTTCATCATTCATAGCCTTTTCCCATAACTCTCTCTTTTCGGATCTCATCGCTTCGTTAAAATCCACTGGTAATTTTTCCGCTACGTACGTTACTGGGTTACCATAAAAATCGGTTCGCTTGATCTTATCTCTATCTCTCAATTGTCTCACATTCTCGCTAGTTATAAAAGGTTGTTTTTCAGTTTCACTCTCTACACTTTCATGCGTACATACTCTATCGCTCTGTGCACGCACATCTTCGCGCTCGACAATTTTCGGTAAACTTAAATTAACGAATTTTTCAGTTTCTAATTCGGGCTTAAATATTACGTCACGGCTTAATATTACATTTCTTACGGTCGGCACGTACACTCGATACCCTCGTCCGTTATCTAGATAGCCTACCAAATATCCTTTGTTAGCCTTTCTGTCCAATTTCCTTCTCTTTTCCGCAGGTATGTGTGCAAAGCATTCAGTACCGAAAACTCTAAACTTTTCTACATCTGGCGATTTCCCGTACCACAGTTCATATGGTGTTTTCTTGTCTTGTCTTGTCGGCCCGGTCTTATTTATGACATGCACTGCGGTGTTCATGGCTTCGGCCCATAAAAACAACGGTAGATTAGATTTCGAATATAACATCGACCTTCCTGCTTCTACTATTGTTCTATTTTCTCTTTCTGCGACGCCATTCTGTTCAGGAGTGTATGGGACGTTAATCGTGTGCTTAATTCCCTGACTTCTTAAAAATTCTTTAACTTCTTTATTTTTGAATTCTTTCCCTCCATCGCTATGAATTTCTTTAATCTTATCATTGAATTGATTTTCGACTTCTAGGCAAAAGGTTTTTAACTTTTCGATTACTTCTGACTTATGTCGTAAGAAGTAAATCTTTGTGAATTTGGAAAAATCATCTTTAAACGCAAGAAAATACAATTTTTTGCCTAATGACTCGACTTCCATGGGTCCACATACATCCGTATAAATAATTTCGCGAGGTTTAGTCGCACGCTTGGTTTTCTGGTGAAAACTCGATCTATGGTGTTTCCCGTACGCGCAACCTTCACAGAAAAAGTTACTATCCTCTACAACTTTTATATTCGAATTCTTTAAAAATTCCTTAACGTGTCTGATGTTTTGATGACATAGCCGTTCGTGCCATAACTGCAGTGTGTCCGCGTTTGACTCCGCTCTATTGCTAAGATTACAAACTGACGGTATGATAACTCGCATGTCGACCTTATATAAATTTCCAATAACAGAACCCCTTGCTATTATTTTCTGATTTTGTAAAAACATGCAGTTTTTCCCTTCCCTTAGAATACAGAAATCTATACCTCTTCTTGCAACAGATCTAATGGAAAATAGATTTCTTTTCATACCTGGTACATACAAGACATCGTTCATTGTACATGCTACCCATTTGCCGTCCACAAAAGTCTCTACCTTGATTTTTCCTTTGCCGTACGCATCCATGAACGTACCATCGCCGATTTCTATCTTTACCGTGTTATCGAATTTTTCGAAGACGCTGAACCATTCTTGTCGTCCTGTCATGTGATCCGTAGCTCCTGAGTCGATTATCCAAGCATAATGGTTTGCCACTTGTATCGTTGAGGTGCTTCCTAATAGACCAATTCCGCTGTGATCTCGATTTTCAATTCTGGGTTCCTGGTTGTCTCTGCTGTTGTTTCCTTTCTTATTTTTGAAGCAATTTTTGCTGGTGTGGCCTTTCCTTTTGCATGTAAAGCATCTAAAGCAATCCTTCTTTAGATGGCCAACTTTTCCACAGTTGAAACAGCTTGGTCCTTGTTTCTCGTATTCACGTTTGCTTGGCTGCTTCTGCTGTTCCTTTTTATAATTGTTACCTTTTGTTACCAGCGCCACTGATGTTTCCTGGTCGTCTTTCTTCCATCTGATTTCTTCCGCCATCAGCCTGGTACTAAGCCTGTCTAAGGTCTTCTTTTCTTCTTCCACCGAATCCCACGCACTGTAAAAATGGTCAAATTTGTTCGGTAACACCGATAAAATGCGTGTTATCAGCATTTTCTCGTCAATTTCACTCCCAAGAGTTGTCATCTTCGCCGCTATCAATTCCAACTTTGATAAGTTGTAAGATACATTTTCAGATTCTTCCCATTTAAAATTGAAGAACTGCTTCTGGACCATACTTAGATTCTCATCCGACTTCATGTCATATACTGTATTCAACTTTTTCCACATTTCATGTGCTGTTGTGCAACATAAAAGAAGATCCAACGGTTTCTTTCCTACTGAGGTCACAATTAATTTTCTCGCTAGCCGATCTGCCTTCCAAAATCTTTTACGGGCGATTTCTTTCTCCGCACTGTTACCTGGATGACACAGATTCCCTTCACACACGTTGCTCAGGTCGTCATCTTCTTCCAAAAGTGTACGCATGACAAAACGCCACTGGAGCCAGTTTTCTTCGCCACGTAACATCTCGATCTTCGCACTTGCAGATTCCATTTTGGCACTATCACTTACTTTACTAAGCACAATACTTTGACAATTTATTCACTTCGAGTTGCTATCTTACACTTTACAGCCCTGGGCCCATAACCTGTTGAGGTTATTCAGTATATAAAGAGGGAAAAACGCGTGGATAAAGTGTAAGATACAAAGTATATATTTGACTTAATAATGAAATACAGCAATACAATTTGAGCTGGTCCAGATCCGCACGCTAGCAGTGTTACTTTATGACTGACAACCCCGAAGCCAACGTCGCCTGTCTACAGTTTATGGTCTGCCTCCCTGCTATTCTTTTCTCTATGTGCTGTCGATGGCTTCAGCGCTTGAGAAAGCTAAAAAGACCAGATGTGGAGTTTTCCTAGAAGTTTTTTTTTTTTTTTTTTATTTATTAGAATATTTACAATCAATTCTCGTTGAGAATTTTCAGTAACTTAGTTTGGCGTGATACAATGACATGGATTATAATAGTTTTATATTGTTGGTTCTAGTAGAAACTAAGGATTTAGTCTAGAGGGTATTTTCTTTTTAGTCTGCGGATCTGGTCCGTCGTGTCCAGTAGTTGGGTGACTAGTGGGTTGTGGTGGTTGTTGACTCTTGTGTTATATCTGCTTCTGGACTTGTGTATTTCATCTTTGACTGTAGGTATCTTGAGGTCGCGGTGGATTGTTTCGTTGGTAACATACCAGGGTGCATTTAATAGGGATCTTAGCGTTTTCGATTGGAAGCGTTGGAGTATTTCAATGTTGGAGTTACTTGCTGTTCCCCATAGTTGGATTCCGTAGGTCCAGACAGGTTTTATTACGGTCTTGTAGAGGGTTATTTTGTTCTGTATGTTTAGTTTGGAGCGTCGGCCCGTGAGCCAATAGAATTTTCTTAGTTTTTCCTTTAGTTGCTTTGTTTTTTCCGAGATATGTTTTTTCCAGGTTAGCCTCCTGTCCAGGGTCATGCCCAGGTATCTTACGGAGTCCTTGCTTGGGATTATTGTGTTGTTAATGGTGACCTGGGGGCAGGTTTGTTTTCGGAGCGTGAAGGTTACATGGGAGGATTTTTTTTCGTTTATTTTAAAACCCCATTTTTGGAACCACTTTTCCATGGAGTCGAGACTTCGCTGGAGAGTGGATGAGGCAATTGCCGGGTCTGCGTGGGTAGCTAATAGTGCTGTGTCGTCGGCAAATGTTGCTATTGTTACCTCGTTTGGTACGGGTAAGTCGGCAGTGTAGATGGAGAATAGTAGGGGTCCGAGGACACTACCTTGCGGTATGCCGGATTCTATTGGGAATGTTGCGGAAGTGGCGCCTAGACATTTAACTATGAATTGTCTGTTGGTTAGGTAGGATTTTAAGATGGAGTAGTATGGGTGGGGTAGGATTTTTTTAAGCTTGTAGAGTAGCCCTTCATGCCATACTTTATCGAATGCCTGTTGGATGTCTAGGAATACGGCTGAGCAGTATTTTTTCTTTTCAAAGGTTTGGCTGATCATGTGGGTTATGCGGTGGATTTGCTCTACTGTTGAGTGTTGTTTTCGGAAGCCGAATTGGTGATCTGGGAGAGTTTTCAATTCTTCTAGGAGTGGAAGGAGACGATTCGTGAGCAGCCTCTCGAATAGTTTAGACAGGGTAGGTAAGAGACTGATTGGGCGATAGGAGCTGGCTTCATATATTGGTTTACCGGGTTTGGGGATGAGGGTGATTAGTGAGATTTTCCACGCCTTAGGAAAGTGTTCAAGGCGGAGGATGGCGTTAAATATTGATGCGATGAGTGCAATCCCTTTTATGGGGAGTTCCTTGATTGCTTTATTTCCTATTAGGTCGTGACCTGCTGCTTTCTTGGGGTTTAGGCGACGGATAGCTTCTATGATCTCTGCAGAAGTGAAGGGTTGGATAGGAGGGGACATTTGGAAGGGAGTGTGCAGGTATTCGGTGACGTCCGCTGCAGCTATGGAGGAATGGGGTTGGAATACTTCAGTCAAGTGTTTGGCAAATAGGTTGGCTTTTTCTATAGGGCTACGCGCCCATCCACCCTGCGGGCGGCGGATTGGAGGTATTATTTGTGGGGGGCGCGTGAGTTTCCTGGAGGCTTTCCATAGTGAGTAGTTTGAGTCGGCTGTGGGGGACAGGCTGGCGAGATATTTGTGAAAACGGTCATTATTGTAGTTCTTTATGGTTTTGGATAGTTTTCTAGTTGCGTTGTTTAGTTTGCGTTTGTCCTCCGGTGTTCTATGGGTCTGCCATATCCTTCTTAGTCTACGTTTTTCTGCTATTTTTTTTAATATGTACTGGGGGTATTCGTGGTTGCTGATGGACGTTTTTGCCGGTGTGGAGACGCGGATAGCGTTTATTATGCTCGCATTTAGGTATTCCGTGGCTGCTTCGATTTCGTCATTGGTTTTTAGTGAGGTTGAGGCTGAAGTTGTGTGGGTAAAGACTTCTCTAAAGAGCTGCCAGTTGGTGTGTTGGTTATGAATGGAGCCATTAGGTGTATTCTCGATGATAGTTGAACTGACTGTTACTATCACGGGGGAATGATCAGAGGAGAGATCAGCCGAGGAATTGATTAGGACGTGTCTTGGCGAGATATTTTTAGTTATGAAGAAATCAAGGAGATCGGGTATTTTGTTTGTGTCGGTGGGCCAGTGTGTGGGTTCGTATGTGGTAAGGTAGTTGAGGTTGTTGGATATTATGCTGTTGAGGAGGTTTTTGCCTCTTACTGTAACCAGTCTGCTACCCCATTGGGTGTGTTTAGCGTTGTAGTCTCCTCCGGCTATGCATCTGTTGCCCAGGGTGTCCAGGAAGTGGTCGAAGTCTTCTTTGGCGATGGAGTGTCTGGGAGGGCAGTATACAGCTGAGGTGGTGATTGTACCATGACAGTCTTCTATTGCTACGTTTGTTGCTTGGAGGTAGTCTTTCTGGAATGGTGGAAGTTCGTAGTGTTTGATGTTTGACTTGATTATGATTCCGGTGCCGCCGTGAGCCTTTCCGCTGGGGTGTCGGGTGTGGTAGAAGTTGAAGCCGTGTATTTTGAGGTAGTTTTTGTCGGTGAAATGGGTTTCGGATATGAGCATCACATCGATTTGCTGTTGTTTTAAGAATAGTTCTAGCTCAGATTTGTGCTGAGCTAGACCGTTGGCGTTCCACAGAGCTATTCGCATTGGTTTTATTTTGCTTCTGTGCTTATGAATTTGTCCATGAAGAATGTGAGTAGTGACAGCAAGTTGTTAATTTGCTCAGTTTGCTTCTCGATAAGTTTTTCGAGTCTGGTAAAGTTGTCTGTGCTTTGTGGGGTGGGAATTCTATTTTCTGTGTGTACACTGTGTGTTTTCGAGTTGTATACGTTTCCTTGCGTTGCCTTCGCATAGGATACTGTTGGTGAGGTGAGTTTTTGGGGTTTAGGTTCTTGTATGTTTGTGTCCTTGGGTCTCAGTTTTGGATACCTTATATTATGTAGCGATTTGTAGGCTGAGCATCCTTTGTAGTTCGCAGGATGCTCTCCTTGACAGTGGATACACTTGGCGGGGGTTTCCGGGGGTTTAGTGCATTGGTCAGTGGGGTGATTACCTGCACATTTTACGCACCGGAAGTTGTGATTGCAGTATTTCTGCGTGTGGCCGTACCTTTGGCACCTTTTGCATTGTATTATTTCTTTCTTTACAAGAGGTGGCTCGAACTTAACTATGGAGTTCATCAGCCGATTGATATTGTAGATTTCTTTGTTGTTTGTTTTTTGTTTTAAGTCTATAAAGAATAAGGATAGTGGGTTTTTTGTGATTCTGTGCTTAATGTTGCTGATATTAGTTACTTCGTGGCCGTGGTTTGACAGTTCGCACTTTAGTTCGTCTAGATCAACTGAGTGATGGATGTTGCGTAGCACCACTCGAAATGGTCTTTCTTGTTTGAGCTGGTATGTGTGGAATTTAGCGTTTAATGTTTTTAATAGCTTGGTTAACTTTCTATAGGCGTCTGGGTGGGTCGGCAGTATTTTCACGTGGTTGTTGTTAATCTTTAACTTGTAGTCCTCTTTGCTGATTTCTTTTTCGATAGTCTTAATCATTGACTGAATGTCGATTACGTCGTTTATGAATATCGGTGGGGGAGGGGGAATTCTTTGATTATGGAGGTTGTTTACCTTTTCGGTTGTAATCATGGAGTCTTCCGTGGACTCCAGTATTGAAAATCTATTGTAGGTGGTCACCTGGCTGGCTGATGGTTTAGTTTGACTCTTGTTTACATTTGTCTTGGTTGGTTCGAGCTTTCGTTTTTTCGTGTGATGGTCGTTTACCAGGATAGATGTGTTGCCCTCTTGCCACGGGGGAGGAAAAATGGCGGTGTTATAATTTAGCTCCGGGGAGCCTGTTGGAAATGATAGAGCCATCATCGAGCTAGTTAATTCAGTGTGAAAGAACTAGTCGAGAGGCTGTTAACCCCTGGCTAGGTTAGTTGGATTCGCTTTCGACAGATGGGCGTCACGTGGAGTTTTGTGAACTTCACAGGGCACTGGGCACACGTCTGCACGTCTCGGCACTCAGCAGCAACTGGATGGTCACTGCTGCTTTGTGGACTTTGCCGGGCACTGGACACACGTCTGCACGCCTCGGCACTCACGAACGAACTGCGTTTTCCTAGAAGTGGTGACCACTTCAACAAACATTATCTACACAGCCAAGTTAAGAAGGAATATTTACAAGCAACCACCGTTACAGTTCAAACTAGCAGCAACTACTTCCAGTTGTCAGCAGTATATGTGCCTCCGCGACACAAAATAACATCACAAATGTGGGAAGAATACTTCCAGGACCTAGGGGACAAGTACATCGCAGCGGGAGGCTACAACTCAAAGCACACGCTATGGGAGTCAAGATACAGTACACCCCGAGGCAGAACACTGGAAAAATACATTAGAAATAATAACCTCAATATATTATCCACAGGAACACCGACATATTGGCCGACTGACCCGAACAAAAAACCAGATCTCCTGGACTTTGCAGTTACAACGGGACTAAACACAAACAAACTAAAAATAACATCCAACCTCGAGCTCAGCTCCGATCATACACCCATAATAATTGAATACAGAAAGAAACCAATACTTAATAGCAAACCAGTAACACTATGCAATAAATCCACCAAATGCAAGCTTTCACAGAAATAATGGAAAGCAAAATAACTGCAACATCCCGTTGAGAACTCTTGAACACATAGAACAGGCAGTAGCAACATTGTCAGCAAATATTCAAGAAGCAGCAGGGACAACCACTACACCCGAATCAACCAGCAGACAAACAATAACAATTCCGCAAGAAATACTCGACAAAATTAGAGAAAAAAGAAAAGCGAAAGCAAAATGACAAAAACACGGAACTCGAGAAAACAAAAAACACCTAAACAAACTTGCAAAGGAAATAAAAAACAAAATAAAGGAGCACAGCAATAACGAATTCGCAAAGTTCATAGGGACACTCCCTACACACAAGAACACCAACTACTCACTATGGAAAGCCACGAAAAAAATAAAGTAGCCAATAATACCCGTCCCAGCAATCAGAAAAGCAGATAACACATGGGCAAGAAGCAACGAAGAACAAGCTGAAGAATTCTCCAACCACCTCTGCAACACATTCACACCACGCATTATCAACAACAGCAACCTCAAAAGACATACGGAGGAGGATGCACAAACCACTATTACCACAACCGACAAGGAATACACCATACCTAAAACAACAGCACAAGAAATTAGAAACATAATTGATCAAACAAAAAACAACAAAGCACCAGGAATCGACCTAATCAATGGCAAAATCTTGAAAAACCATCCGCCAAAAGCAATAAGACTAATGACAATAATATTCAATGCAATTCTAAGAATTCAATACTTCCCCAAACCATGGAAATTAGCACAGATCAAAATGTTACATAAACCAGGCAAAGACCCACACCAAACTGCATCTTACAGACCAATATCACTGCTTCCAGTATTTTCCAAAATACTGGAAAAAATATTATATTGCCGGATAAAAACAATAATAGAGATAAAAAAAAAACTAATATCGGAACACCAATTTGGTTTCAGAAACAAACACTCCACGATAGAGCAAATGCACAGACTTATAAACGAAATAATAATAGCAGTAGAAAACAAGGAATACTGCACAGCCCTCTTTAGGACATGGAGCAAGCATTCGATAAAATTAACCATGAAAGTCTACTACAAACAATTAGGAAACAATTCCCGGAGCAAATACACCAACTAATAAAATCCTACCTAAGCTGCAGAACCTTCGTAATAAAAATCAAGGACACACATTCTGAAGTTAAAGACATCAAGGCAGGGGTACCACAAGGAAGCGTCCTAGGCCCAATACTATACACATTATACACGGTGAACATACCACGCCCAACAACTACCAATATCACAGTACTGACATTCGCGGACGACACAGCTATACTAGTCGGGCATACTAACCCAGAAACGGCAGTCAAAATACTACAAGAACATATCACAAAAATAGAAAATTGGCTACAAGAAAAACAAATAAAAGCAAACCCCAATAAATGCAACCACATTACATTCACGCTACGAAAAAAGATACCACCATTCATCCTACTGAACGGCACGCATATAACACAAACAAAGCATGTCAAATACCTAGGACTCCACTTAGATACACAACTCACATGGAAACTACATATCAAAACAATAGTAGAAAAAATACAGAAAACAAGGAGACAAATGCATTGGCTAACAAGCCGAAAATCCAAATTAAGCATAGAAAATAAATTA
The DNA here is from genome assembly GCF_910591885.1 of Bombus terrestris. Taxonomy (NCBI): domain Eukaryota; kingdom Metazoa; phylum Arthropoda; class Insecta; order Hymenoptera; family Apidae; genus Bombus; species Bombus terrestris. The sequence goes on along the minus strand of NC_063271.1, from coordinate 17,192,369 downwards.
AAAATATATAAAGCGATCATAAAACCATCTGCACGTACGGATTACCACAACGGGGGACAGCAGCAATGAGCCATATAAACAAAATAGAGGTTATACAAGCTAAAATCCTTAAAACAATAGTAAACGGACCTTGGTGCGTCAGAAATGATGACATATGGCGCGACCTGGGAATCCCAACGGTCAAGGAAGAAATTAGCAGATACTCAGAAAAATACAAATCAAGAATAGCAACACACCCAAACCGGCTAGCTGCTAAAACGTACAAAACCATAAACATGGACAGAAGACTAAAAAGGAAGCACCCAGCAGACCTCATAAAGGACATAACCTAGCAAACACGAGGATGGTACCCCGCTGGGGGTAGCCACCATCATGCAAATATAACTGTTAAAAAATTCTACCAAATGTCCAAATTGGACAAATTGTGAATTTCAATAAATAAATAAATAAAAAAAAACTTGAAGGACCGACGACACATTAATGGACCCGACGGTGCCTCGGCTCTCGCGACATAGTTTATAGTTCGATCGATATCTTAGGCCCTTTGTCCACGATACTACATGTATGTCGGAGATGAAAGAACACCGGAGCCTTCCCTTTGTAGCGGTGGGAGGACCCCCTTAGTGCTGTAATCCAGATTTCATCATAGCCGCACCAAGAAGCTGTTGTAATTCGATCCGACTGTACTTATTCGAAATTTATGATAGTGAGCTCGGGCTCGAGGCGACAACCGGTCGCCGAACGTAGTCGCGGTCAAGGGATGAACGTTTTATCTAAAAAAGGCATGAAGTAACTCTATAGCTTTCCTTAAGAGAAATACTTGGGACGGGGCACGACGGTAAACATTTCAACGATTTCTGTCCCGTGGCTCGCCACACGCAGACTTTGTCCTTCGGGTAAGATGATTGCCAGATGCCAACGCCTCTTCACAGTATATGTTTAGCTGGGCGAGGACCCGCTACGAATATTAAATTTCAATTACACAAAGTCTCTCAAATAGACAAATGGCCTATGCCCCAACTACGGGAAGGTAAGAGAAATCTATCCTTCCACGAACGACGCTTCTCGCTAGCAACTTTCCCCAAGGACAGCTAATATCTTTCTCTAACCACCAACATGGAAATTGACCAATTAACAGCAACGTCAATTTCCCTCACCCTTCGAACGAAGACTTTTCTCCGCGAATCCGATGATCTCGTGCCCTTAGGCACACCCATCATAGTTTTCTTCGACAGCGTCACCGCGACGGAGACTCACTCTCCAATGCGATCTCATCAGTAATCGACCTGTCTTTCGTATACGTCATAATTGCCTCCCTTGCTCTAACATACAGTGTCACTTATACACAAACGAAGGGTAAAGTTCAGCATCCGTTGACCGCGGAAACGTTGCCGGAGCCGAGACCATTGTCATAGTGCCGCGAATATCGAAACCTTGCGATTATCTATCGACGCTGTAATCTCCCTAATTTGTGTCAATAAACTCAACTATTGTTACACCGCACCTATGGCTAATTTCAACGAAGATTCACCGAACACCCCCACCCCCAATCCTGACGTGCATCCGACATGTATATCACTTATAAATGTAGATAACAAAACTGAACATTTTTATAGGATAGCGGTGATATTGAAATTATATAGCGTTTGTGTAGAGCAATGTATAAATTGTCTAAAATAGTGAGCGAAGTAGAAGGGAAGAAATTATTTTTCAAGTCTTATGATTTAATACTTAAAACACTTGAATTAAAAGAGGATAATTGGGCTGCACACAAATGGGCATTGATTCTTCTTAATTCTAAGACTCTTTATGAAGGAGTAAAAGCACAAATAAAAAAGTCATATAATATTAAGAACTCCTGCTCGGACAGCCGAGGAGGACGGACGTGTCTAGACGGTCGTCCTCTCCAGGTATAAGTGAATAGTGAAAAAGTGCTCCAAAGTAATAGTGCTGCAAAGTGATAGTGAGGAGGAAATAAAATAACAATGCAGATACCAACTATAAACATAGCAACAAAAGGAGAAACATATTATATAAAAACCAAACAAACCAACATGGAGACAGAAGAAACAAAAGAGCATCGGGGACAGGAAGATAGCAATTCAGAACATGAAAGATACTACCAGGATGAAAGCTGGAAGCCAGTGAAGGCTAGCAAAAAACGTAAAACAACCACAGACACAAGTGCCATAGGAAACCCAGTCACAGAAAAGCAGCGATGGCTGCAAGAATTACCACTAAGTAACTCCTTCAACTCACTAACTGAAGAAATAGACTCTGACCCCGTAAGTAAAACCATTACCCAAACAAACCATATTACAAAACCACCACCAATCTTTGTCGAGGCCCAAATAATAGACCCGCTCATTGATTTACTAAATAATCTAGAAGAGAAAAACAATTACACAATAAAGCAAACAAAATTGGATCAAGTAAAAATTCAAACAAACACACCAGAATCATTTAGGAAAGTTATAAAAGCATTAAAAGAAAAAAATGCCATCTACCACACTTATCAGCTTAAAACTGAAAGGAGCTATAAAATTGTCATAAGAGGATTGCATCCTAAAACCAACGTACATAAACTAAGCGATGAGCTAGCTAAAATTGGACATCAAACTAGAACAATAAACAATATAACAAGATTCGACACTAAGCAACCCCTACCACTATTCTTAATAGAACTTGAACCCAGAATCAATAACAAGGAAATATATGATATCAAACAAATACTAAACACAATAGTAACAGTCGAACCACCACGACACAAAAAAGATATACCTCAATGCATGCGGTGTCAACAATACGGACACACTAAAAACTACTGCAACAGAAGCCCAGCCTGCGTCAAGTGCGCAAAAAATCACTTAACTGCACACTGCCCATATTCAGGAAAAATAGAAAAAGTTAAATGCTTCAACTGTAACGGTAACCACCCAGCCAGCTATAAAGGCTGTGAAGTAAGAAAACAACTACAACGAAAACTGTTCCCGCCCCTACGAAGCAGGACAAGCACTAACACACAAGCCCATCATGACAGCACAAAACCTGAAACATTACCAAATACAGAGCAAGCAATAAACACCAAACCTATCAGCACCAACACCATTGGTGGTCTAAGCTATGCTCAAGTAACCAGCCAACCAACACACACACATAACCAATACCACAGCAATAGTAACAACGACACTGCAGAAATCAAAGAACTGCTCAAACAATCCATAAAGAACACCGAAATGCTAACCAGAATGATAAGCGAACAAAATGCAGTACTCAAACAGCAAACCCAACAAATCACAGTCATGCTACAATTGATTACAAACGTGCTAAGCAAAAAATAAAAACGGACACTCTAAAAATAGCAGCCTGGAACTCAAACGGCCTACAACAACGGGCCCTCGAAACTAAAACATTCATATACAATAATAATATAGACATATTACTTGTCTCAGAAACACACTTCACTACAAAAAGCTATTTGAAAATACCATACTACACCATATATGATACCAAACACCCCTCAGGAAAAGCTCACGGAGGGACAGCAGTAATAGTCAGAAACGATATCAAACATCATCTTCACAGCCAAGTTAACAAAGAATATTTACAAGCAACCACTGTTACAGTTCAAACTAGCAGCAACCACTTCCAGTTGTCAGCAGTATACGTGCCTCCGCGACACAAAATAACAACACAAATGTGGGAAGAATACTTCCAGGACCTAGGGGACAAGTACATCGCAGCGGGAGACTACAACTCAAAGCACACGCTCTGGGGATCAAGAAACATTACACCTCGAGGTAGAACACTGGAAAAATACATTAGAAATAATAACCTCAATATATTATCCACAGGAACACCGACACATTGGCCGACTGACCTGAACAAAAAACCAGATCTTCTGGACTTTGCAGTTACAAGGGGACTAAACACAAATAAACTAAAAATAACACCCAACCTCGAGCTCAGCTCCGATCATACACCCATAATAATTGAATACAGAAACAAACCAATTCACTATAGCAAACCAGAAACACTATGCAATAAAACCACCAATTGGCAAACTTTCAAAGAAATAATAGAAAGCAAAATAAACTGCAACATCCCGTTAAAAACTCCTGAACACATAGAACAGGCAGTAGCAACATTGACAGCAACTATTCAGGAAGCAGCAAGGACAACCACTACTCCCGAACCAACCAGCAGACAAACAATAACAATCCCGCAAGAAATACTCGACAAAATCAAAGAAAAAAGAAAAGCAAAAGCAAAATGGCAAAAATACAGAACCCGAGAAAACAAAAAACACTTAAACAAACTTGCAAAGGAAATAAAAAACAAAATAAAGGAGCACAACGATAACGAATTCTCAAAGTTCATAGAGACACTCTCCACACACGAGAACACCAACTATTCACTATGGAAAGCCACGAAAAAAATAAGGAAGCCAATAATACCCGTCCCGGCAATCAGAAAAGCAGATAACACATGGGCAAGAAGCAACGAAGAACAAGCTGAAGAATTCTCCAACCACCTCTACAACACATTCACACCACACATTACCAACAACAGCAACCTCAAAAGTCATACGGAGGAGGATCCACAAACCACTGCTACCACAGCCGACAAGGAATACACCATACCTAAAACATCGGCACAAGAAATTAGAAACATAATTGATAAAACAAAGAACAACAAAGCGCCAGGAATCGACCTAATTAATGGTAAAATCTTAAAAAACCTTCCGCCAAAAGCAATAAGACTAATAACAGTAATATTCAACGCAATTCTAAGAATTCAATACTTCCCCAAACCATGGAAATTAGCACAGATCAAAATGTTACATAAACCAGGCAAAGACCCGCACCAAACTGCATCTTACAGACCAATATCACTGCTTCCAGTATTTTCCAAAATACTGGAAAAGATAATATACGACCGCATAAAACCAATAATAGAGACAAAAAAACTAGTACCGGATCACCAATTTGGTTTCAGAAACAAACACTCCACGATAGAGCAAATGCACAGGCTTATAAACGAAATAATAGTAGCACTAGAAAACAAGGAATACTGCACAGCCCTCTTCATAGACATAGAGAAAGCATTCGATAAAATTAACCATGAAAGTCTACTACAAACAATTAGGAAACAATTCCCGGAGCAAATACACCACTTAATAAAATCCTACCTAAGCTGCAGAACCTTCGTAATAAAAATCAAGGACACACATTCTCAAGTTAAAGACATCAAGGCCGGGGTACCACAAGGAAGCGTCCTAGGCCCAATACTATACACATTATACACGGCGAACATACCAACAACTACCAACAGCACAGTATTGACATTCGCGGACGACACAGCTATACTAGTCAGGCATACTAACCCAGAAACGGCAGTCAAAATACTACAAGAACACATCGCAAAAATAGAAAATTGGCTACAAGAAAAACAAATAAAAGCAAACCCCAATAAATGCAACCATATTACATTCACGCTACGGAAAAAGACACCACCAAACATCCTATTGAACGGCACGCATATAACGCAAACAAAGCATGTCAAATACCTAGGACTCCACTTAGATCAAAAACTCACCTGGAAACTACACATCAAATCAATAGTAGAAAAAATACAGAAAACAAGAAGACAAATGCATTGGCTAACAAGCCGAAAATCCAAACTAAGCACAGAAAACAAGTTAAAAATATATAAAACGATCATAAAACCAATCTGGACGTACGGAATACCACTATGGGGGACGGCAGCAATGAGCCATATAAACAAAATAGAGGTAATACAGGCTAAAATCCTCAGGACAATAGTAAACGGACCTTGGTACGTCAGAAACGAAGATATACGAAGGGACCTGGGAATGCCAACGGTCAAGGAAGAAATCAACAGATACTCCGAGAAATACAAATTAAGAATAGCAACACACATAAACCGGCTAGCTGCGGAAACATACAAAATCACAAATATGGACAGAAGACTAAAAAGGAAGCACCCAGCAGACCTTATAAAGGACACAACCTAAGAAACACGAGGATGGTACCCCGCTGGGGGTAGCCACCAACATGCTAATTTAACCGTTAAAAAATTCCACCAAATGTCCAAATTGGACAAATTGTGAATTTTAATAAATAAATAAAAAAAAAAAAAAAAAAAAAATATAATATTAAGAAACATATTGTTACGCCGAGCAAGACATCTGCACTCCATCCCGCGCGGTTTGACAACCAACAGTCTACGTGCCGACCTTCGAACCCTACATAGGCCCAAAGACCCACCATAAGTTTGAAATCCTAACTGCATCATTATTTGTTATTGTATATTATATAGTTTAAGTCAATCTATTTGCTCGAAAAGACTTTCTAATTCTAAAAGCGTTTTCGGCCGGTTTTTAGAAAGGTCCTTTGGTTTATTACGCGCTGTTAAGAATTACAGAGAAAGCGGGTAGTGGCCTAAAGCAAAAAGCGGAGATCTACCTAACGGAAAATACGAGTTTTCTCATAAACAATCTCGCCTAGGAGCCACGTTGGTAGGAGGCTTCTTCCTCCTATCTTCCTTCCCAACATTGGTCATAATCAATCGGCATCGCGGATCAGCGTCCTGAGCTACCGATCTTTCTTCTTCAGTCTTTAAATCTTAAATCTTCAGTCTTTAAAATCTTAAATAACAATTCTGTAACCTTGTCTCTCTCTAATGTAACTCTCTATCTGTCCGTTTTGGGAAAACGTGCTTCTTCAAATCGTCGTCCGTAAAACAAAGGAAGACCGCTCTGTCCGTGAAACACAGCCTGTCGTGCTATCCGTAAAACAAAAAGTATCCCTAACCTACATGAACTCTAGGGAGTTTACACATATTATGAATTTTTCCCAAAGCTACGCATACGGATGTGTATATCTATATATGTGTGTATCGCAGAGTGTTGCGTCGCGTGAAGAGGTCCGCGCGACGTCGTCTATTGTCTGGCCGTAAAGGCACAAGCGTCGTTAGAGAAACCCTCAATAAACCTAAGGCCCACCATAAACCGAGCCTCATTAGCTTGCAGGAACCTTGAATCCTGCAAGTATTTTGGGTTTGTATGTGGTACTTAAACAAGTCATTAGGTCTATTGAGAGTGCTTAAAGATTACGGAGAAAGCTGGTATTTATAACAGGAAAAACTGGTAATTATATGATAGGGAAAACCTGGCATTTATAGAATAGAAATGTCTGGATTTTCCCACGAGTCATGCCGATGGGATGCTTACATCTCCCATCTTCAAGCGTTAACGTCTTAGCCAATGGGTAGCGCGGATCCTTGTCCTCACCTTTCCTAACTACAAATGTATGCAACGAATCCGCGTTCTTCGTTCAAAGGGCTCACCCATACCGAGCTTTCCTCCGTAATCACATCAGAACGAATTTTAGAGTATTTCTTCGGCCCTTACGGTGCCTAGAGTTCCTGCATTTCCTACAACTCTCACCGTTCCTACCTCTCTAAGAGTTTTCCATCGTCTCTCACGGTGTTTAGAGTTCCTGCATTTCCTACAACTCTCACCGTTCCTATATCTCCCAGAGTTTCCTACAACTCTCAAAGTGCCTACATGGCCTAGAATCTCCTATGGCTCTCACACTCTGCTGAAGTCCGACAGCTCTCCTATAGCTCTCATTCTCATCCAAGAATAATCCTTCTCTTCGTCATCTGTATCTTAAACAACGGCGTTACTACTTTGTGTGATTGTATAAAGCCTTGGAAATATATATTTTTTATAACTCTGTGAATCACAGTGTTATACCACAACAAATACCCCTATTATCCTAACCGAAATACGAGGATCGAACTATTCGTGGTGTCGATTATTTTAATCGTAACGCGAATCTGCGACTCCCGTAGACGCGTATTCTAACGACCGCGTCTCCCCGCGATAGCTCGAAAATACACAGAGCGATCATGTACACAATTTTCACTTATATTAGGATGCTGATGTAGTGTAGTATATTTTATTTCTTTTATATTTTATTAGATTACCAACTATTCAGATTCACGGAGTAGGTCACACACACAGACATGCAAAACACTTGTGTATATATACATGTGTATTCGCAGAGAAACCTCATACATTTGAATCGCGGCTTGCTTTATTTATTGGTTCATTTAATTATTTCACTTTATTTGTATTTTATATGTCATTGCTGATTGGTTGTAGTGTCTTTTCTTATTGATTCATATAATTCACTTTGATTGTCTGTCGTATAATTCTTTTTATATTGAATGGTACGTGGATAGTTCGATTCAATAGTTGATTGGTTAGTTATTAGTTAATTTATTATTATTGGTCGTGTTTAATTATTCATATGTTATTGGTTCGTGGCGTCACGTAAGGAGAGCGGGACGTGAAAATATAACGTTACACGTTATATCGTAATAGACCATAAAGTTATACGTTATAACGTAACAGTATATAACGTTATAGGTTATAACGTAATACTGTATAACGTTATACGTTACATCGTAATAATATATAACGTTATACGGTATAACGTAATACTATATAACGATATACGGTATAACGTAATACTATCTAACGTTATACGGTATAACGTAATACTATATAACGTTATACGGTATAACGTAATACTATATAACGTTATACGTTATAACGTAATGCTATACAACGTTATACGTTATAATGTAATACCATATAACGTTATACGTTATGGCGTAATACGATATAACGTTATACGTTATAGCGTAATACTATATAACGTTATACGTTATAACGTAATACAATATAACGCTACACGTTGTATAGTAATAGTGTATAACGTTATACGGTACATCGTAATAGTATATAACGTTATACGGTATGTCGTAATACTATATAACGTTATACGTAATATCGTTATAACAAATCCTATATAACATTATACGTAATATCGTTATAACGTAATACTATATAACGTTATACGTTATATCGTAATACTATATAACGTTACACGTTGTACTGTTGTTGTTTATAACGTTATACGCCATAACGTAATACTATATAACGTTATACGTTATAACGTAATACTATATAACGTTATACGTAATAATGTTATAACGTTATAACGTATTAAAGTTATAACGTAATACTATATAACGTTATACGTAATATCGTTATAACGTAATACTATATAACGTTATACGTTTTAACGTAATACTATATAACGTTATACGTTATAACGTAATACAATATGACGTTACACGTTGCATAGTTATAGTTTATAACGTTATACGTTATATCGTAATACTAAATAACGTTATACGTTATAACGTAATACCATATAACGTAATACGTTATATCGTAATACTATTTAACGTTATACGTTATAACGTAATACCATATAACGTTATACGTTATAACGTAATACTATATAACGTTATACGTTATAACGTAATACTATATAACGTTACACGTTGTACAGTAATAGTATATTATACGTTACATCCTAATAGTTTATAACGTTATACGTTATATAGTAATAGTTTATAACGTTATACGTTATGACGTAATACTATATAACGTTATACGTAATAACGTAATACTATATATCGTTACACGTTATAACGTAACACCATATAACGTTATACGTTATATCGTAATACCATATAACGTTATACGTTATATAGTAATAGTTTATAACCTTATACGTTATAACGTAGTACTATATAACGTTACGCGTTGTATAGTAATAGTATATAACGTTATACATTATATCGTAATACAATATAACGTTATACGTTATATAGTAATAGTTTATAACGTTATACGTTATAACGTAGTACTATATAACGTTACACGTTGTATAGTTATAGTATATAACGTTATACATTACATCGTTATAGTATATAACGTTATACGTTCTATAGTAATAGTTCATAACGTTATACGTTATGACGTAATACTATATAACGTTATACGTTATAACGTAACACCATATAACGTTATACGTTATAACGTAATACTATATAACGTTACACGTTGTATAGTAATAGTTTATAACGTTATACGTTACAACGTAGTACTACATATCGTTACACGTTGTATGGTTATAGTTTATAACGGTATACGTTACATCGTAATACTAAATAACGTTATACGTTTTAATGTAATACTATAAATCGTTATACGTTATAACGTAATACCATGTAACGTTACACGTTATGACGTAATACTATATAACGTTATACGTAATAACGTAATACTATATACCGTTGCACGTTATAACGTAACAACATATAACGTTATACGTTTTATAGTAATAGTTTATAACCTTATACGTTATAACGTAGTACTATATAACGTTACGCGTTGTATAGTAATAGTATATAACGTTATACATTATATCGTAATACAATATAACGTTATACGTTATATAGTAATAGTTTATAACGTTATACGTTATAACGTAGTACTATATAACGTTACACGTTGTATAGTTATAGTATATAACGTTATACATTACATCGTTATAGTATATAACGTTATACGTTCTATAGTAATAGTTCATAACGTTATACGTTATGACGTAATACTATATAACGTTATACGTTATAACGTAACACCATATAACGTTATACGTTATAACGTAATACTATATAACGTTACGCGTTGTATAGTAATAGTATATAACGTTATACATTATATCGTAATACAATATAACGTTATACGTTATATAGTAATAGTTTATAACGTTATACGTTATAACGTAGTACTATATAACGTTACACGTTGTATAGTTATAGTATATAACGTTATACATTACATCGTTATAGTATATAACGTTATACGTTCTATAGTAATAGTTCATAACGTTATACGTTATGACGTAATACTATATAACGTTATACGTTATAACGTAACACCATATAACGTTATACGTTATAACGTAATACTATATAACGTTACACGTTGTATAGTAATAGTTTATAACGTTATACGTTACAACGTAGTACTATATATCGTTACACGTTGTATGGTTATAGTTTATAACGGTATACGTTACATCGTAATACTAAATAACGTTATACGTTTTAATGTAATACTATAAATCGTTATACGTTATAACGTAATACCATGTAACGTTACACGTTATGACGTAATACTATATAACGTTTTACGTAATAACGTAATACTATATACCGTTGCACGTTATAACGTAACAACATATAACGTTATACGTTATATCGTAATACTATATAACGTTATACGTTATAACGTAATACCATATAACGTATATCGTTATGACGTAATATTATATAACGTTATACGTTATGGCGTAATACGATATAACGTTATACGTTATGACGTAATACTATATAACGTTATACGTTATAACGTAATAGTATATAACGTTTTACGTAATAATGTTATAACGGCATACGATATACCGTTACACATTGTATAGTAATACTATATAACGTTATACGTAATAACGTAATACCCTATAACGTTATATGTTATAACGTAATACTATATAACGTTATACGTTATAACGTAATACCATATAACGTTATATGTTACAACGTAATACTATATAACGTTATACGTTATGACGTAATACTATATAACGTTATACGTTATAACGTAATAGTATATAACGTTTTACGTAATAATGTTATAACGGCATACGATATACCGTTACACATTGTATAGTAATACTATATAACTTTATACGTAATAACGTAATACCCTATAACGTTATATGTTATAACGTAATACTATATAACGTTATACGTTATAACGTAATATCATATAACGTTATATGTTATAACGGAATACTATATAACGTTATACGTTATGACGTAATACTATATAACGTTATACGTTATAACGTAATAGTATATAACGTTTTACGTAATAATGTTATAACGGCATACGATATACCGTTACACATTGTATAGTAATACTATATAACGTTATACGTAATAACGTAATACCCTATAACGTTATATGTTATAACGTAATACTATATAACGCTATACGTTATAACGTAATACCATATAACGTTATATGTTATAACGTAATACTATATAACGTTATACGTTATGACGTAATACTATATAACGTTATACGTTATATCGTAATACTATATAACGTTATACGTTATAACGTAATACCATATAACGTTATACGTTATAACGTAATACTATATAACGTTACACGTTGTATAGTAATAGTTTATAACGATATATTTACATCGTAATAGTATATAACGTTATACGTTATATAGTAATAGTTTATAACGTGATACGTTATGACGTAATACTATATAACGTTATACGTTATATCGTAATACTACATAACGTTATACGTTATAACGTAATACCATATAACGTTATACGTTATGACACAATACTATATAACGTTATACGTTATATCGTAATACTATATAACGTTATACGTTATAACGTAATACCATATAACGTTATACGTTATAACGTAATACTATATAACGTTACACCTGGTATAGCAATAGTTTATAACGTTATACGATATAACGTAGTACTATATAACGATACACGTTGTATAGTAATAATATATAACGTTAAACATTACATCGTAATAGTATATAACGTTATACGTTATATAGTAATAGTTTATAACCTTGTACGCTATGACGTAATACTATATAACGTTATACGTTATATCGTAATACTATATAACGTTATACGTTATAACGTAATACCATATAACGTTATACGTTATGACGTAATACTATACAACGTTATACGTTACATCGTAATAGTATATAACGTTACACTTTGTATTGTTATTTTTTATAACGTATTACGTTATAACGTAATACTATATAGCGTTACACGTTTTATAGTAATAGTTTATAACGTTATACGTTATAACGTAGTACTATATAACGATACACGTTGTATAGTAATAGTATATAACGTTATACGTTACATCGTAATAGTATATAAAGTTATACGTTATATAGTAATAGTTTATAACGTTATACGTCATAACGTAATACTATATAACGTTATACATTATATCGTAATACCATATAACGTTATACGTTATATAGTAATAGTATATAACGTTATACGTTATATAGTAATAGTTTATAACCTATACACGTTATGACGTAATACTATATAACGTTATACTTTATATCGTAATACTATATAACGTTATACGTTATGACACAATACTATATAACGTTATACGTTATAACGTAATACTATATAACGTTACACCTGGTATAGTAATAGTTTATAACGTTATACGTTACAACGTAGTACTATATAACGATACACGTTGTAAAGTAATATTATATAATGTTAAACATTACACCGTAATAGTATATAACGTTATACGTTATATAGTAATAGTTTATAACCTTACACGTTATGACGTAATACTATATAACGTTATACTTTATATCGTAATACTATATAACGTTATACGTTATAACGTAATACCATATAACGTTATACGTTATGACGTAATACTATACAACGTTATACGTTACATCGTAATAGTATATAACGTTACACTTTGTATTGTTATTTTTTATAACGTATTACGTTATAACGTAATACTATATAGCGTTACACGTTGTATAGTAATAGTTTATAACGTTATACGTTATAACGTAGTACTATATAACGATACACGTTGTATAGTAATACTATATAACGTTATACGTTATATCGTAATACTTCATAACGTTATACGTTATAACGTAATACCATATAACGTTATACGTTATGACGTAATACTATATAACGTTCTACGTTATATCGTAATACTATATAACGTTATACGTTATATAGTAATAGTTTATAACGTTATACGTTATGACGTAATACCATATAACGTTATACGTTATAACGTAATAGTATACAACGTTTTACGTAATAATGTTATAACGGCGTACGATATACCGTTACACATTGTATAGTAATACTATATAACGTTATACGTAATAACGTAATACCATATAACGTTATACGTTATGACGTAATACTATATAACGTTATACGTTATAACGTAATAGTATATAACGTTTTACGTAATAATGTTATAACGGCATACGATATACCGTTACACATTGTATAGTAATACTATATAACGTTATACGTAATAACGTAATACCATATAACGTTATACGTTATAACGTAATACCATATAACGTTATACGTTGTATTGTAATAGTACATGACGTTACACGTTGTATAGTAATAGTATATAACGTTATACGTTATATAGTAATAGTTTATAACGTTATACGTTGTATTGTAATAGTACATGACGTTACACGTTGTATAGTAATAGTATATAACGTTATACGTTATATAGTAATAGTTTATAACGTTATACGTTATGACGTAATACTATATAACGTTATACGTTGTATAGCAATAGTTTATAACGTTATACGATATAACGTAGTACTATATAACGATACACGTTGTATAGTAATAATATATAACGTTAAACATTACATCGTAATAGTATATAACGTTATACGTTATATAGTAATAGTTTATAACCTTATACGCTATGACGTAATACTATATAACGTTATACGTTATATCGTAATACTATATAACGTTATACGTTATAACGTAATACCATATAACGTTATACGTTATGACACAATACTATATAACGTTATACGTTATATCGTAATACTATATAACGTTATACGTTATAACGTAATACCATATAACGTTATACGTTATAACGTAATACTATATAACGTTACACCTGGTATAGTAATAGTTTATAACGTTATACTTTATGACGTACTACTATATAACGATACACGTTGTATAGTAATAGTATATAACGTTACACTTTGTATTGTTATTTTTTATAACGTATTACGTTATAACGTAATACTATATAGCGTTACACGTTTTATAGTAATAGTTTATAACGTTATACGTTATAACGTAGTACTATATAACGATACACGTTGTATAGTAATAGTATATAACGTTATACGTTACATCGTAATAGTATATAAAGTTATACGTTATATAGTAATAGTTTATAACGTTATACGTCATAACGTAATACTATATAACGTTATACATTATATCGTAATACCATATAACGTTATACGTTATATAGTAATAGTATATAACGTTATACGTTATATAGTAATAGTTTATAACCTATACACGTTATGACGTAATACTATATAACGTTATACTTTATATCGTAATACTATATAACGTTATACGTTATGACACAATACTATATAACGTTATACGTTATAACGTAATACTATATAACGTTACACCTGGTATAGTAATAGTTTATAACGTTATACGTTACAACGTAGTACTATATAACGATACACGTTGTAAAGTAATATTATATAATGTTAAACATTACACCGTAATAGTATATAACGTTATACGTTATATAGTAATAGTTTATAACCTTACACGTTATGACGTAATACCATATAACGTTATACTTTATATCGTAATACTATATAACGTTATACGTTATAACGTAATACCATATAACGTTATACGTTATGACGTAATACTATACAACGTTATACGTTACATCGTAATAGTATATAACGTTACACTTTGTATTGTTATTTTTTATAACCTATTACGTTATAACGTAATACTATATAGCGTTACACGTTGTATAGTAATAGTTTATAACGTTATACGTTATAACGTAGTACTATATAACGATACACGTTGTATAGTAATAGTATATAACGTTATACGTTAGATCGTAATAGTATATAAAGTTATACGTTATATAGTAATAGTTTATAACGTTATACGTCATAACGTAATACTATATAACGTTATACGTTATAACGTAATACCTTATAACGTTATACGTTATAACGTAATACCATATAACGTTATACGTTATAACGTAATACTATATAACGTTACACGTTGTATAGTAATAGTTTATAACGTTACACGTTGCATCGTAGTACTATATAACGATACACGTTGTATAGTAATAGTATATAACGTTATAGGTTATATAGTTAAAGTTTATAACCTTACACGTTATGACGTAATACTATATAACGTTATAGGTTGTATAGTAATACTATATATCGTTATACGTTATAACGTAATACCATATAACGTTAGACGTTATATCGTAATACTATATAACGTTATACGTTATAACGTAATACCATATAACGTTATATGTTATAACGTAATACCATATAACGTTATACGTTATGACGTAATACTATATAACGTTATACGTTATGACGTAATACTATATAACGTTATACGTTATGACCTAATACTATATAACGTTATACGTTATATCGTAATACTATATAACGTTATACGTTATAACGTAATACCATATAACGTTATATGTTATAACGTAATACTATTTAACGTTATACGTTATGACGTAATACCATATAACGTTATATGTTATAACGTAATACTATATTACGTTATACGTTATGACGTAATACTATATAACGTTATACTTTATATCGTAATACTATATAACCTTACACGTTATAACGTAATACTATATAACGTTATACGTTATGACGTAATACTATATAACGTTATACGTTATATCGTAATACTATATAATGTTATACGTTATAACGTAATGCCATATAACGTTATATGTTATAACGTAATACTATATAACGTTATACGTTATGACGTAATACTATATAACGATATACGTTATATCGTAATACTATATATCGTTATACGTTATAATGTAATAACATATAACGTTATACGTTATAACGTAATAGTATATAACGTTTTACGTAATAATGTTATAACGGCATACGATATACCGTTACACATTGTATAGTAATACTATGTAACGTTATACGTTATATCGTAACACTATATAACGTTATACGTTATATCGTAATAACTTATAACGTTATACGTTATGACGTAATACTATATAACGTTATACGTTACATCGTAATCGTATATAACGTTACACTTTGTATTGTTATTGTTTATGACGTTATACGTTATAGCGTAATACTATATAGCGTTACACGTTGTATAGTAATAGTATATAACGTTATACGTTATAACGTAGTACTATATAACGATACACGTTGTATAGTAATAGTATATAACGTTATACGTTACATCGTAATAGTATATAAAGTTATACGTTATATAGTAGTAGTTTATAACGTTATACGTCATAACGTAATACTATATAACGTTATACATTATATCGTAATACCATATAACGTTATACGTTATATGGTAATAGTTTATAACGTTATACGTTATAACGTAGTACTATATAACGTTACACGTTGTATAGTAATAGTATATAACGTTATACGTTATAACGTAATACTATATAACGTTATACATTATATCGTAATACCATACAACGTTATACGTTATATAGTAATAGTTTATAACGTTATACGTTATAACGTAGTACTATATAACGGTACACGTTGTATAGTAATAGTATATAACGTTTTACGTAATAATGTTATAACGGCATACGATATACCGTTACACATTGTATAGTAATAATATATAACGTTATACGTAATAACGTAATACCATATAACGTTATACGTTATGACGTAATACTATATAACGTTATACGTTATATCGTAATACTATATAACGTTATGCGTTATAACGTAATACTATATAACGTTACACGTTGCATAGTAATAGTTTATAACGTTATATTTACATCGTAATAGTATATAACGTTATACGTTATATAGTAATAGTTTATAACGTTATACGTTATGACGTAATACTATATAACGTTATACGTTATATCGTAATACTACATAACGTTATACGTTATAACGTAATACCATATAACGTTATACGTTATATCGTAATACTACATAACGTTATACGTTATAACGTAATACCATATAACGTTATACGTTATGACGTAATACTATATAACGTTATACGTTATGACGTAATACTATATAACGTTATACTTTATATCGTAATACTATATAACCTTACACGTTATAACGTAATACTATATAACGTTATACGTTATGACGTAATACTATATAACGTTATACGTTATATCGTAATACTATATAACGTTATACGTTATGACGTAATCGTATATAACGTTACACTTTGTATTGTTATTGTTTATAACGTTATACGTTATAGCGTAATACTATATAGCGTTACACGTTGTACAGTAATAGTATATAACGTTATACGTTATAACGTAGTACTATATAACGATACACGTTGTATAGTAATAGTATATAACGTTACACTTTGTATTGTTATTGTTTATAACGTTATACGTTATAGCGTAATACCTTATAACGTTATACGTTATGACGTAATACTATATAACGTTATACGTTACATCGTAATCGTATATAACGTTACACTTTGTATTGTTATTGTTTATAACGTTATACGTTATAGCGTAATACTATATAGCGTTACACGTTGTATAGTAATAGTATATAACGTTATACGTTTTAACGTAGTACTCTATAACGATACACGTTGTATAGTAATAGTATATAACGTCATACGTTACATCGTAATAGTATATAAAGTTATACGTTATATAGTAATAGTTTATAACGTTATACGTTATGACGTAATACTATATAACGTTATACGTTGAATAGTAATAGTTTATAACGTTATACGATATAACGTAGTACTATATAACGATACACGTTGTATAGTAATAATATATAACGTTAAACATTACATCGTAATAGTATATAACGTTCTACGTTATATAGTAATAGTTTATAACGTTATACGTTACATCGTAATAGTATATAACGTTATACGTTATATAGTTGTAGTTTATAACGTTATACGTTATGACGTAATACTATATAACGTTATACGTTATAACGTAATACTATATAACGTTATACGTTATAACGTAATACCATATAACGTTATACGTTATAACGTAATACTATATAACGTTACACGTTGTATAGTAATAGTTTATAACGTTATACGTTACAACGTAGTACTATATAACGATACACGTTGTATAGTAATAGTATATAACGTTAAACATTACATCGTAATAGTATATAACGTTATACGTTATATAGTTGTAGTTTATAACGTTATACGTTATGACGTAATACTATATAACGTTATACGTTATAACGTAATACTATATAACGTTATACGTTGTATAGAAATACGATATAACGTTATACGTTATAACGTAATAGTATATAACGTTTTACGTAATAATTTTATAACGGCATACGATATACCGTTACACATTGTATAGTAATAATATATAACGTTATACGTAATAACGTAATACCATATAACGTTATACGTTATGACGTAATACTATTTAACGTTATACGTTATATCGTAATAATATATAACGTTATACGTTATAACGTAATACCATATAACGTTATACGTTATAACGTAATACTATATAACGTTACGCGTTGTATAGTAATAGTTTATAACGATATATTTACATCGTAATACCATATAACGTTATACGTTAGAACGTAATACTATATAACGTTACGCGTTGTATGGTAATAGTTTATAACGATATATTTACGTCGTAATAGTATATAACGTTATACGTTATATAGTAATAGTTTATAACGTTATACGTTATGACGTAATACTATATAACGTTATACGTTATATCGTAATACTACATAATGTTATACGTTATAACGTAACACCATATAACGTTATACGTTATGACGTAATACTATGTAACGTTACACGTTATGACGTAATACTATGTGACGTTACACGTTGTATAGTAATAGTTTATAATGTTATACGTTATAACGTAGTACTATATAACGATACACGTTGTATAGTAATAATATATAACGTTAAACATTACAACGTAATAGTATATAACGTTATACGTTATATAGTAATAGTTTATAACGTTATACGTTACATCGTAATACTATATGACGTTATACGTTATATAGTAATAGTTTAAAACGTTATACGTTATGACGTAATACTATATGACGTTATACGTTGTATAGTAATAGTTTATAACGTTATACGTTATAACGTAATACGATATAACGTTATACGTTATGACGTAATACTATATAACGTTATACGTTATAACGTAATACCATATAACGTTATACGTTATAACGTAGTACTATACAACGTTATACGTTACATCGTAATAGTATATCGTTTCACATTGTATAGCTATTGTTTATAACGTTATACGTTATAACGTAATACTATATAACGTTACACGTTGTATAGTAATAGTTTATAACGTTATACTTTATAACGTAGTACTATATAACGATACACGTTGTATAGTAATAGTATATAACGTTATACGTTACGTCGTAATAGTATATAACGTTATACGTTATATAGTAATAGTTTATAACGTTATACGTCATAACGTAATACTATATAACGTTATACATTATATCGTTATACCATATAACGTTATACGTTATATAGTAATAGCTTATAACGTTATACGTTATAACGTAGTACTATATAACGTTATACGTTATATAGTAATAGTTTATAACGTTATACGTTATGACGTAATACTATATAACGTTATACGTTATATCGTAATACTACATAACGTTATACGTTATAACGTAATACCATATAACGTTATACGTTATGACGTAATACTATATAACGTTCTACGTTATGACGTAATACTATATAACGTTCTACGTTATATCGTAATACCATATAACGTTATACGTCATAACGTAATACTATATAACGATACACGTTGTATAGTAATAGTATATAACGTTAAACATTACATCGTAATAGTATATAACGTTATACGTTATATAGTTGTAGTTTATAACGTTATACGTTATGACGTAATACTATATAACGTTATACGTTATAACGTAATACTATATAACGTTATACGTTGTATAGAAATACGATATAACGTTATACGTTATAACGTAATAGTATATAACGTTTTACGTAATAATTTTATAACGGCATACGATATACCGTTACACATTGTATAGTAATAATATATAACGTTATACGTAATAACGTAATACCATATAACGTTATACGTTATGACGTAATACTATTTAACGTTATACGTTATATCGTAATAATATATAACGTTATACGTTATAACGTAATACCATATAACGTTATACGTTATAACGTAATACTATATAACGTTACGCGTTGTATAGTAATAGTTTATAACGATATATTTACATCGTAATACCATATAACGTTATACGTTAGAACGTAATACTATATAACGTTACGCGTTGTATAGTAATAGTTTATAACGATATATTTACGTCGTAATAGTATATAACGTTATACGTTATATAGTAATAGTTTATAACGTTATACGTTATGACGTAATACTATATAACGTTATACGTTATATCGTAATACTACATAATGTTATACGTTATAACGTAACACCATATAACGTTATACGTTATGACGTAATACTATGTAACGTTACACGTTATGACGTAATACTATGTAACGTTACACGTTGTATAGTAATAGTTTATAATGTTATACGTTATAACGTAGTACTATATAACGATACACGTTGTATAGTAATAATATATAACGTTAAACATTACAACGTAATAGTATATAACGTTATACGTTATATAGTAATAGTTTATAACGTTATACGTTACATCGTAATACTATATGACGTTATACGTTATATAGTAATAGTTTAAAACGTTATACGTTATGACGTAATACTATATAACGTTATACGTTGTATAGTAATAGTTTATAACGTTATACGTTATAACGTAATACGATATAACGTTATACGTTATGACGTAATACTATATAACGTTATACGTTATAACGTAATACCATATAACGTTATACGTTATAACGTAGTACTATACAACGTTATACGTTACATCGTAATAGTATATCGTTTCACATTGTATAGCTATTGTTTATAACGTTATACGTTATAACGTAATACTATATAACGTTACACGTTGTATAGTAATAGTTTATAACGTTATACTTTATAACGTAGTACTATATAACGATACACGTTGTATAGTAATAGTATATAACGTTATACGTTACGTCGTAATAGTATATAACGTTATACGTTATATAGTAATAGTTTATAACGTTATACGTCACAACGTAATACTATATAACGTTATACATTATATCGTTATACCATATAACGTTATACGTTATAACGTAATACCATATAACGTTATACGTTATAACGTAGTACTATACAACGTTATACGTTACATCGTAATAGTATATCGTTTCGCATTGTATAGCTATTGTTTATAACGTTATACGTTATAACGTAATACCATATAACGTTATACGTTATAACGTAATACTATATAACGTTACACGTTGCATAGTAATAGTTTATAACGTTATATTTACATCGCAATAGTATATAACGTTATACGTTATATAGTAATAGTTTATAACGTTATACTTTATGACGTAATACTATATAACGTTATACGTTATGACGTAATACTATATAACGTTCTACGTTATATCGTAATACAATATAACGTTATACGTTATGACGTAATACTATATAACGTTATACGTTATATCGTAATACTACATAACGTTATACGTTATAACGTAATACCATATAACGGTATACGTTATGACGTAATACTATATAACCTTATACGTTATGACGTAATACTATATAACATTATACGTTATATCGTAATACTTTATAACGTTATACGTTATAACGTAATACCATATAACGTTATACGTTATAACGTAATACCATATAACGTTATACGTTATAACGTAATACTATATAACGTTACACGTTGCATAGTAATAGTTTATAACGTTATATTTACATCGCAATAGTATATAACGTTATACGTTATATAGTAATAGTTTATAACGTTATACTTTATGACGTAATACTATATAACGTTATACGTTATGACGTAATACTATATAACGTTATACGTTATATCGTAATACTATATAACGCTATACGTTATATAGTAATAGTTTATAACGTTATACGTTATGACGTAATACTATATAACGTTATACGTTGTATAGTAATAGTTTATAACGTTATACGATATAACGTAGTAATATATAACGATGCACGTTGTATAGTAATAATATATAACGTTAAACATTACATCGTAATAGTATATAACGTTATACGTTATATAGTAATAGTTTATAACCTTATACGTTATGACGTAACACTATATAACGTTATACGTTATATCGTAATACTATATAACGTTACACGTTATAACGTAATACCATATAACGTTATACGTTATGACGTAATACTATACTACTTTATACGTTACATCGTAATAGTATATAACGTTACACTTTGTATTGTTATTGTTTATAACGTTATACGTTATAACGTAATACTATATAGCGTTACACGTTGTATAGTAATAGTTTATAACGTTATACGTTATAACGTAGTACTCTATAACGATACACGTTGTATAGTAAGAGTATATAACGTCATACGTTACATCGTAATAGTATATAAAGTTATACGTTATATAGTAATAGTTTATAACGTTATACGTCATAACGTAATACTATATAACGTTTACATTATATCGTAATACCATATAACGTTATACGTTATATAGTAATAGTTTATAACGTTATACGTTATAACGTAGTACTATATAACGTTACACGTTGTATAGTAATAGTATATAACGTTATACGTTATAACGTAATACTATATAACGTTATACATTATATCGTAATACCATACAACGTTATACGTTATATAGTAATAGTTTATAACGTTATACGTTATAACGTAGTACTCTATAACGATACACGTTGTATAGTAATAGTATATAACGTCATACGTTACATCGTAATAGTATATAAAGTTATACTTTATATAGTAATAGTTTATAACGTTATACGTCATAACGTAATACTATATAACGTTTACATTATATCGTAATACCATATAACGTTATACGTTATATAGTAATAGTTTATAACGTTATACGTTATGACGTAATACTATATAACGTTATACGTTGAATAGTAATAGTTTATAACGTTATACGATATAACGTAGTACTATATAACGATACACGTTGTATAGTAATAATATATAACGTTAAACATTACATCGTAATAGTATATAACGTTATACGTTATATAGTAATAGTTTATAACGTTATACGTTACATCGTAATAGTATATAACATTATACGTTATATAGTTGTAGTTTATAACGTTATACGTTATGACGTAATACTATATAACGTTATACGTTATAACGTAATACTATATAACGTTACACGTTTTATAGTAATAGTTTATAACGTTATACGTTACAACGTAGTACTATATAACAATACACGTTGTATAGTAATAGTATATAACGTTAAACATTACATCGTAATAGTATATAACGATATACGTTATATAGTTGTAGTTTATAACGTTATACGTTACATCGTAATAGTATATAACATTATACATTATATGTTTATAGTTTATAACGTTATACGTTATGACGTAATACTATATAACGTTATACGTTATAACGTAATACTATATAACGTTATACGTTATAACGTAATACCATATAACGTTATACATTATATCGTAATACCATACAACGTTATACGTTATATAGTAATAGTTTATAACGTTATACGTTATAACGTATTACTATATAACGATACACGTTGTATAGTAATAATATATAACGTTAAACATTACAACGTAATAGTATATAACGTTATACGTTATATAGTAATAGTTTATAACGTTATACGTTACATCGTAATACTATATGACGTTATACGTTATATAGTAATAGTTTAAAACGTTATACGTTATGACGTAATACTATATAACGTTATACGTTGTATAGTAATAGTTTATAACGTTATACGTTATGATGTAATACTATATAACGTTATACGTTATATCGTAATACTATATAACGTTATACGTTATAACGTAACACCATATAACGTTACACGTTATGACGTAATACTATATAACGTTATTCGTAATAACGTAATACTATATATCGTTGCACATTATAACGTAACACCATATAACGTTATACGTTATAACGTAAAACCATATAACGTTATACGTTATGACGTAATACTATATAGCGTTATACGTAATAACGTAATACTATATATCGTTACACGTTGTATGGTTATAGTTTATAACGGTATACGTTACATCGTAATACTAAATAACGTTATACGTTTTAATGTAATACTATAAATCGTTATACGTCATAACGTAATACAATATAACGTTACACGTTGTATAGTAATAGTATATAACGTTATACATAATAACGTTATAACGGAATACTATATAACGTTACACGTTGTAAAGTAATACTATATAACGTTATGTTATAACGTAATACCATATAACGTTATACGTTATAACGTAATACCATATAACGTTATACGTTATAACGTAATACTATATAACGTTACACGTTGTATAGTAATAGTTTATAACGTTATACGTTGCAACGTAGTACTAAATAACGATACACGTTGTATAGTAATAGTATATAACGTTAAACATTACACCGTAATAGTATATAACGTTATACGTTATATAGTAGTAGTTTATAACCTTACACGTTATGACGTAATACTATATAACGTTACACGTTGTAAAGTAATACTATATAACGTTATGTTATAACGTAATACCATATAACGTTATACGTTATAACGTAATACCATATAACGTTATACGTTATAACGTAATACTATATAACGTTACACGTTGTATAGTAATAGTTTATAACGTTAAACGTACAACGTAATACTATATAACGCTACACGTTATATAGTAATAGTTTATAACGTTATATTTACATCGTAATAGTATATAACGTTATACGTTATATAGTAATAGTTTATAACGTTATACGTTATGACGTAATACTATATAACGTTATACGTTATGACGTAATACTATATAACGTTATACGTTATATCGTAATACTACATAACGTTATACGTTATATCGTAATACTACATAACGTTATACGTTATAACGTAATACCATATAACGTTATACGTTATGACGTAATACTATATAACGTTCTACGTTTTATCGTAATACTATATAACGTTATACGTTATATAGTAATAGTTTATAACGTTATACGTTATGACGTAATACTATATAACGTTATACGTTGTATAGTAATAGTTTATAACGTTATACGATATAACGTAGTACTATGTAACGATACACGTTGTATAGTAATAATATATAACGATAAACATTACATCGTAATAGTTATAACGTTATACGTTATATAGTAATAGTTTATAACGTTATACGTTACATCGTAATAGCATATAACGTTATACGTTATATAGTTATAGTTTATAACGTTATACGTTATGACGTAATACTATATAACGTTATACGTTATAACGTAATACTATATAACGTTATACGTTATAACGTAATACTATATAACGTTATACGTTATAAAGTAATACCATATAACGTTATACGTTATAACGTAATACTATATAACGTTACACGTTGTATAGTAATAGTTTATAACGTTATACGTTACAACGTAGTACTAAATAACGATACACGTTGTATAGTAATAGTATATAACGTTAAACATTACACCGTAATAGTATATAACGTTATACGTTATATAGTAGTAGTTTATAACATTACACGTTATGACGTAATACTATATAACGTTATACGTTATAACGTAATACTATATAACGTTATACGTTGTATAGTAATAGTTTATAACGTTATACGTTATAACGTAGTACTATACAACGTTATACGTTACATCGTAATAGTATATCGTTACACTTTGTATAGTTATTGTTTATAACGTTATACGTTATAACGTAATACTATATAACGTTACACGTTGTATAGTAATAGTATATAACGTTATACTTTATAACGTAGTGCTATATAACGTTACACGTTGTATAGTAATAGTATATAACGTTATACGTTACATCGTAATAGTATATAACGTTATACGTTATATAGTAATAGTTTATAACGTTATACGTTATGACGTAATACTATATAACGTTATACGTTATATCGTAATACTATATAACGTTATACATTATAACGTAATACCATATAACGTTATGCGATATAACGTCATACTATGTAACGTTACACGTTGTATAGTAATAGTTTATAACGTTATACGTTACATCGTAATAGTATATAACGTTATACGTTATATAGTTATAGTTTATAACGTTATACGTTATGACGTAATACTATATAACGTTATACGTTATAACGTAATACTATATAACGTTATACGTTATAACGTAATACCATATAACGCTATACGTTATAACGTAATACCATATAACGTTATACGTCATAACGTAATACTATATAACGTTACACGTTGTATAGTAATAGTTTATAACGTTATACGTTACAACGTAGTACTAAATAACGATACACGTTGTATAGTAATAGTATATAACGTTAAACATTACACCGTAATAGTATATAACGTTATACGTTGTATAGTAGTAGTTTATAACCTTACACGTTATGACGTAATACTATATAACGTTATACGTTGTATAGTAATCGTTTATAACGTTATACGCTATGACGTAATACTATATAACGTTATACGTTATATAGTAATAGTTTATAACGTTATACGATATAACGTAGTACTATATAACGATGCACGTTGTATAGTAATAATATATAACGTTATACGTTATGACGTAATACTATATAACGTTATACGTTATGACGTAATACTATATAACGTTATACGTTATAACGTAATACCATATAACGCTATACGTTATAACGTAATACCATATAACGTTATACGTTATAAAGTAGTACTATATAACGTTACACGTTGTACAGTAATAGTATATAACGTTATACATTACATCGTTATAGTATATAACGTTATACGTTATATCGTAATACTATATAACGTTATACGTTGTATAGTAATAGTTTATAACGTTATACGCTATGACGTAATACTATATAACGTTATACGTTATATACTAATAGTTTATAACGTTATACGATATAACGTCATACTATATAACGTTACACGTTGTATAGTAATAGTTTATATCGTTATACCTTACATCGTAATAGTATATAACGTTATACGTTGTATAGTAATAGTTTATAACGTTATACGTTATGACGTAATACCATAAAACGTTATACGTTATGACGTAATACTATATAACGTTATTCGTAATAACGTAATACTATATATCGTTGCACATTATAACGTAACACCATATAACGTTATACGTTATAACGTAAAACCATATAACGTTATACGTTATGACGTAATACTATATAGCGTTATACGTAATAACGTAATACTATATTTCGTTACACGTTGTATGGTTATAGTTAATAACGGTATACGTTGCATCGTAATACTAAATAACGTTATACGTTTTAATGTAATACTATAAATCGTTATACGTCATAACGTAATACAATATAACGTTACACTTGTATAGTAATAGTATATAACGTTATACATAATAACGTTATAATGGAATACTATATAACGTTACACGTTGTAAAGTAATACTATATAACGTTATACGTTATAACGTAATACCATATAACGTTATACGTTATAACGTAATACTATATAACGTTACACTTTATATAGTAATAGTTTATAACGTTATATTTACATCGTAATAGTATATAACGTTATACGTTATATAGTAATAATTTATAACGTTATACGTTATGACGTAATACTACATAACGTTATACGTTATGACGTAATACTATATAACGTTATACGTTATATCGTAATACTACATAACGTTATACGTTATGACGTAATACTATATAACGTTATACGTTATAACGTAATACTATATAACGTTATACGTTATAACGTAATACCATATAACGTTATACGTTATAACGTAATACCATATAACGTTACACGTTGTATAGTAATAGTTTATAACGTTATACGTTACAACGTAGTACTCAATAACGATACACGTTGTATAGTAATAGTATATAACGTTAAACATTACACCGTAATGGTATATAACGTTATACGTTATATAGTAGTAGTTTATAACCTTACACGTTATGACGTAATACTATATAACGTTATACGTTGTATGGTAATCGTTTATAACGTTATACGCTATGACGTAATACTATATAACGTTATTCGTAATAACGTAATACTATATATCGTTGCACGTTATAACGTAACACCATATAACGTTATACGTTATAACGTAGTACTATATAACGTTACACGTTGTATAGTAATAGTATATAACGTTATACGTTATATAGTAATAGTTTATAACGTTATACGTTATGACGTAATACTTTATAACGTTATACGTTATAACGTAATACCATATAATGTTATACGTTATGACGTAATACTATATAACGTTATTCGTAATAACGTAATACTATATATCGTTGCACATTATAACGTAACAGAATATAAGGTTATACGTTATAACGTAACACCATATAACGTTATACGTAATGCCGTAATACTATATAGCGTTATACGTAATATCGTAATACTACCTAACGTTATACGTTATAACGTAATACCATATAACGTTATACGTTATGACGTAATACTATATAACGTTCTACGTTATATCGTAATACTATATAACGTTATACGTTATATCGTAATACTATATAACGTTATACGTTATAACGTAATACCATATAACGTTATACGATATAACGTCATACTATATAACGTTACACGTTGTATAGTAACAGTTTATAACGTTATACCTTACATCGTAATAGTATATAACGTTATACGTTATATAGTTATAGTTTATAACGTTATACGTTATGACGTAATACTATATAACGTTATACGTTATAGCGTAATACTATATAACGTTATACGTTATAACGTAATACCATATAACGTTATACGTTACAACGTAGTACTAAATAACGATACACGTTGTATAGTAATAGTTTATAACGTTATACGTTACATCGTAATAGTATATAACGTTATACGTTATATAGTTATAGTTTATAACCTTATACGTTATGACGTAATACTATATAACGTTGTACGTTATATCGTAATAATATATAACGTTATACGTTATAACGTAATAACATATAACGTTATACGTTATAACGTAATACTATATAACGTTACACGTTGTATAGTAATAGTTTATAACGTTATACGATATAACGTAGTACTATATAACGATACACGTTGTATAGTAATAATATATAACGTTAAACATTACATCGTAATAGTATATAACGTTAAACATTATATAGTAATAGTTTATAACCTTATACGTTATATCGTAATACTATATAACGTTATACGTTATATCGTAATACTATATAACGTTAAACGTAATAACGTAATACCATATGACGTTATACGTTATGACGTAATACTATATAACGGTATACTTTATATCGTAATACCATATAACGTTATACGTCATAACGTAATACTATATAACGATACACGTTGTATAGTAATAGTATATAACGTTAAACATTACATCGTAATAGTATATAACGTTATACGTTATATAGTTGTAGTTTATAACGTTATACGTTATGACGTAATACTATATAACGTTATACGTTATAACGTAATACTATATAACGTTATACGTTGTATAGAAATACGATATAACGTTATACGTTATAACGTAATAGTATATAACGTTTTACGTAATAATTTTATAACGGCATACGATATACCGTTACACATTGTATAGTAATAATATATAACGTTATACGTAATAACGTAATACCATATAACGTTATACGTTATGACGTAATACTATTTAACGTTATACGTTATATCGTAATAATATATAACGTTATACGTTATAACGTAATACCATATAACGTTATACGTTATAACGTAATACTATATAACGTTACGCGTTGTATAGTAATAGTTTATAACGATATATTTACATCGTAATACCATATAACGTTATACGTTAGAACGTAATACTATATAACGTTACGCGTTGTATAGTAATAGTTTATAACGATATATTTACGTCGTAATAGTATATAACGTTATACGTTATATAGTAATAGTTTATAACGTTATACGTTATGACGTAATACTATATAACGTTATACGTTATATCGTAATACTACATAATGTTATACGTTATAACGTAACACCATATAACGTTATACGTTATGACGTAATACTATGTAACGTTACACGTTATGACGTAATACTATGTAACGTTACACGTTGTATAGTAATAGTTTATAATGTTATACGTTATAACGTAGTACTATATAACGATACACGTTGTATAGTAATAATATATAACGTTAAACATTACAACGTAATAGTATATAACGTTATACGTTATATAGTAATAGTTTATAACGTTATACGTTACATCGTAATACTATATGACGTTATACGTTATATAGTAATAGTTTAAAACGTTATACGTTATGACGTAATACTATATAACGTTATACGTTGTATAGTAATAGTTTATAACGTTATACGTTATAACGTAATACGATATAACGTTATACGTTATGACGTAATACTATATAACGTTATACGTTATAACGTAATACCATATAACGTTATACGTTATAACGTAGTACTATACAACGTTATACGTTACATCGTAATAGTATATCGTTTCACATTGTATAGCTATTGTTTATAACGTTATACGTTATAACGTAATACTATATAACGTTACACGTTGTATAGTAATAGTTTATAACGTTATACTTTATAACGTAGTACTATATAACGATACACGTTGTATAGTAATAGTATATAACGTTATACGTTATAACGTAATAGTATATAACGTTATACGTTATATAGTAATAGTTTATAACGTTATACGTCACAACGTAATACTATATAACGTTATACATTATATCGTTATACCATATAACGTTATACGTTATAACGTAATACCATATAACGTTATACGTTATAACGTAGTACTATACAACGTTATACGTTACATCGTAATAGTATATCGTTTCGCATTGTATAGCTATTGTTTATAACGTTATACGTTATAACGTAATACCATATAACGTTATACGTTATAACGTAATACTATATAACGTTACACGTTGTATAGTAATAGTTTATAACGTTATACGTTACAACGTAGTACTATATAACGATACACGTTGTATAGTAATAGTATATAACGTTAAACATTACATCGTAATAGTATATAACGTTATACGTTATATAGTTGTAGTTTATAACGTTATACGTTATGACGTAATACTATATAACGTTATACGTTATAACGTAATACTATATAACGTTATACGTTGTATAGAAATACGATATAACGTTATACGTTATAACGTAATAGTATATAACGTTTTACGTAATAATTTTATAACGGCATACGATATACCGTTACACATTGTATAGTAATAATATATAACGTTATACGTAATAACGTAATACCATATAACGTTATACGTTATGACGTAATACTATTTAACGTTATACGTTATATCGTAATAATATATAACGTTATACGTTATAACGTAATACCATATAACGTTATACGTTATAACGTAATACTATATAACGTTACGCGTTGTATAGTAATAGTTTATAACGATATATTTACATCGTAATACCATATAACGTTATACGTTAGAACGTAATACTATATAACGTTACGCGTTGTATGGTAATAGTTTATAACGATATATTTACGTCGTAATAGTATATAACGTTATACGTTATATAGTAATAGTTTATAACGTTATACGTTATGACGTAATACTATATAACGTTATACGTTATATCGTAATACTACATAATGTTATACGTTATAACGTAACACCATATAACGTTATACGTTATGACGTAATACTATGTAACGTTACACGTTATGACGTAATACTATGTAACGTTACACGTTGTATAGTAATAGTTTATAACGTTATACGTTATAACGTAATACGATATAACGTTATACGTTATGACGTAATACTATATAACGTTATACGTTATAACGTAATACCATATAACGTTATACGTTATAACGTAGTACTATACAACGTTATACGTTACATCGTTATAGTATATCGTTTCACATTGTATAGCTATTGTTTATAACGTTATACGTTATAACGTAATACTATATAACGTTACACGTTGTATAGTAATAGTTTATAACGTTATACTTTATAACGTAGTACTATATAACGATACACGTTGTATAGTAATAGTATATAACGTTATACGTTACGTCGTAATAGTATATAACGTTATACGTTATATAGTAATAGTTTATAACGTTATACGTCACAACGTAATACTATATAACGTTATACATTATATCGTTATACCATATAACGTTATACGTTATATAGTAATAGCTTATAACGTTATACGTTATAACGTAGTACTATATAACGTTATACGTTATATAGTAATAGTTTATAACGTTATACGTTATGACGTAATACTATATAACGTTATACGTTATATCGTAATACTACATAACGTTATACGTTATAACGTAATACCATATAACGTTATACGTTATGACGTAATACTATATAACGTTCTACGTTATGACGTAATACTATATAACGTTCTACGTTATATCGTAATACCATATAACGTTATACGTCATAACGTAATACTATATAACGATACACGTTGTATAGTAATAGTATATAACGTTAAACATTACATCGTAATAGTATATAACGTTATACGTTATATAGTTGTAGTTTATAACGTTATACGTTATGACGTAATACTATATAACGTTATACGTTATAACGTAATACTATATAACGTTATACGTTGTATAGAAATACGATATAACGTTATACGTTATAACGTAATAGTATATAACGTTTTACGTAATAATTTTATAACGGCATACGATATACCGTTACACATTGTATAGTAATAATATATAACGTTATACGTAATAACGTAATACCATATAACGTTATACGTTATGACGTAATACTATTTAACGTTATACGTTATATCGTAATAATATATAACGTTATACGTTATAACGTAATACCATATAACGTTATACGTTATAACGTAATACTATATAACGTTACGCGTTGTATAGTAATAGTTTATAACGATATATTTACATCGTAATACCATATAACGTTATACGTTAGAACGTAATACTATATAACGTTACGCGTTGTATAGTAATAGTTTATAACGATATATTTACGTCGTAATAGTATATAACGTTATACGTTATATAGTAATAGTTTATAACGTTATACGTTATGACGTAATACTATATAACGTTATACGTTATATCGTAATACTACATAATGTTATACGTTATAACGTAACACCATATAACGTTATACGTTATGACGTAATACTATGTAACGTTACACGTTATGACGTAATACTATGTAACGCTACACGTTGTATAGTAATAGTTTATAATGTTATACGTTATAACGTAGTACTATATAACGATACACGTTGTATAGTAATAATATATAACGTTAAACATTACAACGTAATAGTATATAACGTTATACGTTATATAGTAATAGTTTATAACGTTATACGTTACATCGTAATACTATATGACGTTTTACGTTATATAGTAATAGTTTAAAACGTTATACGTTATGACGTAATACTATATAACGTTATACGTTGTATAGTAATAGTTTATAACGTTATACGTTATAACGTAATACGATATAACGTTATACGTTATGACGTAATACTATATAACGTTATACGTTATAACGTAATACCATATAACGTTATACGTTATAACGTAGTACTATACAACGTTATACGTTACATCGTAATAGTATATCGTTTCACATTGTATAGCTATTGTTTATAACGTTATACGTTATAACGTAATACTATATAACGTTACACGTTGTATAGTAATAGTTTATAACGTTATACTTTATAACGTAGTACTATATAACGATACACGTTGTATAGTAATAGTATATAACGTTATACGTTACGTCGTAATAGTATATAACGTTATACGTTATATAGTAATAGTTTATAACGTTATACGTCATAACGTAATACTATATAACGTTATACATTATATCGTTATACCATATAACGTTATACGTTATATAGTAATAGCTTATAACGTTATACGTTATAACGTAGTACTATATAACGTTATATGTTATATAGTAATAGTTTATAACGTTATACGTTATGACGTAATACTATATAACGTTATACGTTATATCGTAATACTACATAACGTTATACGTTATAACGTAATACCATATAACGTTATACGTTATGACGTAATACTATATAACCTTATACGTTATGACGTAATACTATATAACATTATACGTTATATCGTAATACTTTATAACGTTATACGTTATAACGTAATACCATATAACGTTATACGTTATAACGTAATACCATATAACGTTATACGTTATAACGTAATACTATATAACGTTACACGTTGCATAGTAATAGTTTATAACGTTATATTTACATCGCAATAGTATATAACGTTATACGTTATATAGTAATAGTTTATAACGTTATACGTTATAACGTAATACCATATAACGTTATACGTTATGACGTAATACTATATAACGTTCTACGTTATATCGTAATACAATATAACGTTATACGATATGACGTAATACTATATAACGTTATACGTTATATCGTAATACTACATAACGTTATACGTTATAACGTAATACCATATAACGGTATACGTTATGACGTAATACTATATAACCTTATACGTTATGACGTAATACTATATAACATTATACGTTATATCGTAATACTTTATAACGTTATACGTTATAACGTAATACCATATAACGTTATACGTTATAACGTAATACCATATAACGTTATACGTTATAACGTAATACTATATAACGTTACACGTTGTATAGTAATAGTTTATAACGTTATATTTACATCGCAATAGTATATAACGTTATACGTTATATAGTAATAGTTTATAACGTTATACGTTATGACGTAATACTATATAACGTTATACGTTATGACGTAATACTATATAACGTTATACGTTATATCGTAATACTATATAACGCTATACGTTATATAGTAATAGTTTATAACGTTATACGTTATGACGTAATACTATATAACGTTATACGTTGTATAGTAATAGTTTATAACGTTATACGATATAACGTAGTAATATATAACGATGCACGTTGTATAGTAATAATATATAACGTTAAACATTACATCGTAATAGTATATAACGTTATACGTTATATAGTAATAGTTTATAACCTTATACGTTATGACGTAACACTATATAACGTTATACGTTATATCGTAATACTATATAACGTTACACGTTATAACGTAATACCATATAACGTTATACGTTATGACGTAATACTATACTACTTTATACGTTACATCGTAATAGTATATAATGTTACACTTTGTATTGTTATTGTTTATAACGTTATACGTTATAACGTAATACTATATAGCGTTACACGTTGTATAGTAATAGTTTATAACGTTATACGTTATAACGTAGTACTCTATAACGATACACGTTGTATAGTAATAGTATATAACGTCATACGTTACATCGTAATAGTATATAAAGTTATACTTTATATAGTAATAGTTTATAACGTTATACGTCATAACGTAATACTATATAACGTTTACATTATATCGTAATACCATATAACGTTATACGTTATATAGTAATAGTTTATAACGTTATACGTTATAACGTAGTACTATATAACGTTACACGTTGTATAGTAATAGTATATAACGTTATACGTTATAACGTAATACTATATAACGTTATACATTATATCGTAATACCATACAACGTTATACGTTATATAGTAATAGTTTATAACGTTATACGTTATAACGTAGTACTCTATAACGATACACGTTGTATAGTAATAGTATATAACGTCATACGTTACATCGTAATAGTATATAAAGTTATACTTTATATAGTAATAGTTTATAACGTTATACGTCATAACGTAATACTATATAACGTTTACATTATATCGTAATACCATATAACGTTATACGTTATATAGTAATAGTTTATAACGTTATACGTTATGACGTAATACTATATAACGTTATACGTTGAATAGTAATAGTTTATAACGTTATACGATATAACGTAGTACTATATAACGATACACGTTGTATAGTAATAATATATAACGTTAAACATTACATCGTAATAGTATATAACGTTATACGTTATATAGTAATAGTTTATAACGTTATACGTTACATCGTAATAGTATATAACGTTATACGTTATATAGTTGTAGTTTATAACGTTATACGTTATGACGTAATACTATATAACGTTATACGTTATAACGTAATACTATATAACGTTACACGTTTTATAGTAATAGTTTATAACGTTATACGTTACAACGTAGTACTATATAACAATACACGTTGTATAGTAATAGTATATAACGTTAAACATTACATCGTAATAGTATATAACGATATACGTTATATAGTTGTAGTTTATAACGTTATACGTTACATCGTAATAGTATATAACATTATACATTATATGTTTATAGTTTATAACGTTATACGTTATGACGTAATACTATATAACGTTATACGTTATAACGTAATACTATATAACGTTATACGTTATAACGTAATACCATATAACGTTATACATTATATCGTAATACCATACAACGTTATACGTTATATAGTAATAGTTTATAACGTTATACGTTATAACGTAGTACTATATAACGATACACGTTGTATAGTAATAATATATAACGTTAAACATTACAACGTAATAGTATATAACGTTATACGTTATATAGTAATAGTTTATAACGTTATACGTTACATCGTAATACTATATGACGTTATACGTTATATAGTAATAGTTTAAAACGTTATACGTTATGACGTAATACTATATAACGTTATACGTTGTATAGTAATAGTTTATAACGTTATACGTTATGATGTAATACTATATAACGTTATACGTTATATCGTAATACTACATAACGTTATACGTTATAACGTAACACCATATAACGTTATACGTTATGACGTAATACTATATAACGTTATTCGTAATAACGTAATACTATATATCGTTGCAGGTTATAACGTAACACCATATAACGTTATACGTTATAACGTAAAACCATATAACGTTATACGTTATGACGTAATACTATATAGCGTTATACGTAATAACGTAATACTATATATCGTTACACGTTGTATGGTTATAGTTTATAACGGTATACGTTACATCGTAATACTAAATAACGTTATACGTTTTAATGTAATACTATAAATCGTTATACGTCATAACGTAATACAATATAACGTTACACGTTGTATAGTAATAGTATATAACGTTATACATAATAACGTTATAATGGAATACTATATAACGTTACACGTTGTAAAGTAAAACCATATAACGTTATGTTATAACGTAATACCATATAACGTTATACGTTATAACGTAATACCATATAACGTTATACGTTATAACGTAATACTATATAACGTTACACGTTATATAGTAATAGTTTATAACGTTATACGTTGCAACGTAGTACTAAATAACGATACACGTTGTATAGTAATAGTATATAACGTTAAACATTACACCGTAATAGTATATAACGTTATACGTTATATAGTAGTAGTTTATAACCTTACACGTTATGACGTAATACTATATAACGTTACACGTTGTAAAGTAATACTATATAACGTTATGTTATAACGTAATACCATATAACGTTATACGTTATAACGTAATACCATATAACGTTATACGTTATAACGTAATACTATATAACGTTACACGTTGTATAGTAATAGTTTATAACGTTAAACGTACAACGTAATACTATATAACGCTACACGTTATATAGTAATAGTTTATAACGTTATATTTACATCGTAATAGTATATAACGTTATACGTTATATAGTAATAGTTTATAACGTTATACGTTATGACGTAATACTATATAACGTTATACGTTATGACGTAATACTATATAACGTTCTACGTTATATCGTAATACCATATAACGTTATACGTCATAACGTAATACTATATAACGATACACGTTGTATAGTAATAGTATATAACGTTAAACATTACATCGTAATAGTATATAACGTTATACGTTATATAGTTGTAGTTTATAACGTTATACGTTATGACGTAATACTATATAACGTTATACGTTATAACGTAATACTATATAACGTTATACGTTGTATAGAAATACGATATAACGTTATACGTTATAACGTAATAGTATATAACGTTTTACGTAATAATTTTATAACGGCATACGATATACCGTTACACATTGTATAGTAATAATATATAACGTTATACGTAATAACGTAATACCATATAACGTTATACGTTATGACGTAATACTATTTAACGTTATACGTTATATCGTAATAATATATAACGTTATACGTTATAACGTAATACCATATAACGTTATACGTTATAACGTAATACTATATAACGTTACGCGTTGTATAGTAATAGTTTATAACGATATATTTACATCGTAATACCATATAACGTTATACGTTAGAACGTAATACTATATAACGTTACGCGTTGTATAGTAATAGTTTATAACGATATATTTACGTCGTAATAGTATATAACGTTATACGTTATATAGTAATAGTTTATAACGTTATACGTTATGACGTAATACTATATAACGTTATACGTTATATCGTAATACTACATAATGTTATACGTTATAACGTAACACCATATAACGTTATACGTTATGACGTAATACTATGTAACGTTACACGTTATGACGTAATACTATGTAACGTTACACGTTGTATAGTAATAGTTTATAATGTTATACGTTATAACGTAGTACTATATAACGATACACGTTGTATAGTAATAATATATAACGTTAAACATTACAACGTAATAGTATATAACGTTATACGTTATATAGTAATAGTTTATAACGTTATACGTTACATCGTAATACTATATGACGTTTTACGTTATATAGTAATAGTTTAAAACGTTATACGTTATGACGTAATACTATATAACGTTATACGTTGTATAGTAATAGTTTATAACGTTATACGTTATAACGTAATACGATATAACGTTATACGTTATGACGTAATACTATATAACGTTATACGTTATAACGTAATACCATATAACGTTATACGTTATAACGTAGTACTATACAACGTTATACGTTACATCGTAATAGTATATCGTTACACATTGTATAGCTATTGTTTATAACGTTATACGTTATAACGTAATACTATATAACGTTACACGTTGTATAGTAATAGTTTATAACGTTATACTTTATAACGTAGTACTATATAACGATACACGTTGTATAGTAATAGTATATAACGTTATACGTTACGTCGTAATAGTATATAACGTTATACGTTATATAGTAATAGTTTATAACGTTATACGTCATAACGTAATACTATATAACGTTATACATTATATCGTTATACCATATAACGTTATACGTTATATAGTAATAGCTTATAACGTTATACGTTATAACGTAGTACTATATAACGTTATACGTTATATAGTAATAGTTTATAACGTTATACGTTATGACGTAATACTATATAACGTTATACGTTATATCGTAATACTACATAACGTTATACGTTATAACGTAATACCATATAACGTTATACGTTATGACGTAATACTATATAACCTTATACGTTATGACGTAATACTATATAACATTATACGTTATATCGTAATACTTTATAACGTTATACGTTATAACGTAATACCATATAACGTTATACGTTATAACGTAATACCATATAACGTTATACGTTATAACGTAATACTATATAACGTTACACGTTGTATAGTAATAGTTTATAACGTTATATTTACATCGCAATAGTATATAACGTTATACGTTATATAGTAATAGTTTATAACGTTATACGTTATAACGTAATACCATATAACGTTATACGTTATGACGTAATACTATATAACGTTCTACGTTATATCGTAATACAATATAACGTTATACGATATGACGTAATACTATATAACGTTATACGTTATATCGTAATACTACATAACGTTATACGTTATAACGTAATACCATATAACGGTATACGTTATGACGTAATACTATATAACCTTATACGTTATGACGTAATACTATATAACATTATACGTTATATCGTAATACTTTATAACGTTATACGTTATAACGTAATACCATATAACGTTATACGTTATAACGTAATACCATATAACGTTATACGTTATAACGTAATACTATATAACGTTACACGTTGTATAGTAATAGTTTATAACGTTATATTTACATCGCAATAGTATATAACGTTATACGTTATATAG
The DNA here is from genome assembly GCF_910591885.1 of Bombus terrestris. Lineage (NCBI taxonomy): Eukaryota > Metazoa > Arthropoda > Insecta > Hymenoptera > Apidae > Bombus > Bombus terrestris. The sequence goes on along the minus strand of NC_063271.1, from coordinate 17,150,776 downwards.
TAATAGTTTATAACGTTATACGTTATGACGTAATACTATATAACGTTATACGTTATGACGTAATACTATATAACGTTATACGTTATATCGTAATACTATATAACGCTATACGTTATATAGTAATAGTTTATAACGTTATACGTTATGACGTAATACTATATAACGTTATACGTTGTATAGTAATAGTTTATAACGTTATACGATATAACGTAGTACTATATAACGATGCACGTTGTATAGTAATAATATATAACGTTAAACATTACATCGTAATAGTATATAACGTTATACGTTATATAGTAATAGTTTATAACCTTATACGTTATGACGTAACACTATATAACGTTATACGTTATATCGTAATACTATATAACGTTACACGTTATAACGTAATACCATATAACGTTATACGTTATGACGTAATACTATACTACTTTATACGTTACATCGTAATAGTATATAATGTTACACTTTGTATTGTTATTGTTTATAACGTTATACGTTATAACGTAATACTATATAGCGTTACACGTTGTATAGTAATAGTTTATAACGTTATACGTTATAACGTAGTACTCTATAACGATACACGTTGTATAGTAATAGTATATAACGTCATACGTTACATCGTAATAGTATATAAAGTTATACTTTATATAGTAATAGTTTATAACGTTATACGTCATAACGTAATACTATATAACGTTTACATTATATCGTAATACCATATAACGTTATACGTTATATAGTAATAGTTTATAACGTTATACGTTATAACGTAGTACTATATAACGTTACACGTTGTATAGTAATAGTATATAACGTTATACGTTATAACGTAATACTATATAACGTTATACATTATATCGTAATACCATACAACGTTATACGTTATATAGTAATAGTTTATAACGTTATACGTTATAACGTAGTACTCTATAACGATACACGTTGTATAGTAATAGTATATAACGTCATACGTTACATCGTAATAGTATATAAAGTTATACTTTATATAGTAATAGTTTATAACGTTATACGTCATAACGTAATACTATATAACGTTTACATTATATCGTAATACCATATAACGTTATACGTTATATAGTAATAGTTTATAACGTTATACGTTATGACGTAATACTATATAACGTTATACGTTGAATAGTAATAGTTTATAACGTTATACGATATAACGTAGTACTATATAACGATACACGTTGTATAGTAATAATATATAACGTTAAACATTACATCGTAATAGTATATAACGTTATACGTTATATAGTAATAGTTTATAACGTTATACGTTACATCGTAATAGTATATAACATTATACGTTATATAGTTGTAGTTTATAACGTTATACGTTATGACGTAATACTATATAACGTTATACGTTATAACGTAATACTATATAACGTTACACGTTTTATAGTAATAGTTTATAACGTTATACGTTACAACGTAGTACTATATAACAATACACGTTGTATAGTAATAGTATATAACGTTAAACATTACATCGTAATAGTATATAACGATATACGTTATATAGTTGTAGTTTATAACGTTATACGTTACATCGTAATAGTATATAACATTATACATTATATGTTTATAGTTTATAACGTTATACGTTATGACGTAATACTATATAACGTTATACGTTATAACGTAATACTATATAACGTTATACGTTATAACGTAATACCATATAACGTTATACATTATATCGTAATACCATACAACGTTATACGTTATATAGTAATAGTTTATAACGTTATACGTTATAACGTATTACTATATAACGATACACGTTGTATAGTAATAATATATAACGTTAAACATTACAACGTAATAGTATATAACGTTATACGTTATATAGTAATAGTTTATAACGTTATACGTTACATCGTAATACTATATAACGTTATACGTTATATAGTAATAGTTTAAAACGTTATACGTTATGACGTAATACTATATAACGTTATACGTTGTATAGTAATAGTTTATAACGTTATACGTTATGATGTAATACTATATAACGTTATACGTTATATCGTAATACTATATAACGTTATACGTTATAACGTAACACCATATAACGTTACACGTTATGACGTAATACTATATAACGTTATTCGTAATAACGTAATACTATATATCGTTGCACATTATAACGTAACACCATATAACGTTATACGTTATAACGTAAAACCATATAACGTTATACGTTATGACGTAATACTATATAGCGTTATACGTAATAACGTAATACTATATATCGTTACACGTTGTATGGTTATAGTTTATAACGGTATACGTTACATCGTAATACTAAATAACGTTATACGTTTTAATGTAATACTATAAATCGTTATACGTCATAACGTAATACAATATAACGTTACACGTTGTATAGTAATAGTATATAACGTTATACATAATAACGTTATAACGGAATACTATATAACGTTACACGTTGTAAAGTAATACTATATAACGTTATGTTATAACGTAATACCATATAACGTTATACGTTATAACGTAATACCATATAACGTTATACGTTATAACGTAATACTATATAACGTTACACGTTGTATAGTAATAGTTTATAACGTTATACGTTGCAACGTAGTACTAAATAACGATACACGTTGTATAGTAATAGTATATAACGTTAAACATTACACCGTAATAGTATATAACGTTATACGTTATATAGTAGTAGTTTATAACCTTACACGTTATGACGTAATACTATATAACGTTACACGTTGTAAAGTAATACTATATAACGTTATGTTATAACGTAATACCATATAACGTTATACGTTATAACGTAATACCATATAACGTTATACGTTATAACGTAATACTATATAACGTTACACGTTGTATAGTAATAGTTTATAACGTTAAACGTACAACGTAATACTATATAACGCTACACGTTATATAGTAATAGTTTATAACGTTATATTTACATCGTAATAGTATATAACGTTATACGTTATATAGTAATAGTTTATAACGTTATACGTTATGACGTAATACTATATAACGTTATACGTTATGACGTAATACTATATAACGTTATACGTTATATCGTAATACTACATAACGTTATACGTTATATCGTAATACTACATAACGTTATACGTTATAACGTAATACCATATAACGTTATACGTTATGACGTAATACTATATAACGTTCTACGTTTTATCGTAATACTATATAACGTTATACGTTATATAGTAATAGTTTATAACGTTATACGTTATGACGTAATACTATATAACGTTATACGTTGTATAGTAATAGTTTATAACGTTATACGATATAACGTAGTACTATGTAACGATACACGTTGTATAATAATAATATATAACGATAAACATTACATCGTAATAGTTATAACGTTATACGTTATATAGTAATAGTTTATAACGTTATACGTTACATCGTAATAGCATATAACGTTATACGTTATATAGTTATAGTTTATAACGTTATACGTTATGACGTAATACTATATAACGTTATACGTTATAACGTAATACTATATAACGTTATACGTTATAACGTAATACTATATAACGTTATACGTTATAACGTAATACCATATAACGTTATACGTTATAACGTAATACTATATAACGTTACACGTTGTATAGTAATAGTTTATAACGTTATACGTTACAACGTAGTACTAAATAACGATACACGTTGTATAGTAATAGTATATAACGTTAAACATTACACCGTAATAGTATATAACGTTATACGTTATATAGTAGTAGTTTATAACATTACACGTTATGACGTAATACTATATAACGTTATACGTTATAACGTAATACTATATAACGTTATACGTTGTATAGTAATAGTTTATAACGTTATACGTTATAACGTAGTACTATACAACGTTATACGTTACATCGTAATAGTATATCGTTACACTTTGTATAGTTATTGTTTATAACGTTATACGTTATAACGTAATACTATATAACGTTACACGTTGTATAGTAATAGTATATAACGTTATACTTTATAACGTAGTGCTATATAACGTTACACGTTGTATAGTAATAGTATATAACGTTATACGTTATATCGTAATAGTATATAACGTTATACGTTATATAGTAATAGTTTATAACGTTATACGTTATGACGTAATACTATATAACGTTATACGTTATATCGTAATACTATATAACGTTATACGTTATAACGTAATACCATATAACGTTATGCGATATAACGTCATACTATGTAACGTTACACGTTGTATAGTAATAGTTTATAACGTTATACGTTACATCGTAATAGTATATAACGTTATACGTTATATAGTTATAGTTTATAACGTTATACGTTATGACGTAATACTATATAACGTTATACGTTATAACGTAATACTATATAACGTTATACGTTATAACGTAATACCATATAACGCTATACGTTATAACGTAATACCATATAACGTTATACGTCATAACGTAATACTATATAACGTTACACGTTGTATAGTAATAGTTTATAACGTTATACGTTACAACGTAGTACTAAATAACGATACACGTTGTATAGTAATAGTATATAACGTTAAACATTACACCGTAATAGTATATAACGTTATACGTTGTATAGTAGTAGTTTATAACCTTACACGTTATGACGTAATACTATATAACGTTATACGTTGTATAGTAATCGTTTATAACGTTATACGCTATGACGTAATACTATATAACGTTATACGTTATATAGTAATAGTTTATAACGTTATACGATATAACGTAGTACTATATAACGATGCACGTTGTATAGTAATAATATATAACGTTATACGTTATGACGTAATACTATATAACGTTATACGTTATGACGTAATACTATATAACGTTATACGTTATAACGTAATACCATATAACGCTATACGTTATAACGTAATACCATATAACGTTATACGTTATAAAGTAGTACTATATAACGTTACACGTTGTACAGTAATAGTATATAACGTTATACATTACATCGTTATAGTATATAACGTTATACGTTATATCGTAATACTATATAACGTTATACGTTGTATAGTAATAGTTTATAACGTTATACGCTATGACGTAATACTATATAACGTTATACGTTATATACTAATAGTTTATAACGTTATACGATATAACGTCATACTATATAACGTTACACGTTGTATAGTAATAGTTTATATCGTTATACCTTACATCGTAATAGTATATAACGTTATACGTTGTATAGTAATAGTTTATAACGTTATACGTTATGACGTAATACCATAAAACGTTATACGTTATGACGTAATACTATATAACGTTATTCGTAATAACGTAATACTATATATCGTTGCACGTTATAACGTAACACCATATAACGTTATACGTTATAACGTAAAACCATATAACGTTATACGTTATGACGTAATACTATATAGCGTTATACGTAATAACGTAATACTATATTTCGTTACACGTTGTATGGTTATAGTTAATAACGGTATACGTTGCATCGTAATACTAAATAACGTTATACGTTTTAATGTAATACTATAAATCGTTATACGTCATAACGTAATACAATATAACGTTACACTTGTATAGTAATAGTATATAACGTTATACATAATAACGTTATAATGGAATACTATATAACGTTACACGTTGTAAAGTAATACTATATAACGTTATACGTTATAACGTAATACCATATAACGTTATACGTTATAACGTAATACTATATAACGTTACACTTTATATAGTAATAGTTTATAACGTTATATTTACATCGTAATAGTATATAACGTTATACGTTATATAGTAATAATTTATAACGTTATACGTTATGACGTAATACTACATAACGTTATACGTTATGACGTAATACTATATAACGTTATACGTTATATCGTAATACTACATAACGTTATACGTTATGACGTAATACTATATAACGTTATACGTTATAACGTAATACTATATAACGTTATACGTTATAACGTAATACCATATAACGTTATACGTTATAACGTAATACCATATAACGTTACACGTTGTATAGTAATAGTTTATAACGTTATACGTTACAACGTAGTACTCAATAACGATACAGGTTGTATAGTAATAGTATATAACGTTAAACATTACACCGTAATGGTATATAACGTTATACGTTATATAGTAGTAGTTTATAACCTTACACGTTATGACGTAATACTATATAACGTTATACGTTGTATGGTAATCGTTTATAACGTTATACGCTATGACGTAATACTATATAACGTTATTCGTAATAACGTAATACTATATATCGTTGCACGTTATAACGTAACACCATATAACGTTATACGTTATAACGTAGTACTATATAACGTTACACGTTGTATAGTAATAGTATATAACGTTATACGTTATATAGTAATAGTTTATAACGTTATACGTTATGACGTAATACTTTATAACGTTATACGTTATAACGAAATACCATATAATGTTATACGTTATGACGTAATACTATATAACGTTATTCGTAATAACGTAATACTATATATCGTTGCACATTATAACGTAACAGAATATAAGGTTATACGTTATAACGTAACACCATATAACGTTATACGTAATGCCGTAATACTATATAGCGTTATACGTAATATCGTAATACTACCTAACGTTATACGTTATAACGTAATACCATATAACGTTATACGTTATGACGTAATACTATATAACGTTCTACGTTATATCGTAATACTATATAACGTTATACGTTATATCGTAATACTATATAACGTTATACGTTATAACGTAATACCATATAACGTTATACGATATAACGTCATACTATATAACGTTACACGTTGTATAGTAACAGTTTATAACGTTATACCTTACATCGTAATAGTATATAACGTTATACGTTATATAGTTATAGTTTATAACGTTATACGTTATGACGTAATACTATATAACGTTATACGTTATAGCGTAATACTATATAACGTTATACGTTATAACGTAATACCATATAACGTTATACGTTACAACGTAGTACTAAATAACGATACACGTTGTATAGTAATAGTTTATAACGTTATACGTTACATCGTAATAGTATATAACGTTATACGTTATATAGTTATAGTTTATAACCTTATACGTTATGACGTAATACTATATAACGTTGTACGTTATATCGTAATAATATATAACGTTATACGTTATAACGTAATAACATATAACGTTATACGTTATAACGTAATACTATATAACGTTACACGTTGTATAGTAATAGTTTATAACGTTATACGATATAACGTAGTACTATATAACGATACACGTTGTATAGTAATAATATATAACGTTAAACATTACATCGTAATAGTATATAACGTTAAACATTATATAGTAATAGTTTATAACCTTATACGTTATATCGTAATACTATATAACGTTATACGTTATATCGTAATACTATATAACGTTAAACGTAATAACGTAATACCATATGACGTTATACGTTATGACGTAATACTATATAACGGTATACTTTATATCGTAATACTATATAACGTTATACGTTATAACGTAATACTATATAACGTTATACATTATATCGTAATACCATATAACGTTATACATTATATAGTAATAGTTTATAACGTTATACGTTGTAACGTAGTACTATATAACGTTACACGTTGTATAGTAATAGTATATAACGTTATACATTACATCGTTATAGTATATAACGTTATACGTTCTATAGTAATAGTTCATAACGTTATACGTTATGACGTAATACTATATAACGTTATACGTTATAACGTAATACTATATAACGTTACACGTTGTATAGTAATAGTTTATAACGTTATACGTTACACCGTAGTACTATATAACGATACACGTTGTATAGTAATAGTATATAACGTTAAACATTACACCGTAATAGTATATAACGTTATACATTATATAGTAATAGTTTATAACCTTATACGTTATGACGTAATACTATATAACGTTATACGTTATATCGTAATAATATATAACGTTATACGTTATAACGTAATAACATATAACGTTATACGTTATAACGTAATACTATATAACGTTACACGTTGTATAGTAATAGTTTATAACGTTATACGATATAACGTAGTACTATATAACGATACACGTTGTATAGTAATAATATATAACGTTAAACATTACAACGTAATAGTATATAATGTTATACGTTATATAGCAATAGTTTATAACCTTATACGTTATGGCGTAATACTATATAACGTTATACGTTATATCGTAATACTATATAACGTTATACGTTATAACGTAATACTATATAACGTTATACATTATATCGTAATACCATATAACGTTATACGTTATATAGTAATAGTTCATAACGTTATACGTTATGACGTAATACTATATAACGTTATACGTTATAACGTAATACCATATAACGTTATACGTTATAACGTAATACTATATAACGTTACACGTTGTATAGTAATAGTTTATAACGTTATACGTAATAATGTTATAACGGCATACGATATACCGTTACACATTGTATAGTAATACTATATAACGATATACGTAATAACGTAATACCATATAACGTTATACGTTATGACGTAATACTATATAACGTTATACGTTATATCGTAATACTATATAACGTTATACGTTATAACGTAATACCATATAACGTTATATGTTATAACGTAATACTATATAACGTTAAACGTAATAACGTAATACCATATAACGTTATACGTTATGACGTAATACTATATAACGGTATACGTTATATCGTAATACTATATAACGTTATACGTTATAACGTAATACCATATAATGTTATACGTTATAACGTAATATTATATAACGTTACACGTTGTATAGTAATAGTTTATAACGTTATATTTACATCGTAATAGTATATAACGTTATACGTTATATAGTAATAGTTTATAACGTTATACGTTATGACGTAATACTATATAACGTTATACGTTATATCGTAATACTACATAACGTTATACGTTATAACGTAATACTATATAACGTTACACGTTGTATAGTAATAGTTTATAACGTTATATTTACATCGTAATAGTATATAACGTTATACGTTATATAGTAATACCATATAACGTTATACGTTATAACGTAATACTATATAACGTTATACGTTGTATAGTAATAGTTTATAACCTTATACGATATAACGTAGTACTGTATAACGATACACGTTGTATAGTAATAATATATAACGTTAAACATTACATCGTAATAGTATATAACGTTGTACGTTATATAGTAATAGTTTATAACCTTATACGTTATGACGTAATACTATATAACGTTATACGTTATATCGTAACACTATAACGTTATACGTTATAACGTAATACCATATAACGTTATACGTTATAACGTAATACCATATAACGTTATACGTAATAACGTAATACCATATAACGTTATACGTTATAACGTAATATCATATAACGGTATACGCTATGACGTAATACTATGTAACGTTATACGTTGTATAGTAATAGTTTATAACGTTATACGTTATACCGTAGTACTATATAACGATACACGTTGTATAGTAATAGTTTATAACGTTATATTTACATCGTAATAGTATATAACGTTATACGTTATATAGTAATAGTTTATAACGTTATACGTTGTAACGTAGTACTATATAACGTTACACGTTGTATAGTAATAGTATATAACGTTATACATTACATCGTTATAGTATATAACGTTATACGTTCTATAGTAATAGTTCATAACGTTATACGTTATGACGTAATACTATATAACGTTATACGTTATAACGTAATACCATATAACGTTATACGTTATAACGTAATACTATATAACGTTACACGTTGTATAGTAATAGTTTATAACGTTATACGTTACACCGTAGTACTATATAACGATACACGTTGTATAGTAATAGTTTATAACGTTATATTTACATCGTAATAGTATATAACGTTATACGTTATATAGTAATAGTTTATAACGTTATACGTTATGACGTAATACTATATAACGTTATACGTTATATCGTAATACTACATAACGTTATACGTTATAACGTAATACTATATAACGTTACACGTTGTATAGTAATAGTTTATAACGTTATATTTACATCGTAATAGTATATAACGTTATACGTTATATAGTTTATAACGTTATATTTACATCGTAATAGTATATAACGTTATACGCTATATAGTAATACCATATAACGTTATACGTTATAACGTAATACTATATAACGTTATACGTTGTATAGTAATAGTTTATAACCTTATACGATATAACGTAGTACTATATAACGATACACGTTGTATAGTAATAACATATAACGTTAAACATTACATCGTAATAGTATATAACGTTATACGTTATATAGTAATAGTTTATAACCTTATACGTTATGACGTAAAACTATATAACGTTATACGTTATATCGTAACACTCTATAACGTTATACGTTATAACGTAATACCATATAACGTTATACGTTATAACGTAATACCATATAACGTTATACGTTATATAGTAACAGTTTATAACGTTATACGTTATAACGTAGTACTATATAACGTTACACGTTGTATAGTAATAGTATATAACGTTATACATTACATCGTTATAGTATATAACGTTATACGTTCTATAGTAATAGTTCATAACGTTATACGTTATGACGTAATACTATATAACGTTATACGTTATAACGTAATACTATATATCGTAATACGTTATAACGTAATACTATACAACGTTATACGTTACATCGTAATAGTATATAACGTTACACTTTGTATTGTTATTGTTTATAACGCTATACGTTATAACGTAATAGTATATAACGTTATACATTATATAGTAATAGTTTATAACCTTATACGTTATGACGTAATACTATATAACGTTATACGTTATATCGTAATAATATATAACGTTATACGTTATAACGTAATAACATATAACGTTATACGTTATAACGTAATACTATATAACGTTACACGTTGTATAGTAATAGTTTATAACGTTATACGATATAACGTAGTACTATATAACGATACACGTTGTATAGTAATAATATATAACGTTAAACATTACAACGTAATAGTATATAATGTTATACGTTATATAGCAATAGTTTATAACCTTATACGTTATGGCGTAATACTATATAACGTTATACGTTATATCGTAATACTATATAACGTTATACGTTATAACGTAATACTATATAACGTTATACATTATATCGTAATACCATATAACGTTATACGTTATATAGTAATAGTTCATAACGTTATACGTTATGACGTAATACTATATAACGTTATACGTTATAACGTAATACCATATAACGTTATACGTTATAACGTAATACTATATAACGTTACACGTTGTATAGTAATAGTTTATAACGTTATACGTAATAATGTTATAACGGCATACGATATACCGTTACACATTGTATAGTAATACTATATAACGATATACGTAATAACGTAATACCATATAACGTTATACGTTATGACGTAATACTATATAACGTTATACGTTATATCGTAATACTATATAACGTTATACGTTATAACGTAATACCATATAACGTTATATGTTATAACGTAATACTATATAACGTTAAACGTAATAACGTAATACCATATAACGTTATACGTTATGACGTAATACTATATAACGGTATACGTTATATCGTAATACTATATAACGTTATACGTTATAACGTAATACCATATAATGTTATACGTTATAACGTAATATTATATAACGTTACACGTTGTATAGTAATAGTTTATAACGTTATATTTACATCGTAATAGTATATAACGTTATACGTTATATAGTAATAGTTTATAACGTTATACGTTATGACGTAATACTATATAACGTTATACGTTATATCGTAATACTACATAACGTTATACGTTATAACGTAATACTATATAACGTTACACGTTGTATAGTAATAGTTTATAACGTTATATTTACATCGTAATAGTATATAACGTTATACGTTATATAGTAATACCATATAACGTTATACGTTATAACGTAATACTATATAACGTTATACGTTGTATAGTAATAGTTTATAACCTTATACGATATAACGTGGTACTGTATAACGATACACGTTGTATAGTAATAATATATAACGTTAAACATTACATCGTAATAGTATATAACGTTGTACGTTATATAGTAATAGTTTATAACCTTATACGTTATGACGTAATACTATATAACGTTATACGTTATATCGTAACACTATAACGTTATACGTTATAACGTAATACCATATAACGTTATACGTTATAACGTAATACCATATAACGTTATACGTAATAACGTAATACCATATAACGTTATACGTTATAACGTAATATCATATAACGGTATACGCTATGACGTAATACTATGTAACGTTATACGTTGTATAGTAATAGTTTATAACGTTATACGTTACACCGTAGTACTATATAACGATACACGTTGTATAGTAATAGTTTATAACGTTATATTTACATCGTAATAGTATATAACGTTATACGTTATATAGTAATAGTTTATAACGTTATACGTTGTAACGTAGTACTATATAACGTTACACGTTGTATAGTAATAGTATATAACGTTATACATTACATCGTTATAGTATATAACGTTATACGTTCTATAGAAATAGTTCATAACGTTATACGTTATGACGTAATACTATATAACGTTATACGTTATAACGTAATACCATATAACGTTATACGTTATAACGTAATACTATATAACGTTACACGTTGTATAGTAATAGTTTATAACGTTATACGTTACACCGTAGTACTATATAACGATACACGTTGTATAGTAATAGTTTATAACGTTATATTTACATCGTAATAGTATATAACGTTATACGTTATATAGTAATAGTTTATAACGTTATACGTTATGACGTAATACTATATAACGTTATACGTTATATCGTAATACTACATAACGTTATACGTTATAACGTAATACTATATAACGTTACACGTTGTATAGTAATAGTTTATAACGTTATATTTACATCGTAATAGTATATAACGTTATACGTTATATAGTTTATAACGTTATATTTACATCGTAATAGTATATAACGTTATACGCTATATAGTAATACCATATAACGTTATACGTTATAACGTAATACTATATAACGTTATACGTTGTATAGTAATAGTTTATAACCTTATACGATATAACGTAGTACTATATAACGATACACGTTGTATAGTAATAACATATAACGTTAAACATTACATCGTAATAGTATATAACGTTATACGTTATATAGTAATAGTTTATAACCTTATACGTTATGACGTAAAACTATATAACGTTATACGTTATATCGTAACACTCTATAACGTTATACGTTATAACGTAATACCATATAACGTTATACGTTATAACGTAATACCATATAACGTTATACGTTATATAGTAATATTTTATAACGTTATACGTTATAACGTAGTACTATATAACGTTACACGTTGTATAGTAATAGTATATAACGTTATACGTTATAACGTAATACTATATAACGTTATACATTATATCGTAATACCATATAACGTTATACGTTATGACGTAATACTATATAACGTTATACGTTATGGCGTAATACTATATATCGTAATACGTTATAACGTAATACTATACAACGTTATACGTTACATCGTAATAGTATATAACGTTACACTTTGTATTGTTATTGTTTATAACGCTATACGTTATAACGTAATACTATATAGCGTTACACGTTGTATAGTAATAGTATATAACGTTATACGTTATAACGTAATACTATATAACGTTATACGTTATGACGTAATACTATATATCGTTATACGTTATAACGTAATACCATATAACGTTATACGTTATAACGGAATAGTATATAACGTTTTACGTAATAATGTTATAACGGCATACGATATACCGTTACACATTGTATAGTAATACTATATAACGTTATACGTAATAACGTAATACCATATAACGTTATACGTTATGACGTAATACTATATAACGTTATACGTTATATCGTAGTACTATATAACGTTATACGTTATATCGTAATACTATATAACGTTATACGTTATAACGTAATACCATATAACGTTATACGTTATAACGTAATACTATATAACGTTACACGTTGTATAGTAATAGTTTATAACGTTATATTTACATCGTAATAGTTTATAACGTTATATGTTATATATTAATAGTTTATAACGTTATACGATATAACGTCATACTATATAACGTTACACGTTGTATAGTAATAGTATATAACGTTATACGTTATATAGTAGTAGTTTATAACCTTACACGTTATGACGTAATACTATATAACGTTATACGTTGTATAGTAATACCATATAACGTTATACGTTATAACGTAATAGTATATAACGTTTTACGTAATAATGTTATAACGACATTCAGATATACCGTTACACATTGTATAGTAATACTTTATAACGTTATACGTAATAACGTAATACCATATAACGCTATACGTTATGACGTAATACTATATAACGTTATACGTTATATCGTAATACTATATAACGTTATACGTTATAACGTAATACCATATAACGTTATACGTTATGACGTAATACTATATAACGTTATACGTTATATCGTAATACTATATAACGTTATACGTTATAACGTAATACCATATAGCGTTATATGTTATAACGTAATACTATATAACGTTATACGTTATAACGTAATACCATATAACGTTATATGTTATGACGTAATACTATATAACGTTATACGTTATATCGTAATACTATGTAACGTTATACGTTATAACGTAATACCATATAATGTTATACGTTATAACGTAATACTATATAACGTTACACGTTGTATAGTAATAGTTTATAACGTTATATTTACATCGTAATAGTATATAACGTTATACGTTATATAGTAATAGTTTATAACGTTATACGTTATGACGTAATACTATATAACGTTATACGTTATATCGTAATACTACATAACGTTATACGTTATAACGTAATACTATATAACGTTACACGTTGTATAGTAATAGTTTATAACGTTATATTTACATCGTAATAGTATATAACGTTATACGTTATATAGTTTATAACGTTATATTTACATCGTAATAGTATATAACGTTATACGCTATATAGTAATACCATATAACGTTATACGTTATAACGTAATACTATATAACGTTATACGTTGTATAGTAATAGTTTATAACCTTATACGATATAACGTAGTACTATATAACGATACACGTTGTATAGTAATAACATATAACGTTAAACATTACATCGTAATAGTATATAACGTTATACGTTATATAGTAATAGTTTATAACCTTATACGTTATGACGTAAAACTATATAACGTTATACGTTATATCGTAACACTCTATAACGTTATACGTTATAACGTAATACCATATAACGTTATACGTTATAACGTAATACCATATAACGTTATACGTTATATAGTAATAGTATATAACGTTATACGTTATAACGTAATACTATATAACGTTATACATTATATCGTAATACCATATAACGTTATACGTTATGACGTAATACTATATAACGTTATACGTTATGGCGTAATACTATATATCGTAATACGTTATAACGTAATACTATACAACGTTATACGTTACATCGTAATAGTATATAACGTTACACTTTGTATTGTTATTGTTTATAACGCTATACGTTATAACGTAATACTATATAGCGTTACACGTTGTATAGTAATAGTATATAACGTTATACGTTATAACGTAATACTATATAACGTTATACGTTATGACGTAATACTATATATCGTTATACGTTATAACGTAATACCATATAACGTTATACGTTATAACGGAATAGTATATAACGTTTTACGTAATAATGTTATAACGGCATACGATATTCCGTTACACATTGTATAGTAATACTATATAACGTTATACGTAATAACGTAATACCATATAACGTTATACGTTATGACGTAATACTATATAACGTTATACGTTATATCGTAGTACTATATAACGTTGTACGTTATAACGTAATACCATATAACGTTATACGTTATAACGTAATACTATATAACGTTACACGTTGTATAGTAATAGTTTATAACGTTATATTTACATCGTAATAGTTTATAACGTTATATGTTATATATTAATAGTTTATAACGTTATACGATATAACGTCATACTATATAACGTTACACGTTGTATAGTAATAGTATATAACGTTATACGTTATATAGTAGTAGTTTATAACCTTACACGTTATGACGTAATACTATATAACGTTATACGTTGTATAGTAATACCATATAACGTTATACGTTATAACGTAATAGTATATAACGTTTTACGTAATAATGTTATAACGACATTCAGATATACCGTCACACATTGTATAGTAATACTTTATAACGTTATACGTAATAACGTAATACCATATAACGCTATACGTTATGACGTAATACTATATAACGTTATACGTTATATCGTACTACTATATAACGTTATATGTTATAACGTAATGCCATATAACGTTATACGTTATAACGTAATAGTATATAACGATATACGTAATAATGTTATAACGGCATACGATATACCGTTACACATTGTATAGTAATACTATATAACGGTTTACGTTATATCGTAATACTATATAACGTTATACGTTATAACGTAATACCATATAACGTTATACGTTATGACGTAATACTATATAACGTTATACGTTATATCGTAATACTATATAACGTTATACGTTATAACGTAATACCATATAATGTTATACGTTATAAAGTAATACTATATAACGTTACACGTTGTATAGTAATAGTTTATAACGTTATATTTACATCGTAATAGTATATAACGTTATACGTTATATAGTAATAGTTTATAACGTTATACGTTATGACGTAATACTATATAACGTTATACGTTATATCGTAATACTACATAACGTTATACGTTATAACGTAATACTATATAACGTTACACGTTGTATAGTAATAGTTTATAACGTTATATTTACATCGTAATAGTATATAACGTTATACGTTATATAGTAATACCATATAACGTTATACGTTATAACGTAATACTATATAACGTTATACGTTGTATAGTAATAGTTTATAACCTTATACGATATAACGTAGTACTATATAACGATACACGTTGTATAGAAATAATATATAACGTTAAACATTACATCGTAATAGTATATAACGTTATACGTTATATAGTAATAGTTTATATCCTTATACGTTATGGCGTAATACTATATAACGTTATACGTTATATCGTAACACTCTATAACGTTATACGTTATAACGTAATACCATATAACGTTATACGTTATAACGTAATACCATATAACGTTATACGTTATATAGTAATATTTTATAACGTTATACGTTATAACGTAGTACTATATAACGTTACACGTTGTATAGTAATAGTATATAACGTTATACGTTATAACGTAATACTATATAACGTTATACATTATATCGTAATACCATATAACGTTATACGTTATGACGTAATACTATATAACGTTATACGTTATGGCGTAATACTATATATCGTAATACGTTATAACGTAATACTATACAACGTTATACGTTACATCGTAATAGTATATAACGTTACACTTTGTATTGTTATTGTTTATAACGCTATACGTTATAACGTAATAATATATAGCGTTACACGTTGTATAGTAATAGTATATAACGTTATACGTTATAACGTAATACTATATAACGTTATACGTTATGACGTAATACTATATATCGTTATACGTTATAACGTAATACCATATAACGTTATACGTTATAACGGAATAGTATATAACGTTTTACGTAATAATGTTATAACGGCATACGATATACCGTTACACATTGTATAGTAATACTATATAACGTTATACGTAATAACGTAATACCATATAACGTTATACGTTATGACGTAATACTATATAACGTTATACGTTATATCGTAGTACTATATAACGTTATACGTTATATCGTAATACTATATAACGTTATACGTTATAACGTAATACCATATAACGTTATACGTTATAACGTAATACTATATAACGTTACACGTTGTATAGTAATAGTTTATAACGTTATATTTACATCGTAATAGTTTATAACGTTATATGTTATATATTAATAGTTTATAACGTTATACGATATAACGTCATACTATATAACGTTACACGTTGTATAGTAATAGTATATAACGTTATACGTTATATAGTAGTAGTTTATAACCTTACACGTTATGACGTAATACTATATAACGTTATACGTTGTATAGTAATACCATATAACGTTATACGTTATAACGTAATAGTATATAACGTTTTACGTAATAATGTTATAACGACATTCAGATATACCGTTACACATTGTATAGTAATACTTTATAACGTTATACGTAATAACGTAATACCATATAACGCTATACGTTATGACGTAATACTATATAACGTTATACGTTATATCGTAATACTATATAACGTTATATGTTATAACGTAATGCCATATAACGTTATACGTTATAACGTAATAGTATATAACGATATACGTAATAATGTTATAACGGCATACGATATACCGTTACACATTGTATAGTAATACTATATAACGATATACGTAATAACGTAATACCATATAACGTTATACGTTATGACGTAATACTATATAACGTTATACGTTATATCGTAATACTATATAACGTTATACGTTATAACGTAATACCATATAACGTTATATGTTATAACGTAATACTATATAACGTTAAACGTAATAACGTAATACCATATAACGTTATACGTTATGACGTAATACTATATAACGGTTTACGTTATATCGTAATACTATATAACGTTATACGTTATAACGTAATACCATATAACGTTATACGTTATGACGTAATACTATATAACGTTATACGTTATATCGTAATACTATATAACGTTATACGTTATAACGTAATACCATATAGCGTTATATGTTATAACGTAATACTATATAACGTTATACGTTATAACGTAATACCATATAACGTTATATGTTATGACGTAATACTATATAACGTTATACGTTATATCGTAATACTATATAACGTTATACGTTATAACGTAATACCATATAATGTTATACGTTATAACGTAATACTATATAACGTTACACGTTGTATAGTAATAGTTTATAACGTTATATTTACATCGTAATAGTATATAACGTTATACGTTATATAGTAATAGTTTATAACGTTATACGTTATGACGTAATACTATATAACGTTATACGTTATATCGTAATACTACATAACGTTATACGTTATAACGTAATACTATATAACGTTACACGTTGTATAGTAATAGTTTATAACGTTATATTTACATCGTAATAGTATATAACGTTATACGTTATATAGTTTATAACGTTATATTTACATCGTAATAGTATATAACGTTATACGCTATATAGTAATACCATATAACGTTATACGTTATAACGTAATACTATATAACGTTATACGTTGTATAGTAATAGTTTATAACCTTATACGATATAACGTAGTACTATATAACGATACACGTTGTATAGTAATAACATATAACGTTAAACATTACATCGTAATAGTATATAACGTTATACGTTATATAGTAATAGTTTATAACCTTATACGTTATGACGTAAAACTATATAACGTTATACGTTATATCGTAACACTCTATAACGTTATACGTTATAACGTAATACCATATAACGTTATACGTTATAACGTAATACCATATAACGTTATACGTTATATAGTAATAGTATATAACGTTATACGTTATAACGTAATACTATATAACGTTATACATTATATCGTAATACCATATAACGTTATACGTTATGACGTAATACTATATAACGTTATACGTTATGGCGTAATACTATATATCGTAATACGTTATAACGTAATACTATACAACGTTATACGTTACATCGTAATAGTATATAACGTTACACTTTGTATTGTTATTGTTTATAACGCTATACGTTATAACGTAATACTATATAGCGTTACACGTTGTATAGTAATAGTATATAACGTTATACGTTATAACGTAATACTATATAACGTTATACGTTATGACGTAATACTATATATCGTTATACGTTATAACGTAATACCATATAACGTTATACGTTATAACGGAATAGTATATAACGTTTTACGTAATAATGTTATAACGGCATACGATATACCGTTACACATTGTATAGTAATACTATATAACGTTATACGTAATAACGTAATACCATATAACGTTATACGTTATGACGTAATACTATATAACGTTATACGTTATATCGTAGTACTATATAACGTTGTACGTTATAACGTAATACCATATAACGTTATACGTTATAACGTAATACTATATAACGTTACACGTTGTATAGTAATAGTTTATAACGTTATATTTACATCGTAATAGTTTATAACGTTATATGTTATATATTAATAGTTTATAACGTTATACGATATAACGTCATACTATATAACGTTACACGTTGTATAGTAATAGTATATAACGTTATACGTTATATAGTAGTAGTTTATAACCTTACACGTTATGACGTAATACTATATAACGTTATACGTTGTATAGTAATACCATATAACGTTATACGTTATAACGTAATAGTATATAACGTTTTACGTAATAATGTTATAACGACATTCAGATATACCGTCACACATTGTATAGTAATACTTTATAACGTTATACGTAATAACGTAATACCATATAACGCTATACGTTATGACGTAATACTATATAACGTTATACGTTATATCGTAATACTATATAACGTTATATGTTATAACGTAATGCCATATAACGTTATACGTTATAACGTAATAGTATATAACGATATACGTAATCATGTTATAACGGCATACGATATACCGTTACACATTGTATAGTAATACTATATAACGGTTTACGTTATATCGTAATACTATATAACGTTATACGTTATAACGTAATACCATATAACGTTATACGTTATGACGTAATACTATATAACGTTATACGTTATATCGTAATACTATATAACGTTATACGTTATAACGTAATACCATATAATGTTATACGTTATAAAGTAATACTATATAACGTTACACGTTGTATAGTAATAGTTTATAACGTTATATTTACATCGTAATAGTATATAACGTTATACGTTATATAGTAATAGTTTATAACGTTATACGTTATGACGTAATACTATATAACGTTATACGTTATATCGTAATACTACATAACGTTATACGTTATAACGTAATACTATATAACGTTACACGTTGTATAGTAATAGTTTATAACGTTATATTTACATCGTAATAGTATATAACGTTATACGTTATATAGTAATACCATATAACGTTATACGTTATAACGTAATACTATATAACGTTATACGTTGTATAGTAATAGTTTATAACCTTATACGATATAACGTAGTACTATATAACGATTCACGTTGTATAGAAATAATATATAACGTTAAACATTACATCGTAATAGTATATAACGTTATACGTTATATAGTAATAGTTTATATCCTTATACGTTATGGCGTAATACTATATAACGTTATACGTTATATCGTAATACTATATAACGTTATACGTTATAACGTGATACTATATAACGTTATACATTATATCGTAATACCATATAACGTTATACGTTATATAGTAATAGTTTATAACGTTATACGTTGTAACGTAGTACTATATAACGTTACACGTTGTAAAGTAATAGTATATAACGTTATACGTTATAACGTAATACTATATAA
Organism: Bombus terrestris; assembly: GCF_910591885.1. Classification (NCBI taxonomy): domain Eukaryota; kingdom Metazoa; phylum Arthropoda; class Insecta; order Hymenoptera; family Apidae; genus Bombus; species Bombus terrestris. Next base: position 17,128,626 of record NC_063271.1, on the reverse strand, counting down.
CGTTATACATTATATCGTAATACCATATAACGTTATACGTTATATAGTAATAGTTTATAACGTTATACGTTGTAACGTAGTACTATATAACGTTACACGTTGTAAAGTAATAGTATATAACGTTATACATTACATCGTTATAGTATATAACGTTATACGTTATATCGTAATACTATAGAACGTTATACGTTATATAGTAATAGTTTATAACGGTATACGTTATGACGTAATACTATGTAACGTTATACGTTGTATAGTAACAGTTTATAACGTTATACGATATAACGTAGTACTATATAACGATACACGTTGTATAGTAATAATATATAACGTTAAACATTACATCGTAATAGTATATAACGTTATACGTAATAATGTTATAACGGCATACGATATACCGTTACACATTGTATAGTAATACTATATAACGATATACGTAATAACGTAATACCATATAACGTTATACGTTATGACGTAATACTATATAACGTTATACGTTGTATAGTAATAGTTTATAACCTTATACGATATAACGTAGTACTATATAACGATACACGTTGTATAGTAATAACATATAACGTTAAACATTACATCGTAATAGTATATAACGTTATACGTTATATAGTAATAGTTTATAACCTTATACGTTATGACGTAAAACTATATAACGTTATACGTTATATCGTAACACTCTATAACGTTATACGTTATAACGTAATACCATATAACGTTATACGTTATAACGTAATACCATATAACGTTACACGTTGTATAGTAATAGTATATAACGTTATACGTTATAACGTAATACTATATAACGTTATACATTATATCGTAATACCATATAACGTTATACGTTATGGCGTAATACTATATATCGTAATACGTTATAACGTAATACTATACAACGTTATACGTTACATCGTAATAGTATATAACGTTACACTTTGTATTGCTATTGTTTATAACGCTATACGTTATAACGTAATACTATATAGCGTTACACGTTGTATAGTAATAGTATATAACGTTATACGTTATAACGTAATACTATATAACGTTATACGTTATGACGTAATACTATATATCGTTATACGTTATAACGTAATACCATATAACGTTATACGTTATAACGGAATAGTATATAACGTTTTACGTAATAATGTTATAACGGCATACGATATTCCGTTACACATTGTATAGTAATACTATATAACGTTATACGTAATAACGTAATACCATATAACGTTATACGTTATGACGTAATACTATATAACGTTATACGTTATATCGTAGTACTATATAACGTTATACGTTATAACGTAATACCATATAACGTTATACGTTATAACGTAATACTATATAACGTTACACGTTGTATAGTAATAGTTTATAACGTTATATTTACATCGTAATAGTTTATAACGTTATATGTTATATATTAATAGTTTATAACGTTATACGATATAACGTCATACTATATAACGTTACACGTTGTATAGTAATAGTATATAACGTTATACGTTATATAGTAGTAGTTTATAACCTTACACGTTATGACGTAATACTATATAACGTTATACGTTGTATAGTAATACCATATAACGTTATACGTTATAACGTAATAGTATATAACGTTTTACGTAATAATGTTATAACGACATTCAGATATACCGTTACACATTGTATAGTAATACTTTATAACGTTATACGTAATAACGTAATACCATATAACGCTATACGTTATGACGTAATACTATATAACGTTATACGTTATATCGTAATACTATATAACGTTATATGTTATAACGTAATGCCATATAACGTTATACGTTATAACGTAATAGTATATAACGATATACGTAATAATGTTATAACGGCATACGATATACCGTTACACATTGTATAGTAATACTATATAACGATATACGTAATAACGTAATACCATATAACGTTATACGTTATGACGTAATACTATATAACGTTATACGTTATATCGTAATACTATATAACGTTATACGTTATAACGTAATACCATATAACGTTATATGTTATAACGTAATACTATATAACGTTAAACGTAATAACGTAATACCATATAACGTTATACGTTATGACGTAATACTATATAACGGTTTACGTTATATCGTAATACTATATAACGTTATACGTTATAACGTAATACCATATAACGTTATACGTTATGACGTAATACTATATAACGTTATACGTTATATCGTAATACTATAGAACGTTATACGTTATAACGTAATACCATATAATGTTATACGTTATAAAGTAATACTATATAACGTTACACGTTGTATAGTAATAGTTTATAACGTTATATTTACATCGTAATAGTATATAACGTTATACGTTATATAGTAATAGTTTATAACGTTATACGTTATGACGTAATACTATATAACGTTATACGTTATATCGTAATACTACATAACGTTATACGTTATAACGTAATACTATATAACGTTACACGTTGTATAGTAATAGTTTATAACGTTATATTTACATCGTAATAGTATATAACGTTATACGTTATATAGTAATACCATATAACGTTATACGTTATAACGTAATACTATATAACGTTATACGTTGTATAGTAATAGTTTATAACCTTATACGATATAACGTAGTACTATATAACGATACACGTTGTATAGTAATAATATATAACGTTAAACATTACATCGTAATAGTATATAACGTTATACGTTATATAGTAATAGTTTATATCCTTATACGTTATGGCGTAATACTATATAACGTTATACGTTATATCGTAATACTATATAACGTTATACGTTATAACGTGATACTATATAACGTTATACATTATATCGTAATACCATATAACGTTATACGTTATATAGTAATAGTTTATAACGTTATACGTTGTAACGTAGTACTATATAACGTTACACTTTGTATTGCTATTGTTTATAACGCTATACGTTATAACGTAATACTATATAGCGTTACACGTTGTATAGTAATAGTATATAACGTTATACGTTATAACGTAATACTATATAACGTTATACGTTATGACGTAATACTATATATCGTTATACGTTATAACGTAATACCATATAACGTTATACGTTATAACGTAATACTATATAACGTTACACGTTGTATAGTAATAGTTTATAACGTTATATTTACATCGTAATAGTTTATAACGTTATATGTTATATATTAATAGTTTATAACGTTATACGATATAACGTCATACTATATAACGTTACACGTTGTATAGTAATAGTATATAACGTTATACGTTATATAGTAGTAGTTTATAACCTTACACGTTATGACGTAATACTATAGAACGTTATACGTTGTATAGTAATACCATATAACGTTATACGTTATAACGTAATAGTATATAACGTTTTACGTAATAATGTTATAACGACATTCAGATATACCGTTACACATTGTATAGTAATACTTTATAACGTTATACGTAATAACGTAATACCATATAACGCTATACATTATGACGTAATACTATATAACGTTATATGTTATAACGTAATGCCATATAACGTTATATGTTATAACGTAATACTATATAACGTTATACGTTATAAAGTAATACCATATAACGTTATACGTTATGACGTAATACTATATAACGTTATACGTTATAACGTAATACCATATAACGTTATACGTTATATAGTAATAGTTTATAACGTTATACGTTATAACGTAGTACTATATAACGTTACACGTTGTATAGTAATAGTATATAACGTTATACGTTATAACGTAATACTATATAACGTTATACATTATATCGTAATAATATATAACGTTAAACATTACATCGTAATAGTATATAACGTTATACGTAATAATGTTATAACGGCATACGATATACCGTTACACATTGTATAGTAATACTATATAACGATATACGTAATAACGTAATACCATATAACGTTATACGTTATGACGTAATACTATATAACGTTATACGTTGTATAGTAATAGTTTATAACCTTATACGATATAACGTAGTACTATATAACGATACACGTTGTATAGTAATAATATATAACGTTAAACATTACATCGTAATAGTATATAACGTTATACGTTATATAGTAATAGTTTATAACCTTATACGTTATGACGTAATACTATATAACGTTATACGTTATATCGTAATACTGTATAACGTTATACGTTATAACGTAATACCACATAACGTTATACGATATAACGTCATACTATATAACGTTATACGTTATATAGTAATAGTTTATAACGTTATACGTTATAACGTAGTACTATATAACGTTACACGTTGTATAGTAATAGTATATAACGTTATACATTACATCGTTATAGTATATAACGTTATACGTTATATCGTAATACTATATAACGTTATACGTTATATAGTAATAGTTTATAACGGTATACGTTATGACGTAATACTATGTAACGTTATACGTTATAACGTAATACCATATAACGTTATACGATATAACGTCATACTATATAACGTTACACGTTGTATAGTAATAGTTTATAACGTTATACGTTACATCGTAATAGTATATAACGTTATACGTTATATAGTTATAGTTTATAACGTTATACGTTATGACGTAATACTATATAACGTTATACGTTATAACGTAATACTATATAACGTTATACGTTATAACGTAATACCATATAACGTTATACGTTATAACGTAATACCATATAACGTTATACGTTATAACGTAATACCATATAATGTTATACGTTATAACGTAATACTATATAACGTTACACGTTGTATAGTAATAGTATATAACGTTAAACATTACACCGTAATAGTATATAACGTTATACGTTATATAGTAGTAGTTTATAACCTTACACGTTATGACGTAATACTATATAACGTTATACGTTGTATAGTAATACCATATAACGTTATACGTTATAACGTAATAGTATATAACGTTTTACGTAATAATGTTATAACGACATTCGATATACCGTTACACATTGTATAGTAATACTTTATAACGTTATACGTAATAACGTAATACCATATAACGTTATACGTTATGACGTAATACTATATAACGTTATACGTTATAACGTAATACCATATAACGTTATATGTTATAACGTAATACCATATAACGTTATACGTTATGACGTAATACTATATAACGTTATACGTTATATCGTAATACTATATAACGTTATACGTTATAACGTAATACCATATAACGTTATACGTTATAACCTAATACTATATAACGTTACACGTTGTATAGTAATAGTTTATAACGTTATGTTTATATCGTAATAGTATATAACGTTATACGTTATATATTAATAGTTTATAACGATATACGTTATGACGTAATACTATATAACGTTATACGTTATATCGTAATACTACCTAACGTTATACGTTATATAGTAAAAGTTTATAACGGTATACGTTATGACGTAATACTATGTAACGTTATACGTTGTATAGTAATAGTTTATAACGTTATACGATATAACGTAGTACTTAAAAACGATACACGTTGTATAGTAATAATATATAACGTTAAACATTACATCGTTATAGTATATAACGTTATACGTTATATAGCAATAGTATATAACCTTATACGTTATGGCGTAGTACTATATAACGTTATACGTTATATCGTAATACTGTATAACGTTATACGTTATATCGTAATACTATATAACGTTATACGTTATAACGTAATACTATATAACGTTATACGTTATAACGTAATACCATATAACGTTATACGTTATAACGTAATACCATATAACGTTATACGTTATAACGTAATACCATATAACGTTATACGTTATAACGTAATACCATATAACGTTATACGTTATAACGTAATACTATATAACGTTACACGTTGTATAGTAATAGTATATAACGTTAAACATTACACCGTAATAGTATATAACGTTATACGTTATATAGTAGTAGTTTATAACCTTACACGTTATGACGTAATACTATATAACGTTATACGTTGTATAGTAATACCATATAACGTTATACGTAATAACGTAATACCATATAACGTTATACGTTATGACGTAATACTATATAACGTTATACGTTATAACGTAATACCATATAACGTTATGCGTTATGACGTAATACTATATAACGTTATACGTTATAACGTAATACCATATAACGTTATACGTTATGACGTAATACCATATAACGTTATACGTTATAACGTAATACTATATAACGTTATATTTACATCGTAATAGTATATAAGGTTATACGTTATATAGTAATAGTTTATAACGTTATACGTTATGACGTAATACTATATAACGTTATACGTTATATCGTAATACTACATAACGTTATACGTTATAACGTAATACCATATAACGTTATACGTTATGACGTAATACTATATAACGTTATACGTTGTATAGTAATAGTTTATAACCTTATACGATATAACGTAGTACTATATAACGATACACGTTGTATAGTAATAATATATAACATGAACCATTACATCGTAATAGTATATAACGTTATACGTTATATAGTAATAGTTTACAACCTTATACGTTATGACGTAATACTATATAACGTTATACGTTATATCGTAACACTATATAACGTTATACGTTATAACGTAATACCATACAACGTTATACGTTATAACGTAATACTATATAACGTTATACATTATATCGTAATACCATATAACGTTATACGTTATGACGTAATACTATATAACGTTATACGTTATGACGTAATACTATATATCGTTAAACGTTATAACGTAATACTATACAACGTTATACGTTACATCGTAATAGTATATAACGTTACACTTTGTATTGTTACTGTTTATAACGCTATACGTTATAACGTAATACTGTATAGCGTTACACGTTGTATAGTAATAGTTATAACGTTATACGTTATAACGTAATACTATATAACGTTATACGTTATGACGTAATACTATATATCGTTATACGTTATAACGTAATACCATATAACGTTATACGTTATAACGTAATAGTATATAACGTTTTACGTAATAATGTTATAACGGCATACGATATACCGTTACACATTGTATAGTAATACTATATAACGTTATACGTAATAACGTAATACCATATAACGTTATACGTTATGACGTAATACTATATAACGCTATACGTTATATCGTAGTACTATATAACGTTATACGTTATAACGTAATACCATATAACGTTATACGTTATAACGTAATACCATATAACGTTATACGTTATGACGTAATACTGTATAACGTTATACGTTATATCGTAATACTATATAACGTTATACGTTATAACGTAATACCATATAACGTTATACGTTATAACGTAATACCATATAACGTTATACGATATAATGTCATACTATATAACGTTACACGTTGTATAGTAATAGTTTATAACGTTATACGTTACATCGTAATTGTATATAACGTTATACGTTATATAGTTATAGTTTATAACGTTATACGTTATGACGTAATACTATATAACGTTATACGTTATAACGTAATACTATATAACGTTATACGTTATGACGTAATACCATATAACGTTATACGTTATAACGTAATACCATATAACGTTATACGTTATATAGTAATAGTTTATAACGTTATACGTTATAACGTAGTACTAACGTAGTAGTAACGTTACACGTTGTATAGTAATAGTATGTAACGTTATACATTACATCGTTATAGTATATAACGTTATACGTTATATCGTAGTACTATATAACGTTATACTTTATATAGTAATAGTTTATAACGGTATACGTTATGACGTAATACTATGTAACGTTATACGTTGTATAGTAATAGTTTATAACGTTATACGATATAACGTAGTACTATATAACGATACACGTTTTATAGTAATAATATATAACGTTAAACATTACATCGTAATAGTATATAACGTTATACGTTATATAGCAATAGTTTATGACCTTATACGTTATGGCGTAATACTATATAACGTTATACGTTATATCGTAGTACTATATAACGTTTTACGTTATATAGTAATAGTTTATAACGGTATACGTTATGACGTAATACTATGTAACGTTATACGTTGTATAGTAATAGTTTATAACGTTATACGTTATAACATAATACCATATAACGTTATACGTTATATAGTAATAGTTTATAACGTTATACGTTATAACGTAGTACTATATAACGTTACACGTTGTATAGTAATAGTATATAACGTTATACGTTATAACGTAATACTATATAACGTTATATTTACATCGTAATAGTATATAAGGTTATACGTTATATAGTAATAGTTTATAACGTTATACGTTATGACGTAATACTATATAACGTTATACGTTATATCGTAATACTACATAACGTTATACGTTATAACGTAATACCATATAACGTTATGCGTTATGACGTAATACTATATAACGTTATACGTTATAACGTAATACCATATAACGTTATACGTTATGACGTAATACCATATAACGTTATACGTTATAACGTAATACTATATAACGTTATATTTACATCGTAATAGTATATAAGGTTATACGTTATATAGTAATAGTTTATAACGTTATACGTTATGACGTAATACTATATAACGTTATACGTTATATCGTAATACTACATAACGTTATACGTTATAACGTAATACCATATAACGTTATACGTTATGACGTAATACTATATAACGTTATACGTTGTATAGTAATAGTTTATAACGTTATACGATATAACGTAGTACTATATAACGATACACGTTGTATAGTAATAATATATAACATGAACCATTACATCGTAATAGTATATAACGTTATACGTTATATAGTAATAGTTTATAACCTTATACGTTATGACGTAATACTATATAACGTTATACGTTATATCGTAACACTATATAACGTTATACGTTATAACGTAATACCATACAACGTTATACGTTATAACGTAATACTATATAACGTTATACATTATATCGTAATACCATATAACGTTATACGTTATGACGTAATACTATATAACGTTATACGTTATGACGTAATACTATATATCGTTAAACGTTATAACGTAATACTATACAACGTTATACGTTACATCGTAATAGTATATAACGTTACACTTTGTATTGTTACTGTTTATAACGCTATACGTTATAACGTAATACTGTATAGCGTTACACGTTGTATAGTAATAGTTATAACGTTATACGTTATAACGTAATACTATATAACGTTATACGTTATGACGTAATACTATATATCGTTATACGTTATAACGTAATACCATATAACGTTATACGTTATAACGTAATAGTATATAACGTTTTACGTAATAATGTTATAACGGCATACGATATACCGTTACACATTGTATAGTAATACTATATAACGTTATACGTAATAACGTAATACCATATAACGTTATACGTTATGACGTAATACTATATAACGTTATACGTTATATCGTAGTACTATATAACGTTATACGTTATAACGTAATACCATATAACGTTATACGTTATAACGTAATACCATATAACGTTATACGTTATGACGTAATACTATATAACGTTATACGTTATATCGTAATACTATATAACGTTATACGTTATAACGTAATACCATATAACGTTATACGTTATAACGTAATACCATATAACGTTATACGATATAACGTCATACTATATAACGTTACACGTTGTATAGTAATAGTTTATAACGTTATACGTTACATCGTAATTGTATATAACGTTATACGTTATATAGTTATAGTTTATAACGTTATACGTTATGACGTAATACTATATAACGTTATACGTTATAACGTAATACTATATAACGTTATACGTTATGACGTAATACCATATAACGTTATACGTTATAACGTAATACCATATAACGTTATACGTTATATAGTAATAGTTTATAACGTTATACGTTATAACGTAGTACTAACGTAGTAGTAACGTTACACGTTGTATAGTAATAGTATGTAACGTTATACATTACATCGTTATAGTATATAACGTTATACGTTATATCGTAGTACTATATAACGTTATACTTTATATAGTAATAGTTTATAACGGTATACGTTATGACGTAATACTATGTAACGTTATACGTTGTATAGTAATAGTTTATAACGTTATACGATATAACGTAGTACTATATAACGATACACGTTTTATAGTAATAATATATAACGTTAAACATTACATCGTAATAGTATATAACGTTATACGTTATATAGCAATAGTTTATGACCTTATACGTTATGGCGTAATACTATATAACGTTATACGTTATATCGTAGTACTATATAACGTTTTACGTTATATAGTAATAGTTTATAACGGTATACGTTATGACGTAATACTATGTAACGTTATACGTTGTATAGTAATAGTTTATAACGTTATACGTTATAACATAATACCATATAACGTTATACGTTATATAGTAATAGTTTATAACGTTATACGTTATAACGTAGTACTATATAACGTTACACGTTGTATAGTAATAGTATATAACGTTATACGTTATAACGTAATACTATATAACGTTATACATTATATCGTAATACCATATAACGTTATACGTTACGACGTAATACTATATAACGTTATACGTTATGACGTAATACTATATATCGTTATACGTTATATAGTAGTAGTTTATAACCTTACACGTTATGACGTAGTACTATATAACGTTATACGTTGTATAGTAATACTATATAACGTTATACGTTATAACGTAATAGTATATAACGTTTTACGTAATAATGTTATAACGGCATACGATATACCGTTACACATTGTATAGTAATACTATATAACGTTATACGTAATAACGTAATACCATATAACGTTATACGTTATGACGTAATACTATATAACGCTATACGTTATATCGTAGTACTATATAACGTTATACGTTATAACGTAATACCATATAACGTTATATGTTATAACGTAATACCATATAACGTTATACGTTATGACGTAATACTATATAACGTTATACGTTATATCGTAATACTATATAACGTTATACGTTATAACGTAATACCATATAACGTTATACGTTATAACGTAATACTATATAACGTTACACGTTGTATAGTAATAGTTTATAACGTTATATTTACATCGTAATAGTATATAACGTTATACGTTATATATTAATAGTTTATAACGATATACGTTATGACGTAATACTATATAACGTTATACGTTATATCGTAATACTACCTAACGTTATACGTTATAACGTAATACCATATAACGTTATACGTTATGACGTAATACTATATAACGTTCTACGTTATATCGTAGTACTATATAACGTTACACGTTGTATAGTAATAGTATATAACGTTATACATTACATCGTTATAGTATATATCGTTATACGTTATATCGTAATACTATATAACGTTATACGTTATATAGTAAAAGTTTATAACGGTATACGTTATGACGTAATACTATGTAACGTTATACGTTGTATAGTAATAGTTTATCACGTTATACGATATAACGTAGTACTATATAACGATACACGTTGTATAGTAATAATATATAACGTTAAACATTACATCGTAACAGTATATAACGTTATACGTTATATAGCAATAGTATATAACCTTATACGTTATGGCGTAATACTATATAACGTTATACGTTATATCGTAATACTGTATAACGTTATACGTTATAACGTAATACTATATAACGTTATACATTATATCGTAATACCATATAACGTTATACGTTATATAGTAATAGTTTATAACGTTATACGTCATAGCGTAGTACTATATAACGTTACACGTTGTATAGTAACAGTATATAACGTTATACATTACATCGTTATAGTATATAACGTTATACGTTATATCGTAATACTATATAACGTTATACGTTATATAGTAATAGTTTATAACGGTATACGTTATGACGTAATACTATGTAACGTTATACGTTATAACGTAATACCATATAACGTTATACGATATAACGTCATACTATATAACGTTACACGTTGTATAGTAATAGTTTATAACGCTTTACGTTACATCGTAATAGTATATAACGTTATACGTTATATAGTTATAGTTTATAACGTTATACGTTATGACGTAATACTATATAACGTTATACGTTATAACGTAATACTATATAACGTTATACGTTATAACGTAATACCATATAACGTTATACGTTATAACGTAATACCATATAACGTTATACGTTATAACGTAATACCATATAACGTTGTACGTTATAACGTAATACTATATAACGTTACACGTTGTATAGTAATAGTATATAACGTTAAACATTACACCGTAATAGTATATAACGTTATACGTTATATAGTAGTAGTTTATAACCTTACACGTTATGACGTAATACTATATAACGTTATACGTTATAACGTAATAGTATATAACGTTTTACGTAATAATGTTATAACGACATTCGATATACCGTTACACATTGTATAGTAATACTTTATAACGTTATACGTAATAACGTAATACCATATAACGTTATACGTTATGACGTAATACTATATAACGTTATACGTTATAACGTAATACCATATAACGTTATACGTTATATATTAATACTACATAACGTTATACGTTATAACGTAATACCATATAACGTTATACGTTATAACGTAATACTATATAACGTTACACGTTGTATAGTAATAGTATAGAACGTTATACGTTGCGTCGTAATAGTATATAACGTTATACGTTATATAGTAGTAGTTTATAACGTTATGCGTTATGACATAATACTATATAACGTTATACGTTGTATAGTAATAGTTTATGACGTTATACGATATAACGTAGTACTATATAACGATACACGTTGTATAGTAATAATATATAACGTTAAACATTACATCGGAATAGTACATAACGTTATACGTTATATAGTAATAGTTTATAACGTTATGCGTTATGACGTAATACCATATAACGTTATACGTTGTATAGTAATAGTTTATAACGTTATACGATATAACGTAGTACTATATAACGATACACGTTGTATAGTAATAGTATATAACGCTAAACATTACATCGGAATAGTACATAACGTTATACGTTATATAGTAATAGTTTATAACGTTATGCGTTATGACGTAATACTATATAACGTTATACGTTATAACGTAATACCATATAACGTTATACGTTATGACGTAATACCATATAACGTTATACGTTATAACGTAATACTATATAACGTTATATTTACATCGTAATAGTATATGAGGTTATACGTTATATAGTAATAGTTTATAACGTTATACGTTATGACGTAATACTATATAACGTTATACGTTATATCGTAATACTACATAACGTTATACGTTATAACGTAATACCATATAACGTTATACGTTATGACGTAATACTATATAACGTTATACGTTGTATAGTAATAGTTTATAACCTTATACGATATAACGTAGTACTATATAACGATACACGTTGTATAGTAATAATATATAACATTAAACATTACATCGTAATAGTATATAACGTTATACGTTATATAGTAATAGTTTATAACCTTATACGTTATGACGTAATACTATATAACGTTATACGTTATATCGTAACACTATATAACGTTATACGTTATAACGTAATACCATACAACGTTATACGTTAGAACGTAATACTATATAACGTTATACATTATATCGTAATACCATATAACGTTATACGTTATGACGTAATACTATATAACGTTATACGTTATGACGTAATACTATATATCGTTAAACGTTATAACGTAATACTATACAACGTTATACGTTACATCGTAATAGTATATAACGTTACACTTTGTATTGTTATTGTTTATAACGCTATACGTTATAACGTAACACTATATAGCGTTACACGTTGTATAGTAATAGTTATAACGTTATACGTTATAACGTAATACCATATAACGTTATACGTTATAACGTAATAGTATATAACGTTTTACGTAATAATGTTATAACGGCATACGATATACCGTCACACATTGTATAGTAATACTATATAACGTTATACGTAATAACGTAATACCATATAACGTTATACGTTATGACGTAATACTATATAACGCTATACGTTAGATCGTAGTACTATATAACGTTATACGTTATAACGTAATACCATATAACGTTATACGTTATATCGTAATACAATATAACGTTATACGTTATGACGTAATACTATATAACGTTATACGTTATATCGTAATACTATATAACGTTATACGTTATAACGTAATACCATATAACGTTATACGTTATAACGTAATACCATATAACGTTATACGTTATAACGTAATACTATATAACGTTACACGTTGTATAGTAATAGTTTATAACGTTATATTTACATCGTAATAGTATATAACGTTATACGTTATATATTAATAGTTTATAACGATATACGTTATGACGTAATACTATATAACGTTATACGTTATATCGTAATACTACATAACGTTATACGTTATAACGTAATACCATATAACGTTATACGTTATGACGTAATACTATATAACGTTCTACGTTATATCGTAATACAATATAACGTTATACGTTATAACGTAATACTATATAACGTTATACGTTATATCGTAATACTATATAACGTTACCCGTTGTATAGTAATAGTTTATAACGTTATATTTACATCGTAATAGTATATAACGTTATACGTTATATAGTAATAGTTTATAACGTTATACGTTATGACGTAATACCATATAACGCTATACGTTATGACGTAATACTATATAACGTTATACGTTATATCGTAATACTATATAACGTTATACGTTATAACGTAATGCCATATAACGTTATATGTTATAACGTAATACTATATAACGTTATACGTTATAACGTAATACCATATAACATTATACGATATAACGTCATACTATATAACGTTACACGTTGTATAGTAATAGTTTATAACGTTATACGTTACATCGTAATTGTATATAACGTTATACGTTATATAGTTATAGTTTATAACGTTATACGTTATGACGTAATACTATATAACGTTATACGTTATAACGTAATACTATATAACGTTATACGTTATAACGTAATACCATATAACGTTATACGTTATAGCGTAATACCATATAACGTTATACGTTATATAGTAATAGTTTATAACGTTATACGTTATAACGTAGTACTAACGTAGTAGTAACGTTACACGTTGCATAGTAATAGTATATAACGTTATACATTACATCGTTATAGTATATAACGTTATACGTTATATCGTAGTACTATATAACGTTATACGTTATATAGAAATAGTTTATAACGGTATACGTTATGACGTAATACTATGTAACGTTATACGTTGTATAGTAATAGTTTATAACGTTATACGTTATAACATAATACCATATAACGTTATACGTTATATAGTAGTAGTTTATAACCTTACACGTTATGACGTAATACTATATAACGTTATACGTTGTATAGTAATACCATATAACGTTATACGTTATAACGTAATAGTATATAACGTTTTACGTAATAATGTTATAACGACATTCGATATACCGTTACACATTGTATAGTAATACTATATAACGTTATACGTAATAACGTAATACCATATAACGTTATACGTTATATAGTAATAGTTTATAACGTTATACGTTATAACGTAGTACTATATAACGTTACACGTTGTATAGTAATAGTATATAACGTTATACGTTATAACGTAATACTATATAACGTTATACATTATATCGTAATACCATATAACGTTATACGTTACGACGTAATACTATATAACGTTATACGTTATGACGTAATACTATATATCGTTATACGTTATAACGTAATACCATATAACGTTATACGTTATAACGTAATACCATATAACGTTATACGTTATAACGTAATACCATATAACGTTATACGTTATAACGTAATACTATATAACGTTACACGTTGTATAGTAATAGTATATAACGTTAAACATTACACCGTAATAGTATATAACGTTATACGTTATATAGTAGTAGTTTATAACCTTACACGTTATGACGTAATACTATATAACGTTATACGTTGTATAGTAATACCATATAACGTTATACGTAATAACGTAATACCATATAACGTTATACGTTATGACGTAATACTATATAACGTTATACGTTATAACGTAATACCATATAACGTTATACGTTATGACGTAATACTATATAACGTTATACGTTATAACGTAATACCATATAACGTTATACGTTATGACGTAATACCATATAACGTTATACGTTATAACGTAATACTATATAACGTTATATTTACATCGTAATAGTATATAAGGTTATACGTTATATAGTAATAGTTTATAACGTTATACGTTATGACGTAATACTATATAACGTTATACGTTATAACGTAATACTATGTAACGTTATACGTTATAACGTAATACCATATAACGTTATACGTTATGACGTAATACTATATAACGTTATACGTTGTATAGTAATAGTTTATAACGTTATACGATATAACGTAGTACTATATAACGATACACGTTGTATAGTAATAATATATAACATGAACCATTACATCGTAATAGTATATAACGTTATACGTTATATAGTAATAGTTTATAACCTTATACGTTATGACGTAATACTATATAACGTTATACGTTATATCGTAACACTATATAACGTTATACGTTATAACGTAATACCATACAACGTTATACGTTATAACGTAATACTATATAACGTTATACATTATATCGTAATACCATATAACGTTATACGTTATGACGTAATACTATATAACGTTATACGTTATGACGTAATACTATATATCGTTAAACGTTATAACGTAATACTATACAACGTTATACGTTACATCGTAATAGTATATAACGTTACACTTTGTATTGTTACTGTTTATAACGCTATACGTTATAACGTAATACTGTATAGCGTTACACGTTGTATAGTAATAGTTATAACGTTATACGTTATAACGTAATACTATATAACGTTATACGTTATGACGTAATACTATATATCGTTATACGTTATAACGTAATACCATATAACGTTATACGTTATAACGTAATAGTATATAACGTTTTACGTAATAATGTTATAACGGCATACGATATACCGTTACACATTGTATAGTAATACTATATAACGTTATACGTAATAACGTAATACCATATAACGTTATACGTTATGACGTAATACTATATAACGTTATACGTTATATCGTAATACTATATAACGTTATACGTTATAACGTAATACCATATAACGTTATACGTTATAACGTAATACCATATAACGTTATACGTTATGACGTAATACTATATAACGTTATACGTTATATCGTAATACTATATAACGTTATACGTTATAACGTAATACCATATAACGTTATACGTTATAACGTAATACCATATAACGTTATACGATATAATGTCATACTATATAACGTTACACGTTGTATAGTAATAGTTTATAACGTTATACGTTACATCGTAATTGTATATAACGTTATACGTTATATAGTTATAGTTTATAACGTTATACGTTATGACGTAATACTATATAACGTTATACGTTATAACGTAATACTATATAACGTTATACGTTATGACGTAATACCATATAACGTTATACGTTATAACGTAATACCATATAACGTTATACGTTATATAGTAATAGTTTATAACGTTATACGTTATAACGTAGTACTAACGTAGTAGTAACGTTACACGTTGTATAGTAATAGTATGTAACGTTATACATTACATCGTTATAGTATATAACGTTATACGTTATATCGTAGTACTATATAACGTTATACTTTATATAGTAATAGTTAACGGTATACGTTATGACGTAATACTATGTAACGTTATACGTTGTATAGTAATAGTTTATAACGTTATACGATATAACGTAGTACTATATAACGATACACGTTTTATAGTAATAATATATAACGTTAAACATTACATCGTAATAGTATATAACGTTATACGTTATATAGCAATAGTTTATGACCTTATACGTTATGGCGTAATACTATATAACGTTATACGTTATATCGTAGTACTATATAACGTTTTACGTTATATAGTAATAGTTTATAACGGTATACGTTATGACGTAATACTATGTAACGTTATACGTTGTATAGTAATAGTTTATAACGTTATACGTTATAACATAATACCATATAACGTTATACGTTATATAGTAATAGTTTATAACGTTATACGTTATAACGTAGTACTATATAACGTTACACGTTGTATAGTAATAGTATATAACGTTATACGTTATAACGTAATACTATATAACGTTATACATTATATCGTAATACCATATAACGTTATACGTTACGACGTAATACTATATAACGTTATACGTTATGACGTAATACTATATATCGTTATACGTTATATAGTAGTAGTTTATAACCTTACACGTTATGACGTAGTACTATATAACGTTATACGTTGTATAGTAATACTATATAACGTTATACGTTATAACGTAATAGTATATAACGTTTTACGTAATAATGTTATAACGGCATACGATATACCGTTACACATTGTATAGTAATACTATATAACGTTATACGTAATAACGTAATACCATATAACGTTATACGTTATGACGTAATACTATATAACGTTATACGTTATATCGTAGTACTATATAACGTTATACGTTATAACGTAATACCATATAACGTTATATGTTATAACGTAATACCATATAACGTTATACGTTATGACGTAATACTATATAACGTTATACGTTATATCGTAATACTATATAACGTTATACGTTATAACGTAATACCATATAACGTTATACGTTATAACCTAATACTATATAACGTTACACGTTGTATAGTAATAGTTTATAACGTTATATTTACATCGTAATAGTATATAACGTTATACGTTATATATTAATAGTTTATAACGATATACGTTATGACGTAATACTATATAACGTTATACGTTATATCGTAATACTACCTAACGTTATACGTTATAACGTAATACCATATAACGTTATACGTTATGACGTAATACTATATAACGTTCTACGTTATATCGTAGTACTATATAACGTTACACGTTGTATAGTAATAGTATATAACGTTATACATTACATCGTTATAGTATATATCGTTATACGTTATATCGTAATACTATATAACGTTATACGTTATATAGTAAAAGTTTATAACGGTATACGTTATGACGTAATACTATGTAACGTTATACGTTGTATAGTAATAGTTTATAACGTTATACGATATAACGTAGTACTATATAACGATACACGTTGTATAGTAATAATATATAACGTTAAACATTACATCGTAATAGTATATAACGTTATACGTTATATAGCAATAGTATATAACCTTATACGTTATGGCGTAATACTATATAACGTTATACGTTATATCGTAATACTGTATAACGTTATACGTTATAACGTAATACTATATAACGTTATACATTATATCGTAATACCATATAACGTTATACGTTATATAGTAATAGTTTATAACGTTATACGTCATAACGTAGTACTATATAACGTTACACGTTGTATAGTAACAGTATATAACGTTATACATTACATCGTTATAGTATATAACGTTATACGTTATATCGTAATACTATATAACGTTATACGTTATATAGTAATAGTTTATAACGGTATACGTTATGACGTAATACTATGTAACGTTATACGTTATAACGTAATACCATATAACGTTATACGATATAACGTCATACTATATAACGTTACACGTTGTATAGTAATAGTTTATAACGTTATACGTTACATCGTAATAGTATATAACGTTATACGTTATATAGTTATAGTTTATAACGTTATACGTTATGACGTAATACTATATAACGTTATACGTTATAACGTAATACTATATAACGTTATACGTTATAACGTAATACCATATAACGTTATACGTTATAACGTAATACCATATAACGTTATACGTTATAACGTAATACCATATAACGTTGTACGTTATAACGTAATACTATATAACGTTACACGTTGTATAGTAATAGTATATAACGTTAAACATTACACCGTAATAGTATATAACGTTATACGTTATATAGTAGTAGTTTATAACCTTACACGTTATGACGTAATACTATATAACGTTATACGTTATAACGTAATAGTATATAACGTTTTACGTAATAATGTTATAACGACATTCGATATACCGTTACACATTGTATAGTAATACTTTATAACGTTATACGTAATAACGTAATACCATATAACGTTATACGTTATGACGTAATACTATATAACGTTATACGTTATAACGTAATACCATATAACGTTATACGTTATATATTAATACTACATAACGTTATACGTTATAACGTAATACCATATAACGTTATACGTTATAACGTAATACTATATAACGTTACACGTTGTATAGTAATAGTATAGAACGTTATACGTTGCGTCGTAATAGTATATAACGTTATACGTTATATAGTAATAGTTTATAACGTTATGCGTTATGACATAATACTATATAACGTTATACGTTGTATAGTAATAGTTTATGACGTTATACGATATAACGTAGTACTATATAACGATACACGTTGTATAGTAATAATATATAACGTTAAACATTACATCGGAATAGTACATAACGTTATACGTTATATAGTAATAGTTTATAACGTTATGCGTTATGACGTAATACTATATAACGTTATACGTTGTATAGTAATAGTTTATAACGTTATACGATATAACGTAGTACTATATAACGATACACGTTGTATAGTAATAGTATATAACGCTAAACATTACATCGGAATAGTACATAACGTTATACGTTATATAGTAATAGTTTATAACGTTATGCGTTATGACGTAATACTATATAACGTTATACGTTATAACGTAATACCATATAACGTTATACGTTATGACGTAATACCATATAACGTTATACGTTATAACGTAATACTATATAACGTTATATTTACATCGTAATAGTATATAAGGTTATACGTTATATAGTAATAGTTTATAACGTTATACGTTATGACGTAATACTATATAACGTTATACGTTATATCGTAATACTATGTAACGTTATACGTTATAACGTAATACCATATAACGTTATACGTTATGACGTAATACTATATAACGTTATACGTTGTATAGTAATAGTTTATAACGTTATACGATATAACGTAGTACTATATAACGATACACGTTGTATAGTAATAATATATAACATTAAACATTACATCGTAATAGTATATAACGTTATACGTTATATAGTAATAGTTTATAACCTTATACGTTATGACGTAATACTATATAACGTTATACGTTATATCGTAACACTATATAACGTTATACGTTATAACGTAATACCATACAACGTTATACGTTAGAACGTAATACTATATAACGTTATACATTATATCGTAATACCATATAACGTTATACGTTATGACGTAATACTATATAACGTTATACGTTATGACGTAATACTATATATCGTTAAACGTTATAACGTAATACTATACAACGTTATACGTTACATCGTAATAGTATATAACGTTACACTTTGTATTGTTATTGTTTATAACGCTATACGTTATAACGTAACACTATATAGCGTTACACGTTGTATAGTAATAGTTATAACGTTATACGTTATAACGTAATACCATATAACGTTATACGTTATAACGTAATAGTATATAACGTTTTACGTAATAATGTTATAACGGCATACGATATACCGTCACACATTGTATAGTAATACTATATAACGTTATACGTAATAACGTAATACCATATAACGTTATACGTTATGACGTAATACTATATAACGCTATACGTTAGATCGTAGTACTATATAACGTTATACGTTATAACGTAATACCATATAACGTTATACGTTATATCGTAATACCATATAACGTTATACGATATGACGTAATACTATATAACGTTATACGTTATATCGTAATACTATATAACGTTATACGTTATAACGTAATACCATATAACGTTATACGTTATAACGTAATACCATATAACGTTATACGTTATAACGTAATACTATATAACGTTACACGTTGTATAGTAATAGTTTATAACGTTATATTTACATCGTAATAGTATATAACGTTATACGTTATATATTAATAGTTTATAACGATATACGTTATAACGTAATACCATATAACGTTATACGTTATATCGTAATACTACATAACGTTATACGTTATAACGTAATACCATATAACGTTATACGTTATGACGTAATACTATATAACGTTCTACGTTATATCGTAATACAATATAACGTTATACGTTATAACGTAATACTATATAACGTTATACGTTATAACGTAATACTATATAACGTTACCCGTTGTATAGTAATAGTTTATAACGTTATATTTACATCGTAATAGTATATAACGTTATACGTTATATAGTAATAGTTTATAACGTTATACGTTATGACGTAATACCATATAACGCTATACGTTATGACGTAATACTATATAACGTTATACGTTATATCGTAATACTATATAACGTTATACGTTATAACGTAATGCCATATAACGTTATATGTTATAACGTAATACTATATAACGTTATACGTTATAACGTAATACCATATAACATTATACGATATAACGTCATACTATATAACGTTACACGTTGTATAGTAATAGTTTATAACGTTATACGTTACATCGTAATTGTATATAACGTTATACGTTATATAGTTATAGTTTATAACGTTATACGTTATGACGTAATACTATATAACGTTATACGTTATAACGTAATACTATATAACGTTATACGTTATAACGTAATACCATATAACGTTATACGTTATAGCGTAATACCATATAACGTTATACGTTATATAGTAATAGTTTATAACGTTATACGTTATAACGTAGTACTAACGTAGTAGTAACGTTACACGTTGCAGAGTAATAGTATATAACGTTATACATTACATCGTTATAGTATATAACGTTATACGTTATATCGTAGTACTATATAACGTTATACGTTATATAGAAATAGTTTATAACGGTATACGTTATGACGTAATACTATGTAACGTTATACGTTGTATAGTAATAGTTTATAACGTTATACGTTATAACATAATACCATATAACGTTATACGTTATATAGTAGTAGTTTATAACCTTACACGTTATGACGTAATACTATATAACGTTATACGTTGTATAGTAATACCATATAACGTTATACGTTATAACGTAATAGTATATAACGTTTTACGTAATAATGTTATAACGACATTCGATATACCGTTACACATTGTATAGTAATACTATATAACGTTATACGTAATAACGTAATACCATATAACGTTATACGTTATATAGTAATAGTTTATAACGTTATACGTTATAACGTAGTACTATATAACGTTACACGTTGTATAGTAATAGTATATAACGTTATACGTTATAACGTAATACTATATAACGTTATACATTATATCGTAATACCATATAACGTTATACGTTACGACGTAATACTATATAACGTTATACGTTATGACGTAATACTATATATCGTTATACGTTATATAGTAGTAGTTTATAACCTTACACGTTATGACGTAATACTATATAACGTTATACGTTGTATAGTAATACTATATAACGTTATACGTTATAACGTAATAGTATATAACGTTTTACGTAATAATGTTATAACGGCATACGATATACCGTTACACATTGTATAGTAATACTATATAACGTTATACGTCATAACGTAATACCATATAACGTTATACGTTATGACTTAATACTATATAACGCTATACGTTATATCGTAGTACTATATAACGTTATACGTTATAACGTAATACCATATAACGTTATATGTTATAACGTAATACCATATAACGTTATACGTTATGACGTAATACTATATAACGTTATACGTTATATCGTAATACTACCTAACGTTATACGTTATAACGTAATACCATATAACGTTATACGTTATGACGTAATACTATATAACGTTCTACGTTATATCGTAGTACTATATAACGTTACACGTTGTATAGTAATAGTATATAACGTTATACATTACATCGTTATAGTATATATCGTTATACGTTATATCGTAATACTATATAACGTTATACGTTATATAGTAAAAGTTTATAACGGTGTACGTTATGACGTAATACTATGTAACGTTATACGTTGTATAGTAATAGTTTATAACGTTATACGATATAACGTAGTACTATATAACGATACACGTTGTATAGTAATAATATATAACGTTAAACATTACATCGTAATAGTATATAATGTTATACGTTATATAGCAATAGTTTATAACCTTATACGTTATGGCGTAATACTATATAACGTTATACGTTATATCGTAATACTATATAACGTTATACGTTATAACGTAATACTATATAACGTTATACATTATATCGTAATACCATATAACGTTATACGTTATATAGTAATAGTTTATAACGTTATACGTTATAACGTAGTACTATATAACGTTACACGTTGTATAGTAATAGTATATAACGTTATACATTACATCGTTATAGTATATAACGTTATACGTTATATCGTAATACTATATAACGTTATACGTTATATAGTAATTGTTTATAACGGTATACGTTATGACGTAATACTATGTAACGTTATACGTTGTATAGTAATAGTTTATAAAGTTATACGATATAACGTAGTACTATATAACGTTACACGTTGTATAGTAATAGTATATAACGTTACACATTACATCGTTATAGTATATAACGTTATACGTTATATCGTAATACCATATAACGTTATACGTTATATAGTAATAGTTTATAACGTTATATTTACATCGTAATAGTATATAACGTTATACGTTATATAGTAATAGTTTGTAACGTTATACGTTGTAACGTAGTACTATATAACGTTACACGTTGTATAGTAATATATATAACGTTATACATTACATCGTTATAGTATATAACGTTATACGTTCTATAGTAATAGTTCATAACGTTATACGTTATGACGTAATACTATATAACGTTATACGTTATAACGTAATACCATATAACGTTATACGTTATAACGTAATACTATATAACGTTACACGTTGTATAGTAATAGTTTATAACGTTATACGTTACACCGTAGTACTATATAACGATACAGGTTGTATAGTAATAGTATATAACGTTAAACATTACACCGTAATAGTATATAACGTTATACGTTATATAGTAATAGTTTATAACCTTACACGTTATGATGTAATACTATATAACGTTATACGTTGTATAGTAATAATATATATCGTTATACGTTATAACGTAATACCATATAACGTTATACGTTATGACGTAATACTATATAACGTTCTACGTTATATCGTAATACTATATAACGTTATACGTTGTATAGTAGTAGTTTATAACCTTACACGTTATGACGTAATACTATATAACGTTATACGTTGTATAGTAATACCATATAACGTTATACGTTGTATAGTAATACCATATAACGTTATACGTTATAACGTAATAGTATATAACGTTTTACGTAATAATGTTATAACGACATTCGATATACCGTTACACATTGTATAGTAATACTTTATAACGTTATACGTAATAACGTAATACCATATAACGCTATACGTTATGACGTAATACTATATAACGTTATACGTTATATCGTAATACTATATAACGTTATACGTTATAACGTAATGCCATATATCGTTATATGTTATAACGTAATACTATATAACGTTATACGTTATAACGTAGTACTATATAACGTTACACGTTGTATAGTAATAGTATATAACGTTATACGTTATAACGTAATACTATATAACGTTATACATTATATCGTAATACCATATAACGTTATACGTTATAACGTAGTACTATATAACGTTACACGTTGTATAGTAATAGTATATAACGTTATACATTACATCGTAATAGTATATAACGTTATACGTTATATAGTTATAGTTTATAACGTTATACGTTATGACGTAATACTATATAACGTTATACGTTATAACGTAATACTATATAACGTTATACGTTATAACGTAATACCATATAACGTTATACGTTATAACGTAATACCATATAACGTTATACGTTATAACGTAATCCTATATAACGTTACACGTTGTATAGTAATAGTTTATAACGTTATACGTTACAACGTAGTACTAAATAACGATGCACGTTGTATAGTAATAGTATATAACGTTAAACATTACACCGTAATAGTATATAACGTTATACGTTATATAGTAGTAGTTTATAACCTTACACTTTATGACGTAATACTATATAACGTTATACGTTGTATAGTAATACCATATAACGTTATACGTTATAACGTAATGGTATATAACGTTTTACGTAATAATGTTATAACGGCACACGATATACCGTTACACATTGTATTGTAATACTATATAACGTTATACGTAAAAACGTAATACCATATAGCGATATACGTAATGACGTAATACTATATAACTTTATATGTTATAACGTAATACCATATAACGTTATACGTTATGACGTAATACTATATAACGCTATACGGTCTATCGTAATACTATATAACGTTATACGTTATAACGTATTACCATATAACGTTATACGTTATAACGTAATACTATATAACGCTATACGGTCTATCGTAATACTATATAACGTTATACGTTATATAGTTATAGTTTATAACGTTATACGTTATGACGTAATACTATATAACGTTATACGTTATAACGAAATACTATATAACGTTATACGTTATAACGTAATACCACATAACGTTAAACGTTATAACGTAATACCATATAACGTTATACGTTATATCGTAGTACTATATAACGTTACACGTTGTATAGTAATAGTATATAACGTTAAACATTACATCGTAATAGTATATAACGTTATACGTTATATAGCAATAGTATATAACCTTATACGTTATGGCGTAATATTATATAACGTTATACGTTATATCGTAATACTATATAACGTTATACGTTATAACGTAATACCACATAACGTTAAACGTTATAACGTAATACCATATAACGTTATATGTTATAACGTAATACCATATAACGTTATACGTTATGACGTAATACTATATAACGCTATACGGTCTATCGTAATACTATATAACGTTATACGTTATAACGTATTACCATATAACGTTATACGTTATAACGTAATACGATATAACGTTACACGTTATATCGTAATACTATATAACGTTATACGTTATATAGTTATAGTTTATAACGTTATACGTTATGACGTAATACTATATAACGTTATACGTTATAACGAAATACTATATAACGTTATACGTTATAACGTAATACCATATAACGTTATACGTTATAACGTAATAGCATATAACGTTATACGATATAACGTCATACTATATAACGTTACACGTTGTGTAGTAATAGTTTATAACGTTATACGTTACATCGTAATAGTATATAACGTTATACGTTATATAGTTATAGTTTATAACGTTATACGTTATGACGTAATACTATATAACGTTACACGTTGTATAGTAATAGTTTATAACGTTATACGTTACAACGTAGTACTATATAACTATGCACGTTGTATAGTAATAGTATATAACGTTAAAAATTACACCGTAATAGTATATGAAGTTATACGTTATATAGTAATAGTTTATAACGTTATACGTCATAACGTAATACTATATAACGTTATACATTATATCGCACTACCATATAACGTTATACGTTATATAGTAATAGTTTATAACGTTATACGTTATAACGTAGTACTATATAACGTTACACGTTGTATAGTAATAGTATATAACGTTATACGTTATAACGTGATACTATGTAACGTTATACATTATATCGTAATACCATATAACGTTATACGTTATATAGTAATAGTTTATAACGTTATACGTTATAACGTAATACTATATAACGTTATACATTATATCGTAATACCATATAACGTTATACGTTATATAGTAATAGTTTATAACGTTATACGTTATAACGTAGTACTATATAACGTTACACGTTGTATAGTAATTATATATAACGTTATGCGTTATAACGTAATACTATATAACGTTACACGTTGTATAGTAACAGTTTATAACGTTATACGTTACAACGTAGTACTATATAACGATACACGTTGTATAGTAATAGTATATAACGTTAAACATTACACCGTAATAGTATATAACGTTATACGTTATATAGTAATAGTTTATAACGTTATGCGTTATGACGTAATACTATATAACGTTATGCGTTATATCGTAATACTATATAACGTTATACGTTATATCGTAATACTATATAACGTTATACGTTACACCGTAATACCATATAACTTTATATGTTGTAACGTAATACTATATAGCGTTACACGTTGTATAGTAATAGTTTATAATGTTATACGTTATAACGTAGTACTATATAACGAAACACGTTGTATAGTAATAGTATATAACGTTATACGTTACATCGTAATAGTATAAAGAGGTATACGTTATATAGTAATAGTTTATAACGTTATACGATATAACGTAGTACTATATAACGATACACGTTTTATAGTAATAATATATAACGTTAAACATTACATCGTAATAGTATATAACGTTATACGTTATATAGCAATAGTTTATGACCTTATACGTTATGGCGTAATACTATATAACGTTATACGTTATATCGTAGTACTATATAACGTTTTACGTTATATAGTAATAGTTTATAACGGTATACGTTATGACGTAATACTATGTAACGTTATACGTTGTATAGTAATAGTTTATAACGTTATACGTTATAACATAATACCATATAACGTTATACGTTATATAGTAATACCATATAACGTTATACGTTACGACGTAATACTATATAACGTTATACGTTATGACGTAATACTATATATCGTTATACGTTATATAGTAGTAGTTTATAACCTTACACGTTATGACGTAGTACTATATAACGTTATACGTTGTATAGTAATACTATATAACGTTATACGTTATAACGTAATAGTATATAACGTTTTACGTAATAATGTTATAACGGCATACGATATACCGTTACACATTGTATAGTAATACTATATAACGTTATACGTAATAACGTAATACCATATAACGTTATACGTTATGACGTAATACTATATAACGCTATACGTTATATCGTAGTACTATATAACGTTATACGTTATAACGTAATACCATATAACGTTATATGTTATAACGTAATACCATATAACGTTATACGTTATGACGTAATACTATATAACGTTATACGTTATATCGTAATACTATATAACGTTATACGTTATAACGTAATACCATATAACGTTATACGTTATAACCTAATACTATATAACGTTACACGTTGTATAGTAATAGTTTATAACGTTATATTTACATCGTAATAGTATATAACGTTATACGTTATATATTAATAGTTTATAACGATATACGTTATGACGTAATACTATATAACGTTATACGTTATATCGTAATACTACCTAACGTTATACGTTATAACGTAATACCATATAACGTTATACGTTATGACGTAATACTATATAACGTTCTACGTTATATCGTAGTACTATATAACGTTACACGTTGTATAGTAATAGTATATAACGTTATACATTACATCGTTATAGTATATATCGTTATACGTTATATCGTAATACTATAGAACGTTATACGTTATATAGTAAAAGTTTATAACGGTATACGTTATGACGTAATACTATGTAACGTTATACGTTGTATAGTAATAGTTTATAACGTTATACGATATAACGTAGTACTATATAACGATACACGTTGTATAGTAATAATATATAACGTTAAACATTACATCGTAATAGTATATAATGTTATACGTTATATAGCAATAGTTTATAACCTTATACGTTATGGCGTAATACTATATAACGTTATACGTTATATCGTAATACTATATAACGTTATACGTTATAACGTAATACTATATAACGTTATACATTATATCGTAATACCATATAACGTTATACGTTATATAGTAATAGTTTATAACGTTATACGTCATAACGTAGTACTATATAACGTTACACGTTGTATAGTAACAGTATATAACGTTATACATTACATCGTTATAGTATATAACGTTATACGTTATATCGTAATACTATATAACGTTATACGTTATATAGTAATAGTTTATAACGGTATACGTTATGACGTAATACTATGTAACGTTATACGTTATAACGTAATACCATATAACGTTATACGATATAACGTCATACTATATAACGTTACACGTTGTATAGTAATAGTTTATAACGTTATACGTTACATCGTAATAGTATATAACGTTATACGTTATATAGTTATAGTTTATAACGTTATACGTTATGACGTAATACTATATAACGTTATACGTTATAACGTAATACTATATAACGTTATACGTTATAACGTAATACCATATAACGTTATACGTTATAACGTAATACCATATAACGTTATACGTTATAACGTAATACCATATAACGTTATACGTTATAACGTAATACTATATAACGTTACACGTTGTATAGTAATAGTATATAACGTTAAACATTACACCGTAATAGTATATAACGTTATACGTTATATAGTAGTAGTTTATAACCTTACACGTTATGACGTAATACTATATAACGTTATACGTTATAACGTAATAGTATATAACGTTTTACGTAATAATGTTATAACGACATTCGATATACCGTTACACATTGTATAGTAATACTTTATAACGTTATACGTAATAACGTAATACCATATAACGTTATACGTTATGACGTAATACTATATAACGTTATACGTTATAACGTAATACCATATAACGTTATACGTTATATATTAATACTACATAACGTTATACGTTATAACGTAATACCATATAACGTTATACGTTATAACGTAATACTATATAACGTTACACGTTGTATAGTAATAGTATAGAACGTTATACGTTGCGTCGTAATAGTATATAACGTTATACGTTATATAGTAATAGTTTATAACGTTATGCGTTATGACATAATACTATATAACGTTATACGTTGTATAGTAATAGTTTATGACGTTATACGATATAACGTAGTACTATATAACGATACACGTTGTATAGTAATAATATATAACGTTAAACATTACATCGGAATAGTACATAACGTTATACGTTATATAGTAATAGTTTATAACGTTATGCGTTATGACGTAATACTATATAACGTTATACGTTGTATAGTAATAGTTTATAACGTTATACGATATAACGTAGTACTATATAACGATACACGTTGTATAGTAATAGTATATAACGCTAAACATTACATCGGAATAGTACATAACGTTATACGTTATATAGTAATAGTTTATAACGTTATGCGTTATGACGTAATACTATATAACGTTATACGTTATAACGTAATACCATATAACGTTATACGTTATGACGTAATACCATATAACGTTATACGTTATAACGTAATACTATATAACGTTATATTTACATCGTAATAGTATATAAGGTTATACGTTATATAGTAATAGTTTATAACGTTATACGTTATGACGTAATACTATATAACGTTATACGTTATATCGTAATACTACATAACGTTATACGTTATAACGTAATACCATATAACGTTATACGTTATGACGTAATACTATATAACGTTATACGTTGTATAGTAATAGTTTATAACCTTATACGATATAACGTAGTACTATATAACGATACACGTTGTATAGTAATAATATATAACATTAAACATTACATCGTAATAGTATATAACGTTATACGTTATATATTAATAGTTTATAACCTTATACGTTATGACGTAATACTATATAACGTTATACGTTATATCGTAATACCATATAACGTTATACGTTATAACGTAATACCATATAACGTTATACGTTATAACGTAATACCATATAACGTTGTACGTTATAACGTAATACTATATAACGTTATACGTTATATCGTAATACCATATAACGTTATACGTTATAACGTAATACCATATAACGTTATACGTTATAACGTAATACCATATAACGTTGTACGTTATAACGTAATACTATATAACGTTATACATTATATCGTAATACCATATAACGTTATACGTTATGACGTAATACTATATAACGTTATACGTTATGACGTAATACTATATATCGTTAAACGTTATAACGTAATACTATACAACGTTATACGTTACATCGTAATAGTATATAACGTTACACTTTGTATTGTTATTGTTTATAACGCTATACGTTATAACGTAACACTATATAGCGTTACACGTTGTATAGTAATAGTTATAACGTTATACGTTATAACGTAATACCATATAACGTTATACGTTATAACGTAATAGTATATAACGTTTTACGTAATAATGTTATAACGGCATACGATATACCGTCACACATTGTATAGTAATACTATATAACGTTATACGTAATAACGTAATACCATATAACGTTATACGTTATGACGTAATACTATATAACGCTATACGTTAGATCGTAGTACTATATAACGTTATACGTTATAACGTAATACCATATAACGTTATACGTTATATCGTAATACCATATAACGTTATACGATATGACGTAATACTATATAACGTTATACGTTATATCGTAATACTATATAACGTTATACGTTATAACGTAATACCATATAACGTTATACGTTATAACGTAATACCATATAACGTTATACGTTATAACGTAATACTATATAACGTTACACGTTGTATAGTAATAGTTTATAACGTTATATTTACATCGTAATAGTATATAACGTTATACGTTATATATTAATAGTTTATAACGTTATACGTTATAACGTAATACCATATAACGTTATACGTTATATCGTAATACTACATAACGTTATACGTTATAACGTAATACCATATAACGTTATACGTTATGACGTAATACTATATAACGTTCTACGTTATATCGTAATACTATATAACGTTATACGTTATAACGTAATACCATATAACGTTATACGTTATAACGTAATACTATATAACGTTACACGTTGTATAGTAATAGTTTATAACGTTATATTTACATCGTAATAGTATATAACGTTATACGTTATATAGTAATAGTTTATAACGTTATACGTTATGACGTAATACCATATAACGCTATACGTTATGACGTAATACTATATAACGTTATACGTTATATCGTAATACTATATAACGTTATACGTTATAACGTAATGCCATATAACGTTATATGTTATAACGTAATACTATATAACGTTATACGTTATAACGTAATACCATATAACATTATACGATATAACGTCATACTATATAACGTTACACGTTGTATAGTAATAGTTTATAACGTTATACGTTACATCGTAATTGTATATAACGTTATACGTTATATAGTTATAGTTTATAACGTTATACGTTATGACGTAATACTATATAACGTTATACGTTATAACGTAATACTATATAACGTTATACGTTATAACGTAATACCATATAACGTTATACGTTATAACGTAATACCATATAACGTTATACGTTATATAGTAATAGTTTATAACGTTATACGTTATAACGTAGTACTAACGTAGTAGTAACGTTACACGTTGCATAGTAATAGTATATAACGTTATACATTACATCGTTATAGTATATAACGTTATACGTTATATCGTAGTACTATATAACGTTATACGTTATATAGAAATAGTTTATAACGGTATACGTTATGACGTAATACTATGTAACGTTATACGTTGTATAGTAATAGTTTATAACGTTATACGTTATAACATAATACCATATAACGTTATACGTTATATAGTAGTAGTTTATAACCTTACACGTTATGACGTAATACTATATAACGTTATACGTTGTATAGTAATACCATATAACGTTATACGTTATAACGTAATAGTATATAACGTTTTACGTAATAATGTTATAACGGCATACGATATACCGTTACACATTGTATAGTAATACTATATAACGTTATACGTAATAACGTAATACCATATAACGTTATACGTTATATAGTAATAGTTTATAACGTTATACGTTATAACGTAGTACTATATAACGTTACACGTTGTATAGTAATAGTATATAACGTTATACGTTATAACGTAATACTATATAACGTTATACATTATATCGTAATACCATATAACGTTATACGTTACGACGTAATACTATATAACGTTATACGTTATGACGTAATACTATATATCGTTATACGTTATATAGTAGTAGTTTATAACCTTACACGTTATGACGTAATACTATATAACGTTATACGTTGTATAGTAATACTATATAACGTTATACGTTATAACGTAATAGTATATAACGTTTTACGTAATAATGTTATAACGGCATACGATATACCGTTACACATTGTATAGTAATACTATATAACGTTATACGTCATAACGTAATACCATATAACGTTATACGTTATGACTTAATACTATATAACGCTATACGTTATATCGTAGTACTATATAACGTTATACGTTATAACGTAATACCATATAACGTTATATGTTATAACGTAATACCATATAACGTTATACGTTATGGCGTAATACTATATAACGTTATACGTTATATCGTAATACTACCTAACGTTATACGTTATAACGTAATACCATATAACGTTATACGTTATGACGTAATACTATATAACGTTCTACGTTATATCGTAGTACTATATAACGTTACACGTTGTATAGTAATAGTATATAACGTTATACATTACATCGTTATAGTATATATCGTTATACGTTATATCGTAATACTATATAACGTTATACGTTATATAGTAAAAGTTTATAACGGTGTACGTTATGACGTAATACTATGTAACGTTATACGTTGTATAGTAATAGTTTATAACGTTATACGATATAACGTAGTACTATATAACGATACACGTTGTATAGTAATAATATATAACGTTAAACATTACATCGTAATAGTATATAATGTTATACGTTATATAGCAATAGTTTATAACCTTATACGTTATGGCGTAATACTATATAACGTTATACGTTATATCGTAATACTATATAACGTTATACGTTATAACGTAATACTATATAACGTTATACATTATATCGTAATACCATATAACGTTATACGTTATATAGTAATAGTTTATAACGTTATACGTTATAACGTAGTACTATATAACGTTACACGTTGTATAGTAATAGTATATAACGTTATACATTACATCGTTATAGTATATAACGTTATACGTTATATCGTAATACTATATAACGTTATACGTTATATAGTAATTGTTTATAACGGTATACGTTATGACGTAATACTATGTAACGTTATACGTTGTATAGTAATAGTTTATAAAGTTATACGATATAACGTAGTACTATATAACGTTACACGTTGTATAGTAATAGTATATAACGTTACACATTACATCGTTATAGTATATAACGTTATACGTTATATCGTAATACCATATAACGTTATACGTTATATAGTAATAGTTTATAACGTTATATTTACATCGTAATAGTATATAACGTTATACGTTATATAGTAATAGTTTGTAACGTTATACGTTGTAACGTAGTACTATATAACGTTACACGTTGTATAGTAATATATATAACGTTATACATTACATCGTTATAGTATATAACGTTATACGTTCTATAGTAATAGTTCATAACGTTATACGTTATGACGTAATACTATATAACGTTATACGTTATAACGTAATACCATATAACGTTATACGTTATAACGTAATACTATATAACGTTACACGTTGTATAGTAATAGTTTATAACGTTATACGTTACACCGTAGTACTATATAACGATACAGGTTGTATAGTAATAGTATATAACGTTAAACATTACACCGTAATAGTATATAACGTTATACGTTATATAGTAATAGTTTATAACCTTACACGTTATGATGTAATACTATATAACGTTATACGTTGTATAGTAATAATATATATCGTTATACGTTATAACGTAATACCATATAACGTTATACGTTATGACGTAATACTATATAACGTTCTACGTTATATCGTAATACTATATAACGTTATACGTTGTATAGTAGTAGTTTATAACCTTACACGTTATGACGTAATACTATATAACGTTATACGTTGTATAGTAATACCATATAACGTTATACGTTGTATAGTAATACCATATAACGTTATACGTTATAACGTAATAGTATATAACGTTTTACGTAATAATGTTATAACGACATTCGATATACCGTTACACATTGTATAGTAATACTATATAACGTTATACGTAATAACGTAATACCATATAACGTTAAACGTTATAACGTAATACCATATAACGTTATACGTTATAACGTAATACTATATAACGTTACACGTTGTATAGTAATAGTTTATAACGTTATACGTTACAACGTAGTACTAAATAACGATGCACGTTGTATAGTAATAGTATATAACGTTAAACATTACACCGTAATAGTATATAACGTTAAACGTTATATAGTAGTAGTTTATAACCTTACACGTTATGACGTAATACTATATAACATTATACGTTGTATAGTAATACCATATAACGTTATACGTTATAACGTAATAGTATATAACGTTTTACGTAATAATGTTATAACGCCATTCGATATACCGTTACACATTGTATAGTAATACTTTATAACGTTATACGTAATAACGTAATACCATATAACGCTATACGTTATGACGTAATACTATATAACGTTATACGTTATATCGTAATACTATATAACGTTATACGTTATAACGTAATGCCATATATCGTTATATGTTATAACGTAATACTATATAACGTTATACGTTATAACGTAGTACTATATAACGTTACACGTTGTATAGTAATAGTATATAACGTTATACGTTATAACGTAATACTATATAACGTTATACATTATATCGTAATACCATATAACGTTATACGTTATAACGTAGTACTATATAACGT
The DNA here is from genome assembly GCF_910591885.1 of Bombus terrestris. Taxonomy (NCBI): domain Eukaryota; kingdom Metazoa; phylum Arthropoda; class Insecta; order Hymenoptera; family Apidae; genus Bombus; species Bombus terrestris. Next base: position 17,091,099 of record NC_063271.1, on the reverse strand, counting down.
TACACGTTGTATAGTAATAGTATATAACGTTATACATTACATCGTAATAGTATATAACGTTATACGTTATATAGTTATAGTTTATAACGTTATACGTTATGACGTAATACTATGTAACGTTATACGTTGTATAGTAATAGTTTATAACGTTATACGTTACAACGCAGTACTAAATAACGATGCACGTTGTATAGTAATAGTATATAACGTTATACGTTATATAGTAGTAGTTTATAACCTTACACGTTATGACGTAATACTATATAACGTTATACGTTATAACGTAATACCATATAACGTTATACGTTATAACGTAATCCTATATAACGTTACACGTTGTATAGTAATAGTTTATAACGTTATACGTTACAACGTAGTACTAAATAACGATGCACGTTGTATAGTAATAGTATATAACGTTAAACATTACACCGTAATAGTATATAACGTTATACGTTATATAGTAGTAGTTTATAACCTTACACGTTATGACGTAATACTATATAACGTTATACGTTGTATAGTAATACCATATAACGTTATACGTTATAACGTAATGGTATATAACGTTTTACGTAATAATGTTATAACGGCACACGATATACCGTTACACATTGTATTGTAATACTATATAACGTTATACGTAAAAACGTAATACCATATAGCGATATACGTAATGACGTAATACTATATAACTTTATATGTTATAACGTAATACCATATAACGTTATACGTTATGACGTAATACTATATAACGCTATACGGTCTATCGTAATACTATATAACGTTATACGTTATAACGTATTACCATATAACGTTATACGTTATAACGTAATACTATATAACGCTATACGGTCTATCGTAATACTATATAACGTTATACGTTATATAGTTATAGTTTATAACGTTATACGTTATGACGTAATACTATATAACGTTATACGTTATAACGAAATACTATATAACGTTATACGTTATAACGTAATACCACATAACGTTAAACGTTATAACGTAATACCATATAACGTTATACGTTATATCGTAGTACTATATAACGTTACACGTTGTATAGTAATAGTATATAACGTTAAACATTACATCGTAATAGTATATAACGTTATACGTTATATAGCAATAGTATATAACCTTATACGTTATGGCGTAATATTATATAACGTTATACGTTATATCGTAATACTATATAACGTTATACGTTATAACGTAATACCACATAACGTTAAACGTTATAACGTAATACCATATAACGTTATATGTTATAACGTAATACCATATAACGTTATACGTTATGACGTAATACTATATAACGCTATAAGGTCTATCGTAATATTATATAACGTTATACGTTATAACGTATTACCATATAACGTTATACGTTATAACGTAATACGATATAACGTTACACGTTATATCGTAATACTATATAACGTTATACGTTATATAGTTATAGTTTATAACGTTATACGTTATGACGTAATACTATATAACGTTATACGTTATAACGAAATACTATATAACGTTATACGTTATAACGTAATACCATATAACGTTATACGTTATAACGTAATAGCATATAACGTTATACGATATAACGTCATACTATATAACGTTACACGTTGTGTAGTAATAGTTTATAACGTTATACGTTACATCGTAATAGTATATAACGTTATACGTTATATAGTTATAGTTTATAACGTTATACGTTATGACGTAATACTATATAACGTTACACGTTGTATAGTAATAGTTTATAACGTTATACGTTACAACGTAGTACTATATAACTATGCACGTTGTATAGTAATAGTATATAACGTTAAAAATTACACCGTAATAGTATATGAAGTTATACGTTATATAGTAATAGTTTATAACGTTATACGTCATAACGTAATACTATATAACGTTATACATTATATCGCACTACCATATAACGTTATACGTTATATAGTAATAGTTTATAACGTTATACGTTATAACGTAGTACTATATAACGTTACACGTTGTATAGTAATAGTATATAACGTTATACGTTATAACGTGATACTATGTAACGTTATACATTATATCGTAATACCATATAACGTTATACGTTATATAGTAATAGTTTATAACGTTATACGTTATAACGTAATACTATATAACGTTATACATTATATCGTAATACCATATAACGTTATACGTTATATAGTAATAGTTTATAACGTTATACGTTATAACGTAGTACTATATAACGTTACACGTTGTATAGTAATTATATATAACGTTATGCGTTATAACGTAATACTATATAACGTTACACGTTGTATAGTAACAGTTTATAACGTTATACGTTACAACGTAGTACTATATAACGATACACGTTGTATAGTAATAGTATATAACGTTAAACATTACACCGTAATAGTGTATAACGTTATACGTTATATAGTAATAGTTTATAACGTTATGCGTTATGACGTAATACTATATAACGTTATGCGTTATATCGTAATACTATATAACGTTATACGTTATATCGTAATACTATATAACGTTATACGTTATAACGTAATAGTATATAACGTTTTACGTAATAATGTTATAACGGTATACGATATACCGTTGCACATTGTATTGTAATACTATATAACGTTATACGTAAAAACGTAATACCATATAACGATATACGTAATGACGTAATACTATATAACGTTATACGTAATATCGTAATACTATATAACGTTATACGTTATAACGTAATACCATATAACGTTATATGTTATAACGTAATACCATATAACGCTATACGTTATGACGTAATACGATATAACGTTATACGTTCTATCGTACTACTATATAACGTTATACGTTATAACGTAATACCATATAACGTTATACGTTATAACGTAATACGATATAACGTTACACGTTATATCGTAATACTATAACACGTTATACGTTATATAGTTATAATTTATAACGTTATACGTTATGACGTAATACTATATAACTTTATACGGTTTAACGAAATACTATATAACGTTATACGTAATAACGTAATACCATATAACGTTATACGTTATAACGTAATAGCATATAACGTTATACGATATAACGTCATACTATATAACGTTACACGTTGTGTAGTAATAGTTTATAACGTTATACGTTGCATCGTAATAGTATATAACGTTATACGTTATATAGTTATAGTTTATAACGTTATACGTTATGACGTAATACTATATAACGTTACACGTTGTATAGTAATAGTTTATAACGTTATACGTTACAACGTAGTACTATATAACGATACACGCTGTATAGTAATAGTATATAACGTTAAACATTACACCGTAATAGTATATAAAGTTATACGTTATATAGTAATAGTTTATAACGTTATACGTCATAACGTAATACTATATAACGTTATACATTATATCGTACTACCATATAACGTTATACGTTATATAGTAATAGTTTATAACGTTATACGTTATAACGTAGTACTATATAACGTTACACGTTGTATAGTAATAGTATATAACGTTATACGTTATAACGTGATACTATGTAACGTTGTACATTATATCGTAATACCATATAACGTTATACGTTATATAGTAATAGTTTATAACGTTATACGTTATAACGTAGTACTATATAACGTTACACGTTGTATAGTAATAGTATATAACGTTATACATTACATCTTTATAGTATATAACGTTATACGTTCTATAGTAATAGTTCATAACGTTATACGTTATGACGCAATACTATATAACGTTATACGTTATAACGTAATACCATATAACGTTACACGTTATAACGTAATACTATATAACGTTATACGTTGTATAGTAATAGTTTATAACGTTATACGTTACAACGTAGTACTATATAACGATACACGTTGTATAGTAATAGTACATAACGTTAAACATTACACCGTAATAGTATATAACGTTATACGTTATATAGTAATACTTTATAACCTTACACGTTATGACGTAATACTATATAACGTTATACTTTGTATAGTAATACTATATATCGTTATACGTTATAACGTAATACCATATAACGTTATACGTTATAACGTAATACCATATAACGTTATACGTTATAACGTAATACCATATAACGTTATACGTTATAACGTAATACCATATAACGTTATACGATATAACGTCATACTATATAACGTTACACGTTGTATAGTAATAGTTTATAGCGTTATACGTTACATCGTAATAGTATATAACGTTATACGTTATATAGTTATAGTTTATAACGTTATACGTTATGACGTAATACTATATAACGTTATACGTTGTATAGTAATAGTTTATAACGTTATACGTTACAACGTAGTACTATATAATGATACACGTTGTATAGTAATTATATATAACGTTCAACATTACACCGTAATAGTATATAACTTTATACGTTATATAGTAGTAGTTTATAACCTTACACGTTATGACGTAATACTATATAACGTTATATGTTATATCGTAATATTATATAACGTTATACGTTATAACGGAATACCATATAACGTTATATCTTATAACGTAATACTATATAACGTTATACGTTATAACGTAATACCATATAACGTTATACGTTATGACGTAATACTATATAACGTTACACGTTGTGTAGTAATAGTTTATAACGTTATACGTTACAACGTAGTACTATATAACGATACACGTTATACCGTAATACCATATAACTTTATATGTTGTAACGTAATACTATTTAACGTTATATGTTATAACGTAATACCATATAACGTTATACGTTACAACGTAGTACTATATAACGATACACGTTGTATAGTAATAGTATATAACGTTAAACATTACACCGTAATAGTATATAACGTTATACGTTATATAGTAATAGTTTATAACGTTATGCGTTATGACGTAATACTATATAACGTTATACGTTATATCGTAATACTATATAACGTTATATGTTATATCGTAATACTATATAACGTTATACGTTATATCGTAATATTATATAACGTTATACGTTATACCGTAATACCATATAACTTTATATGTTGTAACGTAATACTATTTAACGTTATATGTTATAACGTAATACCATATAACGTTATACGTTATGACGTAATACTATATAACGTTATACGTTCTATCGTAATACTATATAACGTTATACGTTATAACGTAATACCATATAACGTTATACGTTATAACGTAATACGATGTAACGTTACACGATATATCGTAATACTATATAACGTTATACGTTATATAGTTATAATTTATAACGTTATACGTTATGACGTAATACTATATAACTTTATACGTTTTAACGAAATACTATATAACGTTATACGTTATAACGTAATACCATATAACGTTATACGTTATAACGTAATAGCATATAACGTTATACGATATAACGTCATACTATATAACGTTACACGTTCTGTAGTAATAGTTTATAACGTTATACGTTACATCGTAATAGTATATAACGTTATACGTTATATAGTTATAGTTTATAACGTTATACGTTATGACGTAATACTATATAACGTTACACGTTGTATAGTAATAGTATATAACGTTAAGCATTACACCGTAATAGTATATAAAGTTATACGTTATATAGTAATAGTTTATAACGTTATACGTCATAAAGTAATACTATATAACGTTATACATTATATCGTACTACCATATAACGTTATACGTTATATAGTAATAATTTATAACGTTATACGTTATAACGTAGTACTATATAACGTTACACGTTGTATAGTAATAGTATATAACGTTATACGTTATAACGTTATACTATATAACGTTATACATTATATCGTAATACCATATAACGTTATACGTTATATAGTAGTAGTTTATAACCTTACACGTTATGACGTAATACTATATAACATTATACGTTGTATAGTAATACTATATATCGTTATACGTTATAACGTAATACCATATAACGTTATACGTTATAACGTAATACCATATAACGTTATACGTTATAACGTAATACTATATAACGTTACACGTTGTATGGTAATAGTTTATAACGTTATACGTTACAACGTAGTACTACATAACGATACACGTTGTATAGTAATAGTATATAACGTTAAACATTACACCGTAATAGTATATAACGTTATACGTTATATAGTAGTAGTTTATAACCTTACACGTTATGACGTAATACTATACAACGTTATACGTTATATCGTAACACTATATAACGTTATACGATATAACGTAATACCACATAACGTTATACGTTATGACGTAAAACTATATAACGTTAAACCTTATGTCGTAATAGTATATAACGTTATTCGTTATAACGTAATACCATATAACGTTATACGTTATGACGTAATACTATACAACGTTATACGTTACATCGTAATAGTATGTAACGTTACACTTTGTATTTTTATTGTTTATAACGTTATACGTTATAACGTAATACTATATAGCGTTACACGTTGTATAGTAATAGTTTATAACGTTATACGTTATAACGTAGTACTATATAACGATACACGTTGTATAGTAATAATATATAACGTTAAACATTACATCGTAATAGTATATAACGTTATACGTTATATAGTAATAGTTTATAACCTTATACGTTATGACGTAATACTATATAAGGTTATACGTTATATCGTAATACTTTATAACGGTATACGACATAACGTAGTACTATATAACGATACACGTTGTATGGTAATAATATATAACGTTAAACATTACATCGTAATAGTATATAACGTTATACGTTATATAGTAATAGTTTATAACCTTATACGTTATGACGTAATACTATATAAGGTTATACGTTATATCGTAATACTTTATAACGGTATACGTTATAACGTAGTACTATATAACGATACACGTTGTATAGTAATAGTATATAACGTTATACGTTACATCGTAATAGTATATAAAGTTATACGTTATATAGTAATAGTTTATAACGTTATACGTTTTAACGTAATACTATATAACGTTATACGTTGTATAGTAATAGTTTACAACGTTATACGATATAACGTAGTACTATATAACGATACACGTTGTATAGTAATAATATATAACGTTAAACATTACATCGTAATAGTATATAACGTTATACGTTATATCGTAATACTATATAACGTTATACGTTATAACGTAGTACTATATAACGATACACGTTGTATAGTAATAGTATATAGCGTTATACATAATAACGTTATAACGGTGTACTATATAACGTTACACGTTGTAAAGTAATACTATATAACGTTATACGTTATGACGTAATACTATATAACGTTATACGTTATAACGTAATACCATGTAGCGTTACACGTTATGACGTAATACTACATAACGTTATACGTTATATCGTAATACTATATAACGTTATACGTTATAACGTAATACCATATAACGTTATATGTTATAACGTAATACTATATAACGTTATACGTTATAACGTAATACCATATAACGTTATACCTTATGACGTAATACTATATAAGGTTATACGTTATGACGTAATACTATACAACGTTATACGTTACATCGTAATAGTATATAACGTTACACTTTGTATGGTTATTGTTTATAACGTTATACGTTATAACGTAATACTATATAGCGTTACACGTTGTATAGTAATAGTTTATAATGTTATACGTTATAACGTATTACTATATAACGAAACACGTTGTATAGTAATAGTATATAACGTTATACGTTACATCGTAATAGTATATAGAGGTATACGTTATATAGTAATAGTTTATAACGTTATACGTCATAACGTAATACTATATAACGTTATACATTATATCGTAATACCATATAACGTTATACGTTATATAGTAATAGTTTATAACGTTATACGTTATAACGTAGTACTATATAACGTTACACGTTGTATAGTAATAGTATATAACGTTATACGTTATAACGTAATACTATATAACGTTATACATTATATCGTAATACCATATAACGTTATACGTTATATAGTAATAGTTTATAACCTTACACGTTATGACGTAATACTATATAACGTTATACGTTGTATATTAATACTATATATCGCTATACGTTATAACGTAATACCATATAACGTTATACGTTATGACGTAATACTATATAACGTTATACGTTATGACGTAATACTATATAACGTTACACGTTATATAGTAATAGTTTATAACGTTATACGTTACAACGTAGTACTATATAACGATACACGTTGTATAGTAATAGTATATAACGTTAAACATTACACCGTAATAGTATATAAAGTTATATGTTACATAGTAATAGTTTATAACGTTATACGTCATAACGTAGTACTATATAACGATACACGTTGTATAGTAATAGTATATAACGTTATACATAATAACGTTATAACGGAATACTATATAACGTTACACGTTGTAAAGTAATACTATATAACGTTATACGTTATGACGTAATACTATATAACGTTATACGTTATAACGTAATACCATGTAGCGTTACACGTTATGACGTAATACTATATAACGTTATATGTTGTAACGTAATACTATATAACGTTATACGTTATAACGTAATACCATATAACGTTATACCTTATGACGTAATACTATATAAGGTTATACGTTATGACGTAATACTATATAACGTTATAGATTATATCGTAATACCATATAACGTTATACGTTATAAAGTAATAGTTTATAACCTTACACGTTATGACGTAATACTATATAACGTTATACGTTGTATAGTAATACTATATATCGCTATACGTTATAACGTAATACCATATAACGTTATACGTTATAACGTAATAGTATATAACGTTTTGCGTAATAATGTTATAACGGCATACGATATACCGTTACACATTGTATTGTAATACTATATAACGTTATACGTAAAAACGTAATACCATATAACGATATACGTAATGACGCAATACTATATAACGTTATACGTAATATCGTAATACTATATAACGTTATACGTTATAACGTAATACCATATAACGTTATATGTTATAACGTAATACCATATAACGTTATACGTTATGACGTAATACTATATAACGTTATACGTTCTATCGTAATACTATATAACGTTATACGTTATAACGTAATACCATATAACTTTATACGTTATAACGTAATACGATATAACGTTACACGTTATATCGTAATACTATATAACGTTATACGTTATATAGTTATATTTTATAACGTTATACGTTATGACGTAATACTATATAACGTTATACGTTATAACGAAATACTATATAACGTTATACGTTATAACGTAATACCATATAACGTTATACGTTATAACGTAGTAGCATATAACGTTATACGATATAACGTCATACTATATAACGTTACACGTTGTGCAGTAATAGTTTATAACGTTATACGTTACATCGTAATAGTATATAACGTTATACGTTATATAGTTATAGTTTATAACGTTATACGTTATAACGTAGTACTATATAACGTTACACGTTGTATAGTAATAGTATATAACGTTATACGTTATAACGTGATACTATGTAACGTTATACATTATATCGTAATACCATATAACGTTATACATTATATCGTAATACCATATAACGTTATACGTTATATAGTAACAGTTTATAACGTTATACGTTATGACGCAATACTATATAACGTTATAAGTTGTATAGTAATAGTTTATAACCGTATACGACATAACGTAGTACTATATAACGATACACGTTGTATGGTAATAATATATAACGTTAAACATTACATCGTAATAGTATATAACGTTATACGTTATATAGTAATAGTTTATAACCTTATACGTTATGACGTAATACTATATAAGGTTATACGTTATATCGTAATACTATATAACGGTATACGTTATAACGTAGTACTATATAACGATACACGTTGTATAGTAATAGTATATAACGTCATACGTTACATCGTAATAGTATATAAAGTTATACGTTATATAGTAATAGTTTATAACGTTATACATTATATCGTAATACCATATAACGTTATACGTTATATAGTAATAGTTTATAACGTTATACGTTATAACGTAATACTATATAACGTTATACATTATATCGTAATACCATATAACGTTATACGTTATATAGTAATAGTTTATAACGTTATACGTTATAACGTAGTACTATATAACGTTACACGTTGTATAGTAATAGTATATAACGTTATACGTTTTAACGTAATACTATATATCGTTATACGTTGTATAGTAATAGTTTACAACGTTATACGATATAACGTAGTACTATATAACGATACACGTTGTATAGTAATAATATATAACGTTAAACATTACATCGTAATAGTATATAACGTTATACGTTATATCGTAATACTATATAACGTTATACGTTATAACGTAGTACTATATAACGATACACGTTGTATAGTAATAGTATATAGCGTTATACATAATAACGTTATAACGGAGTACTATATAACGTTACACGTTGTAAAGTAATACTATATAACGTTATACGTTATGACGTAATACTATATAACGTTATACGTTATAACGTAATACCATGTAGCGTTACACGTTATGACGTAATACTACATAACGTTATACGTTATATCGTAATACTATATAACGTTACACGTTATGACGTAATACTATATAACGTTATATGTTGTAACGTAATACTATATAACGTTATACGTTATAACGTAATACCATATAACGTTATACCTTATGACGTAATACTATATAAGGTTATACGTTATGACGTAATACTATATAACGTTATAGATTATATCGTAATACCATATAACGTTATACGTTATAAAGTAATAGTTTATAACCTTACACGTTATGACGTAATACTATATAACGTTATACGTTGTATAGTAATACTATATATCGCTATACGTTATAACGTAATACCATATAACGTTATACGTTATAACGTAATAGTATATAACGTTTTGCGTAATAATGTTATAACGGCATACGATATACCGTTACACATTGTATTGTAATACTATATAACGTTATACGTAAAAACGTAATACCATATAACGATATACGTAATGACGTAATACTATATAACGTTATACGTAATATCGTAATACTATATAACGTTATACGTTATAACGTAATACCATATAACGTTATATGTTATAACGTAATACCATATAACGTTATACGTTATGACGTAATACTATATAACGTTATACGTTCTATCGTAATACTATATAACGTTATACGTTATATAGTTATATTTTATAACGTTATACGTTATGACGTAATACTATATAACGTTATACGTTATAACGAAATACTATATAACGTTATACGTTATAACGTAATACCATATAACGTTATACGTTATAACGTAATAGCATATAACGTTATACGATATAACGTCATACTATATAACGTTACACGTTGTGCAGTAATAGTTTATAACGTTATACGTTACATCGTAATAGTATATAACGTTATACGTTATATAGTTATAGTTTATAACGTTATACGTTATAACGTAGTACTATATAACGTTACACGTTGTATAGTAATAGTATATAACGTTATACGTTATAACGTGATACTATGTAACGTTATACATTATATCGTAATACCATATAACGTTATACGTTATATAGTAATAGTTTATAACGTTATACGTTATAACGTAGTACTATATAACGTTATACATTATATCGTAATACCATATAACGTTATACGTTATATAGTAACAGTTTATAACGTTATACGTTATAACGTAGTACTATATAACGTTACACGTTGTATAGTAATAGTATATAACGTTATGCGTTATAACGTAATACTATATAACGTTATACGTTACATCGTAATACTATATAACGTTATACGTTATAACGTAATACCATATAACGTTATACGATACAACGTCATACCATATAACGTTTTACGTTATAACGTGAATACTATATAACGTTACACGTTGTATAGTAATAGTTTATAACGTTATGCGTTATGACGTAATACTATATAACGTTATACGTTACATCGTAATACTATATAACGTTATACGTTATAACGTAATACCATATAACGTTATACGATACAACGTCATACCATATAACGTTATACGTTATAACGTAATACTATATAACGTTACACGTTGTATAGTAATAGTTTATAACGTTATACGTTACATCGTAATAGTATATAACGTTATACGTTATATAGTTTTAGTTTATAACGTTATACGTTATGACGTAATACTATATAACGTTATACGTAATAACGAAATACTATATAACGTTATACGTTATATCGTAATATTACATAACGTTATACGTTATAACGTAATACCATATAACGTTATACGTTATAACGTAATACGATATAACGTTACACGTTATATCGTAATACTATATAACATTATACGTTATATAGTTATATTTTATAACGTTATACGTTATGACGTAATACTATATAACGTTATACGTTATATCGAAATACTATATAACGTTATACGTTATAACGTAATACCATATAACGTTATACGTTATAACGTAATAGCATATAACGTCATACGATATAACGTCATACTATATAACGTTACACGTTGTGCAGTAATAGTTTATAACGTTATACGTTACATCGTAATAGTATATAACGTTATACGTTATATAGTTATAGTTTATAACGTTATACGTTATGACGTAATACTATATAACGTTACACGTTGTATAGTAATAGTTTATAACGTTATACGTTACAACGTAGTACTATATAACGATACACGTTGTATAGTAATAATATATAACGTTAAACATTACATCGTAATAGTATATAACGTTATACGTTATATAGTAATAGTTTATAACCTTATACGTTATGACGTAATACTATATAACGTTATACGTTATAACGTAATACCATATAACGTTATACGTTATAACGTAATACTATATAACGTTATACGTGGTATAGTAATACTATATATCGCTATACGTTATAACGTAATACCATATAACGTTATACGTTATAACGTAATAGTATATAACGTTTTACGTAATAATGTTATAACGACATACGATATACCGTTACACATTGTATTGTAATACTATATAACGTTATACGTAAAAACGTAATACCATATAACGATATACGTAATGACGTAATACTATATAACGTTATACGTTCTATCGTAATACTATATAACGTTATACGTTATAACGTAATACCATATAACGTTATACGTTATAACGTAATACGATATAACGTTGCACGTTATATCGTAATACTATATAACGTTATACGTTATATAGTTATAGTTTATAACGTTACACGTTATGACGTAATACTATATAACGTTATACGTTATAACGTAGTACTATATAACGATACACGTTGTATAGTAATAGTATATAACGCTATACGTTACATCGTAATAGTATATAAAGTTATACGTTATATCGTAATACTATATAACGTTATACGTTATATAGTAATAGTTTATAACGTTATACGTTATGACGCAATACTATATAACGTTATAAGTTGTATAGTAATAGTTTATAACCGTATACGACATAACGTAGTACTATATAACGATACACGTTGTATAGTAATAATATATAACGTTAAACATTACATCGTAATAGTATATAACGTTATACGTTATATAGTAATAGTTTATAACCTTATACGTTATGACGTAATACTATATAAGGTTATACGTTATATCGTAATACTATATAACGTTATACGTTATAACGTAGTACTATATAACGATACACGTTGTATAGTAATAGTATATAACGTTATACGTTACACCGTAATAGTATATAACGTTATACGTTATATAGTTATAGTTTATATCGTTATACGTTATGACGTAATACTATATAACGTTATACGTTATAACGAAATACTATATAACGTTATACGTTATAACGTAATACCATATAACGTTATACGCTATAACGTAATACCGTATAACGTTATACGTTATAACGTAATACTATATAACGTTATACGTTACAACGTCGTACTATATAACGATACACGTTGTATAGTAATAGTATATAACGTTAAACATTACACCGTAATAGTATATAACATTATACGTTATATAGTAATAGTTTATAACCTTACACGTTATGACGTTATACTATATAACGTTATACGTTGTATAGTAATACTATATATCGTTATACGTTATAACGTAACACCATATAACGTTATACGTTATAACGTAATAGTATATAACGTTATACGTTATAACGTAATAGTATATAACGTTTTACGTAATAATGTTATAACGGCATACGATATACCGTTACACATTGTATTGTAATACTATATAACGTTATACGTAAAAACATAACACCATTTAACGCTATACGTTATGACGTAATACTATATAACGTTATACGTAATATCGTAATACTATATATCGCTATACGTTATCACGTAATACTATATAACGTTATACGTTCTATCGTAATACTATATAACGTTATACGTTATAACGTAATACCATATAACGTTATACGTTATAACGTAATACCATATAACGTTATACGATATAACGTCATAATATATAACGTTGCACGTTGTATAGTAACAGTTTATAACGTTATACGTTATACGTTATATAGTTATAGTTTATAACGTTATACGTTATGACGTAATACTATATAACGTTATACGTCATAACGAAATACTATATAACGTTATACGTTATAACGTAATACCATATAACGTTATACGTTATAACGTAATACCAAATAACGTTATACGTTATAACGTAATAACATATAACGTTATACGATATAACGTCATACTATATAACGTAATAACATATAACGTTATACGATATAACGTCATACTATATAACGTTGCACGTTGTATAGTAACAGTTTATAACGTTATACGTTATACGTTATATAGTTATAGTTTATAACGTTATACGTTATGACGTAATACTATATAACGTTATACGTTATAACGAAATACTATATAACGTTATACGTTATAACGTAATACCATATAACGTTATACGTTATAACGTAATACCAAATAACGTTATACGTTATAACGTAATACTATATAACGTTACACGTTGTATGGTAATAGTTTATAACGTTATACGTTACAACGTAGTACTACATAACGATACACGTTGTATAGTAATAGTATATAACGTTAAACATTACACCGTAATAGTATATAACGTTATACGTTATATAGTAGTAGTTTATAACCTTACACGTTATGACGTAATACTATACAACGTTATACGTTATATCGTAACACTATATAACGTTATACGATATAACGTAATACCACATAACGTTATACGTTATGACGTAAAACTATATAACGTTAAACCTTATATCGTAATATTATATAACGTTATACGTTATAACGTAATACCATATAACGTTATACGTTATGACGTAATACTATACAACGTTATACGTTACATCGTAATAGTATATAACGTTACACTTTGTATTTTTATTGTTTATAACGTTATACGTTATAACGTAATACTATATAGCGTTACACGTTGTATAGTAATAGTTTATAACGTTATACGTTATAACGTAGTACTATATAACGATACACGTTGTATAGTAATAGTATATAACGTTATACGTTATGACGCAATACTATATAACGTTATAAGTTGTATAGTAATAGTTTATAACCGTATACGACATAACGTAGTACTATATAACGATACACGTTGTATGGTAATAATATATAACGTTAAACATTACATCGTAATAGTATATAACGTTATACGTTATATAGTAATAGTTTATAACCTTATACGTTATGACGTAATACTATATAAGGTTATACGTTATATCGTAATACTATATAACGGTATACGTTATAACGTAGTACTATATAACGATACACGTTGTATAGTAATAGTATATAACGTTATACGTTACATCGTAATAGTATATAAAGTTATACGTTATATAGTAATAGTTTATAACGTTATACATTATATCGTAATACCATATAACGTTATACGTTATATAGTAATAGTTTATAACGTTATACGTTATAACGTAATACTAGATAACGTTATACATTATATCGTAATACCATATAACGTTATACGTTATATAGTAATAGTTTATAACGTTATACGTTATAACGTAGTACTATATAACGTTACACGTTGTATAGTAATAGTATATAACGTTATACGTTTTAACGTAATACTATATAACGTTATACGTTGTATAGTAATAGTTTACAACGTTATACGATATAACGTAGTACTATATAACGATACACGTTGTATAGTAATAATATATAACGTTAAACATTACATCGTAATAGTATATAACGTTATACGTTATATCGTAATACTATATAACGTTATACGTTATAACGTAGTACTATATAACGATACACGTTGTATAGTAATAGTATATAGCGTTATACATAATAACGTTATAACGGAGTACTATATAACGTTACACGTTGTAAAGTAATACTATATAACGTTATACGTTATGACGTAATACTATATAACGTTATACGTTATGACGTAATACTATATAACGTTACACGTTGTATAGTAATAGTTTATAACGTTATACGTTACAACGTAGTACTATATAACGATACACGTTATAACGTAATACCATATAACGTTATATGTTATAACGTAATACTATATAACGTTATACGTTATAACGTAATACCATATAACGTTATACCTTATGACGTAATACTATATAAGGTTATACGTTATGACGTAATACTATACAACGTTATACGTTACATCGTAATAGTATATAACGTTACACTTTGTATGGTTATTGTTTATAACGTTATACGTTATAACGTAATACTATATAGCGTTACACGTTGTATAGTAATAGTTTATAATGTTATACGTTATAACGTATTACTATATAACGAAACACGTTGTATAGTAATAGTATATAACGTTATACGTTACATCGTAATAGTATATAGAGGTATACGTTATATAGTAATAGTTTATAACGTTATACGTCATAACGTAATACTATATAACGTTATACATTATATCGTAATACCATATAACGTTATACGTTATATAGTAATAGTTTATAACGTTATACGTTATAACGTAGTACTATATAACGTTACACGTTGTATAGTAATAGTATATAACGTTATACGTTATAACGTAATACTATATAACGTTATACATTATATCGTAATACCATATAACGTTATACGTTATATAGTAATAGTTTATAACCTTACACGTTATGACGTAATACTATATAACGTTATACGTTGTATATTAATACTATATATCGCTATACGTTATAACGTAATACCATATAACGTTATACGTTATGACGTAATACTATATAACGTTATACGTTATAACGTAATACTATATAACGTTACACGTTGTATAGTAATAGTTTATAACGTTATACGTTACAACGTAGTACTATATAACGATACACGTTGTATAGTAATAGTATATAACGTTAAACATTACACCGTAATAGTATATAAAGTTATATGTTACATAGTAATAGTTTATAACGTTATACGTCATAACGTAGTACTATATAACGATACACGTTGTATAGTAATAGTATATAACGTTATACATAATAACGTTATAACGGAATACTATATAACGTTACACGTTGTAAAGTAATACTATATAACGTTATACGTTATGACGTAATACTATATAACGTTATACGTTATAACGTAATACCATGTAGCGTTACACGTTATGACGTAATACTATATAACGTTATATGTTGTAACGTAATACTATATAACGTTATACGTTATAACGTAATACCATATAACGTTATACCTTATGACGTAATACTATATAAGGTTATACGTTATGACGTAATACTATATAACGTTATAGATTATATCGTAATACCATATAACGTTATACGTTATAAAGTAATAGTTTATAACCTTACACGTTATGACGTAATACTATATAACGTTATACGTTGTATAGTAATACTATATATCGCTATACGTTATAACGTAATACCATATAACGTTATACGTTATAACGTAATAGTATATAACGTTTTGCGTAATAATGTTATAACGGCATACGATATACCGTTACACATTGTATTGTAATACTATATAACGTTATACGTAAAAAAGTAATACCATATAACGATATACGTAATGACGTAATACTATATAACGTTATACGTAATATCGTAATACTATATAACGTTATACGTTATAACGTAATACCATATAACGTTATATGTTATAACGTAATACCATATAACGTTATACGTTATGACGTAATACTATATAACGTTATACGTTCTATCGTAATACTATATAACGTTATACGTTATAACGTAATACCATATAACTTTATACGTTATAACGTAATACGATATAACGTATAACGTTACACGTTATATCGTAATACTATATAACGTTATACGTTATATAGTTATATTTTATAACGTTATACGTTATGACGTAATACTATATAACGTTATACGTTATAACGAAATACTATATAACGTTATACGTTATAACGTAATACCATATAACGTTATACGTTATAACGTAATAGCATATAACGTTATACGATATAACGTCATACTATATAACGTTACACGTTGTGCAGTAATAGTTTATAACGTTATACGTTACATCGTAATAGTATATAACGTTATACGTTATATAGTTATAGTTTATAACGTTATACGTTATAACGTAGTACTATATAACGTTACACGTTGTATAGTAATAGTATATAACGTTATACGTTATAACGTGATACTATGTAACGTTATACATTATATCGTAATACCATATAACGTTATACGTTATATAGTAATAGTTTATAACGTTATACGTTATAACGTAATACTATATAACGTTATACATTATATCGTAATACCATATAACGTTATACGTTATATAGTAACAGTTTATAACGTTATACGTTATAACGTAGTACTATATAACGTTACACGTTGTATAGTAATAGTATATAACGTTAAACATTACACCGTAATAGTATATAACGTTATACGTTATGTCGTAAAACTATATAACCTTACACGATACATCGTAATACTATGTAACGTTACACGTTGTATAGTAATAGTTTATAACGTTATACGTTACAACGTAGTACTATATAACGATACACGTTGTATAGTAATAGTATATAACGTTAAACATTACACCGTAATAGTATATAACGTTATACGTTATATAGTAATAGTTTATAACCTTACACGTTATGACGTAATACTATATAACGTTATACGTTGTATAGTAATACTATATATCGCTATACGTTATAACGTAATACCATATAACGTTATACGATACAACGTCATACCATATAACGTTATACGTAATGACGTAATACTATATAACGTTATACGTAATATCGTAATACTATATAACGTTATACGTTATAACGTAATACCATATAACGTTATATGTTATAACGTAATACCATATAACGTTATACGTTATAACGTAATACCATATAACGTTATACGATACAACGTCATACCATATAACGTTATACGTTATAACGTGAATACTATATAACGTTACACGTTGTATAGTAATAGTTTATAACGTTATGCGTTATAACGTAATACTATATAACGTTATACGTTACATCGTAATACTATATAACGTTATACGTTATAACGTAATACCATATAACGTTATACGATACAACGTCATACCATATAACGTTTTACGTTATAACGTGAATACTATATAACGTTACACGTTGTATAGTAATAGTTTATAACGTTATGCGTTATGACGTAATACTATATAACGTTATACGTTACATCGTAATACTATATAACGTTATACGTTATAACGTAATACCATATAACGTTATACGATACAACGTCATACCATATAACGTTATACGTTATAACGTAATACTATATAACGTTACACGTTGTATAGTAATAGTTTATAACGTTATACGTTACATCGTAATAGTATATAACGTTATACGTTATATAGTTTTAGTTTATAACGTTATACGTTATGACGTAATACTATATAACGTTATACGTAATAACGAAATACTATATAACGTTATACGTTATATCGTAATATTACATAACGTTATACGTTATAACGTAATACCATATAACGTTATACGTTATAACGTAATACGATATAACGTTACACGTTATATCGTAATACTATATAACATTATACGTTATATAGTTATATTTTATAACGTTATACGTTATGACGTAATACTATATAACGTTATACGTTATATCGAAATACTATATAACGTTATACGTTATAACGTAATACCATATAACGTTATACGTTATAACGTAATACCATATAACGTTATACGTTATAACGTAATACCATATAACGTTATACGATACAACGTCATACCATATAACGTTATACCTTATGACGTAATACTATATAAGGTTATACGTTATGACGTAATACTATACAACGTTATACGTTACATCGTAATAGTATATAACGTTACACTTTGTATGGTTATTGTTTATAACGTTATACGTTATAACGTAATACTATATAGCGTTACACGTTGTATAGTAATAGTATATAACGTTATACGTTACATCGTAATAGTATATAGAGGTATACGTTATATAGTAATAGTTTATAACGTTATACGTCATAACGTAATACTATATAACGTTATACATTATATCGTAATACCATATAACGTTATACGTTATATAGTAATAGTTTATAACGTTATACGTTATAACGTAGTACTATATAACGTTACACGTTGTATAGTAATAGTATATAACGTTATACGTTATAACGTAATACTATATAACGTTATACATTATATCGTAATACCATATAACGTTATACGTTATATAGTAATAGTTTATAACCTTACACGTTATGACGTAATACTATATAACGTTATACGTTGTATATTAATACTATATATCGCTATACGTTATAACGTAATACCATATAACGTTATACGTTATGACGTAATACTATATAACGTTATACGTTATGACGTAATACTATATAACGTTACACGTTGTATAGTAATAGTTTATAACGTTATACGTTACAACGTAGTACTATATAACGATACACGTTGTATAGTAATAGTATATAACGTTAAACATTACACCGTAATAGTATATAAAGTTATATGTTACATAGTAATAGTTTATAACGTTATACGTCATAACGTAGTACTATATAACGATACACGTTGTATAGTAATAGTATATAACGTTATACATGATAACGTTATAACGGAATACTATATAACGTTACACGTTGTAAAGTAATACTATATAACGTTATACGTTATGACGTAATACTATATAACGTTATACGTTATAACGTAATACCATGTAGCGTTACACGTTATGACGTAATACTATATAACGTTATATGTTGTAACGTAATACTATATAACGTTATCCGTTATAACGTAATACCATATAAAGTTATACCTTATGACGTAATACTATATAAGGTTATACGTTATGACGTAATACTATATAACGTTATAGATTATATCGTAATACCATATAACGTTATACGTTATATAGTAATAGTTTATAACCTTACACGTTATGACGTAATACTATATAACGTTATACGTTGTATAGTAATACTATATATCGCTATACGTTATAACGTAATACCATATAACGTTATACGTTATAACGTAATAGTATATAACGTTTTGCGTAATAATGTTATAACGGCATACGATATACCGTTACACATTGTATTGTAATACTATATAACGTTATACGTAAAAACGTAATACCATATAACGATATACGTAATGACGTAATGCTATATAACGTTATACGTAATATCGTAATACTATATAACGTTATACGTTATAACGTAATACCATATAACGTTATATGTTATAACGTAATACCATATAACGTTATACGTTATGACGTAATACTATATAACGTTATACGTTCTATCGTAATACTATATAACGTTATACGTTATAACGTAATACCATATAACGTTATACGTTATAACGTAATACGATATAACGTTACACGTTATATCGTAATACTATATAACGTTATACGTTATATAGTTATATTTTATAACGTTATACGTTATGACGTAATACTATATAACGTTATACGTTATAACGAAATACTATATAACGTTATACGTTATAACGTAATACCATATAACGTTATACGTTATAACGTAATAGCATATAACGTTATACGATATAACGTCATACTATATAACGTTACACGTTGTGCAGTAATAGTTTATAACGTTATACGTTACATCGTAATAGTATATAACGTTATACGTTATGTAGTTATAGTTTATAACGTTATACGTTATAACGTAGTACTATATAACGTTACACGTTGTATAGTAATAGTATATAACGTTATACGTTATAACGTGATACTATGTAACGTTATACATTATATCGTAATACCATATAACGTTATACGTTATATAGTAATAGTTTATAACGTTATACGTTATAACGTAATACTATATAACGTTATACATTATATCGTAATACCATATAACGTTATACGTTATATAGTAATAGTTTATAACGTTATACGTTATAACGTAGTACTATATAACGTTACACGTTGTATAGTAATAGTATATAACGTTAAACATTACACCGTAATAGTATATAACGTTATACGTTATGTCGTAAAACTATATAACCTTACACGATACATCGTAATACTATGTAACGTTACACGTTGTATAGTAATAGTTTATAACGTTATACGTTACAACGTAGTACTATATAACGATACACGTTGTATAGTAATAGTATATAACGTTAAACATTACACCGTAATAGTATATAACGTTATACGTTATATAGTAATAGTTTATAACCTTACACGTTATGACGTAATACTATATAACGTTATACGTTGTATAGTAATACTATATATCGCTATACGTTATAACGTAATACCATATAACGTTATACGATACAACGTCATACCATATAACGTTATACGTAATGACGTAATACTATATAACGTTATACGTAATATCGTAATACTATATAACGTTATACGTTATATAGTAATAGTTTATAACCTTACACGTTATGACGTAATACTATATAACGTTATACGTTGTATAGTAATACTATATATCTCTATACGTTATAACGTAATACCATATAACGTTATACGATACAACGTCATACCATATAACGTTATACGTAATGACGTAATACTATATAACGTTATACGTAATATCGTAATACTATATAACGTTATACGTTATAACGTAATACCATATAACGTTATATGTTATAACGTAATACCATATAACGTTATACGTTATAACGTAATACCATATAACGTTATACGATACAACGTCATACCATATAACGTTATACGTTATAACGTGAATACTATATAACGTTACACGTTGTATAGTAATAGTTTATAACGTTATGCGTTATAACGTAATACTATATAACGTTATACGTTACATCGTAATACTATATAACGTTATACGTTATAACGTAATACCATATAACGTTATACGATACAACGTCATACCATATAACGTTTTACGTTATAACGTGAATACTATATAACGTTACACGTTGTATAGTAATAGTTTATAACGTTATGCGTTATGACGTAATACTATATAACGTTATACGTTACATCGTAATACTATATAACGTTATACGTTATAACGTAATACCATATAACGTTATACGATACAACGTCATACCATATAACGTTATACGTTATAACGTAATACTATATAACGTTACACGTTGTATAGTAATAGTTTATAACGTTATACGTTACATCGTAATAGTATATAACGTTATACGTTATATAGTTTTAGTTTATAACGTTATACGTTATGACGTAATACTATATAACGTTATACGTAATAACGAAATACTATATAACGTTATACGTTATATCGTAATATTACATAACGTTATACGTTATAACGTAATACCATATAACGTTATACGTTATAACGTAATACGATATAACGTTACACGTTATATCGTAATACTATATAACATTATACGTTATATAGTTATATTTTATAACGTTATACGTTATGACGTAATACTATATAACGTTATACGTTATATCGAAATACTATATAACGTTATACGTTATAACGTAATACCATATAACGTTATACGTTATAACGTAATAGCATATAACGTTATACGATATAACGTCATACTATATAACGTTACACGTTGTGCAGTAATAGTTTATAACGTTATACGTTACATCGTAATAGTATATAACGTTATACGTTATATAGTTATAGTTTATAACGTTATACGTTATGACGTAATACTATATAACGTTACACGTTGTATAGTAATAGTTTATAACGTTATACGTTACAACGTAGTACTATATAACGATACACGTTGTATAGTAATAATATATAACGTTAAACATTACATCGTAATAGTATATAACGTTATACGTTATATAGTAATAGTTTATAACCTTATACGTTATGACGTAATACTATATAACGTTATACGTTATAACGTAATACCATATAACGTTATACGTTATAACGTAATACTATATAACGTTATACGTTGTATAGTAATACTATATATCGCTATACGTTATAACGTAATACCATATAACGTTATACGTTATAACGTAATAGTATATAACGTTTTACGTAATAATGTTATAACGACATACGATATACCGTTACACATTGTATTGTAATACTATATAACGTTATACGTAAAAACGTAATACCATATAACGATATACGTAATGACGTAATACTATATAACGTTATACGTTCTATCGTAATACTATATAACGTTATACGTTATAACGTAATACCATATAACGTTATACGTTATAACGTAATACGATATAACGTTGCACGTTATATCGTAATACTATATAACGTTATACGTTATAACGAAATACTATATAACGTTATACGTTATAACGTAATACCATATAACGTTATACGATATAACGTCATACAATATAACGTTACACGTTGTATAGAAATAGTTTATAACGTTATACGTTACATCGTAATAGTATATAACGTTATACGTTATATAGTTATAGTTTATATCGTTATACGTTATAACGTAATACTATATAACGTTATACGTTATAACGTAATACCATATAACGTTATACCTTATGACGTAATACTATATAAGGTTATACGTTATAACGAAATACTATATAACGTTATACGTTATAACGTAATACCATATAACGTTATACGTTATGACGTAATACTATATAACGTTATACGTTGTATAGTAATACTATATATCGCTATACGTTATAACGTAATACCATATAACGTTATACGTTATAACGTAATAGTATATAACGTTTTGCGTAATAATGTTATAACGGCATACGATATACCGTTACACATTGTATTGTAATACTATATAACGTTATACGTAAAAACGTAATACCATATAACGATATACGTAATGACGTAATGCTATATAACGTTATACGTAATATCGTAATACTATATAACGTTATACGTTATAACGTAATACCATATAACGTTATATGTTATAACGTAATACCATATAACGTTATACGTTATGACGTAATACTATATAACGTTATACGTTCTATCGTAATACTATATAACGTTATACGTTATAACGTAATACCATATAACGTTATACGTTATAACGTAATACGATATAACGTTACACGTTATATCGTAATACTATATAACGTTATACGTTATATAGTTATATTTTATAACGTTATACGTTATGACGTAATACTATATAACGTTATACGTTATAACGTAATAGTATATAACGTTTTGCGTAATAATGTTATAACGGCATACGATATACCGTTACACATTGTATTGTAATACTATATAACGTTATACGTAAAAACGTAATACCATATAACGATATACGTAATGACGTAATGCTATATAACGTTATACGTAATATCGTAATACTATATAACGTTATACGTTATAACGTAATACCATATAACGTTATATGTTATAACGTAATACCATATAACGTTATACGTTATGACGTAATACTATATAACGTTATACGTTCTATCGTAATACTATATAACGTTATACGTTATAACGTAATACCATATAACGTTATACGTTATAACGTCATACCATATAACGTTTTACGTTATAACGTGAATACTATATAACGTTACACGTTGTATAGTAATAGTTTATAACGTTATGCGTTATGACGTAATACTATATAACGTTATACGTTACATCGTAATACTATATAACGTTATACGTTATAACGTAATACCATATAACGTTATACGATACAACGTCATACCATATAACGTTATACGTTATAACGTAATACTATATAACGTTACACGTTGTATAGTAATAGTTTATAACGTTATACGTTACATCGTAATAGTATATAACGTTATACGTTATATAGTTTTAGTTTATAACGTTATACGTTATGACGTAATACTATATAACGTTATACGTAATAACGAAATACTATATAACGTTATACGTTATATCGTAATATTACATAACGTTATACGTTATAACGTAATACCATATAACGTTATACGTTATAACGTAATACGATATAACGTTACACGTTATATCGTAATACTATATAACATTATACGTTATATAGTTATATTTTATAACGTTATACGTTATGACGTAATACTATATAACGTTATACGTTATATCGAAATACTATATAACGTTATACGTTATAACGTAATACCATATAACGTTATACGTTATAACGTAATAGCATATAACGTTATACGATATAACGTCATACTATATAACGTTACACGTTGTGCAGTAATAGTTTATAACGTTATACGTTACATCGTAATAGTATATAACGTTATACGTTATATAGTTATAGTTTATAACGTTATACGTTATGACGTAATACTATATAACGTTACACGTTGTATAGTAATAGTTTATAACGTTATACGTTACAACGTAGTACTATATAACGATACACGTTGTATAGTAATAATATATAACGTTAAACATTACATCGTAATAGTATATAACGTTATACGTTATATAGTAATAGTTTATAACCTTATACGTTATGACGTAATACTATATAACGTTATACGTTATAACGTAATACCATATAACGTTATACGTTATAACGTAATACTATATAACGTTATACGTTGTATAGTAATACTATATATCGCTATACGTTATAACGTAATACCATATAACGTTATACGTTATAACGTAATAGTATATAACGTTTTACGTAATAATGTTATAACGACATACGATATACCGTTACACATTGTATTGTAATACTATATAACGTTATACGTAAAAACGTAATACCATATAACGATATACGTAATGACGTAATACTATATAACGTTATACGTTCTATCGTAATACTATATAACGTTATACGTTATAACGTAATACCATATAACGTTATACGTTATAACGTAATACGATATAACGTTGCACGTTATATCGTAATACTATATAACGTTATACGTTATAACGAAATACTATATAACGTTATACGTTATAACGTAATACCATATAACGTTATACGATATAACGTCATACAATATAACGTTACACGTTGTATAGAAATAGTTTATAACGTTATACGTTACATCGTAATAGTATATAACGTTATACGTTATATAGTTATAGTTTATATCGTTATACGTTATAACGTAATACTATATAACGTTATACGTTATAACGTAATACCATATAACGTTATACCTTATGACGTAATACTATATAAGGTTATACGTTATAACGAAATACTATATAACGTTATACGTTATAACGTAATACCATATAACGTTATACGTTATGACGTAATACTATATAACGTTATACGTTGTATAGTAATACTATATATCGCTATACGTTATAACGTAATACCATATAACGTTATACGTTATAACGTAATAGTATATAACGTTTTGCGTAATAATGTTATAACGGCATACGATATACCGTTACACATTGTATTGTAATACTATATAACGTTATACGTAAAAACGTAATACCATATAACGATATACGTAATGACGTAATGCTATATAACGTTATACGTAATATCGTAATACTATATAACGTTATACGTTATAACGTAATGCCATATAACGTTATATGTTATAACGTAATACCATATAACGTTATATGCTATAACGTAATACTATATAACGTTATACGTTCTATCGTAATACTATATAACGTTATACGTTATAACGTAATACCATATAACGTTATACGTTATAACGTAATACGATATAACGTTACACGTTATATCGTAATACTATATAACGTTATACGTTATATAGTTATATTTTATAACGTTATACGTTATGACGTAATACTATATAACGTTATACGTTATAACGAAATACTATATAACGTTATACGTTATAACGTAATACCATATAACGTTATACGTTATAACGTAATAGCATATAACGTTATACGATATAACGTCATACTATATAACGTTACACGTTGTGCAGTAATAGTTTATAACGTTATACGTTACATCGTAATAGTATATAACGTTATACGTTATATAGTTATAGTTTATAACGTTATACGTTATAACGTAGTACTATATAACGTTACACGTTGTATAGTAATAGTATATAACGTTATACGTTATAACGTGATACTATGTAACGTTATACATTATATCGTAATACCATATAACGTTATACGTTATATAGTAATAGTTTATAACGTTATACGTTATAACGTAATACTATATAACGTTATACATTATATCGTAATACCATATAACGTTATACGTTATATAGTAATAGTTTATAACGTTATACGTTATAACGTAGTACTATATAACGTTACACGTTGTATAGTAATAGTATATAACGTTAAACATTACACCGTAATAGTATATAACGTTATACGTTATGTCGTAAAACTATATAACCTTACACGATACATCGTAATACTATGTAACGTTACACGTTGTATAGTAATAGTTTATAACGTTATACGTTACAACGTAGTACTATATAACGATACACGTTGTATAGTAATAGTATATAACGTTAAACATTACACCGTAATAGTATATAACGTTATACGTTATATAGTAATAGTTTATAACCTTACACGTTATGACGTAATACTATATAACGTCATACGTTGTATAGTAATACTATATATCGCTATACGTTATAACGTAATACCATATAACGTTATACGATACAACGTCATACCATATAACGTTATACGTAATGACGTAATACTATATAACGTTATACGTAATATCGTAATACTATATAACGTTATACGTTATAACGTAATACCATATAACGTTATACGTTATAACGTAATACCATATAACGTTATACGTTATAACGTAATACCATATAACGTTATACGATACAACGTCATACCATATAACGTTATACCTTATGACGTAATACTATATAAGGTTATACGTTATGACGTAATACTATACAACGTTATACGTTACATCGTAATAGTATATAACGTTACACTTTGTATGGTTATTGTTTATAACGTTATACGTTATAACGTAATACTATATAGCGTTACACGTTGTATAGTAATAGTTTATAATGTTATACGTTATAACGTAGTACTATATAACGAAACACGTTGTATAGTAATAGTATATAACGTTATACGTTACATCGTAATAGTATATAACGTTATACGTTATGTAGTTATAGTTTATAACGTTATACGTTATAACGTAGTACTATATAACGTTACACGTTGTATAGTAATAGTATATAACGTTATACGTTATAACGTGATACTATGTAACGTTATACATTATATCGTAATACCATATAACGTTATACGTTATATAGTAATAGTTTATAACGTTATACGTCATAACGTAATACAATATAACGTTATACATTATATCGTAATACCATATAACGTTACACGTTATATAGTAATAGTTTATAACGTTATACGTTATAACGTAGTACTATATAACGTTACACGTTGTATAGTAATAGTATATAACGTTATACGTTATAACGTAATACTATATAACGTTATACATTATATCGTAATACCATATAACGTTATACGTTATATAGTAATAGTTTATAACCTTACACGTTATGACGTAATACTATATAACGTTATACGTTGTATATTAATACTATATATCGCTATACGTTATAACGTAATACCATATAACGTTATACGTTATGACGTAATACTATATAACGTTATACGTTATGACGTAATACTATATAACGTTACACGTTGTATAGTAATAGTTTATAACGTTATACGTTACAACGTAGTACTATATAACGATACACGTTGTATAGTAATAGTATATAACGTTAAACATTACACCGTAATAGTATATAAAGTTATATGTTACATAGTAATAGTTTATAACGTTATACGTCATAACGTAGTACTATATAACGATACACGTTGTATAGTAATAGTATATAACGTTATACATGATAACGTTATAACGGAATACTATATAACGTTACACGTTGTAAAGTAATACTATATAACGTTATACGTTATGACGTAATACTATATGACGTTATACGTTATAACGTAATACCATGTAGCGTTACACGTTATGACGTAATACTATATAACGTTATATGTTGTAACGTAATACTATATAACGTTATCCGTTATAACGTAATACCATATAACGTTATACCTTATGACGTAATACTATATAAGGTTATACGTTATGACGTAATACTATATAACGTTATAGATTATATCGTAATACCATATAACGTTATACGTTATATAGTAATAGTTTATAACCTTACACGTTATGACGTAATACTATATAACGTTATACGTTGTATAGTAATACTATATATCGCTATACGTTATAACGTAATACCATATAACGTTATACGTTATAACGTAATAGTATATAACGTTTTGCGTAATAATGTTATAACGGCATACGATATACCGTTACACATTGTATTGTAATACTATATAACGTTATACGTAAAAACGTAATACCATATAACGATATACGTAATGACGTAATGCTATATAACGTTATACGTAATATCGTAATACTATATAACGTTATACGTTATAACGTAATACCATATAACGTTATATGTTATAACGTAATACCATATAACGTTATACGTTATGACGTAATACTATATAACGTTATACGTTCTATCGTAATACTATATAACGTTATACGTTATAACGTAATACCATATAACGTTATACGTTATAACGTAATACGATATAACGTTACACGTTATATCGTAATACTATATAACGTTATACGTTATATAGTTATATTTTATAACGTTATACGTTATGACGTAATACTATATAACGTTATACGTTATAACGGAATACTATATAACGTTATACGTTATAACGTAATACCATATAACGTTATACGTTATAACGTAATAGCATATAACGTTATACGATATAACGTCATACTATATAACGTTACACGTTGTGCAGTAATAGTTTATAACGTTATACGTTACATCGTAATAGTATATAACGTTATACGTTATGTAGTTATAGTTTATAACGTTATACGTTATAACGTAGTACTATATAACGTTACACGTTGTATAGTAATAGTATATAACGTTATACGTTATAACGTGATACTATGTAACGTTATACATTATATCGTAATACCATATAACGTTATACGTTATATAGTAATAGTTTATAACGTTATACGTTATAACGTAATACTATATAACGTTATACATTATATCGTAATACCATATAACGTTATACGTTATATAGTAATAGTTTATAACGTTATACGTTATAACGTAGTACTATATAACGTTACACGTTGTATAGTAATAGTATATAACGTTAAACATTACACCGTATTAGTATATAACGTTATACGTTATGTCGTAAAACTATATAACCTTACACGATACATCGTAATACTATGTAACGTTACACGTTGTATAGTAATAGTTTATAACGTTATACGTTACAACGTAGTACTATATAACGATACACGTTGTATAGTAATAGTATATAACGTTAAACATTACACCGTAATAGTATATAACGTTATACGTTATATAGTAATAGTTTATAACCTTACACGTTATGACGTAATACTATATAACGTTATACGTTGTATAGTAATACTATATATCGCTATACGTTATAACGTAATACCATATAACGTTATACGATACAACGTCATACCATATAACGTTATACGTAATGACGTAATACTATATAACGTTATACGTAATATCGTAATACTATATAACGTTATACGTTATAACGTAATACCATATAACGTTATACGTTATAACGTAATACCATATAACGTTATACGTTATAACGTAATACCATATAACGTTATACGATACAACGTCATACCATATAACGTTATATCTTATAACGTAATACTATATAACGTTATACGTTATAACGTAATACCATATAACGTTATACGATACAACGTCATACCATATAACGTTATACGTTATAACGTAATACTATATAACGTTACACGTTGTATAGTAATAGTTTATAACGTTATGCGTTATGACGTAATACTATATAACGTTATACGTTACATGGTAATACTATATAACGTTATGCGTTATAACGTAATACCATATAACGTTATACGATACAACGTCATACCATATAACGTTATACGTTATAACGTAATACTATATAACGTTACACGTTGTATAGTAATAGTTTATAACGTTATACGTTACATCGTAATAGTATATAACGTTATACGTTATATAGTTTTAGTTTATAACGTTATACGTTGTGACGTAATACTATATAACGTTATACGTAATAACGAAATACTATATAACGTTATACGTTATATCGTAATATTACATAACGTTATACGTTATAACGGAATACCATATAACGTTATATCTTATAACGTAATACTATATAACGTTATACGTTATAACGTAATACCATATAACGTTATACGATACAACGTCATACCATATAACGTTATACGTTATAACGTAATACTATATAACGTTACACGTTGTATAGTAATAGCTTATAACGTTATACGTTACATCGTAATAGTATATAACGTTATACGTTTTATAGTTATAGTTTATAACGTTATACGTTATGACGTAATACTATATAACGTTATACGTTATATCGTAATACTATATAACGTTATACGTTATAACGTAATAACATATAACGTTATACGATATAACGTCATACTATATAACGTTACACGTTGTATAGTAATAGTTTATAACCTTATACGTTACATCGTAATAGTATATAACGTTACACTTTGTATGGTTATTGTTTATAACGTTATACGTTATAACGTAATACTATATAGCGTTACACGTTGTATAGTAATAGTTTATAATGTTATACGCTATAACGTAGTACTATATAACGAAACACGTTGTATAGTAATAGTATATAACGTTATACGTTACATCGTAATAGTATATAGAGGTATACGTTATATAGTAATAGTTTATAACGTTATACGTCATAACGTAATACTATATAACGTTATACATTATATCGTAATACCATATAACGTTATACGTTTTATAGTAATAGTTTATAACGTTATACGTTATAACGTATTACTATATAACGTTACACGTTGTATAGTAATAGTATATAACGTTATACGTTATAACGTAATACTATATAACGTTATACATTATATCGTAATACCATATAACGTTATACGTTATATAGTAATAGTTTATAACCTTACACGTTATGACGTAATACTATATAACGTTATACGTTGTATATTAATACTATATATCGCTATACGTTATAACGTAATACCATATAACGTTATACGTTATGACGTAATACTATATAACGTTATACGTTATGACGTAATACTATATAACGTTACACGTTGTATAGTAATAGTTTATAACGTTATACGTTACAACGTAGTACTATATAACGATACACGTTGTATAGTAATAGTATATAACGTTAAACATTACACCGTAATAGTATATAAAGTTATATGTTACATAGTAATAGTTTATAACGTTATACGTCATAACGTAGTACTATATAACGATACACGTTGTATAGTAATAGTATATAACGTTATACATGATAACGTTATAACGGAATACTATATAACGTTATACGTTATAACGTAAAACTATATAACGATACACGTTATATCGTAATACTATGTAACGTTATACGTTATATAGTAATAGTTTATAACGTTATACGTTATGACGTAGTACTATATAACGTTATACGTTATAACGTAGTACTATATAACGTTATACGTTATATAGTAATAGTTTATAACGTTATGCGTTATGACGTAATACTATATAACGTTATACGTTATATCGTAATACTATATAACGTTATACGTTATAACGTAATAACATATAACGTTATACGATATAACGTCATACTATATAACGTAATAACATATAACGTTATACGATATAACGTCATACTATATAACGTTGCACGTTGTATAGTAACAGTTTATAACGTTATACGTTATACGTTATATAGTTATAGTTTATAACGTTATACGTTATGACGTAATACTATATAACGTTATACGTTATAACGAAATACTATATAACGTTATACGTTATAACGTAATACCATATAACGTTATACGTTATAACGTAATACCAAATAACGTTATACGTTATAACGTAATACTATATAACGTTACACGTTGTATGGTAATAGTTTATAACGTTATACGTTACAACGTAGTACTACATAACGATACACGTTGTATAGTAATAGTATATAACGTTAAACATTACACCGTAATAGTATATAACGTTATACGTTATATAGTAGTACTTTATAACCTTACACGTTATGACGTAATACTATACAACGTTATACGTTATATCGTAACACTATATAACGTTATACGATATAACGTAATACCACATAACGTTATACGTTATGACGTAAAACTATATAACGTTAAACCTTATATCGTAATATTATATAACGTTATACGTTATAACGTAATAACCATATAACGTTATACGTTATGACGTAATACTATACAGCGTTATACGTTACATCGTAATAGTATATAACGTTACACTTTGTATTTTTATTGTTTATAACGTTATACGTTATAACGTAATACTATATAGCGTTACACGTTGTATAGTAATAGTTTATAACGTTATACGTTATAACGTAGTACTATATAACGATACACGTTGTATAGTAATAGTATATAACGTTATACGTTACATCGTAATAGTATATAAAGTTATACGTCATATCGTAATACTATATAACGTTACACGTTATATAGTAATAGTTTATAACGTTATACGTTATGACGCAATACTATATAACGTTATAAGTTGTATAGTAATAGTTTATAACCGTATACGACATAACGTAGTACTATATAACGATACACGTTGTATGGTAATAATATATAACGTTAAACATTACATCGTAATAGTATATAACGTTATACGTTATATAGTAATAGTTTATAACCTTATACGTTATGACGTAATACTATATAAGGTTATACGTTATATCGTAATACTATATAACGGTATACGTTATAACGTAGTACTATATAACGATACACGTTGTATAGTAATAGTATATAACGTTATACGTTTTAACGTAATACTATATAACGTTATACGTTGTATAGTAATAGTTTATAACGTTATACGATATAACGTAGTACTATATAACGATACACGTTGTATAGTAATAATATATAACGTTAAACATTACATCGTCATAGTATATAACGTTATACGTTATATCGTAATACTATATAACGTTACACGTTATAACGTAGTACTATATAACGATACACGTTGTATAGTAATAGTATATAGCGTTATACATAATAACGTTATAACGGAGTACTATATAACGTTACACGTTGTAAAGTAATACTATATAACGTTATACGTTATGACGTAATACTATATAACGTTATACGTTATAACGTAATACCATGTAGCGTTACACGTTATGACGTAATACTACATAACGTTATACGTTACATCGTAATAGTATATAAAGCTATACGTCATATCGTAATACCATATAACGTTATACGTTATATAGTAATAGTTTATAACGTTATACGTTATAACGTAATACTATATAACGTTATACATTATATCGTAATACCATATAACGTTATACGTTATATAGTAATAGTTTATAACGTTATACGTTATAACGTAGTACTATATAACGTTACACGTTGTATAGTAATAGTATATAACGTTATACGTTTTAACGTAATACTATATAACGTTATACGTTGTATAGTAATAGTTTATAACGTTATACGATATAACGTAGTACTATATAACGATA
This sequence comes from Bombus terrestris, assembly GCF_910591885.1. Lineage (NCBI taxonomy): Eukaryota > Metazoa > Arthropoda > Insecta > Hymenoptera > Apidae > Bombus > Bombus terrestris. Next base: position 17,054,548 of record NC_063271.1, on the reverse strand, counting down.
CACGTTGTATAGTAATAATATATAACGTTAAACATTACATCGTCATAGTATATAACGTTATACGTTATATCGTAATACTATATAACGTTACACGTTATAACGTAGTACTATATAACGATACACGTTGTATAGTAATAGTATATAGCGTTATACATAATAACGTTATAACGGAGTACTATATAACGTTACACGTTGTAAAGTAATACTATATAACGTTATACGTTATGACGTAATACTATATAACGTTATACGTTATAACGTAATACCATGTAGCGTTACACGTTATGACGTAATACTACATAACGTTATACGTTATATCGTAATACTATATAACGTTATACGTTATAACGTAATACCATATAACGTTATATGTTATAACGTAATACTATATAACGTTATACGTTATAACGTAATACCATATAACGTTATACCTTATGACGTAATACTATATAAGGTTATACGTTATGACGTAATACTATACAACGTTATACGTTACATCGTAATAGTATATAACGTTACACTTTGTATGGTTATTGTTTATAACGTTATACGTTATAACGTAATACTATATAGCGTTACACGTTGTATAGTAATAGTTTATAATGTTATACGTTATAACGTAGTACTATATAACGAAACACGTTGTATAGTAATAGTATATAACGTTATACGTTACATCGTAATAGTATATAGAGGTATACGTTATATAGTAATAGTTTATAACGTTATACGTCATAACGTAATACTATATAACGTTATACATTATATCGTAATACCATATAACGTTATACGTTATATAGTAATAGTTTATAACGTTATACGTTATAACGTAGTACTATATAACGTTACACGTTGTATAGTAATAATATATAACGTTAAACATTACATCGTCATAGTATATAACGTTATACGTTATATCGTAATACTATATAACGTTACACGTTATAACGTAGTACTATATAACGATACACGTTGTATAGTAATAGTATATAGCGTTATACATAATAACGTTATAACGGAGTACTATATAACGTTACACGTTGTAAAGTAATACTATATAACGTTATACGTTATGACGTAATACTATATAACGTTATACGTTATAACGTAATACCATGTAGCGTTACACGTTATGACGTAATACTACATAACGTTATACGTTACATCGTAATAGTATATAAAGCTATACGTCATATCGTAATACCATATAACGTTATACGTTATATAGTAATAGTTTATAACGTTATACGTTATAACGTAATACTATATAACGTTATACATTATATCGTAATACCATATAACGTTATACGTTATATAGTAATAGTTTATAACGTTATACGTTATAACGTAGTACTATATAACGTTACACGTTGTATAGTAATAGTATATAACGTTATACGTTTTAACGTAATACTATATAACGTTATACGTTGTATAGTAATAGTTTATAACGTTATACGATATAACGTAGTACTATATAACGATACACGTTGTATAGTAATAGTTTATAACGTTATACGTTACAACGTAGTACTATATAACGATACACGTTGTATAGTAATAGTATATAACGTTAAACATTACACCGTAATAGTATATAAAGTTATATGTTACATAGTAATAGTTTATAACGTTATACGTCATAACGTAGTACTATATAACGATACACGTTGTATAGTAATAGTATATAACGTTATACATAATAACGTTATAACGGAATACTATATAACGTTACACGTTGTAAAGTAATACTATATAACGTTATACGTTATGACGTAATACTATATAACGTTATACGTTATAACGTAATACCATGTAGCGTTACACGTTATGACGTAATACTATATAACGTTATATGTTGTAACGTAATACTATATAACGTTATCCGTTATAACGTAATACCATATAATGTTATACCTTATGACGTAATGCTATATAAGGTTATACGTTATGACGTAATACTATATAACGTTATAGATTATATCGTAATACCATACAACGTTATACGTTATATAGTAATAGTTTATAACCTTACACGTTATGACGTAATACTATATAACGTTATACGTTGTATAGTAATACTATATATCGCTATACGTTATAACGTAATACCATATAACGTTATACGTTATAACGTAATAGTATATAACGTTTTGCGTAATAATGTTATAACGGCATACGATATACCGTTACACATTGTATTGTAATACTATATAACGTTATACGTAAAAACGTAATACCATATAACGATATACGTAATGACGTAATACTATATAACGTTATACGTAATATCGTAATACTATATAACGTTATACGTTATAACGTAATACCATATAACGTTATATGTTATAACGTAATACCATATAACGTTATACGTTATGACGTAATACTATATAACGTTATACGTTCTATCGTAATACTATATAACGTTATACGTTATAACGTAATACCATATAACGTTATACGTTATAACGTAATACGATATAACGTTACACGTTATATCGTAATACTATATAACGTTATACGTTATATAGTTATATTTTATAACGTTATACGTTATGACGTAATACTATATAACGTTATACGTTCTAACGAAATACTATATAACGTTATACGTTATGACGTAATACTATATAACGTTATACGTTCTAACGAAATACTATATAACGTTATACGTTATAACGTAATACCATATAACGTTATACGTTATAACGTAATAGCATATAACGTTATACGATATAACGTCATACTATATAACGTTACACGTTGTGCAGTAATAGTTTATAACGTTATACGTTACATCGTAATAGTATATAACGTTATACGTTATATAGTTATAGTTTATAACGTTATACGTTATAACGTAGTACTATATAATGTTACACGTTGTATAGTAATAGTATATAACGTTATACGTTATAACGTGATACTATGTAACGTTATACATTATATCGTAATACCATATAACGTTATACGTTATATAGTAATAGTTTATAACGTTATACGTTATAACGTAATACTATATAACGTTATACATTATATCGTAATACCATATAACGTTATACGTTATATAGTAATAGTTTATAACGTTATACGTTATAACGTAGTACTATATAACGTTACACGTTGTATAGTAATAGTATATAGCGTTATACGTTACACCGTAATAGTACATAACGTTATACGTTATGTCGTAAAACTATATAACCTTACACGATACATCGTAATACTATGTAACGTTACACGTTGTATAGTAGTAGTTTATAACGTTATACGTTACAACGTAGTACTATATAACGATACACGTTGTATAGTAATAGTATATAACGTTAAACATTACACCGTAATAGTATATAACGTTATACGTTATATAGTAATAGTTTATAACCTTACACGTTATGACGTAATACTATATAACGTTATACGTTGTATAGTAATACTATATATCGCTATACGTTATAACGTAATACCATATAACGTTATACGATACAACGTCATACCATATAACGTTATACGTAATGACGTAATACTATATAACGTTATACGTAATATCGTAATACTATATAACGTTATACGTTATAACGTAATACCATATAACGTTATACGTTATAACGTAATACCATATAACGTTATACGTTATAACGTAATACCATATAACGTTATACGATACAACGTCATACCATATAACGTTATACGTTATAACGTGAATACTATATAACGTTACACGTTGTATAGTAATAGTTTATAACGTTATGCGTTATAACGTAATACTATATAACGTTATACGTTACATCGTAATACTATATAACGTTATACGTTATAACGTAATACCATATAACGTTATACGATACAACGTCATACCATATAACGTTATACGTTATAACGTGAATACTATATAACGTTACACGTTGTATAGTAATAGTTTATAACGTTATGCGTCATGACGTAATACTATATAACGTTATACGTTACATCGTAATACTATATAACGTTATACGTTATAACGTAATACCATATAACGTTATACGATACAACGTCATACCATATAACGTTATACGTTATAACGTAATACTATATAACGTTACACGTTGTATAGTAATAGTTTATAACGTTATACGTTACATCGTAATAGTATATAACGTTATACGTTATATAGTTTTAGTTTATAACGTTATACGTTATGACGTAATACTATATAACGTTATACGTAATATCGAAATACTATATAACGTTATACGTTATATCGTAATATTACATAACGTTATACGTTATAACGGAATACCATATAACGTTATATCTTATAACGTAATACTATATAACGTTATACGTTATAACGTAATACCATATAACGTTATACGATACAACGTCATACCATATAACGTTATACGTTATAACGTGAATACTATATAACGGTACACGTTGTACAGTAATAGTTTATAACGTTATGCGTTATGACGTAATACTATATAACGTTATACGTTACATCGTAATACTATATAACGTTATACGTTATAACGTAATACCATATAACGTTACACTTTGTACAGTAATAGTTTATAACGTTATGCGTTACAACGTAGTACTATATAACGTTATACATTATATCGTACTACCATATAACGTTATACGATATATAGTAATAGTTTATAATGTTATACGTTATAACGTAATACTATATAACGTTATACGTTATAACGTAATACCATATAACGTTATATGTTATAACGTAATACCATATAACGTTATACGTTATAACGTAATACGATATAACGTTATACGTTATAACGTAATACGATATAACGTTACACGTTATATCGTAATACTATATAACGTTATACGTTATATTGTAATAGTTCATAACGTTATACGTTATGAAGTAGTACTATATAACGTTATACGTTGTATAGTAATAGTTTATAACGTTATACGATATAACGTAGTACTATATATCGATACACGTTGTATAGTAATAATATATAACGTTAAACATTACATCTTTATAGTATATAACGTTATACGTTCTATAGTAATAGTTCATAACGTTATACGTTATGACGTAATACTATATAACGTTATACGTTATAACGTAATACTATATAACGTTACACGTTGTATAGTAATAATATATAGCGTTATACATTACATCGTTATAGTATATAAAGGTATACGTTATATAGTAATAGTTTATAGAGTTATACGTCATAACGTAATACTATATAACGTTATACGTTGTATAGTAATAGTTTATAACGTTATACGATATAACGTAGTACTATATAACAATACGCGTTGTATAGTAATAATATATAACGTTAAACATTACATCGTAATAGTATATAACGTTATACGTTATATCGTATTACTATATAACGTTATACGTTATAACGTAGTACTATATAACGTTATACGTTATAACGTAATACCATATAACGTTATATGTTATGACGTAATACTATATAACGTTATACGTTATGACGTAATACTATATAACGTTATACGTTACTACGTAATAGTATATAACGTTACACTTTGTATTGTTATTGTTTATAACGTTATACGTTATAACGTAATACTATATAGCGTTACACGTTGTATAGTAATAGTTTATAACGTTATACGTTATAAGGTAGTACTATATAACGAAACACGTTGTATAGTAATAGTATATAACGTTATACGTTACATCGTAATAGTATATAAAGGTATACGTTATATAGTAATAGTTTATAACGTTATACGTCATAACGTAATACTATATAACGATATACATTATATTGTAATACCATATAACGTTATACGTTATATAGTAATAGTTTATAACGTTATACGTTGTATAGTAATACTATATATCGTTATACGTTATAACGTAATACCATATAACGTTATACGATATAACGTAATAGTATATAACGCTTTACGTAATAATGTTATAACGGCATACGATATACCGTTACACATTGTATAGTAATAGTATATAACGTTATACGTTATGACGTAATACTATATAACGTTACACGTTGTATAGTAATAGTTTATAACGTTATACGTTACAACGTAGTACTATATAACGATACACGTTGTATAGTAATAGTATATAACGTTAAACATTACACCGTAATTGTATATAAAGTTATATGTTACATAGTAATAGTTTATAACGTTATACGTCATAACGTAGTACTATATAACGATACACGTTGTATAGTAATAGTATATAACGTTATACATAATAACGTTATAACGGAATACTATATAACGTTACACGTTGTAAAGTAATACTATATAACGTTATACGTTATGACGTAATACTATATAACGTTATACGTTATAACGTAATACCATGTAGCGTTACACGTTATGACGTAATACTATATAACGTTATATGTTGTAACGTAATACTATATAACGTTATCCGTTATAACGTAATACCATATAATGTTATACCTTATGACGTAATACTATATAAGGTTATACGTTATGACGTAATACTATATAACGTTATAGATTATATCGTAATACCATATAACGTTATACGTTATATAGTAATAGTTTATAACCTTACACGTTATGACGTAATACTATATAACGTTATACGTTGTATAGTAATACTATATATCGCTATACGTTATAACGTAATACCATATAACGTTATACGTTATAACGTAATAGTATATAACGTTTTGCGTAATAATGTTATAACGGCATACGATATACCGTTACACATTGTATTGTAATACTATATAACGTTATACGTAAAAACGTAATACCATATAACGATATACGTAATGACGTAATACTATATAACGTTATACGTAATATCGTAATACTATATAACGTTATACGTTATAACGTAATACCATATAACGTTATATGTTATAACGTAATACCATATAACGTTATACGTTATGACGTAATACTATATAACGTTATACGTTCTATCGTAATACTATATAACGTTATACGTTATAACGTAATACCATATAACGTTATACGTTATAACGTAATACGATATAACGTTACACGTTATATCGTAATACTATATAACGTTATACGTTATATAGTTATATTTTATAACGTTATACGTTATGACGTAATACTATATAACGTTATACGTTCTAACGAAATACTATATAACGTTATACGTTATGACGTAATACTATATAACGTTATACGTTATAACGAAATACTATATAACGTTATACGTTATAACGTAATACCATATAACGTTATACGTTATAACGTAATAGCATATAACGTTATACGATATAACGTCATACTATATAACGTTACACGTTGTGCAGTAATAGTTTATAACGTTATACGTTACATCGTAATAGTATATAACGTTATACGTTATATAGTTATAGTTTATAACGTTATACGTTATAACGTAGTACTATATAATGTTACACGTTGTATAGTAATAGTATATAACGTTATACGTTATAACGTGATACTATGTAACGTTATACATTATATCGTAATACCATATAACGTTATACGTTATATAGTAATAGTTTATAACGTTATACGTTATAACGTAATACTATATAACGTTATACTTTATATCGTAATACCATATAACGTTATACGTTATATAGTAATAGTTTATAAGGTTATACGTTATAACGTAGTACTATATAACGTTACACGTTGTATAGTAATAGTATATAGCGTTATACGTTACACCGTAATAGTACATAACGTTATACGTTATGTCGTAAAACTATATAACCTTACACGATACATCGTAATACTATGTAACGTTACACGTTGTATAGTAGTAGTTTATAACGTTATACGTTACAACGTAGTACTATATAACGATACACGTTGTATAGTAATAGTATATAACGTTAAACATTACACCGTAATAGTATATAACGTTATACGTTATATAGTAATAGTTTATAACCTTACACGTTATGACGTAATACTATATAACGTTATACGTTGTATAGTAATACTATATATCGCTATACGTTATAACGTAATACCATATAACGTTATACGATACAACGTCATACCATATAACGTTATACGTAATGACGTAATACTATATAACGTTATACGTAATATCGTAATACTATATAACGTTATACGTTATATCGTAATACCATATAACGTTATACGTTATAACGTAATACCATATAACGTTATACGTTATAACGTAATACCATATAACGTTATACGATACAACGTCATACCATATAACGTTATACGTTATAACGTGAATACTATATAACGTTACACGTTGTATAGTAATAGTTTATAACGTTATGCGTTATAACGTAATACTATATAACGTTATACGTTACATCGTAATACTATATAACGTTATACGTTATAACGTAATACCATATAACGTTATACGATACAACGTCATACCATATAACGTTATACGTTATAACGTGAATACTATATAACGTTACACGTTGTATAGTAATAGTTTATAACGTTATGCGTTATGACGTAATACTATATAACGTTATACGTTACATCGTAATACTATATAACGTTATACGTTATAACGTAATACCATATAACGTTATACGATACAACGTCATACCATATAACGTTATACGTTATAACGTAATACTATATAACGTTACACGTTGTATAGTAATAGTTTATAACGTTATACGTTACATCGTAATAGTATATAACGTTATACGTTATATAGTTTTAGTTTATAACGTTATACGTTATGACGTAATACTATATAACGTTATACGTAATATCGAAATACTATATAACGTTATACGTTATATCGTAATATTACATAACGTTATACGTTATAACGGAATACCATATAACGTTATATCTTATAACGTAATACTATATAACGTTATACGTTATAACGTAATACCATATAACGTTATACGATACAACGTCATACCATATAACGTTATACGTTATAACGTGAATACTATATAACGGTACACGTTGTACAGTAATAGTTTATAACGTTATGCGTTATGACGTAATACTATATAACGTTATACGTTACATCGTAATACTATATAACGTTATACGTTATAACGTAATACCATATAACGTTACACTTTGTACAGTAATAGTTTATAACGTTATGCGTTACAACGTAGTACTATATAACGTTATACATTATATCGTACTACCATATAACGTTATACGATATATAGTAATAGTTTATAATGTTATACGTTATAACGTAATACTATATACCGTTATACGTTATAACGTAATACCATATAACGTTATATGTTATAACGTAATACCATATAACGTTATACGTTACAACGTAGTACTATATAACGATACACGTTGTATAGTAATAGTATATAACGTTAAACATTACACCGTAATAGTATATAACGTTATACGTTATATAGTAATAGTTTATAACCTTACACGTTATGACGTAATACTATATAACGTTATACGTTGTATAGTAATACTATATATCGCTATACGTTATAACGTAATACCATATAACGTTATACGATACAACGTCATACCATATAACGTTATACGTAATGACGTAATACTATATAACCTTACACGTTATGACGTAATACTATATAACGTTATACGTTGTATAGTAATACTATATATCGCTATACGTTATAACGTAATACCATATAACGTTATACGATACAACGTCATACCATATAACGTTATACGTAATGACGTAATACTATATAACGTTATACGTAATATCGTAATACTATATAACGTTATACGTTATAACGTAATACCATATAACGTTATACGTTATAACGTAATACCATATAACGTTATACGTTATAACGTAATACCATATAACGTTATACGATACAACGTCATACCATATAACGTTATACGTTATAACGTGAATACTATATAACGTTACACGTTGTATAGTAATAGTTTATAACGTTATGCGTTATAACGTAATACTATATAACGTTATACGTTACATCGTAATACTATATAACGTTATACGTTATAACGTAATACCATATAACGTTATACGATACAACGTCATACCATATAACGTTATACGTTATAACGTGAATACTATATAACGTTACACATTGTATAGTAATAGTATATAACGTTATACGTTATGACGTAATACTATATAACGTTACACGTTGTATAGTAATAGTTTATAACGTTATACGTTACAACGTAGTACTATATAACGATACACGTTGTATAGTAATAGTATATAACGTTAAACATTACACCGTAATTGTATATAAAGTTATATGTTACATAGTAATAGTTTATAACGTTATACGTCATAACGTAGTACTATATAACGATACACGTTGTATAGTAATAGTATATAACGTTATACATAATAACGTTATAACGGAATACTATATAACGTTACACGTTGTAAAGTAATACTATATAACGTTATACGTTATGACGTAATACTATATAACGTTATACGTTATAACGTAATACCATGTAGCGTTACACGTTATGACGTAATACTATATAACGTTATATGTTGTAACGTAATACTATATAACGTTATCCGTTATAACGTAATACCATATAATGTTATACCTTATGACGTAATACTATATAAGGTTATACGTTATGACGTAATACTATATAACGTTATAGATTATATCGTAATACCATATAACGTTATACGTTATATAGTAATAGTTTATAACCTTACACGTTATGACGTAATACTATATAACGTTATACGTTGTATAGTAATACTATATATCGCTATACGTTATAACGTAATACCATATAACGTTATACGTTATAACGTAATAGTATATAACGTTTTGCGTAATAATGTTATAACGGCATACGATATACCGTTACACATTTTATTGTAATACTATATAACGTTATACGTAAAAACGTAATACCATATAACGATATACGTAATGACGTAATACTATATAACGTTATACGTAATATCGTAATACTATATAACGTTATACGTTATAACGTAATACCATATAACGTTATATGTTATAACGTAATACCATATAACGTTATACGTTATGACGTAATACTATATAACGTTATACGTTCTATCGTAATACTATATAACGTTATACGTTATAACGTAATACCATATAACGTTATACGTTATAACGTAATTCGATATAACGTTACACGTTATATCGTAATACTATATAACGTTATACGTTATATAGTTATATTTTATAACGTTATACGTTATGACGTAATACTATATAACGTTATACGTTCTAACGAAATACTATATAACGTTATACGTTATGACGTAATACTATATAACGTTATACGTTCTAACGAAATACTATATAACGTTATACGTTATAACGTAATACCATATAACGTTATACGTTATAACGTAATAGCATACAACGTTATACGATATAACGTCATACTATATAACGTTACACGTTGTGCAGTAATAGTTTATAACGTTATACGTTACATCGTAATAGTATATAACGTTATACGTTATATAGTTATAGTTTATAACGTTATACGTTATAACGTAGTACTATATAATGTTACACGTTGTATAGTAATAGTATATAACGTTATACGTTATAACGTGATACTATGTAACGTTATACATTATATCGTAATACCATATAACGTTATACGTTATATAGTAATAGTTTATAACGTTATACGTTATAACGTAATACTATATAACGTTATACATTATATCGTAATACCATATAACGTTATACGTTATAACGTAGTACTATATAACGTTACACGTTGTATAGTAATAGTATATAACGTTAAACATTACACCGTAATAGTATATAACGTTATACGTTATGTCGTAAAACTATATAACCTTACACGATACATCGTAATACTATGTAACGTTACACGTTGTATAGTAGTAGTTTATAACGTTATACGTTACAACGTAGTACTATATAACGATACACGTTGTATAGTAATAGTATATAACGTTAAACATTACACCGTAATAGTATATAACGTTATACGTTATATAGTAATAGTTTATAACCTTACACGTTATGACGTAATACTATATAACGTTATACGTTGTATAGTAATACTATATATCGCTATACGTTATAACGTAATACCATATAACGTTATACGATACAACGTCATACCATATAACGTTATACGTAATGACGTAATACTATATAACGTTATACGTAATATCGTAATACTATATAACGTTATACGTTATAACGTAATACCATATAACGTTATACGTTATAACGTAATACCATATAACGTTATACGTTATAACGTAATACCATATAACGTTATACGATACAACGTCATACCATATAACGTTATACGTTATAACGTGAATACTATATAACGTTACACGTTGTATAGTAATAGTTTATAACGTTATACGTTATAACGTAATACTATATAACGTTATACGTTACATCGTAATACTATATAACGTTATACGTTATAACGTAATACCATATAACGTTATACGATACAACGTCATACCATATAACGTTATACGTTATAACGTGAATACTATATAACGTTACACGTTGTATAGTAATAGTTTATAACGTTATGCGTTATGACGTAATACTATATAACGTTATACGTTACATCGTAATACTATATAACGTTATACGTTATAACGTAATACCATATAACGTTATACGATACAACGTCATACCATATAACGTTATACGTTATAACGTAATACTATATAACGTTACACGTTGTATAGTAATAGTTTATAACGTTATACGTTACATCGTAATAGTATATAACGTTATACGTTATATAGTTTTAGTTTATAACGTTATACGTTATGACGTAATACTATATAACGTTATACGTAATATCGAAATACTATATAACGTTATACGTTATATCGTAATATTACATAACGTTATACGTTATAACGGAATACCATATAACGTTATATCTTATAACGTAATACTATATAACGTTATACGTTATAACGTAATACCATATAACGTTATACGATACAACGTCATACCATATAACGTTATACGTTATAACGTGAATACTATATAACGGTACACGTTGTACAGTAATAGTTTATAACGTTATGCGTTATGACGTAATACTATATAACGTTATACGTTACATCGTAATACTATATAACGTTATACGTTATAACGTAATACCATATAACGTTACACTTTGTACAGTAATAGTTTATAACGTTATGCGTTACAACGTAGTACTATATAACGTTATACATTATATCGTACTACCATATAACGTTATACGATATATAGTAATAGTTTATAATGTTATACGTTATAACGTAATACTATATAACGTTATACGTTATAACGTAATACCATATAACGTTATATGTTATAACGTAATACCATATAACGTTATACGTTACAACGTAGTACTATATAACGATACACGTTGTATAGTAATAGTATATAACGTTAAACATTACACCGTAATAGTATATAACGTTATACGTTATATAGTAATAGTTTATAACCTTACACGTTATGACGTAATACTATATAACGTTATACGTTGTATAGTAATACTATATATCGCTATACGTTATAACGTAATACCATATAACGTTATACGATACAACGTCATACCATATAACGTTATACGTAATGACGTAATACTATATAACCTTACACGTTATGACGTAATACTATATAACGTTATACGTTGTATAGTAATACTATATATCGCTATACGTTATAACGTAATACCATATAACGTTATACGATACAACGTCATACCATATAACGTTATACGTAATGACGTAATACTATATAACGTTATACGTAATATCGTAATACTATATAACGTTATACGTTATAACGTAATACCATATAACGTTATACGTTATAACGTAATACCATATAACGTTATACGTTATAACGTAATACCATATAACGTTATACGATACAACGTCATACCATATAACGTTATACGTTATAACGTGAATACTATATAACGTTACACGTTGTATAGTAATAGTTTATAACGTTATGCGTTATAACGTAATACTATATAACGTTATACGTTACATCGTAATACTATATAACGTTATACGTTATAACGTAATACCATATAACGTTATACGATACAACGTCATACCATATAACGTTATACGTTATAACGTGAATACTATATAACGTTACACGTTGTATAGTAATAGTTTATAACGTTATGCGTTATGACGTAATACTATATAACGTTATACGTTACATCGTAATACTATATAACGTTATACGTTATAACGTAATACCATATAACGTTATACGATACAACGTCATACCATATAACGTTATACGTTATAACGTAATACTATATAACGTTACACGTTGTATAGTAATAGTTTATAACGTTATACGTTACATCGTAATAGTATATAACGTTATACGTTATATAGTTTTAGTTTATAACGTTATACGTTATGACGTAATACTATATAACGTTATACGTAATATCGAAATACTATATAACGTTATACGTTATATCGTAATATTACATAACGTTATACGTTATAACGGAATACCATATAACGTTATATCTTATAACGTAATACTATATAACGTTATACGTTATAACGTAATACCATATAACGTTATACGATACAACGTCATACCATATAACGTTATACGTTATAACGTGAATACTATATAACGGTACACGTTGTACAGTAATAGTTTATAACGTTATGCGTTATGACGTAATACTATATAACGTTATACGTTACATCGTAATACTATATAACGTTATACGTTATAACGTAATACCATATAACGTTACACTTTGTACAGTAATAGTTTATAACGTTATGCGTTACAACGTAGTACTATATAACGTTATACATTATATCGTACTACCATATAACGTTATACGATATATAGTAATAGTTTATAATGTTATACGTTATAACGTAATACTATATAACGTTATACGTTATAACGTAATACCATATAACGTTATATGTTATAACGTAATACCATATAACGTTATACGTTATAACGTAATACGATATAACGTTATACGTTATAACGTAATACGATATAACGTTACACGTTATATCGTAATACTATATAACGTTATACGTTATATTGTAATAGTTCATAACGTTATACGTTATGAAGTAGTACTATATAACGTTATACGTTGTATAGTAATAGTTTATAACGTTATACGATATAACGTAGTACTATATATCGATACACGTTGTATAGTAATAATATATAACGTTAAACATTACATCTTTATAGTATATAACGTTATACGTTCTATAGTAATAGTTCATAACGTTATACGTTATGACGTAATACTATATAACGTTATACGTTATAACGTAATACTATATAACGTTACACGTTGTATAGTAATAATATATAGCGTTATACATTACATCGTTATAGTATATAAAGGTATACGTTATATAGTAATAGTTTATAGAGTTATACGTCATAACGTAATACTATATAACGTTATACGTTGTATAGTAATAGTTTATAACGTTATACGATATAACGTAGTACTATATAACAATACGCGTTGTATAGTAATAATATATAACGTTAAACATTACATCGTAATAGTATATAACGTTATACGTTATATCGTATTACTATATAACGTTATACGTTATAACGTAGTACTATATAACGTTATACGTTATAACGTAATACCATATAACGTTATACGTTATGACGTAATACTATATAACGTTATACGTTATCACGTAATACTATATAACGTTATACGTTACTACGTAATAGTATATAACGTTACACTTTGTATTGTTATTGTTTATAACGTTATACGTTATAACGTAATACTATATAGCGTTACACGTTGTATAGTAATAGTTTATAACGTTATACGTTATAAGGTAGTACTATATAACGAAACACGTTATATAGTAATAGTATATAACGTTATACGTTACATCGTAATAGTATATAAAGGTATACGTTATATAGTAATAGTTTATAACGTTATACGTCATAACGTAATACTATATAACGATATACATTATATTGTAATACCATATAACGTTATACGTTATATAGTAATAGTTTATAACGTTATACGTTGTATAGTAATACTATATATCGTTATACGTTATAACGTAATACCATATAACGTTATACGATATAACGCAATAGTATATAACGCTTTACGTAATAATGTTATAACGGCATACGATATACCGTTACACATTGTATAGTAATAGTATATAACGTTATACGTAATAACGCAATGCCATATAACGTTATACGTTATGACGTAATACTATATAACGTTATACGTTATATCGTAATTCTATATAACGTTACACGTTGTATAGTAATAGTTTATAACGTTATACGTTATGACGTAATACTATATAACGTTATACGTTATAACGTAATACCATATAACGGTACACGTTTTAACGTAATACTATATAACGTTACACGTTGTATAGTAATAGTTTATAACGTTATACGTTACAACGTAGTACTATATAAAGATACACGTTGTATAGTAATATTATATAACGTTAAACATTACACCGTAATAGTATATAACGTTATACGTTATATAGTAATAGTTTATAACCTTAAACGTTATGACGTAATACTATATAACGTTATACGTTGTATGGTAATAGTTTATAACGTTATACGATATAACGTAGTACTATATAACGATACACGTTGTATAGTAATAATATATAACGTTAAACATTACATCGTAATAGTATATAACGTTATACGTTATATAGTAATAGTTTATAACCTTATACGTTATGACGTAATACTATATAACGTTATACGTTATATCGTAATACTATATAACGTTATACGTTATATCGTAATACTATATAACGTTATACGTTATAACGTAATACCATATGACGTTCTACGTTATATCGTAATACTATATAACGTTATACGTTATATAGTAATAGTTTATAACGTTATACGTTATGACGTAATACTATATAACGTTATACGTTATATCGTAATACTATATAACGTTATACGTTATAACGTAGTACTATATAACGATACACGTTGTATAGTAATAGTATATAACGTTATACGTTACATCGTAATAGTATATAAAGTTATACGTTATATAGTAATAGTTTATAACGTTATACGTTATAACGTAATACTATATAACGTTATACATTATATCGTAATACCATATAACGTTATAGGTTATATAGTAATAGTTTATAACGTTATACTTTATAACGTAGTACTATATAGCGTTACACGTTATATAGTAATAGTTTATAACCTTACGCGTTATGACGTAATACTATATAACGTTATACGTTGTATAGTAATACTATATATCGTTATACGTTATAACGTAATACCATATAACGTTATACGTTATAACGTAATACCATATAACGTTATACGTTATGACGTAATACTATATAACGTTATACGTTGTATAGTAATAGTTTATAACCTTATACGACATAACGTAGTACTATATAACGATACACGTTGTATAGTAATAATATATAACGTTAAACATTACATCGTAATAGTATATAACGTTATACGTTATATAGTAATAGTTTATAACCTTATACGTTGTGACGTAATACTATATAACGTTATACGTTATATCGTAATACTATATAACGTTATACGTTATAACGTAGTACTATATAACGATACACGTTGTATAGTAATAGTATATAACGTTATACTTTACATCGTAATAGTATATAAAGTTATACGTTATATAGTAATAGTTTATAACGTTATACGTTATAACGTAATACTATATAACGTTACACATTATATCGTAATACCATATAACGTTATAGGTTATGTAGTAATAGTTTATAACGTTATACTTTATAACGTAGTACTATATAACGTTACACGTTATATAGTAATAGTTTTTAACTTTACGCGTTATGACGTAATACTATATAACGTTATAGGTTGTATAGTAATACTATATATCGTTATACATTATAATGTAATACCATATAACGTTATACGTAAAAACGTAATACCATATAACGATATACGTAATGACGTAATACTATATAACGTTATACGTAATATCGTAATACTATATAACGTTATACGTTATAACGTAATACCATATAACGTTATATGTTATAACGTAATACCATATAATGTTATACGTTATGACGTAATACTATATAACGTTATACGTTCTATCGTAATACTATATAACGTTATACGTTGTAACGTAATACCATATAACGTTATACGTTATAACGTAATACGATATAACGTTACACGTTATATCGTAATACTATATAACGTTATACGTTATATAGTTATATTTTATAACGTTATACGTTATGACGTAATACTATATAACGTTATACGTTATAACGAAATACTATATAACGTTATACGTTATAACGTAATACCATATAACGTTATACGTTATAACGTAATAGCATATAACGTTATACGATATAACGTCATACTATATAACGTTACACGTTGTGCAGTAATAGTTTATAACGTTATACGTTACATCGTAATAGTATATAACGTTATACGTTATATAGTTATAGTTTATAACGTTATACGTTATAACGTAGTACTATATAACGTTTCACGTTGTATAGTAATAGTATATAACGTTATACGTTATAACGTGATACTATGTAGCGTTATACATTATATCGTAATACCATATAACGTTATACGTTATATAGTAATAGTTTATAACGTTATACGTTATAACGTAATACTATATAACGTTATACATTATATCGTAATACCATATAACGTTATACGTTATATAGTAATAGTTTATAACGTTATACGTTATAACGTAGTACTATATAACGTTACACGTTGTATAGTAATAGTATATAACGTTAAACATTACACCGTAATAGTATATAACGTTATACGTTATGTCGTAAAACTATATAACCTTACACGATACATCGTAATACTATGTAACGTTACACGTTGTATAGTAATAGTTTATAACGTTATACGTTACAACGTAGTACTATATAACGATACACGTTGTATAGTAATAGTATATAACGTTAAACATTACACCGTAATAGTATATAACGTTATACGTTATATAGTAATAGTTTATAACCTTACACGTTATGACGTAATACTATATAACGTTATACGTTGTATAGTAATACTATATATCGCTATACGTTATAACGTAATACCATATAACGTTATACGATACAACGTCATACCATATAACGTTATACGTAATGACGTAATACTATATAACGTTATACGTAATATCGTAATACTATATAACGTTATACGTTATAACGTAATACCATATAACGTTATATGTTATAACGTAATACCATATAACGTTATACGTTATAACGTAATACTATATAACGTTATACATTATATCGTAATACCATATAACGTTATACGTTATATAGTAATAGTTTATAACGTTATACGTTATAACGTAGTACTATATAACGTTACACGTTGTATAGTAATAGTATATAACGTTAAACATTACACCGTAATAGTATATAACGTTATACGTTATGTCGTAAAACTATATAACCTTACACGATACATCGTAATACTATGTAACGTTACACGTTGTATAGTAATAGTTTATAACGTTATAGGTTACAACGTAGTACTATATAACGATACACGTTGTATAGTAATAGTATATAACGTTAAACATTACACCGTAATAGTATATAACGTTATACGTTATATAGTAATAGTTTATAACCTTACACGTTATGACGTAATACTATATAACGTTATACGTTGTATAGTAATACTATATATCGCTATACGTTATAACGTAATACCATATAACGTTATACGATACAACGTCATACCATATAACGTTATACGTAATGACGTAATACTATATAACGTTATACGTAATATCGTAATACTATATAACGTTATACGTTATAACGTAATACCATATAACGTTATATGTTATAACGTAATACCATATAACGTTATACGTTATAACGTAATACCATATAACGTTATACGATACAACGTCATACCATATAACGTTATACGTTATAACGTGAATACTATATAACGTTACACGTTGTATAGTAATAGTTTATAACGTTATGCGTTATAACGTAATACTATATAACGTTATACGTTACATCGTAATACTATATAACGTTATACGTTATAACGTAATACCATATAACGTTATACGATACAACGTCATACCATATAACGTTATACGTTATAACGTGAATACTATATAACGTTACACGTTGTATAGTAATAGTTTATAACGTTATACGTTACATCGTAATAGTATATAACGTTATACGTTATATAGTTTTAGTTTATAACGTTATACGTTATGACGTAATACTATATAACGTTATACGTAATAACGAAATACTATATAACGTTATACGTTATATCGTAATATTACATAACGTTATACGTTATAACGGAATACCATATAACGTTATATCTTATAACGTAATACTATATAACGTTATACGTTATAACGTAATACCATATAACGTTATACGATACAACGTCATACCATATAACGTTATACGTTATAACGTGAATACTGTATAACGGTACACGTTGTATAGTAATAATATATAGCGTTATACATTACATCGTTATAGTATATAAAGGTATACGTTATATAGTAATAGTTTATAGAGTTGTACGTCATAACGTAATACTATATAACGTTATACGTTGTATAGTAATAGTTTATAACGTTATACGATATAACGTAGTACTATATAACGATACACGTTGTATAGTAATAATATATAACGTTAAACATTACATCGTAATAGTATATAACGTTATACGTTATATCGTATTACCATATAACGTTATACGTTATAACGTAGTACTATATAACGTTATACGTTATAACGTAATACCATATAACGTTATACGTTATGACGTAATACTATATAACGTTATACGTTATGACGTAATACTATATAACGTTATACATTACTACGTAATAGTATATAACGTTACACTTTGTATTGTTATTGTTTATAGCGTTATACGTTATAACGTAATACTATATAGCGTTACACGTTGTATAGTAATAGTTTATAACGTTATACGTTATAAGGTAGTACTATATAACGAAACACGTTGTATAGTAATAGTATATAACGTTATACGTTACATCGTAATAGTATATAAAGGTATACGTTATATAGTAATAGTTTATAACGTTATACGTCATAACGTAATACTATATAACGTTATACATTATATTGTAATACCATATAACGTTATACGTTATATAGTAATAGTTTATAACGTTATACGTTGTATAGTAATACTATATATCGTTATACGTTATAACGTAATACCATATAACGTTATACGATATAACGTAAATGTATATAACGCTTTACGTAATAATGTTATAACGGCATACGATATACCGTTACACATTGTATAGTAATAGTATATAACGTTATACGTAATAACGCAATGTCATATAACGTTATACGTTATGACGTAATACTATATAACGTTATACGTTATATCGTAATTCTATATAACGTTACACGTTGTATAGTAATAGTTTATAACGTTATACGTTATGACGTAGTACTATATAACGTTATACGTTATAACGTAATACCATATAACGGTACACGTTTTAACGTAATACTATATAACGTTATACGTTATATCGTAACACTATATAACGTTATACGTTACAACGTAATACCATATAACGTTATACGTTATAACGTAATACCATATAACATTATACGTTATATCGTAATACTATATAACGTTATACGTTATAACGTAATACCATATAACGTTATACGTTATGACGTAATACTATACAACGCTATACGTTGCATCGTAATAGTATATCACGTTACACTTTGTATTGTTATTGTTTATAACGTTATACGTTATAACGTAATACTATATAGCGTTACACGTTGTATAGTAATAGTTTATAACGTTATACGTTATAGCGTAGTACTATATAACGATACACGTTGTATAGTAATAGTATAGAACGTTATACGTAATATCGTAATACTATATAACGTTATACGTTATAACGTAATACCATATAACGTTATATGTTATAACGTAATACCATATAACGTTATACGTTATGACGTAATACTATATAACGTTATACGTTCTATCGTAATACTATATAACGTTATACGTTATAACGTAATAACATATAACGTTATACGTTATATCGTAATACTATATAACGTTACACGTTGTATAGTAATAGTTTATAACGTTATATTTACATCGTAATAGTATATAACGTTATACGTTATATAGTAATAGTTTATAACGTTATACGTTATGACGTAATACTATATAACGTTATACGTTATATCGTAATACTACATAACGTTATACGTTATAACGTAATACCATATAACGTTATTCGTTATGACGTAATACTATATAACGTTCTACGTTATATCGTAATACTATATAACGTTATACGTTATATAGTAATAGTTTATAACGTTATACGTTATGACGTAATACTATATAACGTTATACGTTATAACGTAATACTATATAACGTTATACGTTGTATAGTAATAGTTTATAACGTTATACGTTATAACGTAATACTATATAACGTCACACGTTGAATAGTAATAGTATATAACGTTATACTTTATAACGTAGTACTATATAACGATACACGTTGTATAGTAATAGTATATAACGTTATACGTTACGTCGTAATAGTATATAACGTTATACGTTATATAGTAATAGTTTATAACGTTATACGTTACGTCGTAATAGTATATAACGTTATACGTTATATAGTAATAGTTTATAACGTTATACGTTATGACGTAATACTTTATAACGTTATACGTTATAACGTAATACCATATAACGTTATACGTTATGACGTAATACTATATAACGTTATTTGTAATAACGTAATACTATATATCGTTGCACGTTTTAACGTAACAACATATAACGTTATACGTTATTACGTAATACTATATAACGTTATACGCTCTATCGTAATACTATATAACGTTATACGTTATAACGTAATACCATATAACGTTATACGTTATAACGTAATACTATATAACGTTACACGTTATATCGTAATACTATATAACGTTATACGTTATATAGTAATAGTTTATAACGTTATACGTTATGACGTAGTACTATATAACGTTATACGTTGTATAGTAATAGTTTATAACGTTATACGAAATAACGTAGTACTATATAACGATACACGTTGTATAGTAATAACATATAACGTTAAACATTACATCGTAATAGTATACAACGTTATACGTTATATAGTAGTAGTTTATAACGTTATACGTTATGACGTAATACTATATAACGTTATACGTTATATCGTAATACTACATAACGTTATACGTTATAACGTAATACCATATAACGTTATTCGTTATGACGTAATACTATATAACGTTCTACGTTATATCGTAATACTATATAACGTTATACGTTATATAGTAATAGTTTATAACGTTATACGTTATGACGTAATACTATATAACGTTATACGTTCTATAGTAATAGTTTATAACGTTATACGATATAACGTAGTACTATATAACGATACACGTTGTATAGTAATAATATATAACGTTAAACATTACATCGTAATAGTATATAACGTTATATGTTATATAGTAATAGTTTATAACCTTATACGTTATGACGTAATACTATATAACGTTATACGATATAACGTCATACTATATAACGTTACACGTTGTATAGTAATAGTTTATAACGTTATACGTTATGACGTAATACTTTATAACGTTATACGTTATAACGTAATACCATATAACGTTATACGTTATGACGTAATACTATATAACGTTATTTGTAATAACGTAATACTATATATCGTTGCACCTTTTAACGTAACACCATATAACGTTATACGTTATTACGTAATACTACATAACGTTATACATTATATCGTAATACCATATAACGTTATACGTTATATAGTAATAGTTTATAACGTTATACGTTATAACGTGGTACTATATAACGTTACACGTTGTATAGTAGTAGTATATAGCGTTATACATTACATCGTTATAGTATATAAAGGTATACGTTATATAGTAATAGTTTATAACGTTATACGTCATAACGTAATACTATATAACGTTATACGTTGTATAGTAATAGTTTATAACGTTATACGTTATAACGTAGTACTATACAACGTTATACGTTACATCGTAATAGTATATCGTTACACTTTGTATAGTTATTGTTTATAACGTTATACGTTATGACATAATACTATATAACGTTATACATTATAACGTAATACCATATAACGTTACACGTTTTAACGTAATACTATATCACGTTACACGTTGTATAGTAATAGTTTATAACGTTATACGTTACAACGTAGTACTATATAACGATACACGTTGTATAGTAATAGTATATAACGTTATACGTTATAACGTAGTACTATATAACGTTATACGTTATATAGTAATAGTTTATAACGTTATACGTTATGACGTAATACTTTATAACGTTATACGTTATAACGTAATACCATATAACGTTATACGTTATGACGTAATACTATATAACGTTATTTGTAATAACGTAATACTATATATCGTTGCACGTTTTAACGTAACAACATATAACGTTATACGTTATTACGTAATACTATATAACGTTATACGCTCTATCGTAATACTATATAACGTTATACGTTATAACGTAATACCATATAACGTTATACGTTATAACGTAATACTATATATCGTTGCACGTTTTAACGTAACAACATATAACGTTATACGTTATTACGTAATACTATATAACGTTATACGCTCTATCGTAATACTATATAACGTTATACGTTATAACGTAATACCATATAACGTTATACGTTATAACGTAATACTATATAACGTTACACGTTATATCGTAATACTATATAACGTTATACGTTATATAGTAATAGTTTATAACGTTATACGTTATGACGTAGTACTATATAACGTTATACGTTGTATAGTAATAGTTTATAACGTTATACGAAATAACGTAGTACTATATAACGATACACGTTGTATAGTAATAACATATAACGTTAAACATTACATCGTAATAGTATACAACGTTATACGTTATATAGTAGTAGTTTATAACGTTATACGTTATGACGTAATACTATATAACGTTATACGTTATATCGTAATACTACATAACGTTATACGTTATAACGTAATACCATATAACGTTATTCGTTATGACGTAATACTATATAACGTTCTACGTTATATCGTAATACTATATAACGTTATACGTTATATAGTAATAGTTTATAACGTTATACGTTATGACGTAATACTATATAACGTTATACGTTCTATAGTAATAGTTTATAACGTTATACGATATAACGTAGTACTATATAACGATACACGTTGTATAGTAATAATATATAACGTTAAACATTACATCGTAATAGTATATAACGTTATATGTTATATAGTAATAGTTTATAACCTTATACGTTATGACGTAATACTATATAACGTTATACGATATAACGTCATACTATATAACGTTACACGTTGTATAGTAATAGTTTATAACGTTATACGTTATGACGTAATACTTTATAACGTTATACGTTATAACGTAATACCATATAACGTTATACGTTATGACGTAATACTATATAACGTTATTTGTAATAACGTAATACTATATATCGTTGCACCTTTTAACGTAACACCATATAACGTTATACGTTATTACGTAATACTACATAACGTTATACATTATATCGTAATACCATATAACGTTATACGTTATATAGTAATAGTTTATAACGTTATACGTTATAACGTGGTACTATATAACGTTACACGTTGTATAGTAGTAGTATATAGCGTTATACATTACATCGTTATAGTATATAAAGGTATACGTTATATAGTAATAGTTTATAACGTTATACGTCATAACGTAATACTATATAACGTTATACGTTGTATAGTAATAGTTTATAACGTTATACGTTATAACGTAGTACTATACAACGTTATACGTTACATCGTAATAGTATATCGTTACACTTTGTATAGTTATTGTTTATAACGTTATACGTTATGACATAATACTATATAACGTTATACATTATAACGTAATACCATATAACGTTACACGTTTTAACGTAATACTATATCACGTTACACGTTGTATAGCAATAGTTTATAACGTTATACGTTACAACGTAGTACTATATAACGATACACGTTGTATAGTAATAGTATATAACGTTATACGTTATAACGTAATAGTATATAACGTTATACGTTATATAGTAATAGTTTATAACGTTATACGTTATGACGTAATACTTTAT
This sequence comes from Bombus terrestris, assembly GCF_910591885.1. Taxonomy (NCBI): domain Eukaryota; kingdom Metazoa; phylum Arthropoda; class Insecta; order Hymenoptera; family Apidae; genus Bombus; species Bombus terrestris. The sequence continues at coordinate 17,028,145 of NC_063271.1, read as the reverse complement.
AACGTTATACGTTATAACGTAATACCATATAACGTTATACGTTATGACGTAATACTATATAACGTTATTTGTAATAGCGTAATACTATATATCGTTGCACGTTTTAACGTAACAACATATAACGTTATACGTTATTACGTAATACTATATAACGTTATACGCTCTATCGTAATACTATATAACGTTATACGTTATAACGTAATACCATATAACGTTATACGTTATAACGTAATACTATATAACGTTATACGTTATATCGTAATACTATATAACGTTATACGTTATATAGTAATAGTTTATAACGTTATACGATATAACGTAGTACTATATAACGATACACGTTGTATAGTAATAATATATAACGTTAAACATTACATCGTAATAGTATATAACGTTATACGTTATATCGTCTTACTATATAACGTTATACGTTATAACGTAGTACTATATAACGTTATACGTTATAACGTAATACCATATAACGTTATACGTTATGACGTAATACTATATAACGTTATACGTTATGACGTAATACTATATAACGTTATACGTTACTACGTAATAGTATATAACGTTACACTTTGTATTGTTATTGTTTATAACGTTATACGTTATAACGTAATACTATATAGCGTTACACGTTGTATAGTTATAGTTTATAACGTTATACGTTATAAGGTAGTACTATATAACGAAACACGTTGTATAGTAATAGTATATAACGTTATACGTTACATCGTAATAGTATATAAAGGTATACGTTATATAGTAATAGTTTATAACGTTATACGTCATAACGTAATACTATATAACGTTATACATTATATTGTAATACCATATAACGTTATACGTTATATAGTAATAGTTTATAACGTTATACGTTATAACGTAGTACTATACAACGTTATACGTTACATCGTAATAGTATATCGTTACACTTTGTATAGTTATTGTTTATAACGTTATACGTTATGACATAATACTATATAACGTTATACATTATAACGTAATACCATATAACGTTACACGTTTTAACGTAATACTATATCACGTTACACGTTGTATAGTAATAGTTTATAACGTTATACGTTACAACGTAGTACTATATAACGATACACGTTGTATAGTAATAGTATATAACGTTAAACATTACACCGTAATAGTATATAACGTTATACGTTATATAGTAATAGTTTATAACGTTATACGTTATGACGTAATACTTTATAACGTTATACGTTATAACGTAATACCATATAACGTTATACGTTATGACGTAATACTATATAACGTTATTTGTAATAACGTAATACTATATATCGTTGCACGTTTTAACGTAACAACATATAACGTTATACGTTATTACGTAATACTATATAACGTTATACGCTCTATCGTAATACTATATAACGTTATACGTTATAACGTAATACCATATAACGTTATACGTTATAACGTAATACTATATATCGTTGCACGTTTTAACGTAACAACATATAACGTTATACGTTATTACGTAATACTATATAACGTTATACGCTCTATCGTAATACTATATAACGTTATACGTTATAACGTAATACCATATAACGTTATACGTTATAACGTAATACTATATAACGTTACACGTTATATCGTAATACTATATAACGTTATACGTTATATAGTAATAGTTTATAACGTTATACGTTATGACGTAGTACTATATAACGTTATACGTTGTATAGTAATAGTTTATAACGTTATACGAAATAACGTAGTACTATATAACGATACACGTTGTATAGTAATAACATATAACGTTATACGATACATCGTAATAGTACATAACGTCATACGTTATATAGTAGTAGTTTATAACGTTATACGTTATGACGTAATACCATATAACGTTACACGTTATATCGTAATACTATATAACGTTATACGTTATAACGTAATACCATATAACGTTATTCGTTATGACGTAATACTATATAACGTTCTACGTTATATCGTAATACTATATAACGTTATACGTTATATAGTAATAGTTTATAACGTTATACGTTATGACGTAATACTATATAACGTTATACGTTCTATAGTAATAGTTTATAACGTTATACGATATAACGTAGTACTATATAACGATACACGTTGTATAGTAATAATATATAACGTTAAACATTACATCGTAATAGTATATAACGTTATATGTTATATAGTAATAGTTTATAACCTTATACGTTATGACGTAATACTATATAACGTTATACGATATAACGTCATACTATATAACGTTACACGTTGTATAGTAATAGTTTATAACGTTATACGTTATGACGTAATACTTTATAACGTTATACGTTATAACGTAATACCATATAACGTTATACGTTATGACGTAATACTATATAACGTTATTTGTAATAACGTAATACTATATATCGTTGCACCTTTTAACGTAACACCATATAACGTTATACGTTATTACGTAATACTACATAACGTTATACATTATATCGTAATACCATATAACGTTATACGTTATATAGTAATAGTTTATAACGTTATACGTTATAACGTGGTACTATATAACGTTACACGTTGTATAGTAGTAGTATATAGCGTTATACATTACATCGTTATAGTATATAAAGGTATACGTTATATAGTAATAGTTTATAACGTTATACGTCATAACGTAATACTATATAACGTTATACGTTGTATAGTAATAGTTTATAACGTTATACGTTATAACGTAGTACTATACAACGTTATACGTTACATCGTAATAGTATATCGTTACACTTTGTATAGTTATTGTTTATAACGTTATACGTTATGACATAATACTATATAACGTTATACATTATAACGTAATACCATATAACGTTACACGTTTTAACGTAATACTATATCACGTTACACGTTGTATAGTAATAGTTTATAACGTTATACGTTACAACGTAGTACTATATAACGATACACGTTGTATAGTAATAGTATATAACGTTATACGTTATAACGTAGTACTATATAACGTTATACGTTATATAGTAATAGTTTATAACGTTATACGTTATGACGTAATACTTTATAACGTTATACGTTATAACGTAATACCATATAACGTTATACGTTATGACGTAATACTATATAACGTTATTTGTAATAGCGTAATACTATATATCGTTGCACGTTTTAACGTAACAACATATAACGTTATACGTTATTACGTAATACTATATAACGTTATACGCTCTATCGTAATACTATATAACGTTATACGTTATAACGTAATACCATATAACGTTATACGTTATAACGTAATACTATATAACGTTATACGTTATATCGTAATACTATATAACGTTATACGTTATATAGTAATAGTTTATAACGTTATACGATATAACGTAGTACTATATAACGATACACGTTGTATAGTAATAATATATAACGTTAAACATTACATCGTAATAGTATATAACGTTATACGTTATATCGTCTTACTATATAACGTTATACGTTATAACGTAGTACTATATAACGTTATACGTTATAACGTAATACCATATAACGTTATACGTTATGACGTAATACTATATAACGTTATACGTTATGACGTAATACTATATAACGTTATACGTTACTACGTAATAGTATATAACGTTACACTTTGTATTGTTATTGTTTATAACGTTATACGTTATAACGTAATACTATATAGCGTTACACGTTGTATAGTTATAGTTTATAACGTTATACGTTATAAGGTAGTACTATATAACGAAACACGTTGTATAGTAATAGTATATAACGTTATACGTTACATCGTAATAGTATATAAAGGTATACGTTATATAGTAATAGTTTATAACGTTATACGTCATAACGTAATACTATATAACGTTATACATTATATTGTAATACCATATAACGTTATACGTTATATAGTAATAGTTTATAACGTTATACGTTATAACGTAGTACTATACAACGTTATACGTTACATCGTAATAGTATATCGTTACACTTTGTATAGTTATTGTTTATAACGTTATACGTTATGACATAATACTATATAACGTTATACGTTATAACGTAATACCATATAACGTTACACGTTTTAACGTAATACTATATAACGTTACACGTTGTATAGTAATAGTTTATAACGTTATACGTTACAACGTAGTACTATATAACGATACACGTTGTATAGTAATAGTATATAACGTTAAACATTACACCGTAATAGTATATAACGTTATACGTTATATAGTAATAGTTTATAACGTTATACGTTATGACGTAATACTTTATAACGTTATACGTTATAACGTAATACCATATAACGTTATACGTTATGACGTAATACTATATAACGTTATTTGTAATAACGTAATACTATATATCGTTGCACCTTTTAACGTAACACCATATAACGTTATACGTTATATCGTAATACTACATAACGTTATACGTTATAACGTAATACCATATAACGTTATTCGTCATGACGTAATACTATATAACGTTCTACGTTATGTCGTAATACTATATAACGTTATACGTTGTATAGTAATAGTTTGTAACGTTATACGTTATGACGTAATACTATATAACGTTATACGTTGTATGGTAATAGTTTATAACGTTATACGATATAACGTAGTACTATATAACGATACACGTTGTATAGTAATAATATATAACGTTAAACATTACATCGTAATAGTATATAACGTTATACGTTATATAGTAATAGTTTATAACCTTATACGTTATGACGTAATACTATATAACGTTATACGTTATATCGTAATACTGTATAACGTTATACGTTATATCGTAATACTATATAACGTTATACGTTATAACGTAATACCATATAACGTTATACGTTAAAACGTAATACTATATAACGTTACACGTTGTATAGTAATAGTTTATAACGTTATATTTACATCGTAATAGTATATAACGTTATACGTTATATAGTAATAGTTTATAACGTTATACGTTATGACGTAATACTATATAACGTTATACGTTATATCGTAATACTACATAACGTTATACGTTATAACGTAATACCGTATAACGTTATTCGTTATGACGTAATACTATATAACGTTCTACGTTATATCGTAATACTATATAACGTTATACGTTATATAGTAATAGTTTATAACGTTATACGTTATGACGTAATACTATATAACGTTATACGTTGTATAGTAATAGTTTATAACGTTATACGATATAACGTAGTACTATATAACGATACACGTTGTATAGTAATAATATATAACGTTAAACATTACATCGTAATAGTATATAACGTTATACGTTATGACGTAATACTATATAACGTTATACGTTATAACGTAATACTATATAACGTTATACGTTGTATAGTAATAGTTTATAACGTTATACGTTATAACGTAGTACTATACAACGTTATACGTTACATCGTAATAGTATATCGTTACACTTTGTATAGTTATTGTTTATAACGTTATACGTTATAACGTAATACTGTATAACGTTACACGTTGTATAGTAATAGTATATAACGTTATACTTTATAACGTAGTACTATATAGCGATACACGTTGTATAGTAATAGTATATAACGTTATACGTTACGTCGTAATAGTATATAACGTTATACGTTATATAGTAATAGTTTATAACGTTATACGTTATGACGTAATACTTTATAACGTTATACGTTATATCGTAAAACCATATAACGTTATACGTTATGCCGTAATACTATATAGCGTTATACGTAATAACGTAATACTATATATCGTTACACGTTGTATGGTTATAGTTTATAACGGTATTCGTTACATCGTAATACTAAATAACGTTATACGTTATATAGTAATAGTTTATAACGTTATACGTTATAACGTAGTACTATACAACGTTATACGTTACATCGTAATAGTATATCGTTACACTTTGTATAGTTATTGTTTATAACGTTATACGTCATAACGTAATACAATATAACGTTGCACGTTGTATAGTAATAGTATATAACGTTATACGTTACGTCGTAATAGTATATAACGTTATACGTTATATAGTAATAGTTTATAACGTTATACGTTATATAGTAATAGTTTATAACGTTATACGTTATAACGTGGTACTATATAACGTTACACGTTGTATAGTAGTAGTATATAGCGTTATACATTACACCGTTATAGTATATAAAGGTATACGTTATATAGTAATAGTTTATAACCTTATACGTTATGACGTAATACTATATAACGTTATACGTTTTATCGTAATACTATATAACGTTATACGTTATAACGTAATACCATATAACGTTATACGTTATAACGTAATACTATATAACGTTACACGTTGTATAGTAATAGTTTATAACGTTATATTTACATCGTAATAGTATATAACGTTATACGTTATATAGTAATAGTTTATAACCTTAAACGTTATGACGTAATACTATATAACGTTATTTGTAATAACGTAATACTATATATCGTTGCACGTTTTAACGTAACACCATATAACGTTATACGTTATTACGTAATACTACATAACGTTATACATTATATCGTAATACCATATAACGTTATACGTTATATAGTAATAGTTTATAACGTTATACGTTATAACGTGGTACTATATAACGTTACACGTTGTATAGTAGTAGTATATAGCGTTATACATTACACCGTTATAGTATATAAAGGTATACGTTATATAGTAATAGTTTATAACCTTATACGTTATGACGTAATACTATATAACGTTATACGTTATATCGTAATACTATATAACGTTATACGTTATAACGTAATACCATATAACGTTATACGTTATAACGTAATACTATATAACGTTACACGTTGTATAGTAATAGTTTATAACGTTATATTTACATCGTAATAGTATATAACGTTATACGTTATATAGTAATAGTTTATAACCTTAAACGTTATGACGTAATACTATATAACGTTATACGTTGTATAGTAATAGTTTATAACGTTATACGATATAACGTAGTACTATATAACGATGCACGTTGTATGGTAATAATATATAACGTTAAACATTACATCGTAATAGAATATAACGTCATACGTTATATAGTAATAGTTTATAACCTTAAACGTTATGACGTAATACTATATAACGTTATACGTTATATCGTAATACTATATAACGTTATACGTTATAACGTAATACCATATAATGTTATACGTTATAACGTAATACTATATAAAGTTACACGTTGTATAGTAATAGTTTATAACGTTATATTTACATCGCGATAGTATATAAAGTTATACATTATATAGTAATAGTTTATAACGTTATACGTTATGACGTAATACTATATAACGTTATACGTTATAACGTAATACTATATAACGTTACACGTTGTATAGTAATAGTTTATAACGTTATATTTACATCGTAATAGTATATAACGTTATACGTTATATAGTAATAGTTTATAACGTTATACGTTATGACGTAATACTATATAACGTTATACGTTATATCGTAATACTACATAACGTTATACGTTATAACGTAATACTATATAACGTTATTCGTTATGACGTAATACTATATAACGTTCTACGTTATATCGTAATACTATATAACGTTATACGTTATATAGTAATAGTTTATAACGTTATACGTTATGACGTAATACTTTATAACGTTATACGTTATAACGTAATACCATATAACGTTATACGTTATGACGTAATACTATATAACGTTATTTGTAGTAACGTAATACTATATATCGTTGCTCGTTTTAACGTAACACCATATAACGTTATACGTTATTACGTAATACCATATAACGTTATACGATACAACGTCGTACCATATAACGTTATACGTTATAACGTGAATACTATATAACGTTACACGTTGTATAGTAATAGTTTATAACGTTATGCGTTATAACGTAATACTATATAACGTTATACGTTACATCGTAATACTATATAACGTTATACGTTATAACGTAATACCATATAACGTTATACGATACAACGTCATACCATATAACGTTATACGTAATGACGTAATACTATATAACGTTATACGTAATATCGTAATACTATATAACGTTATACGTTATAACGTAATACCATATAACGTTATATGTTATAACGTAATACCATATAACGTTATACGTTATAACGTAATACCATATAACGTTATACGATACAACGTCATACCATATAACGTTATACGTTATAACGTGAATACTATATAACGTTACACGTTGTATAGTAATAGTTTATAACGTTATGCGTTATAACGTAATACTATATAACGTTATACGTTACATCGTAATACTATATAACGTTATACGTTATAACGTAATACCATATAACGTTATACGATACAACGTCATACCATATAACGTTATACGTTATAACGTGAATACTATATAACGTTACACGTTGTATAGTAATAGTTTATAACGTTATGCGTTATGACGTAATACTATATAACGTTATACGTTACATCGTAATACTATATAACGTTATACGTTATAACGTAAAACCATATAACGTTATACGATACAACGTCATACCATATAACGTTATACGTTATAACGTAATACTATATAACGTTACACGTTGTATAGTAATAGTTTATAACGTTATACGTTACATCGTAATAGTATATAACGTTATACGTTATATAGTTTTAGTTTATAACGTTATACGTTATGACGTAATACTATATAACGTTATACGTAATAACGAAATACTATATAACGTTATACGTTATATCGTAATATTACATAACGTTATACGTTATAACGGAATACCATATAACGTTATATCTTATAACGTAATACTATATAACGTTATACGTTATAACGTAATACCATATAACGTTATACGATACATCGTCATACCATATAACGTTATACGTTATAACGTGAATACTGTATAACGGTACACGTTGTATAGTAATAGTTTATAACGTTATGCGTTATGACGTAATACTATATAACGTTATACGTTACATCGTAATACTATATAACGTTATACGTTATATTGTAATAGTTCATAACGTTATACGTTATGAAGTAGTACTATATAACGTTATACGTTGTATAGTAATAGTTTATAACGTTATACGATATAACGTAGTACTATATATCGATACACGTTGTATAGTAATAATATATAACGTTAAACATTACATCTTTATAGTATATAACGTTATACGTTCTATAGTAATAGTTCATAACGTTATACGTTATGACGTAATACTATATAACGTTATACGTTATAACGTAATACTATATAACGTTACACGTTGTATAGTAATAATATATAGCGTTATACATTACATCGTTATAGTATATAAAGGTATACGTTATATAGTAATAGTTTATAGAGTTATACGTCATAACGTAATACTATATAACGTTATACGTTGTATAGTAATAGTTTATAACGTTATACGATATAACGTAGTACTATATAACGATACACGTTGTATAGTAATAATATATAACGTTAAACATTACATCGTAATAGTATATAGCGATATACGTTATATCGTATTACTATATAACGTTATACGTTATAACGTAGTACTATATAACGTTATACGTTATAACGTAATACCATATAACGTTATACGTTATGACGTAATACTATATAACGTTATACGTTATGACGTAATACTATATAACGTTATACGTTACTACGTAATAGTATATAGCGTTACACTTTGTATTGTTATTGTTTATAACGTTATACGTTATAACGTAATACTATATAGCGTTACACGTTGTATAGTAATAGTTTATAACGTTATACGTTATAAGGTAGTACTATATAACGAAACACGTTGTATAGTAATAGTATATAACGTTATACGTTACATCGTAATAGTATATAAAGGTATACGTTATATAGTAATAGTTTATAACGTTATACGTCATAACGTAATACTATATAACGTTATACATTATATTGTAATACCATATAACGTTATACGTTATATAGTAATAGTTTATAACGTTATACGTTGTATAGTAATACTATATATCGTTATACGTTATAACGTAATACCATATAACGTTATACGATATAACGTAATAGTATATAACGCTTTACGTAATAATGTTATAACGGCATACGATATACCGTTACACATTGTATAGTAATAGTATATAACGTTATACGTAATAACGCAATGCCATATAACGTTATACGTTATGACGTAATACTATATAACGTTATACGTTATATCGTAATCCTATATAACGTTACACGTTGTATAGTAATAGCTTATAACGTTATACGTTGTGACGTAATACTATATAACGTTATACGTTATAACGTAATACCATATAACGGTACACGTTTTAACGTAATACTATATAACGTTATACGTTATATCGTAACACTATATAACGTTATACGTTACAACGTAATACCATATAACGTTATACGTTATAACGTAATACCATATAACGTTATACGTTATGACGTAATACTATACAACGCTATACGTTACATCGTAATAGTATATCACGTTACACTTTGTATTGTTATTGTTTATAACGTTATACGTTATAACGTAATACTATATAGCGTTACACGTTGTATAGTAATAGTTTATAACGTTATACGTTATAGCGTAGTACTATATAACGATACACGTTGTATAGTAATAGTATATAACGTTATACGTTACATCGTAATAGTATATAAAGTTATACGTTATATCGTAATACCATATAACTTTATACGTTATATAGTAATAGTTTATAACGTTATACGTTATAACGTAATACTATATAACGTTACACGTTGTATAGTAATAGTTTATAACGTTATATTTACATCGTAATAGTATATAACGTTTTACGTAATAATGTTATAACGGCATACGATATACCGTTACACATTGTACTGTAATACTATATAACGTTATACGTAAAAACGTAATACCATATAACGTTATACGTTACAGCGTAGTACTATATAACGATACACGTTGTATAGTAATAGTATAGAACGTTATACGTAATATCGTAATACTATATAACGTTATACGTTATAACGTAATACCATATAACGTTATATGTTATAACGTAATACCATATAACGTTATACGTTATGACGTAATACTATATAACGTTATACGTTCTATCGTAATACTATATAACGTTATACGTTATAACGTAATAACATATAACGTTATACGTTATAGCGTAATACTATATAACGTTACACGTTATATCGTAATACTATATAACGTTATACGTTATATAGTAATAGTTTATAACCTTATACGTTATGACGTAATACTATAAAACGTTATACGTTATATCGTAATACTATATAACGTTATACGTTATAACGTCATACCATATAACGTTATACGTTATATCGTAATACTATATAACGTTATACGTTATATAGTAATAGTTTATAACGTTATACGTTATAACGTAATACTATATAACGTTATACGTTATAACGTCATACCATATAACGTTATACGTTATATCGTAATACTATATAACGTTACACGTTGTATAGTAATAGTTTATAACGTTATATTTACATCGTAATAGTATATAACGTTATACGTTATATAGTAATAGTTTATAACGTTATACGTTATGACGTAATACTATATAACGTTATACGTTATATCGTAATACTACATAACGTTATACGTTATAACGTAATACCATATAACGTTATTCGTTATGACGTAATACTATATAACGTTCTACGTTATATCGTAATACTATATAACGTTATACGTTGTATAGTAATAGTTTATAACGTTATACGTTATAACGTAATACTATATAACGTCACACGTTGTATAGTAATAGTTTATAACGTTATACTTTATAACGTAGTACTATATAACGATACACGTTGTATAGTAATAGTATATAACGTTATACGTTACGTCGTAATAGTATATAACGTTATACGTTATATAGTAATAGTTTATAACGTTATACGTTATGACGTAATACTTTATAACGTTATACGTTATATCGTAAAACCATATAACGTTATACGTTATGCCGTAATACTATATAGCGTTATACGTAATAACGTAATACTATGTATCGTTACACGTTGTATGGTTATAGTTTATAACGGTATACGTTACATCGTAATGCTAAATAACGTTATACGTTTCAATGTAATACTATAAATCGTTATACGTCATAACGTAATACAATATAACGTTACACGTTGTATAGTAATAGTATATAACGTTATACGTTACGTCGTAATAGTATATAACGTTATACGTTATATAGTAATAGTTTATAACGTTATACGTCATAACGTAATACTATATAACGTTATACATTATATTGTAATACCATATAACGTTATACGTTATATAGTAATAGTTTATAACGTTATACGTTGTATAGTAATACTATATATCGTTATACGTTATAACGTAATACCATATAACGTTATACGATATAACGTAATAGTATATAACGCTTTACGTAATAATGTTATAACGGCATACGATATACCGTTACACATTGTATAGTAATAGTATATAACGTTATACGTAATAACGCAATGCCATATAACGTTATACGTTATGACGTAATACTATATAACGTTATACGTTATATCGTAATCCTATATAACGTTACACGTTGTATAGTAATAGCTTATAACGTTATACGTTGTGACGTAATACTATATAACGTTATACGTTATAACGTAATACCATATAACGGTACACGTTTTAACGTAATACTATATAACGTTATACGTTATATCGTAACACTATATAACGTTATACGTTACAACGTAATACCATATAACGTTATACGTTATAACGTAATACCATATAACGTTATACGTTATGACGTAATACTATACAACGCTATACGTTACATCGTAATAGTATATAACGTTACACCTTGTATTGTTATTGTTTATAACGTTATACGTTATAACGTAATACTATATAGCGTTACACGTTGTATAGTAATAGTTTATAACGTTATACGTTATAACGTAGTACTATATAACGATACACGTTGTATAGTAATAGTATATAACGTTATACGTTACATCGTAATAGTATATAAAGTTATACGTTATATCGTAATACCATATAACTTTATACGTTATATAGTAATAGTTTATAACGTTATACGTTATGACGTAATACTATATAACGTTACACGTTGTATAGTAATAGTTTATAACGTTATATTTACATCGTAATAGTATATAACGTTTTACGTAATAATGTTATAACGGCATACGATATACCGTTACACATTGTACTGTAATACTATATAACGTTATACGTAAAAACGTAATACCATATAACGTTATACGTTACAGCGTAGTACTATATAACGATACACGTTGTATAGTAATAGTATAGAACGTTATACGTAATATCGTAATACTATATAACGTTATACGTTATAACGTAATACCATATAACGTTATATGTTATAACGTAATACCATATAACGTTATACGTTATGACGTAATACTATATAACGTTATACGTTCTATCGTAATACTATATAACGTTATACGTTATAACGTAATAACATATAACGTTATACGTTATAGCGTAATACTATATAACGTTACACGTTATATCGTAATACTATATAACGTTATACGTTATATAGTAATAGTTTATAACCTTATACGTTATGACGTAATACTATAAAACGTTATACGTTATATCGTAATACTATATAACGTTATACGTTATAACGTCATACCATATAACGTTATACGTTATATCGTAATACTATATAACGTTATACGTTATATAGTAATAGTTTATAACGTTATACGTTATGACGTAATACTATATAACGTTATACGTTATAACGTCATACCATATAACGTTATACGTTATATCGTAATACTATATAACGTTACACGTTGTATAGTAATAGTTTATAACGTTATATTTACATCGTAATAGTATATAACGTTATACGTTATATAGTAATAGTTTATAACGTTATACGTTATGACGTAATACTATATAACGTTATACGTTATATCGTAATACTACATAACGTTATACGTTATAACGTAATACCATATAACGTTATACGATATGACGTAATACTATATAACGTTCTACGTTATATCGTAATACTATATAACGTTATACGTTGTATAGTAATAGTTTATAACGTTATACGTTATAACGTAATACTATATAACGTCACACGTTGTATAGTAATAGTTTATAACGTTATACTTTATAACGTAGTACTATATAACGATACACGTTGTATAGTAATAGTATATAACGTTATACGTTACGTCGTAATAGTATATAACGTTATACGTTATATAGTAATAGTTTATAACGTTATACGTTATGACGTAATACTTTATAACGTTATACGTTATATCGTAAAACCATATAACGTTATACGTTATGCCGTAATACTATATAGCGTTATACGTAATAACGTAATACTATGTATCGTTACACGTTGTATGGTTATAGTTTATAACGGTATACGTTACATCGTAATGCTAAATAACGTTATACGTTTCAATGTAATACTATAAATCGTTATACGTCATAACGTAATACAATATAACGTTACACGTTGTATAGTAATAGTATATAACGTTATACGTTACGTCGTAATAGTATATAACGTTATACGTTATATAGTAATAGTTTATAACGTTATACGTTATGACGTAATACTTTATAACGTTATACGTTATAACGTAATACCATATAACGTTATACGTTATAACGTAATACCATATAACGTTATACGTTATGACGTAATACTATATAACGTTATTTGTAGTAACGTAATACTATATATCGTTGCTCGTTTTAACGTAACACCATATAACGTTATACGTTATTACGTAATACCATATAACGTTATACGATACAACGTCGTACCATATAACGTTATACGTTATAACGTGAATACTATATAACGTTACACGTTGTATAGTAATAGTTTATAACGTTATGCGTTATAACGTAATACTATATAACGTTATACGTTACATCGTAATACTATATAACGTTATACGTTATAACGTAATACCATATAACGTTATACGATACAACGTCATACCATATAACGTTATACGTAATGACGTAATACTATATAACGTTATACGTAATATCGTAATACTATATAACGTTATACGTTATAACGTAATACCATATAACGTTATATGTTATAACGTAATACCATATAACGTTATACGTTATAACGTAATACCATATAACGTTATACGATACAACGTCATACCATATAACGTTATACGTTATAACGTGAATACTATATAACGTTACACGTTGTATAGTAATAGTTTATAACGTTATGCGTTATAACGTAATACTATATAACGTTATACGTTACATCGTAATACTATATAACGTTATACGTTATAACGTAATACCATATAACGTTATACGATACAACGTCATACCATATAACGTTATACGTTATAACGTGAATACTATATAACGTTACACGTTGTATAGTAATAGTTTATAACGTTATGCGTTATGACGTAATACTATATAACGTTATACGTTACATCGTAATACTATATAACGTTATACGTTATAACGTAAAACCATATAACGTTATACGATACAACGTCATACCATATAACGTTATACGTTATAACGTAATACTATATAACGTTACACGTTGTATAGTAATAGTTTATAACGTTATACGTTACATCGTAATAGTATATAACGTTATACGTTATATAGTTTTAGTTTATAACGTTATACGTTATGACGTAATACTATATAACGTTATACGTAATAACGAAATACTATATAACGTTATACGTTATATCGTAATATTACATAACGTTATACGTTATAACGGAATACCATATAACGTTATATCTTATAACGTAATACTATATAACGTTATACGTTATAACGTAATACCATATAACGTTATACGATACATCGTCATACCATATAACGTTATACGTTATAACGTGAATACTGTATAACGGTACACGTTGTATAGTAATAGTTTATAACGTTATGCGTTATGACGTAATACTATATAACGTTATACGTTACATCGTAATACTATATAACGTTATACGTTATATTGTAATAGTTCATAACGTTATACGTTATGAAGTAGTACTATATAACGTTATACGTTGTATAGTAATAGTTTATAACGTTATACGATATAACGTAGTACTATATATCGATACACGTTGTATAGTAATAATATATTACGTTAAACATTACATCTTTATAGTATATAACGTTATACGTTCTATAGTAATAGTTCATAACGTTATACGTTATGACGTAATACTATATAACGTTATACGTTATAACGTAATACTATATAACGTTACACGTTGTATAGTAATAATATATAGCGTTATACATTACATCGTTATAGTATATAAAGGTATACGTTATATAGTAATAGTTTATAGAGTTATACGTCATAACGTAATACTATATAACGTTATACGTTGTATAGTAATAGTTTATAACGTTATACGATATAACGTAGTACTATATAACGATACACGTTGTATAGTAATAATATATAACGTTAAACATTACATCGTAATAGTATATAACGATATACGTTATATCGTATTACTATATAACGTTATACGTTATAACGTAGTACTATATAACGTTATACGTTATAACGTAATACCATATAACGTTATACGTTATGACGTAATACTATATAACGTTATACGTTATGACGTAATACTATATAACGTTATACGTTACTACGTAATAGTATATAGCGTTACACTTTGTATTGTTATTGTTTATAACGTTATACGTTATAACGTAATACTATATAGCGTTACACGTTGTATAGTAATAGTTTATAACGTTATACGTTATAAGGTAGTACTATATAACGAAACACGTTGTATAGTAATAGTATATAACGTTATACGTTACATCGTAATAGTATATAAAGGTATACGTTATATAGTAATAGTTTATAACGTTATACGTCATAACGTAATACTATATAACGTTATACATTATATTGTAATACCATATAACGTTATACGTTATATAGTAATAGTTTATAACGTTATACGTTGTATAGTAATACTATATATCGTTATACGTTATAACGTAATACCATATAACGTTATACGATATAACGTAATAGTATATAACGCTTTACGTAATAATGTTATAACGGCATACGATATACCGTTACACATTGTATAGTAATAGTATATAACGTTATACGTAATAACGCAATGCCATATAACGTTATACGTTATGACGTAATACTATATAACGTTATACGTTATAACGTAATAACATATAACGTTATATGTTATAACGTAATACCATATAACGTTATACGTTATGACGTAATACTATATAACGTTATACGTTCTATCGTAATACTATATAACGTTATACGTTATAACGTAATAACATATAACGTTATACGTTATAGCGTAATACTATATAACGTTACACGTTATATCGTAATACTATATAACGTTATACGTTATATAGTAATAGTTTATAACCTTATACGTTATGACGTAATACTATATAACGTTATACGTTATATCGTAATACTATATAACGTTATACGTTATAACGTCATACCATATAACGTTATACGTTATATCGTAATACTATATAACGTTATACGTTATATAGTAATAGTTTATAACGTTATACGTTATGACGTAATACTATATAACGTTATACGTTATAACGTCATACCATATAACGTTATACGTTATAACGTAATACTATATAACGTTACACGTTGTATAGTAATAGTTTATAACGTTATATTTACATCGTAATAGTATATAACGTTATACGTTATATAGTAATAGTTTATAACGTTATACGTTATGACGTAATACTATATAACGTTATACGTTATATCGTAATACTACATAACGTTATACGTTATAACGTAATACCATATAACGTTATTCGTTATGACGTAATACTATATAACGTTCTACGTTATATCGTAATACTATATAACGTTATACGTTGTATAGTAATAGTTTATAACGTTATACGTTATAACGTAATACTATATAACGTCACACGTTGTATAGTAATAGTATATAACGTTATACGTTATAACGTAGTACTATATAACGATACACGTTGTATAGTAATAGTATATAACGTTATACGTTACGTCGTAATAGTATATAACGTTATACGTTATATAGTAATAGTTTATAACGTTATACGTTATGACGTAATACTTTATAACGTTATACGTTATATCGTAAAACCATATAACGTTATACGTTATGCCGTAATACTATATAGCGTTATACGTAATAACGTAATACTATGTATCGTTACACGTTGTATGGTTATAGTTTATAACGGTATACGTTACATCGTAATGCTAAATAACGTTATACGTTTCAATGTAATACTATAAATCGTTATACGTCATAACGTAATACAATATAACGTTACACGTTGTATAGTAATAGTATATAACGTTATACGTTACGTCGTAATAGTATATAACGTTATACGTTATATAGTAATAGTTTATAACGTTATACGTTATGACGTAATACTTTATAACGTTATACGTTATAACGTAATACCATATAACGTTATACGTTATAACGTAATACCATATAACGTTATACGTTATGACGTAATACTATATAACGTTATTTGTAGTAACGTAATACTATATATCGTTGCTCGTTTTAACGTAACACCATATAACGTTATACGTTATTACGTAATACCATATAACGTTATACGATACAACGTCGTACCATATAACGTTATACGTTATAACGTGAATACTATATAACGTTACACGTTGTATAGTAATAGTTTATAACGTTATGCGTTATAACGTAATACTATATAACGTTATACGTTACATCGTAATACTATATAACGTTATACGTTATAACGTAATACCATATAACGTTATACGATACAACGTCATACCATATAACGTTATACGTAATGACGTAATACTATATAACGTTATACGTAATATCGTAATACTATATAACGTTATACGTTATAACGTAATACCATATAACGTTATATGTTATAACGTAATACCATATAACGTTATACGTTATAACGTAATACCATATAACGTTATACGATACAACGTCATACCATATAACGTTATACGTTATAACGTGAATACTATATAACGTTACACGTTGTATAGTAATAGTTTATAACGTTATGCGTTATAACGTAATACTATATAACGTTATACGTTACATCGTAATACTATATAACGTTATACGTTATAACGTAATACCATATAACGTTATACGATACAACGTCATACCATATAACGTTATACGTTATAACGTGAATACTATATAACGTTACACGTTGTATAGTAATAGTTTATAACGTTATGCGTTATGACGTAATACTATATAACGTTATACGTTACATCGTAATACTATATAACGTTATACGTTATAACGTAAAACCATATAACGTTATACGATACAACGTCATACCATATAACGTTATACGTTATAACGTAATACTATATAACGTTACACGTTGTATAGTAATAGTTTATAACGTTATACGTTACATCGTAATAGTATATAACGTTATACGTTATATAGTTTTAGTTTATAACGTTATACGTTATGACGTAATACTATATAACGTTATACGTAATAACGAAATACTATATAACGTTATACGTTATATCGTAATATTACATAACGTTATACGTTATAACGGAATACCATATAACGTTATATCTTATAACGTAATACTATATAACGTTATACGTTATAACGTAATACCATATAACGTTATACGATACATCGTCATACCATATAACGTTATACGTTATAACGTGAATACTGTATAACGGTACACGTTGTATAGTAATAGTTTATAACGTTATGCGTTATGACGTAATACTATATAACGTTATACGTTACATCGTAATACTATATAACGTTATACGTTATATTGTAATAGTTCATAACGTTATACGTTATGAAGTAGTACTATATAACGTTATACGTTGTATAGTAATAGTTTATAACGTTATACGATATAACGTAGTACTATATATCGATACACGTTGTATAGTAATAATATATTACGTTAAACATTACATCTTTATAGTATATAACGTTATACGTTCTATAGTAATAGTTCATAACGTTATACGTTATGACGTAATACTATATAACGTTATACGTTATAACGTAATACTATATAACGTTACACGTTGTATAGTAATAATATATAGCGTTATACATTACATCGTTATAGTATATAAAGGTATACGTTATATAGTAATAGTTTATAGAGTTATACGTCATAACGTAATACTATATAACGTTATACGTTGTATAGTAATAGTTTATAACGTTATACGATATAACGTAGTACTATATAACGATACACGTTGTATAGTAATAATATATAACGTTAAACATTACATCGTAATAGTATATAACGATATACGTTATATCGTATTACTATATAACGTTATACGTTATAACGTAGTACTATATAACGTTATACGTTATAACGTAATACCATATAACGTTATACGTTATGACGTAATACTATATAACGTTATACGTTATGACGTAATACTATATAACGTTATACGTTACTACGTAATAGTATATAGCGTTACACTTTGTATTGTTATTGTTTATAACGTTATACGTTATAACGTAATACTATATAGCGTTACACGTTGTATAGTAATAGTTTATAACGTTATACGTTATAAGGTAGTACTATATAACGAAACACGTTGTATAGTAATAGTATATAACGTTATACGTTACATCGTAATAGTATATAAAGGTATACGTTATATAGTAATAGTTTATAACGTTATACGTCATAACGTAATACTATATAACGTTATACATTATATTGTAATACCATATAACGTTATACGTTATATAGTAATAGTTTATAACGTTATACGTTGTATAGTAATACTATATATCGTTATACGTTATAACGTAATACCACATAACGTTATACGTTATAACGTAATAGTATATAACGCTTTACGTAATAATGTTATAACGGCATACGATATACCGTTACACATTGTATAGTAATAGTATATAACGTTATACGTAATAACGCAATACCATATAACGTTATACGTTATGACGTAATACTATATAACGTTATACGTTATATCGTAATCCTATATAACGTTACACGTTGTATAGTAATAGCTTATAACGTTATACGTTGTGACGTAATACTATATAACGTTATACGTTATAACGTAATACCATATAACGGTACACGTTTTAACGTAATACTATATAACGTTATACGTTATATCGTAACACTATATAACGTTATACGTTACAACGTAATACCATATAACGTTATACGTTATAACGTAATACCATATAACGTTATACGTTATGACGTAATACTATACAACGCTATACGTTACATCGTAATAGTATATCACGTTACACTTTGTATTGTTATTGTTTATAACGTTATACGTTATAACGTAATACTATATAGCGTTACACGTTGTATAGTAATAGTTTATAACGTTATACGTTATAACGTAGTACTATATAACGATACACGTTGTATAGTAATAGTATATAACGTTATACGTTACATCGTAATAGTATATAAAGTTATACGTTATATCGTAATACCATATAACTTTATACGTTATATAGTAATAGTTTATAACGTTATACGTTATGACGTAATACTATATAACGTTACACGTTGTATAGTAATAGTTTATAACGTTATATTTACATCGTAATAGTATATAACGTTTTACGTAATAATGTTATAACGGCATACGATATACCGTTACACATTGTACTGTAATACTATATAACGTTATACGTAAAAACGTAATACCATATAACGTTATACGTTACAGCGTAGTACTATATAACGATACACGTTGTATAGTAATAGTATAGAACGTTATACGTAATATCGTAATACTATATAACGTTATACGTTATAACGTAATACCATATAACGTTATATGTTATAACGTAATACCATATAACGTTATACGTTATGACGTAATACTATATAACGTTATACGTTATATCGTAATACTATATAACGTTATACGTTATAACGTAATAACATATAACGTTATACGTTATAGCGTAATACTATATAACGTTACACGTTATATCGTAATACTATATAACGTTATACGTTATATAGTAATAGTTTATAACCTTATACGTTATGACGTAATACTATATAACGTTATACGTTATATCGTAATACTATATAACGTTATACGTTATAACGTCATACCATATAACGTTATACGTTATATCGTAATACTATATAACGTTATACGTTATATAGTAATAGTTTATAACGTTATACGTTATGACGTAATACTATATAACGTTATACGTTATAACGTCATACCATATAACGTTATACGTTATATCGTAATACTATATAACGTTACACGTTGTATAGTAATAGTTTATAACGTTATATTTATATCGTAATAGTATATAACGTTATACGTTATATAGTAATAGTTTATAACGTTATACGTTATGACGTAATACTATATAACGTTATACGTTATATCGTAATACTACATAACGTTATACGTTATAACGTAATACCATATAACGTTATTCGTTATGACGTAATACTATATAACGTTCTACGTTATATCGTAATACTATATAACGTTATACGTTGTATAGTAATAGTTTATAACGTTATACGTTATAACGTAATACTATATAACGTCACACGTTGTATAGTAATAGTATATAACGTTATACTTTATAACGTAGTACTATATAACGATACACGTTGTATAGTAATAGTATATAACGTTATACGTTACGTCGTAATAGTATATAACGTTATACGTTATATAGTAATAGTTTATAACGTTATACGTTATGACGTAATACTTTATAACGTTATACGTTATATCGTAAAACCATATAACGTTATACGTTATGCCGTAATACTATATAGCGTTATACGTAATAACGTAATACTATGTATCGTTACACGTTGTATGGTTATAGTTTATAACGGTATACGTTACATCGTAATGCTAAATAACGTTATACGTTTCAATGTAATACTATAAATCGTTATACGTCATAACGTAATACAATATAACGTTACACGTTGTATAGTAATAGTATATAACGTTATACGTTACGTCGTAATAGTATATAACGTTATACGTTATATAGTAATAGTTTATAACGTTATACGTTATGACGTAATACTTTATAACGTTATACGTTATAACGTAATACCATATAACGTTATACGTTATGACGTAATACTATATAACGTTATTTGTAATAACGTAATACTATATATCGTTGCACCTTTTAACGTAACACCATATAACGTTATACGTTATATCGTAATACTACATAACGTTATACGTTATAACGTAATACCATATAACGTTATTCGTTATGACGTAATACTATATAACGTTCTACGTTATGTCGTAATACTATATAACGTTATACGTTGTATAGTAATAGTTTGTAACGTTATACGTTATGACGTAATACTATATAACGTTATACGTTGTATGGTAATAGTTTATAACGTTATACGATATAACGTAGTACTATATAACGATACACGTTGTATAGTAATAATATATAACGTTAAACATTACATCGTAATAGTATATAACGTTATACGTTATATAGTAATAGTTTATAACCTTATACGTTATGACGTAATACTATATAACGTTATACGTTATATCGTAATACTGTATAACGTTATACGTTATAACGTAATACCGTATAACGTTATTCGTTATGACGTAATACTATATAACGTTCTACGTTATATCGTAATACTATATAACGTTATACGTTATATAGTAATAGTTTATAACGTTATACGTTATGACGTAATACTATATAACGTTATACGTTGTATAGTAATAGTTTATAACGTTATACGATATAACGTAGTACTATATAACGATACACGTTGTATAGTAATAATATATAACGTTAAACATTACATCGTAATAGTATATAACGTTATACGTTATGACGTAATACTATATAACGTTATACGTTATAACGTAATACTATATAACGTTATACGTTGTATAGTAATAGTTTATAACGTTATACGTTATAACGTAGTACTATACAACGTTATACGTCACATCGTAATAGTATATCGTTACACTTTGTATAGTTATTGTTTATAACGTTATACGTTATAACGTAATACTGTATAACGTTACACGTTGTATAGTAATAGTATATAACGTTATACTTTATAACGTAGTACTATATAGCGATACACGTTGTATAGTAATAGTATATAACGTTATACGTTACGTCGTAATAGTATATAACGTTATACGTTATATAGTAATAGCTTATAACGTTATACGTTATGACGTAATACTTTATAACGTTATACGTTATATCGTAAAACCATATAACGTTATACGTTATGCCGTAATACTATATAGCGTTATACGTAATAACGTAATACTATATATCGTTACACGTTGTATGGTTATAGTTTATAACGGTATTCGTTACATCGTAATACTAAATAACGTTATACGTTTTAATGTAATACTATAAATCGTTATACGTCATAACGTAATACAATATAACGTTGCACGTTGTATAGTAATAGTATATAACGTTATACGTTACGTCGTAATAGTATATAACGTTATACGTTATATAGTAATAGTTTATAACGTTATACGTTATATAGTAATAGTTTATAACGTTATACGTTATAACGTGGTACTATATAACGTTACACGTTGTATAGTAGTAGTATATAGCGTTATACATTACACCGTTATAGTATATAAAGGTATACGTTATATAGTAATAGTTTATAACCTTATACGTTATGACGTAATACTATATAACGTTATACGTTATATCGTAATACTATATAACGTTATACGTTATAACGTAATACCATATAACGTTATACGTTATAACGTAATACTATATAACGTTACACGTTGTATAGTAATAGTTTATAACGTTATATTTACATCGTAATAGTATATAACGTTATACGTTATATAGTAATAGTTTATAACCTTAAACGTTATGACGTAATACTATATAACGTTATTTGTAATAACGTAATACTATATATCGTTGCACGTTTTAACGTAACACCATATAACGTTATACGTTATTACGTAATACTACATAACGTTATACATTACATCGTAATACCATATAACGTTATACGTTATATAGTAATAGTTTATAACGTTATACGTTATAACGTGGTACTATATAACGTTACACGTTGTATAGTAGTAGTATATAGCGTTATACATTACACCGTTATAGTATATAAAGGTATACGTTATATAGTAATAGTTTATAACCTTATACGTTATGACGTAATACTATATAACGTTATACGTTATATCGTAATACTATATAACGTTATACGTTATAACGTAATACCATATAACGTTATACGTTATAACGTAATACTATATAACGTTACACGTTGTATAGTAATAGTTTATAACGTTATATTTACATCGTAATAGTATATAACGTTATACGTTATATAGTAATAGTTTATAACCTTAAACGTTATGACGTAATACTATATAACGTTATACGTTGTATAGTAATAGTTTATAACGTTATACGATATAACGTAGTACTATATAACGATGCACGTGGTATGGTAATAATATATAACGTTAAACATTACATCGTAATAGAATATAACGTTATACGTTATATAGTAATAGTTTATAACCTTAAACGTTATGACGTAATACTATATAACGTTATACGTTATATCGTAATACTATATAACGTTATACGTTATAACGTAATACCATATAACGTTATACGTTATAACGTAATACAATATAAAGTTACACGTTGTATAGTAATAGTTTATAACGTTATATTTACATCGCGATAGTATATAAAGTTATACATTATATAGTAATAGTTTATAACGTTATACGTTATGACGTAATACTATATAACGTTATACGTTATATTGTAATACTACATAACGTTATACGTTATAACGTAATACCATATAACGTTATTCGTTATGACGTAATACTATATAACGTTCTACGTTATACCGTAATACTATATAACGTTATACGTTGTATAGTAATAGTTTATAACGTTATACGTTATGACGTAATACTATATAACGTTATACGTTATAACGTAATACTATATAACGTTACACGTTGTATAGTAATAGTTTATAACGTTATATTTACATCGTAATAGTATATAACGTTATACGTTATATAGTAATAGTTTATAACGTTATACGTTATGACGTAATACTATATAACGTTATACGTTATATCGTAATACTATATAACGTTATACGTTATATAGTAATAGTTTATAACGTTATACGTTATGACGTAATACTTTATAACGTTATACGTTATAACGTAATACCATATAACGTTATACGTTATGACGTAATACTATATAACGTTATTTGTAGTAACGTAATACTATATATCGTTGCTCGTTTTAACGTAACACCATATAACGTTATACGTTATTACGTAATACCATATAACGTTATACGATACAACGTCGTACCATATAACGTTATACGTTATAACGTGAATACTATATAACGTTACTCGTTGTATAGTAATAGTTTATAACGTTATGCGTTATAACGTAATACTATATAACGTTATACGTTACATCGTAATACTATATAACGTTATACGTTATAACGTAATACCATATAACGTTATACGATACAACGTCATACCATATAACGTTATACGTAATGACGTAATACTATATAACGTTATACGTAATATCGTAATACTATATAACGTTATACGTTATAACGTAATACCATATAACGTTATATGTTATAACGTAATACCATATAACGTTATACGTTATAACGTAATACCATATAACGTTATACGATACAACGTCATACCATATAACGTTATACGTTATAACGTGAATACTATATAACGTTACACGTTGTATAGTAATAGTTTATAACGTTATGCGTTATGACGTAATACTATATAACGTTATACGTTACATCGTAATACTATATAACGTTATACGTTATAACGTAAAACCATATAACGTTATACGATACAACGTCATACCATATAACGTTATACGTTATAACGTAATACTATATAGCGTTACACGTTGTATAGTAATAGTTTATAACGTTATACGTTATAAGGTAGTACTATATAACGAAACACGTTGTATAGTAATAGTATATAACGTTATACGTTACATCGTAATAGTATATAAAGGTATACGTTATATAGTAATAGTTTATAACGTTATACGTCATAACGTAATACTATATAACGTTATACATTATATTGTAATACCATATAACGTTATACGTTATATAGTAATAGTTTATAACGTTATACGTTGTATAGTAATACTATATATCGTTATACGTTATAACGTAATACCATATAACGTTATACGATATAACGTAATAGTATATAACGCTTTACGTAATAATGTTATAACGGCATACGATATACCGTTACACATTGTATAGTAATAGTATATAACGTTATACGTAATAACGCAATGCCATATAACGTTATACGTTATGACGTAATACTATATAACGTTATACGTTATATCGTAATCCTATATAACGTTACACGTTGTATAGTAATAGCTTATAACGTTATACGTTGTGACGTAATACTATATAACGTTATACGTTATGACGTAATACTATACAACGCTATACGTTACATCGTAATAGTATATCACGTTACACTTTGTATTGTTATTGTTTATAACGTTATACGTTATAACGTAATACCATATAACGTTATACGTTATGACGTAATACTATACAACGCTATACGTTACATCGTAATAGTATATCACGTTACACTTTGTATTGTTATTGTTTATAACGTTATACGTTATAACGTAATACTATATAGCGTTACACGTTGTATAGTAATAGTTTATAACGTTATACGTTATAGCGTAGTACTATATAACGATACACGTTGTATAGTAATAGTATATAACGTTATACGTTACATCGTAATAGTATATAAAGTTATACGTTATATCGTAATACCATATAACTTTATACGTTATATAGTAATAGTTTATAACGTTATACGTTATGACGTAATACTATATAACGTTACACGTTGTATAGTAATAGTTTATAACGTTATATTTACATCGTAATAGTATATAACGTTTTACGTAATAATGTTATAACGGCATACGATATACCGTTACACATTGTACTGTAATACTATATAACGTTATACGTTCTATCGTAATACTATATAACGTTATACGTTATAACGTAATAACATATAACGTTATACGTTATAGCGTAATACTATATAACGTTACACGTTATATCGTAATACTATATAACGTTATACGTTATATAGTAATAGTTTATAACCTTATACGTTATGACGTAATACTATATAACGTTATACGTTATATCGTAATACTATATAACGTTATACGTTATAACGTCATACCATATAACGTTATACGTTATATCGTAATACTATATAACGTTATACGTTATATAGTAATAGTTTATAACGTTATACGTTATGACGTAATACTATATAACGTTATACGTTATAACGTCATACCATATAACGTTATACGTTATATCGTAATACTATATAACGTTACACGTTGTATAGTAATAGTTTATAACGTTATATTTACATCGTAATAGTATATAACGTTATACGTTATATAGTAATAGTTTATAACGTTATACGTTATGACGTAATACTATATAACGTTATACGTTATATCGTAATACTACATAACGTTATACGTTATAACGTAATACCATATAACGTTATTCGTTATGACGTAATACTATATAACGTTCTACGTTATATCGTAATACTATATAACGTTATACGTTGTATAGTAATAGTTTATAACGTTATACGTTATAACGTAATACTATATAACGTCACACGTTGTATAGTAATAGTATATAACGTTATACTTTATAACGTAGTACTATATAACGATACACGTTGTATAGTAATAGTATATAACGTTATACGTTACGTCGTAATAGTATATAACGTTATACGTTATATAGTAATAGTTTATAACGTTATACGTTATGACGTAATACTTTATAACGTTATACGTTATATCGTAAAACCATATAACGTTATACGTTATGCCGTAATACTATATAGCGTTATACGTAATAACGTAATACTATGTATCGTTACACGTTGTATGGTTATAGTTTATAACGGTATACGTTACATCGTAATGCTAAATAACGTTATACGTTTCAATGTAATACTATAAATCGTTATACGTCATAACGTAATACAATATAACGTTACACGTTGTATAGTAATAGTATATAACGTTATACGTTACGTCGTAATAGTATATAACGTTATACGTTATATAGTAATAGTTTATAACGTTATACGTTATGACGTAATACTTTATAACGTTATACGTTATAACGTAATACCATATAACGTTATACGTTATGACGTAATACTATATAACGTTATTTGTAATAACGTAATACTATATATCGTTGCACCTTTTAACGTAACACCATATAACGTTATACGTTATATCGTAATACTACATAACGTTATACGTTATAACGTAATACCATATAACGTTATTCGTTATGACGTAATACTATATAACGTTCTACGTTATGTCGTAATACTATATAACGTTATACGTTGTATAGTAATAGTTTGTAACGTTATACGTTATGACGTAATACTATATAACGTTATACGTTGTATGGTAATAGTTTATAACGTTATACGATATAACGTAGTACTATATAACGATACACGTTGTATAGTAATAATATATAACGTTAAACATTACATCGTAATAGTATATAACGTTATACGTTATATAGTAATAGTTTATAACCTTATACGTTATGACGTAATACTATATAACGTTATACGTTATATCGTAATACTGTATAACGTTATACGTTGTATCGTAATACTATATAACGTTATACGTTATAACGTAATACCATATAACGTTATACGTTAAAACGTAATACTATATAACGTTACACGTTGTATAGTAATAGTTTATAACGTTATATTTACATCTTAATAGTATATAACGTTATACGTTATATAGTAATAGTTTATAACGTTATACGTTATGACGTAATACTATATAACGTTATACGTTATATCGTAATACTACATAACGTTATACGTTATAACGTAATACCGTATAACGTTATTCGTTATGACGTAATACTATATAACGTTCTACGTTATATCGTAATACTATATAACGTTATACGTTATATAGTAATAGTTTATAACGTTATACGTTATGACGTAATACTATATAACGTTATACGTTGTATAGTAATAGTTTATAACGTTATACGATATAACGTAGTACTATATAACGATACACGTTGTATAGTAATAATATATAACGTTAAACATTACATCGTAATAGTATATAACGTTATACGTTATGACGTAATACTATATAACGTTATACGTTATAACGTAATACTATATAACGTTATACGTTGTATAGTAATAGTTTATAACGTTATACGTTATAACGTAGTACTATACAACGTTATACGTTACATCGTAATAGTATATCGTTACACTTTGTATAGTTATTGTTTATAACGTTATACGTTATAACGTAATACTGTATAACGTTACACGTTGTATAGTAATAGTATATAACGTTATACTTTATAACGTAGTACTATATAGCGATACACGTTGTATAGTAATAGTATATAACGTTATACGTTACGTCGTAATAGTATATAACGTTATACGTTATATAGTAATAGTTTATAACGTTATACGTTATGACGTAATACTTTATAACGTTATACGTTATATCGTAAAACCATATAACGTTATACGTTATGCCGTAATACTATATAGCGTTATACGTAATAACGTAATACTATATATCGTTACACGTTGTATGGTTATAGTTTATAACGGTATTCGTTACATCGTAATACTAAATAACGTTATACGTTTTAATGTAATACTATAAATCGTTATACGTCATAACGTAATACAATATAACGTTGCACGTTGTATAGTAATAGTATATAACGTTATACGTTACGTCGTAATAGTATATAACGTTATACGTTATATAGTAATAGTTTATAACGTTATACGTTATATAGTAATAGTTTATAACGTTATACGTTATAACGTGGTACTATATAACGTTACACGTTGTATAGTAGTAGTATATAGCGTTATACATTACACCGTTATAGTATATAAAGGTATACGTTATATAGTAATAGTTTATAACCTTATACGTTATGACGTAATACTATATAACGTTATACGTTATATCGTAATACTATATAACGTTATACGTTATAACGTAATACCATATAACGTTATACGTTATAACGTAATACTATATAACGTTACACGTTGTATAGTAATAGTTTATAACGTTATATTTACATCGTAATAGTATATAACGTTATACGTTATATAGTAATAGTTTATAACCTTAAACGTTATGACGTAATACTATTTAACGTTATTTGTAATAACGTAATACTATATATCGTGGCACGTTTTAACGTAACACCATATAACGTTATACGTTATTACGTAATACTACATAACGTTATACATTATATCGTAATACCATATAACGTTATACGTTATATAGTAATAGTTTATAACGTTATACGTTATAACGTGGTACTATATAACGTTACACGTTGTATAGTAGTAGTATATAGCGTTATACATTACACCGTTATAGTATATAAAGGTATACGTTATATAGTAATAATTTATAACCTTATACGTTATGACGTAATACTATATAACGTTATACGTTATATCGTAATACTATATAACGTTATACGTTATAACGTAATACCATATAACGTTATACGTTATAACGTAATACTATATAACGTTACACGTTGTATAGTAATAGTTTATAACGTTATATTTACATCGTAATAGTATATAACGTTATACGTTATATAGTAATAGTTTATAACCTTAAACGTTATGACGTAATACTATATAACGTTATACGTTGTATAGTAATAGTTTATAACGTTATACGATATAACGTAGTACTATATAACGATGCACGTGGTATGGTAATAATATATAACGTTAAACATTACATCGTAATAGAATATAACGTTATACGTTATATAGTAATAGTTTATAACCTTAAACGTTATGACGTAATACTATATAACGTTATACGTTATATCGTAATACTATATAACGTTATACGTTATAACGTAATACCATATAACGTTATACGTTATAACGTAATACTATATAAAGTTACACGTTGTATAGTAATAGTTTATAACGTTATATTTACATCGCGATAGTATATAAAGTTATACATTATATAGCAATAGTTTATAACGTTATACGTTATGACGTAATACTATATAACGTTATACGTTATATTGTAATACTACATAACGTTATACGTTATAACGTAATACCATATAACGTTATTCGTTATGACGTAATACTATATAACGTTCTACGTTATACCGTAATACTATATAACGTTATACGTTGTATAGTAATAGTTTATAACGTTATACGTTATGACGTAATACTATATAACGTTATACGTTATAACGTAATACTATATAACGTTACACGTTGTATAGTAATAGTTTATAACGTTATATTTACATCGTAATAGTATACAACGTTATACGTTATATAGTAATAGTTTATAACGTTATACGTTATGACGTAATACTATATAACGTTATACGTTATATCGTAATACTACATAACGTTATACGTTATAACGTAATACCATATAACGTTATTCGTTATGACGTAATACTATATAACGTTCTACGTTATATCGTAATACTATATAACGTTATACGTTATATAGTAATAGTTTATAACGTTATACGTTATGACGTAATACTTTATAACGTTATACGTTATAACGTAATACCATATAACGTTATACGTTATGACGTAATACTATATAACGTTATTTGTAGTAACGTAATACTATATATCGTTGCTCGTTTTAACGTAACACCATATAACGTTATACGTTATTACGTAATACCATATAACGTTATACGATACAACGTCGTACCATATAACGTTATACGTTATAACGTGAATACTATATAACGTTACACGTTGTATAGTAATAGTTTATAACGTTATGCGTTATAACGTAATACTATATAACGTTATACGTTACATCGTAATACTATATAACGTTATACGTTATAACGTAATACCATATAACGTTATACGATACAACGTCATACCATATAACGTTATACGTAATGACGTAATACTATATAACGTTATACGTAATATCGTAATACTATATAACGTTATACGTTATAACGTAATACCATATAACGTTATATGTTATAACGTAATACCATATAACGTTATACGTTATAACGTAATACCATATAACGTTATACGATACAACGTCATACCATATAACGTTATACGTTATAACGTGAATACTATATAACGTTACACGTTGTATAGTAATAGTTTATAACGTTATGCGTTATAACGTAATACTATATAACGTTATACGTTACATCGTAATACTATATAACGTTATACGTTATAACGTAATACCATATAACGTTATACGATACAACGTCATACCATATAACGTTATACGTTATAACGTGAATACTATATAACGTTACACGTTGTATAGTAATAATATATAACGTTAAACATTACATCGTAATAGTATATAACGTTATGCGTTATATAGTTGTAGTTTATAACGTTATACGTTACGACGTAATACTATATAACGTTATTTGTAATAACGTAATACTATATATCGTTGCACGTTTTAACGTAACACCATATAACGTTATACGTTATTACGTAATACTATATAACGTTATACATTATATCGTAGTACCATATAACGTTATACGTTATATAGTAATAGTTTATAACGTTATACGTTATAACGTAGAACTATATAACGTTACACGTTGTATAGTAGTAGTAAATAGCGTTATACATTACATCGTTATAGTATATAACGTTATACGTTATATCGAAATACTATATAACGTTATACGTTATATAGTAATAGTTTATAACGTTATACGTTATGACGTAATACTATATAACGTTATACGTTGTATAGTAATAGTTTGTAACGTTATACGATATAACGTAGTACTATATACCGGTACACGTTGAATAGTAATAATATATAACGTTAAACATTACATCGTAATAGTATATAGCGTTATACGTTATATCGTAATACTATATAACGTTACACGTTGTATAGTAATAGTTTATAACGTTATATTTACATCGTAATAGTATATAACGTTATACGTTATATAGTAATAGTTTATAACGTTATATTTACATCGTAATAGTATATAACGTTATACGTTATATAGTAATAGTTTATAACGTTATACGTTATGACGTAATACTATATAACGTTATACGTTATATCGTAATACTACATAACGTTATACGTTATAACGTAATACCGTATAACGTTATTCGTTATGACGTAATACTATATAACGTTCTACGTTATATCGTAATACTATATAACGTTATACGTTATATAGTAATAGTTTATAACGTTATACGTTATGACGTAATACTATATAACGTTATACGTAGTATAGTAATAGTTTATAACGTTATACGATATAACGTAGTACTACATAACGATACACGTTGTATAGTAATAATATATAACGTTAAACATTACATCGTAATAGTATATAACGTTATACGTTATATAGTAATAGTTTATAACGTTATACGTTATAACGTAGTACTATATAACGTTACACGTTGTATAGTAGTAGTAAATAGCGTTATACATTACATCGTTATAGTATATAACGTTATACGTTATATCGAAATACTATATAACGTTATACGTTATATAGTAATAGTTTATAACGTTATACGTTATGACGTAATACTATATAACGTTATACGTTGTATAGTAATAGTTTGTAATGTTATACGATATAACGTAGTACTATATAACGGTACACGTTGTATAGTAATAATATATAACGTTAAACATTACATCGTAATAGTATATAACGTTATACGTTATATCGTAATACTATATAACGTTACACGTTGTATAGTAATAGTTTATAACGTTGTATTTACATCGTAATAGTATATAACGTTATACGTTATATAGTAATAGTTTATAACGTTATATTTACATCGTAATAGTATATAACGTTATACGTTATATAGTAATAGTTTATAACGTTATACGTTATGACGTAATACTATATAACGTTATACGTTATATCGTAATACTACATAACGTTATACGTTATAACGTAATACCGTATAACGTTATTCGTTATGACGTAATACTATATAACGTTCTACGTTATATCGTAATACTATATAACGTTATACGTTATATAGTAATAGTTTATAACGTTATACGTTATGACGTAATACTATATAACGTTATACGTTGTATAGTAATAGTTTATAACGTTATACGATATAACGTAGTACTATATAACGATACACGTTGTATAGTAATAATATATAACGTTAAACATTACATCGTAATAGTATATAACGTTATGCGTTATATAGTTGTAGTTTATAACGTTATACGTTACGACGTAATACTATATAACGTTATACGTTATAACGTAATACTATATAACGTTATACGTTGTATAGTAATAGTTTATAACGTTATACGTTATAACGTAGTACTATACAACGTTATACTTTACATCGTAATAGTATATCGTTACACTTTGTAT
Source organism: Bombus terrestris (assembly GCF_910591885.1). NCBI lineage: Eukaryota > Metazoa > Arthropoda > Insecta > Hymenoptera > Apidae > Bombus > Bombus terrestris. The sequence goes on along the minus strand of NC_063271.1, from coordinate 16,992,172 downwards.
AGTTATTGTTTATAACGTTATACGTTATAACGTAATACTGTATAACGTTACACGTTGTATAGTAATAGTATATAACGTTATACTTTATAACGTAGTACTATATAACGATACACGTTGTATAGTAATAGTATATAACGTTATACGTTACGTCGTAATAGTATATAACGTTATACGTTATATAGTAATAGTTTATAACGTTATACGTTATGACGTAATACTTTATAACGTTATACGTTATATCGTAAAACCATATAACGTTATACGTTATGCCGTAATACTATATAGCGTTATACGTAATAACGTAATACTATATATCGTTACACGTTGTATGGTTATAGTTTATAACGGTATACGTTACATCGTAATACTAAATAACGTTATACGTTTTAATGTAATACTATAAATCGTTATACGTCATAACGTAATACAATATAACGTTGCACGTTGTATAGTAATAGTATATAACGTTATACGTTACGTCGTAATAGTATATAACGTTATACGTTATATAGTAATAGTTTATAACGTTATACGTTATGACGTAATACTTTATAACGTTATACGTTAAAACGTAATACCATATAACGTTATACGTTATGACGTAATACTATATAACGTTATTTGTAATAACGTAATACTATATATCGTTGCACGTTTTAACGTAACACCATATAACGTTATACGTTATTACGTAATACTACATAACGTTATACATTATATCGTAATACCATATAACGTTATACGTTATATAGTAATAGTTTATAACGTTATACGTTATAACGTGGTACTATATAACGTTACACGTTGTATAGTAGTAGTATATAGCGTTATACATTACACCGTTATAGTATATAAAGGTATACGTTATATAGTAATAGTTTATAACCTTATACGTTATGACGTAATACTATATAACGTTATACGTTATATCGTAATACTATATAACGTTATACGTTATAACGTAATACCATATAACGTTATACGTTATAACGTAATACTATATAACGTTACACGTTGTATAGTAATAGTTTATAACGTTATATTTACATCGTAATAGTATATAACGTTATACGTTATATTTACATCGTAATAGTATATAACGTTATACGTTATATAGTAATAGTTTATAACCTTAAACGTTATGACGTAATACTATATAACGTTATACGTTGTATAGTAATAGTTTATAACGTTATACGATATAACGTAGTACTATATAACGATGCACGTTGTATGGTAATAATATATAACGTTAAACATTACATCGTAATAGAATATAACGTTATACGTTATATAGTAATAGTTTATAACCTTAAACGTTATGACGTAATACTATATAACGTTATACGTTATATCGTAATACTATATAACGTTATACGTCATAACGTAATACCATATAACGTTATACGTTATAACGTAATACTATATAACGTTACACGTTGTATAGTAATAGTTTATAACGTTATATTTACATCGTAATAGTATATAACGTTATACGTTATATAGTAATAGTTTATAACGTTATACGTTATGACGTAATACTATATAACGTTATACGTTATATCGTAATACAACATAACGTTATACGTTATAACGTAATACCATATAACGTTATTCGTTATGACGTAATACTATATAACGTTCTACGTTATATCGTAATACTGTATAACGTTATACGTTATATAGTAATAGTTTATAACGTTATACGTTATGACGTAATACTTTATAACGTTATACGTTATAACGTAATACCATATAACGTTATACGTTATGACGTAATACTATATAACGTTATTTGTAATAACGTAATACTAAATATCGTTGCACGTTTTAACGTAACACCATATAACGTTATACGTTATTACGTAATACTATATAACGTTATACATTATATCGTAGTACCATATAACGTTATACGTTATATAGTAATAGTTTATAACGTTATACGATATAACGTAGTACTATATAACGTTACACGTTGTATAGTAGTAGTAAATAGCGTTATACATTACATCGTTATAGTATATAACGTTATACGTTATATCGAAATACTATATAACGTTATACGTTATATAGTAATAGTTTATAACGTTATACGTTATGACGTAATACTATATAACGTTATACGTTGTATAGTAATAGTTTGTAACGTTATACGATATAACGTAGTACTATATAACGGTACACGTTGTATAGTAATAATATATAACGTTAAACATTACATCGTAATAGTATATAACGTTATACGTTATATCGTAATACTATATAACGTTATACGTTATAACGTAGTACTATATAACGTTATACGTTATAACGTAATACCATATAACGTTATACGTTATGACGTAATACTATATAACGTTATACGTTATGACGTATTACTATACAACGTTATACGTTACTACGTAATAGTATATAACGTTACACTTTGTATTGTTATTGTTTATAACGTTATATGTTATAACGTAATACTATATAGCGTTGCACGTTGTATAGTAATAGTTTTTAACGTTATACGTTATAAGGTAGTACTATATAACCAAACACGTTGTATAGTAATAGTATATAACGTTATACGTTACATCGTAATAGTATATAAAGGTATACGTTATATAGTAATAGTTTATAACCTTATACGTTATGACGTAATACTATATAACGTTATACGTTATATCGTAATACTATATAACGTTATACGTTATAACGTAATACCATATAACGTTATACGTTATAACGTAATACTATGTAACGTTACACGTTGTAAAGTAATAGTTTATAACGTTATATTTACATCGTAATAGTATATAACGTTATACGTTATATAGTAATAGTTTATAACGTTATACGTTATGACGTAATACTATATAACGTTCTACGTTATATCGTAATACTATATAACGTTATACGTTGTATAGTAATAGTTTATAACGTTATACGTTATGACGTAATACTATATAACGTTATACGTTGAATGGTAATAGTTTATAACGTTATACGATATAACGTAGTACTATATAACGATACACGTTGTATAGTAATAATATATAACGTTAAACATTACATCGTAATAGTATATAACGTTATACGTTATATAATAATAGTTTATAACCTTATACGTTATGACGTAATACTATATAACGTTATACGTTATATCGTAATACTATATAACGTTATACGTTATAACGTAATACCATATAACGTTATACGTTATAACGTAATACTATATAACGTTACACGTTGTATAGTAATAGTTTATAACGTTATATTTACATCGTAATAGTATATAACGTTATACGTTATATAGTAATAGTTTATAACCTTATACGTTATGACGTAATACTATATAACGTTATACGTTATATCGTAATACTACATAACGTTATACGTTATAACGTAATACCATATAACGTTATTCGTTATGACGTAATACTATATAACGTTCTACGTTATATCGTAATACTATATAACGTTATACGTTATATAGTAATAGTTTATAACGTTATACGTAATGACGTAATACTTTATAACGTTATACGTTATAACGTAATACCATATAACGTTATACGTTATGACGTAATACTATATAACGTTATACGTTATGACGTAATACTATACAACGTTATACGTTACTACGTAATAGTATATAACGTTACACTTTGTATTGTTATTGTTTATAACGTTATATGTTATAACGTAATACTATATAGCGTTACACGTTGTATAGTAATAGTTTTTAACGTTATACGTTATAAGGTAGTACTATATAACCAAACACGTTGTATAGTAATAGTATATAACGTTATACGTTACATCGTAATAGTATATAAAGGTATACGTTATATAGTAATAGTTTATAACGTTATACGTCATAACGTAATACTATATAACGTTATACATTATATCGTAATACCATATAACGTTATACGTTATATAGTAATAGTTTATAAGGTTATACGTTATAACGTAGTACTATATAACGTTACACGTTGTATAGTAATAGTATATAACGTTATACGTTATAACGTAATACTATATAACGTTATACATTATATCGTAATACCATATAACGTTATACGTTATATAGTAATAGTTTGTAACGTTATACGTTATGACGTAATACTATATAACGTTATACGTTGTATAGTAATACTATATATCGTTATACGTTATAACGTAATACCATATAACGTTATACGATATAACGTAATAGTATATAACGCTTTACGTAATAATGTTATAACGGCATACGATATACCGTTACACATTGTATAGTAATAGTATATAACGTTATACGTTATGACGTAATACTATATAACGTTATACGTTATAACGTAATACCATATAACGTTACACGTTGTATAGTAATAGTATATAACGTTATACGTTATGACGTAATACTATATAACGTTATACGTTATAACGTAATACCATATAACGTTACACGTTGTATAGTAATAGTATATAACGTTATACGTTATATAGTAATAGTTTATAACCTTAAACGTTATGACGTAATACTATATAACGTTATACGTTGTATAGTAATACTATATATCGTTATACGTTATAACGTAATAGTATATAACGTTTTACGTAATAATGTTATAACGGCATACGATATACCGTTACACATTGTATTGTAATACTATATAACGTTATACGTAAAAACGTAAAACCATATAACGTTATACGTTATGACGTAATACTATATAACGTTATACGTAATATCGTAATACTATATAACGTTATACGTTATAACGTAATACCACATAACGTTATATGTTATAACGTAATACCATATAACGTTATACGATATAACGTAATAGTATATAACGCTTTACGTAATAATGTTATAACGGCATACGATATACCGTTACACATTGTATAGTAATAGTATATAACGTTATACGTTATATCGTAATACTATATAACGTTACACGTTGTATAGTAATAGTTTATAACGTTATACGTTATGACGTAATACTATATAACGTTATACGTTATAACGTAATACCATATAACGTTACACGTTGTATAGTAATAGTTTATAACGTTATACGTTATGAGGTAATACTATATAACGTTATACGTTCTATCGTAATACTATATAACGTTATACGTTATAAAGTAATACCATATAACGTTATACGTTATGTCGTAAAACTATATAACGTTACACGTTACATCGTAATACTATATAACGTTATACGTTATATAGTAATAGTTTATAACGTTATACGTTATGACGTAGTACTATATAACGTTATCCGTTGTATAGTAATAGTTTATAACGTTATACGATATAACGTAGTACTATATAACGATACACGTTGTATAGTAATAATATATAACGTTAAACATTACATCGTAATAGTATATAACGTTATACGTTATATAGTAATAGTTTATAACCTTATACGTTATGACGTAATACTATATAACGTTATACGTTATATCGTAATACTATATAACGTTATACGTTATAACGTAGTACTATATAACGGTACACGTTGTATAGTAACAGTATAGAACGTTATACGTTACGTCGTAATAGTATATAACGTTATACGTTATATAGTAATAGTTTATAACGTTATGCGTTATGACGTAATACTATATAACGTTATACGTTATATCGTAATACTACATAACGTTATACGTTATAACGTAATACCATATAACGTTATTCGTTATGACGTAATACTATATAACGTTCTACGTTATATCGTAATACTATATAACGTTATACGTTATATAGTAATAGTTTATAACGTTATACGTTATGACGTAATACTTTATAACGTTATACGTTATAACGTAATACCATATAACGTTATACGTTATGACGTAATACTATATAACGTTATACGTTCTGACGTAATACTATACAACGTTATACGTTACTACGTAATAGTATATAACGTTACACTTTGTATTGTTATTGTTTATAACGTTAAATGTTATAACGTAATACTATATAGCGTTACACGTTGTATAGTAATAGTTTTTAACGTTATACGTTATAAGGTAGTACTATATAACCAAACACGTTGTATAGTAATAGTATATAACGTTATACGTTACATCGTAATAGTATATAAAGGTATACGTTATATAGTAATAGTTTATAACGTTATACGTCACAACGTAATACTATATAACGTTATACATTATATCGTAATACCATATAACGTTATACGTTATATAGTAATAGTTTATAACGTTATACGTTATAACGTAGTACTATATAACGTACACGTTGTATAGTAATAGTATATAACGTTATACGTTATAACGTAATACTATATAACGTTATACATTATATCGTAATACCATATAACGTTATACGTTATATAGTAATAGTTTGTAACGTTATACGTTATGACGTAATACTATATAACGTTATACGTTGTATAGTAATACTATATATCGTTATACGTTATAACGTAATACCATATAACGTTATACGATATAACGTAATAGTATATAACGCTTTACGTAATAATGTTATAACGGCATACGATATACCGTTACACATTGTATAGTAATAGTATATAACGTTATACGTTATATCGTAATACTATATAACGTTACACGTTGTATAGTAATAGTTTATAACGTTATACGTTATGACGTAATACTATATAACGTTATACGTTATAACGTAATACCATATAACGTTACACGTTGTATAGTAATAGTTTATAACGTTATACGTTATGACGTAATACTATATAACGTTATACGTTATAACGTAATACCATATAACGTTACACGTTATAACGTAATACCATATAACGTTACACGTTATAACGTAGTACCATATAACGTTACACGTTGTATAGTAATAGTATATAACGTTATACGTTATATAGTAATAGTTTATAACCTTAAACGTTATGACGTAATACTATATAACGTTATACGTTGTATAGTAATACTATATATCGTTATACGTTATAACGTAATAGTATATAACGTTTTACGTAATAATGTTATAACGGCATACGATATACCGTTACACATTGTATTGTAATACTATATAACGTTATACGTAAAAACGTAAAACCATATAACGTTATACGTTATGACGTAATACTATATAACGTTATACGTAATATCGTAATACTATATAACGTTATACGTTATAACGTAATACCACATAACGTTATATGTTATAACGTAATACCATATAACGTTATACGTTATGACGTAATACTATATAACGTTATACGTTCTATCGTAATACTATATAACGTTATACGTTATAAAGTAATACCATATAACGTTATACGTTATGTCGTAAAACTATATAACGTTACACGTTACATCGTAATACTATATAACGTTATACGTTATGTAGTAATAGTTTATAACGTTATACGTTATATAGTAATAGTTTATAACGTTATGCGTTATGACGTAATACTATATAACGTTATACGTTGTATAGTAATACTATATATCGTTATACGTTATAACGTAATACCATATAACGTTATACGATATAACGTAATAGTATATAACGCTTTACGTAATAATGTTATAACGGCATACGATATACCGTTACACATTGTATAGTAATAGTATATAACGTTATACGTTATATCGTAATACTATATAACGTTACACGTTGTATAGTAATAGTTTATAACGTTATACGTTATGACGTAATACTATATAACGTTATACGTTATAACGTAATACCATATAACGTTACACGTTGTATAGTAATAGTTTATAACGTTATACGTTATGACGTAATACTATATAACGTTATACGTTATAACGTAATACCATATAACGTTACACGTTATAACGTAATACCATATAACGTTACACGTTATAACGTAGTACCATATAACGATACACGTTGTATAGTAATAATATATAACGTTAAACATTACATCGTAATAGTATATAACGTTATACGTTATATAGTTGTAGTTTATAACGTTATACGTTACGACGTAATACTATATAACGTTATACGTTATAACGTAATACTATATAACGTTATACGTTGTATAGTAATAGTTTATAACGTTATACGTTATAACGTAGTACTATACAACGTTATACGTTACATCGTAATAGTATATCGTTACACTTTGTATAGTTATTGTTTATAACGTTATACGTTATAACGTAATACTGTATAACGTTACACGTTGTATAGTAATAGTATATAACGTTATACTTTATAACGTAGTACTATATAACGATACACGTTGTATAGTAATAGTATATAACGTTATACGTTACGTCGTAATAGTATATAACGTTATACGTTATATAGTAATAGTTTATAACGTTATACGTTATGACGTAATACTTTATAACGTTATACGTTATATCGTAAAACCATATAACGTTATACGTTATGCCGTAATACTATATAGCGTTATACGTAATAACGTAATACTATATATCGTTACACGTTGTATGGTTATAGTTTATAACGGTATACGTTACATCGTAATACTAAATAACGTTATACGTTTTAATGTAATACTATAAATCGTTATACGTCATAACGTAATACAATATAACGTTGCACGTTGTATAGTAATAGTATATAACGTTATACGTTACGTCGTAATAGTATATAACGTTATACGTTATATAGTAATAGTTTATAACGTTATACGTTATGACGTAATACTTTATAACGTTATACGTTAAAACGTAATACCATATAACGTTATACGTTATGACGTAATACTATATAACGTTATTTGTAATAACGTAATACTATATATCGTTGCACGTTTTAACGTAACACCATATAACGTTATACGTTATTACGTAATACTACATAACGTTATACATTATATCGTAATACCATATAACGTTATACGTTATATAGTAATAGTTTATAACGTTATACGTTATAACGTGGTACTATATAACGTTACACGTTGTATAGTAGTAGTATATAGCGTTATACATTACACCGTTATAGTATATAAAGGTATACGTTATATAGTAATAGTTTATAACCTTAAACGTTATGACGTAATACTATATAACGTTATACGTTGTATAGTAATACTATATATCGTTATACGTTATAACGTAATAGTATATAACGTTTTACGTAATAATGTTATAACGGCATACGATATACCGTTACACATTGTATTGTAATACTATATAACGTTATACGTAAAAACGTAAAACCATATAACGTTATACGTTATGACGTAATACTATATAACGTTATACGTAATATCGTAATACTATATAACGTTATACGTTATAACGTAATACCACATAACGTTATATGTTATAACGTAATACCATATAACGTTATACGTTATGACGTAATACTATATAACGTTATACGTTCTATCGTAATACTATATAACGTTATACGTTATAAAGTAATACCATATAACGTTATACGTTATGTCGTAAAACTATATAACGTTACACGTTACATCGTAATACTATATAACGTTATACGTTATGTAGTAATAGTTTATAACGTTATACGTTATATAGTAATAGTTTATAACGTTATGCGTTATGACGTAATACTATATAACGTTATACGTTGTATAGTAATAGTTTATAACGTTATACGATATAACGTAATACCATATAACGTTATTCGTTATGACGTAATACTATATAACGTTCTACGTTATATCGTAATACTATATAACGTTATACGTTGTATAGTAATAGTTTATAACGTTATACGTTATGACGTAATACTATATAACGTTATACGTTGTATGGTAATAGTTTATAACGTTATACGATATAACGTAGTACTATATAACGATACACGTTGTATAGTAATAATATATAACGTTAAACATTACACCGTAATAGTATATAACGTTATACGTTATATAGTAATAGTTTATAACCTTATACGTTATGACGTAATACTATATAACGTTATACGTTATATCGTAATACTATATAACGTTATACGTTATAACGTAATACCATATAACGTTATACGTTATAACGTAATACTATATAACGTTACACGTTGTATAGTAATAGTTTATAACGTTATATTTACATCGTAATAGTATATAACGTTATACGTTATATAGTAATAGTTTATAACGTTATACGTTATGACGTATTAATATATAACGTTATACGTTATATCGTAATACTACATAACGTTATACGTTATAACGTAATACCATAAAACGTTATTCGTTATGACGTAATACTATATAACGTTCTACGTTATATCGTAATACTATATAACGATATACGTTATATAGTAATAGTTTATAACGTTATACGTTATGACGTAATACTTTATAACGTTATAGGTTATAACGTAATACCATATAACGTTATACGTTATGACGTAATACTATATAACGTTATTTGTAATAACGTAATACTATATATCGTTGCACGTTTTAACGTAACACCATATAACGTTATACGTTATTACGTAATACTATATAACGTTATACATTATATCGTAGTACCATATAACGTTATACGTTATATAGTAATAGTTTATAACGTTATACGTTATAACGTAGTACTATATAACGTTACACGTTGTATAGTAGTAGTATATAGCGTTATACATTACATCGTTACAGTATATAACGTTATACGTTATATCGAAATACTATATAACGTTATACGTTATATAGTAATAGTTTATAACGTTATACGTTATGACGTAATACTATATAACGTTATACGTTGTATAGTAATAGTTTGTAACGTTATACGATATAACGTAGTACTATATAACGGTACACGTTGTATAGTAATAATATATAACGTTAAACATTACATCGTAATAGTATATAACGTTATACGTTATATCGTAATACTATATAACGTTATACGTTATAACGTAGTACTATATAACGTTATACGTTATAACGTAATACCATATAACGTTATACGTTATGACGTAATACTATATAACGTTATACGTTATGACGTAATACTATACAACGTTATACGTTACTACGTAATAGTATATAACGTTACACTTTGTATTGTTATTGTTTATAACGTTATATGTTATAACGTAATACTATATAACGTTACACGTTGTATAGTAATAGTTTATAACGTTATATTTACATCGTAATAGTATATAACGTTATACGTTATATAGTAATAGTTTATAACGTTATACGTTATGACGTAATAATATATAACGTTATACGTTATATCGTAATACTACATAACGTTATACGTTATAACGTAATACCATAAAACGTTATTCGTTATGACGTAATACTATATAACGTTCTACGTTATATCGTAATACTATATAACGTTATACGTTATACAGTAATAGTTTATAACGTTATACGTTATGACGTAATACTTTATAACGTTATAGGTTATAACGTAATACCATATAACGTTATACGTTATGACGTTATACTATATAACGTTATTTGTAATAACGTAATATTATATATCGTTGCACGTTTTAACGTAACACCATATAACGTTATACGTTATTACGTAATACTATATAACGTTAAACATTATATCGTAGTACCAGATAACGTTATACGTTATATAGTAATAGTTTATAACGTTATACGTTATAACGTAGTACTATATAACGTTACACGTTGTATAGTAGTAGTATATAGCGTTATACATTACATCGTTATAGTATATAACGTTATACGTTATATCGAAATACTATATAACGTTATACGTTATATAGTAATAGTTTATAACGTTATACGTTATGACGTAATACTATATAACGTTATACGTTATAACGTAATACCATATAACGTTACACGTTATAACGTAATACCATATAACGTTACACGTTATAACGTAGTACCATATAACGTTACACGTTGTATAGTAATAGTATATAACGTTATACGTTATATAGTAATAGTTTATAACCTTAAACGTTATGACGTAATACTATATAACGTTATACGTTGTATAGTAATACTATATATCGTTATACGTTATAACGTAATAGTATATAACGTTTTACGTAATAATGTTATAACGGCATACGATATACCGTTACACATTGTATTGTAATACTATATAACGTTATACGTAAAAACGTAAAACCATATAACGTTATACGTTATGACGTAATACTATATAACGTTATACGTAATATCGTAATACTATATAACGTTATACGTTATAACGTAATACCACATAACGTTATATGTTATAACGTAATACCATATAACGTTATACGTTATGACGTAATACTATATAACGTTATACGTTCTATCGTAATACTATATAACGTTATACGTTATAAAGTAATACCATATAACGTTATACGTTATGTCGTAAAACTATATAACGTTACACGTTACATCGTAATACTATATAACGTTATACGTTATGTAGTAATAGTTTATAACGTTATACGTTATATAGTAATAGTTTATAACGTTATGCGTTATGACGTAATACTATATAACGTTATACGTTGTATAGTAATAGTTTATAACGTTATACGATATAACGTAATACCATATAACGTTATTCGTTATGACGTAATACTATATAACGTCCTACGTTATATCGTAATACTATATAACGTTATACGTTGTATAGTAGTAGTTTATAACGTTATACGTTATGACGTAATACTATATAACGTTATACGTTGTATGGTAATAGTTTATAACGTTATACGATATAACGTAGTACTATATAACGATACACGTTGTATAGTAATAATATATAACGTTAAACATTACACCGTAATAGTATATAACGTTATACGTTATATAGTAATAGTTTATAACCTTATACGTTATGACGTAATACTATATAACGTTATACGTTATATCGTAATACTATATAACGTTATACGTTATAACGTAATACCATATAACGTTATACGTTATAACGTAATACTATATAACGTTACACGTTGTATAGTAATAGTTTATAACGTTATATTTACATCGTAATAGTATATAACGTTATACGTTATATAGTAATAGTTTATAACGTTATACGTTATGACGTAATAATATATAACGTTATACGTTATACCGTAATACTACATAACGTTATACGTTATAACGTAATACCATAAAACGTTATTCGTTATGACGTAATACTATATAACGTTCTACGTTATATCGTAATACTATATAACGATATACGTTATATAGTAATAGTTTATAACGTTATACGTTATGACGTAATACTTTATAACGTTATAGGTTATAACGTAATACCATATAACGTTATACGTTATGACGTAATACTATATAACGTTATTTGTAATAACGTAATACTATATATCGTTGCACGTTTTAACGTAACACCATATAACGTTATACGTTATTACGTAATACTATATAACGTTATACATTATATCGTAGTACCATATAACGTTATACGTTATATAGTAATAGTTTATAACGTTATACGTTATAACGTAGTACTATATAACGTTACACGTTGTATAGTAGTAGTAAATAGCGTTATACATTACATCGTTATAGTATATAACGTTATACGTTATATCGAAATACTATATAACGTTATACGTTATATAGTAATAGTTTATAACGTTATACGTTATGACGTAATACTATATAACGTTATACGTTGTATAGTAATAGTTTGTAACGTTATACGATATAACGTAGTACTATATAACGGTACACGTTGTATAGTAATAATATATAACGTTAAACATTACATCGTAATAGTATATAACGTTATACGTTATATCGTAATACTATATAACGTTATACGTTATAACGTAGTACTATATAACGTTATACGTTATAACGTAATACCATATAACGTTATACGTTATGACGTAATACTATATAACGTTATACGTTATGACGTAATACTATACAACGTTATACGTTACTACGTAATAGTATATAACGTTACACTTTGTATTGTTATTGTTTATAACGTTATATGTTATAACGTAATACTATATAACGTTACACGTTGTATAGTAATAGTTTATAACGTTATATTTACATCGTAATAGTATATAACGTTATACGTTATATAGTAATAGTTTATAACGTTATACGTTATGACGTAATAATATATAACGTTATACGTTATATCGTAATACTACATAACGTTATACGTTATAACGTAATACCATAAAACGTTATTCGTTATGACGTAATACTATATAACGTTCTACGTTATATCGTAATACTATATAACGTTATACGTTATATAGTAATAGTTTATAACGTTATACGTTATGACGTAATACTTTATAACGTTATAGGTTATAACGTAATACCATATAACGTTATACGTTATGACGTAATACTATATAACGTTATTTGTAATAACGTAATACTATATATCGTTGCACGTTTTAACGTAACACCATATAACGTTATACGTTATTACGTAATACTATATAACGTTAAACATTATATCGTAGTACCATATAAGGTTATACGTTATATAGTAATAGTTTATAACGTTATACGTTATAACGTAGTACTATATAACGTTACACGTTGTATAGTAGTAGTATATAGCGTTATACATTACATCGTTATAGTATATAACGTTATACGTTATATCGAAATACTATATAACGTTATACGTTATATAGTAATAGTTTGTAACGTTATACGATATAACGTAGTACTATATAACGGTACACATTGTATAGTAATAATATATAACGTTAAACATTACATCGTAATAGTATATAACGTTATACGTTGTATAGTAATACTATATATCGTTATACGTTATAACGTAATAGTATATAACGTTTTACGTAATAATGTTATAACGGCATACGATATACCGTTACACATTGTATTGTAATACTATATAACGTTATACGTAAAAACGTAATACCATATAACGTTATATGTTATAACGTAATACCACATAACGTTATATGTTATAACGTAATACCATATAACGTTACACGTTATGACGTAATACTATATAACTTTATACGTTCTATCGTAATACTATATAACGTTATACGTTATAACGTAATACCATATAACGTTATACGTTATGTCGTAAAACTATATAACGTTACACGTTACATCGTAATACTATATAACGTTACACGTTGTATAGTAATAGTTTATAACGTTATACGTTACATCGTAATAGTATCTAACGTTATACGTTATATAGTTATAGTTTATAACGTTATACGTTATGACGTAATACTATATAACGTTATTTGTAATAACGTAATACTATATATCGTTGCACGTTTTAACGTAACACCATATAACGTTATACGTTATTACGTAATACTATATAACGTTATACATTATATCGTAATACCATATAACGTTATACGTTATATAGTAATAGTTTATAACGTTATACGTTATAACGTAGTACTATATAACGTTACACGTTGTATAGTAGTAGTATATAGCGTTATACATTACATCGTTATAGTATATATCGTTATACGTTATATCGAAATACTATATAACGTTATACGTTATATAGTAATACTATATAACGTTATACGTTATATAGTAATAGTTTATAACGTTATACGTTATGACGTAATACTATATAACGTTATACGTTATATCGTAATACTATATAACGTTATACGTTATAACGTAATACCATATAACGTTATACGTTATAACGTAATACTATATAACGTTACACGTTGTATAGTAATAGTTTATAACGTTATATTTACATCGTAATAGTATATAACGTTATACGTTATATAGTAATAGTTTATAACGTTATACGTTATGACGTAATAATATATAACGTTATACGTTATACCGTAATACTACATAACGTTATACGTTATAACGTAATACCATAAAACGTTATTCGTTATGACGTAATACTATATAACGTTCTACGTTATATCGTAATACTATATAACGATATACGTTATATAGTAATAGTTTATAACGTTATACGTTATGACGTAATACTTTATAACGTTATAGGTTATAACGTAATACCATATAACGTTATACGTTATGACGTAATACTATATAACGTTATTTGTAATAACGTAATACTATATATCGTTGCACGTTTTAACGTAACACCATATAACGTTATACGTTATTACGTAATACTATATAACGTTATACATTATATCGTAGTACCATATAACGTTATACGTTATATAGTAATAGTTTATAACGTTATACGTTATAACGTAGTACTATATAACGTTACACGTTGTATAGTAGTAGTAAATAGCGTTATACATTACATCGTTATAGTATATAACGTTATACGTTATATCGAAATACTATATAACGTTATACGTTATATAGTAATAGTTTATAACGTTATACGTTATGACGTAATACTATATAACGTTATACGTTGTATAGTAATAGTTTGTAACGTTATACGATATAACGTAGTACTATATAACGGTACACGTTGTATAGTAATAATATATAACGTTAAACATTACATCGTAATAGTATATAACGTTATACGTTATATCGTAATACTATATAACGTTATACGTTATAACGTAGTACTATATAACGTTATACGTTATAACGTAATACCATATAACGTTATACGTTATGACGTAATACTATATAACGTTATACGTTATGACGTAATACTATACAACGTTATACGTTACTACGTAATAGTATATAACGTTACACTTTGTATTGTTATTGTTTATAACGTTATATGTTATAACGTAATACTATATAACGTTACACGTTGTATAGTAATAGTTTATAACGTTATATTTACATCGTAATAGTATATAACGTTATACGTTATATAGTAATAGTTTATAACGTTATACGTTATGACGTAATAATATATAACGTTATACGTTATATCGTAATACTACATAACGTTATACGTTATAACGTAATACCATAAAACGTTATTCGTTATGACGTAATACTATATAACGTTCTACGTTATATCGTAATACTATATAACGTTATACGTTATACAGTAATAGTTTATAACGTTATACGTTATGACGTAATACTTTATAACGTTATAGGTTATAACGTAATACCATATAACGTTATACGTTATGACGTAATACTATATAACGTTATTTGTAATAACGTAATACTATATATCGTTGCACGTTTTAACGTAACACCATATAACGTTATACGTTATTACGTAATACTATATAACGTTAAACATTATATCGTAGTACCATATAAGGTTATACGTTATATAGTAATAGTTTATAACGTTATACGTTATAACGTAGTACTATATAACGTTACACGTTGTATAGTAGTAGTATATAGCGTTATACATTACATCGTTATAGTATATAACGTTATACGTTATATCGAAATACTATATAACGTTATACGTTATATAGTAATAGTTTATAACGTTATACGTTATGACGTAATACTATATAACGTTATACGTTGTATAGTAATAGTTTGTAACGTTATACGATATAACGTAGTACTATATAACGGTACACATTGTATAGTAATAATATATAACGTTAAACATTACATCGTAATAGTATATAACGTTATACGTTGTATAGTAATACTATATATCGTTATACGTTATAACGTAATAGTATATAACGTTTTACGTAATAATGTTATAACGGCATACGATATACCGTTACACATTGTATTGTAATACTATATAACGTTATACGTAAAAACGTAATACCATATAACGTTATATGTTATAACGTAATACCACATAACGTTATATGTTATAACGTAATACCATATAACGTTACACGTTATGACGTAATACTATATAACTTTATACGTTCTATCGTAATACTATATAACGTTATACGTTATAACGTAATACCATATAACGTTATACGTTATGTCGTAAAACTATATAACGTTACACGTTACATCGTAATACTATATAACGTTACACGTTGTATAGTAATAGTTTATAACGTTATACGTTACATCGTAATAGTATCTAACGTTATACGTTATATAGTTATAGTTTATAACGTTATACGTTATGACGTAATACTATATAACGTTATTTGTAATAACGTAATACTATATATCGTTGCACGTTTTAACGTAACACCATATAACGTTATACGTTATTACGTAATACTATATAACGTTATACATTATATCGTAATACCATATAACGTTATACGTTATATAGTAATAGTTTATAACGTTATACGTTATAACGTAGTACTATATAACGTTACACGTTGTATAGTAGTAGTATATAGCGTTATACATTACATCGTTATAGTATATATCGTTATACGTTATATCGAAATACTATATAACGTTATACGTTATATAGTAATACTATATAACGTTATACGTTATATAGTAATAGTTTATAACGTTATACGTTATGACGTAATACTATATAACGTTATACGTTGTATAATAATAGTTTGTAACGTTATACGATATAACGTAGTACTATATAACGGTACACGTTGTATAGTAATAATATATAACGTTAAACATTACATCGTAATAGTATATAACGTTATACGTTATATCGTAATACTATATAACGTTATACGTTATAACGTAGTACTATATAACGTTATACGTTATAACGTAATACCGTATAACGTTATACGTTATGACGTAATACTATATAACGTTATACATTATATCGTAATACCATATAACGTTATACGTTATATAGTAATAGTTTATAACGTTATACGTTATAACGTAGTACTGTATAACGTTACACGTTGTATAGTAATAGTATATAACGTTATACGTTATAACGTAATACTATATAACGTTATGCATTATATCGTAATGACATATAACGTTATACGTTATATAGTAATAGTTTGTAACGTTATACGTTATAACGTAATACTATATAACGTTATACGTTGTATAGTAATACTATAGATCGTTATACGTTATAACGTAATACCATATAACGTTATACGATATAACGTAATAATATATAACGCTTTACGTAATAATGTTATAACGGCATACGATATACCGTTACACATTTTATAGTAATAGTATATAACGTTATACGTAATAACGCAATGCCATATAACGTTATAGGTTATAACGTAATACTATATAACGTTATACGTTATATCGTAATACTATATAACGTTACACGTTGTATAGTAATAGTTTATAACGTTATACGTTATGACGTAATACTATATAACGTTATACGTTATATAGTAATAGTTTAAAACGTTATACGTTATGACGTAATACTATATAACGTTATACGTTATATCGTAATACTACATAACGTTATACGTTATAACGTAATACCATATAACGTTATTCGTTATGACGTAATACTATATAACGTTCTACGTTATATCGTAATACTATATAACGTTATACGTTATACAGTAATAGTTTATAACGTTATACGTTATGACGTAATACTTTATAACGTTATAGGTTATAACGTAATACCATATAACGTTATACGTTATGACGTAATACTATATAACGTTATTTGTAATAACGTAATACTATATATCGTTGCACGTTTTAACGTAACACCATATAACGTTATACGTTATTACGTAATACTATATAACGTTATACATTATTTCATAGTACCATATAACGTTATACGTTATATAGTAATAGTTTATAACGTTATACGTTATAACGTAGTACTATATAACGTTACACGTTGTATAGTAGTAGTATATAGCGTTATACATTACATCGTTATAGTATATAACGTTATACGTTATATCGAAATACTATATAACGTTATACGTTATATAGTAATAGTTTATAACGTTATACGTTATGACGTAATACTATATAACGTTATACGTTGTATAGTAATAGTTTGTAACGCTATACGATATAACGTAATACCATATAACGTTATACGTTATGACGTAATACTATAAAACGTTATACGTTATGACGTAATACTATACAACGTTATACGTTACTACGTAATAGTATATAACGTTACACTTTGTATTGTTATTGTTTATAACGTTATACGTTATGACGTAATACTATATAACGTTATACGTTATATCGTATTAGTTTATAACCTTGTACATTATGACGTAATACTATATAACGTTATACGTTATATCGTAATACTATATAACGTTATACGTTATAACGTAGTACTATATAACGATACACGTTGTATAGTAATAGTATAGAACGTTATACGTTACGTCGTAATAGTATATAACGTTATACGTTATATAGTAATAGTTTATAACGTTATACGTTATGACGTAATACTATATAACGTTACACGTTGTATAGTAATAGTTTATAACGTTATATTTACATCGTAATAGTATATAACGTTATACGTTGTATAGTAATAGTTTATAACGTTATACGTTATGACGTAATACTATATAACGTTATACGTTATATCGTAATACTACATAACGTTATACGTTATAACGTAATACCATATAACGTTATTCGTTATGACGTAATACTATATAACGTTATACGTTATATAGTAATAGTTTATAACGTTATACGTTATGACGTAATACTATATAACGTTATACGTTGTATAGTAATAGTTTATAACGTTATACGATATAACGTAGTACTATATAACGATAAACGTTGTATAGTAATAATATATAACGTTAAACATTACATCGTAATAGTATATAACGTTATACGTTATATAGTAATAGTTTATAACCTTATACGTTATGACGTAATACTATATAACGTTATACGTTATAACGTAATACTATATAACGTTATACGTTGTATAGTAATAGTTTATAACGTTATACGTTATAACGTAGTACTATACAACGTTATACGTTACATCGTAATAGTATATCGTTACACTTTGTATAGTTATTGTTTATAACGTTATACGTTATAACGTAATACTATATAACGTTACACGTTGTATAGTAATAGTATATAGCGTTATACATTACATCGTTATAGTATATAACGTTATACGTTATATCGAAATACTATATAACGTTATACGTTATATAGTAATAGTTTATAACGTTATACGTTAAGACGTAATACCTTATAACGTTATACGTTATATAGTAATAGTTTATAACGTTATACGTTAAGACGTAATACCTTATAACGTTATACGTTATAACGTAATACCATATAACGTTATACGTTATGACGTAATACTATATAACGTTATTTGTAATAACGTAATACTATATATCGTTGCACGTTTTATCGTAACACCATATAACGTTATACGTTATTACGTAATACTATATAACGTTATACATTATATCGTAATACCATATAACGTTATACGTTATATAGTAATAGTTTATAACGTTAAACGTTATAACGTAGTACTATATAACGATACACGTTGTATAGTAATAATATATAACGTTAAACATTACATCGTAATAGTATATAACGTTATACGTTATGTCGTAAAACTATATAACCTTACACGTTGCATCGTAATACTATATAACGTTATACGTTATAAGGTAATAGTTTATAACGTTATACGTTATGACGTAGTACTATATAACGTTATACGTTGTATAGTAATAGTTTATAACGTTATACGATATAACGTAGTACTATATAACGATACACGTTGTATAGTAATAATATATAACGTTAAACATTACATCGTAATAGTATATAACGTTATACGTTATATAGTAATAGTTTATAACCTTATACGTTATGACGTAATACTATATAACGTTATACGTTATATCGTAATACTATTTAACGTTATACGTTATAACGTAGTACTATATAACGATACACGTTGTATAGTAATAGTATAGAACGTTATACGTTACGTCGTAATAGTATATAACGTTATACGTTATATAGTAATAGTTTATAACGTTATACGTTATGACGTAATAATATATAACGTTATACGTTATAACGTAGTACTATATAACGTTATACGTTATAACGTAATACCATATAACGTTATACGTTATGACGTAATACTATATAACGTTATACGTTATGACGTAATACTATACAACGTTATACGTTACAACGTAATAGTATATAACGTTACACTTTGTATTGTTATTGTTTATAACGTTATATGTTATAACGTAATACTATATAACGTTACACGTTGTATAGTAATAGTTTATAACGTTATATTTACATCGTAATAGTATATGACGTTATACGTTATATAGTAATAGTTTATAACGTTATACGTTATGACGTAATAATATATAACGTTATACGTTATATCGTAATACTACATAACGTTATACGTTATAACGTAATACCATAAAACGTTATTCGTTATGACGTAATACTATATAACGTTCTACGTTATATCGTAATACTATATAACGTTATACGTTATACAGTAATAGTTTATAACGTTATACGTTATGACGTAATACTTTATAACGTTATTTGTAATAACGTAATACTATATATCGTTGCACGTTTTATCGTAACACCATATAACGTTATACGTTATTACGTAATACTATATAACGTTATACATTATATCGTAATACCATATAACGTTATACGTTATATAGTAATAGTTTATAACGTTAAACGTTATAACGTAGTACTATATAACGTTACACGTTGTATAGTAGTAGTATATAGCGTTATACATTACATCGTTATAGTATATAACGTTATACGTTATATCGAAATACTATATAACGTTATACGTTATATAGTAATAGTTTATAACGTTATACGTTATAACGTAGTACTATATAACGTTACACGTTGTATAGTAGTAGTATATAGCGTTATACATTACATCGTTATAGTATATATCGTTATACGTTATATCGAAATACTATATAACGTTATACGTTATATAGTAATAGTTTATAACGTTATACGTTATGACGTAATACTATATAACGTTATACGTTGTATAGTAATAGTTTGTAACGTTATACGATATAACGTAGTACTATATAACGGTACACGTTGTATAGTAATAATATATAACGTTAAACATTACATCGTAATAGTATATAACGTTATACGTTATATCGTAATACTATATAACGTTATACGTTATAACATAGTACTATATAACGTTATACGTTATAACGTAATACCATATAACGTTATACGTTATGACGTAATACTATATAACGTTATACGTTATGACGTAATACTATACAACGTTATACGTTACTACGTAATAGTATATAACGTTACACTTTGTGTTGTTATTGTTTATAACGTTATATGTTATAACGTAATACTATATAGCGTTACACGTTGTATAGTAATAGTTTTTAACGTTATACGTTATAAGGTAGTACTATATAACCAAACACGTTGTATAGTAATAGTATATAACGTTATACGTTACATCGTAATAGTATATAAAGGTATACGTTATATAGTAATAGTTTATAACGTTATACGTCATAACGTAATACTATATAAAGTTATACATTATATCGTAATACCATATAACGTTATACGTTATATAGTAATAGCTTATAACGTTATACGTTATAACGTAGTACTATATAACATTACACGTTGTATAGTAATAGTATATAACGTTATACGTTATAACGTAATACTATATAACGTTATACATTATATCGTAATACCATATAACGTTATACGTTATATAGTAATAGTTTGTAACGTTATACGTTATGACGTAATACTATATAACGTTATACGTTATAACGTAATACCATATAACGTTATACGATATAACGTAATAGTATATAACGCTTTACGTAATAATGTTATAACGGCATACGATATACCGTTACACATTGTATAGTAATAGTATATAACGTTATACGTAATAACGCAATGCCATATAACGTTATACGTTATGACGTAATACTATATAACGTTATACGTTATATCGTAATACTATATAACGTTACACGTTGTATAGTAATAGTTTATAACGTTATACGTTATGACGTAATACTATATAACGTTATACGTTATAACGTAATACCATATAACGTTACACGTTATAACGTAATACTATATAACGTTACACGTTGTATAGTAATAGTTTATAACGTTATACGTTATGACGTAATACTATATAACGTTCTACGTTATATCGTAATACTATATAACGTTATACGTTGTATAGTAATAGTTTATAACGTTATACGTTATGACGTAATACTATATAACGCTATACGTTGTATGGTAATAGTTTATAACGTTATACGATATAACGTAGTACTATATAACGATACACGTTGTATAGTAATAATATATAACGTTAAACATTACATCGTAATAGTATATAACGTTATACGTTATATAGTAATAGTTTATAACCTTATACGTTATGACGTAATACTATATAACGTTACACGTTATATAGTTATAGTTTATAACGTTATACGATATAACGTAGTACTATATAACGATACACGTTGTATAGTAATAATATATAACGTTAAACATTACATCGTAATAGTATATAACGTTATACGTTATATAATAATAGTTTATAACCTTATGCGTTATGACGTAATACTATATAACGTTATACGTTATATCGTAATACTATATAACGTTATACGTTATAACGTAATACCATATAACGTTATACGTTATAACGTAATACTATATAACGTTACACGTTGTATAGTAATAGTATAGAACGTTATACGTTACGTCGTAATAGTATATAACGTTATACGTTATATAGTAATAGTTTATAACGTTATGCGTTATGACGTAATACTATATAACGTTATACGTTGTATAGTAATAGTTTATAACGTTATACGATATAACGTAATACCATATAACGTTATTCGTTATGACATTATACTATATAACGTTCTACGTTATATCGTAATACTACATAACGTTATACGTTATAACGTAATACCATACAACGTTATTCGTTATGACGTAATACTATATAACGTTCTACGTTATATCGTAATACTATATAACGTTATACGTTATAAAGTAATACCATATAACGTTATACGTTATGACGTAATACTATATAACGTTATTTGTAATAACGTAATACTATATATCGTTGCACGTTTCAACGTAACACCATATAACGTTATACGTTATTACGTAATACTATATAACGTTATACATTATATCGTAGTACCATATAACGTTATACGTTATATAGTAATAGTTTATAACGTTATACGTTATAACGTAGTACTATATAACGTTACACGTTGTATAGTAGTAGTATATAGCGTTATACATTACATCGTTATAGTATATAACGTTATACGTTATATCGAAATACTATATAACGTTATACGTTATATAGTAATAGTTTATAACATTATACGTTATGACATAATACTATATAACGTTATACGTTGTATAGTAATAGTTTGTAACGTTATACGATATAACGTAGTACTATATAACGATACACGTTGTATAGTAATAATATATAACGTTAAACATTACATCGTAATAGTATATAACGTTATACGTTATATCGTAATACTATATAACGTTATACGTTATAACGTAGTACTATATAACGTTATACGTTATAACGTAATACCATATAACGTTATACGTTATGACGTAATACTATATAACGTTATACGTTATGACGTAATACTATACAACGTTATACGTTTCTACGTAATAGTATATAACGTTACACTTTGTATTGTTATTGTTTATAACGTTATATGTTATAACGTAATACTATATAGCGTTACACGTTGTATAGTAATAGTTTTTAACGTTATACTTTATAAGGTAGTACTATATAACCAAACACGTTGTATAGTAATAGTATATAACGTTATACGTTACATCGTAATAGTATATAAAGGTATACGTTATATAGTAATAGTTTATAACGTTATACGTCATAACGTAATACTATATAACGTTATACATTATATCGTAATACCATATAACGTTATACGTTATATAGTAATAGTTTATAACGTTATACGTTATAACGTAGTACTGTATAACGTTACACGTTGTATAGTAATAGTATATAACGTTATACGTTATAACGTAATACTATATAACGTTATGCATTATATCGTAATGACATATAACGTTATACGTTATATAGTAATAGTTTGTAACGTTATACGTTATAACGTAATACTATATAACGTTATGCGTTGTATAGTAATACTATAGATCGTTATACGTTATAACGTAATACCATATAACGTTATACGATATAACGTAATAATATATAACGCTTTACGTAATAATGTTATAACGGCATACGATATACCGTTACACATTTTATAGTAATAGTATATAACGTTATACGTAATAACGCAATGCCATATAACGTTATAGGTTATAACGTAATACTATATAACGTTATACGTTATATCGTAATACTATATAACGTTACACGTTGTATAGTAATAGTTTATAACGTTATACGTTATGACGTAATACTATATAACGTTATACGTTATATAGTAATAGTTTAAAACGTTATACGTTATGACGTAATACTATATAACGTTATACGTTATATCGTAATACTACATAACGTTATACGTTATAACGTAATACCATATAACGTTATTCGTTATGACGTAATACTATATAACGTTCTACGTTATATCGTAATACTATATAACGTTATACGTTATACAGTAATAGTTTATAACGTTATACGTTATGACGTAATACTTTATAACGTTATAGGTTATAACGTAATACCATATAACGTTATACGTTATGACGTAATACTATATAACGTTATTTGTAATAACGTAATACTATATATCGTTGCACGTTTTAACGTAACACCATATAACGTTATACGTTATTACGTAATACTATATAACGTTATACATTATTTCATAGTACCATATAACGTTATACGTTATATAGTAATAGTTTATAACGTTATACGTTATAACGTAGTACTATATAACGTTACACGTTGTATAGTAGTAGTATATAGCGTTATACATTACATCGTTATAGTATATAACGTTATACGTTATATCGAAATACTATATAACGTTATACGTTATATAGTAATAGTTTATAACGTTATACGTTATGACGTAATACTATATAACGTTATACGTTGTATAGTAATAGTTTGTAACGCTATACGATATAACGTAATACCATATAACGTTATACGTTATGACGTAATACTATAAAACGTTATACGTTATGACGTAATACTATACAACGTTATACGTTACTACGTAATAGTATATAACGTTACACTTTGTATTGTTATTGTTTATAACGTTATACGTTATGACGTAATACTATATAACGTTATACGTTATATCGTATTAGTTTATAACCTTGTACATTATGACGTAATACTATATAACGTTATACGTTATATCGTAATACTATATAACGTTATACGTTATAACGTAGTACTATATAACGATACACGTTGTATAGTAATAGTATAGAACGTTATACGTTACGTCGTAATAGTATATAACGTTATACGTTATATAGTAATAGTTTATAACGTTATACGTTATGACGTAATACTATATAACGTTACACGTTGTATAGTAATAGTTTATAACGTTATATTTACATCGTAATAGTATATAACGTTATACGTTGTATAGTAATAGTTTATAACGTTATACGTTATGACGTAATACTATATAACGTTATACGTTATATCGTAATACTACATAACGTTATACGTTATAACGTAATACCATATAACGTTATTCGTTATGACGTAATACTATATAACGTTATACGTTATATAGTAATAGTTTATAACGTTATACGTTATGACGCAATACTATATAACGTTATACGTTGTATAGTAATAGTTTATAACGTTATACGATATAACGTAGTACTATATAACGATAAACGTTGTATAGTAATAATATATAACGTTAAACATTACATCGTAATAGTATATAACGTTATACGTTATATAGTAATAGTTTATAACCTTATACGTTATGACGTAATACTATATAACGTTATACGTTATAACGTAATACTATATAACGTTATACGTTGTATAGTAATAGTTTATAACGTTATACGTTATAACGTAGTACTATACAACGTTATACGTTACATCGTAATAGTATATCGTTACACTTTGTATAGTTATTGTTTATAACGTTATACGTTATAACGTAATACTATATAACGTTACACGTTGTATAGTAATACTACATAACGTTATACGTTATAACGTAATACCATATAACGTTATTCGTTATGACGTAATACTATATAACGTTATACGTTATATAGTAATAGTTTATAACGTTATACGTTAAGACGTAATACCTTATAACGTTATACGTTATATAGTAATAGTTTATAACGTTATACGTTAAGACGTAATACCTTATAACGTTATACGTTATAACGTAATACCATATAACGTTATACGTTATGACGTAATACTATATAACGTTATTTGTAATAACGTAATACTATATATCGTTGCACGTTTTATCGTAACACCATATAACGTTATACGTTATTACGTAATACTATATAACGTTATACATTATATCGTAATACCATATAACGTTATACGTTATATAGTAATAGTTTATAACGTTAAACGTTATAACGTAGTACTATATAACGTTACACGTTGTATAGTAGTAGTATATAGCGTTATACATTACATCGTTATAGTATATAACGTTATACGTTATATCGAAATACTATATAACGTTATACGTTATATAGTAATAGTTTATAACGTTATACGTTATGACGTAATACTATATAACGTTATACGTTGTATAGTAATAGTTTATAACGTTATACGATATAACGTAGTACTATATAACGATACACGTTGTATAGTAATAATATATAACGTTAAACATTACATCGTAATAGTATATAACGTTATACGTTATATCGTAATACTATATAACGTTATACGTTATAACGTAGTACTATATAACGTTATACGTTATAACGTAATACCATATAACGTTATACGTTATGACGTAATACTATATAACGTTATACGTTATGACGTAATACTATACAACGTTATACGTTATGTCGTAAAACTATATAACCTTACACGTTGCATCGTAATACTATATAACGTTATACGTTATAAGGTAATAGTTTATAACGTTATACGTTATGACGTAGTACTATATAACGTTATACGTTGTATAGTAATAGTTTATAACGTTATACGATATAACGTAGTACTATATAACGATACACGTTGTATAGTAATAATATATAACGTTAAACATTACATCGTAATAGTATATAACGTTATACGTTATATAGTAATAGTTTATAACCTTATACGTTATGACGTAATACTATATAACGTTATACGTTATATCGTAATACTATTTAACGTTATACGTTATAACGTAGTACTATATAACGATACACGTTGTATAGTAATAGTATAGAACGTTATACGTTACGTCGTAATAGTATATAACGTTATACGTTATATAGTAATAGTTTATAACGTTATACGTTATGACGTAATAATATATAACGTTATACGTTATAACGTAGTACTATATAACGTTATACGTTATAACGTAATACCATATAACGTTATACGTTATGACGTAATACTATATAACGTTATACGTTATGACGTAATACTATACAACGTTATACGTTACTACGTAATAGTATATAACGTTACACTTTGTATTGTTATTGTTTATAACGTTATATGTTATAACGTAATACTATATAACGTTACACGTTGTATAGTAATAGTTTATAACGTTATATTTACATCGTAATAGTATATGACGTTATACGTTATATAGTAATAGTTTATAACGTTATACGTTATGACGTAATAATATATAACGTTATACGTTATATCGTAATACTACATAACGTTATACGTTATAACGTAATACCATAAAACGTTATTCGTTATGACGTAATACTATATAACGTTCTACGTTATATCGTAATACTATATAACGTTATACGTTATACAGTAATAGTTTATAACGTTATACGTTATGACGTAATACTTTATAACGTTATAGGTTATAACGTAATACCATATAACGTTATACGTTATGACGTAATACTATATAACGTTATTTGTAATAACGTAATACTATATATCGTTGCACGTTTTAACGTAACACCATATAACGTTATACGTTATTACGTAATACTATATAACGTTAAACATTATATCGTAGTACCATATAACGTTATACGTTATATAGTAATAGTTTATAACGTTATACGTTATAACGTAGTACTATATAACGTTACACGTTGTATAGTAGTAGTATATAGCGTTATACATTACATCATTATAGTATATAACGTTATACGTTATATCGAAATACTATATAACGTTATACGTTATATAGTAATAGTTTATAACGTTATACGTTATGACGTAATACTATATAACGTTATACGTTATAACGTAATACCATATAACGTTACACGTTATAACGTAATACCATATAACGTTACACGTTATAACGTAGTACCATATAACGTTACACGTTATAACGTAGTAGCATATAACGTTACACGTTGTATAGTAATAGTATATAACGTTATACGTTATATAGTAATAGTTTATAACCTTAAACGTTATGACGTAATACTATATAACGTTATACGTTGTATAGTAATACTATATATCGTTATACGTTATAACGTAATAGTATATAACGTTTTACGTAATAATGTTATAACGGCATACGATATACCGTTACACATTGTATTGTAATACTATATAACGTTATACGTAAAAACGTAAAACCATATAACGTTATACGTTATGACGTAATACTATATAACGTTATACGTAATATCGTAATACTATATAACGTTATACGTTATAACGTAATACCACATAACGTTATATGTTATAACGTAATACCATATAACGTTATACGTTATGACGTAATACTATATAACGTTATACGTTCTATCGTAATACTATATAACGTTATACGTTATAAAGTAATACCATATAACGTTATACGTTATGTCGTAAAACTATATAACGTTACACGTTACATCGTAATACTATATAACGTTATACGTTATGTAGTAATAGTTTATAACGTTATACGTTATATAGTAATAGTTTATAACGTTATGCGTTATGACGTAATACTATATAACGTTATACGTTGTATAGTAATAGTTTATAACGTTATACGATATAACGTAATACCATATAACGTTATTCGTTATGACGTAATACTATATAACGTTCTACGTTATATCGTAATACTATATAACGTTATACGTTGTATAGTAATAGTTTATAACGTTATACGTTATGACGTAATACTATATAACGTTATACGTTGTATAGTAATAGTTTATAACGTTATACGTTATGACGTAATACTATATAACGTTATACGTTGTATAGTAATAGTTTATAACGTTAAACATTACATCGTAATAGTATATAACGTTATACGTTATATAGTAATAGTTTATAACCTTATACGTTATGACGTAATACTATATAACGTTATACGTTATAACGTAATACCATATAACGTTATACGATATAACGTCATACTATATAACGTTATACGTTGTATAGTAATAGTTTATAACGTTTATGTTACATCGTAATAGTATATAACGTTATACGTTATATAGTTATAGTTTATAACGTTATACGTTATGACGTTATACTATATAACGTTATACGTTATAACGTAATACTATATAACGTTATACGTTGTATAGTAATAGTTTATAACGTTATACGTTATAACGTAGTACTATACAACGTTATACGTTACATCGTAATAGTATATCGTTACATTTTGTATAGTCATTGTTTATAACGTTATACGTTATAACGTAATACTATATAACGTTACACGTTGTATAGTAATAGTATATAGCGTTATACATTACATCGTTATAGTATATAACGTTATACGTTATATCGAAATACTATATAACGTTATACGTTATATAGTAATAGTTTATAACGTTATACGTTAAGACGTAATACCTTATAACGTTATACGTTATAACGTAATACCATATAACGTTATACGTTATGACGTAATACTATATAACGTTATTTGTAATAACGTAATACTATATATCGTTGCACGTTTTATCGTAACACCATATAACGTTATACGTTATTACGTAATACTATATAACGTTACACGTTATAACGTAATACCATATAACGTTACACGTTATAACGTAGTACCATATAACGTTACACGTTATAACGTAGTACCATATAACGTTACACGTTATAACGTAGTAGCATATAACGTTACACATTGTATAGTAATAGTATATAACGTTATACGTTATATAGTAATAGTTTATAACCTTATACGTTATGACGTAATACTATATAACGTTATACGTTATAACGTAATACCATATAACGTTATACGATATAACGTCATACTATATAACGTTACACGTTGTATAGTAATAGTTTATAACGTTTATGTTACATCGTAATAGTATATAACGTTATACGTTATATAGTTATAGTTTATAACGTTATACGTTATGACGTTATACTATATAACGTTATACGTTATAACGTAATACTATATAACGTTATACGTTGTATAGTAATAGTTTATAACGTTATACGTTATAACGTAGTACTATACAACGTTATACGTTACATCGTAATAGTATATCGTTACATTTTGTATAGTCATTGTTTATAACGTTATACGTTATAACGTAATACTATATAACGTTACACGTTGTATAGTAATAGTATATAGCGTTATACATTACATCGTTATAGTATATAACGTTATACGTTATATCGAAATACTATATAACGTTATACGTTATATAGTAATAGTTTATAACGTTATACGTTAAGACGTAATACCTTATAACGTTATACGTTATAACGTAATACCATATAACGTTATACGTTATGACGTAATACTATATAACGTTATTTGTAATAACGTAATACTATATATCGTTGCACGTTTTATCGTAACACCATATAACGTTATACGTTATTACGTAATACTATATAACGTTATACATTATATCGTAATACCATATAACGTTATACGTTATATAGTACTACGTTATAACGTATAACGTTATAAACTATTACTATATAACGTTACACGTTGTATAGTAGTAGTATATAGCGTTATACATTACATCGTTATAGTATATAACGTTATACGTTATATCGAAATACTATATAACGTTATACGTTATATAGTAATAGTTTATAACGTTATACGTTATGACGTAATACTATATAACGTTATACGTTATGACGTAATACTATACAACGTTATACGTTATGTCGTAAAACTATATAACCTTACACGTTGCATCGTAATACTATATAACGTTATACGTTATAAGGTAATAGTTTATAACGTTATACGTTATGACGTAGTACTATATAACGTTATACGTTGTATAGTAATAGTTTATAACGTTATACGATATAACGTAGTACTATATAACGATACACGTTGTATAGTAATAATATATAACGTTAAACATTACATCGTAATAGTATATAACGTTATACGTTATATAGTAATAGTTTATAACCTTATACGTTATGACGTAATACTATATAACGTTATACGTTATATCGTAATACTATTTAACGTTATACGTTATAACGTAGTACTATATAACGATACACGTTGTATAGTAATAGTATAGAACGTTATACGTTACGTCGTAATAGTATATAACGTTATACGTTATATAGTAATAGTTTATAACGTTATACGTTATGACGTAATACTATATAACGTTATACGTTATAACGTAGTACTATATAACGTTATACGTTATAACGTAATACCATATAACGTTATACGTTATGACGTAATACTATATAACGTTATACGTTATGACGTAATACTATACAACGTTATACGTTACTACGTAATAGTATATAACGTTACACTTTGTATTGTTATTGTTTATAACGTTATATGTTATAACGTAATACTATATAACGTTACACGTTGTATAGTAATAGTTTATAACGTTATATTTACATCGTAATAGTATATAACGTTATACGTTATATAGTAATAGTTTATAACGTTATACGTTATGACGTAATAATATATAACGTTATACGTTATATCGTAATACTACATAACGTTATACGTTATAACGTAATACCATAAAACGTTATTCGTTATGACGTAATACTATATAACGTTCTACGTTATATCGTAATACTATATAACGTTATACGTTATACAGTAATAGTTTATAACGTTATACGTTATGACGTAATACTTTATAACGTTATAGGTTATAACGTAATACCATATAACGTTATACGTTATGACGTAATACTATATAACGTTATTTGTAATAACGTAATACTATATATCGTTGCACGTTTTAACGTAACACCATATAACGTTATACGTTATTACGTAATACTATATAACGTTAAACATTATATCGTAGTACCATATAACGTTATACGTTATATAGTAATAGTTTATAACGTTATACGTTATAACGTAGTACTATATAACGTTACACGTTGTATAGTAGTAGTATATAGCGTTATACATTACATCGTTATAGTATATAACGTTATACGTTATATCGAAATACTATATAACGTTATACGTTATATAGTAATAGTTTATAACGTTATACGTTATGACGTAATACTATATAACGTTATACGTTATAACGTAATACCATATAACGTTATACGTTATGACGTAATACTATATAACGTTATTTGTAATAACGTAATACTATATATCGTTGCACGTTTTAACGTAACACCATATAACGTTATACGTTATTACGTAATACTATATAACGTTAAACATTATAACGTAGTACCATATAACGTTATACGTTATATAGTAATAGTTTATAACGTTATACGTTATAACGTAGTACTATATAACGTTACACGTTGTATAGTAGTAGTATATAGCGTTATACATTACATCGTTATAGTATATAACGTTATACGTTATATCGAAATACTATATAACGTTATACGTTATATAGTAATAGTTTATAACGTTATACGTTATGACGTAATACTATATAACGTTATACGTTATAACGTAATACCATATAACGTTACACGTTATAACGTAATACCATATAACGTTACACGTTATAACGTAGTACCATATAACGTTACACGTTGTATAGTAATAGTATATAACGTTATACGTTATATAGTAATAGTTTATAACCTTAAACGTTATGACGTAATACTATATAACGTTATACGTTGTATAGTAATACTATATATCGTTATACGTTATAACGTAATAGTATATAACGTTTTACGTAATAATGTTATAACGGCATACGATATACCGTTACACATTGTATTGTAATACTATATAACGTTATACGTAAAAACGTAAAACCATATAACGTTATACGTTATGACGTAATACTATATAACGTTATACGTAATATCGTAATACTATATAACGTTATACGTTATAACGTAATACCACATAACGTTATATGTTATAACGTAATACCATATAACGTTATACGTTATGACGTAATACTATATAACGTTATACGTTCTATCGTAATACTATATAACGTTATACGTTATAAAGTAATACCATATAACGTTATACGTTATGTCGTAAAACTATATAACGTTACACGTTACATCGTAATACTATATAACGTTATACGTTATGTAGTAATAGTTTATAACGTTATACGTTATATAGTAATAGTTTATAACGTTATGCGTTATGACGTAATACTATATAACG
Source organism: Bombus terrestris (assembly GCF_910591885.1). Taxonomy (NCBI): domain Eukaryota; kingdom Metazoa; phylum Arthropoda; class Insecta; order Hymenoptera; family Apidae; genus Bombus; species Bombus terrestris. The sequence goes on along the minus strand of NC_063271.1, from coordinate 16,956,537 downwards.
TTATACGTTGTATAGTAATAGTTTATAACGTTATACGATATAACGTAATACCATATAACGTTATTCGTTATGACGTAATACTATATAACGTTCTACGTTATATCGTAATACTATATAACGTTATACGTTGTATAGTAATAGTTTATAACGTTATACGTTATGACGTAATACTATATAACGTTATACGTTGTATAGTAATAGTTTATAACGTTATACGTTATGACGTAATACTATATAACGTTATACGTTGTATAGTAATAGTTTATAACGTTAAACATTACATCGTAATAGTATATAACGTTATACGTTATATAGTAATAGTTTATAACCTTATACGTTATGACGTAATACTATATAACGTTATACGTTATAACGTAATACCATATAACGTTATACGATATAACGTCATACTATATAACGTTATACGTTGTATAGTAATAGTTTATAACGTTTATGTTACATCGTAATAGTATATAACGTTATACGTTGTATAGTTATAGTTTATAACGTTATACGTTATGACGTTATACTATATAACGTTATACGTTATAACGTAATACTATATAACGTTATACGTTGTATAGTAATAGTTTATAACGTTATACGTTATAACGTAGTACTATACAACGTTATACGTTACATCGTAATAGTATATCGTTACATTTTGTATAGTCATTGTTTATAACGTTATACGTTATAACGTAATACTATATAACGTTACACGTTGTATAGTAATAGTATATAGCGTTATACATTACATCGTTATAGTATATAACGTTATACGTTATATCGAAATACTATATAACGTTATACGTTATATAGTAATAGTTTATAACGTTATACGTTAAGACGTAATACCTTATAACGTTATACGTTATAACGTAATACCATATAACGTTATACGTTATGACGTAATACTATATAACGTTATTTGTAATAACGTAATACTATATATCGTTGCACGTTTTATCGTAACACCATATAACGTTATACGTTATTACGTAATACTATATAACGTTATACATTATATCGTAATACCATATAACGTTATACGTTATATAGTACTACGTTATAACGTATAACGTTATAAACTATTACTATATAACGTTACACGTTGTATAGTAGTAGTATATAGCGTTATACATTACATCGTTATAGTATATAACGTTATACGTTATATCGAAATACTATATAACGTTATACGTTATATAGTAATAGTTTATAACGTTATACGTTATGACGTAATACTATATAACGTTATACGTTATGACGTAATACTATACAACGTTATACGTTATGTCGTAAAACTATATAACCTTACACGTTGCATCGTAATACTATATAACGTTATACGTTATAAGGTAATAGTTTATAACGTTATACGTTATGACGTAGTACTATATAACGTTATACGTTGTATAGTAATAGTTTATAACGTTATACGATATAACGTAGTACTATATAACGATACACGTTGTATAGTAATAATATATAACGTTAAACATTACATCGTAATAGTATATAACGTTATACGTTATATAGTAATAGTTTATAACCTTATACGTTATGACGTAATACTATATAACGTTATACGTTATATCGTAATACTATTTAACGTTATACGTTATAACGTAGTACTATATAACGATACACGTTGTATAGTAATAGTATAGAACGTTATACGTTACGTCGTAATAGTATATAACGTTATACGTTATATAGTAATAGTTTATAACGTTATACGTTATGACGTAATAATATATAACGTTATACGTTATAACGTAGTACTATATAACGTTATACGTTATAACGTAATACCATATAACGTTATACGTTATGACGTAATACTATATAACGTTATACGTTATGACGTAATACTATACAACGTTATACGTTACTACGTAATAGTATATAACGTTACACTTTGTATTGTTATTGTTTATAACGTTATATGTTATAACGTAATACTATATAACGTTACACGTTGTATAGTAATAGTTTATAACGTTATATTTACATCGTAATAGTATATAACGTTATACGTTATATAGTAATAGTTTATAACGTTATACGTTATGACGTAATAATATATAACGTTATACGTTATATCGTAATACTATATAACGTTATACGTTATACAGTAATAGTTTATAACGTTATACGTTATGACGTAATACTTTATAACGTTATAGGTTATAACGTAATACCATATAACGTTATACGTTATGACGTAATACTATATAACGTTATTTGTAATAACGTAATACTATATATCGTTGCACGTTTTAACGTAACACCATATAACGTTATACGTTATTACGTAATACTATATAACGTTAAACATTATATCGTAGTACCATATAACGTTATACGTTATATAGTAATAGTTTATAACGTTATACGTTATAACGTAGTACTATATAACGTTACACGTTGTATAGTAGTAGTATATAGCGTTATACATTACATCGTTATAGTATATAACGTTATACGTTATATCGAAATACTATATAACGTTATACGTTATATAGTAATAGTTTATAACGTTATTCGTTATGACGTAATACTATATAACGTTATACGTTATAACGTAATACCATATAACGTTACACGTTATAACGTAATACTATATAACGTTACACGTTATAACGTAGTACCATATAACGTTACACGTTGTATAGTAATAGTATATAACGTTATACGTTATATAGTAATAGTTTATAACCTTAAACGTTATGACGTAATACTATATAACGTTATACGTTGTATAGTAATACTATATATCGTTATACGTTATAACGTAATAGTATATAACGTTTTACGTAATAATGTTATAACGGCATACGATATACCGTTACACATTGTATTGTAATACTATATAACTTTATACGTAAAAACGTAAAACCATATAACGTTATACGTTATGACGTAATACTATATAACGTTATACGTAATATCGTAATACTATATAACGTTATACGTTATAACGTAATACCACATAACGTTATATGTTATAACGTAATACCATATAACGTTATACGTTATGACGTAATACTATATAACGTTATACGTTCTATCGTAATACTATATAACGTTATACGTTATAAAGTAATACCATATAACGTTATACGTTATGTCGTAAAACTATATAACGTTACACGTTACATCGTAATACTATATAACGTTATACGTTATGTAGTAATAGTTTATAACGTTATACGTTATATAGTAATAGTTTATAACGTTATGCGTTATGACGTAATACTATATAACGTTATACGTTGTATAGTAATAGTTTATAACGTTATACGATATAACGTAATACCATATAACGTTATTCGTTATGACGTAATACTATATAACGTTCTACGTTATATCGTAATACTATATAACGTTATACGTTGTATAGTAATAGTTTATAACGTTATACGTTATGACGTAATACTATATAACGTTATACGTTGTATAGTAATAGTTTGTAACGTTATACGATATAACGTAGTACTATATAACGGTACACGTTGTATAGTAATAATATATAACGTTAAACATTACATCGTAATAGTATATAACGTTATACGTTATATCGTAATACTATATAACGTTATACGTTATAACGTAGTACTATATAACGTTATACGTTATAACGTAATACCATATAACGTTATACGTTATGACGTAATACTATATAACGTTATACGTTATGACGTAATACTATACAACGTTATACGTTACTACGTAATAGTATATAACGTTACACTTTGTATTGTTATTGTTTATAACGTTATATGTGATAACGTAATACTATATAACGTTACACGTTGTATAGTAATAGTTTATAACGTTATATTTACATCGTAATAGTATATAACGTTATACGTTATATAGTAATAGTTTATAACGTTATACGTTATGACGTAATAATATATAACGTTATACGTTATATCGTAATACTACATAAAGTTATACGTTATAACGTAATACCATAAAACGTTATTCGTTATGACGTAATACTATATAACGTTCTACGTTATATCGTAATACTATATAACGTTATACGTTATACAGTAATAGTTTATAACGTTATACGTTATGACGTAATACTTTATATCGTTATAGGTTATAACGTAATACCGTATAACGTTATACGTTATGACGTAATACTATATAACGTTATACGTAATATCGTAATACTATATAACGTTATACGTTATAACGTAATACCACATAACGTTATATGTTATAACGTAATACCATATAACGTTATACGTTATGACGTAATACTATATAACGTTATACGTTCTATCGTAATACTATATAACGTTATACGTTATAAAGTAATACCATATAACGTTATACGTTATGTCGTAAAACTATATAACGTTACACGTTACATCGTAATACTATATAACGTTATACGTTATGTAGTAATAGTTTATAACGTTATACGTTATATAGTAATAGTTTATAACGTTATGCGTTATGACGTAATACTATATAACGTTCTACGTTATATCGTAATACTATATAACGTTATACGTTGTATAGTAATAGTTTATAACGTTATACGTTATGACGTAATACTATATAACGTTATACGTTGTATAGTAATAGTTTATAACGTTATACGTTATGACGTAATACTATATAACGTTATACGTTGTATAGTAATAGTTTATAACGTTAAACATTACGTCGTAATAGTATATAACGTTATACGTTATATAGTAATAGTTTATAACCTTATACGTTATGACGTAATACTATATAACGTTATACGTTATAACGTAATACCATATAACGTTATACGATATAACGTCATACTATATAACGTTACACGTTGTATAGTAATAGTTTATAACGTTTATGTTACATCCTAATAGTATATAACGTTATACGTTATATAGTTATAGTTTATAACGTTATACGTTATGACGTTATACTATATAACGTTATACGTTATAACGTAATACTATATAACGTTATACGTTGTATAGTAATAGTTTATAACGTTATACGTTATAACGTAGTACTATACAACGTTATACGTTACATCGTAATAGTATATCGTTACATTTTGTATAGTCATTGTTTATAACGTTATACGTTATAACGTAATACTATATAACGTTACACGTTGTATAGTAATAGTATATAGCGTTATACATTACATCGTTATAGTATATAACGTTATACGTTATATCGAAATACTATATAACGTTATACGTTATATAGTAATAGTTTATAACGTTATACGTTAAGACGTAATACCTTATAACGTTATACGTTATAACGTAATACCATATAACGTTATACGTTATGACGTAATACTATATAACGTTATTTGTAATAACGTAATACTATATATCGTTGCACGTTTTATCGTAACACCATATAACGTTATACGTTATTACGTAATACTATATAACGTTATACATTATATCGTAATACCATATAACGTTATACGTTATATAGTAATAGTTTATAACGTTTAACGTTATAAACTATTACTATATAACGTTACACGTTGTATAGTAGTAGTATATAGCGTTATACATTACATCGTTATAGTATATAACGTTATACGTTATATCGAAATACTATATAACGTTATACGTTATATAGTAATAGTTTATAACGTTATACGTTATGACGTAATACTATATAACGTTATACGTTATGACGTAATACTATACAACGTTATACGTTATGTCGTAAAACTATATAACCTTACACGTTGCATCGTAATACTATATAACGTTATACGTTATAAGGTAATAGTTTATAACGTTATACGTTATGACGTAGTACTATATAACGTTATACGTTGTATAGTAATAGTTTATAACGTTATACGATATAACGTAGTACTATATAACGATACACGTTGTATAGTAATAATATATAACGTTAAACATTACATCGTAATAGTATATAACGTTATACGTTATATAGTAATAGTTTATAACCTTATACGTTATAACGTAATACCATATAACGTTATACGTTATAACGTAATACCATTTAACGTTATACGTTATAACGTAGTACTATATAACGATACACGTTGTATAGTAATAGTATAGAACGTTATACGTTACGTCGTAATAGTATATAACGTTATACGTTATATAGTAATAGTTTATAACGTTATACGTTATGACGTAATAATATATAACGTTATACGTTATAACGTAGTACTATATAACGTTATACGTTATAACGTAATACCATATAACGTTATACGTTATGACGTAATACTATATAACGTTATACGTTATGACGTAATACTATACAACGTTATACGTTACTACGTAATAGTATATAACGTTACACTTTGTATTGTTATTGTTTATAACGTTATATGTTATAACGTAATACTATATAACGTTACACGTTGTATAGTAATAGTTTATAACGTTATATTTACATCGTAATAGTATATAACGTTATACGTTATATAGTAATAGTTTATAACGTTATACGTTATGACGTAATAATATATAACGTTATACGTTATATCGTAATACTACATAACGTTATACGTTATAACGTAATACCATAAAACGTTATTCGTTATGACGTAATACTATATAACGTTCTACGTTATATCGTAATACTATATAACGTTATACGTTATACAGTAATAGTTTATAACGTTATACGTTATGACGTAATACTTTATAACGTTATAGGTTATAACGTAATACCATATAACGTTATACGTTATGACGTAATACTATATAACGTTATTTGTAATAACGTAATACTATATATCGTTGCACGTTTTAACGTAACACCATATAACGTTATACGTTATTACGTAATACTATATAACGTTAAACATTATATCGTAGTACCATATAACGTTATACGTTATATAGTAATAGTTTATAACGTTATACGTTATAACGTAGTACTATATAACGTTACACGTTGTATAGTAGTAGTATATAGCGTTATACATTACATCGTTATAGTATATAACGTTATACGTTATATCGAAATACTATATAACGTTATACGTTATATAGTAATAGTTTATAACGTTATACGTTATGACGTAATACTATATAACGTTATACGTTATGACGTAATACTATACAACGTTATACGTTACTACGTAATAGTATATAACGTTACACTTTGTATTGTTATTGTTTATAACGTTATATGTTATAACGTAATACTATATAACGTTACACGTTGTATAGTAATAGTTTATAACGTTATATTTACATCGTAATAGTATATAACGTTATACGTTATATAGTAATAGTTTATAACGTTATACGTTATGACGTAATACTATATAACGTTATACGTTATAACGTAATACCATATAACGTTACACGTTATAACGTAATACTATATAACGTTACACGTTATAACGTAGTACCATATAACGTTACACGTTGTATAGTAATAGTATATAACGTTATACGTTATATAGTAATAGTTTATAACCTTAAACGTTATGACGTAATACTATATAACGTTATACGTTGTATAGTAATACTATATATCGTTATACGTTATAACGTAATAGTATATAACGTTTTACGTAATAATGTTATAACGGCATACGATATACCGTTACACATTGTATTGTAATACTATATAACTTTATACGTAAAAACGTAAAACCATATAACGTTATACGTTATGACGTAATACTATATAACGTTATACGTAATATCGTAATACTATATAACGTTATACGTTATAACGTAATACCACATAACGTTATATGTTATAACGTAATACCATATAACGTTATACGTTATGACGTAATACTATATAACGTTATACGTTCTATCGTAATACTATATAACGTTATACGTTATAAAGTAATACCATATAACGTTATACGTTATGTCGTAAAACTATATAACGTTACACGTTACATCGTAATACTATATAACGTTATACGTTATGTAGTAATAGTTTATAACGTTATACGTTATATAGTAATAGTTTATAACGTTATGCGTTATGACGTAATACTATATAACGTTATACGTTGTATAGTAATAGTTTATAACGTTATACGATATAACGTAATACCATATAACGTTATTCGTTATGACGTAATACTATATAACGTTCTACGTTATATCGTAATACTATATAACGTTATACGTTGTATAGTAATAGTTTATAACGTTATACGTTATGACGTATTACTATATAACGTTATACGTTGTATAGTAATAGTTTGTAACGTTATACGATATAACGTAGTACTATATAACGGTACACGTTGTATAGTAATAATATATAACGTTAAACATTACATCGTAATAGTATATAACGTTATACGTTATATCGTAATACTATATAACGTTATACGTTATAACGTAGTACTATATAACGTTATACGTTATAACGTAATACCATATAACGTTATACGTTATGACGTAATACTATATAACGTTATACGTTATGACGTAATACTATACAACGTTATACGTTACTACGTAATAGTATATAACGTTACACTTTGTATTGTTATTGTTTATAACGTTATATGTGATAACGTAATACTATATAACGTTACACGTTGTATAGTAATAGTTTATAACGTTATATTTACATCGTAATAGTATATAACGTTATACGTTATATAGTAATAGTTTATAACGTTATACGTTATGACGTAATAATATATAACGTTATACGTTATATCGTAATACTACATAAAGTTATACGTTATAACGTAATACCATAAAACGTTATTCGTTATGACGTAATACTATATAACGTTCTACGTTATATCGTAATACTATGTAACGTTATACGTTATACAGTAATAGTTTATAACGTTATACGTTATGACGTAATACTTTATATCGTTATAGGTTATAACGTAATACCGTATAACGTTATACGTTATGACGTAATACTATATAACGTTATTTGTAATAACGTAATACTATATATCGTTGCACGTTTTAACGTAACACCATATAACGTTATACGTTATTACGTAATACTATATAACGTTAAACATTATATCGTAGTACCATATAACGTTATACGTTATATAGTAATAGTTTATAACGTTGTACGTTATAACGTAGTACTATATAACGTTACACGTTGTATAGTAGTAGTATATAGCGTTATACATTACATCGTTATAGTATATAACGTTATACGTTATATCGAAATACTATATAACGTTATACGTTATATAGTAATAGTTTATAACGTTATACGTTATGACGTAATACTATATAACGTTATACGTTGTATAGTAATAGTTTGTAACGTTATACGATATAACGTAGTACTATATAACGGTACACATTGTATAGTAATAATATATAACGTTAAACATTACATCGTAATAGTATATAACGTTATACGTTGTATAGTAATACTATATATCGTTATACGTTATAACGTAATAGTATATAACGTTTTACGTAATAATGTTATAACGGCATACGATATACCGTTACACATTGTATTGTAATACTATATAACGTTATACGTAAAAACGTAATACCATATAACGTTATATGTTATAACGTAATACCACATAACGTTATATGTTATAACGTAATACCATATAACGTTACACGTTATGACGTAATACTATATAACTTTATACGTTCTATCGTAATACTATATAACGCTATACGTTATAACCTAATACCATATAACGTTATACGTTATGTCGTAAAACTATATAACGTTACACGTTACATCGTAATACTATATAACGTTACACGTTGTATCGTAATAGTTTATAACGTTATACGTTACATCGTAATAGTATCTAACGTTATACGTTATATAGTTATAGTTTATAACGTTATACGTTATGACGTAATACTATATAACGTTATTTGTAATAACGTAATACTATATATCGTTGCACGTTTTAACGTAACACCATATAACGTTATACGTTATTACGTAATACTATATAACGTTATACATTATATCGTAATACCATATAACGTTATACGTTATATAGTAATAGTTTATAACGTTATACGTTATAACGTAGTACTATATAACGTTACACGTTGTATAGTAGTAGTATATAGCGTTATACATTACATCGTTATAGTATATATCGTTATACGTTATATCGAAATACTATATAACGTTATACGTTATATAGTAATACTATATAACGTTATACGTTATATAGTAATAGTTTATAACGTTATACGTTATGACGTAATACTATATAACGTTATACGTTGTATAGTAATAGTTTGTAACGTTATACGATATAACGTAGTACTATATAACGGTACACGTTGTATAGTAATAATATATAACGTTAAACATTACATCGTAATAGTATATAACGTTATACGTTATATCGTAATAGTTTATAACGTTATACGTCATAACGTAATACTATATAAAGTTATACATTATATCGTAATACCATATAACGTTATACGTTATATAGTAATAGTTTATAACGTTATACGTTATAACGTAGTACTATATAACGTTATACGTTATGACGTAATACTATACAACGTTATACGTTACTACGTAATAGTATATAACGTTACACATTGTGTTGTTATTGTTTATAACGTTATATGTTATAACGTAATACTATATAGCGTTACACGTTGTATAGTAATAGTTTTTAACGTTATACGTTATAAGGTAGTACTATATAACCAAACACGTTGTATAGTAATAGTATATAACGTTATACGTTACATCGTAATAGTATATAAAGGTATACGTTATATAGTAATAGTTTATAACGTTATACGTCATAACGTAATACTATATAAAGTTATACATTATATCGTAATACCATATAACGTTATACGTTATATAGTAATAGTTTATAACGTTATACGTTATAACGTAGTACTATATAACGTTACACGTTGTATAGTAATAGTATATAACGTTATACGTTATAACGTAATACTATATAACGTTATACATTATATCGTAATACCATATAACGTTATACGTTATATAGTAATAGTTTGTAACGTTATACGTTATGACGTAATACTATATAACGTTATACGTTATAACGTAATACCATATAACGTTATACGATATAACGTAATAGTATATAACGCTTTACGTAATAATGTTATAACGGCATACGATATACCGTTACACATTGTATAGTAATAGTATATAACGTTATACGTAATAACGCAATGCCATATAACGTTATACGTTATGACCTAATACTATATAACGTTATACGTTATATCGTAATACTATATAACGTTACACGTTGTATAGTAATAGTTTATAACGTTATACGTTATTACGTAATACTATATAACGTTATACATTATATCGTAATACCATATAACGTTATACGTTATGTCGTAAAACTATATAACGTTACACGTTACATCGTAATACTATATAACGTTATACGTTATGTAGTAATAGTTTATAACGTTATACGTTATATAGTAATAGTTTATAACGTTATGCGTTATGACGTAATACTATATAACGTCATACGTTGTATAGTAATAGTTTATAACGTTATACGATATAACGTAATACCATATAACGTTATTCGTTATGACGTAATACTATATAACGTTCTACGTTATATCGTAATACTATATAACGTTATACGTTGTATAGTAATAGTTTATAACGTTATACGTTATGACGTAATACTATATAACGTTATACGTTGTATGGTAATAGTTTATAACGTTATACGGTATAACGTAGTACTATATAACGATACACGTTGTATAGTAATAATATATAACGTTAAACATTACACCGTAATAGTATATAACGTTATACGTTATATCGTAATACTATATAACGTTATACGTTATAACGTAGTACTATATAACGTTATACGTTATAACGTAATACCATATAACGTTATACGTTATGACGTAATACTATATAACGTTATACGTTATGACGTAATACTATACAACGTTATACGTTACTACGTAATAGTATATAACGTTACACTTTGTGTTGTTATTGTTTATAACGTTATATGTTATAACGTAATACTATATAGCGTTACACGTTGTATAGTAATAGTTTTTAACGTTATACGTTATAAGGTAGTACTATATAACCAAACACGTTGTATAGTAATAGTATATAACGTTATACGTTACATCGTAATAGTATATAAAGGTATACGTTATATAGTAATAGTTTATAACGTTATACGTCATAACGTAATACTATATAAAGTTATACATTATATCGTAATACCATATAACGTTATACGTTATATAGTAATAGTTTATAACGTTATACGTTATAACGTAGTACTATATAACGTTATACGTTATGACGTAATACTATGCAACGTTATACGTTACTACGTAATAGTATATAACGTTACACTTTGTGTTGTTATTGTTTATAACGTTATATGTTATAACGTAATACTATATAGCGTTACACGTTGTATAGTAATAGTTTTTAACGTTATACGTTATAAGGTAGTACTATATAACCAAACACGTTGTATAGTAATAGTATATAACGTTATACGTTACATCGTAATAGTATATAAAGGTATACGTTATATAGTAATAGTTTATAACGTTATACGTTATGACGTAATACTATACAACGTTATACGTTACTACGTAATAGTATATAACGTTACACTTTGTGTTGTTATTGTTTATAACGTTATATGTTATAACGTAATACTATATAGCGTTACACGTTGTATAGTAATAGTTTTTAACTTTATACGTTATAAGGTAGTACTATATAACCAAACACGTTGTATAGTAATAGTATATAACGTTCTACGTTATATCGTAATACTATATAACGTTATACGTTGTATAGTAATAGTTTATAACGTTATACGTTATGACGTAATACTATATAACGTTATACGTTGTATAGTAATAGTTTGTAACGTTATACGATATAACGTAGTACTATATAACGGTACACATTGTATAGTAATAATATATAACGTTAAACATTACATCGTAATAGTATATAACGTTATACGTTGTATAGTAATACTATATATCGTTATACGTTATAACGTAATAGTATATAACGTTTTACGTAATAATGTTATAACGGCATACGATATACCGTTACACATTGTATTGTAATACTATATAACGTTATACGTAAAAACGTAATACCATATAACGTTATATGTTATAACGTAATACCACATAACGTTATATGTTATAACGTAATACCATATAACGTTACACGTTATGACGTAATACTATATAACTTTATACGTTCTATCGTAATACTATATAACGCTATACGTTATAACGTAATACCATATAACGTTATACGTTATGTCGTAAAACTATATAACGTTACACGTTACATCGTAATACTATATAACGTTACACGTTGTATCGTAATAGTTTATAACGTTATACGTTACATCGTAATAGTATCTAACGTTATACGTTATATAGTTATAGTTTATAACGTTATACGTTATGACGTAATACTATATAACGTTATTTGTAATAACGTAATACTATATATCGTTGCACGTTTTAACGTAACACCATATAACGTTATACGTTATTACGTAATACTATATAACGTTATACATTATATCGTAATACCATATAACGTTATACGTTATATAGTAATAGTTTATAACGTTATACGTTATAACGTAGTACTATATAACGTTACACGTTGTATAGTAGTAGTATATAGCGTTATACATTACATCGTTATAGTATATATCGTTATACGTTATATCGAAATACTATATAACGTTATACGTTATATAGTAATACTATATAACGTTATACGTTATATAGTAATAGTTTATAACGTTATACGTTATGACGTAATACTATATAACGTTATACGTTGTATAGTAATAGTTTGTAACGTTATACGATATAACGTAGTACTATATAACGGTACACGTTGTATAGTAATAATATATAACGTTAAACATTACATCGTAATAGTATATAACGTTATACGTTATATCGTAATAGTTTATAACGTTATACGTCATAACGTAATACTATATAAAGTTATACATTATATCGTAATACCATATAACGTTATACGTTATATAGTAATAGTTTATAACGTTATACGTTATAACGTAGTACTATATAACGTTATACGTTATGACGTAATACTATACAACGTTATACGTTACTACGTAATAGTATATAACGTTACACTTTGTGTTGTTATTGTTTATAACGTTATATGTTATAACGTAATACTATATAGCGTTACACGTTGTATAGTAATAGTTTTTAACGTTATACGTTATAAGGTAGTACTATATAACCAAACACGTTGTATAGTAATAGTATATAACGTTATACTTTACATCGTAATAGTATATAAAGGTATACGTTATATAGTAATAGTTTATAACGTTATACGTCATAACGTAATACTATATAAAGTTATACATTATATCGTAATACCATATAACGTTATACGTTATATAGTAATAGTTTATAACGTTATACGTTATAACGTAGTACTATATAACGTTACACGTTGTATAGTAATAGCATATAACGTTATACGTTATAACGTAATACTATATAACGTTATACATTATATCGTAATACCATATAACGTTATACGTTATATAGTAATAGTTTGTAACGTTATACGTTATGACGTAATACTATATAACGTTATACGTTATAACGTAATACCATATAACGTTATACGATATAACGTAATAGTATATAACGCTTTACGTAATAATGTTATAACGGCATACGATATACCGTTACACATTGTATAGTAATAGTATATAACGTTATACGTAATAACGCAATGCCATATAACGTTATACGTTATGACCTAATACTATATAACGTTATACGTTATATCGTAATACTATATAACGTTACACGTTGTATAGTAATAGTTTATAACGTTATACGTTATTACGTAATACTATATAACGTTATACATTATATCGTAATACCATATAACGTTATACGTTATGTCGTAAAACTATATAACGTTACACGTTACATCGTAATACTATATAACGTTATACGTTATGTAGTAATAGTTTATAACGTTATACGTTATATAGTAATAGTTTATAACGTTATGCGTTATGACGTAATACTATATAACGTTATACGTTGTATAGTAATAGTTTATAACGTTATACGATATAACGTAATACCATATAACGTTATTCGTTATGACGTAATACTATATAACGTTCTACGTTATATCGTAATACTATATAACGTTATACGTTGTATAGTAATAGTTTATAACGTTATACGTTATGACGTAATACTATATAACGTTATACGTTGTATGGTAATAGTTTATAACGTTATACGATATAACGTAGTACTATATAACGATACACGTTGTATAGTAATAATATATAACGTTAAACATTACACCGTAATAGTATATAACGTTATACGTTATATCGTAATACTATATAACGTTATACGTTATAACGTAGTACTATATAACGTTATACGTTATAACGTAATACCATATAACGTTATACGTTATGACGTAATACTATATAACGTTATACGTTATGACGTAATACTATACAACGTTATACGTTACTACGTAATAGTATATAACGTTACACTTTGTGTTGTTATTGTTTATAACGTTATATGTTATAACGTAATACTATATAGCGTTACACGTTGTATAGTAATAGTTTTTAACGTTATACGTTATAAGGTAGTACTATATAACCAAACACGTTGTATAGTAATAGTATATAACGTTATACGTTACATCGTAATAGTATATAAAGGTATACGTTATATAGTAATAGTTTATAACGTTATACGTCATAACGTAATACTATATAAAGTTATACATTATATCGTAATACCATATAACGTTATACGTTATATAGTAATAGTTTATAACGTTATACGTTATAACGTAGTACTATATAACGTTACACGTTGTATAGTAATAGTATATAACGTTATACGTTATAACGTAATACTATATAACGTTATACATTATATCGTAATACCATATAACGTTATACGTTATATAGTAATAGTTTGTAACGTTATACGTTATGACGTAATACTATATAACGTTATACGTTATAACGTAATACCATATAACGTCATACGATATAACGTAATAGTATATAACGCTTTACGTAATAATGTTATAACGGCATACGATATACCGTTACACATTGTATAGTAATAGTATATAACGTTATACGTAATAACGCAATGCCATATAACGTTATACGTTATGACGTAATACTATATAACGTTATACGTTATATCGTAATACTATATAACGTTACACGTTGTATAGTAATAGTTTATAACGTTATACGTTATGACGTAATACTATATAACGTTCTACGTTATATCGTAATACTATATAACGTTATACGTTGTATAGTAATAGTTTATAACGTTATACGTTATGACGTAATACTATATAACGTTCTACGTTATATCGTAATACTATATAACGTTACACGTTGTATAGTAATAGTTTATAACGTTATACGTTATGACGTAATACTATATAACGTTATACGTTATAACGTAATACCATATAACGTTACACGTTATAACGTAATACTATATAACGTTACACGTTGTATAGTAATACTTTATAACGTTATACGTTATGACGTAATACTATATAACGTTCTACGTTATATCGTAATACTATATAACGTTATACGTTGTATAGTAATAGTTTATAACGTTATACGTTATGACGTAATACTATATAACGCTATACGTTGTATGGTAATAGTTTATAACGTTATACGATATAACGTAGTACTATATAACGATACACGTTGTATAGTAATAATATATAACGTTAAACATTACATCGTAATAGTATATAACGTTATACGTTATATAGTAATAGTTTATAACCTTATACGTTATGACGTAATACTATATAACGTTACACGTTATATAGTTATAGTTTATAACGTTATACGATATAACGTAGTACTATATAACGATACACGTTGTATAGTAATAATATATAACGTTAAACATTACATCGTAATAGTATATAACGTTATACGTTATATAGTAATAGTTTATAACCTTATACGTTATGACGTAATACTATATAACGTTACACGTTATATAGTTATAGTTTATAACGTTATACTATATAACGTAGTACTATATAACGATACACGTTGTATAGTAATAATATATAACGTTAAACATTACATCGTAATAGTATATAACGTTATACGTTATATAATAATAGTTTATAACCTTATGCGTTATGACGTAATACTATATAACGTTATACGTTATATCGTAATACTATATAACGTTATACGTTATAACGTAATACCATATAACGTTATACGTTATAACGTAATACTATATAACGTTACACGTTGTATAGTAATAGTTTATAACGTTATATTTACATTGTAATAGTATATAACGTTATACGTTATATAGTAATAGTTTATAACGTTATACGTTATGACGTAATACTATATAACGTTATACGTTATATCGTAATACTACATAACGTTATACGTTATAACGTAATACCATATAACGTTATTCGTTATGACGTAATACTATATAACGTTCTACGTTATATCGTAATACTATATAACGTTATACGTTATAAAGTAATAGTTTATAACGTTATACGTTATGACGTAATACTTTATAACGTTATACGTTATAACGTAATACCATATAACGTTATACGTTATGACGTAATACTATATAACGTTATTTGTAATAACGTAATACTATATATCGTTGCACGTTTTAACGTAACACCATATAACGTTATACGTTATTACGTAATACTATATAACGTTATACATTATATCGTAGTACCATATAACGTTATACGTTATATAGTAATAGTTTATAACGTTATACGTTATAACGTAGTACTATATAACGTTACACGTTGTATAGTAGTAGTATATAGCGTTATACATTACATCGTTATAGTATATAACGTTATACGTTATATCGAAATACTATATAACGTTATACGTTATATAGTAATAGTTTATAACATTATACGTTATGAAATAATACTATATAACGTTATACGTTGTATAGTAATAGTTTGTAACGTTATACGATATAACGTAGTACTATATAACGATACACGTTGTATAGTAATAATATATAACGTTAAACATTACATCGTAATAGTATATAACGTTACACGTTATATCGTAATACTATATAACGTTATACGTTATAACGTAGTACTATATAACGTTATACGTTATAACGTAATACCATATAACGTTATACGTTATGACGTAATACTATATAACGTTATACGTTATGACGTAATACTATACAACGTTATACGTTACTACGTAATAGTATATAACGTTACACTTTGTATTGTTATTGTTTATAACGTTATATGTTATAACGTAATACTATATAGCGTTACACGTTGTATAGTAATAGTTTTTAACGTTATACTTTATAAGGTAGTACTATATAACCAAACACGTTGTATAGTAATAGTATATAACGTTATACGTTACATCGTAATAGTATATAAAGGTATACGTTATATAGTAATAGTTTATAACGTTATACGTCATAACGTAATACTATATAACGTTATACATTATATTGTAATACCATATAACGTTATACGTTATATAGTAATAGTTTATAACGCTTTACGTAATAATGTTATAACGGCATACGATATACCGTTACACATTTTATAGTAATAGTATATAACGTTATACGTAATAACGCAATGCCATATAACGTTATAGGTTATGACGTAATACTATATAACGTTATACGTTATATCGTAATACTATATAACGTTACACGTTGTATAGTAATAGTTTATAACGTTATACGTTATGACGTAATACTATATAACGTTATACGTTATATAGTAATAGTTTAAAACGTTATACGTTATGACGTAATACTATATAACGTTATACGTTATATCGTAATACTACATAACGTTATACGTTATAACGTAATACCATATAACGTTATTCGTTATGACGTAATACTATATAACGTTCTACGTTATATCGTAATACTATATAACGTTATACGTTATATAGTAATAGTTTATAACGTTACACGTTATGACGTAATACTTTATAACGTTATGCGTTATAACGTAATACCATATAACGTTATACGTTATGACGTAATACTATATAACGTTATTTGTAATAACGTAATACTATATATCGTTGCACGTTATAACGTAACACCATATAACGTTATACGTTATTACGTAATACTATATAACGTTATACATTATTTCGTAGTACCATATAACGTTATACGTTATATAGTAATAGTTTATAACGTTATACGTTATAACGTAGTGCTATATAACGTTACACGTTGTATAGTAGTAGTATATAGCGTTATACATTACATCGTTATAGTATATAACGTTATACGTTATATCGAAATACTATATAACGTTATACGTTATATAGTAATAGTTTATAACGTTATACGTTATGACGTAATACTATATAACGTTATACGTTGTATAGTAATAGTTTGTAACGTTATACGATATAACGTAATACCATATAACGTTATACGTTATAACGTAATACCATATAACGTTATACGTTATGTCGTAAAACTATATAACCTTACACGTTATATCGTAATACTATATAACGTTATACGTTATATAGTAATAGTTTATAACGTTATACGTTATGACGTAGTACTATATAACGTTATACCTTATATAGTAATAGTTTAGAACGTTATACGTTATAACGTAGTACTATATAACGTTACACGTTGTATAGTAATAGTATATAACGTTATACGTAATAATGTTATAACGGCATACTATATACCGTTACACGTTGAATAGTAATGGTTTATAACGTTATACGTTATGACGTAATACTATATAACGTTATACGTTCTATCGTAATACTATATAACGTTATACGTTATGACGTAATACTATATAACGTTATACGTTCTATCGTAATACTATATAACGTTATACGTTATAACGTAATACCACATAACGTTATACGTTATGACGTAATACTATATAACGTTATTTGTAATAACGTAATACTATATATCGTTGCACGTTTTAACGTAACACCATATAACGTTATACGTTATTACGTAATACTATATAACGTTAAACATTATATCGTAGTACCATATAACGTTATACGTTATATAGTAATAGTTTATAACGTTATACGTTATAACGTAGTACTATATAACGTTACACGTTGTATAGTAGTAGTATATAGCGTTATACATTACATCGTTATAGTATATAACGTTATACGTTATATCGAAATACTATATAACGTTATACGTTATATAGTAATAGTTTATAACGTTATACGATATAACGTAGTACTATATAACGGTACACATTGTATAGTAATAATATATAACGTTAAACATTACATCGTAATAGTATATAACGTTATACGTTGTATAGTAATACTATATATCGTTATACGTTATTACGTAATACTATATAACGTTATACATTATTTCGTAGTACCATATAACGTTATACGTTATATAGTAATAGTTTATAACGTTATACGTTATTACGTAATACTATATAACGTTATACATTATATCGTAGTACCATATAACGTTATACGTTATATAGTAATAGTTTATAACGTTATACGTTATAACGTAGTACTATATAACGTTACTCGTTGTATAGTAGTAGTATATAGCGTTATACATTACATCGTTATAGTATATAACGTTATACGTTATATCGAAATACTATATAACGTTATACGTTATATAGTAATAGTTTATAACATTATACGTTATGACATAATACTATATAACGTTATACGTTGTATAGTAATAGTTTGTAACGTTATACGATATAACGTAGTACTATATAACGATACACGTTGTATAGTAATAATATATAACGTTAAACATTACATCGTAATAGTATATAACGTTACACGTTATATCGTAATACTATATAACGTTATACGTTATAACGTAGTACTATATAACGTTATACGTTATAACGTAATACCATATAACGTTATACGTTATGACGTAATACTATATAACGTTATACGTTATGACGTAATACTATACAACGTTATACGTTACTACGTAATAGTATATAACGTTACACTTTGTATTGTTATTGTTTATAACGTTATATGTTATAACGTAATACTATATAGCGTTACACGTTGTATAGTAATAGTTTTTAACGTTATACTTTATAAGGTAGTACTATATAACCAAACACGTTGTATAGTAATAGTATATAACGTTATACGTTACATCGTAATAGTATATAAAGGTATACGTTATATAGTAATAGTTTATAACGTTATACGTCATAACGTAATACTATATAACGTTATACATTATATCGTAATACCATATAACGTTATACGTTATATAGTAATAGTTTATAACGTTATACGTTATAACGTAGTACTATATAACGTTACACGTTGTATAGTAATAGTATATAACGTTATACGTTATAACGTAATACTATATAACGTTATACATTATATCGTAATGACATATAACGTTATACGTTATATAGTAATAGTTTGTAACGTTATACGTTATAACGTAATACTATATAACGTTATACGTTGTATAGTAATACTATATATCGTTATACGTTATAACGTAATACCATCTAACGTTATACGATATAACGTAATAGTATATAACGCTTTACGTAATAATGTTATAACGGCATACGATATACCGTTACACATTTTATAGTAATAGTATATAACGTTATACGTAATAACGCAATGCCATATAACGTTATAGGTTATGACGTAATACTATATAACGTTATACGTTATATCGTAATACTATATAACGTTACACGTTGTATAGTAATAGTTTATAACGTTATACGTCATAACGTAATACCATATAACGTTATTCGTTATGACGTAATACTATATAACGTTCTACGTTATATCGTAATACTATATAACGTTATACGTTATATAGTAATAGTTTATAACGTTATACGTTATGACGTAGTACTATATAACGTTATACCTTATATAGTAGTAGTTTAGAACGTTATACGTTATAACGTAGTACTATATAACGTTACACGTTGTATAGTAATAGTATATAACGTTATACGTAATAATGTTATAACGGCATACTATATACCGTTACACGTTGAATAGTAATGGTTTATAACGTTATACGTTATGACGTAATACTATATAACGTTATACGTTCTATCGTAATACTATATAACGTTATACGTTATGACGTAATACTATATAACGTTATACGTTCTATCGTAATACTATATAACGTTATACGTTATAACGTAATACCACATAACGTTATACGTTATAACGTAATAGTATATAACGCTTTACGTAATAATGTTATAACGGCATACGATATACCGTTACACGTTGTATAGTAATAGTTTATAACGTTATACGTTACAACGTAGTACTTTATAACAATACACGTTGTATAGTAATAGTATATAACGTTAAACATTACACCGTAATAGTATGTAACGTTATACGTTATATAGTAATAGTTTATAACCTTACACGTTATGACGTAATACTATATAACGTTATACGTTATGACGTAATACTATATAACGTTATACGTTATAACGTAATACCATGTAACGTTACACGTTGTATAGTAATAGTATATAACGCTATACGTTATATCCTAATACTATATAACGTTATACGTTATAACGTAGTACTATTTAACGATACACGTTGTATAGTAATAGTATATAACGTTATACGTTATATCGTAATACCATATAACGTTATACGTTATGTCGTAAAACTATATAACCTTACACGTTATATCGTAATACTATATAACGTTATACGTTATATAGTAATAGTTTATAACGTTATACGTTATGACGTAGTACTATATAACGTTATACCTTATATAGTAATAGTTTATAACGTTATACGTTATAACGTAGTACTATATAACGTTACACGTTGTATAGTAATAGTATATAACGTTATACGTAA
The DNA here is from genome assembly GCF_910591885.1 of Bombus terrestris. Classification (NCBI taxonomy): domain Eukaryota; kingdom Metazoa; phylum Arthropoda; class Insecta; order Hymenoptera; family Apidae; genus Bombus; species Bombus terrestris. Next base: position 16,933,523 of record NC_063271.1, on the reverse strand, counting down.
TAATGTTATAACGGCATACTATATACCGTTACACGTTGTATAGTAATGGTTTATAACGTTATACGTTATGACGTAATACTATATAACGTTATACGTTCTATCGTAATACTATATAACGTTATACGTTATGACGTAATACTATATAACGTTATACGTTCTATCGTAATACTATATAACGTTATACGTTATAACGTAATACCATATAACGTTATACGTTATGTCGTAAAACTATATAACCTTACACGTTATATCGTAATACCATATAACGTTATACGTTATATAGTAATGGTTTGTAACGTTATACGTTATGACGTAATACTATATAACGTTATACGCTGTATAGTAATACTATATATCCTTATACGTTATAACGTAATACCACATAACGTTATACGTTATAACGTAATAGTATATAACGCTTTACGTAATAATGTTATAACGGCATACTATATACCGTTACACGTTGTATCGTAATGGTTTATAACGTTATACGTTATGACGTAATACTATATAACGTTATACGTTGTATAGTAATAGTTTATAACGTTATACGTTATGACGTAATACTATATAATGTTATACGTTATATCGTAATACTATATAACGTTATATGTTATATCGTAATACTATATAACGTTATACGTTATGACGTAATACTATATAACGTTATACGTTATATCGTAATACTATATATCGTAATACGTTATAACGTAGTACTATACAACGATAGACGTTGTATAGTAATAGTATAGAACGTTATACGTTATATAGTATTAGTTTATAACGTTATACGCTATGACGTAATACTATATAACGTTATACGTTATAACGTAATACCATATAACGTTACACGTTATAACGTAATACTATATAACGTTACACGTTGTATGGTAATAGTTTATAACGTTATACGTTATGACGTAATACTATATAACGTTATACGTTATAACGTAATACCATGTAACGTTACACGTTGTATAGTAATAGTATATAACGCTATACGTTATATCCTAATACTATATAACGTTATACGTTATAACGTAGTACTATTTAACGATACACGTTGTATAGTAATAGTATATAACGTTATACGTTATATCGTAATACTATATAACGTTATACGTTATATCGTAATACTATATAACGTTATACGTTATGACGTAATACTATATAACGTTATACGTTATATCGTAATACTATATATCGTAATACGTTATAACGTAGTACTATACAACGATAGACGTTGTATAGTAATAGTATAGAACGTTATACGTTATATAGTATTAGTTTATAACGTTATACGCTATGACGTAATACTATATAACGTTATACGTTATAACGTAATACCATATAACGTTACACGTTATAACGTAATACTATATAACGTTATACGTTGTATAGTAATATTTTCTAACGTTATACGATATAACGTAGTACTATATAACGATACACGTTGTATAGTAATAATATATAACGTTAAACATAACTTCGTAATAGTATATAACGTTATACGTTATATAGTAAAAGTTTATAACGTTATACGTTATGACGTAATACTATATAATGTTATACGTTATATCGTAATACTATATAACGTTATATGTTATATCGTAATACTATACAACGTGATACGTTACATCGTAATAGTATATAACGTTACACTTTGTATTGTTATTGTTTATAACGTTATACGTTATAACGTAATACTATATAGCGTTACACGTTGTATAGTAATAGTTTATAACGTTATACGTTATATCGTAACACTATATAACGTTATACGTTATAACGTAATACCATATAACGTTATACGTTATATAGTAATAGTTTATAACGTTATACGTTATGACGTAATACTATATAACGTTATACGTTGTATAGTAATAGTTTATAACGTTATACGTTATGACGTAATACTATATAATGTTATACGTTATATCGTAATACTATATAACGTTATATGTTATATCGTAATACTATACAACGTTATACGTTACATCGTAATAGTATATAACGTTACACTTTGTATTGTTATTGTTTATAACGTTATACGTTATAACGTAATACTATATAGCGTTACACGTTGTATAGTAATAGTTTATAACGTTATACGTTATAACGTAATAGTATATAAAGGTATACGTTATATAGTAATAGTTTATATCGTTATACGTCATAACGTAATACTATATAACGTTATACATTATATCGTAATACCATATAACGTTATACGTTATATAGTAATAGTTTATAACGTTATACGTCATAACGTAATACTATATAACGTTATACATTATATCGTAATACCATATAACGTTATACGTTATATAGTAATAGTTTATAACGTTATACGTCATAACGTAATACTATATAACGTTATACATTATATCGTAATACCATATAACGTTATACGTTATATAGTAATAGTTTATAACGTTATACGTTATAACGTAGTACTATATAACGTTACACGTTGTATAGTAATAGTATATAACGTTATACGTTATAACGTAATACTATATAACGTTATACATTATATCGTAATACCATATAACGTTATACGTTATATAGTAATGGTTTGTAACGTTATACGTTATGATGTAATACTATATAACGTTATACGTTGTATAGTAATACTATATATCGTTATACGTTGTATAGTAATACTATATATCGTTATACGTTGTATAGTAATACTATATATCGTTATACGTAATAACGTAATATCACATAACGTTATACGTTATAATGTAATAGTATATAACGCTTTACGTAATAATGTTATAACGGCATACGATATACCGTTACACATTGTATAGTAATAGTATATAACGTTATACGTAATAACGCATAACCATATAACGTTATACGTTATGACGTAATACTATATAACGTTATACGTTATATCGTAATACTATATAACGTTATACGTTATGACGTAATACTATATAACGTTACACGTTGTATAGTCATAGCTTATAACGTTATACGTTACAACGTAGTACTATATAACGATACACGTTGTATAGTAATAGTATATAACGTTAAACATTACACCGTAATAGTATATAACGTTATACGTTATATAGTAATAGTTTATAACCTTACACGTTATGACGTAATACTATATAACGTTATACGTTGTATAGTTATAGTTTATAACGTTATACGATATAACGTAGTACTATATAACGATACACGTTGTATAGTAATAATATATAACGTTAAGCATTACATCGTAATAGTATATAACGTTATACGTTATATAGTAATAGTTTATAACCTTATACGTTATGACGTAGTACTATATAACGTTATACGTTGTATAGTAATAGTTTATAACGTTATACGATATAACGTAGTACTATATAACGATACACGTTGTATAGTAATAATATATAACGTTAAACATTACATCGTAATAGTATATAACGTTATGCGTTATATAGTAATAGTTTATAACCTTATACGTTATGACATAATACTATATAACGTTATACGTTATATAGTAATAGTTTATAACGTTATGCGTTATGACGTAATACTATATAACGTTATACGTTATGACGTAATACTATATAACGTTCTACGTTATATCGTAATACTATATAACGTTATACGTTGTATAGTAATAGTTTATAACGTTATACGTTATGACGTAATACTATATAACGTTATACGTTGTATAGTAATAGTTTATAACGTTATACGATATAACGTAGTACTATATAACGTTACACGTTGTATAGTAATAGTATATAACGTTATACATTACATAATATAGTATATAACGTTATGCGTTATATAGTAATAGTTTATAACGTTATTCGTTATGACGTAATACTATATAACGTTCTACGTTATATCGTAATACTATAGAACGTTATACGTTATGTAGTAATGGTTTGTAACGTTATACGTTATGACGTAATACTATATAACGTTATACGTTATATCGTAATACAATATAACGTTATACGTTATGACGTAATACTATATAACGTTATACGTTATATCGTAATACTACATAACGTTATACGTTATAACGTAATACCATATAACGTTATTCGTTATGACGTAATACTATATAACGTTCTACGTTATATCGTAATACTATATAACGTTATACGTTGTATCGTAATACTATATAACGTTATACGTTGTATGGTAATAGTTTATAACGTTATACGTCATAACATAATACTATATAACGTTATACATTATATCGTAATACCATATAACGTTATACGTTATATAGTAATAGTTTATAACGTTATACGTCATAACGTAATACTATATAACGTTATACATTATATCGTAATACCATATAACGTTATACGTTATATAGTAATAGTTTATAACGTTATACGTTATAACGTAGTACTATATAACGTTACACGTTGTATAGTAATAGTATATAACGTTATACGTTATAACGTAATACTATATAACGTTATACATTATATCGTAATACCATATAACGTTATACGTTATATAGTAATGGTTTGTAACGTTACACGTTATGATGTAATACTATATAACGTTATACGTTGTATAGTAATACTATATATCGTTATACGTTGTATAGTAATACTACATATCGTTATACGTTGTATCGTAATACTATATATCGTTATACGTAATAACGTAATACCACATAACGTTATACGTTATAACGTAATAGTATATAACGCTTTACGTAATAATGTTATAGCGGCATACGATATACCGTTACACATTGTATAGTAATAGTATATAACGTTATACGTAATAACGCATAACCATATAACGTTATACGTTATGACGTAATACTATATAACGTTATACGTTATATCGTAATACTATATAACGTTATACGATATGACGTAATACTATATAACGTTACACGTTGTATAGTCATAGTTTATAACGTTATACGTTACAACGTAGTACTATATAACGATACACGTTGTATAGTAATAGTATATAACGTTAAACATTACATCGTAAGAGTATATAACGTTATACGTTATATAGTAATACTTTATAACCTTATACGTTATGACATAATACTATATAACGTTATACGTTATATAGTAATAGTTTATAACGTTATGCGTTATGACGTAATACTATATAACGTTATACGTTATGACGTAATACTATATAACGTTCTACGTTATATCGTAATACTACATAACGTTATACGTTGTATAGTAATAGTTTATAACGTTATACGTTATGACGTAATACTATATAACGTTATACGTTGTATAGTAATAGTTTATAACGTTATACGATATAACGTAGTACTATATAACGTTACACGTTGTATAGTAATAGTATATAACGTTATACATTACATAATATAGTATATAACGTTATACGTTATATAGTAATAGTTTATAACGTTATTCGTTATGACGTAATACTATATAACGTTCTACGTTATATCGTAATACTATATAACGTTATACGTTATGTAGTAATGGTTTGTAACGTTATACGTTATGACGTAATACTATATAACGTTATACGTTGTATAGTAATACTATATATCGTTATACGTTATAACGTAATACCACATAACGTTATACGATATAACGTAGTACTATATAACGTTACACGTTGTATAGTAATAGTATATAACGTTATACATTACATAATATAGTATATAACGTTATGCGTTATATAGTAATAGTTTATAACGTTATACGTTATGACGTAATACTATATAACGTTATACGTTATATCGTAATACAATATAACGTTATACGTTATGACGTAATACTATATAACGTTATACGTTATATCGTAATACTACATAACGTTATACGTTATAACGTAATACCATATAACGTTATTCGTTATGACGTAATACTATATAACGTTCTACGTTATATCGTAATACTATATAACGTTATACGTTGTATCGTAATACTATATAACGTTATACGTTGTATGGTAATAGTTTATAACGTTATACGTCATAACATAATACTATATAACGTTATACATTATATCGTAATACCATATAACGTTATACGTTATATAGTAATAGTTTATAACGTTATACGTCATAACGTAATACTATATAACGTTATACATTATATCGTAATACCATATAACGTTATACGTTATATAGTAATAGTTTATAACGTTATACGTTATAACGTAGTACTATATAACGTTACACGTTGTATAGTAATAGTATATAACGTTATACGTTATAACGTAATACTATATAACGTTATACATTATATCGTAATACCATATAACGTTATACGTTATATAGTAATGGTTTGTAACGTTACACGTTATGATGTAATACTATATAACGTTATACGTTGTATAGTAATACTACATATCGTTATACGTTGTATCGTAATACTATATATCGTTATACGTAATAACGTAATACCACATAACGTTATACGTTATAACGTAATAGTATATAACGCTTTACGTAATAATGTTATAGCGGCATACGATATACCGTTACACATTGTATAGTAATAGTATATAACGTTATACGTAATAACGCATAACCATATAACGTTATACGTTATGACGTAATACTATATAACGTTATACGTTATATCGTAATACTATATAACGTTATACGATATGACGTAATACTATATAACGTTACACGTTGTATAGTCATAGTTTATAACGTTATACGTTACAACGTAGTACTATATAACGATACACGTTGTATAGTAATAGTATATAACGTTAAACATTACATCGTAAGAGTATATAACGTTATACGTTATATAGTAATACTTTATAACCTTATACGTTATGACATAATACTATATAACGTTATACGTTATATAGTAATAGTTTATAACGTTATGCGTTATGACGTAATACTATATAACGTTATACGTTATGACGTAATACTATATAACGTTCTACGTTATATCGTAATACTACATAACGTTATACGTTGTATAGTAATAGTTTATAACGTTATACGTTATGACGTAATACTATATAACGTTATACGTTGTATAGTAATAGTTTATAACGTTATACGATATAACGTAGTACTATATAACGTTACACGTTGTATAGTAATAGTATATAACGTTATACATTACATAATATAGTATATAACGTTATACGTTATATAGTAATAGTTTATAACGTTATTCGTTATGACGTAATACTATATAACGTTCTACGTTATATCGTAATACTATATAACGTTATACGTTATGTAGTAATGGTTTGTAACGTTATACGTTATGACGTAATACTATATAACGTTATACGTTGTATAGTAATAGTTTATAACGTTATACGTTATAACGTAATAGTATATAAAGGTATACGTTATATAGTAATAGTTTATAACGTTATACGTCATAACGTAATACTATATAACGTTATACATTATATCGTAATACCATATAACGTTATACGTTATATAGTAATAGTTTATAACGTTACACTTTGTATTGTTATTGTTTATAACGTTATACGTTATAACGTAATACTATATAGCGTTACACGTTGTATAGTAATAGTTTATAACGTTATACGTTATAACGTAATAGTATATAAAGGTATACGTTATATAGTAATAGTTTATAACGTTATACGTCATAACGTAATACTATATAACGTTATACATTATATCGTAATACCATATAACGTTATACGTTATATAGTAATAGTTTATAACGTTACACTTTGTATTGTTATTGTTTATAACGTTATACGTTATAACGTAATACTATATAGCGTTACACGTTGTATAGTAATAGTTTATAACGTTATACGTTATAACGTAATAGTATATAAAGGTATACGTTATATAGTAATAGTTTATAACGTTATACGTCATAACGTAATACTATATAACGTTATACATTATATCGTAATACCATATAACGTTATACGTTATATAGTATTAGTTTATAACGTTATACGCTATGACGTAATACTATATAACGTTATACGTTATAACGTAATACGATATAACGTTACACGTTATAACGTAATACTATATAACGTTACACGTTGTATAGTAATAGTTTATAACGTTATACGTTACAACGTAGTACTATATAACGATACACTTTGTATAGTTATAGTATATAACGTTAAACATTACACCGTAATAGTATATAACGTTATACGTTATATAGTAATAGTTTATAACCTTACACGTTATGACGTAATACTATATAACGTTATACGTTGTATAGTAGTAGTTTATAACGTTATACGATATAACGTAGTACTATATAACGTTACACGTTGTATAGTAATAGTATATAACGTTATACATTACATAATATAGTATATAACGTTATACGTTATATAGTAATAGTTTATAAACTTATACGTTATGACGTAATACGATATAACGTTATACGTTATATAGTAATAGTTTATAACGTTATACGTTATAACGTAGTACTATATAACGTTACACGTTGTATAGTAATAGTATATAACGTTATACGTTATAACGTAATACTATATAACGTTATACATTATATCGTAATACCATATAACGTTATACGTTATATAGTAATGGTTTGTAACGTTATACGTTATGATGTAATACTATATAACGTTATACGTTGTATAGTAATACTATATATCGTTATACGTTGTATAGTAATACTATATATCGTTATACGTTGTATAGTAATACTATATATCGTTATACGTAATAACGTAATACCACATAACGTTATACGTTATAACGTAATAGTATATAACGCTTTACGTAATAATGTTATAACGGCATACGATATACCGTTACACATTGTATAGTAATAGTATATAACGTTATACGTAATAACGCATAACCATATAACGTTATACGTTATGACGTAATACTATATAACGTTATACGTTATATCGTAATACTATATAACGTTATACGTTATGACGTAATACTATATAACGTTACACGTTGTATAGTCATAGTTTATAACGTTATACGTTACAACGTAGTACTATATAACGATACACGTTGTATAGTAATAGTATATAACGTTAAACATTACATCGTAATAGTATATAACGTTATACGTTATATAGTAATACTTTATAACCTTATACGTTATGACATAATACTATATAACGTTATACGTTATATAGTAATAGTTTATAACGTTATGCGTTATGACGTAATACTATATAACGTTATACGTTGTATAGTAATAGTTTATAACGTTATACGATATAACGTAGTACTATATAACGTTACACGTTGTATAGTAATAGTATATAACGTTATACATTACATAATATAGTATATAACGTTATACGTTATATAGTAATAGTTTATAACGTTATTCGTTATGACGTAATACTATATAACGTTCTACGTTATATCGTAATACTATATAACGTTATACGTTATGTAGTAATGGTTTGTAACGTTATACGTTATGACGTAATACTATATAACGTTATACGTTGTATAGTAATACTATATATCGTTATACGTTATAACGTAATACCACATAACGTTATACGTTATAACGTAATACCATATAACGATATTCGTTATGACGTAATACTATATAACGTTCTACGTTATATCGTAATACTATATAACGTTCTACGTTATATCGTAATACTATATAACGTTCTACGTTATATCGTAATACTATATAACGTTCTACGTTATATCGTAATACTATATAACGTTATACGTTGTATGGTAATAGTTTATAAACGTTATACGTAATAACGTAATACCATATAACGTTATACGTTATATCGTAACACTAAATAACGTTATACGTTATAACGTAATACCATATAACGTTATACGTTATATAGTAATAGTTTATAACGTTATACGTTATGACGTAATACTATATAGCGTTACACGTTGTATAGTAATAGTTTATAACGTTATACGTTATAACGTAATAGTATATAAAGGTATACGTTATATAGTAATAGTTTATAACGTTATACGTCATAACGTAATACTATATAACGTTATACATTATATCGTAATACCATATAACGTTATACGTTATATAGTAATAGTTTATAACGTTACACTTTGTATTGTTATTGTTTATAACGTTATACGTTATAACGTAATACTATATAGCGTTACACGTTGTATAGTAATAGTTTATAACGTTATACGTTATAACGTAATAGTATATAAAGGTATACGTTATATAGTAATAGTTTATAACGTTATACGTCATAACGTAATACTATATAACGTTATACATTATATCGTAATAACATATAACGTTATACGTTATATAGTATTAGTTTATAACGTTATACGCAATGACGTAATACTATATAACGTTATACGTTATAACGTAATACGATATAACGTTACACGTTATAACGTAATACTATATAACGTTACACGTTGTATAGTAATAGTTTATAACGTTATACGTTACAACGTAGTACTATATAACGATACACTTTGTATAGTAATAGTATATAACGTTAAACATTACACCGTAATAGTATATAACGTTATACGTTATATAGTAATAGTTTATAACCTTACACGTTATGACGTAATACTATATAACGTTATACGTTGTGTAGTAGTAGTTTATAACGTTATACGATATAACGTAGTACTATATAACGTTACACGTTGTATAGTAATAGTATATAACGTTATACATTACATAATATAGTATATAACGTTATACGTTATATAGTAATAGTTTATAAACTTATACGTTATGACGTAATACTATATAACGTTATACGTTGTATAGTAATAGTTTATAACGTTATACGATATAACGTAGTACTATATAACGATACACGTTGTATAGTAATAGTATATAACGTTAAACATTACATCGTAATAGTATATAACGTTATACGTTATATAGTAATAGTTTATAACCTTATACGTTATGACGTAATACTATATAACGTTATACGTTATAACGTAATACCATACAACGTTATACGATATAACGTCATACTATATAACGGTACACGTTGTATAGTAATGGTTTATAACGTTATACGTTATATAGTTATAGTTTATAACGTTATACGTTACAACGTAGTACTATATAACGATACACGTTGTATAGTAATAGTATGTAACGTTAAACATTACACCGTAATAGTATATAACGTTATACGTTATATAGTAATAGTTTATAACCTTACACGTTATGACGTAATACTATATAACGTTATACGTTGTATAGTAATAGTTTATAACGTTATACGTTACAACGTAGTACTATATAACGATACACGTTGTATAGTAATAGTATATAACGTTAAACATTACGCCGTAACAGTATATAACGTTATACGTTATATAGTAATAGTTTATACCCTTACACGTTATGACGTAATACTATATAACGTTATACGTTGTATAGTAATAGTTTATAACGTTATACGATATAGCGTAGTACTATATAACCATACACGTTGTATAGTAATAATATATAACGTTAATCATTACATCGTAATAGTATATAACGTTATACGTTATATAGTAATAGTTTATAATCTTATACGTTATGACGTAATACTATATAACGTTATACGTTATATCGTAATACTATATAACGTTATACGTTGTATAGTAATAGTTTATAACGTTATACGATATAACGTAGTACTATATAACGATACACGTTGTATGGTAATAATATATAACGTTAAACATTACATCGTAATAGTATATAACGTTATACGTTATATAGTAATAGTTTATAACCTTATACGTTATGACGTAATACTATATAACGTTATACGTTGTATAGTAATAGTTTATAACGTTATACGACATAACGTAGTACTATATAACGATACACGTTGTATAGTAATAATATATAACGTTAATCATTACATCGTAATAGTATATAACGTTATACGTTATATAGTAATAGTTTATAACCTTATACGTTATGACGTAATTCTATATAACGTTATACGTTATATCGTAATACTACATAACGTTATACGTTATAACGTAATACCATATAACGCTATTCGTTATGACGTAATACTATATAACGTTCTACGTTATATCGTAATACTATATAACGTTATACGTTATATAGTAATAGTTTGTAACGTTATACGTTATAACGTAGTACTATATAACGTTACACGTTGTATAGTAATAGTATATAACGTTATACATTACATCGTTATAGTATATAACGTTATACGTTCTATAATAATAGTTCATAACGTTATACGTTATGACGTAATACTATATAACGTTATACTTTATAGCGTAATACCATATAACGTTATACGTTATAACGTAATACTATATAACGTTACACGTTGTATAGTAATAGTTTATAACGTTATACGTTACAACGTAGTACTATATAAAGATACACGTTGTATAGTAATAGTATATAACGTTAAACATTACACCGTAATAGTATATAACGTTATACGTTATATAGTAATAGTTTATAACCTTACACGTTATGACGTAATACTATATAACGTTATACGTTGTATAGTAATACTATATATCGTTATACGTTATAACGTAATACCATATAACGCTATACGTTATGACGTAATACTATATAACGTTATACGTTATATCGTAATACTATTTAACGTTATACGTTATATAGTAATAGTTTATAACGTTATACGTTATGACGTAATACTATATAACGTTATACGTTGTATAGTAATAGTTTATAACGTTATACGTTATGACGTAATACTATATAACGTTATACGTTATATCGTAATACTATATAACGTTATACGTTATATCGTAATACTATATAACGTTATACGTTATAACGTAGTACTATACAACGTTACACGTTGTATAGTAATAGTTTATAACGTTATACGTTACATCGTAATAGTATATAACGTTATACGTTATATAGTTGTAGTTTATAACGTTATACGTTATGACGTAATAGTATATAACGTTACACGATATAACGTCATACTATATAACGTTACACGTTGTATAGTAATAGTTTATAACGTTATACGTTACATCGTAATAATATATAACGTTATACGTTATATAGTTATAGTTTATAACGTTATACGTTATGACGTAATACTATTTAACGTTATACGTTGTATAGTAATAGTATAGAACGTTATACGTTACGTCGTAATAGTATATAACGTTATACGTTATATAGTAATAGTTTATAACGTTATGCGTTATGACGTAAAACTATATAACGTTATACGTTATATCGTAATACTATATAACGTTATACGTTATTACGAAATACCATATAACGTTACACGATATAACGTCATACTATATAACGTTACACGTTGTATAGTAATAGTTTATAACGTTATACGTTACATCGTAATAGTATATAACGTTATACGTTATATAGTTATAGTTTATAACGTTATACGTTATGACGTAATAGTATATAACGTTTTGCGTAATAATGTTATAACAGCATACGATATACCGTTACACATTGTGTAGTAATACTATATAACGTTATACGTAATAACGTAATACCATATAACGTTATACGTTATTACGAAATACCATATAACGTTACACGATATAACGTCATACTATATAACGTTACATGTTGTATAGTAATAGTTTATAACGTTATACGTTACATGGTAATAGTATATAACGTTATACGTTATATAGTTATAGTTTATAACGTTATACGTTATGACGTAATAGTATATAACGTTTTGCGTAATAATGTTATAACAGCATACGATATACCGTTACACATTGTGTAGTAATACTATATAACGTTATACGTAATAACGTAATACCATATAACGTTATACGTTATATCGTAACACTATATAACGTTATACGTTATAACGTAATATTATATAGCGTTACACGTTGTATAGTAATAGTTTATAACGTTATACGTCATAACGTAATACTATATAACGTTACACGTTGTATAGTAATAGTTTATAACGTTATACGTCATAACGTAATACCATATAACGATACACGTAGTATAGTAATAGTATATAACGTTATACGTTACATGGTAATAGTATATAAAGTTATAAGTTATATAGTAATAGTTTATAACGTTATACGTTATAACGTAATACTATATAACGTTATACGTTATATCGTAACACTATATAACGTTATACGTTATAACGTAATATTATATAGCGTTACACGTTGTATAGTAATAGTTTATAACGTTATACGTCATAACGTAATACTATATAACGATACACGTTGTATAGTAATAATATATAACGTTATACGTTACATCGTAATAGTATATAAAGTTATAAGTTATATAGTAATAGTTTATAACGTTATACGTTATAACGTAATACTATATAACGTTATACATTATATCGTAATACCATATAACGTTATACGTTATATAGTAATAGTTTATAACGTTATACGTTATGACGTAATACTATATAACGTTATACGTTGTATAGTAATAGTTTATAACGTTATACGTTATGACGTAATACTATATAATGTTATACGTTATATCGTAATACTATATAACGTTATATGTTATATCGTAATACTATACAACGTTATACGTTACATCGTAATAGTATATAACGTTACACTTTGTATTGTTATTGTTTATAACGTTATACGTTATAACGTAATACTATATAGCGTTACACGTTGTATAGTAATAGTTTATAACGTTATACGTTATAACGTAATACTATATAAAGGTATACGTTATATAGTAATAGTTTATAACGTTATACGTCATAACGTAATACTATATAACGTTATACATTATATCGTAATACCATATAACGTTATACGTTATATAGTAATAGTTTATAACGTTATACGTCATAACATAATACTATATAACGTTATACATTATATCGTAATACCATATAACGTTATACGTTATATAGTAATAGTTTATAACGTTATACGTCATAACGTAATACTATATAACGTTATACATTATATCGTAATACCATATAACGTTATACGTTATATAGTAATAGTTTATAACGTTATACGTTATAACGTAGTACTATATAACGTTACACGTTGTATAGTAATAGTTTATAACGTTATACGTTACATCGTAATAATATATAACGTTATACGTTATATAGTTATAGTTTATAACGTTATACGTTATGACGTAATACTATTTAACGTTATACGTTGTATAGTAATAGTATAGAACGTTATACGTTACGTCGTAATAGTATATAACGTTATACGTTATATAGTAATAGTTTATAACGTTATGCGTTATGACGTAAAACTATATAACGTTATACGTTATATCGTAATACTATATAACGTTATACGTTATTACGAAATACCATATAACGTTACACGATATAACGTCATACTATATAACGTTACACGTTGTATAGTAATAGTTTATAACGTTATACGTTACATCGTAATAGTATATAACGTTATACGTTATATAGTTATAGTTTATAACGTTATACGTTATGACGTAATAGTATATAACGTTTTGCGTAATAATGTTATAACAGCATACGATATACCGTTACACATTGTGTAGTAATACTATATAACGTTATACGTAATAACGTAATACCATATAACGTTATACGTTATTACGAAATACCATATAACGTTACACGATATAACGTCATACTATATAACGTTACACGTTGTATAGTAATAGTTTATAACGTTATACGTTACATGGTAATAGTATATAACGTTATACGTTATATAGTTATAGTTTATAACGTTATACGTTATGACGTAATAGTATATAACGTTTTGCGTAATAATGTTATAACAGCATACGATATACCGTTACACATTGTGTAGTAATACTATATAACGTTATACGTAATAACGTAATACCATATAACGTTATACGTTATATCGTAACACTATATAACGTTATACGTTATAACGTAATATTATATAGCGTTACACGTTGTATAGTAATAGTTTATAACGTTATACGTCATAACGTAATACTATATAACGTTACACGTTGTATAGTAATAGTTTATAACGTTATACGTCATAACGTAATACCATATAACGATACACGTAGTATAGTAATAGTATATAACGTTATACGTTACATGGTAATAGTATATAAAGTTATAAGTTATATAGTAATAGTTTATAACGTTATACGTTATAACGTAATACTATATAACGTTATACGTTATATCGTAAGACTATATAACGTTATACGTTATAACGTAATATTATATAGCGTTACACGTTGTATAGTAATAGTTTATAACGTTATACGTCATAACGTAATACTATATAACGATACACGTTGTATAGTAATAGTATATAACGTTATACGTTACATCGTAATAGTATATAAAGTTATAAGTTATATAGTAATAGTTTATAACGTTATACGTTATAACGTAATACTATATAACGTTATACATTATATCGTAATACCATATAACGTTATACGTTATATAGTAATAGTTTATAACGTTATACGTTATGACGTAATACTATATAACGTTATACGTTGTATAGTAATAGTTTATAACGTTATACGTTATGACGTAATACTATATAATGTTATACGTTATATCGTAATACTATATAACGTTATATGTTATATCGTAATACTATACAACGTTATACGATACATCGTAATAGTATATAACGTTACACTTTGTATTGTTATTGTTTATAACGTTATACGTTATAACGTAATACTATATAGCGTTACACGTTGTATAGTAATAGTTTATAACGTTATACGTTATAACGTAATAGTATACAAAGGTATACGTTATATAGTAATAGTTTATAACGTTATACGTCATAACGTAATACTATATAACGTTATACATTATATCGTAATACCATATAACGTTATACGTTATATAGTAATAGTTTATAACGTTATACGTCATAACATAATACTATATAACGTTATACATTATATCGTAATACCATATAACGTTATACGTTATATAGTAATAGTTTATAACGTTATACGTCATAACGTAATACTATATAACGTTATACATTATATCGTAATACCATATAACGTTATACGTTATATAGTAATAGTTTATAACGTTATACGTTATAACGTAGTACTATATAACGTTACACGTTGTATAGTAATAGTATATAACGTTATACGTTATAACGTAATACTATATAACGTTATACATTATATCGTAATACCATATAACGTTATACGTTATATAGTAATGGTTTGTAACGTTATACGTTATGATGTAATACTATATAACGTTATACGTTGTATAGTAATACTATATATCGTTATACGTTGTATAGTAATCTATATATCGTTATACGTTGTATAGTAATACTATATATCGTTATACGTAATAACGTAATACCACATAACGTTATACGTTATAACGTAATAGTATATAACGCTTTACGTAATAATGTTATAACGGCATACGATATACCGTTACACATTGTATAGTAATAGTATATAACGTTATACGTAATAACGCATAACCATATAACGTTATACGTTATGACGTAATACTATATAACGTTATACGTTATATCGTAATACTATATAACGTTATACGTTATGACGTAATACTATATAACGTTACACGTTGTATAGTCATAGTTTATAACGTTATACGTTACAACGTAGTACTATATAACGATACACGTTGTATAGTAATAGTATATAACGTTAAACATTACATCGTAATAGTATATAACGTTATACGTTATATAGTAATACTTTATAACCTTATACGTTATGACATAATACTATATATCGTTATACGTTATATAGTAATAGTTTATAACGTTATGCGTTATGACGTAATACTATATAACGTTATACGTTGTATAGTAATAGTTTATAACGTTATACGATATAACGTAGTACTATATAACGTTACACGTTGTATAGTAATAGTATATAACGTTATACATTACATAATATAGTATATAACGTTATACGTTATATAGTAATAGTTTATAACGTTATTCGTTATGACGTAATACTATATAACGTTCTACGTTATATCGTAATACTATATAACGTTATACGTTATGTAGTAATGGTTTGTAACGTTATACGTTATGACGTAATACTATATAACGTTATACGTTGTATAGTAATACTATATATCGTTATACGTTATAACGTAATACCACATAACGTTATACGTTATAACGTAATACCACATAACGTTATACGTTATAACGTAATACCATATAACGTTATTCGTTATGACGTAATACTATATAACGTTCTACGTTATATCGTAATACTATATAACGTTCTACGTTATATCGTAATACTATATAACGTTATACGTTGTATGGTAATAGTTTATAACGTTATACGTAATAACGTAATACCATATAACGTTATACGTTATAACGTAATACCATATAACGTTATACGTTATATAGTAATAGTTTATAACGTTATACGTTACGACGTAATACTATATAGCGTTACACGTTGTATAGTAATAGTTTATAACGTTATACGTTATAACGTAATAGTATATAAAGGTATACGTTATATAGTAATAGTTTATAACGTTATACGTCGTAACGTAATACTATATAACGTTATACATTATATCGTAATACCATATAACGTTATACGTTATATAGTAATAGTTTATAACGTTAAACTTTGTATTGTTATTGTTTATAACGTTATACGTTATAACGTAATACTATATAGCGTTACACGTTGTATAGTAATAGTTTATAACGTTATACGTTATAACGTAATAGTATATAAAGGTATACGTTATATAGTAATAGTTTATAACGTTATACGTCATAACGTAATACTATATAACGTTATACATTATATCGTAATAACATATAACGTTATACGTTATATAGTATTAGTTTATAACGTTATACGCTATGACGTAATACTATATAACGTTATACGTTATAACGTAATACGATATAACGTTACACGTTATAACGTAATACTATATAACGTTACACGTTGTATAGTAATAGTTTATAACGTTATACGTTACAACGTAGTACTATATAACGATACACTTTGTATAGTAATAGTATATAACGTTAAACATTACACCGTAATAGTATATAACGTTGTACGTTATATAGTAATAGTTTATAACCTTACACGTTATGACGTAATACTATATAACGTTATACGTTGTGTAGTAGTAGTTTATAACGTTATACGATATAACGTAGTACTATATAACGTTACACGTTGTATAGTAATAGTATATAACGTTATACATTACATAATATAGTATATAACGTTATACGTTATATAGTAATAGTTTATAAACTTATACGTTATGACGTAATACTATATAACGTTATACGTTGTATAGTAATAGTTTATAACGTTATACGATATAACGTAGTACTATATAACGATACACGTTGTATAGTAATAGTATGTAACGTTAAACATTACACCGTAATAGTATATAACGTTATACGTTATATAGTAATAGTTTATAACCTTACACGTTATGACGTAATACTATATAACGTTATACGTTGTATAGTAATAGTTTATAACGTTATACGTTACAACGTAGTACTATATAACGATACACGTTGTATAGTAATAGTATATAACGTTAAACATTACGCCGTAACAGTATATAACGTTATACGTTATATAGTAATAGTTTATACCCTTACACGTTATGACGTAATACTATATAACGTTATACGTTGTATAGTAATAGTTTATAACGTTATACGATATAACGTAGTACTATATAACCATACACGTTGTATAGTAATAATATATAACGTTAATCATTACATCGTAATAGTATATAACGTTATACGTTATATAGTAATAGTTTATAATCTTATACGTTATGACGTAATACTATATAACGTTATACGTTATATCGTAATACTATATAACGTTATACGTTGTATAGTAATAGTTTATAACGTTATACGATATAACGTAGTACTATATAACGATACACGTTGTATGGTAATAATATATAACGTTAAACATTACATCGTAATAGTATATAACGTTATACGTTATATAGTAATAGTTTATAACCTTATACGTTATGACGTAATACTATATAACGTTATACGTTGTATAGTAATAGTTTATAACGTTATACGATATAACGTAGTACTATATAACGATACACGTTGTATAGTAATAATATATAACGTTAATCATTACATCGTAATAGTATATAACGTTATACGTTATATAGTAATAGTTTATAACCTTATACGTTATGACGTAATTCTATATAACGTTATACGTTATATCGTAATACTACATAACGTTATACGTTATAACGTAATACCATATAACGCTATTCGTTATGACGTAATACTATATAACGTTCTACGTTATATCGTAATACTATATAACGTTATACGTTATATAGTAATAGTTTGTAACGTTATACGTTATAACGTAGTACTATATAACGTTACACGTTGTATAGTAATAGTATATAACGTTATACATTACATCGTTATAGTATATAACGTTATACGTTCTATAATAATAGTTCATAACGTTATATGTTATGACGTAATACTATATAACGTTATACTTTATAACGTAATACCATATAACGTTATACGTTATAACGTAATACTATATAACGTTACACGTTGTATAGTAATAGTTTATAACGTTATACGTTACAACGTAGTACTATATAAAGATACACGTTGTATAGTAATAGTATATAACGTTATACGTCATAACGTAATACTATATAACGTTATACATTATATCGTAATAACATATAACGTTATACGTTATATAGTATTAGTTTATAACGTTATACGCTATGACGTAATACTATATAACGTTATACGTTATAACGTAATACGATATAACGTTACACGTTATAACGAAATACTATATAACGTTACACGTTGTATAGTAATAGTTTATAACGTTATACGTTACAACGTAGTACTATATAACGATACACTTTGTATAGTAATAGTATATAACGTTAAACATTACACCGTAATAGTATATAACGTTATACGTTATATAGTAATAGTTTATAACCTTACACGTTATGACGTAATACTATATAACGTTATACGTTGTGTAGTAGTAGTTTATAACGTTATACGATATAACGTAGTACTATATAACGTTACACGTTGTATAGTAATAGTATATAACGTTATACATTACATAATATAGTATATAACGTTATACGTTATATAGTAATAGTTTATAAACTTATACGTTATGACGTAATACTATATAACGTTATACGTTGTATAGTAATAGTTTATAACGTTATATGATATAACGTAGTACTATATAACGATACACGTTGTATAGTAATAGTATGTAACGTTAAACATTACACCGTAATAGTATATAACGTTATACGTTATATAGTAATAGTTTATAACCTTACACGTTATGACGTAATACTATATAACGTTATACGTTGTATAGTAATAGTTTATAACGTTATACGTTACAACGTAGTACTATATAACGATACACGTTGTATAGTAATAGTATATAACGTTAAACATTACGCCGTAACAGTATATAACGTTATACGTTATATAGTAATAGTTTATACCCTTACACGTTATGACGTAATACTATATAACGTTATACGTTGTATAGTAATAGTTTATAACGTTATACGATATAACGTAGTACTATATAACCATACACGTTGTATAGTAATAATATATAACGTTAATCATTACATCGTAATAGTATATAACGTTATACGTTATATAGTAATAGTTTATAATCTTATACGTTATGACGTAATACTATATAACGTTATACGTTATATCGTAATACTATATAACGTTATACGTTGTATAGTAATAGTTTATAACGTTATACGATATAACGTAGTACTATATAACGATACACGTTGTATGGTAATAATATATAACGTTAAACATTACATCGTAATAGTATATAACGTTATACGTTATATAGTAATAGTTTATAACCTTATACGTTATGACATAATACTATATAACGTTATACGTTGTATAGTAATAGTTTATAACGTTATACGATATAACGTAGTACTATATAACGATACACGTTGTATAGTAATAATATATAACGTTAATCATTACATCGTAATAGTATATAACGTTATACGTTATATAGTAATAGTTTATAACCTTATACGTTATGACGTAATTCTATATAACGTTATACGTTATATCGTAATACTACATAACGTTATACGTTATAACGTAATACCATATAACGCTATTCGTTATGACGTAATACTATATAACGTTCTACGTTATATCGTAATACTATATAACGTTATACGTTATATAGTAATAGTTTGTAACGTTATACGTTATAACGTAGTACTATACAACGTTACACGTTGTATAGTAATAGTTTATAACGTTATACGTTACATCGTAATAGTATATAACGCTATACGTTATATAGTTATAGTTTATAACGTTATACGTTATGACGTAATAGTATATAACGTTACACGATATAACGTCATACTATATAACGTTACACGTTGTATAGTAATAGTTTATAACGTTATACGTTACATCGTAATAATATATAACGTTATACGTTATATAGTTATAGTTTATAACGCTATACGTTATGACGTAATACTATTTAACGTTATACGTTGTATAGTAATAGTATAGAACGTTATACGTTACGTCGTAATAGTATATAACGTTATACGTTATATAGTAATAGTTTATAACGTTATGCGTTATGACGTAAAACTATATAACGTTATACGTTATATCGTAATACTATATAACGTTATACGTTATTACGAAATACCATATAACGTTACACGATATAACGTCATACTATATAACGTTACACGTTGTATAGTAATAGTTTATAACGTTATACGTTACATCGTAATAGTATATAACGTTATACGTTATATAGTTATAGTTTATAACGTTATACGTTATGACGTAATAGTATATAACGTTTTGCGTAATAATGTTATAACAGCATACGATATACCGTTACACATTGTGTAGTAATACTATATAACGTTACACGTAATAACGTAATACCATATAACGTTATACGTTATATCGTAACACTATATAACGTTATACGTTATAACGTAATATTATATAGCGTTACACGTTGTATAGTAATAGTTTATAACGTTATACGTTGTAACGTAGTACTATATAACGAAACACGTTGTATAGTACTAGTATAGAACGTTATACGTTACGTCGTAATAGTATATAACGTTATAAGTTATATAGTAATAGTTTATAACGTTATGCGTTATGACGTAATTCTATATAACGTAATACGTTGTATAGTAATAGTTTATAACGTTATACGATATAACGTAGTACTATATAACGATACACGTTGTATGGTAATAATATATAACGTTAAACATTACATCGTAATAGTATATAACGTTATACGTTATATCGTAATACTATATAACGTTATACGTTATAACGTAGTACTATACAACGATACACGTTGTATAGTAATAGTATAGAACGTTATACGTTACGTCGTAATAGTATAAAACGTTATACGTTATATAGTAATAGTTTATAACGTTATGCGTTATGACGTAATACTATATAACGTTATACGTTGTATAGTAATAGTTTATAACGTTATACGTTATAACGTAATACTATA
The DNA here is from genome assembly GCF_910591885.1 of Bombus terrestris. Classification (NCBI taxonomy): domain Eukaryota; kingdom Metazoa; phylum Arthropoda; class Insecta; order Hymenoptera; family Apidae; genus Bombus; species Bombus terrestris. Next base: position 16,909,932 of record NC_063271.1, on the reverse strand, counting down.
TATCGTTATACGTTATAACGTAATACCATATAACGTTATACGTTATAACGTAATAGTATATAACGTTTTACGTAATAATGTTATGACGGCATACGATATACCGTTACACATTGTATAGTAATACTATATAACGTTATACGTTATATAGTAATAGTTTATAACGTTATACGTTATGACGTAATACTATATAACGTTATACGTTGTATAGTAATAGTTTATAACGTTATACGTTATGACGTAATACTATATAACGTTATACGTTATATAGTAATAGTTTATAACGTTATACGTTACAACGTAGTACTATATAAAGATACACGTTGTATAGTAATAGTATATACCGTTAAACATTACACCGTAATAGTATATAACGTTATACGTTATATGGTAATAGTTTATAACCTTACACGTTATGACGTAATACTATATAACGTTATACGTTGTATAGTAATACTATATATCGTTATACGTTATAACGTAATACCATATAACGTTATACGTTATGACGTAATACTATTTAACGTTATACGTTATATCGTAATACTATTTAACGTTATACGTTATATAGTAATAGTTTATAACGTTATGCGTTATGACGTAATACTATATAACGTTATACGTTGTATAGTAATAGTTTATAACGTTATACGTTATGACGTAATACTATACAACGTTATACGTTATATCGTAATACTATATAACGTTATACGTTATATCGTAATACTATATAACGTTATACGTTATAACGTAGTACTATACAACGATACATGTTGTATAGTAATAGTATAGAACGTTATACGTTACGTCGTAATAGTATATAACGTTATACGTTATATAGTAATAGTTTATAACGTTATGCGTTATGACGTAATACTATATAACGTTATACGTTATATCGTAATACTATATAACGTTATACGTTATTACGAAATACCATATAACGTTACACGATAAAACGTCATACTATATAACGTTACACGTTGTATAGTAATAGTTTATAACGTTATACGTTACATCGTAATAGTATATAACGTTATACGTTATATAGTTATAGTTTATAACGTTATACGTTATGACGTAATAGTATATAACGTTTTGCGTAATAATGTTATAACAGCATACGATATACCGTTACACATTGTGTAGTAATACTATATAACGTTACACGTAATAACGTAATACCATATAACGTTATACGTTATATCGTAACACTATATAACGTTATACGTTATAACGTAATATTATATAGCGTTACACGTTGTATAGTAATAGTTTATAACGTTATACGTTGTAACGTAGTACTATATAACGAAACACGTTGTATAGTAATAGTATATAACGTTATACGTTACATCGTAATAGTATATAAAGGTATACGTTATATAGTAATAGTTTATAACGTTATACGTCATAACGTAATACTATATAACGTTACACGTTGTATAGTAATAGTTTATAACGTTATACGTCATAACGTAATACCATATAACGATACACGTAGTATAGTAATAGTATATAACGTTATACGTTACATGGTAATAGTATATAAAGTTATAAGCTATATAGTAATAGTTTATAACGTTATACGTTATAACGTAATACTATATAACGTTATACGTTATATCGTAACACTATATAACGTTATACGTTATAACGTAATATTATATAGCGTTACACGTTGTATAGTAATAGTTTATAACGTTATACGTCATAACGTAATACTATATAACGATACACGTTGTATAGTAATAGTATATAACGTTATACGTTACATCGTAATAGTATATAAAGTTATAAGTTATATAGTAATAGTTTATAACGTTATACGTTATAACGTAATACTATATAACGTTATACATTATATCGTAATACCATATAACGTTATACGTTATATAGTAATAGTTTATAACGTTATACGTTATAACGTAATACTATATAACGTTATACATTATATCGTAATAACATATAACGTTATACGTTATATAGTAATAGCTTATAACGTTATACGTTATAACGTAGTACTATATAACGATACACGTTGTATAGTAATAGTATACAACGTTATACGTTACGTCGTAATAGTATATAACGTTATAAGTTATATAGTAATAGTTTATAACGTTATGCGTTATGACGTAATTCTATATAACGTAATACGTTGTATAGTAATAGTTTATAACGTTATACGATATAACGTAGTACTATATAACGATACACGTTGTATGGTAATAATATATAACGTTAAACATTACATCGTAATAGTATATAACGTTATACGTTATATCGTAATACTATATAACGTTATACGTTATAACGTAGTACTATACAACGATACACGTTGTATAGTAATAGTATAGAACGTTATACGTTACGTCGTAATAGTATAAAACGTTATACGTTATATAGTAATAGTTTATAACGTTATGCGTTATGACGTAATACTATATAACGTTATACGTTGTATAGTAATAGTTTATAACGTTATACGTTATAACGTAATACTATATATCGTTATACGTTATAACGTAATACCATATAACGTTATACGTTATAACGTAATAGTATATAACGTTTTACGTAATAATGTTATAACGGCATACGATATACCGTTACACATTGTATAGTAATACTATATAACGTTATACGTTATATAGTAATAGTTTATAACGTTATACGTTATGACGTAATACTATATAACGTTATACGTTGTATAGTAATAGTTTATAACGTTATACGTTATGACGTAATACTATATAACGTTATACGTTATATAGTAATAGTTTATAACGTTATACGTTACAACGTAGTACTATATAAAGATACACGTTGTATAGTAATAGTATATACCGTTAAACATTACACCGTAATAGTATATAACGTTATACGTTATATGGTAATAGTTTATAACCTTACACGTTATGACGTAATACTATATAACGTTATACGTTGTATAGTAATACTATATATCGTTATACGTTATAACGTAATACCATATAACGTTATACGTTATGACGTAATACTATTTAACGTTATACGTTATATCGTAATTCTATTTAACGTTATACGTTATATAGTAATAGTTTATAACGTTATGCGTTATGACGTAATACTATATAACGTTATACGTTGTATAGTAATAGTTTATAACGTTATACGTTATGACGTAATACTATACAACGTTATACGTTATATCGTAATACTATATAACGTTATACGTTATATCGTAATACTATATAACGTTATACGTTATAACGTAGTACTATACAACGATACATGTTGTATAGTAATAGTATAGAACGTTATACGTTACGTCGTAATAGTATATAACGTTATACGTTATATAGTAATAGTTTATAACGTTATGCGTTATGACGTAATACTATATAACGTTATACGTTATATCGTAATACTATATAACGTTATACGTTATTACGAAATACCATATAACGTTACACGATAAAACGTCATACTATATAACGTTACACGTTGTATAGTAATAGTTTATAACGTTATACGTTACATCGTAATAGTATATAACGTTATACGTTATATAGTTATAGTTTATAACGTTATACGTTATGACGTAATAGTATATAACGTTTTGCGTAATAATGTTATAACAGCATACGATATACCGTTAGACATTGTGTAGTAATACTATATAACGTTATACGTAATAACGTAATACCATATAACGTTATACGTTATATCGTAACACTATATAACGTTATACGTTATAACGTAATATTATATAGCGTTACACGTTGTATAGTAATAGTTTATAACGTTATACGTTGTATAGTAATAGTATATAACGTTATACGTTACATCGTAATAGTATATAAAGGTATACGTTATATAGTAATAGTTTATAACGTTATACGTCATAACGTAATACTATATAACGTTACACGTTGTATAGTAATAGTTTATAACGTTATACGTCATAACGTAATACCATATAACGATACACGTAGTATAGTAATAGTATATAACGTTATACGTTACATGGTAATAGTATATAAAGTTATAAGTAATATAGTAATAGTTTATAACGTTATACGTTATAACGTAATACTATATAACGTTATACGTTATATAGTAATAGTTTATAACGTTATACGTTATGACGTAATAGCATATAACGTTTTACGTAATAATGTTATAACGGCATACCATATACCGTTACACATTGTATAGTAATACTATATAACGTTATACGTAATAACGTAATACCATATAACGTTATACGTTATATCGTAACACTATATAACGTTATACGTTATAACGTAATACCATATAACGTTATACGTTATGACGTAATACTATATAACGTTATACGTTATATCGTAATAACGTTATACGTTATATAGTAATGGTTTATAACCTTATACGTTATGACGTAATACTATATAACGTTATACGTTGTATAGTAATAGTTTATAACGCTATACGATATAACGTAGTACTATATAACGATACACGTAGTATAGTAATAATATATAACGTTAAACATTACATCGTAATAGTGTATAACGTTATACGTTATATAGTAATTGTTTATAACGTTATACGTTATGACGTAATAGCATATAACGTTTTACGTAATAATGTTATAACGGCATACGATATACCGTTACACATTGTATAGTAATACTATATAACGTTATACGTAATAACGTAATACCATATAACGTTATACGTTATATCGTAACACTATATAACGTTATACGTTATAACGTAATACCATATAACGTTATACGTTATGACGTAATACTATATAACGTTATACGTTATAACGTAACACCATATAACGTTGTACGTTATCACGTCATACTATATAACGGTACACGTTGTATAGTAATAGTTTATAACGTTATACGTTATATAGTTATAGTTTATAACGTTATACGTTACAACGTAGTACTATATAACGATACACGTTGTATAGTAATAGTATATAACGTTAAACATTACACCGTAATAGTATAAAGCGCTATACGTTATATAGTAATAGTTCATAACCTTACACGTTATCACGTAATACTATATAACGTTATACGTTGTATAGCAATAGTTTATAACGTTATACGATATAACGTAGTACTATATAACGATACACGTTGTATAGTAATAATATATAACGTTAAACATTACATCGTAATAGTATATAACGTTATACGTTATATAGTAATAGTTTATAACCTTATACGTTATGACGTAATACTATATAACGTTATACGTTATAACGTAATACCATATAACGTTATACGATATAACGTCATACTATATAACGGTAGACGTTGTATAGTAATAGTTTATAACGTTATACGTTATATAGTTATAGTTTATAACGTTATACGTTACAACGAAGTACTATATAACGATACACGTTGTATAGTAATAGTATATAACGTTAAACATTACACCGTAATAGTATATAACGTTATACGTTATATAGTAATAGTTTATAACCTTACACGTTATGACGTAATACTATATAACGTTATACGTTGTATAGTAATAGTTTATAACGTTATACGATATAACGTAGTACTATATAACGATACACGTTGTATAGTAATAATATATAACGTTAAACATTACATCGTAATAGTATATAACGTTATACGTTATATAGTAGTAGTTTATAACAATATGCGTTATGACGTAATACTATATAACGTTATACGTTGTATAGTAATAGTTTATAACGTTATACGTTATGACGTAATACTATACAACGTTATACGTTATATCGTAATACTATATAACGTTATACGTTATATCGTAATACTATATAACGTTATACGTTATAACGTAGTACTATACAACGATACACGTTGTATAGTAATAGTTTATAACGTTATACGTCATAACGTAATACCATATAACGATACACGTAGTATAGTAATAGTATATAACGTTATACGTTACATGGTAATAGTATATAAAGTTATAAGTTATATAGTAATAGTTTATGACGTTATACGTTATAACGTAATACTATATAACGTTATGCGTTATATAGTAATAGTTTATAACGTTATACGTTATGACGTAATAGCATATAACGTTATACGTTGTATAGTAATAGTTTATAACGTTATACGATATAACGTAGTACTATATAACGATACACGTTGTATAGTAATAGTATAGAACGTTATACGTTACGTCGTAATAGTATATAACGTTATAAGTTATATAGTAATAGTTTATAACGTTATGCGTTATGACGTAATTCTATATAACGTTATACGTTGTATAGTAATAGTTTATAACGTTATACGATATAACGTAGTACTATATAACGATACACGTTGTATGGTAATAATATATAACGTTAAACATTACATCGTAATAGTATATAACGTTATACGTTATATCGTAATACTATATAACGTTACACGTTATAACGTAGTACTATATAACGTTACACGTTGTATAGTAATAGTATATAACGTTATACATTACATAATATAGTATATAACGTATACGTTATATAGTAATATTTTATAACGTTATACGTTATGACGTAATACTATATAACGTTACACGTTGTATAGTAATAGTATATAACGTTATACATTACATAATATAGTATATAACGTTATACGTTATATAGTAATATTTTATAACCTTATACGTTATGACGTAATACTATATAACGTTATACGTTGTATAGTAATAGTTTATAACGTTATACGATATAACGTAGTACTATATAACGATACACGTTGTATAGTAATAATATATAACGTTAATCATTACATCGTAATAGTATATAACGTTATACGTTATATAGTAATAGTTTATTACCTTATACGTTATGACGTAATACTATATAACGTTATACGTTATATCGTAATAACGTTATACGTTATATAGTAATGGTTTATAACCTTATACGTTATGACGTAATACTATATAACGTTATACGTTGTATAGTAATAGTTTATAACGCTATACGATATAACGTAGTACTATATAACGATACACGTAGTATAGTAATAATATATAACGTTAAACATTACATCGTAATAGTGTATAACGTTATACGTTATATAGTAGTAGTTTATAACAATATGCGTTATGACGTAATACTATATAACGTTATACGTTGTATAGTAATAGTTTATAACGTTATACGTTACAACGAAGTACTATATAACGATACACGTTGTATAGTAATAGTATATAACGTTAAACATTACACCGTAATAGTATATAACGTTATACGTTATATAGTAATAGTTTATAACCTTACACGTTATGACGTAATACTATATAACGTTATACGTTGTATAGTAATAGTTTATAACGTTATACGTTATGACGTAATACTATACAACGTTATACGTTATATCGTAATACTATATAACGTTATACGTTATGACGTAATAGCATATAACGTTTTACGTAATAATGTTATAACGGCATACGATATACCGTTACACATTGTATAGTAATACTATATAACGTTATACGTAATAACGTAATACCATATAACGTTATACGTTATATCGTAACACTATATAACGTTATACGTTATAACGTAATACCATATAACGTTATACGTTATGACGTAATACTATATAACGTTATACGTTATAACGTAACACCATATAACGTTGTACGTTATGACGTCATACTATATAACGGTACACGTTGTATAGTAATAGTTTATAACGTTATACGTTATATAGTTATAGTTTATAACGTTATACGTTACAACGTAGTACTATATAACGATACACGTTGTATAGTAATAGTATATAACGTTAAACATTACACCGTAATAGTATAAAGCGCTATACGTTATATAGTAATAGTTTATAACCTTACACGTTATCACGTAATACTATATAACGATATACGTTGTATAGTAATAGTTTATAACGTTATACGATATAACGTAGTACTATATAACGATACACGTTGTATAGTAATAATATATAACGTTAAACATTACATCGTAATAGTATATAACGTTATACGTTATATAGTAATAGTTTATAACCTTATACGTTATGACGTAATACTATATAACGTTATACGTTATAACGTAATACCATATAACGTTATACGATATAACGTCATACTATATAACGGTAAACGTTGTATAGTAATAGTTTATAACGTTATACGTTATATAGTTATAGTTTATAACGTTATACGTTACAACGTAGTACTATATAACGATACACGTTGTATAGTAATAGTATATAACGTTAAACATTACACCGTAATAGTATATAACGTTATACGTTATATAGTAATAGTTTATAACCTTACACGTTATGACGTAATACTATATAACGTTATACGTTGTATAGTAATAGTTTATAACGTTATACGATATAACGTAGTACTATATAACGATACACGTTGTATAGTAATAATATATAACGTTAAACATTACATCGTAATAGTATATAACGTTATACGTTATATAGTAGTAGTTTATAACAATATGCGTTATGACGTAATACTATATAACGTTATACGTTGTATAGTAATAGTTTATAACGTTATACGTTATGACGTAATACTATACAACGTTATACGTTATATCGTAATACTATATAACGTTATACGTTATTACGAAATACCATATAACGTTACACGATAAAACGTCATACTATATAACGTTACACGTTGTATAGTAATAGTTTATAACGTTATACGTTACATCGTAATAGTATATAACGTTATACGTTATATAGTTATAGTTTATAACGTTATACGTTATGACGTAATAGTATATAACGTTTTGCGTAATAATGTTATAACAGCATACGATATACCGTTAGACATTGTGTAGTAATACTATATAACGTTATACGTAATAACATAATACCATATAACGTTATACGTTATATCGTAACACTATATAACGTTATACGTTATAACGTAATATTATATAGCGTTACACGTTGTATAGTAATAGTTTATAACGTTATACGTCATAACGTAATACCATATAACGATACACGTAGTATAGTAATAGTATATAACGTTATACGTTACATGGTAATAGTATATAAAGTTATAAGTTATATAGTAATAGTTTATAACGTTATACGTTATAACGTAATACTATATAACGTTATACGTTATATAGTAATAGTTTATAACGTTATACGTTATGACGTAATAGCATATAACGTTTTACGTAATAATGTTATAACGGCATACGATATACCGTTACACATTGTATAGTAATACTATATAACGTTATACGTAATAACGTAATACCATATAACGTTAAACATTACATCGTAATAGTATATAACGTTATACGTTATATAGTAATAGTTTATAACCTTATACGTTATGACGTAATACTATATAACGTTATACGTTATAACGTAACCTCATATAACGTTGTACGTTATGAGGTCATACTATATAACGGTACACGTTGTATAGTAATAGTTTATAACGTTATACGTTATATAGTTATAGTTTATAACGTTATACGTTGCAACGTAGTACTATATAACGATACACGTTGTATAGTAATAGTATATAACGTTAAACATTACACCGTAATAGTATATAACGTTATACGTTATATAGTAATAGTTTATAACCTTACACGTTATGACGTAATACTATATAACGTTATACGTTGTATAGTAATAGTTTATAACGTTATACGATATAACGTAGTACTATATAACGATACACGTTGTATAGTAATAATATATAACGTTAAACATTACATCGTAATAGTATATAACGTTATACGTTATATAGTAGTAGTTTATAACCTTATACGTTATGACGTAGTACTATATATCGTTATACGTTGTATAGTAATAGTTTATAACGTTATACGATACAACGTAGTACTATATAACGGTACACGTTGTATAGTAATAGTATATAACGTTAAACATTACACCGTAATAGTATATAACGTTATACGTTATATAGTAATAGTTTATAACCTTACACGTTATGACGTAATACTATATAACGTTATACGTTGTATAGTAATAGTTTATAACGTTATACGATATAACGTAGTACTATATAACGATACACGTTGTATAGTAATAATATATAACGTTAAACATTACATCGTAATAGTATATAACGTTATACGTTATATAGTAGTAGTTTATAACAATATGCGTTATGACGTAATACTATATAACGTTATACGTTGTATAGTAATAGTTTATAACGTTATACGTTATGACGTAATACTATACAACGTTATACGTTATATCGTAATACTATATAACGTTATACGTTATTACGAAATACCATATAACGTTACACGATAAAACGTCATACTATATAACGTTACACGTTGTATAGTAATAGTTTATAACGTTATACGTTACATCGTAATAGTATATAACGTTATACGTTATATAGTTATAGTTTATAACGTTATACGTCATAACGTAATACCATATAACGATACACGTAGTATAGTAATAGTATATAACGTTATACGTTACATGGTAATAGTATATAAAGTTATAAGTTATATAGTAATAGTTTATAACGTTATACGTTATAACGTAATACTATATAACGTTATACGTTATATAGTAATAGTTTATAACGTTATACGTTATGACGTAATAGCATATAACGTTTTACGTAATAATGTTATAACGGCATACGATATACCGTTACACATTGTATAGTAATACTATATAACGTTATACGTAATAACGTAATACCATATAACGTTATACGTTATATCGTAACACTATATAACGTTATACGTTATAACGTAATACCATATAACGTTATACGTTATGACGTAATACTATATAACGTTATACGTTATAACGTAACCTCATATAACGTTGTACGTTATGAGGTCATACTATATAACGGTACACGTTGTATAGTAATAGTTTATAACGTTATACGTTATATAGTTATAGTTTATAACGTTATACGTTACAACGTAGTACTATATAACGATACACGTTGTATAGTAATAGTATATAACGTTAAACATTACACCGTAATAGTATATAACGTTATACGTTATATAGTAATAGTTTATAACCTTACACGTTATGACGTAATACTATATAACGTTATACGTTGTATAGTAATAGTTTATAACGTTATACGATATAACGTAGTACTATATAACGATACACGTTGTATAGTAATAATATATAACGTTAAACATTACATCGTAATAGTATATAACGTTATACGTTATATAGTAGTAGTTTATAACCTTATACGTTATGACGTAGTACTATATATCGTTATACGTTGTATAGTAATAGTTTATAACGTTATACGATATAACGTAGTACTATATAACGATACACGTTGCATAGTAATAATATATAACGTTAGACATTACATCGTAATAGTATATAACGTTATACGTTATATAGTAATAGTTTATAACCTTATACGTTATGACGTAATACTATATAACGTTATACGTTATATCGTAATACTATATAACGTTATACGTTATAACGTAGTACTATATAACGATACACGTTGTATAGTAATAGTATAGAACGTTATACGTTACGTCGTAATAGTATATAACGCTATAAGTTATATAGTAATAGTTTATAACGTTATGCGTTATGACGTAATTCTATATAACGTTATACGTTGTATAGTAATAGTTTATAACGTTATACGATATAACGTAGTACTATATAACGATACACGTTGTATGGTAATAATATATAACGTTAAACATTACATCGTAATAGTATATAACGTTATACGTTATATCGTAATACTATATAACGTTATACGTTATAACGTAGTACTATATAACGTTACACGTTGTATAGTAATAGTATATAACGTTATACATTACATAATATAGTATATAACGTATACGTTATATAGTAATAGTTTATAACGTTATACGTTATGACGTAATACTATATAACGTTACACGTTTTATAGTAATAGTATATAACGTTATACATTACATAATATGGTATATAACGTTATACGTTATATAGTAATAGTTTATAACCTTATACGTTATGACGTAATACTATATAACGTTATACGTTGTATAGTAATAGTTTATAACGTTATACGATATAACGTAGTACTATATAACGATACACGTTGTATAGTAATAATATATAACGTTAATCATTACATCGTAATAGTATATAACGTTATACGTTATATAGTAATAGTTTATTACCTTATACGTTATGACGTAATACTATATAACGTTATACGTTATATCGTAATAACGTTATACGTTATATAGTAATGGTTTATAACCTTATACGTTATGACGTAATACTATATAACGTTATACGTTGTATAGTAATAGTTTATAACGCTATACGATATAACGTAGTACTATATAACGATACACGTAGTATAGTAATAATATATAACGTTAAACATTACATCGTAATAGTGTATAACGTTATACGTTATATAGTAATTGTTTATAACGTTATACGTTATGACGTAATAGCATATAACGTTTTACGTAATAATGTTATAACGGCATACGATATACCGTTACACATTGTATAGTAATACTATATAACGTTATACGTAGTAACGTAATACCATATAACGTTATACGTTATATCGTAACACTATATAACGTTATACGTTATAACGTAATACCATATAACGTTATACGTTATGACGTAATACTATATAACGTTATACGTTATAACGTAACACCATATAACGTTGTACGTTATGACGTCATACTATATAACGGTACACGTTGTATAGTAATAGTTTATAACGTTATACGTTATATAGTTATAGTTTATAACGTTATACGTTACAACGTAGTACTATATAACGATACACGTTGTATAGTAATAGTATATAACGTTAAACATTACACCGTAATAGTATAAAGCGCTATACGTTATATAGTAATAGTTTATAACCTTACACGTTCTCACGTAATACTATATAACGTTATACGTTGTATAGTAATAGTTTATAACGTTATACGATATAACGTAGTACTATATAACGATACACGTTGTATAGTAATAATATATAACGTTAAACATTACATCGTAATAGTATATAACGTTATACGTTATATAGTAATAGTTTATAACCTTATACGTTATGACGTAATACTATATAACGTTATACGTTATAACGTAATACCATATAACGTTATACGATATAACGTCATACTATATAACGGTAAACGTTGTATAGTAATAGTTTATAACGTTATACGTTATATAGTTACAGTTTATAACGTTATACGTTACAACGTAGTACTATATAACGATACACGTTGTATAGTAATAGTATATAACGTTAAACATTACACCGTAATAGTATATAACGTTATACGTTATATAGTAATAGTTTATAACCTTACACGTTATGACGTAATACTATATAACGTTATACGTTGTATAGTAATAGTTTATAACGTTATACGATATAACGTAGTACTATATAACGATACACGTTGTATAGTAATAGTATATAACGTTAAACATTACATCGTAATAGTATATAACGTTATACGTTATATAGTAATAGTTTATAACCTTATACGTTATGACGTAATACTATATAACGTTATACGTTATAACGTAATACCATATAACGTTATACGATATAACGTCATACTATATAACGGTAAACGTTGTATAGTAATAGTTTATAACGTTATACGTTATATAGTTACAGTTTATAACGTTATACGTTACAACGTAGTACTATATAACGATACACGTTGTATAGTAATAGTATATAACGTTAAACATTACACCGTAATAGTATATAACGTTATACGTTATATAGTAATAGTTTATAACCTTACACGTTATGACGTAATACTATATAACGTTATACGTTGTATAGTAATAGTTTATAACGTTATACGATATAACGTAGTACTATATAACGATACACGTTGTATAGTAATAGTATATAACGTTAAACATTACATCGTTTTAGTATATAACGTTATACGTTATATAGTAGTAGTTTATAACAATATACGTTATGACGTAGTACTATATATCGTTATACGTTGTATAGTAATAGTTTATAACGTTATACGATATAACGTAGTACTATATAACGATACACGTTGTATAGTAATAATATATAACGTTAGACATTACATCGTAATAGTATATAACGTTATACGTTATATAGTAATAGTTTATAACCCTATACGTTATGACGTAATACTATATAACGTTATACGTTATATCGTAATACTATATAACGTTATACGTTATAACGTAGTACTATATAACGATACACGTTGTATAGTAATAGTATAGAACGTTATACGTTACGTCGTAATAGTATATAACGTTATAAGTTATATAGTAATAGTTTATAACGTTATGCGTTATGACGTAATTCTATATAACGTTATACGTTGTATAGTAATAGTTTATAACGTTATACGATATAACGTAGTACTATATAACGATACACGTTGTATGGTAATAATATATAACGTTAAACATTACATCGTAATAGTATATAACGTTATACGTTATATCGTAATACTATATAACGTTATACGTTATAACGTAGTACTATATAACGTTACACGTTGTATAGTAATAGTATATAACGTTATACATTACATAATATAGTATATAACGTTATACGTTATATAGTAATAGTTTATAACGTTATACGTTATGACGTAATACTATATAACGTTACACGTTGTTTAGTAATAGTATATAACGTTATACATTACATAATATAGTATATAACGTTATACGTTATATAGTAATAGTTTATAACCTTATACGTTATGACGTAATACTATATAACGTTATACGTTGTATAGTAATAGTTTATAACGTTATACGATATAACGTAGTACTATATAACGATACACGTTGTATAGTAATAATATATAACGTTAATCATTACATCGTAATAGTATATAACGTTATACGTTATATAGTAATAGTTTATTACCTTATACGTTATGACGTAATACTATATAACGTTATACGTTATATCGTAATAACGTTATACGTTATATAGTAATGGTTTATAACCTTATACGTTATGACGTAATACTATATAACGTTATACGTTGTATAGTAATAGTTTATAACGCTATACGATATAACGTAGTACTATATAACGATACACGTAGTATAGTAATAATATATAACGTTAAACATTACATCGTAATAGTGTATGACGTTATACGTTATATAGTAATAGTTTATAACGTTATACGTTATGACGTAATAGCATATAACGTTTTACGTAATAATGTTATAACGGCATACGATATACCGTTACACATTGTATAGTAATACTATATAACGTTATACGTAATAACGTAATACCATATAACGTTATACGTTATATCGTAACACTATATAACGTTATACGTTATAACGTAATACCATATAACCTTATACGTTATGACGTAATACTATATAACGTTATACGTTATAACGTAACACCATATAACGTTGTACGTTATGACGTCATACTATATAACGGTACACGTTGTATAGTAATAGTTTATAACGTTATACGTTATATAGTTATAGTTTATAACGTTATACGTTACAACGTAGTACTATATAACGATACACGTTGTATAGTAATAGTATATAACGTTAAACATTACACCGTAATAGTATATAACGTTATACGTTATATAGTAATAGTTTATAACCTTACACGTTATCACGTAATACTATATAACGTTATACGTTGTATAGTAATAGTTTATAACGTTATACGATATAACGTAGTACTATATAACGATACACGTTGTATAGTAATAATAAATAACGTTAAACATTACATCGTAATAGTATATAACGTTATACGTTATATAGTAATAGTTTATAACCTTATACGTTATGACGTAATACTATATAACGTTATACGTTATAACGTAATACCACATAACGTTATACGATATAACGTCATACTATATAACGGTACACGTTGTATAGTAATAGTTTATAACGTTATACGTTATATAGTTATAGTTTATAACGTTATACGTTACAACGTAGTACTATATGACGATACACGTTGTATAGTAATAGTATATAACGTTAAACATTACACCGTAATAGTATATAACGTTATACGTTATATAGTAATAGTTTATAACCTTACACGTTATGACGTAATACTATATAACGTTATACGTTGTATAGTAATAGTTTATAACGTTATACGATATAACGTAGTACTATATAACGATACACGTTGTATAGTAATAATATATAACGTTAAACATTACATCGTAATAGTATATAACGTTATACGTTATATAGTAATAGTTTATAACGTTATACGTTATAACGTAATACTATATATCGTTATACGTTATAACGTAATACCATATAACGTTATACGTTATAACGTAATAGTATATAACGTTTTACGTAATAATGTTATAACGGCATACGATATACCGTTACACATTGTATAGTAATACTATATAACGTATAACGTTATATAGTAATAGTTTATAACGTTATACGTTATGACGTAATACTATATAACGTTATACGTTGTATAGTAATAGTTTATAACGTTATACGTTATGACGTAATACTATATAACGTTATACGTTATATAGTAATAGTTTATAACGTTATGCGTTATGACGTAATACTATATAACGTTATACGTTATATCGTAATACTATATAACGTTATACGTTATTACGTAATACCATATAACGTTATACGATATAACGTCATACTATATAACGTTACACGTTGTATAGTAATAGTTTATAACGTTATACGTTACATCGTAATAGTATATAACGTTATACGTTATGACGTAATCGTATATAACGTTTTGCGTAATAATGTTATAACAGCATACGATATACCGTTACACATTGTGTAGTAATACTATATAACGTTATACGTAATAACGTAATACCATATAACGTTATACGTTATATCGTAACACTATATAACGTTATACGTTATAACGTAATACCATATAATGTTATACGTTATGACGTAATACTATATAACGTTATACGTTATATCGTAATACTATATAACGTTATACGTTATAACGTAATACCATATAACGTTATACGTTATGACGTAATACTATACAACGTTATACGTTACATCGTAATAGTATATAACGTTACACTTTGTATTGTTATTGTTTATAACGTTATACGTTATAACGTAATACTATATAGCGTTACACGTTGTATAGTAATAGTTTATAACGTTATACGTTATAACGTAGTACTATATAACGATACACGTTGTATAGTAATAGTATGTAA
This sequence comes from Bombus terrestris, assembly GCF_910591885.1. Classification (NCBI taxonomy): domain Eukaryota; kingdom Metazoa; phylum Arthropoda; class Insecta; order Hymenoptera; family Apidae; genus Bombus; species Bombus terrestris. The sequence continues at coordinate 16,892,663 of NC_063271.1, read as the reverse complement.
CGTTATACGTTACATCGTAATAGTATATAAAGTTATAAGTTATATAGTAATAGTTTATAACGTTATACGTTATAACGTAATACTATATAACGTTATACATTATATCGTAATACCATATAACGTTATACGTTATATAGTAATAGTTTATAACGTTATACGTTATAACGTAGTACTATATAACGTTACACGTTGTATAGTAGTAGTATATAACGTTATACATTACATCGTTATAGTATATAACGTTATACGATATATCGTAATACTATATAACGTTATACGTTATATAGTAATAATTTATAACGTTATACGTTATGACGTAATACTATATAACGTTATACGTTATATCGCAATACTATATAACGTTATACGTTATAACGTAATACCATATAACGTTATATGTTATAACGTAATACTATATAACGTTATACGTTATAACGTAATACCATATAACGTTATACGTTATGACGTAATACTATATAACGTTATACGTTATGACGTAATACTATACAACGTTATACGTTACATCGTAATAGTATATAACGTTACACTTTGTATTGTTATTGTTTATAACGTTATACGTTATAACGTTATATTATAAAGCGTTACACGTTGTATAGTAATACCATATAACGTTATACGTTACATCGTAATAGTATATAACGTTATACGGTATATAGTAATAGTTTATAACGTTATACGTTATGACGTAATACTGTATAACGTTATACGTTGTATAGTAATAGTTTATAACGTTATACGATATAACGTAGTACTATATAACGATACACGTTGTATAGTAATAATATATAACGTTAAACATTACATCGTAATAGTATATAACGTTATACGTTATATAGTAATAGTTTATAACCTTATACGTTATGACGTAATACTATATAACGTTATACGTTATAACGTAATACCATATAACGTTATACGATATAACGTCATACTATATAACGGTACACGTTGTATAGTAATAGTTTATAACGTTATACGTTATATAGTTATAGTTTATAACGTTATACGTTACAACGTAGTACTATATAACGATACACGTTGTATAGTAATAGTATATAACGTTAAACATTACACCGTAATAGTATATAACGTTATACGTTATATAGTAATAGTTTATAACCTTACACGTTATGACGTAATACTATATAACGTTATACGTTGTATAGTAATAGTTTATAACGTTATACGATATAACGTAGTACTATATAACGATACACGTTGTATAGTAATAATATATAACGTTAAACATTACATCGTAATAGTATATAACGTTATACGTTATATATAATAGTTTATAACCTTATACGTTATGACGTAGTACTATATATCGTTATACGTTGTATAGTAATAGTTTATAACGTTATACGATATAACGTAGTACTATATAACGATACACGTTGTATAGTAATAATATAGAACGTTATAAGTTACGTCGTAATAGTATATAACGTTATAAGTTATATAGTAACACTATATAACGTTATACGTTATAACGTAATACCATATAACGTTACACGTTGTATAGTAATAGTATATAACGTTATACGTTATAACGTAGTACTATATAACGATACACGTTGTATAGTAATATTATATAACGTTATACGGTACATCGTAATAGTATATAAAGTTATAAGTTATATAGTAATAGTTTATAACGTTATACGTTATAACGTAATACTATATAACGTTATACATTATATCGTAATACCATATAACGTTATACGTTATATAGTAATAGTTTATAACGTTATACGTTATAACGTAGTACTATATAACGTTACACGTTGTATAGTAGTAGTATATAACGTTAAACATTACATCGTAATACTATATAACGTTATACGTTATATCGTAACACTATATAACGTTATACGTTATAACGTAATACCATATAACGTTATACGTTATGACGTAATACTATATAACGTTATACGTTATATCGTAATACTATATAACGTTATACGTTATAACGTAATACCATATAACGTTATACGTTATGACGTAATACTATACAACGTTATACGTTACATCGTAATAGTATATAACGTTACACTTTGTATTGTTATTGTTTATAACATTATACGTTATAGCGTAATACTATATAGCGTTACACGTTGTATAGTGATAGTTTATAACGTTATACGTTATAACGTAATACCATATAACGTTATACGATGTAACGTCATACTATATAACGGTACACGTTGTATAGTAATAGTTTATAACGTTATACGTTATATAGTTATAGTTTATAACGTTATACGTTATGACGTAGTACTATATATCGTTATACGTTGTATAGTAATAGTTTATAACGTTATACGATATAACGTAGTACTATATAACGATAGACGTTGTATAGTAATAATATAGAACGTTATACGTTACGTCGTAATAGTATATAACGTTATAAGTTATATAGTAACACTATATAACGTTATACGTTATAACGTAATACCATATAACGTTATACGTTATGACGTAATACTATATAACGTTATACGTTATATCGTAATACTATATAACGTTATACGTTATAACGTAATACCATATAACGTTATACGTTATGACGTAATACTATACAACGTTATACGTTACATCGTAATAGTATATAACGTTACACTTTGTATTGTTATTGTTTATAACGTTATACGTTATAACGTAATACTATATAGCGTTACACGTTGTATAGTAATAGTATATAACGTTATACGTTATAACGTAGTGCTATATAACGATACACGTTGTATAGTAATATTATATAACGTTATACGGTACATCGTAATAGTATATAAAGTTATAAGTTATATAGTAATAGTTTATAACGTTATACGTTATAACGTAATACTATATAACGTTATACATTATATCGTAATACCATATAACGTTATACGTTATATAGTAATAGTTTATAACGTTATACGTTATAACGTAGTACTATATAACGTTACACGTTGTATAGTAGTAGTATATAACGTTAAACATTACATCGTAATACTATATAACGTTATACGTTATATCGTAACACTATATAACGTTATACGTTATAACGTAATACCATATAACGTTATACGTTATGACGTAATACTATATAACGTTATACGTTATATCGTAATACTATATAACGTTATACGTTATAACGTAATACCATATAACGTTATACGTTATGACGTAATACTATACAACGTTATACGTTACATCGTAATAGTATATAACGTTACACTTTGTATTGTTATTGTTTATAACATTATACGTTATAGCGTAATACTATATAGCGTCACACGTTGTATAGTGATAGTTTATAACGTTATACGATATAACGTAGTACTATATAACGTTACACGTTGTATAGTAATAATATATAACGTTAGACATTACACCGTAATAGTATATAACGTTATACGTTATATAGTAATAGTTTATAACCTTACACGTTATGACGTAATACTATATAACGTTATACGTTGTATAGTAATAGTTTATAACGTTATACGTTATGACGTAATACTATATAACGTTACACGTTGTATAGTAATAGTATATAACGTTATACATTACATAATATAGTATATAACGTTATACGTTATATAGTAATAGTTTATAACCTTATACGTTATGACGTAATACTATATAACGTTATACGTTGTATAGTAATAGTTTATAACGTTATACGATATAACGTAGTACTATATAACGATACACGTTGTATAGTAATAATATATAACGTTAATCATTACATCGTAATAGTATATAACGTTATACGTTATATAGTAATAGTTTATTACCTTATACGTTATGACGTAATACTATATAACGTTATACGTTATATCGTAATAACGTTATACGTTATATAGTAATGGTTTATAACCTTATACGTTATGACGTAATACTATATAACGTTATACGTTGTATAGTAATAGTTTATAACGCTATACGATATAACGTAGTACTATATAACGATACACGTAGTATAGTAATAATATATAACGTTAAACATTACATCGTAATAGTGTATAACGTTATACGTTATATAGTAATTGTTTATAACGTTATACGTTATGACGTAATAGCATATAACGTTTTACGTAATAATGTTATAACGGCATACGATATACCGTTACACATTGTATAGTAATACTATATAACGTTATACGTAGTAACGTAATACCATATAACGTTATACGTTATATCGTAACACTATATAACGTTATACGTTATAACGTAATACCATATAACGTTATACGTTATGACGTAATACTATATAACGTTATACGTTATAACGTAACACCATATAACGTTGTACGTTATGACGTCATACTATATAACGGTACACGTTGTATAGTAATAGTTTATAACGTTATACGTTATATAGTTATAGTTTATAACGTTATACGTTACAACGTAGTACTATATAACGATACACGTTGTATAGTAATAGTATATAACGTTAAACATTACACCGTAATAGTATAAAGCGCTATACGTTATATAGTAATAGTTTATAACCTTACACGTTATCACGTAATACTATATAACGTTATACGTTGTATAGTAATAGTTTATAACGTTATACGATATAACGTAGTACTATATAACGATACACGTTGTATAGTAATAATATATAACGTTAAACATTACATCGTAATAGTATATAACGTTATACGTTATATAGTAATAGTTTATAACCTTATACGTTATGACGTAATACTATATAACGTTATACGTTATAACGTAATACCATATAACGTTATACGATATAACGTCATACTATATAACGGTAAACGTTGTATAGTAATAGTTTATAACGTTATACGTTATATAGTTACAGTTTATAACGTTATACGTTACAACGTAGTACTATATAACGATACACGTTGTATAGTAATAGTATATAACGTTAAACATTACACCGTAATAGTATATAACGTTATACGTTATATAGTAATAGTTTATAACCTTACACGTTATGACGTAATACTATATAACGTTATACGTTGTATAGTAATAGTTTATAACGTTATACGATATAACGTAGTACTATATAACGATACACGTTGTATAGTAATAATATATAACGTTAAACATTACATCGTTTTAGTATATAACGTTATACGTTATATAGTAGTAGTTTATAACAATATACGTTATGACGTAGTACTATATATCGTTATACGTTGTATAGTAATAGTTTATAACGTTATACGATATAACGTAGTACTATATAACGATACACGTTGTATAGTAATAATATATAACGTTAGACATTACATCGTAATAGTATATAACGTTATACGTTATATAGTAATAGTTTATAACCCTATACGGTATGACGTAATACTATATAACGTTATACGTTATATCGTAATACTATATAACGTTATACGTTATAACGTAGTACTATATAACGATACACGTTGTATAGTAATAGTATAGAACGTTATACGTTACGTCGTAATAGTATATAACGTTATAAGTTATATAGCAATAGTTTATAACGTTATGCGTTATGACGTAATTCTATATAACGTTATACGTTGTATAGTAATAGTTTATAACGTTATACGATATAACGTAGTACTATATAACGATACACGTTGTATGGTAATAATATATAACGTTAAACATTACATCGTAATAGTATATAACGTTATACGTTATATCGTAATACTATATAACGTTATACGTTATAACGTAGTACTATATAACGTTACACGTTGTATAGTAATAGTATATAACGTTATACATTACATAATATAGTATATAACGTTATACGTTATATAGTAATAGTTTATAACGTTATACGTTATGACGTAATACTATATAACGTTACACGTTGTTTAGTAATAGTATATAACGTTATACATTACATAATATAGTATATAACGTTATACGTTATATAGTAATAGTTTATAACCTTATACGTTATGACGTAATACTATATAACGTTATACGTTGTATAGTAATAGTTTATAACGTTATACGATATAACGTAGTACTATATAACGATACACGTTGTATAGTAATAATATATAACGTTAATCATTACATCGTAATAGTATATAACGTTATACGTTATATAGTAATAGTTTATTACCTTATACGTTATGACGTAATACTATATAACGTTATACGTTATATCGTAATAACGTTATACGTTATATAGTAATGGTTTATAACCTTATACGTTATGACGTAATACTATATAACGTTATACGTTGTATAGTAATAGTTTATAACGCTATACGATATAACGTAGTACTATATAACGATACACGTAGTATAGTAATAATATATAACGTTAAACATTACATCGTAATAGTGTATGACGTTATACGTTATATAGTAATAGTTTATAACGTTATACGTTATGACGTAATAGCATATAACGTTTTACGTAATAATGTTATAACGGCATACGATATACCGTTACACATTGTATAGTAATACTATATAACGTTATACGTAATAACGTAATACCATATAACGTTATACGTTATATCGTAACACTATATAACGTTATACGTTATAACGTAATACCATATAACCTTATACGTTATGACGTAATACTATATAACGTTATACGTTATAACGTAACACCATATAACGTTGTACGTTATGACGTCATACTATATAACGGTACACGTTGTATAGTAATAGTTTATAACGTTATACGTTATATAGTTATAGTTTATAACGTTATACGTTACAACGTAGTACTATATAACGATACACGTTGTATAGTAATAGTATATAACGTTAAACATTACACCGTAATAGTATATAACGTTATACGTTATATAGTAATAGTTTATAACCTTACACGTTATCACGTAATACTATATAACGTTATACGTTGTATAGTAATAGTTTATAACGTTATACGATATAACGTAGTACTATATAACGATACACGTTGTATAGTAATAATAAATAACGTTAAACATTACATCGTAATAGTATATAACGTTATACGTTATATAGTAATAGTTTATAACCTTATACGTTATGACGTAATACTATATAACGTTATACGTTATAACGTAATACCACATAACGTTATACGATATAACGTCATACTATATAACGGTACACGTTGTATAGTAATAGTTTATAACGTTATACGTTATATAGTTATAGTTTATAACGTTATACGTTACAACGTAGTACTATATGACGATACACGTTGTATAGTAATAGTATATAACGTTAAACATTACACCGTAATAGTATATAACGTTATACGTTATATAGTAATAGTTTATAACCTTACACGTTATGACGTAATACTATATAACGTTATACGTTGTATAGTAATAGTTTATAACGTTATACGATATAACGTAGTACTATATAACGATACACGTTGTATAGTAATAATATATAACGTTAAACATTACATCGTAATAGTATATAACGTTATACGTTATATAGTAATAGTTTATAACGTTATACGTTATAACGTAATACTATATAACGTTATACGTTATAACGTAATACCATATAACGTTATACGTTATAACGTAATAGTATATAACGTTTTACGTAATAATGTTATAACGGCATACGATATACCGTTACACATTGTATAGTAATACTATATAACGTTATACGTTATATAGTAATAGTTTATAACGTTATACGTTATGACGTAATACTATATAACGTTATACGTTGTATAGTAATAGTTTATAACGTTATACGTTATGACGTAATACTATATAACGTTATACGTTATATAGTAATAGTTTATAACGTTATGCGTTATGACGTAATACTATATAACGTTATACGTTATATCGTAATACTATATAACGTTATACGTTATTACGTAATACCATATAACGTTATACGATATAACGTCATACTATATAACGTTACACGTTGTATAGTAATAGTTTATAACGTTATACGTTACATCGTAATAGTATATAACGTTATACGTTATGACGTAATCGTATATAACGTTTTGCGTAATAATGTTATAACAGCATACGATATACCGTTACACATTGTGTAGTAATACTATATAACGTTATACGTAATAACGTAATACCATATAACGTTATACGTTATATCGTAACACTATATAACGTTATACGTTACAACGTAATACCATATAATGTTATACGTTATGACGTAATACTATATAACGTTATACGTTATATCGTAATACTATATAACGTTATACGTTATAACGTAATACCATATAACGTTATACGTTATGACGTAATACTATACAACGTTATACGTTACATCGTAATAGTATATAACGTTACACTTTGTATTGTTATTGTTTATAACGTTATACGTTATAACGTAATACTATATAGCGTTACACGTTGTATAGTAATAGTTTATAACGTTATACGTTATAACGTAGTACTATATAACGATACACGTTGTATAGTAATAGTATGTAACGTTATACGTTACATCGTAATAGTATATAAAGTTATAAGTTATATAGTAATAGTTTATAACGTTATACGTTATAACGTAATACTATATAACGTTATACATTATATCGTAATACCATATAACGTTATACGTTATATAGTAATAGTTTATAACGTTATACGTTATAACGTAGTACTATATAACGTTACACGTTGTATAGTAGTAGTATATAACGTTATACATTACATCGTTATAGTATATAACGTTATACGTTATATCGTAATACTATATAACGTTATACGTTATATAGTAATAATTTATAACGTTATACGTTATGACGTAATACTATATAACGTTATACGTTATATCGCAATACTATATAACGTTATACGTTATAACGTAATACCATATAACGTTATATGTTATAACGTAATACTATATAACGTTATACGTTATAACGTAATACCATATAACGTTATACGTTATGACGTAATACTATATAACGTTATACGTTATGACGTAATACTATACAACGTTATACGTTACATCGTAATAGTATATAACGTTACACTTTGTATTGTTATTGTTTATAACGTTATACGTTATAACGTAATATTATATAGCGTTACACGTTGTATAGTAATACCATTTAACGTTATACGATATAACGTCATACTATATAACGGTAAACGTTGTATAGTAATAGTTTATAACGTTATACGTTATATAGTTATAGTTTATAACGTTATACGTTACAACGTAGTACTATATAACGATACACGTTGTATAGTAATAGTATATAACGTTATACGTTATAACGTAGTGCTATATAACGATACACGTTGTATAGTAATAGTATATAACGTTAAACATTACACCGTAATAGTATATAACGTTATACGTTATATAGTAATAGTTTATAACCTTACACGTTATGACGTAATACTATATAACGTTATAAGTTGTATAGTAATAGTTTATAACGTTATACGATATAACGTAGTACTATATAACGATACACGTTGTATAGTAATAATATATAACGTTAAACATTACATCGTAATAGTATATAACGTTATACGTTATATAGTAATAGTTTATAACGTTATACGTTGTAACGTAATACTATATATCGTTATACGTTATAACGTAATACCATATAACGTTATACGTTATAACGTAATAGTATATAACGTTTTACGTAATAATGTTATAACGGCATACGATATACCGTTACACATTGTATAGTAATACTATATAACGTTATACGTTATATAGTAATAGTTTATAACGTTATACGTTATGACGTAATACTATATAACGTTATACGTTGTATAGTAATAGTTTATAACGTTATACGTTATGACGTAATACTATATAACGTTATACGTTATATAGTAATAGTTTATAACGTTATGCGTTATGACGTAATACTATATAACGTTATACGTTATATCGTAATACTATATAACGTTATACGTTATTACGTAATACCATATAACGTTATACGATATAACGTCATACTATATAACGTTACACGTTGTATAGTAATAGTTTATAACGTTATACGTTACATCGTAATAGTATATAACGTTATACGTTATGACGTAATCGTATATAACGTTTTGCGTAATAATGTTATAACAGCATACGATATACCGTTACACATTGTGTAGTAATACTATATAACGTTATACGTAATAACGTAATACCATATAACGTTATACGTTATATCGTAACACTATATAACGTTATACGTTATAACGTAATACCATATAATGTTATACGTTATGACGTAATACTATATAACGTTATACGTTATATCGTAATACTATATAACGTTATACGTTATAACGTAATACCATATAACGTTATACGTTATGACGTAATACTATACAACGTTATACGTTACATCGTAATAGTATATAACGTTACACTTTGTATTGTTATTGTTTATAACGTTATACGTTATAACGTAATACTATATAGCGTTACACGTTGTATAGTAATAGTTTATAACGTTATACGTTATAACGTAGTACTATATAACGATACACGTTGTATAGTAATAGTATGTAACGTTATACGTTACATCGTAATAGTATATAAAGTTATAAGTTATATAGTAATAGTTTATAACGTTATACGTTATAACGTAATACTATATAACGTTATACATTATATCGTAATACCATATAACGTTATACGTTATATAGTAATAGTTTATAACGTTATACGTTATAACGTAGTACTATATAACGTTACACGTTGTATAGTAGTAGTATATAACGTTATACATTACATCGTTATAGTATATAACGTTATACGTTATATCGTAATACTATATAACGTTATACGTTATATAGTAATAATTTATAACGTTATACGTTATGACGTAATACTATATAACGTTATACGTTATATCGTAATACTATATAACGTTATACGTTATAACGTAATACCATATAACGTTATATGTTATAACGTAATACTATATAACGTTATACGTTATAACGTAATACCATATAACGTTATACGTTATGACGTAATACTATATAACGTTATACGTTATGACGTAATACTATACAACGTTATACGTTACATCGTAATAGTATATAACGTTACACTTTGTATTGTTATTGTTTATAACGTTATACGTTATAACGTAATATTATATAGCGTTACACGTTGTATAGTAATACCATATAACGTTATACGATATAACGTCATACTATATAACGGTAAACGTTGTATAGTAATAGTTTATAACGTTATACGTTATATAGTTATAGTTTATAACGTTATACGTTACAACGTAGTACTATATAACGATACACGTTGTATAGTAATAGTATATAACGTTATACGTTATAACGTAGTGCTATATAACGATACACGTTGTATAGTAATATTATATAACGTTATACGGTACATCGTAATAGTATATAAAGTTATAAGTTATATAGTAATAGTTTATAACGTTATACGATATAACGTAGTACTATATAACGATACACGTTGTATAGTAATAATATATAACGTTAAACATTACATCGTAATAGTATATAACGTTATACGTTATATAGTAGTAGTTTATAACAATATACGTTATGACGTAGTACTATATATCGTTATACGTTGTATAGTAATAGTTTATAACGTTATACGATATAACGTAGTACTATATAACGATACACGTTGTATAGTAATAATATATAACGTTAGACATTACATCGTAATAGTATATAACGTTATACGTTATATAGTAATAGTTTATAACCCTATACGTTATGACGTAATACTATATAACGTTATACGTTATATCGTAATACTATATAACGTTATACGTTATAACGTAGTACTATATAACGATACACGTTGTATAGTAATAGTATAGAACGTTATACGTTACGTCGTAATAGTATATAACGTTATAAGTTATATAGCAATAGTTTATAACGTTATGCGTTATGACGTAATTCTATATAACGTTATACGTTGTATAGTAATAGTTTATAACGTTATACGATATAACGTAGTACTATATAACGATACACGTTGTATGGTAATAATATATAACGTTAAACATTACATCGTAATAGTATATAACGTTATACGTTATATCGTAATACTATATAACGTTATACGTTATAACGTAGTACTATATAACGTTACACGTTGTATAGTAATAGTATATAACGTTATACATTACATAATATAGTATATAACGTTATACGTTATATAGTAATAGTTTATAACGTTATACGTTATGACGTAATACTATATAACGTTACACGTTGTATAGTAATAGTATATAACGTTATACATTACATAATATAGTATATAACGTTATACGTTATATAGTAATAGTTTATAACCTTATACGTTATGACGTAATACTATATAACGTTATACGTTGTATAGTAATAGTTTATAACGTTATACGATATAACGTAGTACTATATAACGATACACGTTGTATAGTAATAATATATAACGTTAATCATTACATCGTAATAGTATATAACGTTATACGTTATATAGTAATAGTTTAATACCTTATACGTTATGACGTAATACTATATAACGTTATACGTTATATCGTAATAACGTTATACGTTATATAGTAATGGTTTATAACCTTATACGTTATGACGTAATACTATATAACGTTATACGTTGTATAGTAATAGTTTATAACGCTATACGATATAACGTAGTACTATATAACGATACACGTAGTATAGTAATAATATATAACGTTAAACATTACATCGTAATAGTGTATGACGTTATACGTTATATAGTAATAGTTTATAACGTTATACGTTATGACATAATAGCATATAACGTTTTACGTAATAATGTTATAACGGCATACGATATATCGTTACACATTGTATAGTAATACTATATAACGTTATACGTATTAACGTAATACCATATAACGTTATACGTTATATCGTAACACTATATAACGTTATACGTTATAACGTAATACCATATAACCTTATACGTTATGACGTAATACTATATAACGTTATACGTTGTATAGTAATAGTTTATAACGTTATACGATATAACGTAGTACTATATAACGATACACGTTGTATAGTAATAATATATAACGTTAAACATTACATCGTAATAGTATATAACGTTATACGTTATATAGTAGTAGTTTATAACCTTATACGTTATGACGTAGTACTATATATCGTTATACGTTGTATAGTAATAGTTTATAACGTTATACGATATAACGTAGTACTATATAACGATACACGTTGTATAGTAATAATATATAACGTTAGACATTACATCGTAATAGTATATAACGTTATACGTTGTATAGTAATAGTTTATAACGTTATACGTTATAACGTAATACTATATATCGTTATACGTTATAACGTAATACCATATAACGTTATACGTTATAACGTAATAGTATATAACGTTTTACGTAATAATGTTATAACGGCATACGATATACCGTTACACATTGTATAGTAATACTATATAACGTTATACGTTATATCGTAACACTATATAACGTTATACGTTATAACGTAATACCATATAACGTTATACGTTATGACGTAATACTATATAACGTTATACGTTATATCGTAATACTATATAACGTTATACGTTATAACGTAATACCATATAACGTTATACGTTATGACGTAATACTATACAACGTTATACGTTACATCGTAATAGTATATAACGTTACACTTTGTATTGTTATTGTTTATAACATTATACGTTATAGCGTAATACTATATAGCGTTACACGTTGTATAGTGATAGTTTATAACGTTATACGTTATAACGTAATACCATATAACGTTATACGATGTAACGTCATACTATATAACGGTACACGTTGTATAGTAATAGTTTATAACGTTATACGTTATATAGTTATAGTTTATAACGTTATACGTTATGACGTAGTACTATATATCGTTATACGTTGTATAGTAATAGTTTATAACGTTATACGATATAACGTAGTACTATATAACGATACACGTTGTATAGTAATAATATAGAAAGTTATACGTTACGTCGTAATAGTATATAACGTTATAAGTTATATAGTAACACTATATAACGTTATACGTTATAACGTAATACCATATAACGTTATACGTTATGACGTAATACTATATAACGTTATACGTTATATCGTAATACTATATAACGTTATACGTTATAACGTAATACCATATAACGTTATACGTTATGACGTAATACTATACAACGTTATACGTTACATCGTAATAGTATATAACGTTACACTTTGTATTGTTATTGTTTATAACGTTATACGTTATAACGTAATACTATATAGCGTTACACGTTGTATAGTAATAGTATATAACGTTATACGTTATAACGTAGTGCTATATAACGATACACGTTGTATAGTAATATTATATAACGTTATACGGTACATCGTAATAGTATATAAAGTTATAAGTTATATAGTAATAGTTTATAACGTTATACGTTATAACGTAATACTATATAACGTTATACATTATATCGTAATACCATATAACGTTATACGTTATATAGTAATAGTTTATAACGTTATACGTTATAACGTAGTACTATATAACGTTACACGTTGTATAGTAGTAGTATATAACGTTAAACATTACATCGTAATACTATATAACGTTATACGTTATATCGTAACACTATATAACGTTATACGTTATAACGTAATACCATATAACGTTATACGTTATGACGTAATACTATATAACGTTATACGTTATATCGTAATACTATATAACGTTATACGTTATATCGTAATACTATATAACGTTATACGTTATAACGTAATACCATATAACGTTATACGTTATGACGTAATACTATATAACGTTATACGCTATATCGTAATACTATATAACGTTATACGATATAACGTAGTACTATATAACGATACACGTTGTATGGTAATAATATATAACGTTAAACATTACATCGTAATAGTATATAACGTTATACGTTATATCGTAATACTATATAACGTTATACGTTATAACGTAGTACTATACAACGATACACGTTGTATAGTAATAGTATAGAACGTTATACGTTACGTCGTAATAGTATATAACGTTATACGTTATAAAGTAATAGTTTATAACGTTATGCGTTATGACGTAATACTATATAACGTTATACGTTATATCGTAATACTATATATCGTTATACGTTATAACGTAATACCAAATAACGTTATACGTTATAACGTAATAGTATATAACGTTCTACGTAATAGTGTTATAACGGCATACGATATACCGTTACACATTGTATAGTAATACTATATAACGTTATACGTAATAACGCAATACCATATAACGTTATAGGTTATGACGTAATACTATATACCGTTATACGTTATATCGTAATACTATATAACGTTATACGTTATATAGTAATAGTTTATAACGTTATACGTTATGACGTAATACTATATAACGTTATACGTTGTATAGTAATAGTTCATAACGTTATACGTTATGACGTAATACTATATAACGTTATATGTTATATCGTAATACTATATAACGTTATACGTTATATCGTAATACTATATAACGTTATACGTTATAACGTAGTACTATACAACGATACACGTTGTATAGTAATAGTATAGAACGTTATACGTTACGTCGTAATAGTATATAACGTTATACGTTATATAGTAATAGTTTATAACGTTATACGTTATGACGTAATACTATATAACGTTATACGTTGTATAGTAATAGTTTATAACGTTATACGTTATGACGTAATACTATATAACGTTATACGTTGTATAGTTATAGTTTATAACGTTATACGTAATAACGCAATACCATATAACGTTATACGTTATGACGTAATACTATATAACGTTATACGTTATATCGTAATACTATATAACGTTATACGTTATATAGTAATAGTTTATAACGTTATACGTTATGACGTAATACTATATAACGTTATACGTTATGACGTAATACTATATAACGTTATACGTTATATCGTAACACTATATAACGTTATACGTTATAACGTAATATTATATAGCGTTACACGTTGTATAGTAATAGTTTATAACGTTATACGTCATAACGTAATACTATATAACGATACACGTTGTATAGTAATGGTATATAACGTTATACGTTACATCGTAATAGTATATAAAGTTATAAGTTATATAGTAATAGTTTATAACGTTATACGTTATAACGTAATACTATATAACGTTATACATTATAACGTAATACCATATAACGTTATACGTTATATAGTAATAATTTATAACGTTATACGTTATAACGTAATACTATATAACGTTATACATTATATCGTAGTACCATATAACGTTATACGTTATATAGTAATAGTTTATAACGTTATACGTTATAACGTAGTACTATATAACGTTACACGTTGTATAGTAGTAGTATATAACGTTATACATTACATCGTTATAGTATATAACGTCATACGTTATATCGTAATACTATATAACGTTATACGTTATATAGTAATAATTTATAACGTTGTACGTTATGACGTAATACTATACAACGTTATACGTTACATCGTAATAGTATATAAAGTTATACGTTATATAGTAATAGTTTATAACGTTATACGTTATAACGTAGTATTATATAACGTTACACGTTGTATAGTAATAGTATATAACGTTATACATTACATAATATAGTATATAACGTTATACGTTATATAGTAATAGTTTATAACCTTATACGTTATGACGTAATACTATATAACGTTATACGTTGTATAGTAATAGTTTATAACGTTATACGATATAACGTAGTACTATATAACGATACACGTTGTATACTAATAATATATAACGTTAAACATTACATCGTAATAGTATATAACGTTATACGTTATATAGTAGTAGTTTATAACAATATACGTTATGACGTAGTACTATATATCGTTATACGTTGTATAGTAATAGTTTATAACGTTATACGATATAACGTAGTACTATATAACGATACACGTTGTATAGTAATAATATATAACGTTAGACATTACATCGTAATAGTATATAACGTTATACGTTATATAGTAATAGTTTATAACCCTATACGTTATGACGTAATACTATATAACGTTATACGTTATATCGTAATACTATATAACGTTATACGTTATAACGTAGTACTATATAACGATACACGTTGTATAGTAATAGTATAGAACGTTATACGTTACGTCGTAATAGTATATAACGTTATAAGTTATATAGCAATAGTTTATAACGTTATGCGTTATGACGTAATTCTATATAACGTTATACGTTGTATAGTAATAGTTTATAACGTTATACGATATAACGTAGTACTATATAACGATACACGTTGTATGGTAATAATATATAACGTTAAACATTACATCGTAATAGTGTATAACGTTATACGTTATATCGTAATACTATATAACGTTATACGTTATAACGTAGTACTATATAACGTTACACGTTGTATAGTAATAGTATATAACGTTATACATTACATAATATAGTATATAACGTTATACGTTATATAGTAATAGTTTATAACGTTATACGTTATGACGTAATACTATATAACGTTACACGTTGTATAGTAATAGTATATAACGTTATACATTACATAATATAGTATATAACGTTATGCGTTGTATAGTAATAGTTTATAACGTTATACGATATAACGTAGTACTATATAACGATACACGTTGTATAGTAATAATATATAACGTTAATCATTACATCGTAATAGTATATAACGTTATACGTTATATAGTAATAGTTTGTTACCTTATACGTTATGACGTAATACTATATAACGTTATACGTTATATCGTAATAACGTTATACGTTATATAGTAATGGTTTATAACCTTATACGTTATGACGTAATACTATATAACGTTATACGATATAACGTCATACTATATAACGGTACACGTTGTATAGTAATAGTTTATAACGTTAAACATTACACCGCAATAGTGTATGACGTTTTACGTTATATAGTAATAGTTTATAACGTTATACGTTATGACGTAATAGCATATAACGTTTTACGTAATAATGTTATAACGGCATACGATATACCGTTACACATTGTATAGTAATACTATATAACGTTATACGTAATAACGTAATACCATATAACGTTATACGTTATATCGTAACACTATATAACGTTATACGTTATAACGTAATACCATATAACCTTATACGTTATGACGTAATACTATATAACGTTATACGTCATAACGTAACACCATATAACGTTGTACGTTATGACGTCATACTATATAACGGTACACGTTGTATAGTAATAGTTTATAACGTTATACGTTATATAGTTATAGTTTATAACGTTATACGTTACAACGTAGTACTATATAACGATACACGTTGTATAGTAATAGTATATAACGTTAAACATTACACCGCAATAGTATATAACGTTATACGTTATATAGTAATAGTTTATAACCTTACACGTTATCACGTAATACTATATAACGTTATACGTTGTATAGTAATAGTTTATAACGTTATACGATATAACGTAGTACTATATAACGATACACGTAGTATAGTAATAATATATAACGTTAAACATTACATCGTAATAGTATATAACGTTATACGTTATATAGTAATAGTTTATAACCTTATACGTTATGACGTAATACTATATAACGTTATACGTTATAACGTAATACCATATAACGTTATACGATATAACGTCATACTATATAACGGTACACGTTGTATAGTAATAGTTTATAACGTTATACGTTATATAGTTATAGTTTATAACGTTATACGTTACAACGTAGTACTATATGACGATACACGTTGTATAGTAATAGTATATAACGTTAAACATTACACCGTAATAGTATATAACGTTATACGTTATATAGTAATAGTTTATAACCTTACACGTTATGACGTAATACTATATAACGTTATACGTTGTATAGTAATAGTTTATAACGTTATACGATATAACGTAGTACTATATAACGATACACGTTGTATAGTAATAATATATAACGTTAAACATTACATCGTAATAGTATATAACGTTATACGTTATATAGTAGTAGTTTATAACCTTATACGTTATGACGTAGTACTATATATCGTTATACGTTGTATAGTAATAGTTTATAACGTTATACGATATAACGTAGTACTATATAACGATACACGTTGTATAGTAATAATATATAACGTTAGACATTACATCGTAATAGTATATAACGTTATACGTTGTATAGTAATAGTTTATAACGTTATACGTTATAACGTAATACTATATATCGTTATACGTTATAACGTAATACCATATAACGTTATACGTTATAACGTAATAGTATATAACGTTTTACGTAATAATGTTATAACGGCATACGATATACCGTTACACATTGTATAGTAATACTATATAACGTTATACGTTATATAGTAATAGTTTATAACGTTATACGTTATGACGTAATACTATATAACGTTATACGTTGTATAGTAATAGTTTATAACGTTATACGTTATGACGTAATACTATATAACGTTATACGTTATATAGTAATAGTTTATAACGTTATGCGTTATGACGTAATACTATATAACGTTATACGTTATATCGTAATACTATATAACGTTATACGTTATTACGTAATACCATATAACGTTATACGATATAACGTCATACTATATAACGTTACACGTTGTATAGTAATAGTTTATAACGTTATACGTTACATCGTAATAGTATATAACGTTATACGTTATGACGTAATAGTATATAACGTTTTGCGTAATAATGTTATAACAGCATACGATATACCGTTACACATTGTGTAGTAATACTATATAACGTTATACGTAATAACGTAATACCATATAACGTTATACGTTATATCGTAACACTATATAACGTTATACGTTATAACGTAATACCATATAATGTTATACGTTATGACGTAATACTATATAACGTTATACATTATATCGTAATACTATATAACGTTATACGTTATAACGTAATACCATATAACGTTATACGTTATGACGTAATACTATACAACGTTATACGTTACATCGTAATAGTATATAACGTTACACTTTGTATTGTTATTGTTTATAACGTTATACGTTATAACGTAATACTATATAGCGTTACACGTTGTATAGTAATAGTTTATAACGTTATGCGTTATAACGTAGTACTATATAACGATACACGTTGTATAGTAATAGTATGTAACGTTATACGTTACATCGTAATAGTATATAAAGTTATAAGTTATATAGTAATAGTTTATAACGTTATACATTATAACGTAATACTATATAACGTTATACGTTATATCGTAATACCATATAACGTTATACGTTATATAGTAATAGTTTATAACGTTATACGTTATAACGTAGTACTATATAACGTTACACGTTGTATAGTAGTAGTATATAACGTTATACATTACATCGTTATAGTATATAACGTTATACGTTATATCGTAATACTATATAACGTTATACGTTATATAGTAATAATTTATAACGTTATACGTTATGACGTAATACTATATAACGTTATACGTTATATCGTAACACTATATAACGTTATACGTTATAACGTAATACCATATAATGTTATACGTTATGACGTAATACTATATAACGTTATACGTTATATCGTAATACTATATAACGTTATACGTTATAACGTAATACCATATAACGTTATACATTATGACGTAATACTATACAACGTTATACGTTACATCGTAATAGTATATAACGTTACACTTTGTATTGTTATTGTTTATAACGTTATGCGTTATAACGTAGTACTATATAACGATACACGTTGTATAGTAATAGTACATAACGTTATACATTACATCGTTATAGTATATAACGTTATACGTTATATCGTAATACTATATAACGTTATACGTTATATAGTAATAATTTATAACGTTATACGTTATGACGTAATACTATATAACGTTATACGTTATATCGCAATACTATATAACGTTATACGTTATAACGTAATACCATATAACGTTATATGTTATAACGTAATACTATATAACGTTATACGTTATAACGTAATACCATATAACGTTATACGTTATGACGTAATACCATATAACGTTATACGTTGTATAGTAATAGTTTATAACATTATACGATATAACGTAGTACTATATAACGATACACGTTGTATAGTAATAATATAGAACGTTATACGTTACGTCGTAATAGTATATAACGTTATAAGTTATATAGTAACACTATATAACGTTATACGTTATAACGTAATACCATATAACGTTATACGTTATGACGTAATACTATATAACGTTATACGTTATATCGTAATACTATATAACGTTATACGTTATAACGTAATACCATATAACGTTATACGTTATGACGTAATACTATACAACGTTATACGTTACATCGTAATAGTATATAAAGTTACACTTTGTATTGTTATTGTTTATAACGTTATACGTTATAACGTAATACTATATAGCGTTACACGTTGTATACTAATAGTATATAACGTTATACGTTATAACGTAGTACTATATAACGATACACGTTGTATAGTAATAGTATATAACGTTATACGGTACGTCGTAATAGTATATAAAGTTATAAGTTATATAGTAATAGTTTATAACGTTATACGTTATAACGTAATACTATATAACGTTATACATTATATCGTAATACCATATAACGTTATACGTTATATA
The DNA here is from genome assembly GCF_910591885.1 of Bombus terrestris. Taxonomy (NCBI): domain Eukaryota; kingdom Metazoa; phylum Arthropoda; class Insecta; order Hymenoptera; family Apidae; genus Bombus; species Bombus terrestris. The sequence continues at coordinate 16,870,868 of NC_063271.1, read as the reverse complement.
GTAATAGTTTATAACGTTATACGTTATAACGTAGTACTATATAACGTTACACGTTGTATAGTAGTAGTATATAACGTTAAACATTACATCGTAATACTATATAACGTTATACGTTATATCGTAACACTATATAACGTTATACGTTATAACGTAATACCATATAACGTTATACGTTATGACGTAATACTATATAACGTTATACGTTATATCGTAATACTATATAACGTTATACGTTATAACGTAATACCATATAACGTTATACGTTATGACGTAATACTATACAACGTTATACGTTACATCGTAATAGTATATAACGTTACACTTTGTATTGTTATTGTTTATAACATTACACGTTATAGCGTAATACTATATAGCGTTACACGTTGTATAGTGATAGTTTATAACGTTATACGTTATAACGTAATACCATATAACGTTATACGATGTAACGTCATACTATATAACGGTACACGTTGTATAGTAATAGTTTATAACGTTATACGTTATATAGTTATAGTTTATAACGTTATACGTTATGACGTAGTATTATATATCGTTATACGTTGTACAGTAATAATTTATAACGTCATACGATATAACGTAGTACTATATAACGTTACACGTTGTATAGTAATAATATATAACGTTAGACATTACATCGTAATAGTATATAACGTTATACGTTATATAGTAATAGTTTATAACCTTATACGTTATGACGTAATACTATATAACGTTATACGCTATATCGTAATACTATATAACGTTATACGTTATAACGTAGTACTATATAACGGTACACGTTGTATAGTAATAGTTTATAACGTTATACGATATAACGTAGTACTATATAACGATACACGTTGTATGGTAATAATATATAACGTTAAACATTACATCGTAATAGTATATAACGTTATACGTTATATCGTAATACTATATAACGTTATACGTTATAACGTAGTACTATACAACGATACACGTTGTATAGTAATAGTATAGAACGTTATACGTTACGTCGTAATAGTATATAACGTTATACGTTATATAGTAATAGTTTATAACGTTATGCGTTATGACGTAATACTATATAACGTTATACGTTATATCGTAATACTATATATCGTTATACGTTATAACGTAATACCATATAACGTTATACGTTATAACGTAATAGTATATAACGTTCTACGTAATAGTGTTATAACGGCATACGATATACCGTTACACATTGTATAGTAATACTATATAACGTTATACGTAATAACGCAATACCATATAACGTTATAGGTTATGACGTAATACTATATAACGTTATACGTTATATCGTAATACTATATAACGTTATACGTTATATAGTAATAGTTTATAACGTTATACGTTATGACGTAATACTATATAACGTTATACGTTGTATAGTAATAGTTTATAACGTTATACGTTATGACGTAATACTATATAACGTTATATGTTATATCGTAATACTATATAACGTTATACGTTATATCGTAATACTATATAACGTTATACGTTATAACGTAGTACTATACAACGATACACGTTGTATAGTAATAGTATAGAACGTTATACGTTACGTCGTAATAGTATATAACGTTATACGTTATATAGTAATAGTTTATAACGTTATACGTTATGACGTAATACTATATAACGTTATACGTTGTATAGTAATAGTTTATAACGTTATACGTTATGACGTAATACCATATAACGTTATACGTTATAACGTAATAGTATATAACGTTCTACGTAATAATGTTATAACGGCATACGATATACCGTTACACATTGTATAGTAATACTATATAACGTTATACGTAATAACGCAATACCATATAACGTTATACGTTATGACGTAATACTATATAACGTTATACGTTATATCGTAATACTATATAACGTTATACGTTATATAGTAATAGTTTATAACGTTATACGTTATAACGTAATACTATATAACGTTATACATTATAACGTAATACCATATAACGTTATACGTTATATAGTAATAGCTTATAACGTTATACGTTATAACGTAATACTATATAACGTTATACATTATATCGTAGTACCATATAACGTTATACGTTATATAGTAATAGCTTATAACGTTATACGTTATAACGTAATACTATATAACGTTATACATTATATCGTAGTACCATATAACGTTATACGTTATATAGTAATAGTTTATAACGTTATACGTTATAACGTAGTACTATATAACGTTACACGTTGTATAGTAGTAGTATATAACGTTATACATTACATCGTTATAGTATATAACGTCATACGTTATATCGTAATACTATATAACGTTATACGTTATATAGTAATAATTTATAACGTTGTACGTTATGACGTAATACTATACAACGTTATACGTTACATCGTAATAGTATATAAAGTTATACGTTATATAGTAATAGTTTATAACGTTATACGTTATAACGTAGTATTATATAACGTTACACGTTGTATAGTAATAGTATATAACGTTATACATTACATAATATAGTGTATAACGTTATACGTTATATAGTAATAGTTTATAACCTTATACGTTATGACGTAATACTATATAACGTTATACGTTGTATAGTAATAGTTTATAACGTTATACGATATAACCTAGTACTATATAACGATACACGTTGTATAGTAATAATATATAACGTTAATCATTACATCGTAATAGTATATAACGTTATACGTTATATAGTAATAGTTTATTACCTTATGCGTTATGACGTAATACTATATAACGTTATACGTTATATCGTAATAACGTTATACGTAATATAGTAATGGTTTATAACCTTATACGTTGTGACGTAATACTATATAACGTTATACGTTGTATAGTAATAGTTTATAACGCTATACGATATAACGTAGTACTATATAACGATACACGTAGTATAGTAATAATATATAACGTTAAACATTACATCGTAATAGTGTATAACGTTATACGTTATATAGTAATAGTTTATAACGTTATACGTTATGACGTAATAGTATATAACGTTTTACGTAATAATGTTATAACGGCATACGATATACCGTTACACATTGTATAGTAATACTATATAACGTTATACGTAATAACGTAATACCATATAACGTTATACGTTATATCGTAATACTATATAACGTTATACGTTATATAGTAATAATTTATAACGTTGTACGTTATGACGTAATACTATACAACGTTATACGTTACATCGTAATAGTATATAAAGTTATACGTTATATAGTAATAGTTTATAACGTTATACGTTATAACGTAGTATTATATAACGTTACACGTTGTATAGTAATAGTATATAACGTTATACATTACATAATATAGTGTATAACGTTATACGTTATATAGTAATAGTTTATAACCTTATACGTTATGACGTAATACTATATAACGTTATACGCTGTATAGTAATAGTTTATAACGTTATACGATATAACCTAGTACTATATAACGATACACGTTGTATAGTAATAATATATAACGTTAATCATTACATCGTAATAGTATATAACGTTATACGTTATATAGTAATAGTTTATTACCTTATGCGTTATGACGTAATACTATATAACGTTATACGTTATATCGTAATAACGTTATACGTAATATAGTAATGGTTTATAACCTTATACGTTGTGACGTAATACTATATAACGTTATACGTTGTATAGTAATAGTTTATAACGCTATACGATATAACGTAGTACTATATAACGATACACGTAGTATAGTAATAATATATAACGTTAAACATTACATCGTAATAGTGTATAACGTTATACGTTATATAGTAATAGTTTATAACGTTATACGTTATGACGTAATAGTATATAACGTTTTACGTAATAATGTTATAACGGCATACGATATACCGTTACACATTGTATAGTAATACTATATAACGTTATACGTAATAACGTAATACCATATAACGTTATACGTTATATCGTAATACTATATAACGTTATACGTTATAACGTAATACCATATAACGTTATACGTTATGACGTAATACTATACAACGTTATACGTTATAACGTAATACCATATAACGTTATACGTTATGACGTAATACTATATAACGTTATACGTTATATCGTAATACTATATAACGTTATACGTTATAACGTAATACCATATAACGTTATACGTTATGACGTAATACTATACAACGTTATACGTTATAACGTAATACCATATAACGTTATACGATATAACGTCATACTATATAACGGTACACGTTGTATAGTAATAGTATATGACATTAAACATTACACCGTAATAGTATATAACGTTATACGTTATATAGTAATAGTTTATAACCTTACACGTTATGACGTAATACTATATAACGTTATACGTTGTATAGTAATAGTTTATAACCTTACACGTTATGACGTAATACTATATAACGTTATACGTTGTACAGTAATAGTTTATAACGTTATACCATATAACGTAGTACTATATAACGATACACGTTGTATAGTAATAATATATAACGTTAAACATTACACCGTAATAGTATATAACGTTATACGTTATATAGTAATAGTTTATAACCTTACACGTTATGACGTAATACTATATAACGTTATACGTTGTATAGTAATAGTTTATAACGTTATACGATATAACGTAGTACTATATAACGATACACGTTGTATAGTAATAGTATAGAACGTTATACGTTACGTCGTAATAGTATATAACGTTTTACGTAATAATGTTATAACGGCATACGATATACCGTTACACATTGTGTAGTAATACTATATAACGTTATACGTTATATAGTAATAGTTTATAACGTTATACGTTATGACGTAATACTATGTAACGTTATACGTTGTATAGTAATAGTTTAAAACGTTATACGTTATAACGTAATACTATATAACGTTATACATTATATCGTAATACCATATAACGTTATACGTTATATAGTAATAGTTTATAACGTTATACGTTATAACGTAGTACTATATAACGTTACACGTTGTATAGTAGTAGTATATAACGTTATACATTACATCGTTATAGTATATAACGTTATACGTTATATCGTAATACCATATAACGTTATACGTTATATCGCAATACTATATAACGTTATACGTTATAACGTAATACCATATAACGTTATATGTTATAACGTAATACTATATAACGTTATACGTTATAACGTAATACCATATAACGTTATACGTTATAACGTAATAGTATATAACGTTTTACGTAATAATGTTATAACGGCATACGATATACCGTTACACATTGTGTAGTAATACTATATAACGTTATACGTTATATAGTAATAGTTTATAACGTTATACGTTATGACGTAATACTATGTAACGTTATACGTTGTATAGTAATAGTTTATAACGTTATACGTTATAACGTAATACTATATAACGTTATACATTATATCGTAATACCATATAACGTTATACGTTATATAGTAATACCATATAACGTTATACGTTATGACGTAATACTATATAACGTTATACGTTATGACGTAATACTATACAACGTTATACGTTACATCGTAATAGTATATAACGTTACACTTTGTATTGTTATTGTTTATAACGTTATACGTTATAACGTAATATAATATAGCGTTACACGTTGTATAGTAATACCATATAACGTTATACGTTATATAGTAATAGTTTATAACGTTATACGTTATAACGTAGTACTATATAACGTTACACGTTGTATAGTAGTAGTATATAACGTTATACATTACATCGTTATAGTATATAACGTTATACGTTACATCGTAATACTATATAACGTTATACGTTATATAGTAATAGTTTATAACGTTATACGTTATGACGTAATACTATATAACGTTATACGTTGTATAGTAATCGTTTATAACGTTATACGTTATAACGTAGTACTATATAACGTTACACGTTGTATAGTAGTAGTATATAACGTTAAACATTACATCGTAATACTATATAACGTTATACGTTATATCGTAACACTATATAACGTTATACGTTATGACGTAATACTATATAACGTTATACGTTATATCGTAATACTATATAACGTTATACGTTATAACGTAATACCATATAACGTCATATGTTATGACGTAATACTATACAACGTTATACGTTACATCGTAATAGTATATAACGTTACACTTTGTATTGTTATTGTTTATAACATTATACGTTATAGCGTAATACTATATAGCGTTACACGTTGTATAGTGATAGTTTATAACGTTATACGTTATAACGTAATACCATATAACGTTATACGATGTAACGTCATACTATATAACGGTACACGTTGCATAGTAATAGTTTATAACGTTATACGTTATATAGTTATAGTTTATAACGTTATACGTTATATAGTAATAGTTTATAACGTTATACGTTATAACGTAGTACTATATAACGTTACACGTTGTATAGTAGTAGTATATAACGTTATACATTACATCGTTATAGTATATAACGTTATACGTTATATCGTAATACCATATAACGTTATACGTTATATCGCAATACTATATAACGTTATACGTTATAACGTAATACCATATAACGTTATATGTTATAACGTAGTATTATATAACGTTACACGTTGTATAGTAATAGTATATAACGTTATACATTACATAATATAGTATATAACGTTATACGTTATATAGTAATAGTTTATAACCTTATACGTTATGACGTAATACTATATAACGTTATACGTTGTATAGTAATAGTTTATAACGTTATACGATATAACGTAGTACTATATAACGATACACGTTGTATAGTAATAATATATAACGTTAAACATTACATCGTAATAGTATATAACGTTATACGTTATATAGTAGTAGTTTATAACAATATACGTTATGACGTAGTACTATATATCGTTATACGTTGTATAGTAATAGTTTATAACGTTATACGATATAACGTAGTACTATATAACGATACACGTTGTATAGTAATAATATATAACGTTAGACATTACATCGTAATAGTATATAACGTTATACGTTATATAGTAATAGTTTATAACCCTATACGTTATGACGTAATACTATATAACGTTGTACGTTATATCGTAATACTATATAACGTTATACGTTATAACGTAGTACTATATAACGATACACGTTGTATAGTAATAGTATAGAACGTTATACGTTACGTCGTAATAGTATATAACGTTATAAGTTATATAGCAATAGTTTATAACGTTATGCGTTATGACGTAATTCTATATAACGTTATACGTTGTATAGTAATAGTTTATAACGTTATACGATATAACGTAGTACTATATAACGATACACGTTGTATGGTAATAATATATAACGTTAAACATTACATCGTAATAGTATATAACGTTATACGTTATATCGTAATACTATATAACGTTATACGTTATAACGTAGTACTATATAACGTTACACGTTGTATAGTAATAGTATATAACGTTATACATTACATAATATAGTATATAACGTTATACGTTATATAGTAATAGTTTATAACGTTATACGTTATGACGTAATACTATATAACGTTACACGTTGTATAGTAATAGTATATAACGTTATACATTACATAATATAGTATATAACGTTATGCGTTGTATAGTAATAGTTTATAACGTTATACGATATAACGTAGTACTATATAACGATACACGTTGTATAGTAATAATATATAACGTTAATCATTACATCGTAATAGTATATAACGTTATACGTTATATAGTAATAGTTTGTTACCTTATACGTTATGACGTAATACTATATAACGTTATACGTTGTATAGTAATAGTTTATAACGTTATACGATATAACGTAGTACTATATAACGATACACGTTGTATAGTAATAATATATAACGTTAAACATTACATCGTAATAGTATATAACGTTATACGTTATATAGTAGTAGTTTATAACAATATACGTTATGACGTAGTACTATATATCGTTATACGTTGTATAGTAATAGTTTATAACGTTATACGATATAACGTAGTACTATATAACGATACACGTTGTATAGTAATAATATATAACGTTAGACATTACATCGTAATAGTATATAACGTTATACGTTATATAGTAATAGTTTATAACCCTATACGTTATGACGTAATACTATATAACGTTATACGTTATATCGTAATACTATATAACGTTATACGTTATAACGTAGTACTATATAACGATACACGTTGTATAGTAATAGTATAGAACGTTATACGTTACGTCGTAATAGTATATAACGTTATAAGTTATATAGTAATAGTTTATAACGTTATGCGTTATGACGTAATTCTATATAACGTTATACGTTGTATAGTAATAGTTTATAACGTTATACGATATAACGTAGTACTATATAACGATACACGTTGTATGGTAATAATATATAACGTTAAACATTACATCGTAATAGTATATAACGTTATACGTTATATCGTAATACTATATAACGTTATACGTTATAACGTAGTACTATATAACGTTACACGTTGTATAGTAATAGTATATAACGTTATACATTACATAATATAGTATATAACGTTATACGTTATATAGTAATAGTTTATAACGTTATACGTTATGACGTAATACTATATAACGTTACACGTTGTATAGTAATAGTATATAACGTTATACATTACATAATATAGTATATAACGTTATGCGTTGTATAGTAATAGTTTATAACGTTATACGATATAACGTAGTACTATATAACGATACACGTTGTATAGTAATAATATATAACGTTAATCATTACATCGTAATAGTATATAACGTTATACGTTATATCGTAATACTATATAACGTTATACGTTATAACGTAGTACTATATAACGTTACACGTTGTATAGTAGTAGTATATAACGTTATACATTACATCGTTATAGTATATAACGTCATACGTTATATCGTAATACTATATAACGTTATACGTTATATAGTAATAATTTATAACGTTGTACGTTATGACGTAATACTATACAACGTTATACGTTACATCGTAATAGTATATAAAGTTATACGTTATATAGTAATAGTTTATAACGTTATACGTTATAACGTAGTATTATATAACGTTACACGTTGTATAGTAATAGTATATAACGTTATACATTACATAATATAGTATATAACGTTATACGTTATATAGTAATAGTTTATAACCTTATACGTTATGACGTAATACTATATAACGTTATACGTTGTATAGTAATAGTTTATAACGTTATACGATATAACGTAGTACTATATAACGATACACGTTGTATAGTAATACTATACAACGTTATACGTTACATCGTAATAGTATATAAAGTTATACGTTATATAGTAATAGTTTATAACGTTATACGTTATGACGTAATACTATATAACGTTACACGTTGTATAGTAATAGTATATAACGTTACACATTACATAATATAGTATATAACGTTATGCGTTGTATAGTAATAGTTTATAACGTTATACGATATAACGTAGTACTATATAACGATACACGTTGTATAGTAATAATATATAACGTTAATCATTACATCGTAATAGTATATAACGTTATACGTTATATAGTAATAGTTTGTTACCTTATACGTTATGACGTAATACTATATAACGTTATACGTTATATCGTAATAACGTTATACGTTATATAGTAATGGTTTATAACCTTATACGTTATGACGTAATACTATATAACGTTATACGATATAACGTCATACTATATAACGGTACACGTTGTATAGTAATAGTTTATAACGTTAAACATTACACCGCAATAGTGTATGACGTTATACGTTATATAGTAATAGTTTATAACGTTATACGTTATGACGTAATAGCATATAACGTTTTACGTAATAATGTTATAACGGCATACGATATACCGTTACACATTGTATAGTAATACTATATAACGTTATACGTAATAACGTAATACCATATAACGTTATACGTTATATCGTAACACTATATAACGTTATACGTTATAACGTAATACCATATAACCTTATACGTTATGACGTAATACTATATAACGTTATACGTCATAACGTAACACCATATAACGTTGTACGTTATGACGTCATACTATATAACGGTACACGTTGTATAGTAATAGTTTATAACGTTATACGTTATATAGTTATAGTTTATAACGTTATACGTTACAACGTAGTACTATATAACGATACACGTTGTATAGTAATAGTATATAACGTTAAACATTACACCGCAATAGTATATAACGTTATACGTTATATAGTAATAGTTTATAACCTTACACGTTATCACGTAATACTATATAACGTTATACGTTGTATAGTAATAGTTTATAACGTTATACGATATAACGTAGTACTATATAACGATACACGTAGTATAGTAATAATATATAACGTTAAACATTACATCGTAATAGTATATAACGTTATACGTTATATAGTAATAGTTTATAACCTTATACGTTATGACGTAATACTATATAACGTTATACGTTATAACGTAATACCATATAACGTTATACGATATAACGTCATACTATATAACGGTACACGTTGTATAGTAATAGTTTATAACGTTATACGTTATATAGTTATAGTTTATAACGTTATACGTTACAACGTAGTACTATATGACGATACACGTTGTATAGTAATAGTATATAACGTTAAACATTACACCGTAATAGTATATAACGTTATACGTTATATAGTAATAGTTTATAACCTTACACGTTATGACGTAATACTATATAACGTTATACGTTGTATAGTAATAGTTTATAACGTTATACGATATAACGTAGTACTATATAACGATACACGTTGTATAGTAATAATATATAACGTTAAACATTACATCGTAATAGTATATAACGTTATACGTTATATAGTAGTAGTTTATAACCTTATACGTTATGACGTAGTACTATATATCGTTATACGTTGTATAGTAATAGTTTATAACGTTATACGATATAACGTAGTACTATATAACGATACACGTTGTATAGTAATAATATATAACGTTAGACATTACATCGTAATAGTATATAACGTTATACGTTGTATAGTAATAGTTTATAACGTTATACGTTATAACGTAATACTATATATCGTTATACGTTATAACGTAATACCATATAACGTTATACGTTATAACGTAATAGTATATAACGTTTTACGTAATAATGTTATAACGGCATACGATATACCGTTACACATTGTATAGTAATACTATATAACGTTATACGTTATATAGTAATAGTTTATAACGTTATACGTTATGACGTAATACTATATAACGTTATACGTTGTATAGTAATAGTTTATAACGTTATACGTTATGACGTAATACTATATAACGTTATACGTTATATAGTAATAGTTTATAACGTTATGCGTTATGACGTAATACTATATAACGTTATACGTTATATCGTAATACTATATAACGTTATACGTTATTACGTAATACCATATAACGTTATACGATATAACGTCATACTATATAACGTTACACGTTGTATAGTAATAGTTTATAACGTTATACGTTACATCGTAATAGTATATAACGTTATACGTTATGACGTAATAGTATATAACGTTTTGCGTAATAATGTTATAACAGCATACGATATACCGTTACACATTGTGTAGTAATACTATATAACGTTATACGTAATAACGTAATACCATATAACGTTATACGTTATATCGTAACACTATATAACGTTATACGTTATAACGTAATACCATATAATGTTATACGTTATGACGTAATACTATATAACGTTATACGTTATATCGTAATACTATATAACGTTATACGTTATAACGTAATACCATATAACGTTATACGTTATGACGTAATACTATACAACGTTATACGTTACATCGTAATAGTATATAACGTTACACTTTGTATTGTTATTGTTTATAACGTTATACGTTATAACGTAATACTATATAGCGTTACACGTTGTATAGTAATAGTTTATAACGTTATGCGTTATAACGTAGTACTATATAACGATACACGTTGTATAGTAATAGTACATAACGTTATACGTTACATCGTAATAGTATATAAAGTTATAAGTTATATAGTAATAGTTTATAACGTTATACGTTATAACGTAATACTATATAACGTTATACATTATATCGTAATACCATATAACGTTATACGTTATATAGTAATAGTTTATAACGTTATACGTTATAACGTAGTACTATATAACGTTACACGTTGTATAGTAGTAGTATATAACGTTATACATTACATCGTTATAGTATATAACGTTATACGTTATATCGTAATACTATATAACGTTATACGTTATATAGTAATAGTTTATAACCTTACACGTTATGACGTAATACTATATAACGTTATACGTTGTATAGTAATAGTTTATAACGTTATACGATATAACGTAGTACTATATAACGATACACGTTGTATAGTAATAATATATAACGTTAAACATTACATCGTAATAGTATATAACGTTATACGTTATATAGTAGTAGTTTATAACCTTATACGTTATGACGTAGTACTATATATCGTTATACGTTGTATAGTAATAGTTTATAACGTTATACGATATAACGTAGTACTATATAACGATACACGTTGTATAGTAATAATATATAACGTTAGACATTACATCGTAATAGTATATAACGTTATACGTTGTATAGTAATAGTTTATAACGTTATACGTTATAACGTAATACTATATATCGTTATACGTTATAACGTAATACCATATAACGTTATACGTTATTACGTAATACCATATAACGTTATACGATATAACGTCATACTATATAACGTTACACGTTGTATAGTAATAGTTTATAACGTTATACGTTACATCGTAATAGTATATAACGTTATACGTTATGACGTAATAGTATATAACGTTTTGCGTAATAATGTTATAACAGCATACGATATACCGTTACACATTGTGTAGTAATACTATATAACGTTATACGTAATAACGTAATACCATATAACGTTATACGTTATATCGTAACACTATATAACGTTATACGTTATAACGTAATACCATATAATGTTATACGTTATGACGTAATACTATATAACGTTATACGTTATATCGTAATACTATATAACGTTATACGTTATAACGTAATACCATATAACGTTATACGTTATGACGTAATACTATACAACGTTATACGTTACATCGTAATAGTATATAACGTTACACTTTGTATTGTTATTGTTTATAACGTTATACGTTATAACGTAATACTATATAGCGTTACACGTTGTATAGTAATAGTTTATAACGTTATGCGTTATAACGTAGTACTATATAACGATACACGTTGTATAGTAATAGTACATAACGTTATACGTTACATCGTAATAGTATATAAAGTTATAAGTTATATAGTAATAGTTTATAACGTTATACGTTATAACGTAATACTATATAACGTTATACATTATATCGTAATACCATATAACGTTATACGTTATATAGTAATAGTTTATAACGTTATACGTTATAACGTAGTACTATATAACGTTACACGTTGTATAGTAGTAGTATATAACGTTATACATTACATCGTTATAGTATATAACGTTATACGTTATATCGTAATACTATATAACGTTATACGTTATATAGTAATAATTTATAACGTTATACGTTATGACGTAATACTATATAACGTTATACGTTATATCGTAACACTATATAACGTTATACGTTATAACGTAATACCATATAATGTTATACGTTATGACGTAATACTATATAACGTTATACGTTATATCGTAATACTATATAACGTCATACGTTATAACGTAATACCATATAACGTTATACATTATGACGTAATACTATACAACGTTATACGTTACATCGTAATAGTATATAACGTTACACTTTGTATTGTTATTGTTTATAACGTTATGCGTTATAACGTAGTACTATATAACGATACACGTTGTATAGTAATAGTACATAACGTTATACATTACATCGTTATAGTATATAACGTTATACGTTATATCGTAATACTATATAACGTTATACGTTATATAGTAATAATTTATAACGTTATACGTTATGACGTAATACTATATAACGTTATACGTTATATCGCAATACTATATAACGTTATACGTTATAACGTAATACCATATAACGTTATATGTTATAACGTAATACTATATAACGTTATACGTTATAACGTAATACCATATAACGTTATACGTTATGACGTAATACTATATAACGTTATACGTTATGACGTAATACTATACAACGTTATACGTTACATCGTAATAGTATATAACGTTACACTTTGTATTGTTATTGTTTATAACGTTATACGTTATAACGTAATATTATATAGCGTTACACGTTGTATAGTAATACCATATAACGTTATACGTTACATCGTAATAGTATATAACGTTATACGGTATATAGTAATAGTTTATAACGTTATACGTTATGACGTAATACTGTATAACGTTATACGTTGTATAGTAATAGTTTATAACATTATACGATATAACGTAGTACTATATAACGATACACGTTGTATAGTAATAATATAGAACGTTATACGTTACGTCGTAATAGTATATAACGTTATAAGTTATATAGTAACACTATATAACGTTATACGTTATAACGTAATACCATATAACGTTATACGTTATGACGTAATACTATATAACGTTATACGTTATATCGTAATACTATATAACGTTATACGTTATAACGTAATACCATATAACGTTATACGTTATGACGTAATACTATACAACGTTATACGTTACATCGTAATAGTATATAACGTTACACTTTGTATTGTTATTGTTTATAACGTTATACGTTATAACGTAATACTATATAGCGTTACACGTTGTATACTAATAGTATATAACGTTATACGTTATAACGTAGTACTATATAACGATACACGTTGTATAGTAATAGTATATAACGTTATACGGTACATCGTAATAGTATATAAAGTTATAAGTTATATAGTAATAGTTTATAACGTTATACGTTATAACGTAATACTATATAACGTTATACATTATATCGTAATACCATATAACGTTATACGTTATATAGTAATAGTTTATAACGTTATACGTTATAACGTAGTACTATATAACGTTACACGTTGTATAGTAGTAGTATATAACGTTAAACATTACATCGTAATACTATATAACGTTATACGTTATATCGTAACACTATATAACGTTATACGTTATAACGTAATACCATATAACGTTATACGTTATGACGTAATACTATATAACGTTATACGTTATATCGTAATACTATATAACGTTATACGTTATAACGTAATACCATATAACGTTATACGTTATGACGTAATACTATACAACGTTATACGTTACATCGTAATAGTATATAACGTTACACTTTGTATTGTTATTGTTTATAACATTACACGTTATAGCGTAATACTATATAGCGTTACACGTTGTATAGTGATAGTTTATAACGTTATACGTTATAACGTAATACCATATAACGTTATACGATGTAACGTCATACTATATAACGGTACACGTTGTATAGTAATAGTTTATAACGTTATACGTTATATAGTTCTAGTTTATAACGTTATACGTTATGACGTAGTATTATATATCGTTATACGTTGTACAGTAATAATTTATAACGTCATACGATATAACGTAGTACTATATAACGTTACACGTTGTATAGTAATAATATATAACGTTAGACATTACATCGTAATAGTATATAACGTTATACGTTATATACTAATAGTTTATAACCTTATACGTTATGACGTAATACTATATAACGTTATACGCTATATCGTAATACTATATAACGTTATACGTTATAACGTAGTACTATATAACGGTACACGTTGTATAGTAATAGTTTATAACGTTATACGATATAACGTAGTACTATATAACGATACACGTTGTATGGTAATAATATATAACGTTAAACATTACATCGTAATAGTATATAACGTTATACGTTATATCGTAATACTATATAACGTTATACGTTATAACGTAGTACTATACAACGATACACGTTGTATAGTAATAGTATAGAACGTTATACGTTACGTCGTAATAGTATATAACGTTATACGTTATATAGTAATAGTTTATAACGTTATGCGTTATGACGTAATACTATATAACGTTATACGTTATATCGTAATACTATATATCGTTATACGTTATAACGTAATACCATATAACGTTATACGTTATAACGTAATAGTATATAACGTTCTACGTAATAGTGTTATAACGGCATACGATATACCGTTACACATTGTATAGTAATACTATATAACGTTATACGTAATAACGCAATACCATATAACGTTATAGGTTATGACGTAATACTATATAACGTTATACGTTATATCGTAATACTATATAACGTTATACGTTATATAGTAATAGTTTATAACGTTATACGTTATGACGTAATACTATATAACGTTATACGTTGTATAGTAATAGTTTATAACGTTATACGTTATGACGTAATACTATATAACGTTATATGTTATATCGTAATACTATATAACGTTATACGTTATATCGTAATACTATATAACGTTATACGTTATAACGTAGTACTATACAACGATACACGTTGTATAGTAATAGTATAGAACGTTATACGTTACGTCGTAATAGTATATAACGTTATACGTTATATAGTAATAGTTTATAACGTTATACGTTATGACGTAATACTATATAACGTTATACGTTGTATAGTAATAGTTTATAACGTTATACGTTATGACGTAATACCATATAACGTTATACGTTATAACGTAATAGTATATAACGTTCTACGTAATAATGTTATAACGGCATACGATATACCGTTACACATTGTATAGTAATACTATATAACGTTATACGTAATAACGCAATACCATATAACGTTATACGTTATGACGTAATACTATATAACGTTATACGTTATATCGTAATACTATATAACGTTATACGTTATATAGTAATAGTTTATAACGTTATACGTTATAACGTAATACTATATAACGTTATACATTATAACGTAATACCATATAACGTTATACGTTATATAGTAATAGCTTATAACGTTATACGTTATAACGTAATACTATATAACGTTATACATTATATCGTAGTACCATATAACGTTATACGTTATATAGTAATAGCTTATAACGTTATACGTTATAACGTAATACTATATAACGTTATACATTATATCGTAGTACCATATAACGTTATACGTTATATAGTAATAGTTTATAACGTTATACGTTATAACGTAGTACTATATAACGTTACACGTTGTATAGTAGTAGTATATAACGTTATACATTACATCGTTATAGTATATAACGTCATACGTTATATCGTAATACTATATAACGTTATACGTTATATAGTAATAATTTATAACGTTGTACGTTATGACGTAATACTATACAACGTTATACGTTACATCGTAATAGTATATAAAGTTATACGTTATATAGTAATAGTTTATAACGTTATACGTTATAACGTAGTATTATATAACGTTACACGTTGTATAGTAATAGTATATAACGTTATACATTACATAATATAGTGTATAACCTTATACGTTATATAGTAATAGTTTATAACCTTATACGTTATGACGTAATACTATATAACGTTATACGTTGTATAGTAATAGTTTATAACGTTATACGATATAACCTAGTACTATATAACGATACACGTTGTATAGTAATAATATATAACGTTAATCATTACATCGTAATAGTATATAACGTTATACGTTATATAGTAATAGTTTATTACCTTATGCGTTATGACGTAATACTATATAACGTTATACGTTATATCGTAATAACGTTATACGTAATATAGTAATGGTTTATAACCTTATACGTTGTGACGTAATACTATATAACGTTATACGTTGTATAGTAATAGTTTATAACGCTATACGATATAACGTAGTACTATATAACGATACACGTAGTATAGTAATAATATATAACGTTAAACATTACATCGTAATAGTGTATAACGTTATACGTTATATAGTAATAGTTTATAACGTTATACGTTATGACGTAATAGTATATAACGTTTTACGTAATAATGTTATAACGGCATACGATATACCGTTACACATTGTATAGTAATACTATATAACGTTATACGTAATAACGTAATACCATATAACGTTATACGTTATATCGTAATACTATATAACGTTATACGTTATATAGTAATAATTTATAACGTTGTACGTTATGACGTAATACTATACAACGTTATACGTTACATCGTAATAGTATATAAAGTTATACGTTATATAGTAATAGTTTATAACGTTATACGTTATAACGTAGTATTATATAACGTTACACGTTGTATAGTAATAGTATATAACGTTATACATTACATAATATAGTGTATAACGTTATACGTTATATAGTAATAGTTTATAACCTTATACGTTATGACGTAATACTATATAACGTTATACGCTGTATAGTAATAGTTTATAACGTTATACGATATAACCTAGTACTATATAACGATACACGTTGTATAGTAATAATATATAACGTTAATCATTACATCGTAATAGTATATAACGTTATACGTTATATAGTAATAGTTTATTACCTTATGCGTTATGACGTAATACTATATAACGTTATACGTTATATCGTAATAACGTTATACGTAATATAGTAATGGTTTATAACCTTATACGTTGTGACGTAATACTATATAACGTTATACGTTGTATAGTAATAGTTTATAACGCTATACGATATAACGTAGTACTATATAACGATACACGTAGTATAGTAATAATATATAACGTTAAACATTACATCGTAATAGTGTATAACGTTATACGTTATATAGTAATAGTTTATAACGTTATACGTTATGACGTAATAGTATATAACGTTTTACGTAATAATGTTATAACGGCATACGATATACCGTTACACATTGTATAGTAATACTATATAACGTTATACGTAATAACGTAATACCATATAACGTTATACGTTATATCGTAATACTATATAACGTTATACGTTATAACGTAATACCATATAACGTTATACGTTATGACGTAATACTATACAACGTTATACGTTATAACGTAATACCATATAACGTTATACGTTATGACGTAATACTATATAACGTTATACGTTATATCGTAATACTATATAACGTTATACGTTATAACGTAATACCATATAACGTTATACGTTATGACGTAATACTATATAACGTTATACGTTATAACGTAATACCATATAACGTTATACGATATAACGTCATACTATATAACGGTACACGTTGTATAGTAATAGTATATGACATTAAACATTACACCGTAATAGTATATAACGTTATACGTTATATAGTAATAGTTTATAACCTTACACGTTATGACGTAATACTATATAACGTTATACGTTGTATAGTAATAGTTTATAACCTTACACGTTATGACGTAATACTATATAACGTTATACGTTGTACAGTAATAGTTTATAACGTTATACCATATAACGTAGTACTATATAACGATACACGTTGTATAGTAATAATATATAACGTTAAACATTACACCGTAATAGTATATAACGTTATACGTTATATAGTAATAGTTTATAACCTTACACGTTATGACGTAATACTATATAACGTTATACGTTGTATAGTAATAGTTTATAACGTTATACGATATAACGTAGTACTATATAACGATACACGTTGTATAGTAATAGTATATAACGTTATACGTTACGTCGTAATAGTATATAACGTTTTACGTAATAATGTTATAACGGCATACGATATACCGTTACACATTGTGTAGTAATACTATATAACGTTATACGTTATATAGTAATAGTTTATAACGTTATACGTTATGACGTAATACTATGTAACGTTATACGTTGTATAGTAATAGTTTAAAACGTTATACGTTATAACGTAATACTATATAACGTTATACATTATATCGTAATACCATATAACGTTATACGTTATATAGTAATAGTTTATAACGTTATACGTTATAACGTAGTACTATATAACGTTACACGTTGTATAGTAGTAGTATATAACGTTATACATTACATCGTTATAGTATATAACGTTATACGTTATATCGTAATACCATATAACGTTATACGTTATATCGCAATACTATATAACGTTATACGTTATAACGTAATACCATATAACGTTATATGTTATAACGTAATACTATATAACGTTATACGTTATATCGTAATAACGTTATACGTAATATAGTAATGGTTTATAACCTTATACGTTGTGACGTAATACTATATAACGTTATACGTTGTATAGTAATAGTTTATAACGCTATACGATATAACGTAGTACTATATAACGATACACGTAGTATAGTAATAATATATAACGTTAAACATTACATCGTAATAGTGTATAACGATATACGTTATATAGTAATAGTTTATAACGTTATACGTTATGACGTAATAGTATATAACGTTTTACGTAATAATGTTATAACGGCATACGATATACCGTTACACATTGTATAGTAATACTATATAACGTTATACGTAATAACGTAATACCATATAACGTTATACGTTATATCGTAATACTATATAACGTTATACGTTATAACGTAATACCATATAACGTTATACGTTATGACGTAATACTATACAACGTTATACGTTATAACGTAATACCATATAACGTTATACGTTATGACGTAATACTATATAACGTTATACGTTATATCGTAATACTATATAACGTTATACGTTATAACGTAATACCATATAACGTTATACGTTATGACGTAATACTATACAACGTTATACGTTATAACGTAATACCATATAACGTTATACGATATAACGTCATACTATATAACGGTACACGTTGTATAGTAATAGTATATGACATTAAACATTACACCGTAATAGTATATAACGTTATACGTTATATAGTAATAGTTTATAACCTTACACGTTATGACGTAATACTATATAACGTTATACGTTGTATAGTAATAGTTTATAACCTTACACGTTATGACGTAATACTATATAACGTTATACGTTGTACAGTAATAGTTTATAACGTTATACCATATAACGTAGTACTATATAACGATACACGTTGTATAGTAATAATATATAACGTTAAACATTACACCGTAATAGTATATAACGTTATACGTTATATAGTAATAGTTTATAACCTTACACGTTATGACGTAATACTATATAACGTTATACGTTGTATAGTAATAGTTTATAACGTTATACGATATAACGTAGTACTATATAACGATACACGTTGTATAGTAATAGTATAGAACGTTATACGTTACGTCGTAATAGTATATAACGTTTTACGTAATAATGTTATAACGGCATACGATATACCGTTACACATTGTGTAGTAATACTATATAACGTTATACGTTATATAGTAATAGTTTATAACGTTATACGTTATGACGTAATACTATGTAACGTTATACGTTGTATAGTAATAGTTTAAAACGTTATACGTTATAACGTAATACTATATAACGTTATACATTATATCGTAATACCATATAACGTTATACGTTATATAGTAATAGTTTATAACGTTATACGTTATAACGTAGTACTATATAACGTTACACGTTGTATAGTAGTAGTATATAACGTTATACATTACATCGTTATAGTATATAACGTTATACGTTATATCGTAATACCATATAACGTTATACGTTATATCGCAATACTATATAACGTTATATGTTATAACGTAATACTATATAACGTTATACGTTATAACGTAATACCATATAACGTTATACGTTATAACGTAATAGTATATAACGTTTTACGTAATAATGTTATAACGGCATACGATATACCGTTACACATTGTGTAGTAATACTATATAACGTTATACGTTATATAGTAATAGTTTATAACGTTATACGTTATGACGTAATACTATGTAACGTTATACGTTGTATAGTAATAGTTTATAACGTTATACGTTATAACGTAATACTATATAACGTTATACATTATATCGTAATACCATATAACGTTATACGTTATATAGTAATACCATATAACGTTATACGTTATGACGTAATACTATATAACGTTATACGTTATGACGTAATACTATACAACGTTATACGTTACATCGTAATAGTATATAACGTTACACTTTGTATTGTTATTGTTTATAACGTTATACGTTATAACGTAATACTATATAGCGTTACACGTTGTATAGTAATACCATATAACGTTATACGTTATATAGTAATAGTTTATAACGTTATACGTTATAACGTAGTACTATATAACGTTACACGTTGTATAGTAGTAGTATATAACGTTATACATTACATCGTTATAGTATATAACGTTATACGTTACATCGTAATAGTATATAACGTTATACGTTATATAGTAATAGTTTATAACGTTATACGTTATGACGTAATACTATATAACGTTATACGTTGTATAGTAATCGTTTATAACGTTATACGTTATAACGTAGTACTATATAACGTTACACGCTGTATAGTAGTAGTATATAACGTTAAACATTACATCGTAATACTATATAACGTTATACGTTATATCGTAACACTATATAACGTTATACGTTATGACGTAATACTATATAACGTTATACGTTATATCGTAATACTATATAACGTTATACGTTATAACGTAATACCATATAACGTCATATGTTATGACGTAATACTATACAACGTTATACGTTACATCGTAATAGTATATAACGTTACACTTTGTATTGTTATTGTTTATAACATTATACGTTATAGCGTAATACTATATAGCGTTACACGTTGTATAGTGATAGTTTATAACGTTATACGTTATAACGTAATACCATATAACGTTATACGATGTAACGTCATACTATATAACGGTACACGTTGCATAGTAATAATTTATAACGTTATACGTTATATAGTTATAGTTTATAACGTTATACGTTACAACGTGGTACTATATAACGATACACGTTGTATAGTAATAGTATATAACGTTAAACATTACACCGTAATAGTATATAACGTTATACGTTATATAGTAATAGTTTATAACCTTGCACGTTATGACGTAATACTATATAACGTTATACGTTGTATAGTAATAGTTTATAACGTTATACGATATAACGTAGTACGATATAACGATACACGTTGTATAGTAATAATATATAACGTTAAACATTACATCGTAATAGTATATAACGTTATACGTTATATAGTAATAGTTCATAACCTTATACGTTATGACGTAGTATTATATATCGTTATACGTTGTACAGTAATAGTTTATAACGTTATACGATATAACGTAGTACTATATAACGTTACACGTTGTATAGTAATAATATATAACGTTAGACATTACATCGTAATAGTATATAACGTTATACGTTATATAGTAATAGTTTATAACCTTATACGTTATGACGTAATACTATATAACGTTATACGTTATATCGTAATACTATATAACGTTATACGTTATAACGTAGTACTATATAACGATACACGTTGTATAGTAATAGTTTATAACGTTATACGATATAACGTAGTACTATATAACGATACACGTTGTATGGTAATAATATATAACGTTAAACATTACATCGTAATAGTATATAACGTTATACGTTATATCGCAATACTATATAACGTTATACGTTATAACGTAGTACTATACAACGATACACGTTGTATAGTAATAGTATAGAACGTTATACGTTACATCGTAATAGTATATAACGTTATACGTTATATAGTAATAGTTTATAACGTTATGCGTTATGACGTAATACTATATAACGTTATACGTTATATCGTAATACTATATATCGTTATACGTTATAACGTAATAGTATATAACGTTCTACGTAATAATGTTATAACGGCATACGATATACCGTTACACATTGTATAGTAATACTATATAACGTTATACGTAATAACGCAATACCATATAACGTTATAGGTTATGACGTAATACTATATAACGTTATACGTTATAACGTAGTACTATACAACGATACACGTTGTATAGTAATAGTATAGAACGTTATACGTTATAACGTAGTACTATACAACGATACACGTTGTATAGTAATAGTATAGAACGTTATACGTTACGTCGTAATAGTATATAACGTTATACGTTATATAGTAATAGTTTATAACGATATACGTTATGACGTAATACTATATAACGTTATACGTTGTATAGTAATAGTTTATAACGTTATACGTTATGACGTAATACCATATAACGTTATACGTTATAACGTAATAGTATATAACGTTCTACGTAATAATGTTATAACGGCATACGATATACCGTTACACATTGTATAGCAATACTACATAACGTTATACGTAATAACGCAATACCATATAACGTTATACGTTATGACGTAATACTATATAACGTTATACGTTATATCGTAATACTATATAACGTTATACGTTATATAGTAATAGTTTATAACGTTATACGTTATGACGTAATACTATATAACGATACACGTTGTATAGTAATAGTATAGAACGTTATACGTTACGTCGTAATAGTATATAACGTTATACGTTATATAGTAATAGTTTATAACGTTATACGTTATGACGTAATACTATATAACGTTATACGTTGTATAGTAATAGTTTATAACGTTATACGTTATGACGTAATACCATATAACGTTATACGTTATAACGTAATAGTATATAACGTTCTACGTAATAATGTTATAACGGCATACGATATACCGTTACACATTGTATAGTAATACTATATAACGCTATACGTAATAACGCAATACCATATAACGTTATACGTTGTGACGTAATACTATATAACGTTATACGTTATATCGTAATACTATATAACGTTATACGTTATATAGTAATAGTTTATAACGTTATACGTTATAACGTAATACTATATAACGTTATACATTATATCGTAATACCATATAACGTTATACGTTATATAGTAATAGTTTATAATGTTATACGTTATAACGTAATACTATATAACGTTATACATTATATCGTAATAGTATATAAAGTTATACGTTATATAGTAATAGTTTATAACGTTATACGTTATAACGTAGTACTATGTAACGTTACACGTTGTATAGTAATAGTATATAACGTTATACATTACATAATATAGTATATAACGTTATACGTTATATAGTAATAGTTTATAACGTTATACGTTATGACGTAATACTATATAACGTTACACGTTGTATAGTAATAGTATATAACGTTATACGTTATATAGTAATAGTTTATAACCTTATACGTTATGACGTAATACTATATAACGTTATACGTTGTATAGTAATAGTTTATAACGTTATACGATATAACGTAGTACTATATAACGATACACGTTGTATAGTAATAATATATAACGTTAAACATTACATCGTAATAGTATATAACGTTATACGTTATATAGTAATAGTTTATTACCTTATACGTTATGACGTAATACTATATAACGTTATACGTTATATCGTAATAACGTTATACGTTATATAGTAATGGTTTATAACCTTATACGTTATGACGTTATACTATATAACGTTATACGTTGTATAGTAATAGTTTATAACGCTATACGATATAACGTAGTACTATATAACGATACACGTTGTATGGTAATAATATATAACGTTAAACATTACATCGTAATAGTATATAACGTTATACGTTATATCGTAATACTATATAACGTTATACGTTATAACGTAGTACTATACAACGATACACGTTGTATAGTAATAGTATAGAACGCTATACGTTACGTCGTAATAGTATATAACGTTATACGTTATATAGTAATAGTTTATAACGTTATGCGTTATGACGTAATACTATATAACGTTCTACGTTATATCGTAATACTATATATCGTTATACGTTATAACGTAATACCATATAACGTTATACGTTATAACGTAATTGTATATAACGTTCTACGTAATAATGTTATAACGGCATACGATATACCGTTACACATTGTATAGTAATACTATATAACGTTATACGTAATAACAAAATACCATATAACGTTATAGGTTATGACGTAATACTATATAACGTTATACGTTATATCGTAATACTATACAACGATACACGTTGTATAGTAATAGTATAGAACGTTATACGTTACGTCGTAATAGTATATAACGTTATACGTTATATAGTAATAGTTTATAACGTTATACGTTATGACGTAATACTATATAACGTTATACGTTATATCGTAATACTATATAATGTTATACGTTATATAGTAATAGTTTGTAACGTTATACGTTATGACGTAATACTATATAACGTTATACGTTATGACGTAATACTATATAACGTTATACGTTATATCGTAACACTATATAACGTTATACGTTATAACGTAATATTATATAGCGTTACACGTTGTATAGTAATAGTTTATAACGTTATACGTCATAACGTAATACTATATAACGATACACGTTGTATAGTAATGGTATATAACGTTATACGTTACATCGTAATAGTATATAAAGTTATAAGTTATATAGTAATAGTTTATAACGTTATACGTTATAACGTAATACTATATAACGTTATACATTATATCGTAATACCATATAACGTTATACGTTATATAGTAATAGTTTATAACGTTATACGTTATAACGTAATACTATATAACGTTATACATTATATCGTAATACCATATAACGTTATACGTTATATAGTAATAATTTATAACGTTGTACGATATGACGTAATACTATACAACGTTATACGTTACATCGTAATAGTATATAAAGTTATACGTTATATAGTAATAGTTTATAACGTTATACGTTATAACGTAGTACTATATAACGTTACACGTTGTATAGTAATAGTATATAACGTTATACATTACATAATATAGTATATAACGTTATACGTTATATAGTAATAGTTTATAACGTTATACGTTATGACGTAATACTATATAACGTTACACGTTGTATAGTAATAGTATATAACGTTATACATCACATAATATAGTATATAACGTTATACGTTATATAGTAATAGTTTATAACCTTATACGTTATGACGTAATACTATATAACGTTATACGTTGTATAGTAATAGTTTATAACGTTATACGATATAACGTAGTACTATATAACGATACACGTTGTATAGTAATAATATATAACGTTAATCATTACATCGTAATAGTATATAACGTTATACGTTATGTAGTAATAGTTTATTACCTTATACGTAATGACGTAATACTATATAACGTTATACGTTATATCGTAATAACGTTATACGTTATATAGTAATGGTTTATAACCTTATACGTTATGACGTAATACTATATAACGTTATACGTTGTATAGTAATAGTTTATAACGCTATACGATATAACGTAGTACTATATAACGATACACGTAGTATAGTAATAATATATAACGTTAAACATTACATCGTAATAGTGTATAACGTTATACGTTATATAGTAATAGTTTATAACGTTATACGTTATGACGTAATAGTATATAACGTTTTACGTAATAATGTTATAACGGCATACGATATACCGTTGCACATTGTATAGTAATACTATATAACGTTATACGTAATAACGTAATACCATATAACGTTATACGTTATATCGTAACACTATATAACGTTATACGTTATAACGTAATACCATATAACGTTATACGTTATAACGTAATACCATATAACGTTATACGATATAACGTCATACTATATAACGGTACACGTTGTATAGTAATAGTATATGACATTAAACATTACACCGTAATAGTATATAACGTTATACGTTATATAGTAATAGTTTATAACCTTACACGTTATGACGTAATACTATATAACGTTATACGTTGTATAGTAATAGTTTATAACGTTATACGATATAACGTAGTACTATATAACGATACACGTTGTATAGTAATAATGTATAACGTTAAACATTACATCGTAATAGTATATAACGTTATACGTTATATAGTAATAGTTTATAACCTTATACGTTATGACGTAGTACTATATATCGTTATACGTTGTATAGTAATAGTTTATAACGTTATACGATATAACGTAGTACTATATAACGATACACGTTGTATAGTAATAATATATAACGTTAGACATTACATCGTAATAGTATATAACGTTATACGTTATATAGTAATAGTTTATAACCTTATACGTTATGACGTAATACTATATAACGTTATACGTTATATCGTAATACTATATAACGTTATACGTTATAACGTATTACTATATAACGATACACGTTGTATAGTAATAGTATAGAACGTTATACGCTACGTCGTAATAGTATATAACGTTATAAGTTATATAGTAATAGTTTATAACGTTATGCGTTATGACGTAATTCTATATAACGTTATACGTTGTATAGTAATAGTTTATAACGTTATACGATATAACGTAGTACTATATAACGATACACGTTGTATGGTAATAATATATAACGTTAAACATTACATCGTAATAGTATATAACGTTATACGTTATATCGTAATACCATATAACGTTATACGTTATATAGTAATAGTTTATAACGTTATACGTTATGACGTAATACTATGTAACGTTATACGTTGTATAGTAATAGTTTATAACGTTATACGTTATGACGTAATACTATATAACGTTATACGTTATATCGTAATACTATATAACGTTATACGTTATATCGTAATACTATATAACGTTATACGTTATAACGTAGTACCATACAACGATACACGTTGTATAGTAATAGTATAGAACGTTATACGTTACGTCGTAATAGTATATAACGTTATACGTTATATAGTAATAGTTTATAACGTTATGCGTTATGACGTAATACTATATAACGTTATACGTTACATCGTAATAGTATATAAAGTTATACGTTATATAGTAATAGTTTATAACGTTATACGTTATAACGTAGTACTATATAACGTTACACGTTGTATAGCAATAGTATATAACGTTATACATTACATAATATAGTATATAACGTTATACGTTATATAGTAATAGTTTATAACGTTATACGTTATGACGTAATACTATATAACGTTACACGTTGTATAGTAATAGTATATAACGTTATACATTACATAATATAGTATATAACGTTATACGTTGTATAGTAATAGTTTATAACGTTATACGATATAACGTAGTACTATATAACGATACACGTTGTATAGTAATAATATATAACGTTAAACATTACATCGTAATAGTATATAACGTTATACGTTATATAGTAATAGTTTATTACCTTATACGTTATGACGTAATACTATATAACGTTATACGTTATATCGTAATAACGTTATACGTTATATAGTAATGGTTTATAACCTTATACGTTATGACGTTATACTATATAACGTTATACGTTGTATAGTAATAGTTTATAACGCTATACGATATAACGTAGTACTATATAACGATACACGTTGTATGGTAATAATATATAACGTTAAACATTACATCGTAATAGTATATAACGTTATACGTTATATCGTAATACTATATAACGTTATACGTTATAACGTAGTACTATACAACGATACACGTTGTATAGTAATAGTATAGAACGCTATACGTTACGTCGTAATAGTATATAACGTTATACGTTATATAGTAATAGTTTATAACGTTATGCGTTATGACGTAATACTATATAACGTTCTACGTTATATCGTAATACTATATATCGTTATACGTTATAACGTAATACAATATAACGTTATACGTTATAACGTAATTGTATATAACGTTCTACGTAATAATGTTATAACGGCATACGATATACCGTTACACATTGTATAGTAATACTATATAACGTTATACGTAATAACGCAATACCATATAACGTTATACGTTATGACGTAATACTATATAACGTTATACGTTATATCGTAATACTATATAACGTTATACGTTATATAGTAATAGTTTATAACGTTATACGTTATGACGTAATACTATATAACGTTATACGTTATGACGTAATACTATATAACGTTATACGTTATATCGTAACACTATATAACGTTATACGTTATAACGTAATATTATATAGCGTTACACGTTGTATAGTAATAGTTTATAACGTTATACGTCATAACGTAATACTATATAACGATACACGTTGTATAGTAATGGTATATAACGTTATACGTTACATCGTAATAGTATATAAAGTTATAAGTTATATAGTAATAGTTTATAACGTTATACGTTATAACGTAATACTATATAACGTTATACATTATATCGTAATACCATATAACGTTATAGGTTATATAGTAATAGTTTATAACGTTATACGTTATAACGTAATACTATATAACGTTATACATTATATCGTAATACCATATAACGTTATACGTTATATAGTAATAGTTTATAACGTTATACGTTATAACGTAGTACTATATAACGTTACACGTTGTATAGTAGTAGTATATAACGTTATACATTACATCGTTATAGTATATAACGTCATACGTTATATCGTAATACTATATAACGTTATACGTTATATAGTAATAATTTATAACGTTGTACGTTATGACGTAATACTATACAACGTTATACGTTACATCGTAATAGTATATAAAGTTATACGTTATATAGTAATAGTTTATAACGTTATACGTTATAACGTAGTACTATATAACGTTACACGTTGTATAGTAATAGTATATAACGTTATACATTACATAATATAGTATATAACGTTATACGTTATATAGTAATAGTTTATAACGTTATACGTTATGACGTAATACTATATAACGTTACACGTTGTATAGTAATAGTATATAACGTTATACATTACATAATATAGTATATAACGTTATACGTTATATAGTAATAGTTTATAACCTTATACGTTATGACGTAATACTATATAACGTTATACGTTGTATAGTAATAGTTTATAACGTTATACGATATAACGTAGTACTATATAACGATACACGTTGTATAGTAATAATATATAACGTTAATCATAACATCGTAATAGTATATAACGTTATACGTTATATAGTAATAGTTTATTACCTTATACGTTATGACGTAATACTATATAACGTTATACGTTATATCGTAATAACGTTATACGTTATATCGTAATAACGTTATACGTTATATAGTAATGGTTTATAACCTTATACGTTATGACGTAATACTATATAACGTTATACGTTGTATAGTAATAGTTTATAACGCTATACGATATAACGTAGTACTATATAACGATACACGTTGTATGGTAATAATATATAACGTTAAACATTACATCGTAATAGTATATAACGTTATACGTTATATCGTAATATTATATAACGTTATACGTTATAACGTAGTACTATACAACGATACACGTTGTATAGTAATAGTATAGAACGTTATACGTTACGTCGTAATAGTATATAACGTTATACGTTATATAGTAATAGTTTATAACGTTATGCGTTATGACGTAATACTATATAACGTTATACGTTATATCGTAATACTATATATCGTTATACGTTATAACGTAATACCATATAACGTTATACGTTATAACGTAATAGTATATAACGTTCTACGTAATAATGTTATAACGGCATACGATATACCGTTACACATTGTATAGTAATACTATATAACGTTATACGTAATAACGCAATACCATATAACGTTATAGGTTATGACGTAATACTATATAACGTTATACGTTATATCGTAATACTATATAACGTTATACTTTATATCGTAATACTATATAACGTTATACGTTATAACGTAGTACTATACAACGATACACGTTGTATAGTAATTGTATAGAACGTTATACGTTACGTCGTAATAGTATATAACGTTATACGTTATATAGTAATAGTTTATAACGTTATACGTTATGACGTAATACTATATAACGTTATACGTTGTATAATAATAGTTTATAACGTTATACGTTATGACGTAATACCATATAACGTTATACGTTATAACGTAATAGTATATAACGTTCTACGTAATAATGTTATAACGGCATACGATATACCGTTACACATTGTATAGTAATACTATATAACGTTATACGTAATAACGCAATACCATATAACGTTATACGTTATGACGTAATACTATATAACGTTATACGTTATATCGTAATACTATATAACGTTATACGTTATATAGTAATAGTTTATAACGTTATACGTTATGACGTAATACTATATAACCTTATACGTTATGACGTAATACTATATAACGTTATACGTTATATCGTAACACTATATAACGTTATACGTTATAACGTAATATTATATAGCGTTACACGTTGTATAGTAATAGTTTATAACGTTATACGTCATAACGTAATACTATATAACGATACACGTTGTATAGTAATGGTATATAACGTTATACGTTACATCGTAATAGTATATAAAGTTATAAGTTATATAGTAATAGTTTATAACGTTATACGTTATAACGTAATACTATATAACGTTATACATTATATCGTAATACCATATAACGTTACACGTTATATAGTAATAGTTTATAACGTTATACGTTATAACGTAATACTATATAACGTTATACATTATATCGTAGTACCATATAACGTTATACGTTATATAGTAATTGTTTATAACGTTATACGTTATAACGTAGTACTATATAACGTTACACGTTGTATAGTAGTAGTATATAACGTTATACATTACATCGTTATAGTATATAACGTCATACGTTATATCGTAATACTATATAACGTTATACGTTATATAGTAATAATTTATAACGTTGTACGATATGACGTAATACTACACAACGTTATACGTTACATCGTAATAGTATATAAAGTTATACGTTATATAGTAATAGTTTATAACGTTATACGTTATAACGTAGTACTATATAACGTTACACGTTGTATAGTAATAGTATATAACGTTTTACATTACATAATATAGTATATAACGTTATACGTTATATAGTAATACTTTATAACGTTATACGTTATGACGTAATACTATATAACGTTAAACGTTGTATAGTAATAGTATATAACGTTATACATTACATAATATAGTATATAACGTTATACGTTATATAGTAATAGTTTATAACCTTATACGTTATGACGTAATACTATATAACGTTATACGTTATAACGTAATATTATATAGCGTTACACGTTGTATAGTAATAGTTTATAACGTTATACGTCATAACGTAATACTATATAACGATACACGTTGTATAGTAATGGTATATAACGTTATACGTTACATCGTAATAGTATATAAAGTTATAAGTTATATAGTAATAGTTTATAACGTTATACGTTATAACGTAATACTATATAACGTTATACATTATATCGTAATACCATATAACGTTATACGTTATATAGTAATAGTTTATAACGTTATACGTTATAACGTAATACTATATAACGTTATACATTATATCGTAATACCATATAACGTTATACGTTATATAGTAATTGTTTATAACGTTATACGTTATAACGTAGTACTATATAACGTTACACGTTGTATAGTAGTAGTATATAACGTTATACATTACATCGTTATAGTATATAACGTCATACGTTATATCGTAATACTATATAACGTTATACGTTATATAGTAATAATTTATAACGTTGTACGATATGACGTAATACTATACAACGTTATACGTTACATCGTAATAGTATATAAAGTTATACGTTATATAGTAATAGTTTATAACGTTATACGTTATAACGTAGTACTATATAACGTTACACGTTGTATAGTAATAGTATATAACGTTATACATTACATAATATAGTATATAACGTTATACGTTATATAGTAATAGTTTATAACGTTATACGTTATGACGTAATACTATATAACGTTACACGTTGTATAGTAATAGTATATAACGTTATACATCACATAATATAGTATATAACGTTATACGTTATATAGTAATAGTTTATAACCTTATACGTTATGACGTAATACTATATAACGTTATACGTTGTATAGTAATAGTTTATAACGTTATACGATATAACGTAGTACTATATAACGATACACGTTGTATAGTAATAATATATAACGTTAATCATTACATCGTAATAGTATATAACGTTATACGTTATGTAGTAATAGTTTATTACCTTATACGTAATGACGTAATACTATATAACGTTATACGTTATATCGTAATAACGTTATACGTTATATAGTAATGGTTTATAACCTTATACGTTATGACGTAATACTATATAACGTTATACGTTGTATAGTAATAGTTTATAACGCTATACGATATAACGTAGTACTATATAACGATACACGTAGTATAGTAATAATATATAACGTTAAACATTACATCGTAATAGTGTATAACGTTATACGTTATATAGTAATAGTTTATAACGTTATACGTTATGACGTAATAGTATATAACGTTTTACGTAATAATGTTATAACGGCATACGATATACCGTTGCACATTGTATAGTAATACTATATAACGTTATACGTAATAACGTAATACCATATAACGTTATACGTTATATCGTAACACTATATAACGTTATACGTTATAACGTAATACCATATAACGTTATACGTTATAACGTAATACCATATAACGTTATACGATATAACGTCATACTATATAACGGTACACGTTGTATAGTAATAGTATATGACATTAAACATTACACCGTAATAGTATATAACGTTATACGTTATATAGTAATAGTTTATAACCTTACACGTTATGACGTAATACTATATAACGTTATACGTTGTATAGTAATAGCTTATAACGTTATACGATATAACGTAGTACTATATAACGATACACGTTGTATAGTAATAATGTATAACGTTAAACATTACATCGTAATAGTATATAACGTTATACGTTATATAGTAATAGTTTATAACCTTATACGTTATGACGTAGTACTATATATCGTTATATGTTGTATAGTAATAGTTTATAACGTTATACGATATAACGTAGTACTATATAACGATACACGTTGTATAGTAATAATATATAACGTTAGACATTACATCGTAATAGTATATAACGTTATACGTTATATAGTAATAGTTTATAACCTTATACGTTATGACGTAATACTATATAACGTTATACGTTATATCGTAATACTATATAACGTTATACGTTATAACGTATTACTATATAACGATACACGTTGTATAGTAATAGTATAGAACGTTATACGCTACGTCGTAATAGTATATAACGTTATAAGTTATATAGTAATAGTTTATAACGTTATGCGTTATGACGTAATTCTATATAACGTTATACGTTGTATAGTAATAGTTTATAACGTTATACGATATAACGTAGTACTATATAACGATACACGTTGTATGGTAATAATATATAACGTTAAACATTACATCGTAATAGTATATAACGTTATACGTTATATCGTAATACCATATAACGTTATACGTTATATAGTAATAGTTTATAACGTTATACGTTATGACGTAATACTATGTAACGTTATACGTTGTATAGTAATAGTTTATAACGTTATACGTTATGACGTAATACTATATAACGTTATACGTTATATCGTAATACTATATAACGTTATACGTTATATCGTAATACTATATAACGTTATACGTTATAACGTAGTACCATACAACGATACACGTTGTATAGTAATAGTATAGAACGTTATACGTTACGTCGTAATAGTATATAACGTTATACGTTATATAGTAATAGTTTATAACGTTATGCGTTATGACGTAATACTATATAACGTTATACGTTACATCGTAATAGTATATAAAGTTATACGTTATATAGTAATAGTTTATAACGTTATACGTTATAACGTAGTACTATATAACGTTACACGTTGTATAGCAATAGTATATAACGTTATACATTACATAATATAGTATATAACGTTATACGTTATATAGTAATAGTTTATAACGTTATACGTTATGACGTAATACTATATAACGTTACACGTTGTATAGTAATAGTATATAACGTTATACATTACATAATATAGTATATAACGTTATACGTTGTATAGTAATAGTTTATAACGTTATACGATATAACGTAGTACTATATAACGATACACGTTGTATAGTAATAATATATAACGTTAAACATTACATCGTAATAGTATATAACGTTATACGTTATATAGTAATAGTTTATTACCTTATACGTTATGACGTAATACTATATAACGTTATACGTTATATCGTAATAACGTTATACGTTATATAGTAATGGTTTATAACCTTATACGTTATGACGTTATACTATATAACGTTATACGTTGTATAGTAATAGTTTATAACGCTATACGATATAACGTAGTACTATATAACGATACACGTTGTATGGTAATAATATATAACGTTAAACATTACATCGTAATAGTATATAACGTTATACGTTATATCGTAATACTATATAACGTTATACGTTATAACGTAGTACTATACAACGATACACGTTGTATAGTAATAGTATAGAACGCTATACGTTACGTCGTAATAGTATATAACGTTATACGTTATATAGTAATAGTTTATAACGTTATGCGTTATGACGTAATACTATATAACGTTCTACGTTATATCGTAATACTATATATCGTTATACGTTATAACGTAATACAATATAACGTTATACGTTATAACGTAATTGTATATAACGTTCTACGTAATAATGTTATAACGGCATACGATATACCGTTACACATTGTATAGTAATACTATATAACGTTATACGTAATAACGCAATACCATATAACGTTATACGTTATGACGTAATACTATATAACGTTATACGTTATATCGTAATACTATATAACGTTATACGTTATATAGTAATAGTTTATAACGTTATACGTTATGACGTAATACTATATAACGTTATACGTTATGACGTAATACTATATAACGTTATACGTTATATCGTAACACTATATAACGTTATACGTTATAACGTAATATTATATAGCGTTACACGTTGTATAGTAATAGTTTATAACGTCATACGTCATAACGTAATACTATATAACGATACACGTTGTATAGTAATGGTATATAACGTTATACGTTACATCGTAATAGTATATAAAGTTATAAGTTATATAGTAATAGTTTATAACGTTATACGTTATAACGTAATACTATATAACGTTATACATTATATCGTAATACCATATAACGTTATAGGTTATATAGTAATAGTTTATAACGTTATACGTTATAACGTAATACTATATAACGTTATACATTATATCGTAATACCATATAACGTTATACGTTATATAGTAATAGTTTATAACGTTATACGTTATAACGTAGTACTATATAACGTTACACGTTGTATAGTAGTAGTATATAACGTTATACATTACATCGTTATAGTATATAACGTCATACGTTATATCGTAATACTATATAACGTTATACGTTATATAGTAATAATTTATAACGTTGTACGTTATGACGTAATACTATACAACGTTATACGTTACATCGTAATAGTATATAAAGTTATACGTTATATAGTAATAGTTTATAACGTTATACGTTATAACGTAGTACTATATAACGTTACACGTTGTATAGTAATAGTATATAACGTTATACATTACATAATATAGTATATAACGTTATACGTTATATAGTAATAGTTTATAACGTTATACGTTATGACGTAATACTATATAACGTTACACGTTGTATAGTAATAGTATATAACGTTATACATTACATAATATAGTATATAACGTTATACGTTATATAATAATAGTTTATAACCTTATACGTTATGACGTAATACTATATAACGTTATACGTTGTATAGTAATAGTTTATAACGTTATACGATATAACGTAGTACTATATAACGATACACGTTGTATAGTAATAATATATAACGTTAATCATAACATCGTAATAGTATATAACGTTATACGTTATATAGTAATAGTTTATTACCTTATACGTTATGACGTAATACTATATAACGTTATACGTTATATCGTAATAACGTTATACGTTATATCGTAATAACGTTATACGTTATATAGTAATGGTTTATAACCTTATACGTTATGACGTAATACTATATAACGTTATACGTTGTATAGTAATAGTTTATAACGCTATACGATATAACGTAGTACTATATAACGATACACGTTGTATGGTAATAATATATAACGTTAAACATTACATCGTAATAGTATATAACGTTATACGTTATATCGTAATATTATATAACGTTATACGTTATAACGTAGTACTATACAACGATACACGTTGTATAGTAATAGTATAGAACGTTATACGTTACGTCGTAATAGTATATAACGTTATACGTTATATAGTAATAGTTTATAACGTTATGCGTTATGACGTAATACTATATAACGTTATACGTTATATCGTAATACTATATATCGTTATACGTTATAACGTAATACCATATAACGTTATACGTTATAACGTAATAGTATATAACGTTCTACGTAATAATGTTATAACGGCATACGATATACCGTTACACATTGTATAGTAATACTATATAACGTTATACGTAATAACGCAATACCATATAACGTTATAGGTTATGACGTAATACTATATAACGTTATACGTTATATCGTAATACTATATAACGTTATACTTTATATCGTAATACTATATAACGTTATACGTTATAACGTAGTACTATACAACGATACACGTTGTATAGTAATTGTATAGAACGTTATACGTTACGTCGTAATAGTATATAACGTTATACGTTATATAGTAATAGTTTATAACGTTATACGTTATGACGTAATACTATATAACGTTATACGTTGTATAATAATAGTTTATAACGTTATACGTTATGACGTAATACCATATAACGTTATACGTTATAACGTAATAGTATATAACGTTCTACGTAATAATGTTATAACGGCATACGATATACCGTTACACATTGTATAGTAATACTATATAACGTTATACGTAATAACGCAATACCATATAACGTTATACGTTATGACGTAATACTATATAACGTTATACGTTATATCGTAATACTATATAACGTTATACGTTATATAGTAATAGTTTATAACGTTATACGTTATGACGTAATACTATATAACCTTATACGTTATGACGTAATACTATATAACGTTATACGTTATATCGTAACACTATATAACGTTATACGTTATAACGTAATATTATATAGCGTTACACGTTGTATAGTAATAGTTTATAACGTTATACGTCATAACGTAATACTATATAACGATACACGTTGTATAGTAATGGTATATAACGTTATACGTTACATCGTAATAGTATATAAAGTTATAAGTTATATAGTAATAGTTTATAACGTTATACGTTATAACGTAATACTATATAACGTTATACATTATATCGTAATACCATATAACGTTACACGTTATATAGTAATAGTTTATAACGTTATACGTTATAACGTAATACTATATAACGTTATACATTATATCGTAGTACCATATAACGTTATACGTTATATAGTAATTGTTTATAACGTTATACGTTATAACGTAGTACTATATAACGTTACACGTTGTATAGTAGTAGTATATAACGTTATACATTACATCGTTATAGTATATAACGTCATACGTTATATCGTAATACTATATAACGTTATACGTTATATAGTAATAATTTATAACG
Organism: Bombus terrestris; assembly: GCF_910591885.1. Taxonomy (NCBI): domain Eukaryota; kingdom Metazoa; phylum Arthropoda; class Insecta; order Hymenoptera; family Apidae; genus Bombus; species Bombus terrestris. Next base: position 16,830,663 of record NC_063271.1, on the reverse strand, counting down.
TTGTACGATATGACGTAATACTACACAACGTTATACGTTACATCGTAATAGTATATAAAGTTATACGTTATATAGTAATAGTTTATAACGTTATACGTTATAACGTAGTACTATATAACGTTACACGTTGTATAGTAATAGTATATAACGTTTTACATTACATAATATAGTATATAACGTTATACGTTATAGAGTAATACTTTATAACGTTATACGTTATGACGTAATACTATATAACGTTAAACGTTGTATAGTAATAGTATATAACGTTATACATTACATAATATAGTATATAACGTTATACGTTATATAGTAATAGTTTATAACCTTATACGTTATGACGTAATACTATATAACGTTATACGTTGTATAGTAATAGTTTATAACGTTATACGATATAACGTAGTACTATATAACGATACACGTTGTATAGTAATAATATATAACGTTAATCATTACATCGTAATAGTATATAACGTTATACGTTATATAGTAATAGTTTATTACCTTATACGTTATGACGTAATACTATATAACGCTATACGTTATATCGTAATAACGTTATACGTTATATAGTAATGGTTTATAACCTTATACGTTATGACGTAATACTATATAACGTTATACGTTGTATAGTAATAGTTTATAACGCTATACGATATAACGTGGTACTATATAACGATACACGTAGTATAGTAATAATATATAACGTTAAACATTACATCGTAATAGTGTATAACGTTATACGTTATATAGTAATAGTTTATAACGTTATACGTTATGACGTAATAGTATATAACGTTTTACGTAATAATGTTATAACGGCATACGATATACAGTTGCACATTGTATAGTAATACTATATAACGTTATACGTAATAACGTAATACCATATAACGTTATACGTTATATCGTAACACTATATAACGTTATACGTTATAACGTAATACCATATAACGTTATACGTTAAGACGTAATACTATATAACGTTATACGTTATAACGTAATACCATATAACGTTATACGATATAACGTCATACTATATAACGGTACACGTTGTATAGTAATAGTATATGACATTAAACATTACACCGTAATAGTATATAACGTTATACGTTATATAGTAATAGTTTATAACCTTACACGTTATGACGTAATACTATATAACGTTATACGTTGTATAGTAATAGTTTATAACGTTATACGATATAACGTAGTACTATATAACGATACACGTTGTATAGTAATAATATATAACGTTAAACATTACATCGTAATAGTATATAACGTTATACGTTATATAGTAATAGTTTATAACCTTATACGTTATGACGTAGTACTATATATCGTTATACGTTGTATAGTAATAGTTTATAACGTTATACGATATAACGTAGTACTATATAACGATACACGTTGTATAGTAATAATATATAACGTTAGACATTACATCGTAATAGTATATAACGTTATACGTTATATAGTAATAGTTTATAACCTTATACGTTATGACGTAATACTATATAACGTTATACATTATATCGTAATACTATATAACGTTATACGTTATAACGTAGTACTATATAACGATACACGTTGTATAGTAATAGTATAGAACGTTATACGTTACGTCGTAATAGTATATAACGCTATAAGTTATATAGTAATAGTTTATAACGTTATGCGTTATGACGTAATTCTATATAACGTTATACGTTGTATAGTAATAGTTTATAACGTTATACGATATAACGTAGTACTATATAACGATACACGTTGTATGGTAATAATATATAACGTTAAACATTACATCGTAATAGTATATAACGTTATACGTTATATCGTAATACTATATAACGTTATACGTTATAACGTAGTACTATACAACGATACACGTTGTATAGTAATAGTATAGAACGTTATACGTTACGTCGTAATAGTATATAACGTTATACGTTATATAGTAATAGTTTATAACGTTATGCGTTATGACGTAATACCATATAACGTTATACGATGTAACGTCATACTATATAACGGTACACGTTGTATAGTAATAGTTTATAACGTTATACGTTATATAGTTATAGTTTATAACGTTATACGTTACAACGTGGTACTATATAACGATACACGTTGTATAGTAATAGTATATAACGTTAAACATTACACCGTAATAGTATATAACGTTATACGTTATATAGTAATAGTTTATAACCTTACACGTTATGACGTAGTATTATATATCGTTATACGTTGTACAGTAATAGTTTATAACGTTATACGATATAACGTAGTACTATATAACGTTACACGTTGTATAGTAATAATATATAACGTTAGACATTACGTCGTAATAGTATATAACGTTATACGTTATATAGTAATAGTTTATAAACTTATACGTTATGACGTAATACTATATAACGTTATACGTTATATCGTAATACTATATAACGTTATACATTATATCGTAATACCATATAACGTAATACGTTATATAGTAATAGTTTATAACGTTTTACGATATGACGTAATACTCCATAACGTTATACGTTATAACGTAATACCATATAACGTTATACGTTATAACGTAGTACTATACAACGTTATACGTTACATCGTAATAGTACATAACGTTATACGTTATTACGTAATAGTATATAACGTGATACGTTATTACGTAACAGTATACAACGTTATACGTTATATGGTAGTACTATATAACGTTATACGTTATTACGTAATAGTATATATCGTTATAGGTTATATGGTAATAGTACACAACGTTATACGTGATATGGTAATACCATATAACGTTATACGTTATTACGTAATAGTATATAACGTGATACGTTATTACGTAATAGTATATAACGTTATACGTTAAACTTAATAGTACATAACGTTATACGTTATAACGTAATAGTATATAATGTGATACGTTAATACGTAATAGTATATATCGTTATACGTTATATCGTAATACTACATAACGTTATACGTAATATGGTAAGACTATATAACGTTATACGTTATTACGTAATAGTATATAACGTCATACGTTATATGGTAATAACATGCAACGTTATACGTGATATGGCAACTCTACATAATGTTATACGTTATTACGTAATAGTATATAACGTTATACGTTATATGGTAATAATATACAACGTTATAGGTGATATAGTGATACTATATAACGTTATACGTTATTACGTAATAGTATATAACGTTATAAGTTAATATGTAATAGTATATATCATTTTACGTTATATCGTAATACTATATAACGTTATACGTAATATGGAAATACTATATAACGTTATACGGTATTACGTAATAGTATATAACGTTATAGGTAATAGTGTAATACTATATAACGTTATACGTCATATAGTAATAATATACAACGTTATACGTGATATGGAAATACTATATAACGGTATACGTTATTACGTAATAGTATATAACGTTATACGTTATAGTGAAATACTATATAACGTTATACGTTATAGCGTAATAGTATATAACGTTATACGTTATTACGTAATTGTATATAACGTGATACGTTATTACGTAATTGTATGTATCGTTATACCTTATATGGTAATAATACATAACGTTATACGTTATTACGTAATGGTATATAACGATATACGTTATACAGTAATAATATACATCGTTATACGTTATATGGTAATACTATATAACGTTATACGTTATTACGTAATAGTATATAACGTTATACGTTATTATGTAATAGTATATAACGTTATACGCTATGTGGTATTAACATACAACGCTATACGTGATATAGAGATACTATATAACGTTATACGTTATTACGTAATAGTATATAACGTTATACGTTATAACGTAATAGTACATAACGTTATACGTTATAACGTAATAGTATATAATGTGATACGTTAATACGTAATAGTATATAACGTTATACGTTATATGGTAATAATATACAACGTTATAGGTGATATAGTGATACTATATAACGTTATACGTTATTACGTAATAGTATATAACGTTATACGCTGTGTGGTATTAATATACAACGTTATACGTGATATAGTGATACTATATAACGTTATACGTTATTACGTAATAGTATATAACGTTATACGTTAATACGTAATACTATATACCGTTATACGTTATATGGTAATACTATATAACGTTATACGTAATATGGTAATACTATATACCGTTAAACGTTATTACGTAATAGTATATAACGTGATACGTTATTACGTAACACTATCCAACGTTATACGTTATATGATAGTACTATATAACGTTATACGTTATTGCGTAATAGTATATATCGTTATACGTTATATGGTAATAATACACAACGTTATACGTGATATGGTAATGCCATATAACGTTATACGTTATTACGTAATAGTATATAACGTTATACGTTAATACGTAATAGTATATAACGTTATACGTTAATACGTAATAGTATATAACGTTATGCGTTATGACGTAATAGTATATAACGTTATAAGTTAATACGTAATAGTATATAACGTTATACGTTATATGGTAATAATATACAACGTTATAGGTGATATAGTGATACTATATAACGTTATACGTTATTACGTAATAGTATATAACGTTATACGCTATGTGGTATTAATATACAACGTTATACGTGATATAGTGATACTATATAACGTTATACGTTATTACGTAATAGTATATAACGTTATACGTTAATACGTAATACTATATACCGTTATACGTTATATGGTAATACTATATAACGTTATACGTAATATGGTAATACTATATACCGTTAAACGTTATTACGTAATAGTATATAACGTGATACGTTAATACGTAATAGTATATAACGTTATACGTTAATACGTAATAGTATATAACGTTATGCGTTATTACGTAATAGTATATAACGTTATACGTTAATACGTAATAGTATATATCGTTATACGTTATATGGTAATACTATATGTCGTTATACGTAATATGGTAATACTATATAACGTTAAACGTTATTACGTAATAGTATATTACGTGATACAATATTACGTAACAGTATACAACGTTATACGTTATATGGTAGAACTATATAACGTTACACGTTATTACGTAATAGTATATAACGTGATACGTTATTACGTAACAGTATACAACGTTATACGGTATATGGTAGTACTATATAACGTTATACGTTATTACGTAACACTATATATATCGTTATAGGTTATATGGTAATAATACACAACGTTATACGTGATATGGTAATACCATATAACGTTATACGTTATTACGTAATAGTATATAACGTTATACGTTAATACGTAATAGTATATATCGTTATACGTTATATGGTAATACTATATGTCGTTATACGTATTATGGTAATACTATATAACGTTAAACGTTATTACGTAATAGTATATTACGTGATACGTTATTACGTAACAGTATACAACGTTATACGTATTATGGTAGAACTATATAACGTTATACGTTATTACGTAATAGTATATAACGTGATATCTTATTACGTAATAGTATATATCGTTATACCTTATATGGTAATACTACATAACGCTATACTTTATTACGTAATAGTATATAACGTGATACGTTATTACGTAATAGTATATAACGTTATACGTTATAACGTAATAGTACATAACGTTATACGTTATAACGTAATAGTATATAATGTGATACGTTAATACGTAATAGTATATATCGTTATACGTTATATCGTAATACTACATAACGTTATACGTAATATGGCAATACTAGATAACGTTATACGTTATTACGTAATAGTATATAACGTTATAAGTTATTAAGTAATAGTATATATCATTTTACGTTATATCGTAATACTATATAACGTTATACGTAATATGGTAAGACTATATAACGTTATACGTTATTACGTAATAGTATATAACGTTATACGTTAATACGTAATAGTATATATCATTATGCGTTATATAGTAATACTATATATCGTTATACGTAATGTGGTAATACTATATAACGTTAAACGTTATTACGTACTAGTATATTACGTGATACGTTATTACGTAACAGTATACAACCTTATACGTTATATGATAGTACTATATAACGTTATACGTTATTACGTAATAGTATATAACGTGATATGTTATTACGTAATAGTATATATCGTTATACCTTATATGGTAATACCACATAACGCTATACGTTATTACGTAATAGTATATAACGTGATACGTTATTACGTAATAGTATATAACGTTATACGTTATAACGTAATAGTACATAACGTTATACCTTATATCGTAATAGTATATAATGTGATACGTTAATACGTAATAGTATATATCGTTATACGTTATATCGTAATACTACATAACGTTATACGTAATATGGTAATACTAGATAACGTTATACGTTATTACGTAATAGTATATAATGTCATAAGTTAATAAGTAATAGTATATATCATTTTACGTTATATCGTAATACTATATAACGTTATACGTAATATGGTAATACTATATAACGTTATACGTTATTACGTAATAGTATATAACGTCATATGTTATATGGTAATAACATGCAACGTTATACGTGATATGGAAATACTATATAACGGTATACGTTATTACGTAATAGTATATAACGTTATACGTTATAGTGAAATACTATATAACGTTATACGTTATAGCGTAATAGTATATATCGTTATACGTTATATGGTAATAATACACTACGTTACACGAGATATGGAAATATTATATAACGGTATACGTTATTTCGTAATAGTATGTAACTTTATACGTTATAGTGTAATACTATATAACGTTATACGTTAATGCGTAATAGTAGATAACGTTATACGTTATTACGTAATAGTATATAACGTTATACGTTAATAGGTAATAGTATATAACGTTATGCGTTATTTCGCAATAGTATATAACGTTAAACGTTATTACGTAATAATATATAACGTGATATGTTATTACGTAATAGTATATATCGTTATACCTTATATAGTAGTACTACATAACGCTATACGTTATTACGTAATAGTATATAACGTTATACGTTATTACGTAATGGCATATAACGTTATACGTTATAACGTAATAGTACATAACGTTATACGTTATAACGTAATAGTATATAGCGTGATACGTTAATACGTAATAGTATATATCGTTATACGTTATCACGTAATAGTATATAACGTTATACGTTATATAGTAATAATATACAACGTTATACGTAATATGGTAAAACTATATAACGTTATACGTTATTACGTAGTAGTATATAACGTTATAGGTTATATGATAATAATATGCAACTTTATACGTGATATGGTAATTATACATAACGTTATACGTTATTACGTAGTAGTATATAACGATATTCGTTATACGGTAATAATATACAACGTTATACGTGATATAGTGATACTATATAACGTTATACGTTATTACGTAATAGTATATAACGTTATACGTTAATACGTAAGAGTATATAACGTTATGCGTTATTACGTAATAGTATATAACGTTATACGTTATTAGGTAATAGTATATAACGTTATACGCTATGTGGTATTAATATTCAACGTTATACGTAAAGTAGTGATACTATATAACGTTATACGTTATTACATAATAGTATATAACGTGATACGTTATTACGTAATTGTATGTATCGTTATACCTTATATGATAATAATACATAACGTTATACGTTATTACGTAATAGTATATAACGATATACGTTATATGGTACTAATATACAAACGTTATACGTGATATAGTGATACTATGTAACGGGATACGTTATTACGTAATAGTATATATCGTTATACCTTATATGGTTATAATACATAACGTAATACGTTATTACATAATAGTATATATCGTTTTACGTTATATCGTAATATTATATAACGTTATACGGAATATGGTAATACTATATAACGTTATACGTTATTACGTAATACTATATAACGTTATAGGTTATATGGTAATAATATGCAACTTTATACGTGATAAGGTAATTATACATAACGTTATACGTTATTACGTAGTAGTATATAACGATATACGTCATACGGTAATAATATACAACGTTATACGTGATATAGTGATACTATATAACGTTATACGTTATTACGTAATATTATATAACGTTATACGTTAATACGTAAGAGTATATAACGTTATGCGTTATCACTTAATAGTATATAACGTTATACGTTATATAGTAATAATATACAACGTTATACGTGATATGGTAATACCATGTAACGTTATACGTTATTACGTAATAGTATATAACGTCACACGTTATATGGTAGTAACATACAACGTTATACGTGATATGGTAACTCTACATAACGTTATACGTTATTTCGTAATAGAATATAACGTTATACGTTATATGGTAATAATATACAACTTTATACGTGATATAGTGATACTATATAACGTTATATGTTATTACGTAATAGTATATAACGTTATAAGTTAATAAGTAATAGTATATATCATTTTACGTTATATCGTAATACTATATAACGTTATACGTAATATGGTAAGACTATATAACGTTATACGTTATTACGTAATAGTATATAACGTCATACGTTATATGGTAATAACATGCAACGTTATACGTGATATGGTAACTCTACATAACGTTATACGTTATTACGTAATAGCATATAACGTTATACGTTATATGGTAATAACATACAACGTTATACGTGATATGGTAACTCTACATAACGTTATACGTTATTACGTAATAGTATATAACGTTATACGTAATATGGTAATACTATGTAACGTTATACGTTATTACGTAATAGTATATAACGTTATTGGTTATAGTGTAATACTATATAACGTTATACGTTATATAGTAATAATATACAACGTTATACGTGATATGGAAATACTATATAGCGGTATACGTTATTACGTAATAGTATATAACGTTATACGTTATAGTGTAACACTATATAACGTTATACGTTATAACGTAATAGTATATAACGTTATACGTTATTACGCAATAGTATATAACGTTATACGTTATTATGTAATAGTATATAACGTTATAGGTTATAGTGTAATAATATATAACGTTATACGTGATAACGTAGTAGTATATAACGTTATACGTTATAACGTAATAGTATATAACGTTATACGTTATAACGTAATAGTATATAACGTTATACGTTATTACGTAATACTATACATCGTGATACGTTATTACGTAATTGTATATATCGTTATACCTTATATGGTAATAATACATAACGTTATACGTTATTACGTAATAGTATATATCGTTTTACGTTATATCGTAATACTATATAACGCTATACGTAATATGGTAATACTATATAACGTTATACGTTATTCCGTAATAGTATATAACTTTATAGGTTATATGGTAATAATATGCAACTTTATACGTGATATGGTAATTATACATAACGTTATACGTTATTACGTAGTAGTATATAACGATATACGTTATACGGTAATAATATACAACGTTATACGAGATATAGTGATTCTATATAACGTTATACCATATTACGTAATAGTATATAACGTTATACGTTAATACGTAAGAGTATATAACGTTATACGTTTTTACGTAATAGTATATAACGTTATACGTTATATAGTAATAATATACAACGTTATACGTGATATGGCAATACCATATAACATTATACGTTATTACGTAATAGTATATAACGTTATACGTTATTAGGTAATAGTATATAACGTTATACGCTATGTGGTATTAATATTCAACGTTATACGTGAAGTAGTGATACTATATAACGTTATACGTTATTACATAATAGTATATAACGTGATACGTTATTACGTAATTGTATGTATCGTTATACCTTATATGCTAATAATACATAACGTTATACGTTATTACGTAATAGTATATAACGATATACGTTATATGGTACTAATATACAAACGTTATACGTGATATAGTGATACTATGTAACGGGATACGTTATTACGTAATAGTATATATCGTTATACCTTATATGGTTATAATACATAACGTAATACGTTATTACATAATAGTATATATCGTTTTACGTTATATCGTAATATTATATAACGTTATACGGAATATGGTAATACTATATAACGTTATACGTTATTACGTAATACTATATAACGTTATAGGTTATATGGTAATAATATGCAACTTTACACGTGATATGGTAATTATACATAACGTTATACGTTATTACGTAGTAGTATATAACGATATACGTTATACGGTAATAATATACAACGTTATACGTGATATAGTGATACTATATAACGTTATACGTTATTACGTAATAGTATATAACGTTATACGTTAATACGTAATTGTATATAACGTTATGCGTTATCACGTAATAGTATATAACGTTATACGTTATATAGTAGTAATATACAACGTTATACGTGATATGGTAATACCATGTAACGTTATACGTTATTACGTAATAGTATATAACGTCATACGTTATATGGTAGTAACATACAACGTTATACGTGATATGGTAACTCTACATAACGTTATACGTTATTTCGTAATAGAATATAACGTTATTCGTTATATGGTAATAATATACAACTTTATACGTGATATAGTGATACTATATAACGTTATATGTTATTACGTAATAGTATATAACGTTATAAGTTAATAAGTAATAATATCATTTTACGTTATATCGTAATACTTTATAACGTTATACGTAATATGGTAAGACTATATAACGTTATACGTTATTACGTAATAGTATATAACGTCATACGTTATATGGTAATAACATGCAACGTTATACGTGATATGGTAACTCTACATAACGTTATACGTTATTACGTAATAGCATATAACGTTATACGTTATATGGTAATAACATACAACGTTATACGTGATATGGTAACTCTACATAACGTTATACGTTATTACGTAATAGTATATAACGTTATACGTAATATGGTAATACTATGTAACGTTATACGTTATTACGTAATAGTATATAGCGTTATTGGTTATAGTGTAATACTATATAACGTTATACGTTATATAGTAATAATATACAACGTTATACGTGATATGGAAATACTATATAACGGTATACGTTATTACGTAATAGTATATAACGTTATACGTTATAGTGTAACACTATATAACGTTATACGTTATAACGTAATAGTATATAACGTTATACGTTATTACGCAATAGTATATAACGTTATACGTTATTATGTAATAGTATATAACGTTATACGTTATATAGTAATAATATACAACGTTATACGTGATATGGCAATACCATATAACATTATACGTTATTACGTAATAGTATATAACGTTATACGTTAGTACGTAATAGTATATATCGTTGTACGTTATATGGTAAAAAAACACAACCTTATACGTGATATGGTAATACCATCTAACGTTATACGTTATTACGTAATAGTATTTAACGTTATACGTTATACAGTAATAATATACAACGTTATACGTGATATGGTAATACCATATATCGTTATACGTTATTACGTAATAGTATATAACGTTATACGTTATTATGTAATAGTATATAACGTTATACGTTATTACGTAATAGTATATAACGTTATACGTTATAGTGTAATAATATATAACGTTATACGTGATATGGTAATACCATGTAACGTTATACGTTATTACGTAATAGTATTTAACGTTATACGTTAAAGAGTAATAATATACAACGTTATACGTGATATGGTAATACCATTTATCGTTATATATTATTACGTAATAGTATATAACGTTATACGTTATTATGTAATAGTATATAACGTTATACGTTATTACGTAATAGTATATAACGTTAAACGTTAATACGTTATATGGTAATAATATACAACTTTATACGCGATATAGTGATACTATATAACGTTATACGTTATTACGTAATAGTATATAACGTTATAAGTTAATAAGTAATAGTGTATATCATTTTACGTTATATCGTAATACTATATAACGTTATACGTAATATGGTAAGACTATATAACGTTATACGTTATTACGTAATAGTATATAACGTTATACGTTATATAGTAATAATATACAACGTTATACGTGATATGGAAATACTATATAACGGTATACGTTATTACGTAATAGTATATAACGTGATACGTTATTACGTAATTGTATGTATCGTTATACCTTATATGGTAATAATACATAACGTTATACGTTATTACGTAATAGTATATAACGTAATATGTTATATGGTACTAATATACAAACGTTATACGTGATATAGTGATACTATATAACGTGATACGTTATTACGTAATTGTATGTATCGTTATACCTTATATGGTAATAATACATAACGTTATACGTTATTACGTAATAGTATATAACGATATATGTTATATGGTACTAATATACAACGTTATACGTGATATGGTAATACCATTTATCGTTATACGTTATTACGTAATAGTATATAACGTTATACGTTAATACGTAAGAGTATATAACGTTATGCGTTATCACGTAATAGTATATAACGTTATACGTTATATAGTATTAATATACAACGTTATACGTGATATGGTAATACCATATAACATTATACGTTATTACGTAATAGTATATAATGTTATACGTTAGTACGTAATAATATATATCGTTGTACGTTATATGGTAATAATACACAACGTTATACGTGATATGGTAATACCATGTAACGTTATACGTTATTACGTAATAGTATTTAATGTTATACGTTATACAGTAATAATATACAACGTTATACGTGATATGGTAATACCATAAACGTTATACGTTATTACGTAATAGTATTTAACGTTATACGTTATACAGTAATAATATACAACGTTATACGTGATATAGTGATACTATATAACGTTATACGTTATTACGTAATAGTATATAACGTTATAAGTTAATAAGTAATAGTGTATATCATTTTACGTTATATCGTAATACTATATAACGTTATACGTAATATGGTAAGACTATATAACGTTATACGTTATTACGTAATAGTATATAACGTGATACGTTATTACGTAATTGTATGTATCGTTATACCTTATATGGTAATAATACATAACGTTATACGTTATTACGTAATAGTATATAACGTGATACGTTATTACGTAATTGTATGTATCGTTATACCTTATATGGTAATAATACATAACGTTATACGTTATTACGTAATAGTATATAACGATATATGTTATATGGTACTAATATACAAACGTTATACGTGATATAGTGATACTATATAACGTGATACGTTATTACGTAATTGTATATATCGTTATACCTTATATGGTAATAATACATAACGTTATACGTTATTACGTAATAGTATACAACGTTATACGTTATATGATACTAATATACAAACGTTATACGTGATATAGTGATACTAGATAACGTGATACGTTATTGCGTAATAGTATATATCGTTATACCTTATATGGTTATACTACATAACGTTATACGTTATTACCTAATAGTATATATCGTTTTACGTTATATCGTAATGCTATATAACGTTATACGTAATATGGTAATACTATATAACGTTATACGTTACTACGTAATAGTATATAACGTAATAGGTTATATGGTAATAATATAATACCTTATACGTGATATGGTAATACTACATAACGCTATAAGTTATTACGTAATAGTATATAACGTTATAGGATATATGTTAATAATATACAACGTTATAAGTGATATGGTAATTCGACATAACGTTATACGTTATAGTGTAATACTATATAACGTTAAACGTTATTACGTAATAGTATATAACGTGATAAGTTATTACGTAACAGTATACAACGTTATACGTTATTACGTTATGGTTTATAACGTTATACGTTGTTGCGTAATAGTATATAACATTATAGGATATATGTTAATAATATACAACGTTATAAGTGATATGGTAATTCGACATAACGTTATACGTTATAGTGTAATACTATATAACGTTAAACGTTATTACGTAATAGTATATAACGTGATAAGTTATTACGTAATAGTATACAACGTTATACGTTATTACGTTATAGTATATAACGTTATACGTTATTACGTAATAGTATATAACGTTATACGTTATTACGTAATAGTACATAACGTTATACGTTATTACGTAATAGTACATAACGTTATACGTTATTACGTAATAGTATATACCTTTTTACGTTATATCGTAATACTATATAACGTTATACGTAATATGGTAATACTATATAAAGTTATACGTTATTACGTAATAGTATATAACGTTATACGATATTATGTAATAGTACAGAACGTTATACGTTATTACGTTATAGTATATAACGTTATACGTTATTACGTAATAGTATATAACGTTATACGTTATTACGTAATAGTACATAACGTTATACGTTATTACGTAATAGTACATAACGTTATACGTTATTACGTAATAGTATATACCTTTTTACGTTATATCGTAATACTATATAACGTTATACGTAATATGGTAATACCATATAACGTTATACGTTATTACGTAATAGTATATAGCGTTATACGTTAATACGTAATAGTATATATCGTTATACGTTCTATGGTAATACTATATAACGTTATACGTGATATGGTAATACTACATAACGCTATAAGTTATTACGTAAGAGTATATAACATTATAGGATATATGGTAATAATATACAACGTTATAGGTGATATGGTAATACGACATAACGTTATACGTTATAGTGTAATGCTATATAATGTTAAACGTTATACGTAATAGTATATACCGTTTATTCGTTATATGGTAATAATACACAACGTTATACGCGATATGGTAAAACCATATAACGTTATACGTTATTTCGTAATAGTATATAACGTTATACGTTATATAGTAATAATATACAACGTTATACGTGATATGGTAATACCTTATAACGTTATACGTTATTACGTAATAGTATATAACGTTATTCGTTACTATGTAATCGTATATAACGTTATACGTTATTACGTAATAGTATATAACGTTATACGTTATATAGTAAGAGTATACAACGTTATACGTGATATGGTAATACCATATAACGTTATACGTTATTACGTAATACTATATAACGATATACGTTATTATGTAACAGTTTATAACGTCGTACGTTATATGGTAATAACATACAACGTTATACGTGATATGGTAATACTACATAACGCTATTAGTTATTACGTAAGGGTATATAACGTTATAGGATATATGGATATAATATACTATAGGATATAATATACTACTATAGTATATTTATAATATACTACTATATGGATATAATATAATATAGGATATAATATACAACGTTATAAGTGATATGGTAATTCGACATAACGTTATACGTTATTACGTAATAGTATATAACGTTATACGTTAATACGTAATAGTACATATCGTTTTACGTTTTATCGTAATACTATATAACGTTATACGTAATATGGTAATACTATATAACGTTATACGTTATTACGTAATAGTATATAACGTTATAGGCTATATGGTAATAATATGCAATTTTATACGTGATATGGTAATTCTACATAAAGTTATACGTTAATACGTAATAGTATATAACGATATACGTTTAATGGTAATAATATACAACGTTATACGTGATATAGTGATACTATATAACGTTATACGTTACTGCTTAATAGTCAATAACGTTATACGTTATTACGTAATAGAATATAACGTTATACGTTAATACGTAATAGTATATATCGTTTTACGTTATACCGTAATACTATATAACGTTACACGTAATATGGTAATACTATATAACGTTATACGTTATTACGTAATAGTACATGACTTTATAGGTTATATGGTAGTAATATGCAACTTTATACATGATATGGTAATACCATATAACGTTATACGTTATTACGTAATCGTATATAACGTTATACGTTAATACGTAATAGTATATATCGTTATACGTTATATGGTAATACTATATAACGTTATACGTGATATGGTAATACCATATAACGTTATACGTTATTACGTAATCGTATATAACGTTATACGTTAATACGTAATAGTATGTATCGTTATACGTTATATGGTAATACTATATAACGTTATACGTTATTACGTAATAGTATATAACGTTATAGGCTATATGGTAATAATATGCAACTTTATACGTGATATGGTAATTCTACATAACGCTATACGTTAATACGTAATAGTATATAACGATATACGTTTAATGGTAATAACATACAACGTTATACGTGATATAGTGATACTATATAACGTTATACGTTATTACGTATTAGTATACATCGTGATACGTTATTACGTAATAGTATACATCGTTATACCTTATATGGCAATAATACATAACGTTATACGTTATTACGTACTAGTATATATCGTTGTACGTTATATGGTAATATTACACAACGTTATACGTGATATAGTGATACTATATAACGTTATACGTTACTACGTAATAGTATACAACGTGATACGTTATTACGTAATAGTATATATCGTTATACCTTATATGGTAATAATACATAACGTTATACGTTATTACGTACTAGTATGTATCGTTGTACGTTGTATGGTAATAATACACAACGTTATACGTGATATGGTAATACCATGTAACGTTATACGTTATTACATAATAGTATATAACGTTATACGTTACTACGTAATAGTATATAACGTTATGCGTTATTACGTAACAGTATACAACGTTATACGTTAATACGTTATAGTATATATCGTTGTACGTTATATCGTGATAATATAAAACGTTATACGTTATATAGTAATATTATACAACGTTATACGTGAAATGGAAATACTATATAACGGTATACGTTATTACGTAATAGTATATAACGTTATACGTTATATGGTAATAATATACAACGTTATACGTGATATAGTGATACTATATAACGTTATGCGTTACTACGTAATAGTATATAACGTTATACGTTATTACGTAATAGTATGCAACGTGATACGTTATTACGTAATAGTATATATCGTTATACCTTATATGGTAATAATACATAACATTATACGTTATTACGTACTAGTATGTATCGTTGTACGTTGTATGGTAATAATACACAACGTTATACGTGATATGGTAATACCATGTAACGTTATACGTTATTACATAATAGTATATAACTTTATACGTTATATAGTAACAGTATATAACGTTGTACGTTATAACGTAACATTGTATAACGTTATACGTTATTACGTAATAGTATATATCGCCATACGTTATATGGTTATAATATATATCGTTATACGTTATGTGGTTATACTATATATCGTTATACGATGTAACGTAAGAATATACAACGTTATACGTTATTACGTAATGGTATGTAACGTTATACGATATATGGTAATACTATATAACATTATACGTTATAACGTAACAATATACAACGTTATACGTTATTACGTAATAGTAAAAGGTATGTAAATATGAAACCGGAATTTTTGTATAGAAAAATGTACGATTATTGTACGATAATTATTCGTTATATGGTAACACCATGTAACGTTATACGTTATAACCCAACCGTCGAAAGTGAACACAACGTGCTCCTATCCTCCGAAGTGCTTCCTATCCGCCAGAGAGAAGAAAATCCCTAACGCATCTAACCCCTACCCAAACCTTACCTCATAGCCTCACGACTAGTTATTTATATTGAAATAGCTAGCTCGATGATGGCCCAGCAATCACCACCAGGCTCGCCCACGCAAACTTTCAACTACCCCGCACTACTCCCCCCGTGGCAGAAGTGCAGCAGATCCCCACGCGCCAGCGACGCCAATAAGGCGAAAAAACGCAAAATTGAATCACCAAACACAATCTCAAACCAACAGCAAACAACACAAATCAACACCCACAATATGTTCGCAATACTAGAATCCTCAAACGACGCCATGGAAATCGCAGGCCCGCCACCATACCAACAAGCACAGAGAAGCCCCCCTCCCCCACCAATATTTGTTAATGATGTCATCGACATCCAGACAATGATCAAGTCCTTAGAGAGAGATATCTCCAAGGAGGACTACAACCTGAAGATAACCAACAACCAAGTAAAAATCCTGCCGACAAATCCAGAAGCCTACAGGAAGCTCACCAAGACACTTAGGGCCCTGAACGCCAATTTCCACACCTACAAACTCAAAGAAGAAAGACCTTTTCGGGTGGTGCTACGAAACATCCACCACTCCGCAGACATCGACGAACTAAAAATAGAACTATCGAAACTCGGCCATGAAGTCACCAATGTTAGCAACATAAGGCATAGAGTCACAAAAGACCTGCTATCCCTATTTTTCATCGATTTAAAACAGAAACCCAACAACAAGGAAATCTACAACATCAGCCGCCTAATGAACGCCATCGTAAAATTCGAACCACCGCAAACCAAAAAGGAGATAGTGCAATGCAAAAGGTGCCAAAGATACGGACACACGCAGAAATACTGCAACCATACCTTCCGCTGCGTCAAATGTGCAGGAACACACCCCACCGACCAATGCAGGAAATCACCGGAAACCCCAGCGAAGTGCATCCACTGTCAAGGTGACCATCCTGCCAACTACAAAGGCTGCTCAGCCTACAAAACTCTGTACTCAAGCAAATACCCCAAACTTAGAACAAAAGAGGTAAATTACCAAACACCCAGCTCGCCGAAATTCACCTTTACCCCAATCCCCCCAACCAATCAAACACCCAGCCCTATCAAACTCACCACTCCCTCAAACTCCTATGCCCAAGCGGTACAAGGCACTCGAAATACACCAAATAGCCACAGGGATCCTCCCCAAAATAGTGCCCCCACCTCACCTAATACAGACAACATCACTTGAAAAGCTAATGGAGAAACAATCAGAGCAAATAAACAATTTGCTATCGCTATTAACACTCATCATGGATAAATTAATACGCCCCGACACAAAATAAAACCAAGACGCATAGCTCTGTGGAATGCCAACGGTCTAGCGCAACGCAAACTTGAGCTAGAACTCTTCCTAAAACACCAGCTAATCGACATAATGCTCATATCTGAACCCCACTTCACCGACAAAAACTACCTGAACATAAACGGATACAAGTTCTACCACACCCAACACCCCAGCGGAAAGGCCCACAGCGGCACCGGAATCATAATCAAATCAAACATCAAGCACTACGAACTTCCACCATTCCAGAAAGACTACCTCCAAGCAACAAACGTAGCAATAGAAGACTGTCATGGTACAATCACCACTTCAGCTGTATACTGCCCTCCCAGACACTCCATCGCCAAAGAAGACTTCGACAACTTCCTGGACACCCTGGGCAATAAATTCATAGCCGGAGGAGACTACAACGCCAAACACACCCAATGGGGCAGCAGACTGGTTACAGTAAGAGGCAAAAACCTCCTCAACAGCATAATAACCAATAACCTCAACTACCTTACCACATACGAACCCACACACTGGCCCACCGACACAAACAAAATACCCGATCTCCTTGATTTCCTCATAACTAAAAATATCTCGTCAAGACACGTCCAAATCAATTCCTCGGCTGATCTCTCCTCTGACCATTCCCCCGTGATAGTAACAATCAGTTCAACTATCATCGAGAATACACCTAATGGCTCCATTCATAACCAACACACCAACTGGCAGCTCTTTAGAGAAATCTTCACACACACAACTTCAGCCTCAACTTCACTAAAAACCAACGAAGAAATCGAAGCAGCTACGGAATACCTAAACACGAGCATAATAAACGATATCCGCTTCTCCACACCGGCAATAACGTCCATCAGCAAACACGAATATCCCCAGTACATATTAAAAACAAATAGCAGAAAAACGTAGACTAAGAAGAGTATGGCAGACCCATAGAACACCGGAGGACAAACGCATACTAAACAACGCAACTAGAAAACTATTCAAAACCATAAAAAACTACAATAATGATTGTTTTCACAAATATCTCGCCAGCTTGTCCCCCACAGCCGACTCCAACTACTCACTATGGAAGGCCTCCAGGAAACTCACGCGCCCCCCACAAATAATACCTCCAATCGGCCGCCCGCAAGGCGGATGGGCGCGTAGCCCTATAGAAAAAGCCAACCTATTTGCCAAACACTTGTCTGAAGTATTCAAACCCCATTCCTCCGTAGCTGCTGCAGACGTTACCGAATACCTGCACACTCCCTTCCAAATGTCCCCTCCTATTGAACCCTTCACTTCTGCAGAGATTATAGAAGCAATCAGTCGCCTAAACCCCAAGAAAGCAGCAGGTCACGACCTAATAGGAAATAAAGCAATCAAGGAACTTCCCATAAAAGGGATTGCACTCATCGCATCAATCTTTAACGCTATCCTCCGCCTTCAACACTTTCCCAAGGCTTGGAAAATCTCACTAATCACCCTCATCCCTAAACCCGGTAAACCAATATATGAAACCACCTCCTATCGCCCAATCAGTCTTTTACCTACCCTGTCTAAACTATTCGAGAGGATGCTCACGAATCGTCTCCTCCTACTCCTAGAAGAATTGAAAACACTCCCAGACCACCAATTCGGCTTCCGAAAACAACACTCAACAGTAGAGCAAATCCACCGCATAACCCACATGATCAGCCAAACCCTTGAAAAGAAAAAATACTGTTCAGCGGTATTCCTAGACATCCAACAAGCATTCGACAAAGTATGGCATGAAGGGCTACTCTACAAGATCAAAAAGATCCTACCCCATCCATACTACTCCATCTTAAAATCCTAGCAAAATCCAAAGCAATTAAAGGAAAAACTAAGAAAATTCTATTGGCTCACGGGCCGACGCTCCAAACTAAACATACAGAACAAAATAACCCTCTACAAGGCCGTAATAAAACCTGTCTCGACCTACGGAATCCAACTATGGGGAACAGCAAGTAATTCCAACATTGAAATACTCCAACGCTTCCAATCGAAAACGCTAAGATCCCTATTAAATGCACCTTGGTATGTTACCAACGAAACAATCCACCGAGACCTCAAGATACCTACAGTCAAAGATGAAATACACAAGTTCAGAAGCAGATATAACACAAGAGTGAACAACCACCACAACCCACTAGTCACCCAACTACTGGACACGACGGACCAGATCCGCAGACTAAAAAGAAAATAACCTCTAGATTAAATCCTTAGTTTCTACTAGAACCAACAATATAAAACTATTATAATCCATGTCATTGTATCACGCCAAACTAAGTTACTGAAAATTTTCAACGAGAATTGATTGTAAATATTCTAATAAATAAAAAAAAAAATGATACATGTTTCGATGATTGAGCCGTTAAACGTGACAAAGCGATGGAATTGTTTTGCACAGAAATTCTGGTTCTAAAATTATGTTAGGGATTCTAGGGCGTAATAACATCTTGGAACGCAAAGTTATCGATGTGTCGATGAAAGTTAAGCGAGCTTTATCGAAGCACACGTTCGAGTCTTTGGGCGATTGCTAGGAATACGCGTAATGTTCTTTTCTGTGAGCTGAAAAGTTGAACGACTATAAAAGGCGTTTGTAGAGGATTTCAAAGCTGAAGAAGAAGCAATACAAATATTTAGAATCAGAAATTATCTGTTTATATAGAAATCTGTTTGATGCAAAATCTAAAATCAATCAAATCGGATTGTACGGACGTATTTGTCTGTATTAATCCTTTGACGTCGATACCAACGATGTATATAGCGAATGGCGGTTATCAGCCATGATTATGAGCACGTAGGGAAGAACAGAACTGAACGCTTGCTGTTCCAATAATGACGATCCATAAAAGTCTGAACTCTAATAAAAAAAACGCATGATAACGAATACAGCGCGTATTCTTTCGTATGTCTTCAATGAATATGTATAAGTTTGCTCGTAACAGAGTTGAAAAATGCCTGTAGCGTTCCAAGTTTGAACAACGTTTGTGTCGCGCGAAAGTTGATCAATATCTGAACCGCTTGAACGTTAACAAGTATCTTTTTCTGTGTTCGAGGTGTGAATGCCGCGAGTGTCATGACCAGCCTTTCACGTGCTCTTGGCGCGCCTTCTACTGGCAAGGATGGGTCGCTACTTGAACTAACACGAGATGTTAGTTTTCCGAGAAGATCACGATATCTCTGCGGGTGAGGAAGTTCGGCAACTTGTACCGCTGTAATATAATTCCAAATTACCCTGCGGAGATACCGAGTTTACGACACGTCCCTGGCGATTGAGCGCGGGATGAAGCAAATTTCTATGTTATTGCTTAATAATTTATGATTCCAATTGAAAAATAAGCTTCTTCGCGACCATGCTATAAGCTTCACCGACGAAGACGTGCTTCCTTAGCGAGGCTCCTGACGAACAAGGAATGAAAACCATAGCGACTCGATTCGTCCGTAATTTTAACTGTTAATTTTCGCCTAATTAATAATTGTTCTAACTCCATCTAAAAAAGAAGAAAAAAAAAGTAATTGATGAATCCACGTATGCGTACATTGTTATAAAGAACGATATGATGTGTAAATAATTATAAGTTACAAAGAATAAAATAATAAATAATACGATGAAAATTGTATACCTGGAGAGCAACGAATATGTGGTTCTTTCAAATCTTAACTTCGCACGATCGTATAGAAGTTCGTCAACTTTAAACTCGGTTTTTCTTAGTCTGCAAACTAGCGGAGATAGAGCGACTAAAATAAACGAAAGATCCTTACCTTCCTCGCTTTTAGGTCTGCGATGTTGTCCATAACGTCCAACTGACGATTACTGCCAAACAACGTCGATGACACTCTTTCCATCGTAACGACCGAATTTCTTCGGCCATCTAGCTGAGGAGCTGGTCCTGATCCTTCTCCGCCACGATCGCTCATTCGTCTCATCTGTCGACACAAACATCAAGATAGTTTCGATACGCGAGAACTGTCGTAGTGACGATCGAGCCTGGCGAAAGTCAAATTGACCAACTTCATCTTTGGACAATCTCATAATTTCGCAATTTCATCGTCCAAATACACGATTGATTCTCACAAAACCTCTAGTTCCTTAGAGCTTAACGCCACGCTCATCTTTTCACTTTTATCGCATATTGTCTCACCACTTGCGATACTTGTAATTACTTTTCACTACTTTTCAATTTTGGAGTTGGTCAATGTGATTTCCGAATGGC
The DNA here is from genome assembly GCF_910591885.1 of Bombus terrestris. Lineage (NCBI taxonomy): Eukaryota > Metazoa > Arthropoda > Insecta > Hymenoptera > Apidae > Bombus > Bombus terrestris. The sequence goes on along the minus strand of NC_063271.1, from coordinate 16,807,263 downwards.
TCGATTGACTATGCGAGTCATGGATAAAGATGACAATTAAACTATTCAGATTAGTCATGTTGCTTCGTCAAACGATTTGAATTCAAGCAATTCGAAACCATTTTGTCAATGTGAACCTATTATTTTACCAATGTGAATCTGTAATTTTGCTTGAAATATCCTTCCAAGTTTTTATGATGATTCAGACTGGTCAAGTTACCTGAATCAAGCAACTAATTTCAAGTTACTTGAAACTATTTTGTTAACGTGTACAGTTGCTTGAATCAAGCAACTATTTTCAAGTAAGTTAGAATCATTTTGCCAATGTGAACCTGTAATTTTGCTTGAAATATCCTTCCAAGTTTTTATGATGTTTCAGAATGATTGCCACGTTAGAACGAAGTAGCTTCAATAAATAATTGATATGCAGCGACATAAAGAAAGTAGTGGCAAAGTAAAAATTTTAATGTAAATCTTTCGATGGATTCAAAGGCGCAATAAAAAAAGGTAATAAAAAGATTTCGAAGCAGAACTAGATTATTTGAAATTCTCTGACGAAAATGCTACGATACAAGGTCCTTTAGTGCGGAAATTACGTTACAGAATTTTTTCGAATGGAAAGAACACAATGTAGTTATTGATTTTGAAGAACGTTCCATAAAATATTGAGTTACTTAAGCTGCTTATATTTTGATTTTTGTAAATAAGCAAACGCGTATTGTTTATCATTTTATTGTTAACTTATTTATTCCATCTTTTCTATTATTCGTTATTTAATATTAAAAATTACACTTATTTTCTTAAAGTTGATTCATATAATTATCATGCTTTCCTTTATGAATTAATTGAATGTTAACGCGTCGCGTAATTTATAAGTATTAAGAAAAATCGTTTATTCGAGTACATTATTCACCTGGTGTAATGTCACTCAATTAAGAAGCACGAAAGAATATATTCTTGTTCGATTTATCACGAAAAATAAAATCTTGCACGTGTGTACAAGCTGTTGGTTTCATCCAAAAACTACGACGCATGGGATAGAGAAACAGATATATATGCAAATGCACGTAATATATAAGAGAAAAACGTATGTACGAGTCCATAAATCGAAGTACGAACTGAAAAGGGAAATTTAAATTTTATCGAAAATTCTACTTCTAATCGACGTCTGCGTAAGATACGAGGACTAGCTGTTGGCGAGATACGGAAGCAATTTGTAGGTTCGAAGGGGAATATCGAGAAACTGGTGGAATACGCGAAGCTGTCGCCAAATTTTAACGTCTAATAACTTCCAATGGCTGTCTGATATCCGCACGGTAACACTTCCAACGAAATAACGAGAGCGATTCGCAAAAGAAAATATCGACTCGCAACATTCGCTCTGGGCACGTGCTGCGTGAGCGCGTCTGCGTAATCCGTTTTTAACGGGCGAAAAAGTCAGTGTTATTGCTAAAGCGAACGTACTAGGAAAAAGGTAGCGAAGCGTAGAACTTTAAAAATAAAACAACATTTTTCCACGTTATATTCCTTCTGATATTTACGAAGCCTTCGTGTGCCAAAAGAATCTGACATTCTAATGTGACAATAAACAGGAAATCTTTTAAGCTAAAAGAAAAGAAAAATACATATATCTCGAGTTCTCATTGGGATTAGGGGCGTGTAACGAATCTTCATTTGGATTAACCATTGTTGTTATACGATATGGATGATATTTACTGGTACCGATATGATTACAGTACCGATATGGTACAGAGTTTGACAAGTAACCGTGGCAATTAGATACTCGAGATGCCAATGACAATGATCTTAGGTTCAATAACGAATCCACGGTCAAAGGGATAACAAATACGTCTTCTTCCAAAGTCTAAGTCGTACTGAGCTTACTTGTCCACAATTCAAGTGTAACTCAACTTACTTGTCTACGATATAAGTAGAACTCAACTTACTTGTCTACAGTATAAGTAGAACTCCCTCAGTCCAAATGGAACTGCACTTATATACTCGTCTCTGTACCCCTCGGGTCAACTATATTTTTAAGGAGATCTATACAATTACTCCATAGCTTTGTTAGGTAAAAACGTCCATGCCATGACCGTGGCTACGTTTAGCGACCAGTTGTGTCACTTCGAGCCCAAGCCTACTGTCATAAATCTCGGGTAAACATAGTCGGATTAAATCATAAACAACTACTTCTGAGTTTTATTATTTAAGTGCAGCTATAATAAAAAGTCTAGACTAAAGTATTGGGGGTCTTCCCAAAAATTCCAAAAGAAAGGCCCCGATGTCCTTTTATCTCCAACATGTATATAGGAGAAATAAAATAGTATAGTAATTTTTTAATTGCACACTAAATTAGTATTAAATTCCATACGATATTTTCAAAGATCTTGTATCTTTGAATCTATCAGATAATTTTCGAGAAAGGTCCTGTAACTTCCATATACATTTTCCGATCCATTTCAAATTTTTCCAATACAATACTCGCGTCTCGTTACAGCGCCAGCGAAATTTCCAAATATCTCGCATGACACGCATCGCACATTCGTGAAAACTTTCCGTGATAAACGTTGGAACGCTTTCTCAAGCCATTGGGTATATCGCACCGAATAATTTCGAAATTTCACTGGCGCTGTAACGAGACAAAACTATGCTGATTATTATTATTATACGTGCAAAATGTGGAACAGATTTGAAAATGTATCACACAAGTATCGGGAAAAAGATCATCGAATTATTGGAAAAACCAATTTTGTTCGCTACGTCGATAAGCCACGGTAAATAGCGAGATCGTTTTTGAGACTAATAGTGCGTTTAAAACTACTGTTCATACCGTGTGCTAATTTTTCACTAATACTAAATAAACTACGTTCGCAAGTAAATGTCCAGAATAACGTAATTTCCATCTGCATCGTTGGTTTCGTTTCAAATTTCACTGTTATAATTCTCGCAGCGATTCCTGTCTCGTTACAGCGTTAACAAACTTTCGGAAAGTGTCGCGTAATGCGCATTTGGAAAAAATTTTCCGTTGCGAACGTTGGAATAGCAGCGCGGGCCACCGCGCAAACAGCGGGAAACAATTTTTCCTTGGGAAACTTGGAAGCTCGTGTCATCGTTTAGAACACGTACCTGCGTTGTGTTTTATCTATGTTCGGTACTTTGAAGTCTAAGTATAAACCTTGTTTGCACGGTGCAACTAATCCGTGACAAATCGAGCAAAGTAGAGGCTGCATTTCATCGAATCAAGGAACGTTTGACGTGTACACCGTGACATACAGAAACTTGTACATCTCTGAAAGCCAACGCTTTGATGTTTAACGATGAATGCTCAATTCTCAGAAACGATGCTGTCATTGAAATTAAGCTAGTCGTTTCTGCCGGTGTACGCGGAATTTCCTTTCTATGGGCTCTCGCGTACAAACGTGTTTATGTTCATTTACACCGTCTTTCTATACGAGAGGTCTAATCAGTTCGTAGAGCCGATTTATCGGTTTCTGTGCGTACAGCTGCGTTACCGTTCGTCGAACGAATCATGCAAACCAGACAATTGCCCGATTTTAAGACGCGACGCGATAAACGCGAACAACTGGTTCAGTGGGACGACGATAATATCGATCAGAACGTTCTACGTAAAATTAGTTAGAAACGATCCGCCTGTTACGATCGAACTTGGGCTATTGGCATCGATTGTGGTAGTTACACTTGGCTAGCAAGTGTAATTAGAAGAATACGAATCCTTGGCAAATTAACGAATAGTTTCTTTCGAAATTTACTCTTAACCGAAGCATTTATCTTTTATACGATATCATACACAGCAACTGGAGAACCCGGAGAAGCGTTACCACTGCGAGAATTACGCTCAGCTAATAAACGCAAACGAACGAGAGACAAATATTCTGATAAGTTCGGCAAGCAAATGTTATCTCGTTTCTAGAAATAATTGTTAATAAGGAATATGCTAACAAGGAATTTGCTAATAACCGTAAGGTTGTATTAAGCGTACGATTTATGCTAAATATAAATTGCACGAATGCGACGACAGTTCGTAACAAATTGAGTTCGATAACGACAATGTTAATTGTTTATCGTTTGTGCAACGCTATGAGGCGATTCTTCTCGAAAAATTGCAAGTGCCGAAACGACGGTAATTAACGCCATATTATTATAAAATAAATTCTAGGTAGTTTTAACGCGAAAGATTTATACTGTTTGAATAAATTCTCGTTCGTAAGTATTTGCCCGAATGCTGGTCTCGTGCGAAACGCGATAATTAAAATTGCGGATTTTTAGCATACGCAATACACGCAAGAAGATATAAAATTGCACAAATATTTGAGATATAATTGTAGATGAAACTTTCAGCCTGAGATCCAATCGAACCGGTAGCCTTTCTAAAACCGATCTCTACTTTCAAATCAACTTTAAATTTCAGCCTGTTTTTATGAGAAAATTCTCAAACTAATATGATGCTCCTCGGACAGCTCTTCTCTGCCTTCTCTTTCGCTCTCCACTCGTCTCCCCCTAGAGAACAGCGTAATAGGACTACGTGTGCTCGTAGTCGGAGACAAAATTGGCGTTCAGGTGATATTCTACGGGAGCTTATTTTTCTAGATGACTCGTAACCCTGGCAAGTGTCAGTCTTTAATCTCTTAACGTACAATTTTGCTCCGCCTAACCGGTCAAAGACGCGCAATTTCTTCCTCGATCTACGTTCGCGATCTAAAGACGCTCGATTATACGCACACAGAGACGCACGAAGATACTCGAAGACTCTTAGAAACTTTTCACTTTTCCTATATTACACGAAATATTTAGAAACTTCATTAACAGCACGACGAGCCACGATTATACGTGATTATGAAATTTCTAAAATTTCTAATTTCTCTGCAAAACCGTATCCAGAAGTTACATAAAATATTCGTCGCGCAAAGACGATGAAAATATTTGAGCAGTCAATTATTCGCTGTGTTAAGCCAAGATATTTAGCGAAACGATCTTTATCACCAGTTGTAATGTTTAAGACTACTTCTATTCATGCTGTATACTAATTTTTCGCTAAATGTATATTTGCCATAAATGTTACAATTACAAGACATCATAACTGTTACAAGAGAAGTTTCCAAAGTTGCGATATGAAGGTTGATGTTTTTAATTAAAAAATTTTTGATCGCGAATAACCGTTAAAACGGATTAAAGTTTTTTTGATTGCTGGTAATCGTTATCGACGAGAGAAATTTCACTTTGGTTACCAATAACCAACATAAATGACCGGATTTTTAAAATATTTTTTTTTTTTCTTTTTTCTGTTACGAGTAACTGTTATCCGTGGCGAGAAAATTTTATTTTGGTTATCGATGACCATTATCGATGGCAAAAATTTGCTCTACATTGTCAATTATCACTGGCTATGTTATCAATCGTTATTAACGTCACTGATAATTATTGGGTTGGAAACTAGGTGATTGCGAATTTTGTCAATATCATCTAATGACAAAACCCGCAATCACCTAGTTAACAAGCCAATAGTACGTGTGTTCGCAGTTATTCATAAAACTTGTGTGTTTTATCGAGCAAACAAAAAGATATGAAAATATATGAAACGAATAGGATGAAAGATATCGCAGTAGAATATTTTTATTAACAGTTGCACCGTGATATCTTTTATATTATGCTTTGTTTCGTACATTTTCGTATCTTTTTGTTTGCTTAATAAAACATATCAGTTTTATAATTAAGCTCCTTTACGTTGCCAGTGAAAACCGATTATCAGCAATGTCAATAAATATCGACGATAGTCGAATGTGACTAGAAAATATTTTTTTCATCGATATTGCTTGGCGATAATCGAAAATCAATTTCGCCATCGATAATGGTTATCGGTAACTAAAGCAAAATTCGGTTTTCCTTGATAATGGTCACTGTTCGATAACCGAACAAAAATTCAGGTCACTTCCATTGATTACTGTTTCAAATTAAATTCCCATGATCTAAAATTATTATCGAGCGACCGAGGAACAAATGGAATCGTTCGTAATGATTATTCGTAATCAGAATTATTAACGATTAAAATTCTTGAATCGTATCGCTTTTGGAGAAATTGAAAACTGGCTTTCGTTTAAATAAAAACTAGTTTCTACCCAATGATTTTCCTGCCAAAAAATATTTAACGTAGTTGTTATTTTGGAGCTTCGCTTGTAACTTCCACGTAGATTTCCAGATTGATTTCTAATTTTCCTATTGTAATATAACAATTAATACGATATAATATAATAATCTTAATATTAGATTATAAATATTAACATTGTAGGATTTTTTTATTTATTTATTTTATTTGGGTATGGTCGTTGTCACAAGATCACCGGCGATCTATCGGTTTCGTGATTTCTTGCGTCTCCGACGTGACACAGGCAACCTCTTGTACCATGGCTCCGGTATACACACGTTCCACAGAGGTGGATGACCCATGGTCAAGTAGACTTTCTTAGTTAATCAAGGTTTTCCCCGATATTACAATATTACAGCAACGATAGTTCCAATGCGGTGCATTTGATACACGTCCGGCAGTGAAAAATGACGAGGATACAACAACAACAACGTTTGAAAAACTTTGAACCGCAAGGCGGGTAATGCTTCGAGAATTCCTCTTTAAACGAAGAACTTCGATGCAGTTGAACGTTCTCAAATTAAAATTACGCCAACTATGTTCGAGTAGTGCGCTTTCCAGCTTTATGCTGTTTTTACGTTCTGAAGAGAAAAATGATTTAAGTATTTCGGGTGGAAATTCTGCGAGTAGAACGAGAGTTTTAGTTCTTGCTTTTCCAGCAGTTGTCGTTTTAATAATTTTAACCTTCTTAATACAACCTGCATGCGATAGTTTCATAGTTGAAACATTTATTCCCTGGCACAGCACTTAAAAATGATATATGTACGGTTTTCATTATCAGATTCGAATACGCGCGTATTGAATTTAGTTAAAATTTTAATTGAATATAAAATACATTATCGCTTGTTTCATTGGATAATGTAACGAATTTCTCGTAATAATATAGGAATTTCATCAAAACGAGTAAATCAACACGTTGATTGACGAAGTTTGAACTACCTGTTGAAAAGTTTAACAATAATGTATTATATATGTATCTGTTCATCAACCATCACGAATCAGCCAAATAATAATTGGAAATAAATTTCATTGATATTTCGTTCCGTTAATAATTAATATGATATTGCCTATAAAAGCGAACATACTTCTTTATTAATACGTTGTCTCAGCGTAGTTTTAATATGTAGATAGATATGAGAAAGACAAAAATAGCGGAGATAGTTCAACGTGCAAGTTTGATGTACGGTGCCCGGGCCGAGTGATACGAAGAAGCAAGCACCGCGTGATTCTTCGTGGAAATATAAATGAAATATATATAGCATAAAAATTTTTGCATTCTCGACGTGGTTGTCGAGAAAATTGAGTTTGAAAATTTATCAAGCATACCGGAACGTGGGTAATTCCGGACTGGACGGGACTGAATAATCGACATGGAGGTCATTTTACGTGTGGAAACAAGTCGAAAATGTGGAGTAACATGTTCCCGTTTAAGGCTTCATTTTCGAGATAATAAATGTTAACGATTAAATGAGAAATTTTCAAATTTATTTTTCTGGGAAACAAAGCGTTCTACGAAGAAATGTTATTTTACGTTTTCGACTTATTTTCACACGTGAAACCACCTCCTGTCGATTATCTAGTCCTACTTATTCCGGAACATACCGTCGTTTAAGTATACTTGATAAATTTGCAAATTCGATTTTTTCGCCAACTAAGTCGAGTTAAAACTAGCAAAATGTTATTTTTAAAATAAAAATTAGATAATAGAAAGTAGATAGAAAATAACATTTTGTCAGTATATATATAATTATATATATAATTTATTAAATTTCATCTGTCGGCTACAAAATGAAATTCATTTACGCACGTGGAGTTCTCATTCACATTTGTCGGAGTTATCATTCAACCTCAATGCACAGATTAAACATAGATTATTATATAGATATATAGTACACTCTATACAGCATAAACATTGTATTAATTATCGGTTTATTATTATTATTATTATTACCTATTTATCGCAGCAAGGTTTAAAGGATAGTGCTGTCTGTGTTACGAAACACGCGCGTTGCATGTTAATTGATCAAGTAACTTTACATGTGAGAACGACGAATGTAATTTCTCTTTAATAGACAGAACATTGTCGAAATTTTCGACAAATACAAACCCGTAACACGTAAGTAGGAAAGCGATAAAAGTCAACGATTCGTTTATCGCAATTTCCACTTTTAACAACGTCTCAAACGTTATTCCAGCGTATATTGCTCGAAATTGAATAGAAATTTGTGCAAGTTCTTAGTTAATAACGTTAGAGAAACGAATAGCGCGTTAATAATTTGCAACTCGTATTAGTTGGTGAAAGTTTGCGTATTACGTGTTCCGGTCGAAAAGTTTATCGACTTGATAAATTAACATAGCATTGTGACAGCGTAGCAAAGAATACGTGCTTAACATTCGATTAATATTACCATTCGCTTGAAATTAACTTCTTCGTGAAAATTTAATATCGATAGGATAAAGAGGATATCACGCGGATTATCTCGAGATCAGAAATTAAATTACTTGGTAATTTGATGTTAAAATTTCTTATTATACACAATGTGTTTCAGTAATTGAATATACGCGAAATTAACTTACGATATTATTCATCGAATTATAATGAAACAATTAGCTAGCAATTCGTTTATTCTATTATTTTATTATGTGTATGTTGAACAGAATTTTATACGTTTCTCGTACCTACTACGTGGTAGACATAATTTATTATTATGGTTTATCATCGTTTATAATTTAATAATCATTTAACGTTGAAATTCGATATAATATTCCGGCGGAATTATTCTTTCACTATCATAATGAATTTAATAGCAGCAAATTTTATATATAAACGTAATAATGAATGCAACGAAAGTAAAGGTATTATATTCACTTTCGTTAAAGTAATCGGTTAATCATTAGAATACAATCTAACGATTATCAATATTAAAGAGCATCGCTTGTTTACTTCTTATAGCTTCGCCGCCTTCCGCATATTTTATATCTTCGTTCAACGTTTTAATTTTAGTACACGAACATTAACTTTCATAAATCGTCAGAGCTAATCTGTTACAATGTAATCAGGAAAGATAATTAAAAACTGAGCAGGTTAATTAGCCTAGTTCCATAAAGGACCAAATTAAAAATCCAATCAACAACGTACTTGAGCCAAGCTTAAATTCGATGCATGTGTTAAATTAACATTTCAACTTATTAATAATTCAACGATACTCTCCGCTGCAATGATCCTTTTTTTTTTTTTTTTTTTTTTTTTTTTTTTTTTTTTTTTTTATTTAGAACGAAATACAATAGCCTGCTATTTTATTTATTGCCGTTACACGCTGTCGCTATTATCAGTTGTTTCGGAAAACTAGAAATAACAGGGAACTACATTTCTATATATCCGTCGCTCGTTACATTACATTGACGTTTCATAGATATTTATAACGACGGTCTCTGACATTTACGTTGTCGATCGATGTAAGATAAATGAATTTCAGGAAGGAAGAGAATTGACATTTGATCATTTCAATTGCAATTACACGTAATCACAAACCATTTCGATAAAGGGAAATTTAATTTTACAAATACGAAATAAACCGAACAGATCGTCAACATATTTTTAACCCTTCAATAAATAGACACAGTAGAGGCCATTCGATTCTGAAATTGAAATCTGAATTTTCATTTCGGTTATCACGGTATAACGGAGAACTTTAGAATCTTTAACGTTCATGTACGTCCGAATATAAAAGGAAAAACTTAACGAGTAAACGCACGTTAGATTGATTTTTATGAAACAGAAATTACAATAAATGAAATTATCACTCAGAAACATTCACTCAGCGTTTCGTCTATCCTTGGTTCGTACGAATACCGAAAAATTCTATTTTATCATATCATTTATCTAGTAATCCTGATCAATTATTTTCTAATGTTATAGAAAACCAGCAGGTGTTGCAACGTTCATTAACGAGCATGTACACATGTTAGCCATGAGATGTAGATTATACCTTTTAGTAAACAATTTCATTTGCCGTGGAAATTGAAGTTAGGACGTTTTAACGCTTTTTATTCCCCTTTTTTGCTTCTTATGACGCTATAACCATAACGCACTGGCAATGGTGATAATGTTTTTAAACTTTCTTTCTTTTGTTCATATTATGTTGCACATAAATATACGTGAAATAAGGTAATAATAATAATAGTAATAATAATAATAATAATAATAATAATAATAATAATAATAATAATAATAATAATAATAATAATAATAATAATAGTCGCTTATAAGTTTCCACTCACAGGGATGTTGTTACATTAGGCTGTTGCAATTTGTTTGAAACGACAAGTATATTCGTCAAACACAAAGTGACTGCTACAATACAGAATTAAGTTGTAATAAAACGACCGTTTCATTTTTTAATGTTATTACCAACAGGGCTCGTCGTGAGGCAAAATATTGCCACTTCTTCGTGACGACTATACTCGTCGAAGACGGCTAACTGGTTAAGTCTATCCGTTTAATGTACTTATCATTTTCCACAGCTGCCTGCTGTCTTCCTATGAAATGTTCTACTTTTCTCTTATAAAATTTCTACGGAGACGAGTTCCATTGTCGCAAATTTCGCTCCTCGATCAATCGAATTATTTATGGGATGCTCCGACAACCATAATAGGTAGAGCAACGCGATGAAAATAATATAATACGTTGATATAACGTATAAATTAATTATATCACGTATCATGGAATGATATATCATCGATAATGTCATTACCAAAGCGTCGATCTGAATAGTTTCGTTTAAGTTTGATAGCTAATCGCTAGCAAACTGCGTCGTAATAAATTGTCCTGGCTGATAGGAAGCAATTATACAAATTGAACGCGCGAATAGTCCGAGGAATTGTCTGAAGAAAGCATTATCTCTTGGAAATTTCATTAGAAGGTAAACACTGCGTGGGTGGAACCCTATCTGTAAATTTGCAGTTATTTCTTATTGGGTGATCTCCTCATTAATTTTACAGGGGGTGCTAACAAGCAGACTGACGAACGAGGGTAACATTCCCTTTTGAACGCTTCTGCGAATTCTCCGTTGCCTTTGCCAGCTTTCTGTCCGATTATACAAAATCTATCAAACGAGAATTTATCAATAAACCGCAGATTGTCGTACAAATTAATATAATTGTATACATTAATATAATTGTAAATATTATTGGCGGAACGCACAAATTTTCTAACAAACGTATAAATATTAGCGGCATACTTGAAAACCACAAATACGATAAGTTCGTGTTTGTTCATTCGATGACCTTCGTGTCGCTTGTTGACTACAAAGAAATATTTTGATAAATAAGACATAATCGATAAATAATAATTATAAAAATAAACGAATAAGTAAATCTAGAATATTTTGCAAAGGAACAGTAATACTGGAGCAACTCTTCTGTTGGTCCAACTTAATAAACTTGATTGCAGAAGATAAAATTCTCGATCGTTGATCAAAGCAAAGTCGAAGACGAAGTGCAAAGACACCTCTCTACACGCTGGAAGCATAAAACTTCACAAGATAAAATAAAAGATCGAAATCGTAAATTTGAAGGGATAAAGTCGCTGTTCCGATGTAAGCGAGATATCATTAACTTTCACTCTCACCTACGAATGGTCATAAATGTCTCAAAGCGTACAGAAGACACCAGGGAGAAACGATATAGCATCGATAAAACTTTTATTATTAAAAAAAAAATTACCACATTCGAAGTTTTTATTTGGGGACTTTGAAACGCTCCCTGCTAAAAACCTTTAACGCCCCCCCCCCCCTATATCTTCTTCTTTTTATACCTCGGAAGCAGTTTCACAAGTTTCCTGCCCTTTTCATTATTTTAGACCTAATAAGAAGATATTTTTAAGGTGAAAAAGACAGTACGTTTATCATCGATGTCAGTCCGGTTAGATTCTATGGTAAATTCATACAGAATATCTTAATCAGTTAATTGTCTTTGACGAGTATACTCGTCGTGCGTAAAAAATAGTTAAAACTTGCTGTTTTCAATTGCGATAAATTTCGGCAATAAAGTTGAAAAATAAAAAAGTCGTTTCGTTACAACTTAACGCTAGAACTACCGATAGTTAACACGAAGATATTTCTACTAAAACCAGCGAAAATGACTGGTCTTTAAAAAATACGTAACAATGGAATATTTTTATATTTAGTGATTTATTACTTTCTTACAGAAGGAATTCCATGTTATGTAGTGCATTTTTGGGATTATTAATCCATCTGGGACCATCATCCCTGAACTAGGATTGATACACTTATAATAGGATTGATACACTTCCTGATAAATGTTATCATTATATCGAATGACACGCAGTAAAAATTTTAAGAACGCGTGGCAAGTTGTACAAAACGAGGCAACTGGTTAATTGGGATTCAGATTGTGGGAAACAGATTGTGGGACCTTTTTACCCTTTTACACCTTGACAAGTACCGGTAATTTTAACTGATATTGGTATAGGTAGCCTTGATACATTATTTTGAGTTTGAATACATAAAAAACAAAACAAGATTCATTATATTATTCTTTTAGTTATCGTTGCAAAAGTCATTACATCATTGCGGAAAAAAATATAACATGAAGTAGGAATTTTAAAATAAAATTGTAAAACCAGTCAATTTCACTAGTTATTCTGGTTTAGTTTATTTGACAACTTAATTCCATACTACACAGTTGTACATACCCTGTGTTTGAATATACTCGTCATCGCTTTTTAGGAAAACGTTTTCCAAACAGGTGGCAACAGTCGACTGGCCAAGTAGATTATTAGCAACTTCGTCAAGAAAGTTTCTAATTTTATGAAGGAAACGTAAAATGTAGAAATTGGTAATTTTAAACACGAAAAAAATGTAAAGATTGTATAGCTTCAATATAGGTTCAGTCGCTATCTCCCTTTCAGAACATTTTAGAAATCATCTACAAGATCATATTGACCATTAATTCTCAATCTTTTCGTCCCCTTCGTGTCTCTTATGTCAGATTGAAGGGAATGTCAACGATAATTTACCTTCTACCCTTGGTGAACAACTTTCAGATAGAAATGGCGGAACCTTCAAGATATATCGAATGATATTTATTAAGCCGTCCCATTAGGGTGAACGAGAACGGAATGTAGCATTAACTTGGTACATAAAATCCCACCCCACTTTGTCTCCAGCATATTGCTTGTACGGTTCTGCAACCATGTAACATTTGCCCCTAATGCGATACAAGTATGAGAAGAGCTTCGGTATGTTGCAGCCTAAGTATCGTGAATTACGAGCGCAATAAAAATGTTAATGCTACAACAAGGAAAACAACGTTCCGATTTGTTTAATTCTTTTAATTCGAATCATGAAAAAAGCACATGTTCATTCAAAATGATAGTAATCCGTGTTATGAAAGAAGCAAGGACGAGCATATAAATTGATTTGAATTTTTCAAAATATTTGTTCAGATGGCGAATCGAAGAGATGAAAGGCGAATCGAAAGTTGAAAGATTTCGGAATAAATTATTTTTTTAACGTTCTGTACGTGTGCGAATCTTCGAAAGATGTTCAAATTTCCGTTGCTCTAAACCCAGATAAAGAAAGCTTGAAAAATAAACCTCTACCTTGTTCATCGCAAAAACTCAAGTCGTTTGATCTGACCTTACGAAGAAATTATTCAATTGCGAAGGATGTTGCGATAGTATTGCCGTTCACTGTACATGACCATTCTATGGCAAATCGATCATTTTTTCACGTCGATGTCAGGGATTCTTTTTTTTCCAACTTGCCAACTCGAGAATGCGAAAAAACTTTCGACAGATCTAACTCACGAAGATGGAAGAGATCGATTTACGTAAATGGAAAGATGCGTAGCTATCTTTGAATAAATAAAAAACTTACATATTATTTAAACGAAAAAGGTCGTTTCAACAAAGATCCATTTTGAGATCAAAACAAAGATCCAAAATTTCTCCCTATCGCGCTCTCTTTTCTCTCATCTTTACACACTCATTGTGTAATATCATGGTCATATAGCAATTTCAACAATGTTTCGACCATGTAACGAGCTATCCTAATCACATCGAACTACCACGGAAAATGCAGTCGAACAAGCAGACTAACGCCAATGATTCATAGACTCGTGGCAAACGAAAATTAATCGCTGCGAGTCTTTTTCCTGTCGTTGCTATATACTATGTATGTATGTATATATGTACGTACATTTATATATGTAGCTTGCTCCGGACATACAGACTAACAGATAATAACCGAAGAGAAATATCCAGGCTGTGTCACACGACAAAAGCCACTAGCATGATTTAGGATGCCACCAGTGTTAAAGGATATGCATCTATTATTTATAGTGATAAAAATTCTATTACTTTCTTCTCACAGTACTGTGTCTAACTAGACTGTGAATATTTATTGCGCGCTCATATTTCCACGAAAATAATTAAGAGAGACACTTGAACCGGAAGTTGCCGTTATTTGTTAAATATTATATTAGATCGTGGCAAAAGTTTCTTTCGTTCTATAAGGAAATCATAGACGCGCAACATTTTTCTGTTTTCTATTATTTTATCGAATTACGTACGATCCATTTTGTCCTATTAAGATGAAGATCGCATTGTTTGACTGAATTTTCGTGTTTGTATAAAGATGCGTTGTCGTAAAAGATACGTTCGTAAAACAAAGACGATTAGGGGACAACCTGCTGTTGTTACAAGCAACAGGTACTCTACTTTAGATATTTTATACGTTTACGTATACGACATCCGATACGTTTTTACACGTTATGAGCACGTTGTATCCATTTCTGCATGATTTCAGATTTCTCTTGAACGTATAAAACGACCACGATATACATATTCCAACGAAAATAAATAAAAACGCGCTTCATTAACCAGGCACACGTCAACGCGTAAATTCAACAAATTGTGGAACTTTGAAATTGCACGCAGAGAATACGTGGATGCGTATGGCGCAATTTTTATTTTCTGCCACAATTCACCCTCGGAGAGTGAAATCTACCTCTGAAAATTTCCCGCTATTGCTGTAACATTGTCGGATACTTTTATCGAACGATAGGCGCTGATCGAAAGATGTAACTCTCGTCCGAAAAGTTTCTTTCTATGTATACTTGTGGCTTGAAAGCTATAACGGAAAATCGGAAAGTAGGCCGATTCTCGGAGGTGAATTTCATCCCCTTAGAGCAACTTTGGACAGCGAAAGAATGTCCTGTACGCGTCTCGGAAGTTTCATAATCTTTCGAAACTTGTCTTGTAAGTAGAAAATTTGCTTATATCTGTTTTGAATATTTTATACGCTTCTGCATTATTTCGTACACTCTGTGTACTCGTTTTCGAATTTCTCATAAACGCAGAGAAAACGTACGCGACGACTGTTCTATGCATCTCGTTTTTTGAAAATGAACGATAATCGCAAGAACTTGTAACGTTGAAGAACGAGCCACTGACTGTCGTCGTTGATCTTTCAGATCATCCTCGCTTTTATTTAATTACAGCTAAGTGGAAAACATCGGTAGCGAACACAACGTCGTCGATATCCCGTACAATACGTCGTGTTACGATATTACGGTGAACATCATTTGTCAGCATCGGCTTCCCGTTGCCTTCGGCTTGCGATCTGATCTTTACAATTCTTGCGAATACGCCTTTCAACGACGCTTTAAACTCGTGGCCGTATTCCAGGACAACGCACACCGCGCCCGATAGAAATATCGAAAGCGAAAGCTTTCTCTTGTTGGCGGATGAATGCCCGTGAAAGCTCCGGATCGATAAGGGACACGGTATGTTAAATTCTTTTTCTTCGAAACAGGTCTGATGCAGCTTTCGATTTCCCGGAGAAGCGATTCACGCGATAATCGTTTCCCTTTGCGACGATTCTGTGAAAAGCTTCACACGCTTTTCCGCTACACACGACAGATCGTCACTCTTTCTATCGAATAATCCAAGCCGAATCCAAGTTCGACAAGACCAATTCCGCAAAATTCCTGTCTGTCGCTATTCCTCGTGTAGAAGATTTACTAAGTTAAAATTTCACAGATCGCAGCTGCTAAGCTACTCGTAAATTACTCGCAAATCCTTTCGTAACTTGTATCTCGTCCTTGCATCGTGTTTCTGCATATTCTTCCCAATAAATTCTAATTAAACCGCGGATCCATATTTTGGAGAATGTAAAAAGGTAGAATCTCGGTTGAAAATTGCCTTACCAACCAATTGCTGTAGAAAACGCTACTTTATATATTTTTTCGTGTTCCATTTCGAATTTCCTATGAATGGAATTCAGGAATCCTAGGAATGGAATAAATGGAGTATTAAAATCTTTCCGTTTAATTACAAGGTGGTCACAAAGCGGAAAGGTCAATGAAAATATTCTTGTCGCGCTTTTTCTCCTCTGCGATCTTCCGAGACGTTAAGAAAATCGAAATTGTAGGATTTTAAAAACGAACGTAAGACTTTGACGTTATTGAGAAAAATATTTTGACGTGAAACGATATCGCGATAAAGCCCGCTTAAGCTCGGTATTATCCTCGACGTAGAATAAACTTCTGCCTTTTTTTTATCTCGTCGAAGTTGCCTTAAGTTGTTTTAGCTGTCATCCTGCGCTACTTTCACTATCACTAAAAATTTCTCTCAGAAATTCCAACGAGAAGCAAAATTAAATAAATCGGCGTGCATAGTAATTGCGTTTTGTTATTACGACAAGAATCGCGTTAGTAGGAACGCAGTTTCAGCTTTTTTATTCGCCGCTAAAACGTTCATTTTTGATACTGTCAGTTTCGTTTGGATGGAAAAAGGGAAAAAAGAAAGGGAGATAATTCGGACGTCTTACTCGGCAACTTTGCCTTCTTAATTAGCAGCAAGTCAACGACTTGTACGAAATTCTCCACATTAGTCGGCGGCAGCTAATCGCGACAAATGGCGTGCAACGATGTGCAACTTGTCGTACAGCTGCGAAAAAAGCTATTCAGCTCGTTCGAGCAGGTTCAGTAATTTTAACGGCATAAGACATGTCCAACGTTTCGTGGAAAATTTTATCTGCGCTCTGTTTTTCTTTTATCGTTTTATTTCCATGACTTGGAGATCACTTCCAGGCTGAGCAAAGGGAATATTTTAATACCAGATCAAAAAGGGAAACAGCCTATCAAATCGAACGATGGAAGGTTTTTTAAAATAGATGACAAATCTGCCAAGTTCTGGGTCCCGTTAAGAGCATAACTAACTTACAACTGCGTGATAACTAGATCGCTGGTGTTCACGCGTAAATTCATTCGTACCTTCATCGAAGCGATAAAAAATATTTTTTAATAAAATTTCGGATCGATGGAATTACGAATTTCCATAAAAATATGCGAGCCAAATTAAAATTTGTTTCGTCCACTACCGATATTGCCACATCTACAATGTGTTTTCCGCTTCTCACGTTTCGCGTATATTCTTTTTTTTTTTTTTTTCATGCTACACGAATTTCCATAAATATATAAACATAGGCAGTCTAATTGAAACCCTGAAACCCTCGAACCGATGTATTTCGTTCGAAAATCAATTAAAGCGATGTTTTTCGATAATTCGAGAAATTAGTTAACAACGAATTCGATTTGATATGTTTTCATTGGACGCGTTCGCTTTAATTGCCCTTTCATCGAACGCTTTGCCTCGGTCCCCTGTCTTAAACATTTCCTCGGAGGATGAACTTCTTAACGGACTTGATGAACGGTGTGGACTTAACGAAGGTAATTTTTTATACTCGCGGAATGATCTTTTTCAGAGAATCTTAACGATGGTCGAGCTGATAGAAGGAGCAATGCATGTCTTTTAAACGTCTTCGTTTAAATCATTACGAGATATTCGAATGAGTTGTAATCGACCATAAGCGTATCGTAATTGAATTATTAATTATTTATTAGAACAAACGATAATTAATATATATTTCTCGATGATACGTTTCTACGTGATATATCTCTTTTTCGTGAAAATTATCTCCTGAATTTTCCACCGTTTTGTACACCATGGTAAATATGTTCGTGAAATAGCTTTCACGATAAAAGTCTCTCGTACCTGCACGATAATAAAACTGTTTTTATTAAATCTCTTTCATTGTTTTCGAACAGAAAATCTATTCTCTGTTGTTTCTTATACGACGCGAAATACGTTCTACGACAGTGCGTTACCGTATAAAGGTTAAACTGTGTACCGTAAAAGGTCAGACCACAATTGTTGAAAAAGTTGTTTTGAAAATAATGGAAAACGTCAAGATAAAATCAGCATTTCTATCGGTTTAATATCTTTGCATGGAATACAAATTTTATTAATTTTAAAACAATTGGCGTTATTTTCAGCAAATTATTCGGTAAAAAATTCGATCGATATTTCACAAACTGGTTGTTCAACGGATATTCCTTTCTCCGTGGTTGCACAGAATACACATTATTTTTTCATTTTTTTTTTTTTTCCTTATCGAACCTCTGAATTCGTATCACAGTTGCATATAAATATGCACGACGTAAAATTGCGTTAGACGCTTAATTTGCAATTCTTTCGAAGAATAAAAACACGCGAGTAGTATCTCTGCAGTAAATTAATAAATTTACTTGAAGGGTACTTGCGCGAAGAAAACATTGTAAATTGCAAAATTGAATAATTTTGATGTTTTACCGGAGAACGTTCTACGTACCGATAAAAATACCGTATTATGAAATTTAACTGTGATTTCCCTTACCGAATAAGCTACCACTAACACTGGAAGATTGTGTCGCAACGTCGTTTCTGTGAAAAAAGAATATAAATTTCAATAAACATTGGTCGATCGTTTCTTAGCTTTCGTCTATGCCATCGATCTCGACGAATAGAATTTCCTTTGCAAGTAACAGCCGACACACACACACACGCCTCTCTACCCGTACGCTTCCCTCGTTCGTGAATCTGGAATATGTTAAGGCTGAACTACATCAAGTTTTCTCCTGCTGGCGAAAAAACTTGTTTCTTGGCACTCGAGGTGATTTCTACGAGAACTCTTAGCTTGGTACGTTAAGAGCTGTACAGGCTACGCCGCCAAACTATACGTCGCTTGATAACTCGAATCACTTTGAATCGCAAACAACTGCAACACGAGCCAGAGAAGCGTTAATGGATTGCCGATCCCCGAACCGAGTGCCAAAACGCACTCTACGCGCACTGTTTTTACTCTGCTCAAACCGAGGAGGAAAAAAAAAAAAAAAAGAAATAAAGGCACCTCATCCTCGTTGATCGATAGAATCGTTCTGTTTTGTGTCTGTTGGGGTAAACGAAGTAGCACAAGGTACGTTCCATCACGTTGCGAAACTCGTTCGCACATCGAAGGTAAATGAAGATACGTTTGAAGGAATGAATCCAATTAACTCCGCGAATTGGATGTGAATTCGAACAAAGCCAATAGGAAGCTGCGTCGATTCTCGAATTCTTCCAATAATTGGACAATAATGCCGGCCGCGGGTCAAAGATTGCCGCGCCGGGTTGAACGATAATCGATACTCGGCAATTTTATCAACGAACAATACGCAAACTGTTGTTTCGCGACGGACGCTATCGATAGAACTGACGGTCGATGACGCCACTCGAGAATCGTGCAAGGAACAGCAGTTATTTCTTTGCTATTATTCGGATTAAAGGTTTCCATGCACTTCACCACATTCGAATTGTTAAATTGTACCGCTGTTGACGTACTTGCGTCATCTGCTCCCATTGCCACGCGCTCGAGCGTCGCATCGAATTTTTGTTGTTCGCTGTTATTCAAAGTCACGTCAATCACAAAGGCTTTCGGCTGCTATTTCGCGTTAATTCAATTCGAGGATCAAAAA
This sequence comes from Bombus terrestris, assembly GCF_910591885.1. Taxonomy (NCBI): domain Eukaryota; kingdom Metazoa; phylum Arthropoda; class Insecta; order Hymenoptera; family Apidae; genus Bombus; species Bombus terrestris. Next base: position 16,787,264 of record NC_063271.1, on the reverse strand, counting down.
GCGGAATAATCGCGTACCAATAATCGCGACATTGACGCGAACGAGGCGAGTTATTGTTCCCTCGAGTTTGCCAGCAACCTATATGTTTGTTTTATATTCGCTTCTCATTATCCTCGCTCTCCTGGGTAGCACAGAATTTCAGTTACGTTTCTCCTTGGTTTACGTCCATGGTCTACTCTTTCAACCAACGACCTTCGCGTCTCTCCTACTGAACATCTACGCTCGAAGCTTGAAACTTGAACTTCACCTTCGAACGTACCTCTAACTACTTGTACTATCGCTGCGCCTAAACTTCGACAACGTACAGACGTACAAGATGTGAAACTCAGTGTGAGAATATGCAAAAGACGTATCAACACGACGGACCACGAACAGGCCACGAAGGTCTATTACGAAACTTCAAGACACAAACGGAAGTTGTGTAATTAAAAGAAAATAGTTCGACGTATTACTACGAAGTAGCTCAATTTCCTTAACACTTTGACTGACACGCCGAAATCACATGTTTCACTCAGCACGCCACGGGAATATTTTTATTGTTCCAAGCATATAATGGCAAAATAATAATAAAATGACGATGTAAGACAACATTGTTCCCCAATGGACCATTTATCTTATTGGTGGTCAGGGGAGGCCACTGTGGCGCCTTGGTAACAATTGATAGCGACGCATTATAACAAGGCTTCGTTTATTTCAACAAACCAGTCTCATTCGTTATTTCGTCGCAAGCAAAACGTCCAGAATATATCGTTGAAACGTGTAGAAGATATTAGTAAACAGTATTTGCTCATTCTATATATAATAGTAAGGTATGTGCACACTTCTAACTTGAATTATATGATTATAAAGCAGCATTTACGATTATTTTCTAGTAATCTTAACTTAATGAAGAACGAAAAAGATTTCAATTTGAACGTTGAATCGCGAAAATTTTAAATATAATATAAATTAATATAAATTTTAAATCGCGAATTTTAAAAAGCAGGAAGGGCAGGCAGGGACACGGCGCAGCACGCGCTGGAGCTTTGTCCGGCGTGGGAGCTACACAGCTACTTCCTGCGGCACGTCATAGGTGAAAGATTGACACACCCTGGGCGATTCTAAAAACGATGTTGAGAGCGAACCATAGGAATACGAGGCTATCCGCCTCTTTTGCGAGCGAGCAGAAAGGGAGAGAAAGAAGAACTCTCACCCTTGTAGGATAACGCATGCAGGGGGATGGCGGTCAGGCGGCCCTAGAACCGCTTCATCGCCGTCCCAACGGACCCACGACTAAAACAGGGGATAACGCTAGGGGCAATGCCCCCCCTCCCCATCCTAGCATCAAATTCAACAGTCGGAGAATTATTAGGATTGGCTCGAACAAGAGGACGACGGAAAAGGGTGCAACTGAAGACAATTCATGAGAGGTTCCTGGAGCACTCCTGTCGTACGCGTAGGATGATCATCGTGAAATTTTAGTCGGTAAGAGTCCGACACTACTCTACTGTTACCGATTATTAGCAGCAGCGGAGTGTTCATGAGGATTTCTTCACGTACAAAAAGAAAGAAAAAGGTGGAAGAGTAATAAATAGCAAGAAGAAAAATACCGACTAAACAGTCGCAAATTCTTTTCATAGTTGCAACGTGAATCCCATAGAATTGGATAAAGTAAATTGATCGAAAAAATGACGAATGTTAATGTTACGCATGAACGCAACTATCCTGTTATCGGGTTCAAGAATGCGCATGGGTCGTGGCTTATTAACGCGTATATCGTCAGGCACATAGCTGTGCTGTGGTACTCCGGGACACAAGGACCTCTGTTTTCGTGTTACCTAAGGGTAGTTACGGTACAAACGGGTCGATTGAGCGGTCGATGAGAAATTTGAGTAAGTCTCTCCCTGCGGAAACGCGAGTTTGGTCGACTAGTCTGGGTCAAGGGTCTAGCGACGGATAAAATTTTCGCGTGCAAACGCAAAAATTTAATTGCGTAGATTGGTAAAACCTCGGTTCGGTAATAAATAGAGTTCGCTTAAAAATAAAGAGACCTCGTTTCAAACGAATCAATGTGCACAGTGCACGACGTCGTAGTAATGATCAGTGGCTTCTTCTTTGCAACTTGTAGCGAGTTAGACAATGAGTTTCCACTATATCTCGTTTATCTCACGAGTAACCGGCGCATCTCGCGAATTAGAAACGTAGTTTAAAGTTTCGATATCCAGTAAACCACTCGTGGCCATCAGCGACGTGTTTTTAACATTTTAGATCTTGTTTAGCAGATTCGCTTGTTTATGAGACTCTGTTGTTCTCTTCGATTTGTTCGCGCAGTATCGCCCGACGGAACGGAAATTGCAAGCTGCAAGCTGCTCTTGGCTTTATTTGCAAATTTATTCGTGCGCACATATTTCTAATTACGATTAACATCACCAAGCAAGAGCAACGCAATCGATTGTCACACGAATCTCTTGACACGTGCGTTTTATGGCGAGAAAGAGGCAAAACCGTGTCGGCGGATTTGGCACGACTTGCAAATTGCCAGTGTTACACGGTCGAGTGAATAAATATTCGCGTGTCTATTTCGTTCGTCGATGGAAAAATTTTATCAGCTCTGTAACTGATACGTTTTACGGCACGACGAACGATTTATAGCAAATTCTTAATGCTTACGATATAATTTGCCAAGAGTTTATACCATCGAGTTTATAGGAGCTTGATCACCGGTCGAATATCCTGTCAAGATATTTGATATTTCGAATTTACATCTATATCGATAAAATCAGCAACACGGTAAAATGATACAGCAGTTGCCCTACGCGTTATTTTATATATTTTTATCAATAGCGTAGCATCGTTTTAGAAAATTATTGTAAGAAACTACTAGAATTATTTTCTGTTTATTATTTTACGTTTTTCTCTAATTTCAAACGCCACGATCAAGTTGGAATAAAGTTAAATTGAAATATATCGATAAGGAGTGAAATTGCATGGCATATGTCAAAAAATAGACGAAATAGATTTTCATGATCTTGATGGCGTAAAGCGTCAAGCGTAATACTAGCAATGTCAGTACTAATGTCGATACCGGCAGTAAATTGATCTTGGTGGTTTAACGCACGGACAATCAAGTGCAACCGTGCAACATGCGGATTTAATCAAATTACATTAGAAAATTATGTATGTACACGAACGATACATGGCATATTTAACCTTTTGTATTCCTGTGTGGAGTGTGACTCGACATCAGTTTTTACCTCAGGAACTCCTTTGTCGAGTCCCACTAGACATTCTTTCAGACCCACCTTTTTTTGTGAAACGCGCGAAAAAAAAGCCAGGATTGCATCCTGGAAGTTGTTCCAAGATATACCATACACTTAAAAATTACAAGGTACGACAATAGTGTGAATAAAACTGGTATTTAAATGAATTTGTTTCTTCCTTTGTTTATTTAAATTGTCTTCTTTTTTAGTTAAAGTAAATTTCAAATTGAATTTAAAAGCGTTGCGAGCTGCTGGTAACGAAATTGAAATAAAATTCGGAGTGCAAAGGGTTAATATCAAAGTCACCTAAAGAAATCGAAGTATCCGATATGATTGAAACTTAAAGACAGCCTCTCGTTTGACAAAACAATATTTTACCATTAAGTTCTTTTCTATCAGGTAAAAGCTAATTCTCGGATTATCGAAATCCACGATTACAAATATTAATTTCGACAAACGTTCTCGAGATCGAGCCTCCGTTCATCGATTAAAATATAAACTGTGTTTATCTGAAATTGCTCGTACATGCTGCGACGTAGAATTTTTTTTCAACGATGCTCGACAATTTCACTTTCAATTGTAAAAAATGTTACGCATCGAACGGAAACACCTGACTCGAAACGATAACGTTTCATCAGAAAAATCGGAATGTTTCTATTTTTCTATGTTTCGTAGAACTGGCGTTTCTCGTTCGTCGTTTAATTCGTGTTTTGAATGATGTTGAGTTTGACGTTGACTGATCGAAGAACGAGTGGATGAATTTGTAATAGAAAAGTATACTGAAATGATTAAAGGTATAAATATAATATAATATTGATTCAGATCCTTAATCTTTTAGTATTACTAGAAAATGGAAGGATAGGGAGCACGTTCATAAATTTATGGCAAAAGAATATTACCAAAAAAGGTAAGCTTCTGGCTTTGGCTAGAGGCTACAGGGAACATAAAGAGAAATCTGTTTATTAGTTTCTTTGTTCCTAGACCTTGCAACCCAGAACATAATATACATTCAAGGGTAGGATAATATGCGCCGCTCCTTATTTGCAATATATCTGCGTAATAGCAGTCTCCAGGCCATGGATATACATAAATAAAGATGTAGAATTTTTCATGAAGTTACTTCAACAGATGAAATATACGATAAATCGCAAGTTAATCACTTCTAAAACAGCGTCTTTTTGTGATTTTTTTTTTAGAAGGAAAAGAAAGAAACGAAGTTATTGAATTTTGAGGTATGTTTTTATATATATTTAAAGAATACAAAAAATTTCTTTTTAAAGTAAAAGAAAAATTATAACAGCGTAAAATTATTTCTAAGCCTATTTCATGGGCTGCATTTTTCAATCGGCGTGATCCTCGACTGAAACGAAGAACCAAAAAAGGATTAAATTATTATATATTTTTCTTTTCTTTTATATCTTTCTTTTATGGACTAAAAAAAAAAGAAGGCGGAAAATAAAAAAATGTGTTTTTTAAGAAGAAAGAATAAACTTCAAGGTGCTATAACAATTATTTAAATCAACTTTTTGACAAACTTTTTTAGTTCATCGAGAAGAAAAATATATAATAATTTAATCCTTTCTAGTTTTTCCGTTTCAGTCAAGAATTACCAGGTGAATCTTTCACGCCGACTGAAAACGATTAGAAATCTGATATAATTTTTTTGTTAACATTAAAAAAAATTTGTTGCATTCGTTAAATATATATAAAGCCACACCTCAAAATTCAATAACTTCGTTTCTTTCTTTCCCTTCTAAAAAAAATCACAAAGAGACGCTGTTTTAGAACATTCTAATTCAGGACACCCCGTTAAATAATCATATCGTCGAAGTACGTAAGAATTTAAAGCGAGGATCAGCTTCGTGACAGAGCTCGTCTCTGCGTACGAGCGATAAGTCAGGAAAACGTTGATATTTAACTAAAAGTTATTACCGTATACGCGTAAACGTGTTCCTGTCGCATCTACTTCACGCGCTGCAACGCTAGGCGTTCTGACGCGTCATAATCTTTTAGTCGGCTAAATGTAATATCAATCGTTAGCAGAGAAACGTGAAAGCACTTCGGAGTATTTCTATGTACGAGGATTTATCGAGAAAGATATTAAAAATACATTTATCAAACAGCTTACAGCTTAAACAACTGCACACGCCTCTCTGCCTGCGTCTTTACGTAGAAAATATTTTTTCTATCCAAGAGATGTACGCAGATTTTTCCAACTGACCGTATTTTCACTGTATTAAAAGGCTCTATACTACGAAACACGTAATACTTTCTACGAAACCATTTAATAACAAAAGCGACGTAGAAACGTTCGTTCTGTTGCACAGGCGAACGATCAAAATGCGTTTCTTCCATTTCACAGATTTTACGGTATTCAGAGAGACCGCTGCGGATGTTAAACCGCGTTCGACAAATATGGCGGAAGACGATTTATCTAAAGTTGTCAGAAAACGAGAACAGTTTATATAATTGGAGTTTGTATAATGGAAGCTTACCAATTTTTCTCGCTACGTATCGCTCTTTGCTCGAATAATACCAGCAAACGTTCCGTTAATTGGGCGTTAATTAAAGTTTTGTTTCAATAAACGCATTTCTACTCTACTTGTATTTTTACGATACATCCCGTATTTTACGATAAATCCCGTATTTTACGATAAATCCCGTGTACGCAGCGAACGCTGAAATGCTTCTACATTTCCATGCTAACGGTCCATGTTACCATTTAGCCGACTAATTGTCAGTGATTAATAAATTGTGATAATTGCTCGATAAAAAGCGAAAGAGTGATAAGTGAATTTATGATACGATTAATCAGCTCTTCCAGATCTCTTTGAAAGCGTGTGCCTAGAATGTGTCGCAAAAGGTAAGCGGTGACGAGTATACTCGTCAAACACGGAGTACGTGTGGCTGTTATAACGTAGAATGAAATTGCAACGAAACGACTGTTTTATCTTGTAATTTTATTAATGTCGGGCTAACATTTGGCAATGGCGTAACTCGTATGATGTAACTGAGTGAGAAAACGTTGTTTATAAAGCTTAAAGTGTCGTGTAAGGTAATACCCCATACAAAATGTTTTATGGAAACATCGATGGATCTCGAAGAGGAGTTTCGCGTTTTACACCTTTCGCTGAAAAGGCGGATGCTGAAATGACGTTATAATTCACATTATATGCAGGTGAGAGGTCAGTGATAAAAGATAAAATGTAAAGACACGATGGATCTGCTATATTCTACGTTCCATCGAACCACGAAGTATCTTGGAGCCTTTAAAGCGTACGGAACAGAAAATTTCGTTATCGAAGCAGATGAGAATGTAACAATGTAATGGTGCAAAATTACAATACATATATGCGATATAAAAAGATAAATCTGTTCGTTTCTCACTTGTCTTTTCAACAAAATCCATTATCTTTTATTATCGTAAGTCAGCAGCTAGAATATACGATTAATTCTAAAAATAGTGCAAGTGACTTAAGCATTTAAGAGGCACATTTTCGAACAAACTGCTCGTAAAATTGTACGACGCGTAAATCTCACTTTAGAAGATCGTATATTTTACGAAACGTTTTATTGCGTGTCGGAAAAATACTTTTTAACGTGTTCGAACGCCGAACGTCGAAACGCGTCTAAAAACGAGATACAGCGGCGATCGAAGGGAAGTTTAAAATTCACAAAACTGTGTACGATAACTGCACCTTACGTACTAATTGCAACTTTCATCACCAACAACGTTGAAGACAGTCATCCGTATCAAGCTTGTTCGCAATCCAATTCTTCTTATCAATTACAACTTTTCTTTGTTTCTAAAACTGTCGCGTTTCTTTTATCCTTTTTTTTTTTTTTTTTTTTTTTTTAAACTTCCTCTCGTCCTCCATCGTATACGACTTGCTGCAATTTCACAGCCACCGGCACGTACGTGCCACAGAATAGACGACCATCGTCGACGATTTTGAACAAATTTTAGAAAGAAGAAAACTTAATAAAATTGGTGATGTATCAATTTGAAGCTGCCTCACCTTATCCGCCAACGTAGATGAAGCAGTAAATACACCGACGTACGGATACTGTTTGCAACCACTGTGCGTCTACATTTCTTTTCCGCCCCTGTCTTTCCCATTCGCCCACACATTTTTTCCCCCCTCACGTATCTCGCACACACGCGTGCGCTATACGCACATACGGAGAATTACAGCACGCGAACCACACAAATTAGTCTCAATTACGAATTAATAAAGAAAGTCGATGTTTCCCGCGGAGATGGTCCGCGAACTATATCTTCCGGGTATTCGGACGTGATTTCCATTTCGAGATACGATTTGGAATGCCAAAATGAAATTAGCGTGGAGATTTACGTCCGCCAGCCGTGCGATCGACCGATTGCCTCGAAATTAGAGTTGATTGTGGAACAGATTGGAGTTTGTTACTGGCGACGGTTAGCAAACTGTGGGACGGATCGTAAAAAGGATTTCGTGCGGCGTATCCTCTGATTAATAGTCTTTTGAACTGTTCATTAAGACGAAACACTGCTGGGTAATGGGCGGAGAGAATTTTCTTGAAATCTGTTTTGCTCCGCAGGGGGTAGACGATCCACGGATATTTTTGACTTGGACGAATTCTACCGACATCTATGGAGGCGTCTCCTAGCGAGCGATTCGTCGTAAGATTGTTGGGGGCAGACCAATTGGATTCAAAAACCCGAGTACGACGAATTGAAAAATTTCGAAAGCGGAACAAAACCAATTTTCATATCAATGACTGAATCTTTCTGACGATTGGAAAATTGGACGGTTTCCCGAGAATTTCGTGAAACCACGTGTATATATGTCCGCGAATCTTTTCGTCGAGTCTGAAGAATAAATGCACGAATAGAAAATTAGATAACAAACATTGGATCGAGGAAAGCCGTGGAAAACATTAAATATCTTTGCATAGACAATTTTTATCGGATTGTCGGGACGTTTTTATCGAAGTTTCAGTCCTTTTCTATTGCGATTATCTGTGTCGCGGAATGATTTACATAAAAATGAATTGAACAAAGGTGAATGTAGAATACGAAATTACCTTTTCCCCAACTTTCAAGCTTTCCCTGCAGTAATATAAAGATTCATGTTCCCTTCGTACATAAGATCGAATGTAAAACTTCTAAATAAGAAAGCCAAGCCATCTCTTTGAAATCAGAAATGGTCGATCACTTGAATCTGAATCTTAACAAATAAACATAGATGGTGGCTTCAAAGGTTATTCGATATAAAGAATCTTCGAGTTCGTCATCGAATCTACATGCAATCGCGAAAGGTTAATCGCTGTTCCACGGAGTCTTTCTCGCCCGAAACATTTTACCCGTATTTTATTATGCATCGCTTCTAATTTAACCGACTTATCGAAACAAACGAAATTTACCTATTGCGTAAACTCTCTCGAATAGGACGATGAAAAATAATTTCCAAACCGCAGGTAGGTAACTCATTGTCGGCGCATTGAAATTCAAATTCTACGAGACACCCGTACACTGCACAGATCGTGGACAGATGGAACATTGGAGGAGACAGAAACGCGAAATTATCGGTAGCGGAGAAAGGAGAAACGAGGTTAAAATGGAAATATAGAAAAAATGTATGAAAGAAGAATGAGTCTAAATATCACATGGCAGAATTGAACTCTTCAGGTAGGTTTCTCCTTTCGATAGACCAGAGGTTACGTGCACTGCATTTAAATGAAAATTGAATTTCCTGTATACGTACTACAAAGTATAGAGTAATTTGCCCATGCGAGATAAAATTTCAAAAGAAAATTCACCTTCATTCGCTTTCTATTTAGTTCATTAGTTTCGGGAATAAATAATACAGACAGGTAATTCTATTTTACTTTTCGATCATTCTTTCGATCTTTACGTATTAAGCTCTTTCTTTATGTTGCCTGAATTTTCAATACTTGGGAAAATTATTCCCACAATCACGCAATCCAGAATTTCGATTAGTTTTTATTTATTTATTTATTTGAGACGTTAAATATTTCCAACTCTAATTTACTGTCGTTCGAGAAGAAGGCGCGAAAAAGTCGGGTTTAAATCGAATAGACGAGAAGAAGAAGGAATTTTATAACGTTTAAAGCCACGTTTTATTTAATTCTATGGAATAGGTTCGCGGAATATTTTCAATTATTCGATAAACTTAGTTTCTCGTTCGAGCATAAACATGCGCTTGCACGTTTCATCCACGCATTTCCTGCGATACCACGCTCAACGATTAACTAATTATATCATTGTAGAGTATATAGGCTTATTAATTAATATAATAAATTATTATATACTTCAGGTGAACGTACAAGCGCGCGTGTGTGTGATGACTTTATTCGAAAAAAAGAATTTGTTCTTGTCGTTGCGTTGTTCGTTCATTCATTATTCATCTGATTAGTAACATCTAATATCAACATAATACTCGGTCCTAATAGTAATAGCAGTAAGCTGGCTTAATTTTCCTCTAATTTTTAAAATTCTAATTTTTAAAATTTTAAATTTTTAAAATCTAATTTTTAATATTCAACGCTGTTTAACATTTCATCCTTGGAACACTCTCAGTACGTATGTATAAATAGTGTGTACGTGTGTATTTTTTATCGTAGTTTAGGGTATCTTCCACCTCAATTTCCAAATAGTTTCCTTTAAATTCATTTTTATGAAACAATACTGACACGCAAGAAGGGTACATCAAACAGTCTTCGACTGTTACTTCCTCGTCGATTATTCCACATCACTTAGAAATATTATTTGAAATTTTTATATTTACATTGTGGATATACGAATATTTATATTTTTACGGTCACACTAAAGTGTTAAAACCCGGACAGATATTTGTTGTACTTCTTAAATATCCTAACGAAGATTATACTTTGAATGTCCTATATATCGTTGCATATTCTGTGAATTCTATGCATCCTTAAATTCTATTACTCGCTTCTTTTATCTTCCGAATCTTTAAACATTTCCCACACAAACGTACAAAACTCTATGATCCGCTTATATCTCGTATACGCGTCACAATCTGATTGTTTCGCACAGAACATGAAACCGGTATACCTGGTCGTTAAAACGTCATCAAATTAATAGTGAAACGAACGAATGATGATATTCGTCACATCGTTATTGCTACTTCAACCAACAACCAATCTCGTTCTTTCTGCTCGAGTAAAAAGTCTCGTTAAAAATACCAGTTTTCATTTTATATAAAAAGGAAAAAAATTCCGACCTTACGATATTAATTCTATGCTAATTGAACGTAGTTATCTTCGAAGAAATTGGCTTGCGCGCTTCTTATGCATAAATGCAGCATTTCCGCGTAAGCTGATTCGTTGTTTGCTAGGTCGCGATTTAGCGAGCCATCGAGAGTCAAAAAGCAATTTCGCTTCCTTTCTTTGACCCTTGTTCCAATTGGACCGAAACTACGCTCGTTACATCGACGGAAAAAGTACGAAAGATTTCGCAAATCGGAGGAGACGACGCTGGGAACAACGGAAAAGTTCCTCGAAACGTTTATCCGTGGTCGTATCTCGTGCGAGTAATTCCAACCGATGCCCGGGATAAGCGTGACCCGTATTCCATACCGCCGGGTGTTCATCGATGTCACTGAAATTTTCTCTCGCTTTCAACTTCTCTACGCTAGTTAATAAAGCGCGGCAATCGTTGCAGAGTATCTCTCCCACGCGTTTACGCCGAATCGCCTACAACATGAACCGATATCGCGCCTTTTTTCGTTTACTATTGCGCAGCTTCAACTACGACCTTTCCGCGACACGTATTTCAATGCTAGCGGCTGCGACAAAAGCCGCATGAAGCACGGCGAAATAAAAGCGCGTCAGAGTAACGCGGAAAACATTGTTCGTACTTTTCGTTAAAAAATGATTTGGAAAAGAATTTTACCGTTGCAAAAACGGTGTATGTAAATGGTGGAGATAGGAACAAATGGATAATAGATTTTTTCTTTTGTAGCGCGGGCGATAATATTTAACTTTATCAAGTAAATAGAATACCCGCTCGTTCGACGAATTTTGTTTTACGATCGAGCCCCTATGACTTCAAAAACCTGCACGAGGCTGCAACAATTTTGTTTGATTCCTTTCGTTTCGCTGCCTCCTATAAGTAAAAATAAAGCTTGCTTTAACTCGAATCATCTACACGTCCGGATACGTTATTTTAGCTCTGTAACTCGAGTTTAGAACACGATCTAACCCAGCCCAGACTTCTACATGGCCAAGTTTACCTGTGCGAGTACAACTTCCATATTGCCGCTACTCTAACAAGTTGCTCTCTGCAACTCTAACTTTTCCAGCTATACGTTACGAGCCGTCAGGAACCAATCTTTCTTTCTATTGTTGGCATTGTCTGGAATAACCATAAAGATATAGAGATACAGAGTACGAGAGTCGTACGTTACCGTGTAAATGGATGCGATATGAGAATGGGAAGAGAATGCCGTGTTAGACGGATAAAGGCGCCTTTTGTCCTTGTTCAACGCTAATCTTACCAAGCCCGGTGAAACGACATAGAAAATTTTATTTAAAATTGTGCATTTGCCCTTATTCATTTCGTTCGTCTAACTTTATGCACATTCTTATATTTTTCGATTTCTCAATTTTTGTCAATACGAGAATTTACATAAAGTTGAATGAACAAAAAAAGAAGAAGAAAAAATAACGACTAATGTACAATTTTAAATGAAACTTTAAACGAAACCTTCAAACTCGTCATTTGACTTTGTCAGATTTGGTAAGAGTTAGTGTTAATCAGGTACGATGGTTAATCTGTACACACTTACGTATGTAACTGCGATAACAAAACTTTCCAACGGTTTCGTCGATACAAGTATAACATCGAAGCGTAAGTGCCAATAGGCCTAACCAGTCATCGATATCCCTACAATCCCTCCACCAAATATTTGGAAAAAGGCGTGACGAAAATGACGTTCGAAAACGAAAATTCGTTTCCTTTTGTCGTCTCTCAATATCCCCACTGCGCACGCGGTTGGTAGGCGTCCTTGACCGTTGTCACGTGTCAACGGTCACGGACGAAAATGACGTTCGAAAAATAAAATTCCTTTCTTTTTGTCGCTTCTCAATATCCCCACTGCGCACGCGGTTGGTAGGCGTCCGCTACCGTTGCCACGTGTCAACGGTCAAGGACGAAAGGACGTTCGAAAAGGAAAATTCCTTTCTTTTTGTCGTCTCTCAATATCTCTACTGCGCACGCGGTTGGTAGGCGTCCGCTACCGTTGCCACGTGTCAACGGTCAAGGACGAAAATGACGTTGGAAAAATTAAATTCCTTTCTTTTTGTCGTCTCTCAATATCCCCACTACGCACACGGTTGGTGGGCGTCCGTGACCGTTGTCGTGTAACAATGGTCGTGGACGAAAATGAAGTTTGAAAACTAAAATTCCTTTATTTTTGTCGTCTCTCAATATCTCTACTGCGCACGCGGTTGGGGTAGGCGTCCGCTATCGTTGCCACGTGTCAACGGTCAAGGACGAAAATGACGTTCGAAAAATAAAATTCCTTTCTTTTTGTCGTCTCTCAATATCTCTACTACGCACGCGGTTGGTAGGCGTCCGCCACCATTGCCACGTGTAAACGGTCAAGGACGAAAGGACGTTCGAAAAGGAAAATTCCTTTCTTTTTGTCGCCTCTCAATATCTCCACTACGCACGCGGTTGGTAGGCGTCCGCTACCGTTGCCACGTGTAAACGGTCACGGACGAAAATGACGTTGGAAAAATTAAATTCCTTTCTTTTTGTCGTCTCTCAATGTCCCCACTACGCACACGGTTGGTGGGCGTCCGTGACCGTTGTCGTGTAACAATGGTCGTGGACGAAAATGAAGTTTGAAAACTAAAATTCCTTTCTTTTTGTCGTCTCTCAATATCTCTACTGCGCACGCGGTTGGTAGGCGTCCGCTACCGTTGCCACGTGTCAACGGTCAAGGACGAAAGGACGTTCGAAAAGGAAAATTCCTTTCTTTTTATCGCCTCTCAATATCTCCACTACGCACGCGATTGGTAGGTGTCCGCCACCATTGCCACGTGTAAACGGTCACGGACGAAAATGACGTTTGAAAAATAAAATTCCTTTCTTTTTGTCGCCTCTCAATATCCCCACTACGCACACGGTTGGTAGGCGTCCGCGACCGTTGTTACGTGACAACGGTCACGGACGCCCACCAACCGCGTGCGTAGTGGGGATATTAAAGGGCGACAAAAGGAAACGAATCGGATCAAGAAAACATTTGTTGAATCGAGAGTTGTACGTAAAGAATCGAAAACGAGAATTGTTAATAAATATACTATTAAACATCTACACATCCTGCACCAAATAACCTCACGTATTTACCGTACGAATGTGCGTGCGTTATTAGACGAACGCATTATATATATATTTCGCATTTTCAGTCTTCGTCGTCGTCGATCCTTATCGTTTGAAAAGTCGTACGGTTCCAGAGCATTTGGTCGCAGTCGCAGACCTTTCGGTTAGCGAGCTCGTTAGCGACTGTCTTATGAAACTCTGGGCAAAGAATCACGAGAACTGCGTGCGGATGGCGAAGTATGAACCTACAGTTTTAGGTCTGAATTTAGATCCCGAACGATCGGAACCACACTGAGACAAACGTCTGTCTTTCTTTGTATATTTACGGAAATAACGCGAGACGAAAAATGTAAGACGCAAGTTGTATCCCAACTTCTTCGAAGGTCGACGTCAGACGCATATCGATGGAAGCTAAAGGTTTTTCGTCATTGCGCCAGTCATTTCCACCGTGTTTTTACCAACACCTGTCAAATTGGCGGGCAAAGGAAAACGCGTATCTTCTTTCCAAACGACCAATCTAATTTAAAATAATTCGGTGTTGGTTGCACGAAGCAAGGGATTTGTCTGGAATAAAATGTTTTAGCTATCAAAGATACAATGGCCAAAATGTTCTTAAAAAAGATTTAATTTATTTATACGATATGAAGCTGTTAGTTAGTTGTTGCGACCTTTCTGAGAAGCGTGTTAAAATGCGTCGCGAAAAGTAAGCGACGACGAGTATACTCGTGAAACGTGGAGTATGCGTGGCTGTTATAACACAGAATTAATATTCCACGGATGCTCTGACAAGCATATAGCCTGAATTGCCACGTATTTTTCGAACCATTGAAAAGATCCTTTGGTTCTAATTTGCATTTCTACTCGAAATACGTTTATCGAATTATACAGGCATGATTTTTTGTTCCGCAAACTTTTCCCATATTTCACGCAACTTGAATATCCATTCTTCCAGAACCTCTCAGGCTTTCCGGCGGGAAACTTTTCAATATGATTTTTTACATCGTCCAAAGAGTTAAAAATCCGAACGAACTTTCCCAGCAGCGTTTAACACGTGTAATATTTTATTAAAAATCAACGAGCATATTTAAAAACATTTACAGTAACGTTTTTTCAGCGTGATATGCTTAAAAACATAAATGAAAACATACTTGAAATTTCCTCAATGGAAAGGTACTAAGCAAAGCTTTTATTTTATTAAATTCCTTAAAAATCGGAACGAACTTTCCGACCAACCGATATTATAGCTAATATATCGATAACGATTTCGTATTATCCATCGTATCCATCGTATCCATTCGTATTACACATCGAAGATGTAAAGGAGATTGCAACGATTTGTCTGAAAGTTTGTGACCATCACGGGTGAACGAAATCCGATATCTCCGAAAAAAAAGAACGAATTAGAATGCGTGCAAATGACAAAGAGGAAAATTAATTGTTTATCCTTTCGCGTAGTCGATGTTCTACTATTCTGTCAATTTGACATATTTGAAACGAGAGACGCATTAAGTCGCAAAAATGACAGGGGTTGATCTTTTGCGTCGAATCAAACGAATTCGAAGAGGAAGCTTAAAATGTTTCCTGAAAAGATGAACGCAATTCAACCTTCGTATTCCTTCGAATTTCCGCTTGTCGAACCTCATTTGCTCGACGTTTTCGATAAGAAGAAACCTCTAGAACTCGGAAATTTTTGCTCATCCCTTGGGCTTCGAGCTAACAAGGTTCGACTTTAGCATTTTACGTTATGAACACTTTACATACATAGAGGAAAGTGGCCAAATATGGAACAGGTCTCCCTTTCTTTCTTAATCCGATCGATGATGAATGTCTGCCAAACGACTATAGGCTACTTCACTCAGTTAGTCGTTCATTTTCTGAACGTTTATTTTGCCAGAAACTATTTTCGCTAAATTTTAGATTTATTATTCTGGTGGCAAAATGTGGATCATCGAGTAGTCAAACAATTTGATGCTCGGATCTCGATGATTGCGAACAACTACATTTCTGTTCTGTTAACCGATGTGAGTGTTCCATATTTTACCTTTTCTGCGATGTCGATTCGATATTAAGAATTTATTTATAACGTTAGAGGTATAAGGCTAACACTTAGATGGAGCGTAATTACAAGAATCTTTTACGTATCGCAACTGAGGGTAAAATAACAAAAAAAGAATAAAATAAAAGAATAATAAAAATAAGGTTTTGCGTGTGTGTGTGTGTGTGTGTGTGTGTGTGTGTGTGTGTATGATTAAGCGAGAATACAAGGCAAGAGGGAGGATAATTATTGTAAATCGAGTTTATGGCCAGCAGTCTAAACATAAAGTATACTACGTTGCAAGCTACGTATGCGAGTGAACGTAAAAACTGTATTACTAGCGTTACGTTACAAGGCACACGCACGACCGAAATGACAAAGTTAGGATAAAAAGATTAGAAAATAAAACCAAGCACACTGTAATGGTATTCCGCGACGTATTTTATTCTGTAACGTTATATCTGGTATGGTTATACCTTTCGATAAAAATCACAGATAATAAACCGAGTCTCCGTTTCAATTGTAAGAAAATAAATTTCATTTTGTATTATGTGACGTTGCACTTTGTACAGCCAATCAACCGTTTCTCATATTTCGAAATATACACATAGCGTTTTATGCGTAAGGAGAGATAAGAAGCACACGGGACACTTGTGTACGTACGTTGTAAAGGACTTTCAATTTTGCATATGTGTCATCACGCATGATATAACCGGACCAAAACAGTGGATACGGCGATATGTGTTTGACACGGCCAACCAGCGTTTGATTTGCGTTGAAATCAAATTTTTCGGTTCAACTTCACCGAAACTTCGCGCTGAAATAACGCGTGATACACATAGCTTGCATTTCACTCTCAATATTATTTTGATCGATATCCGAGCCGAAAGTACTTGCCATTTCGATTCAATAACGCACTTACGTATTTATATCTCATTTATATGTGTCCTATGGTTTTAAAAATATTACGAGGCTGTACATGACGATAACAAGCGAAACGAGAAAGTAGAATATTGCTTGATTTTCGATGTTACATCGATGTTTTAGCTGTATATTCTACGATCGATGGAAATTCGTCAAGCACAATGAAATTTGAATTTTAATCAAACCTTCGAACTAAAAGTATTTTCCATTTCGATCTCATAATACAAATTCTATGCCATATATTCGTCATGTCTTTTGAAATATTATTCTCCGATCACGATAACAATAATGACAATGACGTAGAATACATTTAACTTTGCACATTATATCCGTTATTATATATTCTAATATTATATATTCTGCAACCGATTAAAATTTCCAAAGTACAAATCGAATTTCAACTAAAGTTGATTAAAATCAACTGTTCGAACCGAAGGTATTTTCCATTTTGACTTAATAACGCAAATAATAACAAGAATACTTATTCATATTTTTTCTTCTGTCTAAATATTATTACAATCATGCAAGGTGGTGTGCAACGATAATAAAAAAATCGAGATGACAGAAATGGCCCTTAAACTGCGCAACTATACGTGCAATTCCAAGCATTTCAATAACAGTCCCCGGAGTAGGAAACACTTCAAGTATGCGCTATCCTTGAATAAAGGAGTTAGACAAACTGACCGTCTACTCATTGTGGAAGCGCTCGATAATTACCAGTTCCTGGGGATTTTCTTCCTTACCGGTGTCCTCAATGAAAAGTTAGTCCATGTATATTACTTTAAAGATTCAACCGGGATAATTAAGTTTCGAAAGTCCTTTAGACGCAATCGTTTTACGGAAGCCGGAAAAAGAAGAGAAATTAAATTTCGTGCTACAACGTTCGTATAAATATCAGATTTTAGATGCAAAGTTTCCAATATATTTTTCGATCTTTTTTTTTCTCCATTCGATATGATGATTACGGTGACTCGAAGTTGTTCCCATTCGTTAGAAGATGCGTATGTACTAACAATTAAATAATTTCCTTATAAAAGGAAAGAAACTTTTGGGACAAAGTAATATGTTCCTTCTTACGATAAAATACCCACTGTACGTAATATTTGCGCGCAACGATGGTAACAATAATATTAATTTCTTGATCCTTTTTTGTTTTTATTTGTACAAGGTTTACGATAGTTTCATTAATATAATTGCGCGTAATTAACGACATTAAAATGCGATCGATCGATACTCATTGAAGACTGGGTTGTTTAAATTGGAAGTTTCCATAACATTCATCCCTAATCATCTATGCAGATTCGAGATATGTACCGTTATACCGTGTTGCGTGAACAACGAAATAAGCGTAACCCGTATCATCGGTTGACACAGCCAACATAGTTAAGGTAAACCAATTAAGGCAACGAGTTAGTAAAACGATTACCCTTCACGTTTTCTCCGCGTTATAATCGTGTACGATCCGCCTACCATGAGAAAGGTTATTTGGCAATAGACAAAAAATAGTAAAAAGTCATGTAACAACTATAGCAAGAATCCGATATTAACCGGTTAACCGAGTCATTTTTTAAACTAATTTTTTAAACGTAATTTATTTTTAACGGAAATTAAACGTCGCGCAGATAAAAGAACAGCAATTGGTAATTTGTATACTGTTCGTGGATTTCTAGCCATGGAACGTTAAAAACATAGACAGTTAAAATACTATAATAATACGAATCCGACAGACAAGCAACGATAATTTATTGAAAATTGGTAATGAAAAACGAACGGAATTTGCAAGAAAACAACGTTATAAGTTGTTATTTTTAATATTAGACGCTTGCCTATTATTGGGTTGGCTGGCAACTTAGCGATTGTGGATTTTGTCCTTAGGTGGTATTGACAAAATTCGCAATCACATAGATGCCAATCCAATATTTATCGTATGCAAGAAGAACCTTACGATATCTCGAGCGATTTTAATCGAGGTATAGTTGCAAACAACTTTTTTCATTAACTGCTGCAACTGCTATCTTAAAGTATATAAGCACGAGCGGAATATTTGGAAAAGAAGCGAAGAAAGAAACGTTTTGCGTTTGTAACAAAATTGAAGGACGAACATCTTCTAGACAAACTGTCAAGGCGGATATTCATAAATAAAATTGTTCGTTGTATGACTACGGATACGGTGAAGAAAGCTTTCTCGCTTTAGTTAGAGTTTAGACATTCCCACGTCGGATAAATAGATTCGCAAAGCGGAAATAATAGTCTTGCGAGTTCTTCTCGCAAAAAGTACGACGTTGGCTGATAACGAATTAACGAAACTTTACGAGATCTTGTACGTCGTGTAATTGGGAACTTCGTTCGGGTACGAATGAAACTTCTACAGGAGTGACGGGAAGCATAATATCGCCGACAGCCTCAAAATATTTAAAACAGCCACAATGTGATCAAATCGCGAGTTTAAACGAATGATCCGTTAATAAATATCAGACGAAGCAGGGAATTGTTTTGACGGAAAGGTAATAAAAATTGGTTCAAGTTCGTGGAATTTTCCTTCCGATGCCAAAATACCTGATGGAAATATCTACGTTAAATTTTTGAGATTCGAAGCTTAGCGAAAGAAATAATTTGATTCTAACGACAAGTTCTTCGTGTATCATAATCTTTCATAAGCAGATTAAAACGAGTATTATTTAACAAATTGTATATTCGATGATATACATTTGATTTGTATAAATCGGTTTCGTTCGACAACTTAAATTCGAATATACAGGATTCTTTATTTTCGAGAAGATCGCGTTTGAAAATTTACCAAGCGTACTAGAACATGGCTAATTCTGGACCGAAGAGGAGTAAACAATCGACAGGACGCTATTCTACGTGTGAAAATAAACTGAGAATGTGGAACAAAATTTATTCGCAAGACGCTTTGTTTTCAAGAAAAATACATTTTTTTAATTTATCACGTAATGAGCCAAGTTCAAGTATACTTGGTAGGCAAATTTTCAATCTTGGAATCTCTTGAATACGAAGCGTCCTACGAATAAATTTTCCTCTATATTTCCCTACCATTTTCTCTTTTTTCTTTATAATAAATATATTTCGATAAATTTATAATTATCGTTTCTTACTTTTACAGCGTGTCATACGAACGATACATAAACATATCAATCTATAATTTTGTGACGATCTAACAAGTCCACCTGCTATTTGTTTCTATTAAATTTCTATATATACATATTATTTTAAGTTTTCAAATTATTTAATTATGCAAGAGCAAGGTAAAGGATGATCTTGAAAAAAATTAATCGAAAACGTAAGACGGAGCATCCGCGTGCCAATGCTCATTCTTGAGAAAATCGATTTCGAAAATATATTGACTATGCGAAGACTGAATTAAAATTTGGTTGAATAAATTCCATTGCGTACGTACATATACAGAATGCAATTTCCCAAGGGTTTGAGCCGTAATATTTTCGACACTATTCATTATATCGAAAAATGCTTCGGATAAAAGTTTGATGGTTGTAAGGAGGACATATTTAGACGTTGCTAGCTTTTCTATAGGTGGTGGCACAACCATCGTACTAAGGTCAACTTTGTTTCTTCAAATGGAATCACACAGTTCTTAATACATTAATCGATGCAGCTCAAAATTCTCTATAAAATGTTATTTATTAACCTACTTGCGTCGAAAAACCATTAGTTTAGTAAATATTTTAGGTATAAGAGACAAGGAAAGACACAAGACGCTACTTTCGTATTTGTCTTCGTGCTTGTCTTTCGTACGATAAATTTCACTAAATAAAAATTAAGATATCTGTTAAACTAATATTTCTTCGACGTAAGTGAATTAATAATTTTATTAATAATTAATAATTTTTACACGCAGAATTTCAGTTCAGCTTTTATCCGAAACATTTTTCGATATATTTAAAAATATAAAAAATATTTCGTTTCAAACTCTCAAGTAACTCGCCTTGTATATATCGTGTTAGTATGTATATGTTAATATTGCTTTAATTTTTATGCAAGGGAAAATAAGAAAGATAAGTTTGAATCGCTAAAATCGAGAGTTGTCATATCGCACGACTGCTTTAAGATCAAGTTCGAGTTCAATGATCATCGTTTTCTGTTTAATCCACTGTAATTAATCCATCTATCGATACATCATCACATAGGATAGAAACTACTGGAAATCCTAATTTCTAATATTTCTCTCTTTAGTCCAAGATAAAAAATACATCAACAAATACCGTCGACATCTTTAGCTAATTATGCAATAACGACGATGAAATCATTGAATATATTCGTTTAACCGCATCGCAATTATGGTACAGATATCTCACGACATTGCATATACACAGCCCGTACGATGGCCACGGACAAGTTATTTCACGACGCAATACGTTTGTACGACGCTGCGAATGCGTCATTTCGCAACACAATACCGTTCGTACATTCCCACGGACGAGATATTCCCCGCGTCTGTTTTTCCGCAATTAAGCACAGCTCTCGCCCTAATAAACAAACACTTGCTTTTATACGAGACGTTTTTGTCACATTCGGATACGTATTATAATTTATCTCACAAATTTCCTGCCTTTCTATCCATTGTATACGTCAGAGACGAAGATTTCTAGTAGAAACACAATTCCATTGATTTTAACATCCAGATGAAATACGTACGATACACGTATTGCGTAATATTTGTATCATTATGTATGTATCATTATGTTAATACAAATCTATACAATATATTCTTACAGGATTTATCATAATCGACAACGTAACGATCTGCAATGTTTATGAAACTTCGAATCAAAACATCGATAAAAACGGGATCGACGAAGCAGAAAATACGAGTCCCGTCGGATGCAATCCGACAGTTTAAAATCTGTTGTTCTTGATATCCGATCTTACTTTAAAATCGAAGCGTTTGTAAACCGATTAAAATCATAACTGCTTAATTACGATAATCAGGTGAACTCATTGGCCAAGGATCAAGGGTCTAGAATTAATATCGAGCTTAGTTGTTGGGTCACAAATAGGTCGTATACACCCGCTTGATGGCTATTCGACGTGCTTTGACCATAAAGGTTCGCAATACTAGAGTATCTTCAACGAAACGCAGTGTAACGTTGCAGCAGACAATGAGAGGCACCCACGTGAAAACGTACATACTTCATGGCTGCTGTCCCTTTCATTCTCGCTTTCTTCTTAACTGACTAAGAACGAGGAAAGGAAAAAAGACTTGTTCTCGACTTTTCATTTCATCCCTTACGTTACACGAAGGCATTGTCAGCGTCTCTTTGAGATTTTGCTCGGCGCGTTTCTTTCGCGTCGCCTATCGTCGATGCGCGATATTATTCGATATTAACGAAACAACGCCATTAAGACACGTATGGTCTCGCCCTTGTAACGCCACTGTGGCTGGGAAACTATATTACGCGTGATATAAAACGTATTATAGCAACGTGATATAAAGCGATAAAAATTATGTGGTTTATATAGTTTGTATCTTCTACTTCTTTTAAGACAGGGAAATTTATAGCGGCGAGGATTTGTAGAGCGACAAGTAGGTACATACGTTGATTTTTAAAGGCTTGTACAAGATTTTTAAACGGAAATTCAATTTCGTTGGATTCTGTTTAATTGGATTTGAATTTTTAAAAGGTAATGAATTTTCCCGATCGAACTGTTAGTTTAAGCGCGGCCTTTAATTGTATCACGAACATTATTTTACGTTACTCTGCAACGTTTCCTCTATGTAATATATTCGCGATCTTCGCCTTAAGAATTACTCAAATATTTGGTTTTAATACGAAGGATTGTTTTAAAGATCATTTTCACCTCTATAAATATTTATTGTGTAAACCGTGTGTATAATTTGCGTAAAGCTTAAAAGATTTCCAATTTAACATTCGCACGTGAATTAAGACTGTTACTTGGAAAAATCATCGAACTCAAGAACCACACTCTTTCTCGCGTTCAAACTTATCCGCCTGTGCAGTTCGTAAATTCACTTCTTAGGTTTCTAATGAATTTTCAAAATAAACCTTCAACCTATCTATGTATGTATCTATACGATTAAACAAACCGTGGATTTTTATGCATTTCTAAATAATTCGTAGATATTATTCTAAATATCCATGGAACTATCGATTAAAGAATTATTATTCACGAGAATATAAGAAACAAAGTAGTAGTATACTTATAGCATTCTATCTATTCACATTAAATAAGTGACATTTAAGTTAAAAAATTATTTGTATATTATTATTTATACACTTTTGTTTGCATATATCATTATAAAAATTAATGGAATAAACTAATAGGATAACATATTTCTTAAACAAATGGAAAAATGAAAAGTCGATGGATTTTCATTTAACAAGCGTGTATCATTTGTAGCGTTATGACAACTTCGCGATCCATTTGCTCAGCAAGTACTATCTTCAATAACTAAATCGTTTTAAATTAGTTAAATCTTCAGTGTCCTATTTTCCTATTCACTAAACGACATTTTTAATACGAATCAATTCGTTTCGCTAAAGACACTAAAAATTGATTATTAAAATAGAATTATACGTTTTATATATTTTACACTAGTTCTCGTTGTCATATGATTACAATAACCTTAATGAATAAACGATCCTAAACAGTAACAGCATAAACGAGCTTATCTCAAGTATATCAATATTATACCAATATGTAGAAGTTTATATTTCCAAAATACCTGTCTTTAAAAGTAAAATAATAGCAAACAAGGCAGTAAATAAAGTAAACGATCGTATTGCTCAACAGTCTTAACAAATAAAGCAACGATGCTAAAAGTAACAAAAATTGCTCCATAGCATATGTCCTCACAATTAAATTACGAATTAAAAAGGAGAATAGGAGTAAAATTAACAAATCGAATGTAAGCAAATGAAAGAATCATTCTGTATTATGTTTCCCTCGCTAGTGGCGGGATATTCAAACTTTTAATAATGATAGCGTCTCTTCAATCAAGAAATCACGCATCCAAAAACTTTTACCTCGTAATAACGGTATTATTATACCATCGAATAAGTAAAAAATTAACACTCACCATGAAACCGGTATAAGTAACGAAGATTTACAGCTTTGGCCTTTGCGAGACAATATGCCCTACTGCGCAGTTATAGGCGTAGATTGTACACCCGAATTGTCCCGTTTGTCGATGGATATTACCTGCAACAACTTCCGTGATACATTTCTTGCGCTACGCGAATAGATGCACCTGTTTGCGTGCCGCTTAATATCGCGTACGCACGAAACAGCTCGAGAATTATCCACGAATTCTACGAATTCGCAGTTACTAATCGCTTACCAAACGTCGATTATATCGTTAGCGCTTGAAAAGACATTCGAATGTAATTATTGCAAAAGATAAAGGAGCTTTGTAAAATAGACAATCCAATTCCTATCGCGTTCACAGTCGAAGCGGTACTGTGAGGCTCGTTGCGACCCGGCGTCCCTTTATACGATCGACCCCCGAGCTCAATAGCCAATCAGCGTTACGCATTCTCCAACGTTCAAAATCCTTCCGTTGGATCCACGGACGGCCGATGTCAGTTATGTGAGGGGGTGGAAAGCACTTTTGGCGGTATCACGTGTTGCTTCGCTGTAAACATGGACGATCTGGATTTGATTCAATTATCCAAAGCGAGAGAAACGGTGTTTGAGTGGTGGCGCGAAAATTACCGATTTCGTTGCGCATATTGACAAAGTTATGGCGAGGGATCTGTATGGTATGTACTATGTAGCTTTTCTCGCGGACTATGTTTCTTTATATTGTATATCGAAGTACGCACCTAACGTTTCAAGAGAAGCTTTGCATGCCTTGTATAACTTGAACTGTAGTTTAGATTTACAACTTTACTTTAGTCTTTATGTTTTCTTACTTTTCAAGAGGTAATCTGCGATACTTGTAAATAGATACTACATATATATGTACGTTAACTTGTAATGTGTAATATTCCTGTTTGGTTAGGTCTACATTTTCTAATGTGACAAATATCTGTATGGTGGCCATCTTGTACAAGTAAACTGATATTATTAGCGTAATTTTACAAATTACAAGTCATAAATTATTCCTTTTTCCAAACAAGGAAATATACGAGAAAAAATAGATCAGATTCTTACGATTATTTTTGTGAAGTTTTGTAATATACGAATTAGCATTTTTTTTTTCTTTTTTTTTGCATTTGAAAAAATCATGTATTCAAGTATTCATGAGAAAGGGGAGACAGAAAAGAAATGCAAAGATGGAAAGTTTCGAATATGTAAAACGTAGTGAAATCCGTAAATGATTTCATAACTGCTCTTGAACATTTCTTACAAACAAACGAGTCATCTCATAGTTTCCTACAGGAGAAGTACATATTCATCAGAAAAAATTCCATTGATGCTGTCTATGAATGCTTATGCATCCAGCGAAGTCTGTGATTATTTTCTTTATCTGGAAACATACGTTATAGTTTTGAAGGTTATTTTTACATTATTTGTTCACAATCGTTATAAAAAGACCGGAAATGTATTCAGGTCACGCACATGCTTTACTGCTTTATACGTACCATCGATGTTAAAAAACAACTCGTATCGAAAGGATTAATATAATTTTTATTTAAATTTTTTATTTCGTATTTATAGACGAAAACTGTGTTGTGTTGTTTGTCCGCAAATATGTAAAACGATTCCATTATATTATAAAGTTCTGAAAATCGATAGTTTTCGTTATACATTTCGTTAGTTAAAATAGTTAAATGACTTTCCAGAAACAAATCATGCTTCATGGACATTTTGAGCTTAATTAGCGTAAAAGTTAAACCTTGTTCTGTAATTAGTTAAGTTACATGAAATTAAATGGATTTCAAGTAGCTGGTATGTAAATGATACTTAAACTAACATGTAATGCTTAAGTCGTAAAATAAATATACATATAAAATCAGTTAAATTTAGGGAATCAATATCGATAAACGCGAAACTATAAATAACATCTTTAAGTCAAAGATTATTTGAAAGAATTTCAATTTCACTTCAAACTTGAAAGGATATTTCAGATCAAGTAAATAACAAATTTATACCGGTATAGTGATCTCATGTTTCTTGAATTCAAACAATTTGTGTAATCGGTACGAGAATGTATGCAATATGGGATATTAAAGAAAATCGCATTAGGCATTATTGCACCATGTACGTCATAAATCGTCGATGAAAGCTCTGAAGTGGACAAAAAAGTTTATAGCTTCGATAAATAAACTGTTCTTTGTAAATGATAGGTTAAAAAGTAGGTAATCAGCATTAATATCAATAGGATATTCCATCGAATAATTTTAAGAATCTTTGTATTATAACATATCCTTTAGATAAAAGATAATTGTTAGTTTTATAACGAAGAATCCACAAGTGTTTCCACAGTAACAAAGTAATTAACGTTTCCTTAAGGGACTAATTCTTGTTACAGATTTCTTTCACCTTCATCTTTGAAACTATTCATAAATTATATTTATATCTTTCAAAAAATCACATCCTAATCCTTAATAATGCTCACAGTTTTGTAGTATTTAATATCTTTTGATTTATTCGAGATTTCTTCAAATCTAATACAGAATTCAAAATGTTTCACGTATTTATTATAGTCTATAGATTATGCTTACAGACTTGGTTCATGTATGTATGTATGTGTATTATACATTATTGTATTTAAGAATTTATATGATCGTCCCATGAAATACCTCTAGTCTGTAGGAAACAGTCTGTTGCTACTATGGTTTAGATGAAAGAATATTATGACATGTCGTTTAACTGTATGATACCATCTATTAATGTACCAACGATGACTTTAATGACAGTCTAATAGATATTGCGCTACAACTTTGATCGACGTGACTTATTTCTATGATGCACTTCGACAAGCTGATTTCAGCCAAATCAAGTCAAACGAAGTTTCTTATATTTAATATTCATATAAACTTACTATGCATGTACGTAGTTTGTTTCAATAGCATCTACGTACTTTAAGAAACTAGTTGATGACGTTGTTTCAATAACACAATCATAGTGGTTTTTAGAATAATCATGATTCGAACGCAGACTATTAGGGGATGATATGTTTTAAGAACAAAAATTATAGTTTTCCCTTCTAAAACATGAGATTGAGATTGAAATAATTTTGAAAGAAGAGCCAAATAATTTTAATTCTTTAACCATTTAACTCTACCTTAATAACAAAATACAAGAACGTGTTAAGTATACATTATTACTAATTTAATTATTTATATCACTAATAAACAATATTCTTAATTCGCAATTCTTATATCATTGAACTATACTATTAATGAAATGATTTTATATAACTTGCAATTCAATGGAATAAAAACATGAATGAAATATTTAAACATACCTACGTACATAGATTTCCAATAATTTTACGTAACTTTATGGATTAACACGTTACAATATATTTTGCATATATATACGGTATATATCTGTTACATTTATCAAAAATGATTCTTGTTCAATTACATTCGCCACTTATATCGCGGAAGCGTAAAATTATTTCAAACAATATGAAAATAATTTATCGTGAAAAATATTTTACGTATTGTTTCTCGTTTTTATCGTAAATTAAGCACGTTCCCATTTCTTGCCATAAGAAATAATGGATAATCGATAACAACAGCGTAACGAAAGTAAAAATTATTGTTCATTCACGTTTTGAACGTAATTTTATCAGCTGTACTTTTTCAGCTACTTTGATTTTACTTAATTTCAAAGAACATATTTAAATAATAGCTGGCTTAACGTATGAAATATAACGTCGAAACATTACCGCGACTGTCTTGAACAGATTTCCGCCTGTAGATGACTTTAAACGTTTCCGTATCTCGTAATTTGCGAGAAACGAATCTCAACATTTCTACGAGACCTTGCTCTGTCCATCTTGCAGTTCCTTCCTTGATTGACTTTCAAATTTCCCCCTGGATTCTAGGCTGTTTCTGTCATATAGAGTGAAGAGTTCGCTGGCCCTCGAAGCAAAGAGACAAGCAAAAAGAAAGTCTGCCTTTGCGGTTGGAAGTAAGCATAATTTACGATACGATGATCTAATCCCTTCATCACGCTTGGAATATACATGGTTGCCTGTAAAAGGACGCAGTTTTATATTCAGCAAGTTGCAAAGAAAAGATCTATGTCATTTTGTGATCTTATAGTACTCACTCGAGAGAAAAGGAAATTTTAATCAACGTTATATAATATTTGAAATCCAATTGCTGGGTCAAGAAGAAGAGAAAAATATCCTTCGCCATTGATAAGAAATATTTCATTTGACTTTCTGTTTTAATATACTGCGGGCACGAGAAAATATTTGCGCGTGTCCATATTTTCCAATGAACCGTTTTCCTATCAGCTTTTATATTTCAAATCAAATCCTTATAATCGTATGAAAGTACCAGTAAATAATACCAAGTTTAATACATGTATCATGTATTTATATTCATATTATTTAAATACCTTTCGTAGTCACTGTATAACTGCCATCTGTGGATAATACATAATTCTCTATTTATTCCTTCTGTAGCCGATATTGCACGACATGCATTATTTATTGATTTGTACGTGTGTCCACAATAGGTAGATTTCTCTCTATGTGTATTCATAAAAAAAAATTCGTTGAATTCAAATCAGATGATGGAGGAGATTATTTTATTGGACACGTTTATTCTATCTATTCTATCGAGGGTTCGATTTAAACGTTCGATTTAAATGTTAAATAAAAAGTACGGTATATCAAATAAATAGGATTAATTTTTGGATCTACGCTTATCAGATATTTTATACTTCTCTCATTAAACATGTACTACAAATTTACGAAGTTTTAGATTACTTCCTTGTAACATTCTCTCTCTCTCTCTCTCTATATATATATATATATATTTATATATATATATAAATATACAAATATGTACATATATGTAAGATCGCAATCCGGGGATAATTCAGGGATCTATTCTGTAGTCTGAAAATCGAGTTTTTATTATGGAGTAAATAATAAAATAGAAAAATAAACAACAATTAATATGCGTCTATAACAATAAATAACAATAATTATATAAACGGGAAATAAGAAGTCTTTAGTACAATGTTTACCTGAAAATCGAGAATCGATTATCAACGTCCTGAGCTACCGATCTTTCTTCTTCAGTCTTTAAAATTTTAAATAACTATTCTGTAACCTTGTCTGTCTCTAATGTAACTCTCTGTCCGTCCGTTCGCGAAAAATTTGCTTCTTAAAATGGTCGTCCATAAAACAAAAGAAGGTCTGTCCGTGAAACACAGCCTGTCGTGCTACCCGTAAAACAAAAAGAATCCCTATCCTACATGAACTCTAGGGAGTTTACACCGCCCCTCGAATGGGGAGTGGAACAGATTCCCTTCAGATCTCCGATTACCGTTATCCACTTCATATATGGAGTTTGAAATCCTTCTTAGAATTATGAAAGGTCCTTTCCTAATTTCTTCCAGCTTATTTCTATTCATTTTTTTTCCGTTATGGGTGAAGACCATATCACCGATTTTAAATTCGTGTTCTCTTCTTTTTTTATTTGTTGATTTGTTTGTTGATTTCGAAATTTCTTGTTGAGTTTTTGAATGCTTCTTCTCTGTCTCTTTTTAGGTTTATCTTATTCTCCATTATTTCCTTAGGGACTATGATTTCAATCATTTTTCCATTCAGTAAATGATTTGGGGCAAACCCCGTTACACTGTGTCTGGTGTTATTGTTCTTATCTTATTGTTCTTATCTTCTATGCTTTCTTCTGTGATTTTTGTCCAGTTTCTCTTATTTTTGTCTGAATTACATCTGATCCTGTTTACTAATGTTTGATTTACCCTTTTGTTCAGTCCATTGGAGGATGGGCAGTCTGTCGAGGTGAAAATTAATTTAATGTTCCTTTTCCTCCTATACTCTTGAATTTCTTTGGATGTCATTACTGGGTATCGGTCTGCAAGGATAATTTTTATGGAATCAGTTTCTCCTGTCGAGTCTATAAGTTTTATGATATCTTCTGTGTGTTGTGTTTTAGATGTGGACATAAAAACAGCCCTTGAAAAATGATTGATGAGTATGTGCATGTATTTCTTTGGTGAGTTGTTATTGGGTGAAATTGACCTGGGAAATTCAGTGCTTCATAAATCACACAAGGTTGTTTCTTGGGCGGTGGCTCTGGCTTTCTGTCCAATCTTGTGTTACTCCCTTGTGTTTTTCTTCCCTTCGTCTGATATTGCCCCAAGAATCCTATTAAGCCATTTGTTGATTGTACTGTTTCTTATTGATTTTATCTTGAATGTGTATGGGTAACCCAATAACAATTAGATTTATCCCTGTCTCTTCAGAAGTCTTCCTCCTTACTTCCAATATTAATCATTCCTTTTTTATGGCATATTCAGTGAATGAACCTGAAATGTATTTAAAGTTATAAGCGTATCGTACTGCAGACCAACCTTTATTGCCAGAAGCTTTTTGAACTGCCACCTTCCAATTTTCCCAGTTGTATTCTTCATCCTTCAGCAGATTTGTCTGGTACCATTCTGATGCTGTTTTTCCCAAATATTTCTTCAAATTCTTGATCCTTTTTTCATCAGTTTGGATTTCGTATTCGGTTTCATACTCATATTAGAGTATGGAAGGGATGCATATGTGAAATATGAATATTTCATACTCCAATCTGTGGTTTTTTGCGTTCCATCAAATTGTTTTATGACAAAGTATGTGCCTTCTCTCTCATGCATGTTTTGTTTCTGGAAGATCTCTAATAATGTTTCTGTTTGAAGATTGGGCTTTTCGATTTCGGTCTTTATTTTCCTTGTGGGGATGATCTCCGATTCTTCTAAGTAAATATCTCGAAACACGAAGTTTAAACTTGTACCGATGTATGACGCTGCCGTTGCGTCATCCATCGTGAGTGCAATGTTTCTGTAATGGCTTACCTTGGTTAAGTTGTTTGCGGCTTTCTTCACTATCGATAAACTGAATAACCGCGGATGATGATCTCTTGCTTGATATTCTGGAGGAAAGACATCACATACTTCATCTTCTGGTTTTCTTATGGATTCTTATGCATTCTATTTTCTCCCCCCCCCCCTTGCGTTCTCGTTCATGGCGATACGTAGCTTCACTTCTAACGGCATGGCGTAGTGAAAATCGATTTGTAAAATCGTAATTTGGTGATAATTCAGGGATCGATTCTGTAGTCTGAAAATCGAGTTTTTATTATGAAGTAAATAATAAAATACAAAAATAAACAACAATTAATATGCGTTTATAACAATAAATAACAATAATTATATAAACGGGAAATAACAAGTCTTTAGTACAATGTTTACCTGAAAATTGAGAATCGATTTTCAACGTCCTGAGCTACCGATCTTTCTTCTTCAGTCTTTAAAATCTTAAATAACTATTCCGTAACCTTGTTTGTCTCTAATGTAACTCTCTGTCCGTCCGTTCGGGAAAAACGTGCTTAAAATGGTCGTCCGTAAAACAAGGGAAGATCGGTCTGTCCATGAAACACAGCCTGTCGTGCTACCCGCGAAACAAAAAGAATCCCTATCCTACATGAAATCTAGGGAGCTTGCATATATATATGTATCCTTTTAAAATTCTAAAAAATTATACAGATTTATAAAAATATAGTTAAAGACTTTGTAATATAGCGGTTTTTAAATACATATATATAGTTTTTAAATAAATGTTAAATTTCTTCCGACTATTCGTATCACATTACGATTATGCTCTTTTAGTTCTATAGCTTACGAAGTTAGTTTAGAAGTCGAGGCTTACCTCACAGGCTTACACAAAAGTATTGGTTGAAGTTTTCCTATCAAAAAAAAAAAAGTAAAAAAAAAAGGAAAAAGTTGTAATCGCTTTAATCCGCAGGTTGTAGTTAACACGTTTGTGTTTCGATTTAAAAGTTAATTCAATTAATCCATAATATCGAAATGTTGCTAACTGTTATTTTATATTTTTTTTTATATTATTTGATATTTAATCGTTTGATGAATACCATAGATATCTGATATTTAATCATTTAGATGAATTTCATAGATATGTAATATTTCATCGTTAGATGCGTTCCATCACAATTTAATATTCATCTGCCCACGTTCTCTAAGGGAAGATTTCATATAAACTAATATTCATAACGTTTTAAGACATTTATAAAATAATTACGTAACACTTTATGTTAATTTGTAAGTTGTAATCGCTTTAATCCGCAGGTTGTAGTTAACACGTTTGTGTTTCGATTTAAAAGTTAATTCAATTAATCCATAATATCGAAATGTTGCTAACTGTTATTTTATATTTATTTTATATTATTTGATATTCAATCGTTTGATGAATACCATAGATATCTGATATTTAATCATTTAGATGAATTTCATAGATATGTAATATTTCATCGTTAGATGCGTTCCATCAAAGTTTAATATTCATCTGCCCACGTTCTCTAAGGGAAGATTTCATATAAAATAATTTTCATAACGTTTTAAGACATTTATAAAATGATTACGTAACACTTTATGTTAATTTGGAAATTTAAATAAATTAGAGAATTATCAACACCATTCGTTGTTATAACGATGCTTAATAACTCGGAATACAAACAGCTTTCAAGTAATCGGATAAAATTTATTATGCTGCTAAAGTAAAAGTATGATTTATACAAGGTAAAATCTTCTTTGTAAGTAGTGTGATGCTCGTAATGTCAGGCACACGAAGTATACGCGCATATTATATCACGTAATTTCAGCTTTATTCCATCTGTTAATCGCTTGGTTTGAAGAAGCCGTAAGTAACAAGCGAAGCCATGGCGTAAAATAGTTTTATTAAACTTGTAAACAGATATAAGAAATATAGTCGTAGTATCCAACTGCAAGTTCAAATGCGAAAAATAACGTTCGGGAAAATTTGTGACATGGTGAGAAATTTTATACTCATATCCTAAATTGATAACATATATATTATTTGTAGAAAATTATATTTATTTGTATATATGTAAACATAATATCTATTAATGAAAAAGTTAATTAAGAAATATTCTATTATTATTACTATTCGTATCTATTATTTTTCATTTAATAAAAAACTAGTGTACACCAACTCATGTTCATTCTACTGATCTTATTTTTACGGTTCGAAATATATATCGAATTTCGATTTTCCATCGTGTTTCACTTATGATTCATAAATATTAATTAGCATGCGATTAATTGGTGTTATAATTCAGAATGTTCGATATTCATTTACATTTATATTACTTTCACGTTATAGTTAAATATTTAACGTTGGTTAAATATTTTATTATTTGAAAGACTTGTGGCTATACTTCATATGCGACAAAAATTGAGAATTATTCACGTTTTTTAATTTAACGATCCTACTTTTATTTCAATTAAATCTCGATTCTTAAACTTTCATTTATTCGCGTCAAAATTAAATCCTAAGCTTCAATCCTACGCTTCCCTATGTAAAAACCTTTTAATCCTTATTTTTCGAATAGTTTGCGAAAATTGATCTTCGCGCAAGAATTAACGCCACTCAAGTACTAATTGATTCCATCTCCAGAGCGCTTAAGTGACATTCGATTGTCGCTTGAGTAGTTCTTATCCTCGCTGTAAAATACGACAGAATTTCGATTCCTCGATCATTAATTACATTATGAGACTACTTTCTCACGCTTTTCCATTCCACGCCGTGATTCCGCTCGCCTAACTACTCTTTCGTTATAGCGCCGATCAGACTTTCAACAAGGTCACGATTAATCTCGATAATGAAATTTCCATCACTATCGCAATAAAAAAGATTATTCTACGTTAAGCTATATCTTCTTTTTTTAATTGACAGAATGCATCAATACGTTGATCGCCACGTGAAATTTATAGATTTTGGCCAATAGATCGAATAGAAACACAGAGTGTGATTCTACGTGAAAAATAAGAAAGATAGGAAAAACACCTGGTATGATTTATTACAATTAATTTTTTTTCATCCGAGGATCGAAATTGAGGATTTAACCGGTGTACTTAAATTTTTACAAATTTTATTCCACATTTTCCACTCGGTTTTTCACGTAGAATCAGTAATTGCTCGCTTTTGCCGCAATATTTTTCAGCCCATTTACATTATTAAAAGAAACGTTTTACTTTTCCAAGGTATATTGTATTACATTCGCGCACTCTTCTCCGACAACGTTACCTAATTCCTTCATATCGTCGGAAATTTCTTGGTCCGTGAGATTTAGCCTATTTTAGCGATCCTGGAAAATTCAATGAATAACAGTCGATTCGATCGATTCGCCAACTGGAAGTTACATAAGTCCGTCGATTTTTATTTCCACGAACTGTTAGAATAGGATAAAATTTTGTTGCCATAAATTGTATTTAACGCGGAGTTATCAACCACGAGCTATTGTATAAAGCTTATTACTTATTGTATAGAACTTTTACTATATCGTAGATCAATAACGTACTAAAATTATGAAAAATAATTTCACGTGGCTGAGATACGACGGAGATTCGGAAGATTTTGGAGATTTATGCTCGTAATATTAAGACTTATGTACGCGACTCGAATATTAATGTATTCTCCTTCAATATCCTTAATCCCTTCGATATGACGTATAAAATTTACAAATTGCCATTTTAACACAATTCAAATATAGTTCACGTGGACTACACGCGAACGATGTGGTTTCGAATTTATTAACTAAGCGTTATACGTTCCTCAATGTGGACATTACTTATGTACATGGAATGTACGATTATAGTTAGAAACGTGGCTGAAAATACAGATTTGTTAATGGTATAAGTTACAGTTGCACAATGATGAGTCATAGCAGAAGAGATTACCATAACTTCGAATATAACTTTTATCGTTACAATTATATGTTAACGTTGTATTTGCATCTGACAGTTTGTTGAATTGCGTAATATCACGAAGATGGCGAACTAAGTTTAACTTGGTTTAAGAATATAAATTTAACGATAAGTAAAATCTACCAGTTTCTTCCCTTTTTTCTTCTTTTTTTCTTTTTATTTTGCTTATTTCCTTATTTCGTGAGTTTCGTATAATTCCTATCTATCCAGGAATAATTTAAATGTAGAAAACAATTCAACGAAATGAGAAATTTAATATATCAATTAATAAGTATTATATTTGTTTGGAATGTTATTTCTGCAAAATTGTTTAGAATTGTTCTTTGGATATTTAATAATACGTATCTTGTAAGTTAACGAAGATACTCGCGATTTGTTGTTTTTTTTTTTTTTTTTTTTTTTTTTTTATTTATTAATGTAACTTTTACATACTGCTGTGTCCGCTAAAATAAATTCAGATATTATGGAGGTTTCAAATACGTAACGACAAGAAGATATTGTGCCTGGAAAATAGTAGTAAATGTTGAATATGTCGATGTTAAAACGTCTTTAATATATTCGGTATAAATATATCGAATTTAATTTATTTTCAAATTACATTATTATTTAATGCTCGCGATTAACAACCATTTCCAATTACATATTTAATGATGCATCTATTATCAGAACTTATTAAAACATCGCATCTCATCGAAGATCACGTTATTCTGTGATTGTTTCGTACTCGCTACGTTTTATGTACGTACACGTAATGAGAATTAAAATTTATCGAAGGAGGAGCTGCGGTCTGCGAATAATTTTTTAACAAAAGCGAAAAAAAGAATCGTGTTAAATCTAACTAAGTATCTCTGTCTGTTGTTACAAATATTAGGTTAAAATTGTGTACGAGACGAATAAATCGTAGAGAAATAGGGAATCGAAGAGGCAATTATGGCATAGAAATTAACAGGAAAAAATAATCTTATCTGTTAATTTTTATAGGATAGTTTGCTTTTTAATTTTTATCTATAGGCATAAGAGTAACCATTAGAAATACTTATAGAAATTTAATGGAATTTTCTGTTAAAATTACATCTACCTTGATTGAAGGAAATTTTAATTAATTTCATTCTTAAAACTCAACGAATCAAAGTAAATGCTTAACATTCGTCATACATTAATTGAATTCGCTAAAATTGATGTACCAAATACATTTCACCATGATGAAAATGTTTTAACGTTTGCATCGATATAATAGCGTTTGTACTGGTGTATTTATCGATGATATGTTTACTTGAAATACGTGAAAACAAAGTATAGCTACAACAGGCTGTTTAAAAACAGAATATAAATTATTGAACGTACTTTCGTACTGTGACGATAAATCGTGGGGATTGTTAATGAATTATTATGCACTCGGTAATAAAATACGCTTGCAAAATACAACATCTTTTTGCATGGAAGCTTTGATATTAATATTAAATATGCAAACAGGATATACAGCGTGATGAAGGCTATTCATTTAGTTTGCTTATTACTTTATAGAATGTTATAAACGTTAACTTCACATAGTTTAAGAAAATTATCACGGAATGCACGTCACGTTGCACATGGAACATTTGCGGTGACATTTCAAAGGCTGATTAACAGAATGTTATTATTGTGCCGTAGAGAAATACGATTAGTGCGCGGAATTTACTCGAAACTATAGTAGAAAAATGGTAATACGGCGTTTATTTAATTAGAATTTCATTTTACGTTTTAATCATTCTTAAGCAACCTTCCTCTTCTATATTTGTAAAAGAGGAAACGAACACCTCGCTTTTTTTCTTCTGGTAACTTCAATTTTGTAATTTTGCTAATAACTTAACGTTATAATAACTAAGATTAATATATTGTGTAATAAAAATCCGTAATTCTTTCGAAGATTGACGTTATGTAAGGGTAAAGCTGTAAGTAAACGTTGGTTTATACATAATACAATGATATGAACGTTAATGGTATAGCAAACGTTTATTAAAGTAATAACGCAAATAATAAATGAAATATTTCCTTAAAAATGAAAGTATGTTGATCGAATGCAGTTGATTGTTACGTTTGACAGCCTATAAAATTTTTCTGAGAATCGTGTTAAATAATGAACGTAAAAAATATTACTTTTTGCATAATTTATCATTAAACATGTTTGTTTAATAGAGCGAGTAAAACAGTCCCGGAAGGATTTGAGTTCTCATCGGCCCTTTTTTCCCAGAAATTACGCTCTTGGTGCAACAATTTCAACAATTTTCAGCAGTTGCCAAAATTATTTTAATACAACTTTCAGCTAAAAAATTGTAAGAAATTGTTAGAATTTAATATTAGGAAAAAACGTAATATCGATGTTAAAAGAATTTATAAAGCGACACAGAAAGGACTTATTAATTTCTCGAAAGCAATTGAAAAGAAAAGCATGTTTCTCTTTTTGGGATGCTTTTAAAGTCAGGTGTTCCATATTAAGTGCAATTAACTAGCAAATATTTATATTTGCGCAGTTCCTTCATTTTGAAATATTCGCAAAATTTGCTGCATATTTCGTGTTCGTTCCATCTTCCGAAATGAAAATAAAAATTTTTATTCAATGTCTGAATATATTTCATTATATTCTATCTTTCTCATGATTGAAAGTTTCTTCTTATATCTTCTTATATCGTAGCAAATACACAAAGATATTCAATTTTGTACGATAAAACAATTTTTACTGTAACATCGTCATTTCACTATTTTATATTTCACTATTTGGAGAAATATTATACTTCAGGTAGTATACATAAAGATGAGACTTTGAAAATATAATTCCAACGAACGTTAATTTAATATTAATAGTTTTCACAACTAACAGTTTAATCCTACGCTCGGTATTTTACCGACGGTAGTTGGTAAGAGAATATTTCTTTTTAAAAAAATTCGTCTCCCTCATGGCTATGTTAAAGAGAATCAATTAATCATTCAACTGCTTCATCATGCTTAATGTGAAAATGGCAGAAAAGTTATAAATACCTGCTATCAATCTTTATACACGTAACAATTGATTTAAATAATTAACTGCATTATATCCAATTATAAATTGCAGAGTACTGATTAATTGCGAAGCGATCATCTGCTATCGCCAAGATATTAAATGAATTAATATCCTCTGTATCGATCAGTAATTTCATTCTCTGTATCTATATGGTGTTTCCTATTAATAAGTTCGCAATTTCACAACTTCCTAAATACGATATTGATATTATATAATCCTACTAGAAACGAAGTACTTTTAATACTATCCAGATAAATGATTATACACTTTACAAAAGTATCTTTGGTCTGAAAAATCTGCAAATAATCCTTGAATACGTATTCGAGGTAAAATACTCTCGATGTGTATTTTACTCTTCTTTTCTTTTCTTTATTTATTTGTCAAAAAACAAATATATCATTACGTGAAAGTACTCGATACGATATTTAGAGCATTTCGAAGTTATCTCTTGGGAGGTTGCAATTCAGAATCCCAAACATAGTTGCAGTAAATCCACGAACAATATACTTAGGCAGAGCTCTCAAATGAAAGCAATAACATTTGTCCCTTGTAGAACTGGAATCGATTTCTCTGCGGCTATTCACCCCTATAAAACATGCAACTGCGGCAGTCTGTTGTGAAATGGTCGATGGGGAATTTGTGATTTCAATTTACGATCAATCGTCCGTTATACTTCACGTCGCTAATGCGATAAATTTACGAAGATGTGCAGAAACGGAAAATAGAAAGCGATAAGTTTTATTGCAACGATTAAGCTGCAATTTCCTATAAGTACGCGGAACGCCAAAAGTAAGAAATATAAAAGGCAAATGCTTGCAAGAGAAATGCTTTTCGCAAAAACAAGATATAATAATAATAATATACGTATGTTCGTGCAGTTTGCTACTTTCACGAATACGACTGAATAAACCGAAACGGATAGAGATTTATTTCATCCTCTACGTTTCCTAAACGTTTCATGGACTTTTGCATTTTTAAAATTCCCACAAATGCACGAACATCCGCGATCTAATAATCTAACGATGAGTCCGCTATTTCGGAAGATATTTCTATATTTTGGGTAAATCGTTGCTTTGTAATATTTGACATAAGAGATGCTCGTTAACGAACGCGTAACGTCAGATATCCACGTTTACCGCGACTCTTTCAGGAGAAGAACTTTGCAGCTAGGAGAGTTTTAAGGAACTTTTAATTTAGAAGAATTTTAAAGAACGACCGTAACATGTATATCCCGACGCAAATGTCGTTCCTGATAGGAGAATCACACAGTCGAGTTCAGCAATCGAATCGATGTTCAACAGATGCGAGGGCAGAAGCAGACGAAGAATAAAGAGAGAATAAACACGCGCTCGTTAAATCAGCGCAACGAGTAAAGTAGATCTAGCCATTATTCCGTTCTGAAAAGGAAGACGAATGGAAGAGGAAAGGAAGGTTCAAAAGAGCATCGTTCGCTTTGATTATTGACACACGCTCACGCTAATAACGGTCATTGAAAGGCGAACGGAGAATGAGAATTATTGAAACTTGGAAATATCGAAAGCTTGAAGCTTCGCTAATTAAGAGAAGTCAACTGTCATAAACGTCGATGAAGATCCTATCGACGGAAAGTTAGGAAATTTAATCTTTTCCCTTTACGTTTGACTCGAACGCAAACAGTTCGATCTGTTTCTCGTTTAAGGAACGACCTAACGAGTATACAGAGTCTTTCGCGTACATTACTCGTCAGAAGTTTCGAGTCATTGCGCGTTTCATCAAATTTTGCAGAATTTAAAGAATCGAAGACTTCGCTTTGATAAATTTTTAATTAAAGAAACGTATAGTCGAGTGCAGGCGATTATTGCTGATAACTGTAACATTTATTTTAGTAACGAAATTGACAGGAGATTTGGCATAGATAATACAGGAAAAGTATTTTAAGCTTTCCGTATACGAGGGAGAAAAAATTTAATTATTTATATCGTAAAGTGGCGTCAGGGAAAACCGGTGTCTTATTTCATGAATCTGAGTCTTCTATCGAGTAAACGTTCCTCTTTAATAAAATCTATAACGTGTTAGAACGATACAACAATTTTAGTTATTCCGTAGAGTATTACGACAACAGTCTTAGACCATTTGCATGATGATCAGGATCGCATGGTCAAGCAGAGAAGTAAGTGTCACAGCGTAAAAGAAAAATAGTATCGGTGCATGACGTAGGGATGATGTACGGTGGTAAAGCGAAAGCTGAAGGACATTCGAATAAAAAGAAATAATAAAAAGAAAATAGTTATCGGTTATACAATGTGAACAAAATTACGTACGTGTTTAGAGCAACGACGTTGCCTACTACAGTTGTACGGTAACGAGCCTTTAGAATTTAAAGCCTGGATATTACTCTCGCGATGCTCGTCGATTATACGATGGACATTTTTCTAATAGTTTACAGTAAAAATATTCCTACGTCCAATAGATTGAATTTCAAGTTGAAAAACAATATTAGAAAAGATTGAAAACTTCACGATTCCTAGGATTACGTGTAACATTGCGTCTGCGGAGCCAGAAAATTGATCCACGGATTGGTCTCAAAGGAAAGTTATTTATAAGTCAAAGAGTATCGTATTGCATCGTTCTTTCTTTATTCGAAGCACTCGGGAACGTTAGCTGTAAACATTTCCATTGTATCGCGATCAACGAAGAATGATTCGTTTCGTAACTATAATCGCATTTTCATCCATAATGGACAAGACGAAACAAAGCGAAAGGAAAGTTGTACGTTCTCAATTACTCCTATACGGAACAAAGATCAGAAGTTATAAGTTATAGTCATAAGGGGCGACTTAATTGAACATTACCAATACACTTGACATCACGCGTTGCTCGAGAGCGAAGTTACGCGGATGTTTATATCGTCTGGGAGTCCCAGAGCAGCAGTTAAGGGTTAATATCGAGAGCGCAGCGATGGTAAACGTTATAATAATACAAAGTTCCGATATTCTCTAACTCTAACCATTCTACAAATTTCATCTTTAAACGGTATCGTGATCTGGTCCTGGTTTAACCAATTGGCCGTTTTCCACTAGTATACTCGTCACGAAGAGATGGCAGTATTTTACGTTACGACGAGCCCCGTCAGTACTAAATTGAAAAATAAAACAGTCGTTTCGTAACAACTTAATTCTGTATTATAACAGTCACCCGTACTCCGTGTTCGACGAGTATACTCGCCATCGCTTACTGTTCGCGACACACTTTTAGGTACACGCTTTTCAAAGAGGTCGCAACGGCTAACTGCTAAACTTTTTTATTCTGACATTGAAATTTAACAAGAATAAATCAATATCAGCGGCAATTTCAGTTCTATCCTTGGCACGTAAATACAATATAATTTACCTTTAACGAAAATGAATGCAATTATTCGTAATTATTCGCGATACTATTTACTTATATATTTTTCTATGTTGTCTTACGTATCTGTTATTTGTAATAGATGAGATCGAACGAGAAATATTAGAGGATCAGCAGCAGGGTTAATTTATCAGTGTAAAAATATGCGCAAACTTCCACGATCCAGTTATAACACGCGATATAATTCGCTATTTGCTTAGCTCGCTTCGCCAACTAGAAGCCTCGCTAGCTTTGTCCATGAGGATCTATTAAGATTATCATTTTAATTACACGTTGGTTGATCGAACGGCCAACGAGAAACGCGGCCGACAATTTTGATTAAATAGCCGTTAGCGTTACCGAGAACACGGCCCGTGTAAAACAATTTCGCCAGACAATTTTAGTTATCGAATTTGTTCGGCGAGACGCGCAAACAAACAAACCGCAAACAAACCGGCTTTCACCTCGTCAAAGGCTACGTTTCACGCGAAACTCGCGCCAGTTACAGCGTTAACTTGCTTTGTAGTATTCATGGTGAAATCGCCAATTCATTTCCACCGTCTAACGAGAAAGACGAAACGGACGTATTCTCGGTGAACGCTTCCCTTTCGCGTCTCTGCCGTTCTTCGAATCGCTCTGCTTCAACGCAGTACAACCAGCCAGCTCTCTCGTTCGACAGCTGACAAATTGCCTGCGTAACTTGTTTGCCGCGACCGCGAGAACTATGTTTTAAGTCGAATGATCGTCAGATGTTACGAACAATTGGAAATTATCTTCATTTCCCATATCGCTGGCCGATGCTCACGATCTGTTCAGTTTGGAAAACACGGAACAGCTCGCTGGACGATTAGTTTGAATTTTACGGAATCGCGTTTGAGGTGGAATATGCCGAGATCGTAGAATCGTTGATGTTCGACTGCTCCCACGAATACTCTGGTGTCTGTACGTTTTATCAGTCGAACCTAACATTTCTCAGTGACGGATAAGTTTCTTTTTAAAAAATCTACGCATTCTTTTCTCTGTTCGATAGAATAGAATTCCGATAAATAAGAATTTGGTATGAAACTAACAACGTTCCAGTCGTACAGA
This sequence comes from Bombus terrestris, assembly GCF_910591885.1. Classification (NCBI taxonomy): domain Eukaryota; kingdom Metazoa; phylum Arthropoda; class Insecta; order Hymenoptera; family Apidae; genus Bombus; species Bombus terrestris. The sequence continues at coordinate 16,745,280 of NC_063271.1, read as the reverse complement.
AAGAAAATACAATTTAATTAAAAACGTGGGAGGTGGTGTAAGAATCGGCGATAGAATTCATCAAGAGTACGTGACGTTGGAAAAGCTACAGTCACGGATGTTAGAAAATGGAAACGTGATATTGAGAATTATGTAAAGCACGTGGATTGCTCGAATGATGGGGTAACTGTGGGGAAACCTTAAATACACTGATGTAATGGGATGGTTTCGTTGTGATAAAGACGATAATAACGACGATTTTATACAAATGGAAACAGCCAGCTAAAACGATAATGGAGAGGCACTTTCCCATGCCGAAGCACCCATGCCACTCGAAAAAGGGGCTTCGATCGTATAAAATTTACCGCGCAAAAACTCCCAGGTACAGAGAAAATGTAATTTTACGCAGTTATTTCTACCGAAAGAATCGTGTGACGTGGTGCTTAAAAAGATATGGAATGTATAAATATTCAAAAAATCAATTTTATAAAATTAAATCTATCGATCCATTAATAGGATTAAAAGAAAGGAATGCATCCGAAATGTACACAAAATTGAAGGAAAGGAAGATTTGTATAAAAATTGTAATAATACGATGCAGCAATTTCACGATACCATTTAATTAAAGTGGGTGTATATATTTTTGAGAGCATCCTCTGTATATCAGAAATATATTACGAAATAGAAATATGTTATTACTGGTTTTCCGATGAGAATCCGAAGTGTATCGAAAATTTAATCGGCGTAGATATTTATCGACGCAACAGTTGCAATTTCACAGATACAAATATCTTGCGAGTTCTCTCATCGTCGTAATTTGTATCTCCTTTATATACATCGTCTGTCTGAATATTCTTTCTAATATTCTAATTAGACTGTAGATTTTGATGCAAATTCATATTTTTGAGAATATGATTGAAAAGAAAAAAAAAAAAAAAGAGAAGTAAAGAGTATTTTGTATATTTTATATTTTCTTTCGTATCACGTGCATTTTGTACAATTTTATTGAAATTGGATTAGAAGAGCCAAGCAAATCGAACATCAAACGGACTACGCGTCGTGTGTTACTTTATAGGAAAATCACGACAATGTCTGTAACATTCGTAGTATTTTACGATCCTATCTACGATAGCACTTAAAAGTTCATCAAACAGATGATTACATCACGTACAAGCCATTTGAAAGTCAAATTGTTCCATTTTCCGAAAATTTATTCTTTAAACTCTTAAGAGTTTATTCTCTAAAAATTTATTCTCTAAAAATTTATTGAGAGTTTATTCTCTAAAAATTTATTCTCTAACTCTTTAAGAGTATTACATCGTGGTTTATTAACATACTAAATAATAATTGACTGTTCGAATAGTTTGATGATTTTTGGAAAGTACGTGTCCCTGATAAATATAACTTCTATGCACACTTCCAAATCCGTTTGAAATTTCACCGATACGATCAAGTTAGGCGTGTCTCGCTACAGTGCTGCAATGATCATTTCGAAATGCTTCGTATATCATATACGCAAAAAGTTTCCAGCAACGTTGAAACAGCTTCGCGAGCCACGTGTAATTTATTTATAAAAGATTTTTGCAACTGTCGAGACATCTTGGTATCTGTTAATAATCGTTGAGATATCATTGCAATCAAGTAAGTGCACTGTATCATACGCGATAACAAAGTTACTCGATTATTCGAATGGTATGTACTGGGATTAGTTTCGATGGATGTTTGAATGATGACGGAATATTTGGCCAGCATAAGAACTGAGGCGTGTATGGCGTTATGTTGTCGTCGGTGATAGTAGTAGTTGCCGGCTGTAGATATCGCTGCTGGAACGCTACTAATTATTCTTTTATTTTGATGCGTGGTAGAAAAATAGGATGATCACGGGCGCCGGGAACCGAACCCGGGTCCCGAACGTTCGAAACCTAGAGCGCTAACCACTTCGCTACCGTGTTTTTTTTTTTTTTTTTTTTTTTAATCTCTGTTTATTTGTTCCAGGTTATTTACATATTTTTTTACATCATTTTTTTTCCAGAATAAACGCTGAATTCTAATTGTAGGGTGGTACAGGCAAGAGTACCGATACGCGGCGGTACGACGTAGCCATGCATTATTACATTCTTTTCTCTTTTTTTTTTTTTTTTTTTTTTAAGATTATTATTGTTAACTAAAATAAAATTAAGCCGCTGTTGCGCTGTGCTTATGTACGATATTTTAATTTATGTCCTGAAAGCCTGGACGCAAAAACAAGACAGTTCGCTAGCCTATTAGGGAGGGGCTGGGAGGGGCTGGGAGGGGATGGACTGGGAGGGGTGGGGTGGGGTGTTCTGTGGGATTAGTATAATATTTGTTTATCTATTTACATATTTACATATTTACACTTTGATTCGGTGAGCGTTGCCGTTCTGTGGCTCTTTATCTTGTTGTTTTTGTTGTGAATTCCGTATCCACCAATATTTTTTTGTGTTTTTTCTGTGTTTGTCTTCTGTATCCTTTTGGGGGAGGGCCATGTTGTATCTCCACCTAGTGTCTGCCGTGCGGCCATCTAGGTTTTCCTCGTATTGAATAGATTTCATTCCTATTTTCCTTTGCATATGATAAATTATGGGTATGTTGTTTTGGTCTTGGAGATAGTTTCTTTCGTCTAGGTATAGAAAGGCTTCGGGGGGGATGTAGCCTGTTAACAGAGTGTTTTTGAAGTATGCGTCGTTTGGGTATAAGCAGCCGAAGATTAGGCTGTTTTCTTTGATCTTCGCGGCTTGCGAGAAGTGATTTCTCGTTAGTTTTAGGATGTGACAGTCGATGCGGTGGATGTTGGCTAAGTCGTATATTTTTTTGTTTTTTACGTATTTTCTGTATCCGCTGTGTTCTGATCTGTAAATGCTCAGGCAAGCTCTGATGCATTTTCTTTCAAATATGCGAATTTTTTCCATTATTGACGCAGGTATGTTGTACCATATTGGGCAGCCGTAGGTTATAATGGGTCTTATTAGCGATTGGTAGCACATGATTTTTACTTTGCTATCGAGAAGTCTGGAGTAAAACAGCCTTTTTGTATTCCAAAAAGCTTTGCTGGCTTTGGAGAGTTGGATTTCGATGTGTTGCTTATAATTTAGTTTTTCATCTATGTTTATTCCTAGGTATTTTACGCAGTTTTTGTGTGGTATGAGGTTCTCTTCGTTTGCTTTTTCTTTTAGGCGGAATTTCCTGACTTGTTCCCTTTCTGCTGGGCCGATTTTGCTTGTTCTGGGTCTGAATAGTATGGTTTCGCATTTGCTTGCGTTAATTTTTAGTTTCCATGTATGATAGTAATCGCTGATTTTGTTAAAGAGTTCTTGCAGTTCTGTTCTTATCGTTTTGTTTTTGCGGCCTGTTACGTAGATGATTAGGTCATCCGCGAAGGCTATGGAGCGTTTGTGTGTGGATGTGTTGAGGTTAAAGAGGTTTAGTAAGTCGTTATTGTAGATGCTGAAGAGTAGCGGGGAATTTACTGTTCCTTGTTGCAGGCCGTTCTCTATGGAGAATTCTTTGCTTGAAGTGTGCGAGCCGTCGGTCATTATGAAAGTTTTGTTTGTTACCATGTCCCATACTATTTTGATTAGGTATTCGGGGAAGTTCTTTTTAATCATTTTATAAATGAGCCCTGGGATCCAGACGGTGTCGAAGGCTTTTTCGATATCTATTAGGCAGGCGGCTACTCGCTGGTTTGCGTTAAGTGCCCAGCAGATATCCGACGTAAGTTTGTTTATTGCGTGGATTGTGGAGTGTTTGTGGCGGAAGCCGAATTGGTTTTCCGGGATTATCTTATTTTTTGAGCAGAAGGCTGCTAGGGGGTTGTTTATGATCATTTCGTATACTTTGCTTATGTTGGGGAGGAGGCTTATGGGTCGTAGGTTTGCAGGTGATGAGCCGTCTTTATTTTTTTTTGTAATGGCTATGAGTTTGGCTTTTTTCCATTTTTTGGGGAAGTACGTGTTGTTTAGTGCATTATTAAACAGTACTGTGTAGTACCATTTTATTTTGTTTGGTAGGCGTTTGAGCGAGATATTTGGGATGCCATCGAAGCCGGCGGATTTTTTGTTGTTTAGCGTGGAGAAGATTGTACTTAGTTGATTGAAGTTTGTAAAGTAGTTTATTTCTGGGTCGGGCTGTTTGGGGTCGTCCGATGTGTTTTCGTTTGAGAATGTGCAGACTGTTTTGTTTAGCGCTATGTCTTGTTTTATTTTATTTTTTAGTATGTTTGTTTCGGCGATGATAATTCTGTTTAATTGTTCTCGGCCCATGTGTTCGTTTTGTGTGTGAGTTTTGGCGAAGTGGGTGCCGATAATGTCTAGTTTTTCCGTTGTTTTTGATATTATGAAGTTGCCCTCTGTGTCTTTGTTGGTGTTGTGTATCTCGATGCCTGCTTCTTGGATGAGGGAGGCTTTTTCTGGAGGCAGTTTGAGGGGCGGGATGGAGTTTTGTTCCTTTGGTCTGAAAATTTGATTTATCTGCGGGAACATGCTAGCAGAGTCTTTTTTGGAGATATTTTTTATTTTGTTTGTCCAGTATTGATTTATAGAGTTTGCGAATTCTTGTTTTAGTTGTGATTTTATTTCGTGTAGCAGGTACTTTAGGAATTCTATGTCTTCTCTTTTGTCGTAAGAGTAGTTATGTCTTAGGTAGTTTAATTTCGATAGTATGTAGCTTTTATCTCGTTGTAGTTTTTTTATTTTATAGTTTATATATGGCTCGCAGGAGTCTTTTTTTTTATATGTCGGTACGGATTCTTGTAGGGCGATTTGTATATGTTTTTCTATTTCGTCTATGAACGAGTCGATTTGTCTGTCTGTTAGGTTGACATTGTTGTAGATTTTTAGGTCGCAGTTCTGTTCGAGCAGGTTTTGGAACTTTTTCCAGTCTGTCTTTTTGTAGTTGTACCTGGGTGTTTCGGTCTGCGTTTCGAGTGTTAGGTAGTCGGATGTGTTTTTGCTTATCTGAAATACTATGGCGTTATGGTCGCTGTCGTAGTCTATGGTTTTGAGAGTGTTATTTGGTCGTAAGTTTTGGAATTTTATTCGGGCGTCTGCTAGGCATATGTCTAGGTAGGAGCGTCCTTTTGGGTAATAGGGTAGCTCGGAGCCATAAAGGTTTGTTTTGTAGAAGATGCTTTTATTGTCTAGCCAGGTTCTGACGGAGTTTCCTCTCGTGTTGTTTATTTCGTTTTTCCAGCTGGTATGTTTGGCGTTAAGGTCACCGGCTATTATGTAGTAGTTTTCCTGTTTGTCGAGCTGTAAAAGTTGGAAGAGATTGTCGAATTCGTCGTTAAATTGTTTCTGGTTTCCGTAGGCTGCGTAGGCTGCAGAGATAAATAAGTTTTCCTTATTGTTTATTTTTATTTTTATGATCGTCGTCTCTAGGATTTTGAAGTTTGTTATTTTGTCGTTTTGTATTGTTTTGAACTTCAGGGGGTTTTTTATGAGGATTGCCGTTCCTCCTCCTTGGGTGGCGTTTGGTCTGTCGTGTCTTATTATAGAGTAGTTTTTGTATTGCACCTTATGTCTATAGTTCAGTTTGGTTTCTGAGATAAGTACTATGTCGGGGGTTTCTTTCTTAATTAGAGTTAGTAAGCTGTATCTTTTTTGGTTTGAGATTAGAGAGTTGGCGTTTATTGATATGATTTTCAGATGTTTAACTTTTATCTGGTTTATTTTCTGCTGTGATTGGTGGGCGGGTGTGTTTTGGCTAATCTTCGTCTATATTTTCGATGATGTTGAAGATGGAATCGATTCTTTCTTCATGCGTATTTAGTGCTTTTTTGATTTCGTTTAGTTGGGTTTGTTGGTCGCTTAGTGCTTTTAGGATGCTTTTTTTGAAGTCTTCAATGACATTTATTATGCTTATTTGGGGTGCGTCTATTGTTGGGTTTGGGTTTTGTTTGGCTTGTGCCGCTAAGTTTGTTACTAGCGGTCTTGTCTCGTTTATACTTGTTTTTTGTTTTACTATATCCGCGAACTTTAGCTCGGGGACGTACTTACGGCTTATTTTGGCGATTCTTTCGGTTTTTGATGTTTTTGCTTTGGTGATTTTTTCATTAATCTTTTTCCGTAGTTCGACGAGTTTTGGACATCCTTTGTAAGATGCAGGATGTCCGTAGTTTTTGCAGTTTACGCAGTAGATTTTTTCTTTGCTTACTGCTGCTTCTTTTTTTATTTTGCACTCACCTGGCCCGTGCGGTTCAGTGCATTTTACACAGCGATAATTTAGGTTACAGTTTTGTGCAGTGTGGCCTATTCGCTGGCATTTGTAGCACTGCGTGATATCGTTGTTTTTTTTTATTTTTTCCCATGCTATTTTTAGATAGTTGAGTCTGTTTATTTTTAATAGGTTCCCAATATTGCTATCGGGGGAGACTTGAATTATATAGATTGGGAGCAATGTGTTGTTCTCCCTTGATTTTCTTGTTGTGAATCGGGTCACTTTGGTGAAGTTAACTTCTTCGATATTCAGGGCTTTTAGATCTTCTAGTATTTCCGCTTCTGTGTAGCTGTTACCTAGACCTTTTAGTAGATACGTATGGGGTTTTTGAGATTTTGGAGTATATGTGAAGTAGGCCGTGTTGGCTGCAGTCAGTATTTTTTTTGCATTTGTGTAGTCATTTATGTTTTGAAGGTAAAGCACGTGCTTACCTGAGTGGATTCTTTTGATGTGGAAATTCTTGATTTTGAGTGAAGTTTCCATGAGTGCTATTGTATCTTTTGGGTCTTGTAATGTTATGTTGCTGGGGGGTGGCCTGGCCCCTTTTGCCGATGTGGGGGGGTCTGCCTGTTCTTCAGCGGGGTGGCTGGGTGACAGGCCTTTATAATTTTGGTTTTTCAGTAATGTTGAATGATGTGGTGTTGTTGTTTTTTTTGGCGGAGCGGCGGGGGAGGTACTTGTCCGGGCGGCATTGTTTTTGTTCGTGGTTATCGGTGATGTGACCAGGGGTGTGGGCTGTCTGGTTGCTTTTTTCCTTAGTAAGTCGTTTTTTTTTTTTAATGTTTCGATGATAGTTTCCTGCAACTGCGGTGCGCAGGGGTCTTGAGCTTGGAGGGCTTCAAATCTGTTTTTTATTGGGATTGCCATTGGTTGGGGGCTTCTTTTTTGTTTCATGTTTTCGTTTTTTTCGTGACACTCTTCTTGAGAATCGCTTTCTTTTTCTTTTAAATTTTCTTGTCTGATTTCTTTTTTGTTCCTGCTTATCAGGTTTGGAGGCGGATTGAGTTTCCGCGTCTTTTGTGCAGCGGGTCTTATGCTGCTATCTTTAATTATCTGTTGCTTTTCTATCTTCCTTTTGACCCCCTTTTTTGTCGCACTTATGGCGGATTCCGCCTCCTTGGTTTCAATCTCATTCCTTTCCTCTTCTATTTTTGTATTGTTTGTAGTGTGGGTGATGTTATCACTATTTTTTCACTGCTTAGCACTCTTTTTGCTTTTTTTTTTTCTCCGCTCTCTCACTGTATACTGTACACTGAATAGCTTGCTGCGCTCACTGTTAGGGCCTACGCCTGGTAGTCCCTTAGGGCCGAAAGGTCCGGCCTGCTCGGAGGATCACGGTCAACTGGCTTCGCTACCGTGTCCGTTGCTCAGTTAGTGTCGTGTAGCGGTATTTGTTGTCGAGTGCCGCTACAGAACTGATCCCTTCCATATCGATCGCGTTTATCGATATTTGATAAAGAGATCGTTTGCAAATTACATTTACCGTCTACTGTTGCTCACGAAATTATTCCAACTCTGATACGTGCTTCTTTATAAATATATCGCGTGTGTACGTGTATGTTACATATTATATTACATATCGCATATTACATATTATATTGTATTTTAAGTAACAAGATATTTAGTGCGAGTGTATATTTCGCAGAGATTCCAAAAGTGATTAAACAGTCAATTATCCATCACATCGATGCATCTCAATGTTCAATGGGACAGTATTTAGCGTCTATAACATGTTGAAGATAGCTCTTTATGGTGTATCTCGTGGAGGAAATTAATTTCACGAAATTAATTAAACAGTCAATTATCTGTTGTACCGATACGTCTTGATATTCAATGGAATAATTTTTGATATTTATTGTACGCTCAAAATACCTATCTATACTATGTACTATTTTTCCCCCCAAATATTCGCCACAACTATTTTCTGTCTTTTACATTTGCACTTTCACGATGATTTCAAATTCTACCAATGTGATCGGGATAGTCGTGTTTCGTTACAAAACGAACAAAATCCCGAAGTCTCGTGTAACGGGCTATAGGAGTCGTTGGTGCGTTCTTTAAAACAGAATAACTTTTCAAAAATTGAGTCAAACAATTTGTTTCTTTCCTTTTTTTTCTTTTTTTTTTTTTTTTTTTACGAGTTAGAAGAATTGGAAAGATTAACAATAGGTGACGTGTAAAGAAATGTTGAAAGAAGTACAATTAGTCGGAATAGCGAAGAAGAAAGTAAAGGTAGCTTTTTACAACTTTTCTAGCTGGACCTGTAACGAAGATTTAAATAACACATTTCGAAGATTTCCTCTAACTCGTCGAGCAAAATTCAAATGATTCGGTCCACAGTTGCAGACGAGTTATTTCGTTCGAATGAACGTACGAAACGAAAGATATTTTTACGGCGAGTGTCGGACTATTTTAGCTTTCGAGGCATTGTAAGTTGAATTTTAGTTGCGGTGTCGACAAATCATTGATTCAGTGACAGTGAATTTTCTTTTTCCTGGATGTGATGCGAATGCGCAGAAACTTTGACGTCAAACGTTCCCGCTGAACGAACAGGACCTTCCGGCTGCCATGGATATTGATTTTCCTTGGGCTTCAAGGTTTCTGGAGCAGCTGTACCCATCCAGCGCAGACTCCGGCTATTCTCAATATGGCTGTCTATTATACCCAAATCCGCTCGTTTTGCGTTGCAACGCGCTCGCCGCCATACATCAACATACGATCAATGCGCCAAGGACATCAGCCGATCGCAATTTAAACAGCCGAATTTATTTTCGAATGTGACGCGCTAGACGTTATCAACATGGCCGATACATGTACCCTGTCATGTACTTCCTGATCGTCGCGTCTATCTCCATGGTCGTAAGCATCAATGGTAAGCCTCGCATTTCACTCGCTTTGTCGGGCTGCTTAAACCTTCGCCTCTTTAATTCGACGCGTTTCTCACACGTTTCGCCACGAATCAAATTACATTTTTCTGAAATTAAAAATTCGCCGATACGCGTTGTCCATCTTCGGTATTTGCGAGAGAAGAAAACGATTCTTGCGCCTTATTCGTCACGCCGATTTTCACGTCGATCGGAATACCAAAGTTGATCGACTCGACAATGTATTGACCAGTTAGCCGTTGCGACTAATGCGACTAAAATGCGTTAGAAAGGACAGAACAACTACTTTGTTCACGCTGTATTATAGTTTTTTCATAATAATTATTTATATCTCTTCATTTGTTCGTTTTACCTGGTCCTGGCTTCCAAATGGTCGAAACGTCTTCAAATTTACGAATATATTTTAGTTTTCGCTGAAATTGCAGTTTAAACAGCAAAAATTGCTTTTTACGCGTGACGAGTATACTCGTCAAGAGTAGGTAACTGGTTAAGACGGAAGATAATTTGCCAGGATAGACAATGGCGGTATTTCGTCTTTGAGAATTTTTAATTTGAGGAATTTTTCTTTCAACAAAGAGCGTTTCTGTAATGGAAAATGGAAGTTTCTGTTTCTTCCCATTTTCCTCTTTCTTTCTCGAGGTTCCTTTCAGTTACATGGCCCTATTTGTTTTACGAGCAAGTTGCGTTTTAGGAGCGTGTTTCGTTGAGGGAGTTTTCACTAGATGTCTGAAGGAACGATTTATAGCGAAGATCTTCCTCTACATATAAACTGCATATAGAGGAAAGTGCACCTGTTGAAGCCTTCACTCGTAGGTGTTAGCCATTTGTGTTACGAATCGTGTAAACAACGATCATCGTACACGGTGCATTTAATTGACTTTTCTTCCGTGATAAGCTTCGCGATGAATTCTCATTTCGAGGCTACCTTTTTCATTTACCGTCTTGCCTATGTTTCCTATGTATAAAATAAATAATTCATACTGAATACATCTATTTCTATTTTCTCTTTTTCTTTAGATAAGAAGAATATTACAATCAACTTTCACAGAGAATTTTTAACATTAGATCGTCCCAAAAGTGTCTTTTATCTTATAAGGAAATAATAGACGCACAACATTTTTTGTTTTAAATTATTTTATTGAATTACGTTTAATCCATCTTATTCTATTGGAACCAGATGTGAAATAAAACAGTATAATTTTTAACTTCATGAAATATACATAGAATATTTCGTGGATATCGAATCTGCAGTCTTGCGTAGATCCAATTGTCGTATAGATGCAAACGTAGTCGTATACCGTCTGTTTAGTCTTCGGAGATGATCCAATCTGTTAAGAAGCTGAAACTCTAGAGGATTGGTACGATTGGTCAAACTTGCGTGGAAGCGTTTTTCCGAACTTGGAAATATCTTTCATAACTGTAGGTATTTTTAAGTACCCGTGTATGATTTCGTTGATTACCTGTCAGTGGATAAGCGTTAATAATGCCTTAAAATGAAATCGTTGAATGCTCTCGGAATACGTTTAATTGAAATAAATCGAAATAAATTTTTCGTAATTTCCAGATACGTTTACGATATTTTGCTTGCCAAGTCTCACCGTCGGACGTATCGCAAGAACAGCAGGAAAATTTGGCGAAATATCGTTAGAGACGCTATTCGACGGAAAAGCTAAACATCCGAAGAATTCCGTTGTAAATAAGAAACCTAAACCGATGTTTCACCTTATTAGACGATTTCCTCGATGATATCCCTTTCCGCAATCTTCCTAGCAATCTTGTCAACGAACGCGACGAAATTTCATCTTACGCATATCACCGATGTGTCTGTAAATGTCAAGACTAATATCTATTTATTTTTACAAAAATGTACAAAAGTCTGACGTTAATGAAAGCACGACACATTTGTTTGAAAAATGAAAGAAAGGAAGAAGTAGAAGGAAGTAATTTCTAAGAAATAAAAGAGAGAAAGATGCGAAGCATTAAAAAGTAGACAACGATTTGCCCAACGTCTTACGTCCGATTCCTACGTCGATTTTAATAATCTTTAGAAATCTAGGATAAATCACGATTTCTATTAATTAATACGTATTTGTCGGTTGATTGTGTCCGATGATCAGGCCAACTGTTAACTACGGAACATCGAACTCACGCAGCGTCGGAACGAGCAAACGATTTATGGTGTCATCAGTGTGATACAATGGAAGATGGAGAGAGATGCGCCAATCTGACCGGAAACTTCACCACTTTCGGGCACAAGTGCACTGGTGACAAAAGGACCTGTATGGTAATGACAAATGATAACAGAGATTCAAACGCTTGTTGATTATACACAGGTCACGCACGTGTTTCAGCAGATGTTTGATATTTTGCTTTGATCGCGTGCTTTTAAAGCAAACAGAATATAGCAAACAGCTAGCTAAAAGCGATATTAGTTATCGTCAACACGAGAGCGAAAGAAGACTGTTCAAGTTTCAAGTTCAAGTTCACAGTTTCATTTCGTTCATAACGCGATTTTAGTGTTTGGAAATGTTCAATATAGTCGATCAATTCAGTTTCATAATAATTACGTACTTTATTGAAATTGTTTCCGCTTTATAGGAACATATGTACATGGTGTACACATTTGAGGGAATATGCAAATGCAATTTTTTGTTTGTTCTTCTTATTTATTGATAATCAACAATGATATTGAATATGATATAATTGTACAATTTGCACATACACGGCAAAAATTTTACGAAATCCGTAATCGATATTAACCGACCGAATTAACAATGAACGAGTCGTATTCTCTGGAAATGATGCGAGATATTCTGGAAAATTGATATTCCCTTGACTAAAAATATGTTACGTTCACACTCACTCGTGTTCGTTACAAGTTCCAATGTGAAATGTCATACAGAGTGAAACAAGGAATTGTTGCAAATATTAATTTAATTTTAGTATCAAGAATCATTCTACGTACATGTAGAATTCTTTCTCATCTTTTCTTTTCAGTCTTCTTTTTTCTCTTTTCGCTCGATACTATCAAGTTCGTGGTTTAATGCCGCCCAAAATGAGCTCGTACTCGGACAAAATTAAAAGAAATACTATACTTTAGCGTACGAGTGTCTCTTGCGATCCGCTAGGACATGTCATATAACGAACATCGTGAAAGTTAAAAATCTGCAAATATTCCTTTCACGTTTGCTTCTTTCTCTTCAGGTAAAGCGATTTTCTTACACTACCAGCACCGAAGATTCAACGTCTAGTCCACAAACTTGGTCGGTGGAGAGAAAGTGTACTAACAAATGCGACTCCGGATGTATAGTGGTCGGTGAACGAACAAAACTCTCCGCTTGCACCACTTGCTGCGAGAAATCGTTTTGCAATATCGGTACCGGTGCTGCGAACGACTTGACGATAAGAGGGATCGATCTGTTTCTAGCTTTAATATTACAAATTACATTAACAATTATCATGTATCCGTCCTGACATTGCAGACGAAATAACACACGATCGTGAATCATTTTAGTCACCGATGAGAATAATTGGTTCCATTAACGCGTTTATACGTACATTGTAACATATACTGTAATATTACACAACAACACGATACATAAGATTTGTCGCATTACCAATGAAAATGCTGTTTTCATTTTGTAAATGTATACATGGAGTTTCATTCCTTATGTGTTTCATAATAATATTACGATGAATATTGATTAATAAGTCAATAAAATTACGACGATATCGATAATACGAAGCTCAGAAATAAGAAAATAATAATGATGTTCTCGTTCTACTGTCGATAAATCAAAGAACAATTGACAATATAGAAAGGGGATGTTCTTAAGAATATAATAATTCATAATTATAATAATTACAAATACAATCAAATCTACGAGAATGAGATTTAAAACACTGCTAAGTTATTACTCGATCGTTCAACGAACCAATGTAATTTAAATTGTAAATTTTAGAAAAATTGTTATAGCAATACACTACCAATAAATTGTATAAAGTGACAAACTTTTCTAAAAAAAAACTCATTAATCTCGATATAATAATAAATACTTTTTATCGATTTCCATTTTTCCATTATCCTCTACTTAATTCCCAAGGATGTCAATGAGAAACATATTAGGTTGTTCCAAAAGTCTCTGTCTGTTTTATAAGAAAATAATAGATGCACAACATTTTTTCTTTTATATTATTTTATTGAATTTTGTATGGTCCGTTTTCTACTAATAGAACAAAATGGATCATAATGTAAAACAAAAAATGATGTGCATCTGTCACTTCCTTATAAAACGAAAGAAACTTTTGAGAAAACCCAATAGAATGGGAATTTTCTCGTGGACACATAACATTAGAAAATTGTACACAACTTTTATTTAAATTCCTTCGTACGATCTCTGTACAATATTCTTTTATTAATTATACCTTAATTTTCTTTTTATTTTACTTTAATTTTTAAGTATCCTCCGATTGGTTTCCAATTATTTTGATTATTTTGCAGGAAGCGAACAATTTTAACGATCGGCATATTTTTCGATACTCGTGAACAAGAGTGTACAACCTGGACGTTTATACACACTCACATTTCTCTCAAACGCACAAACATCCGCATTCCGTTTATAATACTAAAATTTCGCTGGAAACAAGGAAACGCGAGATCAGGTATCTACTAAATCGCTTAAACTATATAGTTTATACCAGCGCGTTTACAGCTGTAACCAATTAACGTAATTACACTGCCTAAATGAAAGCATTCAGTTTATACTCGTGCATTCTGTTCTTTCAACAGCATCCTGGAAATCTGCGTGTTATCATTTTCGTAGAAATCGAGAGAGCTTAGGTTGAATGTAGATCCGACATCGTCAAACGGAAAATTACAAAGTTCTTGAATTCCTGGAAGGTTCTAACGGGATATAGGGTTTTGTTCCAATGGAAAACGCATATTCGTTTCTAGGAATCGGTTTTAATTAAATTTCCACATCCGTGAACAAAGGGATATGATTTATCGTGCGATAGCATATAATGAAAACTAAGGCAAAGAATGGAATTATTTTGTTTTCGTAGAAAACGTGAGACGACATCGCCTTGTTAAGAGGAAATAAAACCATTCCAGGAAAGAATAACGATCGTCGTTAAGCGTAATGTAATTTCTTTCTAAAGAGTCATACTAATCTATCGCCCACGCGTAATGCCTCGATGCTAAGCATCTCTCATTTTGCATCTCGTTCGTTGCCATTCATCTCGTCGTGTAAAACGCAAATAAAATGGAAAGAAATATTTTTTATTCCAAGAAGCAATTATTCAAACAACAATTTATCAACGGATAAGAAAATCAGAAATGTCCCTTTTAATATTTTTAAAATTAATATTAAAACCATCTTTCTCTTCTTTTTTACACTCTTACTTATCTGAAATTCTTTATCTCCTAATTTCGATAAACCATTTTACAAAACGTAGGCTATTGTCCGTTTTACGTTTAACTGTTATGAAATTTTGCAGTCCATTTACGCATAATCTTGCGAGTAAAGTACATTTTGCCAAAAGTAATCGAGCGACTGTCTACTTTTGAACAATACTGTACCCAACAGCTACTTACAGTGGCTACAAAAAGTATTTCTGTATTATTTCTACTATTGTGTTTATCCCAGCGTGTTAATCAATTCTATTAATTGAAAGCATATTAATTGTCCTCTGTCTGCAAAAGCCTTACCGACATTTACACGCTGGATCGTTTAGGATCATGCAATATCTGTTTACGTTCTCGTGTTTTAAAAACTGTGCTCAAAAATTCTTGAATACTCTTGCAAGTTGCTAGAATATCTTCCAATAATTTTCATATCGATACATGTGAATCTTTTTAAACGAAGCGGAATCTAAGCAAAAATATGAAGAAAGTGGAAAATCGCTTAAAGTCACTGGTCGAAAACCATCCACTATGCAGATGGACAGATAAATTTCGCGTCACTTGATAGTACTATCGTATGACTACGAACTATTGACACTAGTTGAAAGTGAAATGTAACGGCTGATGAAAAAAAATTGAAAAAGATAGAGATACCGTAAGTATTAGCATTAGGTTGGCATAAAAGTTTCTTTCGTTTTGTGAGGAAATAATAAATGTACATTTTTTGTATCATATTATTGTATTGAATTATGTATGATCTATTTTGTAGTAATAGAATCCATTTTATTTTATTCGTACAGAATTCATTAATAATAACATTATATTTCCTTATAAAACTAAAGAAACTTTTGGGACAACCTAACGCATATAAATACCTTTTCACAGCCACTGTATAAGATTATAAAAGATACTGATATACAGGATATTGTTAGCTGTAGCTGCACAGCCACCACGCACTCAGCATCGCAAATATCGAAAGCCCTGAAGAAAATTTGAAGAAGAAATGCTGTAATTTTATAAAACTGAATTCTAATCGACGAGACGAGTAAACGTGTGACAGATATCGTAGAATAGAAAAAAAAGTGTGTAATAGGCAAAAAAAGAAATGTTTAATATAAATTTTACTTAGAATTCATACACGTAAGTAGATATGACTTTTCTGCCAATCACTCACTGTGCATTATCTGACATAATTTATCTCTCGTACTTATTCTTTCATCCAGGCAAAGGAAGCTGTCGGAACAGATTTAATTCCCGTTCATTAGATTCGTCGCCTTACTGAATACGATATTCTCGAGTTCGCGGTTCAAGGGAAAGCAAAGAATTCTGGTGGGGTCGAGAGCAACGTTCAAGATGAAATCCTCGGCCCTTGTTAAATCGTCTCGGTCGGGGTCGAACAATGCGTTCGCCAGCATCCTCGTTTCTCGGTGATTGCACATAAAGCTGCCATTATTAGAACTTCAGTGAGCGGTAAGCGCTGGTGCTTTTTCCAGTCTCGCGTTCGCGCTTACTCTTGCGCACAATTCGCCGCTGCAATCGCGTGCGTTTCCAGCCGCGTTCATCCGTCCATGTGGCTGCCAGTCGTAGCACGAAGCTCGTTCGTCGCGTTTACTCCACTTTTTTCATCGAAAAATTTTATCCGGAATATCACGTTCGACTCGACGACCGATTAATTATCGTATTTTACTTTCACCGATGGTGCATCATTTTCATGGGAAACGTTTAAATTTCCACGTGGTGCCACGTGATGGAAAAATTGGCCACCGGTTGCTGCACGACGCTCCTTCGTCGCGTTTATTCCACCTCTTCGGCGAAACGTTCCATCCGGAACGTCGCGATCGACACGAGATCGAAATTAATTATATTCTACTTTCTCCAATGGTGGATCGTTCTTGCGCGAAAGAAAAATTTTAAATTCCTACGGCACGTGGTGAATAAATTGGCCACCAGTTGCTGCACGACGCTCCTTCGTCGCGTCTACTCCACTTTTTCGTCGAAACCTTCTGTCCGGGGGTATCGCGATCGACCCGAGATCCGTTCGATCGTCTTATCCTTCCGTCCTTTTCGCGAAAGTCGTTCGAATTTCTGTGACGCGCGCGTGGAAAATACTGGCGCGAATCTTCGAGTTAGTGAGAATCTTTGGCTCGAATTTGATGATTCGTTCGCGTGGGAATCGCACGGCGAGCCGTGCGATTGTCGCGATCGCTCTTATCGCTCGCTCCACTTACGTTCCGCTTCGTTCTATCGACTACTAGTTTGCTGCATTCCCGGTTACTTCACTGGTGGTGAATCGTTAATCGACGCGAGTTACCGCCGACGAGTTTGTTACGATACGCAAGTACAGTGGAAAAAGGAGTTTAGCGAAACAGTTTCGTAAAGCTAAACGATTGGACGAATCGAAAGGAATTGGAAGTCGTTCTAAGAATTCTGTTCGAAGACAGCTTTTAGAAGGCGAACGGCGATTGAAAAAAGAAGAAATTGAAACACGTGGAAGGAAATCGAGAAACGTTCGAATTCAACGAGGCAGTTTCGTACGCCTAGAGACGATGATCGAAGGAAATTGAGAAAGATTCGTCTGTATTTTAAGATTCTGTATCAATTTGGTATAAATAGGTCGAGCAAATATTCACGGTTAATCTTTTCGATAAAGCACTACCTACAAAACCACTGCATTCTATGATTTCATTTCATCTCTGGTGTACCGTAGAATCGTTCCCTTCTCCATTATACGATCGATTAAACAACACCCTGTGTATTAAAACCAACGATTCATCTTCGTATTACTTCTGCGCGAGCTACGTGATAAAGCGCGAGACATTGAAAATGTTAGAACGCGAGAGTATCGTCGCATCCGCGTCTATATGACACGGCGTTACATGACAATGTAACGTATATGTCGTTGATACGTTCCAGTCTGGTCGTATTTACAATTTCAGAAATTTTGCAACTATTTTTTCATTTTATCCGTAACGAGAATAGCGAAGATAAGACAGGCAAACGTGGTAAAACGTTGATAATTCGGTTACAGGGAAATCGAATAAATTTGAAGTTGAAGAAAGTAAGAGAAAGTCGAAACGAAGCAAACGCGATTCCTTAAGCCACGATGTTCAGGGATTTTATAATCTTTCCGGTGACGTCTTCGACGTGGAATACCCAGAAGCTGAGAAATTGATTCTGTACGATGAAAAAGACGATGTCTCCACAGAATACAACGATACAATAGCGGAAGAATTATCGATCGACGTAAATCCTGTTGAGAAATGCTCAGTTGGTATGACCGCTAGTTACTAAAAGGTTACTAGGGTTATGTTGGTACGACTCCTAACGACGCTCTTTTGTCTTGGGAGTCGACCACGTCTTAATTGCTAAGACGCATTGGGAAAGATTAGGCGTTTGCTGTGTGATTTAGTGTTTTGTATAAGAGAGAAAATAAAAGGTGTGATAACCAATCCGAGTGGATCAGCTTGATTATCAACCCCAACCTATATAAAATAACAAATCCCGAGGAAATTGGATACTTCTCTGGTCCTAAATGGCAAAGGAACAGATTATCAAGTAAGTATTATTTTTCCAAATGCCATTCTTGTACAATCGTTGCTTTTCTACTTACCACGTACAATATAGCGGTTAATAAATTAACGAATCATCGAATATTACTGAAAGAAAGAAATTGTACTGATATTCCAATCTATCGTGTACAAAAGTAATAATAACAGCATGTAATATAAGAATAGCTTATCTTCAGCCTTAAAAGGAACTCGGTTTACAATTATTCTCCCTATTGCGTTCCACTCTCGCTTGATCTTCTACACGTTCATCTATATTTCGCTGTTTTTAATTTATTTTATTATTCCCTGTCTATTATACATATGTATATTGTCCATTGCACGAATCTTTATCTATCTTGCCTAATTTAATGTAAAAAAATAGAAAAATAGAAAAATTTGCTGGAGGAATACGTTTACCAAAATTTGTCAAGAATTTTAAAGAAATTTGCAGGATGAAATTCACGGTGATACCGAATTGATATTTTTGAAATTATACTTTTGAAATAATTATTTATATCATAATAATTATTCCATGAATACTTGCTCGTAGATATTAATTTATGCTTTTAATAATCATGCGTTTAAGCTATCAAGTCGAGTCGAGTAGACTTTCTAATTTCGTGGAAGATAAGTCATTTCTAGAGAAAAGACCAGCTGCTAAGGATTCGCCGCCACGATGGCTAGAGCTTGGAATAGCTGCTGATTACTCCGTGGTAGATTTTCATGGAATTCGAGTACAACAATATATCTTGGCTCTTTTAAACATCGTAAGTAATACCAAACGAAATTCTGTTATTATATTTAGATATAGAATACCTCCTCCTACATATGTACGCAAGCAACCGGGAAACATAGGGCAGAGTTATGCGTATCTCTGTATTTTCAAGGTACGCTACTTGCTTTCAAACATCTCGATCGTATACTCGGATGGAAGCTCTGTATTTTCTGTTTACATTGTTCAAAGCTTACACGTATCTTTTAAAAAGTTCAGCGAATAATTTATCCGTAATGGAATTTTGTAATCGATTAATTTCAGCCATTCGGTAATTGGTTTTCCAATGCTGTTGAGATTAATAACGTACATTTCCTAAGATAAATATAACGAATAAAATTAATTTTTTAGGAAAATTATATAAGATACGATGTATTTACGAGAGTTTTGAATAATAATTTATTTGTAAGGCTGTAATACTGTTTTAACGCCTGTTACATTTTCGTACGTATTTTAATCCTAGGTCAGTGCAATTTACATGGATCCATCGCTCGAATCCAACATGATTCTAGTGATCGTACGAATGATTTTATACGCGGAAAAACGAGACGGTATGGTAAGCGATTTCCATTAAATTAAATCATTTAAGTAAAGTAGTAACTATCTGAGATACGCATATGCGAGTGTCAATTATTTTATTTTCTACTTATCTGTACAGTGTATGGTATATAAATTATATAGGTCAAAATATCTGCGCATGACGTTTTAGATCGATAAAATGCAACGAGTTCCATTTTGTTAAATTGGACAACCGTGAACGATCCCTTGTCTTTGTTGCAACTACGGGAAGATAGGAAAAACCTATCTTCCACGAACGATGCCCCCCGTCAACAACCTCCCCTCAAGGACGGCCAGCATCTCTTTCAAAACGCCGATATGGAGATCGACCAATTAGCAACAGCGCTCATTTCCCTCACTTTTGGAACAAAAGCTTTCTTTGACGAATCCGAGGATCTCATGTCCTTAGACCCACCCATTATAGTTTTCCTCGACGGCATCGTCGAGACGGAGAGTTACTCTCCGGTACGATCTCGACGACGATTCAAGTAACTATCGGATACGTAGTGATTGCCCCACGCATTAACATTGAGTACAACTTAGACGCTAAAGAAGAGTAGAGTTCGTCATTCCGTTGACCGTGGATTCGTTATTGAGCCTAGGATCATCGTCATTAGCTTCTCGAGTATCAAATTATCGCGATTACTTGTCCAATTCCATCATGGTCATGTTTGCACTGGTAAATATCTCCTCTATTGCATAACGATCACGTCTAGCGCCAATAGGGATTCGTTTCACGCCCTTAACCCTAACTCTAATCTTAACGCCAAACCGACATATATATATATATATACATACATATATATATTTTATACATACATACATATATCAATTTTTATACACACAATTATACATATTTATATATGTATGTATATATATATATATATTTATATAATATATTACAATCATTTAATAAACTTTCATTTTCATTTAATAATTTAATAAACCTTCGTCCCGCAAAGGCAAATAAATTCACGCATAACATTTCTCTTCAGCGGCATTGTTCTAGGATTGTATTTGTTGAAAGATGGATAGCATTAAGCGCTGGAATAAAGAATGACGAATCGTTATTCTTTAACCATCGTACTTAGACACATATTTATTGAGCTACTTGTATTTTAATCGAAGTTTAATATCCTCCATCTGTAGGCGTAAATATTACTGCCGTTGTTAATGTTATTTAAGTTTTACTACTGGAAAGGACATTTAAGTTTGAAGGCAGGCAAGTCTACTGTTCTTAAAGCTGACATTTTGACATCTAAGATTTTTTGTGTCTTTATTGACAAAAATATATTTGACTTTGCATATCTAAAATAAAGGATTTGCGTTATCTAAAATAAATAGTTCATCTTCCTTTAGAGAATTCAATGTGGTGAAATTAGGATATGAGATAAAAGAAATACTATGCATATGATTTGATTGAAATTTTGAAAGTGTATAGACCCTGTTTTAGAAATATCAGTATTAATTCGGTAGACTATAAATTTATATTACAAAATTAACTGTTTTCTACTTTTGTTGTACTTTTCTTCTACTTTCTGGACATTTTATTGAAAATGCTGGAGATTTTAAATCAGTAATTAATAAAGTAAATTCATAAAATAACTTTTAAACGCATTGCTATCTAAAGTACAAATTCTTACGTTTTTAAAAATATATTCTTATAGTTATTGTATGTAACGTACTTGAATCTTTACGTGTATGGTTAAAATATTTTGTCCGCATTTTATTCAGTCATTTAAAATATCAAAGCAAACTTATTTCAAGTGAAAAATAATCCTTATTTCTATAAGCAGTATTCATTAAATGAATACTCATAATCCTAAAACATCCTTTCTATGTTGTACTAGATATATATACAATTAAAATGTGTAATAATGTGAATGATAAACTAGTTCGAATAATTATTTTGCTTAAACGTAAGTTAATTGAAATCAGATGAATGTTATACACGCATTATACCGTGCATTATGAACTATTGATTGATTGATGCTCATATTTAATTATTAACGAGAAAATTAGAAAAATCAAATTGAATTTAATCTGTCCTTCTTATATTTATTAAGGTGAGTTCTGGGACTTGAAACACTCGAGATTAGAAATTTTGATTAATGTTTCACATTATCACTGGACGCTTGTTGTAATATCTTTTGTACGAGATACACTATACATACACAAGATCAAAATGGAATTTCGAAACGGTCGTATCGTTCAACAAAAATCTCTTTTATCTTTGATCCTCTTCATAAAAATGCAATTCTCCTTTACAGAACATCATATAACATTTATTGTACGATATATTGTTCAATTATATTTCGAAATTTTCAGCTTCGAATCTTTGTTTAATTATACTGTAGAATTAAATATCATGCGTTATTTAAATATAGAGATAGACTAAACTTTTGTCCACATTTATTAAAGCTGTATCAACTGAGATGTTTAAATTTGCGAAATTTCATGGACTTTTATATTTAATTTTTCATCATGAATCCCGCTTTGCGATACAATACATATTAGATTTATAATATCTTAAATTTACAGTACCAATGCTGATTTTATCCGAAACTATTTGTTTGCAAATGATATCTTTCTTCGTTGGAATTACCCTTCACTTATAAATTAATAATTATTAACATTGAACAGTATTGTTAAACTTCAATAAAAATAGGATCGATAACTAAATGTTAGTTAAAGAAACTTCCTATTACAGGTATAACAAATCATATTGAATTTTGTTTAGAAAACAATAATAAAAATGGGTGTCTTTTTGTGATAATAATTTACAACATATCACTCGACTTATTCATATAAGAGATATTAGTTTGTTATTTAAATACCCTGTTGCACCCTTTTATTCATTTTCAACCCAATTTTTTCACAACATTAAAAAATATTTTAAGCCTGAAGAAAAACATGAAAAACTTCTTATTAGCATGATTTCATGCTTAACATCCTCTTAAGATATTATAAATCTTTCTTGTTTACTAAAACCAGAGCCTAACTGAAATATACGAGTATCGCAACAGGATTAATCGTAATACATGATTAAATACAAGCAATATGTAAGCTATATTTTTACTTTTTACTTCAGAAATAAATATTTCACGAGCATCGTCTTTAGCTTAAGGAAAATAAACTTGTGAAATTTAATTTAAAGCTTCGTAAAACATGGAAATGTTGCAGGATAACAAATCAGAAAAGATATATTAAATAAATCACAGTTCAGGTATCTATAACATGTGATTCTCTTAACAAATCTGTTTCATTCATCAAGCAACTGCAAAATTTCCGTAAAATCAGAAGCGGTTTCACAAATTATAGGCATTCGTAAACATGATAGATAAGAGTTAGTATCGCGGCGTTTTAGAGTATCTATGAGCGTAATATGGAAAGTAAAAAGATGTATAATAAAAATAGTTCACTTTCCAAGCTATCACTAACATTGTAACGAATTATTATACATATAACGGCTCACGAAAGTACTCGGACGCTTACAGAAACTTTCCATGAATATTTTGTTGAAGCTTTTCATGAATTTCAAGATGCATTAGGCTGTCTCAAAAGTTTCTTTCGTTTTGTTCTATTACTACAAAATAGATCATACATAAATCGATAAAATAATATAAAACAAAAAGTGTCGTGCATCTATTATTTCCTTATGAAACGAAAGAAACTTTTGAAACAAATGTAAATAGGAATTATAAGATGCTTATTGATTACCATCGGTATTTGGACAGTTAATTATGTATTGTATAAATAAGTCACAATATTTTTAGTAGGAGCATTTTTACCCCTAATCAATCATATGTTTAAAAATACTCTTTACATTGTACATTAGTTTTTTGCTATGTGTACGTCTGCAATAAGCAACTTCTAGCTTCCATATATATATTTCCAAATTAGTCTCAATTTTTACCGGTGTAATCATGATAGACACGTCTCGTTACATTGAAGTGAAGTGAAGAAAAACACTAACACACATAATATATATTGGCAAAAATCTTCTATCTAATATTTTCGTCAACTACTGTATACACATTTATTAGATATTTGTGTGAGATTAAAATCGACAGATACGATAAAAGAATATTGTAGAGGTATAGCAATAAGAAAGTACAAGGAAAGTATAGCTCGTTAATTTGAATTACACCAGATTGTCAGTCATCTATTAGGTCGTGTTAATCTCCGAATAAATTCTTAAATAAATAAGTGTTAATTAAACGAGAAAAACTTAGCATTTATTAGTATTTGTGCTTCTACATTACATAATGAATAGGTCTTTTAGGGAAGAAATTCTTAGATAAAGAAGTGTTAATTAAACTAGAGACACTTAACATTTATTAGTATTTGTTCTTCCCCATTACTTCTTGAATAGGTCCTTTAGGGAAGAACAGAGAGACGGTTCGCTGAATTCCGTCTGCTTTTGATTCTTGCTATTCCAAAACAAATTTGTCACTTCACCTGACATTGGTTTGTTCGAAGATACCGAGGGCTTTCCGCTCGACCCGGAAGCCCTCGGTATCTCCGTATCGTTTCCCTTCTGCGCCGTTAATATCTTCTCAATTGCGCTACCAAATACCTACGGACAAAATTGTTCTTATAAATTTATGAATATTATGTGTTTACGTATTTGAATGAAAATTTTTATGAAACGAGATTTCGCGTTAAAATACGTAATAGTAAATACGATAACTTACATGCTCTTTTTACCAAGATGAAAATGTATATGTAAATTTACTTGATGTATATGTAAATAGAAATATTTATATGTAATATTTATATGCTTGTATTTAAAATATTTTCATGCTTAAAGAATAAAGGTCATAATGTTATAAATATTTAAATCCTTGCACCTCTCCTTTATCGCGTAAGAAAGAGAAACTAAAAGTTTCACTCCAGAGAATGAGCTTCGTTCTAAAACAAATCAAATAACATATATTCAAGTATTTAACTGTTATTTAATATTCCTATATTATTAATATAGATGAGAGGTCGATAAGATAGTTTACAATCATTAAGTACAGTATCGCAGATCCACCATCAGAGATCAGTAATATTAAAATAAAATTCATGTTGGATTAAAAGTGTGGTTAAGTTGGGGCTAACCCCAAATTTGCAAATTTTGACCTAAGTCAAAAAGTGGCCATTTTTGCACCTCCTCGCGAACGAAAAATTCTTGTGCGACGTTTAAGAGAATTTATCAAAAAAAAAGAAAGAATTATTAGCATTTATACGAAATGTGACATGGAAGTTGAAAAAGATGAGTGTAGAGATGAAAAAATTAAGCAGAGGTCAAACTTACGCGCTACACTTGATCTTCATTTTCTTTAAATTTTGATCCAGCTGATAAATCAGTAATTAAACCAAGGGAACTAAGTTTGAAATCAAGCGAATCTGAAATACTATCAGACTGTTGCTACGTGAGAACAATAGCCATCTTGTACTTCGTATTTGCTCGATTCCAAACTCTAATCGATATACCAGCAGAATTTACCAGCAAAATAATTATTCAGAGATTCTGTCGGTAAAACAATTGAAGTTTAAAATCGAACGAATCCGAATTACTGCGAGATCGTTGGTGGCTATTTTTCTCGTAGCAACAAACTGATGGTACTTCAGCTTCTTTTGATTTCAAACTACAATTGATTTATCAATAGAGTTGTCGAAGAATTATTTTGTCGATATCGGTGTAGAACAATAGCCAACAACGATCTCGCTGTACTTCATATTTCCTCTATTACAAACGTCGATTCATTTACCAGCAGAGCATCTGAAGAATTATTTCACATGGATCATGTAGAAAAAAAAAAAAAAAACGAACACGAAAATGGAACTGTAATAACATTTTTTATTCCTTGTTGAGAGCCGCTCTTAAACATTTTGCAGGAATTTTCCCTTCGCAAGAAGATCGAAAAATAACCACTTTTGACGCTCTGTTTTCATCCCATATGAATTTTATCTTTAATATTACCGATTGATAATAATGTCACTGCGATATTGTCCGCAATGATTGCAAATTATCTTCTCCACGTTTCACCTATATCGATAATACAGAATATCAAACAACAATTATTTAATTTCACGTTGTTGTTGACTTTATTAATTTTTACGATAAAGTGCATTCTCTGGAAGAGATTTTACGATTTACGATTTTCTTTTTCATTCCTCCTTTCACCTACGATGGCTCTTAAACAAGAAACGATATCGTAACGAGAAATACAACTTACCTGAGCGTCCACTTTGGTTCCACTAGTGTTGTCCCATACGACCTCGCTATTAGGGGACTTTTTACCGAACATTTTCTTCATCGCCTTCACTACCTTCAATTCATCGAACCTAAGACTTGAACTGGCCGTTGCTAAATCTTCCGGCTTCTTCGACATTTCCGTCGCGGAAGACCCTACCGAGCTTAGGATCGATATCAGATCCCTATTAGAGCAGACCATGCCCGCAGCACCGAAAACGGGTGTTCTCGCGGCTCTTGGCAGTTCCGAGACGCGCTTTCGGAGAGAAGACGTCGGCGAAACCGACAGAGTAGGCATTTCAAAGAATCGTTGTTTCGGCTGTTCAGTGTAACGTTGAACAGAACTGTTACCCTCCAGCGGCTGCATTTCGTACACTTGCTCCGTCGACATCCTGTACATCCTTAAGCGCACCTGGCAAACGGATTGCTTTTATTCGAAAGACAGTTTCTTTTTTATCATAATTCGTGCGTTATGATACATGTTTCGATGATTGAGCCGTTAAACGTGACAAAGCGATGGAATTGTTTTGCACAGAAATTCTGGTTCTAAAATTATGTTAGGGATTCTAGGGCGTAATAACATCTTGGAACGCAAAGTTATCGATGTGTCGATGAAAGTTAAGCGAGCTTTATCGAAGCACACGTTCGAGTCTTTGGGCGATTGCTAGGAATACGCGTAATGTTCTTTTCTGTAAGCTGAAAAGTTGAACGACTATAAAAGGCGTTTGTAGAGGATTTCAAAGCGGAAGAAGAAGCAATACAAATGTTTAGAATCAGAAATTATCTGTTTATATAGAGATCTGTTTGATGCAAAATCTAAAATCAATCAAATCGGATTGTACGGACGTATTTGTCTGTATTAATCCTTTGACGTCGATACCAACGATGTATATAGCGAATGGCGGTTATCAGCCAAGATTATGAGCACGTAGGGAAGAACAGAACTGAACGCTTGCTGTTCCAATAATGACGATCCATAAAAGTCTGAACTCTAATAAAAAAAACGCATGATAACGAATACAGCGCGTATTCTTTCGTATGTCTTCAATGAATATGTATAAGTTTGCTCGTAACAGAGTTGAAAAATGCCTGTAGCGTTCCAAGTTTGAACAACGTTTGTGTCGCGCGAAAGTTGATCAATATCTGAACCGCTTGAACGTTAACAAGTATCTTTTTCTGTGTTCGAGGTGTGAATGCAGCGAGTGTCATGACCAGCCTTTCACGTGCTCTTGGCGCGCCTTCTACTGGCAAAGATGGGTCGCTACTTGAACTAACACGAGATGTTAGTTTTCCGAGAAGATCACGATATCTCTGCGGGTGAGGAAGTTCGGCAACTTGTACCGCTGTAATATAATTCCAAATTACCCTGCGGAGATACCGAGTTTACGACACGTCCCTGGCGATTGAGCGCGGGATGAAGCAAATTTCTATGTTATTGCTTAATAATTTATGATTCCAATTGAAAAATAAGCTTCTTCGCGACCATGCTATAAGCTTCACCGACGAAGACGTGCTTCCTTAGCGAGGCTCCTGACGAACAAGGAATGAAAACCATAGCGACTCGATTCGTCCGTAATTTTAACTGTTAATTTTCGCCTAATTAATAATTGTTCTAACTCCATCTAAAAAAGAAGAAAAAAAAAGTAATTGATGAATCCACGTATGCGTACATTGTTATAAAGAACGATATGATGTGTAAATAATTATAAGTTACAAAGAATAAAATAATAAATAATACGATGAAAATTGTATACCTGGAGAGCAACGAATATGTGGTTCTTTCAAATCTTAACTTCGCACGATCGTATAGAAGTTCGTCAACTTTAAACTCGGTTTTTCTTAGTCTGCAAACTAGCGGAGATAGAGCGACTAAAATAAACGAAAGATCCTTACCTTCCTCGCTTTTAGGTCTGCGATGTTGTCCATAACGTCCAACTGACGATTACTGCCAAACAACGTCGATGACACTCTTTCCATCGTAACGACTGAATTTCTTCGGCCATCTAGCTGAGGAGCTGGTCCTGATCCTTCTCCGCCACGATCGCTCATTCGTCTCATCTGTCGACACAAACATCAAGATAGTTTCGATACGCGAGAACTGTCGTAGTGACGATCGAGCCTGGCGAAAGTCAAATTGACCAATTTTATCTTTGGACAATCTCATAATTTCGCAATTTCATCGTCCAAATACACGATTGATTCTCACAAAACCTCTAGTTCCTTAGAGCTTAACGCCACGCTCATCTTTTCACTTTTATCGCATATTGTCTCACCACTTGCGATACTTGTAATTACTTTTCACTACTTTTCAATTTTGGAGTTGGTCAATGTGATTTCCGAATGGCTCGATTGACTATGCGAGTCATGGATAAAGATGACAATTAAACTATTCAGATTAGTCATGTTGCTTCGTCAAACGATTTGAATTCAAGCAATTCGAAACCATTTTGTTAATGTGAACCTATTATTTTACCAATGTGAATCTGTAATTTTGCTTGAAATATCCTTCCAAGTTTTTATGATGATTCAGACTGGTCAAGTTACCTGAATCAAGCAACTATTTTCAAGTTACTTGAAACTATTTTGTTAACGTGTACAGTTGCTTGAATCAAGCAACGATTTTCAAGTAAGTTAGAATCATTTTGCCAATGTGAACCTGTAATTTTGCTAGAAATATCCTTCCAAGTTTTTATGATGATTCAGATTGGTCAAGTTACCTCAATCAAGCAACTATTTTCAAGTAACTTGAAACTATTTTATTAATGTGTGCAGTTGAGTGAAACAAGTATTTTCAAATAACTTGAAGCTATTTTGTTAACGCGTACAGTTGCTTGAATCAAGCAACTATTTTCAAGTAAGTTGGAACTATTTTGTTAACGCATACAGTTGCTTGAATCAAGCAACTATATTCAAGTAACTCGAAACTATTTTGTCAGTGTGAAACTATATAGACACTAGTTAATTCCCATACACATATATAATCGGACTCCTGCTCGGACAGCCGAGGAGGACGGACGTGTCTAGACGGTCGTCCTCTCCAGGTATAAGTGAATAGTGAAAAAGTGCTCCAAAGTAATAGTGCTGCAAAGTGATAGTGAGGAGGAAATAAAATAACAATGCAGATACCAACTATAAACATAGCAACAAAAGGAGAAACATATTATATAAAAACCAAACAAACCAACATGGAGACAGAAGAAACAAAAGAGCATCGGGGACAGGAAGATAGCAATTCAGAACATGAAGGATACTACCAGGATGAAAGCTGGAAGCCAGTGAAGGCTAGCAAAAAACGTAAAACAACCACAGACACAAGTTTTTTTTTTTTTTTTTATTTATTAGAATATTTACAATCAATTCTCGTTGAGAATTTTCAGTAACTTAATTTGGCGTGATACAATGACATGGATTATAATAGCTTTATATTGTTGATTCTAGTAGGACTAAGGATTTAATCTAGTGGGTATTTTCTTTTTAGTCTGCGGATCTGGTCCGTCGTGTCCAGTAGTTGGGTGACTAGTGGGTTGTGGTGGTTGTTGACTCTTGTGTTATATCTGCTTCTGGACTTGTGTATTTCGTCTTTGACTGTAGGTACCTTGAGGTCTCGGTGTATTGTTTCGTTGGTAACATACCAGGGTGCATTTAATAGGGATCTTAGCGTTTTCGATTGGAAGCGTTGGAGTATTTCAATGTTGGAGTTACTTGCTGTTCCCCATAGTTGGATTCCGTAGGTCCAGACAGGTTTTATTACGGCCTTGTAGAGGGTTATTTTGTTCTGTATGTTTAGTTTGGAGCGTCGGCCCGTGAGCCAATAGAATTTTCTTAGTTTTTCCTTTAGTTGCTTTATTTTTTCCGAGATATGTTTTTTCCAGGTTAGCCTCCTGTCCAGGGTCATGCCCAGGTATCTTACGGAGTCCTTGCTTGGGATTATTGTGTTGTTAATGGTGACCTGGGGGCAGGTTTGTTTTCGGAGCGTGAAGGTTACATGGGAGGATTTTTTTTCGTTTATTTTAAAGCCCCATTTTTGGAACCACTTTTCCATGGAGTCGAGACTTCGCTGGAGAGTGGATGAGGCAATTGCCGGGTCTGCGTGGGTAGCTAATAGTGCTGTGTCGTCGGCAAATGTTGCTATTGTTACCTCGTTTGATATGGGTAAGTCGGCAGTGTAGATGGAGAATAGTAGGGGTCCGAGGACACTACCTTGCGGTATGCCGGATTCTATTGGGAATGTTGCGGAAGTGGCGCCTAGACATTTGACTACGAATTGTCTGTTGGTTAGGTAGGATTTTAAGATGGAGTAGTATGAGTGGGGTAGGATTTTTTTAAGCTTGTAGAGTAGCCCTTCATGCCATACTTTATCGAATGCCTGTTGGATGTCTAGGAATACGGCTGAGCAGTATTTTTCCTTTTCAAGGGTTTGGCTGATCATGTGGGTTATGCGGTGGATTTGCTCTACTGTTGAGTGTTGTTTTCGGAAGCCGAATTGGTGATCTGGGAGAGTTTTCAATTCTTCTAGGAGTGGAAGGAGACGGTTCGTGAGCATCCTCTCGAATAGTTTAGATAGGGTAGGTAAAAGACTGATTGGGCGATAGGAGCTGGCTTCATATATTGGTTTACCGGGTTTGGGGATGAGGGTGATTAGTGAGATTTTCCACGCCATAGGAAAGTGTTCAAGGCGGAGGATGGCGTTAAAGATTGATGCGATGAGTGCAATCCCTTTTATGGGGAGTTCCTTGATTGCTTTATTTCCTATTAGGTCGTGACCTGCTGCTTTCTTGGGGTTTAGGCGACTGATTGCTTCTATGATCTCTGCAGAAGTGAAGGGTTGGATAGGAGGGGACATTTGGAAGGGAGTGTGCAGGTATTCGGTGACGTCCGCTGCGGCTATGGAGGAATGGGGTTGGAATACTTCAGTCAAGTGTTTGGCAAATAGGTTGGCTTTTTCTATAGGGCTACGCGCCCATCCACCCTGCGGGCGGCGGATTGGAGGTATTATTTGTGGGGGGCGCGTGAGTTTCCTGGAGGCTTTCCATAGTGAGTAGTTTGAGTCGGCTGTGGGGGACAGGCTGGCGAGATATTTGTGAAAACGGTCATTATTGTAGTTCTTTATGGTTTTGGATAGTTTTCTAGTTGCGTTGTTTAGTTTGCGTTTGTCCTCCGGTGTTCTATGGGTCTGCCATATCCTTCTTAGTCTACGTTTTTCTGCTATTTTTTTTAGTATGTACTGGGGGTATTCGTGATTGCTGATGGACGTTTTTGCCGGTGTGGAGACGCGGATAGCGTTTATTATGCTCTCATTTAGGTATTCCGTGGCTGCTTCGATTTCGTCATTGGTTTTTAGTGAGGTTGAGGCTGAAGTTGTGTGGGTAAAGACTTCTCTAAAGAGCTGCCAGTTGGTGTGTTGGTTATGAATGGAGCCATTAGGTGTGTTCTCGATGATAGTTGAACTGACTGTTACTATCACGGGGGAATGATCAGAGGAGAGATCAGCCGAGGAATTGATTTGGACGTGTCTTGGCGAGATATTTTTAGTTATGAAGAAATCAAGGAGATCGGGTATTTTGTTTGTGTCGGTGGGCCAGTATGTGGGTTCGTATGTGGTAAGGTAGTTGAGGTTGTTGGATATTATGCTGTTGAGGAGGTTTTTGCCTCTTACTGTAACCAGTCTGCTACCCCATTGGGTGTGTTTAGCGTTGTAGTCTCCTCCGGCTATGCATCTGTTGCCCAGGGTGTCCAGGAAGTGGTCGAAGTCTTCTTTGGCGATGGAGTGTCTGGGAGGGCAGTATACAGCTGAGGTGGTGATTGTACCATGATAGTCTTCTATTGCTACGTTTGTTGCTTGGAGGTAGTCTTTCTGGAATGGTGGAAGTTCGTAGTGTTTGATATTTGCTTTGATTATGATTCCGGTGCCGCCGTGGGCCTTTCCGCTGGGGTGTTGGGTATGGTAGAACTTGTATCCGTTTATGTTCAGGTAGTTTTTGTCGGTGAAGTGGGTTTCAGATATGAGCATTATGTCGATTAGCTGGTGTTTTAGGAAGAGTTCTAGCTCAAGTTTGCGTTGCGCTAGACCATTGGCATTCCAGAGAGCTATGCGTCTTGGTTTTATTTTGTGTCTGGGCGTATTAATTTGTCCATGATGAATGTTAATAGCGATAGCAAATTGTTTATTTGCTCTGATTGTTTCTCTATTAGCTTTTCTAGTCTAGAGACGTTGTCTGTGTTAGGTGAGGTGGGGGCACTATTTTGGGGAGGATCCCTGTGGCTATTTGGTGTATTTTGAGTGCCTTGTACCGCTTGGGCATAGGAGTTTGAGGGAGTGGTGAGTTTGATAGGGCTGGGTGTTTGATTGGTTGGGGGGATTGGGATAACTGTGGATTTCGGCGAGCTGGGTGTTTGGTGATTTTCCTCTTTTGTTCTAAGTTTGGGGTATTTGCTTGAGTACAGACTTTTGTAGGCTGAGCAGCCTTTGTAGTTGGCAGGATGGTCACCTTGACAGTGGATGCACTTCGCTGGGGTTTCCGGTGATTTCCTGCACTGGTCGGTGGGGTGTGTACCTGCACATTTGACGCAGCGGAAGGTGTGGTTGCAGTATTTCTGCGTGTGCCCATATCTTTGGCACCTTTTGCATTGGACTATCTCCTTTTTGGTTTGCGGTGGTTCAAATTTAACGATGGCGTTCATTAGACGACTGATATTGTAGATTTCCTTGTTGTTTGGTTTCTGTTTTAAGTCGATGAAAAATAGGGATAGCGGGTCTTTTGTGACTCTATGCCTTATGTTGCTGACATTTGTGACTTCGTGGCCGAGTTTCGATAGTTCTATTTTTAGTTCGTCGATGTCTGCGGAGTGGTGGATGTTTCGTAGCACCACCCGAAAAGGTCTTTCTTCCTTGAGTTGGTAGGTGTGGAAGTTGGCATTCAGGGCCCTGAGTGTCTTGGTGAGCTTCCTGTAAGCTTCTGGGTTCGTCGGCAGGATTTTT
Organism: Bombus terrestris; assembly: GCF_910591885.1. NCBI lineage: Eukaryota > Metazoa > Arthropoda > Insecta > Hymenoptera > Apidae > Bombus > Bombus terrestris. The sequence goes on along the minus strand of NC_063271.1, from coordinate 16,712,677 downwards.
ACTTGATTGTTGGTTATTTTCAGGTTATAGTCCTCCTTGGAGATATCTCTCTCTAAGGACTTGGTCATTGTCTGGATGTCTATGACATCATTAACAAATATTGGTGGTGGAGGGGGGCTTCTCTGTGCGTGATGGTTTGACGGCGGGTCTGCGATTTCCATGGCGTCGTTTGAGGATTCCAATACTGCAAACCTGTTGTGAGTGTTAATTTGTGTTGATGGCTGTTCGTTCGAGTTAGTGTTTGATGGTTCAGTTTTGCGTTTTTTCGCCTTATTGGCGTCGTTGGCACGGGGGGATCTGCTGAGCTTCTGCCACGGGGGGAGTAGCGCGGGGTAGTGGTGGGTTTGCACAGGCGAGCCTGGTCGTGATTGTTGGGCCATCATCGAGCTAGCTATTTCAATATGAATAACTAGTCGTGAGGCTATGCGGCAGGGATCGGGTTGGGGTTAGTTGCGTAGGCTTTTCTTCTCTCTGGCGGATAGGAACACTTGGGAAGATAGGAGCACGTTGTGTTCACTTTCGACGGTTGGGTAACACGTGTTGCTTTCGAACTTCACTGGGCACTAGAGACACGTCTGCACGCTTCGGCACTCGACAGCGAACTGGACAGACACAAGTGCCATAGGAAACCCAGTCACAGAAAAGCAGCGATGGCTGCAAGAATTACCACTAAGTAACTCCTTCAACTCACTAACTGAAGAAATAGACTCTGACCCCGTAAGTAAAACCATTACCCAAACAAACCATATTACAAAACCACCACCAATCTTTGTCGAGGCCCAAATAATAGACCCGCTCATTGATCTACTAAATAATCTAGAAGAGAAAAACAATTACACAATAAAGCAAACAAAATTGGATCAAGTAAAAATTCAAACAAACACACCAGAATCATTTAGGAAAGTTATAAAAGCATTAAAAGAAAAAAATGCCATCTACCACACTTATCAGCTTAAAACTGAAAGGAGCTATAAAATTGTCATAAGAGGATTGCATCCTAAAACCAACGTACATAAACTAAGCGATGAGTTAGCTAAAATTGGACATCAAACTAGAACAATAAACAATATAACAAGATTCGACACTAAGCAACCCCTACCACTATTCTTAATAGAACTTGAACCGAGAATCAATAACAAGGAAATATATGATATCAAACAAATACTAAACACAATAGTAACAGTCGAACCACCACGACACAAAAAAGATATACCTCAATGCATGCGGTGTCAACAATACGGACACACTAAAAACTACTGCAACAGAAGCCCAGCCTGCGTCAAGTGCGCAAAAAATCACTTAACTGCACACTGCCCATATTCAGGAAAAATAGAAAAAGTTAAATGCTTCAACTGTAACGGTAACCACCCAGCCAGCTATAAAGGCTGTGAAGTAAGAAAACAACTACAACGAAAACTGTTCCCGCCCCTACGAAGCAGGACAAGCACTAACACACAAGCCCATCATGACAGCACAAAACCTGAAACATTACCAAATACAGAGCAAGCAATAAACACCAAACCTATCAGCACCAACACCATTGGTGGTCTAAGCTATGCTCAAGTAACCAGCCAACCAACACACACACATAACCAATACCACAGCAATAGTAACAACGACACTGCAGAAATCAAAGAACTGCTCAAACAATCCATAAAGAACACCGAAATGCTAACCAGAATGATAAGCGAACAAAATGCAGTACTCAAACAGCAAACTCAACAAATCACAGTCATGCTACAACTAGTTACAAACGTGCTAAGCAAAAAATAAAAACGGACACTCTAAAAATAGCAGCCTGGAACTCAAACGGCCTACAACAACGGGCCCTCGAAACTAAAACATTCATATACAATAATAATATAGACATATTACTTGTCTCAGAAACACACTTCACTACAAAAAGCTATTTGAAAATACCATACTACACCATATATGATACCAAACACCCCTCAGGAAAAGCTCACGGAGGGACAGCAGTGATAGTCAGAAACGATATCAAACATTATCTTCACAGCCAAGTTAACAAAGAATATTTACAAGCAACCACTGTTACAGTTCAAACTAGCAGCAACCACTTCCAGTTGTCAGCAGTATACGTGCCTCCGCGACACAAAATAACAACACAAATGTGGGAAGAATACTTCCAGGACCTAGGGGACAAGTACATCGCAGCAGGAGACTACAACTCAAAGCACACGCTCTGGGGATCAAGAAACATTACACCTCGAGGTAGAACACTGGAAAAATACATTAGAAATAATAACCTCAATATATTATCCACAGGAACACCGACACATTGGCCGACTGACCTGAACAAAAAACCAGATCTTCTGGACTTTGCAGTTACAAGGGGACTAAACACAAATAAACTAAAAATAACATCCAACCTCGAGCTCAGCTCCGATCATACACCCATAATAATTGAATACAGAAACAAACCAATTCACTATAGCAAACCAGAAACACTATGCAATAAAACCACCAATTGGCAAACTTTCAAAGAAATAATAGAAAGCAAAATAAACTGCAACATCCCGTTAAAAACTCCTGAACACATAGAACAGGCAGTAGCAACATTGACAGCAACTATTCAGGAAGCAGCGAGGACAACCACTACTCCCGAACCAACCAGCAGACAAACAATAACAATACCGCAAGAAATACTTGACAAAATCAAAGAAAAAAGAAAAGCAAAAGCAAAATGGCAAAAATACAGAACCCGAGAAAACAAAAAACACTTAAACAAACTTGCAAAGGAAATAAAAAACAAAATAAAGGAGCACAACGATAACGAATTCTCAAAGTTCATAGGGACACTCTCCACACACGAGAACACCAACTATTCACTATGGAAAGCCACGAAAAAAATAAGGAAGCCAATAATACCCGTCCCGGCAATCAGAAAAGCAGATAACACATGGGCAAGAAGCAACGAAGAACAAGCTGAAGAATTCTCCAACCATCTCTACAACACATTCACACCACACATTACCAACAACAGCAACCTCAAAAGTCATACGGAGGAGGATCCACAAACCACTGCTACCGCAGCCGACAAGGAATACACCATACCTAAAACATCGGCACAAGAAATTAGAAACATAATTGATAAAACAAAAAACAACAAAGCGCCAGGAATCGACCTAATTAATGGTAAAATCTTAAAAAACCTTCCGCCAAAAGCAATAAGACTAATAACAGTAATATTCAACGCAATTCTAAGAATTCAATACTTCCCCAAACCATGGAAATTAGCACAGATCAAAATGTTACATAAACCAGGCAAAGACCCGCACCAAACTGCATCTTACAGACCAATATCACTGCTTCCAGTATTTTCCAAAATACTGGAAAAGATAATATACGACCGCATAAAACCAATAATAGAGACAAAAAAACTAATACCGGATCACCAATTTGGTTTCAGAAACAAACACTCCACGATAGAGCAAATGCACAGGCTAATAAACGAAATAATAGTAGCACTAGAAAACAAGGAATACTGCACAGCCCTCTTCATAGACATAGAAAAAGCATTCGATAAAATTAACCATGAAAGTCTACTACAAACAATTAGGAAACAATTCCCGGAGCAAATACACCACTTAATAAAATCCTACCTAAGCTGCAGAACCTTCGTAATAAAAATCAAGGACACACATTCTCAAGTTAAAGACATCAAGGCCGGGGTACCACAAGGAAGCGTCCTAGGCCCAATACTATACACATTATACACGGCGAACATACCAACAACTACCAACAGCACAGTATTGACATTCGCGGACGACACAGCTATACTAGTCAGGCATACTAACCCAGAAACGGCAGTCAAAATACTACAAGAACACATCGTAAAAATAGAAAATTGGCTACGAGAAAAACAAATAAAAGCAAACCCCAATAAATGCAACCATATTACATTCACGCTACGGAAAAAGACACCACCAAACATCCTATTGAACGGCTCGCATATAACGCAAACAAAGCATGTCAAATACCTAGGACTCCACTTAGATCAAAAACTCACCTGGAAACTACACATCAAATCAATAGTAGAAAAAATACAGAAAACAAGAAGACAAATGCATTGGCTAACAAGCCGAAAATCCAAACTAAGCACAGAAAACAAGTTAAAAATATATAAAACGATCATAAAACCAATCTGGACGTACGGAATACCACTATGGGGGACGGCAGCAATGAGCCATATAAACAAAATAGAGGTAATACAGGCTAAAATCCTCAGGACAATAGTAAACGGACCTTGGTACGTCAGAAACGAAGATATACGAAGGGACCTGGGAATGCCAACGGTCAAGGAAGAAATCAACAGATACTCCGAGAAATACAAATTAAGAATAGCAACACACATAAACCGGCTAGCTGCGGAAACATACAAAATCACAAATATGGACAGAAGACTAAAAAGGAAGCACCCAGCAGACCTTATAAAGGACACAACCTAAGAAACACGAGGATGGTACCCCGCTGGGGGTAGCCACCAACATGCTAATTTAACCGTTAAAAAATTCCACCAAATGTCCAAATTGGACAAATTGTGAATTTTAATAAATAAATAAATAAAAAAAAAAAAAAAATATTACATTCACGCTACGGAAAAAGACACCACCAAACATCCTATTGAACGGCACGCATATAACGCAAACAAAGCATGTCAAATACCTAGGACTCCACTTAGATCAAAAACTCACCTGGAAACTACACATCAAATCAATAGTAGAAAAAATACAGAAAACAAGAAGACAAATGCATTGGCTAACAAGCCGAAAATCCAAACTAAGCACAGAAAATAAGTTAAAAATATATAAAACGATCATAAAACCAATCTGGACGTACGGAATACCACTATGGGGGACGGCAGCAATGAGCCATATAAACAAAATAGAGGTAATACAGGCTAAAATCCTCAGGACAATAGTAAACGGACCTTGGTACGTCAGAAACGAAGATATACGAAGGGACCTGGGAATGCCAACGGTCAAGGAAGAAATCAACAGATACTCCGAGAAATACAAATTAAGAGTAGCAACACACATAAACCGGCTAGCTGCGGAAACATACAAAATCACAAATATGGACAGAAGACTAAAAAGGAAGCACCCAGCAGACCTTATAAAGGACATAACCTAAGAAACACGAGGATGGTACCCCGCTGGGGATAGCCACCAACATGCTAATTTAACCGTTAAAAAATTCCACCAAATGTCCAAATTGGACAAATTGTGAATTTTAATAAATAAATAAAAAAAAAAAAAAAATAACGAGAGCGATTCGCAAAAGAAAATATCGACTCGCAACATTCGCTCTGGGCACGTGCTGCGTGAGCGCGTCTGCGTAATCCGTTTTTAACAGGCGAAAAAGTCAGTGTTATTGCTAAAGCGAACGTACTAGGAAAAAAGTAGCGAAGCGTAGAACTTTAAAAATAAAACAACATTTTTCCACGTTATATTCCTTCTGATATTTACGAAGCCTTCCTGTGCCAAAAGAATCTGACATTCTAATGTGACAATAAACAGGAAATCTTTTAAGCAAAAAGAAAAGAAAAATACATATATCTCGAGTTCTCATTGTGATTAGGGGCGTGTAACGAATCTTCATTTGGATTAACCATTGTTGTTATACGATATGGATGATATTTACTGGTACCGATATGATTACAGTACCGATATGGTACAGAGTTTGACAAGTAACCGTGGCAATTAGATACTCGAGATGCCAATGACAATGATCTTAGGTTCAATAACGAATCCACGGTCAAAGGGATAACAAATACGTCTTCTTCCAAAGTCTAAGTCGTACTGAGCTTACTTGTCCACAATTCAAGTGTAACTCAACTTACTTGTCTACAGTATAAGTAGAACTCCCTCAGTCCCAATGGAACTGCACTTATATACTCGTCTCTGTACCCCTCGGGTCAACTATATTTTTAAGGAGATCTATACAATTACGCCATAGCTTTGTTAGGTAAAAACGTCCATGCCATGACCGTGGCTACGTTTAGCGACCAGTTGTGTCACTTCGAGCCCAAGCCTACTGTCATAAATCTCGGGTAAACATAGTCGGATTAAATCATAAACAACTACTTCTGAGTTTTATTATTTAAGTGCAGCTATAATAAAAAGTCTAGACTAAAGTATTGGGGGTCTTCCCAAAAATTCCAAAAGAAAGGCCCCGATGTCCTTTTATCTCCAACATGTATATAGGAGAAATAAAATAGTATAGTAATTTTTTAATTGCACACTAAATTAGTATTAAATTCCATACGATATTTTCAAAGATCTTGTATCTTTGAATCTATCAGATTTGTTTTTAGATACAAAAGAAAATTAATAAAAATGTGACTTATTTTTATTCATTCTTTTGTACTGTTCGATCGTTCTCCACTATGATACGGTTTCAACGAAGAAACGTTTTATTTATGTTCAAGTGAGAGTTTTCTAAATCAAGATGAGAAGACAATGGTACAGGCCGAATGTGAATGTGGCAAACTATGGCGAGCCTCAAATCGTCATAGAGGAAAGCACATCGGGCGAAGAGGAAGAGGAAGGGCGAAGGAACGAGTCGCCTCCGCGTTGCATGGATCCCGATTCGACACCCTTAAATCCTCGTCTATTGTCTCCCTGGCGAGAGGTCAGGAAACGCTCTCTACCGACTCCGCAATGTACTTCCGGGATAACCGCATCACAGGTACTGTCTGATGGTCATATCTAGAAGAACATACTTGCTTCCGGGCCACATCCCCTTTCTTGATAATGTATTTTTAGTGTATCCTGTTAGCTTAACAAAACATAACGTTGTCCAACGTTATTATATTATTGCATAATATATTTAAAGAAAAAGATTGATCGTACCTTCTGATCTGAAAAAATAGCTCTGTTTATAGATTATACATTATATATGTTTTTTTTTTTTTTTTTTTTTATTTATTAAAATTCACAATTTGTCCAATTTGGACATTTGGTGGAATTTTTTAACGGTTAAATTAGCATGTTGGTGGCTATCCCCAGCGGGGTACCATCCTCGTGTTTCTTAGGTTATGTCCTTTATAAGGTCTGCTGGGTGCTTCCTTTTTAGTCTTCTGTCCATATTTGTGATTTTGTATGTTTCCGCAGCTAGCCGGTTTATGTGTGTTGCTACTCTTAATTTGTATTTCTCGGAGTATCTGTTGATTTCTTCCTTGACCGTTGGCATTCCCAGGTCCCTTCGTATATCTTTGTTTCTGACGTACCAAGGTCCGTTTACTATTGTCCTGAGGATTTTAGCCTGTATTACCTCTATTTTGTTTATATGGCTCATTGCTGCCGTCCCCCATAGTGGTATTCCGTACGTCCAGATTGGTTTTATGATCGTTTTATATATTTTTAACTTGTTTTCTGTGCTTAGTTTGGATTTTCGGCTTGTTAGCCAATGCATTTGTCTTCTTGTTTTCTGTATTTTTTCTACTATTGATTTGATGTGTAGTTTCCAGGTGAGTTTTTGATCTAAGTGGAGTCCTAGGTATTTGACATGCTTTGTTTGCGTTATATGCGTGCCGTTCAATAGGATGTTTGGTGGTGTCTTTTTCCGTAGCGTGAATGTAATATGGTTGCATTTATTGGGGTTTGCTTTTATTTGTTTTTCTTGTACCCAATTTTCTATTTTTACGATGTGTTCTTGTAGTATTTTGACTGCCGTTTCTGGGTTAGTATGCCTGACTAGTATAGCTGTGTCGTCCGCGAATGTCAATACTGTGCTGTTGGTAGTTGTTGGTATGTTCGCCGTGTATAATGTGTATAGTATTGGGCCTAGGACGCTTCCTTGTGGTACCCCGGCCTTGATGTCTTTAACTTGAGAATGTGTGTCCTTGATTTTTATTACGAAGGTTCTGCAGCTTAGGTAGGATTTTATTAAGTGGTGTATTTGCTCCGGGAGTTGTTTCCTAATTGTTTGTAGTAGACTTTCATGGTTAATTTTATCGAATGCTTTTTCTATGTCTATGAAGAGGGCTGTGCAGTATTCCTTGTTTTCTAGTACTACTATTATTTCGTTTATAAGCCTGTGCATTTGCTCTATCGTGGAGTGTTTGTTTCTGAAACCAAATTGGTGATCCGGTATTAGTTTTTTTGTCTCTATTATTGGTTTTATGCGGTCGTATATTATCTTTTCCAGTATTTTGGAAAATACTGGAAGCAGTGATATTGGTCTGTAAGATGCAGTTTGGTGCGGGTCTTTGCCTGGTTTATGTAACATTTTGATCTGTGCTAATTTCCATGGTTTGGGGAAGTATTGAATTCTTAGAATTGCGTTGAATATTACTGTTATTAGTCTTATTGCTTTTGGCGGAAGGTTTTTTAAGATTTTACCATTAATTAGGTCGATTCCTGGCGCTTTGTTGTTTTTTGTTTTATCAATTATGTTTCTAATTTCTTGTGCCGATGTTTTAGGTATGGTGTATTCCTTGTCGGCTGTGGTAGCAGTGGTTTGTAGATCCTCCTCCGTATGACTTTTGAGGTTGCTGTTGTCGGTAATGTGTGGTGTGAATGTGTTGTAGAGGTGGTTGGAGAATTCTTCAGCTTGTTCTTCGTTGCTTCTTGCCCATGTGTTATCTGCTTTTCTGATTGCCGGGACGGGTATTATTGGCTTCCTTATTTTTTTCGTGGCTTTCCATAGTGAATAGTTGGTGTTCTCGTGTGTGGAGAGTGTCCCTATGAACTTTGAGAATTCGTTATCGTTGTGCTCCTTTATTTTGTTTTTTATTTCCTTTGCAAGTTTGTTTAAGTGTTTTTTGTTTTATCGGGTTCTGTATTTTTGCCATTTTGCTTTTGCTTTTCTTTTTTCTTTGATTTTGTCGAGTATTTCTTGCGGTATTGTTATTGTTTGTCTGCTGGTTGGTTCGGGAGTAGTGGTTGTCCTTGCTGCTTCCTGAATAGTTGCTGTCAATGTTGCTACGGCCTGTTCTATGTGTTCAGGAGTTTTTAACGGGATGTTGCAGTTTATTTTGCTTTCTATTATTTCTTTGAAAGTTTGCCAATTGGTGGTTTTATTGCATAGTGTTTCTGGTTTGCTATAGTGAATTGGTTTGTTTCTGTATTCAATTATTATGGGTGTATGATCGGAGCTGAGCTCGAGGTTGGGTGTTATTTTTAGTTTATTTGTGTTTAGTCCCCTTGTAACTGCAAAGTCCAGAAGATCTGGTTTTTTGTTCAGGTCAGTCGGCCAATGTGTCGGTGTTCCTGTGGATAATATATTGAGGTTATTATTTCTAATGTATTTTTCCAGTGTTCTACCTCGAGGTGTAATGTTTCTTGATCCCCAGAGCGTGTGCTTTGAGTTGTAGTCTCCCGCTGCGATGTACTTGTCCCCTAGGTCCTGGAAGTATTCTTCCCACATTTGTGTTGTTATTTTGTGTCGCGGAGGCACGTATACTGCTGACAACTGGAAGTAGTTGCTGCTAGTTTGAACTGTAACAGTGGTTGCTTGTAAATATTCTTTGTTAACTTGGCTGTGAAGATAATGTTTGATAACGTTTCTGACTATCACTGCTGTCCCTCCGTGAGCTTTTCCTGAGGGGTGTTTGGTATCATATATGGTGTAGTATGGTATTTTCAAATAGCTTTTTGTAGTGAAGTGTGTTTCTGAGACAAGTAGTATGTCTATATTATTATTGTATATGAATGTTTTAGTTTCGAGGGCCCGTTGTTGTAGGCCGTTTGAGTTCCAGGCTGCTATTTTTAGAGTGTCCGTTTTTATTTTTTGCTTAGCACGTTTGTAATTAGTTGTAGCATGACTGTGATTTGTTGGGTTTGCTGTTTGAGTACTGAATTTTGTTCACTTATCATTCTGGTTAGCATTTCGGTGTTCTTTATGGATTGTTTGAGCAGTTCTTTGATTTCTGCAGTGTCGTTGTTACTATTGCTGTGGTATTGGTTATGTGTGTGTGTTGGTTGGCTGGTTACTTGAGCATAGCTTAGACCACCAATGGTGTTGGTGCTGATAGGTTTGGTGTTTATTGCTTGCTCTGTATTTGGTAATGTTTCAGGTTTTGTGCTGTCATGATGGGCTTGTGTGTTAGTGCTTGTCCTGCTTCGTAGGGGCGGGAACAGTTTTCGTTGTAGTTGTTTTCTTACTTCACAGCCTTTATAGCTGGCTGGGTGGTTACCGTTACAGTTGAAGCATTTAACTTTTTCTATTTTTCCTGAATATGGGCAGTGTGCAGTTAAGTGATTTTTTGCGCACTTGACGCAGGCTGGGCTTCTGTTGCAGTAGTTTTTAGTGTGTCCGTATTGTTGACACCGAATGCATTGAGGTATATCTTTTTTGTGTCGTGGTGGTTCGACTGTTACTATTGTGTTTAGTATTTGTTTGATATCATATATTTCCTTGTTATTGATTCTGGGTTCAAGTTCTATTAAGAATAGTGGTAGTGGTTGCTTAGTGTCGAATCTTGTTATATTGTTTATTGTTCTAGTTTGATGTCCAATTTTAGCTAACTCATCGCTTAGTTTATGTACGTTGGTTTTAGGATGCAATCCTCTTATGACAATTTTATAGCTCCTTTCAGTTTTAAGCTGATAAGTGTGGTAGATGGCATTTTTTTCTTTTAATGCTTTTATAACTTTCCTAAATGATTCTGGTGTGTTTGTTTGAATTTTTACTTGATCCAATTTTGTTTGCTTTATTGTGTAATTGTTTTTCTCTTCTAGATTATTTAGTAGATCAATGAGCGGGTCTATTATTTGGGCCTCGACAAAGATTGGTGGTGGTTTTGTAATATGGTTTGTTTGGGTAATGGTTTTACTTACGGGGTCAGAGTCTGTTTCTTCAGTTAGTGAGTTGAAGGAGTTACTTAGTGGTAATTCTTGCAGCCATCGCTGCTTTTCTGTGACTGGGTTTCCTATGGCACTTGTGTCTGTGGTTGTTTTACGTTTTTTGCTAGCCTTCACTGGCTTCCAGCTTTCATCCTGGTAGTATCTTTCATGTTCTGAATTGCTATCTTCCTGTCCCCGATGATCTTTTGTTTCTTCTGTCTCCATGTTGGTTTGTTTCGTTTTTATATAATATATTTCTCCTTTTGTTGCTATGTTTATAGTTGGTATCTGCATTGTTATTTTATTTCCTCCTCACTATCACTTTGCAGCACTATTACTTTGGAGCACTTTTTCACTATTCACTTATACCTGGAGAGGACGACCGTCTAGACACGTCCGTCCTCCTCGGCTGTCCGAGCAGGAGTCCGCTCTCGTTATTTCGTTGGAAGTGTTACCGTGCGGATATCAGACAGCCATTGGAAGTTATTAGACGTTAAAATTTGGCGACAGCTTCGCGTATTCCACCAGTTTCTCGATATTCCCCTTCGAACCTACAAATTGCTTCCGTATCTCGCCAACAGCTAGTCCTCGTATCTTACGCAGACGTCGATTAGAAGTAGAATTTTCGATAAAATTTAAATTTCCCTTTTCAGTTCGTACTTCGATTTATGGACTCGTACATACGTTTTTCTCTTATATATTACGTGCATTTGCATATATATCTGTTTCTCTATCCCATGCGTCGTAGTTTTTGGATGAAACCAACAGCTTGTACACACGTGCAAGATTTTATTTTTCGTGATAAATCGAACAAGAATATATTCTTTCGTGCTTCTTAATTGAGTGACATTACACCAGGTGAATAATGTACTCGAATAAACGATTTTTCTTAATACTTATCAATTACGCGACGCGTTAACATTCAATTAATTCATAAAGGAAAGCATGATAATTATATGAATCAACTTTAAGAAAATAAGTGTAATTTTTAATATTAAATAACGAATAATAGAAAAGATGGAATAAATAAGTTAACAATAAAATGATAAACAATACGCGTTTGCTTATTTACAAAAATCCAAATATAAGCAGCTTAAGTAACTCAATGTTTTATGGAACGTTCTTCAAAATCAATAACTACATTGTGTTCTTTCCATTCGAAAAAATTCTGTAACGTAATTTCCGCACTAAAGGACCTTCTATCGTAGCATTTTCGTCAGAGAATTTCAAATAATCTAGTTCTGCTTCGAAATCTTTTTATTACCTTTTTTTATTACGCCTTTGAATCCATCGAAAGATTTACATTAAAATTTTTACTTTGCCACTACTTTCTTTATGTCGCTGCATATGCATAGTATATAACGTTATACGTTATATAGTAATAGTATATAACGTTATACGTTAATACGTAATAGTATATATCGTTATACGTTATATAGTAATAGTATATAACGATATACGTTATATAGTAATAGTATATAACGTTATTCGTTATATAGTAATAGTATATAACGTTATACGTGATATAGTAATAGTATATAACGTTATACGTTATATAGTAATATTATATAACGTTATGCGTTATATAGTAATAGTATATAACGTTATACGTTATATAGTAATAGCATATAACGTTATGCGTTATATAGTAATAGTATATAACGTTATACGATAGTACGTAATAGTATATGACGTTATACGTGATATGGCAATACTATATAACGTTATACCTTATTACGTAATAGTATATAACGTTATACGTCATATAGTAATAGTATATAACGTTATACGTTATATAGTAATAGTATATAACGTAATACGTCAGTACGTAATAATATACAACGTTATCCGTGATATGGCAATACTATATAACGTTATACGTTATTAAGTAATAGTATATAACGTTATACGTTATATAGTAATAGTATATAACGTTATACGTTATATAGTAATATTATATAACGTTATGCGTTATATAGTAATAGTATATAACGTTATACGTTATAGAGTAATAGTATATAACGTTATACGTTAATGCGTAATAGTATATAACGTTATACGTTATATAGTAATAGTATATAACGTCATACGTCAGTACGTAATAATATACAACGTTATCCGTGATATGGCAATACTATATAACGTTATGCGTTATATAGTAATAGTATATAACGTTATACGATATATAGTAATAGTATATAACGTTATACGTTATATAGTAGTAGTATATAACGTTATACGTTATATAATAATAGTATATAACGGTATACGTTATATAGTAATAGTATATAACGTTATACGTTATACAGTAATAGTATATAACTTTATACGTTAGTACGTAATAGTATATAACGTTATACGTTATTATGTAATAGTATATACCGTTATACGATAGTACGTAATACTATATAACGTTATACGTGATATGGTAATACTATTTAACGTTATACGCTATTACGTAATAGTATATAACGTTATACGTTATATAGTAATAGTATATAACGGTATACGTTATATTGTAATAGTATATAACGTTATACGTCATACAGTAATAGTATATAACGTTATACGTTAGTACGTAATAGTATATAACGTTATACGTGATATGGCAATACTATATAACGTTATACCTTTTTCTAATAGTATATAACGCTATACGTTATATAGTAATAGTATATAACGTTATACGTTATATAGTAATAGTATATAACGTCATACGTAAGTACGTAATAATATACAACGTTATCCGTGATACGGCAATACTATATAACGTTATACGTTATTAAGTAATAGTATATAACGTTATACGTTATATAGTAATAGTATATAATGTTATGCGTTATATAGTAATAGTATATAAGGTTATACGTTATATAGTAATAGTATATAACGTTATGCGTTATATAGTAATAGTATATAACGTTATACGTTAATGCGTAATAGTATATAACGTTATACGTTATATAGTAATAGTATATAACGTTATACGTCAGTACGTAATAATATACAACGTTATCCGTGATATGGCAATACTATATAACGTTATACGTTATTAAGTAATAGTATATAACGTTATACGTTATATAGTAATAGTATATAACGTTATACGATATATAGTAATATTATATAACGTTATGTGTTATATAGTAATAGTATATAACGTTATACGTTATTACGTAATAGTATATAACGTTATACGTGATATGGCAATACTATATAACGTTATACGTTATTACGTAATAGTATGTAACGTTATACGTTATATAGTAATAGTATATAACGTTATACGTTATATAGTAATAGCGTAGAACGTTATACGCTATATAGTAATAGTATATAACGTTATACGTTAGTACGTAATAGTATATATCGTTATACGTTATTACGTAATAGTATATAATGTTATACGTTATATGGTAATACTATATAACGTTATACGTTATTATGTCATAGTATATAACGTTATACGTTAGTACGTAATAGTACATAACGTTATACGTGATATGGTAATACTATATAACGATATACGTTATTACGTAATAGTGTATAACGCTATACGATAGTACGTAATAGTATATAACGTTATACGTGATATGGTAATACTATAGAACGTTATACGCTATTACGTAATAGTATATAACGTTATACGTTATATGGTAATACTATATAACGTTATACGTTATTACGTAATAGTATGTAACGTTATGCGTTATATAGTAATAATATAGAACGTTATACGTTATATAGTAATAGTATATAACGTTATGCGTTATATAGTAATAGTATATAACGTTATACGTTATATAGTAATAGTATACAACATTATACGTTATATAGTAATAGTATATAACGTTATGCGTTATATAGTAATAGTATATAACGTTATACGTTATATAGTAATAGTATAGAACGTTATACGTTATATAGTAATAGTATATGACGTTATACGTTATATAGTAATAGTATATAACGTTATACGATATATAGTAATAGTATATAACGTTATACGTGATATGGTAATACTATATAACGTTATACGTTATTACGTAATAGTATATAACGTTATACGATAGTACGTAATAGTATATAACGTTATACGTGATATGGTAATACTATATAACGTTATACGTTATATAGTAATAGTATAGAACGTTATACGTTATATAGTAATAGTATATAACGTTATACGTTAGTACGTAATAATATACAACGTTATACGTGATATGGCAATACTATATAACGTTATACCTTATTACGTAATAGTATATAAAGTTATACGTTATATAGTAATAGTATATAACGTTATACGTTATATAGTATTAGTATATAGCGTCATACGTCAGTACGTAATAGTATACAACGTTATCCGTGATATGGTAATACTATATAACGATATATGTTATTACGTAATAGTATAAGACGTTATACGATAGTACGTAATAGTATATAACGTTATACGTGATATGGTAATACTATATAACGTTATACGCTATTACGTAATAGTATATAACGTTATACGTTAATACGTAATAGTATATATTATTTTACGTTATATCGTAAAACTATATAACGTTATACGTTATAACATAATAGTATATAACGTTATACGTTATTACATAATAGTATATAACGTGATACGCTATTACGTAATAGTATATATCGTTATACCTTATATGGTAATAATACATAACGTTATACATTATTACGTCATAGTATATAACGTTTTACGTTATATGGTACTACTATACAACGTTATACGTGATATAGTGGTACTATATAACGTGATACGTTTTTACGTAATAGTATATATCGTTATACCTTATATGGTTATAATACATAACGTTATACGTTATTACATAATAGTATATAACGTTATAAGTTAATAAGTAATAGTATATATCATTTTACTTTATATCGTAATACTATATAACGTTATACGTAATATGGTAAGACTATATAACGTTATACGTTATATGGTAATAACATGCAACTTTATACGTGATATGGTAACTCCACATAACGTTATACGTTATTACGTAATAGTATATAACGTTATAAATTAATAAGTAATAGTATATATCATTTTACATTATATCGTAATAATACATAACGTTATAGGTAATATGGTAATACTATATAACGTTATACGTTATTACGTAATTGTATGTATCGTTATACCTTATATGTTAATAATACATAACGTTATACGCTATTACGTAATAGTATATAACGATATACGTTATATGATACTAATATACAAACGTTATACGTGATATAGTGATACTATATAACATGATACGTTATTACGTAATAGTATATATCGTTATACCTTATATGGTTATAATACATAACGTTATACGTTATTACGTAATAGTATATGTCGTTTTACGTTATATCGTAATACTATATAACGTTATACGTAATATGGTAATACTATATAACGTTATACGTTATTACGTAATAGTATATAACGTTATAGGTTATATGGTAATAATATACAACGTTATACGTGATATGGTAATACCATATACCGTTATACGTTATTACGTAATAGTATATAACGTTATACGTTATTATGTAATAGTATATAACGTTATACGTTATTACGTAACAGTATATAACGTTATACGTTAGTACGTAATAGTATATATCGTTGTACGTTATATGGTAATAATACACAACGTTATACGTGATATGGTAATACCATGTAACGTTATACGTTATTACGTAATAGTATTTAACGTTATACGTTATACAGTAATAATATACAACGTTATACGTGATATGGTAATACCATATATCGTTATACGTTATTACGTAATAGTATATAACATTATAGGTTATAGTGTAATACTGTATAACGTTATTCGTTCTATAGTAATAATATACAACGTTATACGTTATATGGAAATACTATATAACGGTATACGTTATTACGTAATAGTATATAACGTTATACGTTATAGTGTAATACTATATAACGTTATACGTTATAACGTAATAGTATATAACGTGATACGTTATTACGTAATTGTATATATCGTTATACGTTATAGCGTAATAGTATATAACGTTATATGTTATTACGTAATAGTATATAATGTGATACGTTATTACGCAATTGTATGTATCGTTATACCTTATATGGTAATAATACATAACGTTATATGTTATTACGTAATAGTATATAACGTTATACGTTATATGATACTAATATACAAACGTTATACGTGATATAGTGATACTATATAACGTTATACGTTATATGGTATCAATATACAAACGTTATACATTATAACGTAATAATACATAACGTTATACGGTATAACGTGATATTATTAAACGTTATACGTTATTATGTAACAGTATATAACGTTGTAAGTTATAACGTAACATTATATAACGTTATACGTTATTACGTAATAGTATATATCGCCATACGTTATATGGCTATAATATATATCGTTATACGTTATGTGGTTGTACTATACATCGTTATACGTTATTACGTAATAGTATATAACGTCATACGTTATATAGTAATAACATACAACGTTATACGTGATATGGTAACTCTACATAACGTTATACATTATTACGTAATTGTGTATAACGTTATACGTTATATGGTAATAATACACAACGTTATACGTGATATAGTGATACTATATAACGTTATACGTTATTACGTAATAGTATATAACGTTATAAGTTAATAAGTAATAGTATATATCATCTTACGTTATATCGTAATACTACATAACGTTATACGTAATATGGTAATACTATATAACGTTATACGTTATTACGTAATAGTATATAACTTTATACGTTATATAGTAATAATATACGACGTTATGCGTGATATGGAAATACTATATAACGTTATACGTTATTACGTAATAGTATATAACGTTATACGTTATAGCGTAATAGTATATAACGTTATACGTTATTAGGTAATAGTATATAACGTGATACGTTATTACGTAATTGTATGTATCGTTATACCTTATATGTTAATAATACATAACGTTATACGTTATTACGTAACAGTATATAACGTTATAAGTTAGTACGTAATAGTATATATCGTTGTACGTTATATGGTAATAATACACAACGTTATACGTGATATGGTAATACCATGTAACGTTATACGTTATTACGTAATAGTATTTAACGTTATACGTTATACAGTAATAATATACAACGTTATACGTGATATGGTAATACCATATATCGTTATACGTTATTACGTAATAGTATATAACGTTATACGTTATTATGTAATAGTATATAACGTTATACGTTATTACGTTATATGGTAATAATATACAACTTTATACGTGATATAGTGATACTATATAACGTTATACGTTATTACGTAATAGTATATAACATTATAGGTTATAGTGTAATACTGTATAACGTTATGCGTTCTATAGTAATAATATACCCCAAACTTAGAACAAAAGAGGTAAATTACCAAACACCCAGCTCGCGGAAATTCACCTTTACACCAATCCCCCCAACCAATCAAACACCCAGCCCTATCAAACTCACCACTCCCTCAAACTCCTATGCCCAAGCGGTACAAGGCACTCGAAATACACCAAATAGCCACAGGGATCCTCCCCAAAATAGTGCCCCCACCTCACCTAATACAGACAACATCTCTAGACTTGAAAAGCTAATGGAGAAACAATCAGAGCAAATAAACAATTTGCTATCGCTATTAACACTCATCATGGATAAATTGATACGCCCCGACACAAAATAAAACCAAGACGCATAGCTCTGTGGAATGCCAACGGTCTAGCGCAACGCAAACTTGAGCTAGAACTCTTCCTAAAACACCAGCTAATCGACATAATGCTCATATCTGAAACCCACTTCACCGACAAAAACTACCTGAACATAAACGGATACAAGTTCTACCACACCCAACACCCCAGCGGAAAGGCCCACAGCGGCACCTGAATCATAATCAAATCAAACATCAAGCACTACGAACTTCCACCATTCCAGAAAGACTACCTCCAAGCAACAAACGTAGCAATAGAAGACTGTCATGGTACAATCACCACTTCAGCTGTATACTGCCCTCCCAGACACTCCATCGCCAAAGAAGACTTCGACAACTTCCTGGACACCCTGGGCAATAGATTCATAGCCGGAGGAGACTACAACGCTAAACACACCCAATGGGGCAGCGGACTGGTTACAGTAAGAGGCAAAAACCTCCTCAACAGCATAATAACAAACAACCTCAACTACCTTACCACATACGAACCCACACTTTGTCCCACCGACAAACCACAAACAAAATACCCGATCTCCTTGATTTCCTCATAACTAAATATATCTCGTCAAGACACGTCCAAATCAATTCCTCAGCTGATCTCTTCTCTGACCATTCCCCCGTGATAGTAACAATCAGTTCAACTATCATCGAGAATACACCTAATGGCTCCATTCATAACCAACACACCAACTGGCAGCTCTTTAGAGAAATCTTCACACACACAACTTCAGCCTCAACTTCACTAAAAACCAATGAAAAAGTCGAAGCAGCCACGGAATATCTAAACACGAGCATAATAAACGCTATCCGCTTCTCCACGCCGGCAATAACGTCCATCAGCAAACACGAATATCCCCAGTACATATTAAAAAAAATAGCAGAAAAACGTGACTAAGAAGAGTATGGCAGACCCATAGAACACCGGAGGACAAACGCAAACTGGACAACACAACTAGAAAACTATCCAAAACCATAAAAAACTACAATAATGACTGTTTTCACAAATATGTCGCCAGCTTGTCCCCCATCAGTTCGTTCGTGAGTGCCGAGGCGTGCAGACGTGTGTCCAGTGCCCTGTGAAGTTCACAAAACTCCACCTGACGCCCATCTGTCGAAAGCGAATCCAACTAACCTAGCCAGGGGTGAACAGCCTCTCGACTAGTTCTTTCACACTGAATTAACTAGCTCGATGATGGCTCTATCATTTCCAACAAGCTCCCCGGAGCTAAATTATCACACCGCCATTTTTCCTCCCCCGTGGCAAGAGGGCAACACATCCATCCTGGTAAACGACCAGCACACGAAAAAACGGAAGCTCGAACCGACCAAGACAAACGTAAACAAGAATCAAACCAAACCATCAGCCAGCCAAGTGACCACCTACAATAGATTCTCAATACTGGAGTCCACGGAAGACCCCATGATTACAACCGAAAAGGTAAACAATCTCCATACTCAAAGAATTCCCCCTCCCCCACCGATATTCATAAACGACGTAATCGACATTCAGTCAATGATTAAGACTATCGAAAAAGAAATCAGCAAAGAGGACTACAAACTAAAGATTAACAACAACCACGTGAAGATACTGCCGACCCACCCAGACGCCTATATAAAGTTAACCAAGCTATTAAAAACATTAAACGCTAAATTCCACACATACCAGCTCAAACAAGAAAGACCATTTCGAGTGGTGCTACGCAACATCCATCACTCAGTCGATCTAGACGAACTAAAGTGCGAACTGTCAAACCACGGCCACGAAGTAACTAATATCAGCAACATTAAGCACAGAATCACAAAAAACCCACTATCCTTATTCTTTATAGACTTAAAACAAAAAACAAACAACAAAGAAATCTACAATATCAATCGGCTGATGAACTCCATAGTTAAGTTCGAGCCACCTCTTGTAAAGAAAGAAATAATACAATGCAAAAGGTGCCAAAGGTACGGCCACACGCAGAAATACTGCAATCACAACTTTCGGTGCGTAAAATGTGCAGGTAATCACCCCACTGACCAATGCACTAAATCCCCGGAAACCCCCGCCAAGTGTATCCACTGTCAAGGAGAGCATCCTGCGAACTACAAAGGATGCTCAGCCTACAAATCGCTACATAATATAAGGTATCCAAAACTGAGACCCAAGGACATAAACATACAAGAACCTAAACCCCAAAAACTCACCTCACCAACAGTATCCTATGCGCAGGCAACGCAAGGAAACGTATACAACTCGAAAACACACAGTGTACACACAGAAAATAGAATTCCCACCCCACAAAGCACAGACAACTTTACCAGACTCGAAAAACTTATCGAGAAGCAAACTGAGCAAATTAACAACTTGCTGTCACTACTCACACTCTTCATGGACAAATTCATAAGCACAGAAGCAAAATAAAACCAATGCGAATAGCTCTGTGGAACGCCAACGGTCTAGCTCAGCACAAATCTGAGCTAGAACTATTCTTAAAACAACAGCAAATCGATGTGATGCTCATATCCGAAACCCATTTCACCGACAAAAACTACCTCAAAATACACGGCTACAACTTCTACCACACGCAACACCCCAGCGGAAAGGCTCACGGTGGCACCGGAATCATAATCAAGTCAATCATCAAGCACTACGAACTTCCACCATTCCAGAAAGACTACCTCCAAGCAACAAACGTAGCAATAGAAGACTGTCATGGTACAATCACCACCTCAGCTGTATACTGCCCTCCCAGACACTCCATTGCCAAAGAAGACTTCGACCACTTCCTGGACACCCTGGGCAACAGATGCATAGCCGGAGGAGACTACAACGCTAAACACACCCAATGGGGTAGCAGACTGGTTACAGTAAGAGGCAAAAACCTCCTCAACAGCATAATATCCAACAACCTCAACTACCTTACCACATACGAACCCACACACTGGCCCACCGACACAAACAAAATACTCGATCTCCTTGATTTCTTCATAACTAAAAATATCTCGCCAAGACACGTCCAAATCAATTCCTCGGCTGATCTCTCCTCTGATCATTCCCCCGTGATAGTAACAGTCAGTTCAACTATCATCGAGAATACACCTAATGGCTCCATTCATAACCAACACACCAACTGGCAGCTCTTTAGAGAAGTCTTTACCCACACAACTTCAGCCTCAACCTCACTAAAAACCAATGACGAAATCGAAGCAGCCACGGAATACCTAAATGCGAGCATAATAAACGCTATCCGCGTCTCCACACCGGCAAAAACGTCCATCAGCAACCACGAACACCCCCAGTACATATTAAAAAAAATAGCAGAAAAACGTAGACTAAGAAGGATATGGCAGACCCATAGAACTCCGGAGGACAAACGCAAACTAAACAACGCAACTAGAAAACTATCCAAAACCATAAAGAACTACAATAATGACCGTTTTCACAAATATCTCGCCAGCCTGTCCCCCACAGCCGACTCAAACTACTCACTATGGAAAGCCTCCAGGAAACTCACGCGCCCCCCACAAATAATACCACCAATCCGCCGCCCTCAGGGTGGATGGGCGCGTAGCCCTATAGAAAAAGCCAACCTATTTGCCAAACACTTGACTGAAGTATTCCTACCCCATTCCTCCATAGCTGCAGCGGACGTCACCGAATACCTGCACACTCCCTTCCAAATGTCCCCTCCTATCCAACCCTTCACTTCTGCAGAGATCATAGAAGCAATCAGTCGCCTAAACCCCAAGAAAGCAGCAGGTCACGACCTAATAGGAAATAAAGCAATCAAGGAACTCCCCATAAAAGGGATTGCACTCATCGCATCAATCTTTAACGCCATCCTCCGCCTTGAACACTTTCCTAAGGCGTGGAAAATCTCACTAATCACCCTCATCCCCAAACCCGGTAAACCAATATATGAAGCCAGCTCCTATCGCCCAATCAGTCTCTTACCTACCCTGTCTAAACTATTCGAGAGGCTACTCACAAATCGTCTCCTTCCACTCCTAGAAGAATTGAAAACTCTCCCAGATCACCAATTCGGCTTCCGAAAACAACACTCAACAGTAGAGCAAATCCACCGCATAACCCACATGATCAGCCAAACCCTTGAAAAGAAAAAATACTGCTCAGCCGTATTCCTAGACATCCAACAGGCATTCGATAAAGTATGGCATGAAGGGCTACTCTACAAGCTTAAAAAAATCCTACCCCACCCATACTACTCCATCTTAAAATCCTACCTAACCAACAGACAATTCATAGTTAAATGTCTAGGCGCCACTTCCGCAACATTCCCAATAGAATCCGGCATACCGCAAGGTAGTGTCCTCGGACCCCTACTATTCTCCATCTACACTGCCGACTTACCCGTACCAAACGAGGTAACAATAGCAACATTTGCCGACGACACAGCACTATTAGCTACCCACGCAGACCCGGCAATTGCCTCATCCACTCTCCAGCGAAGTCTCGACTCCATGGAAAAGTGGTTCCAAAAATGGGGTTTTAAAATAAACGAAATAAAATCCTCCCATGTAACCTTCACGCTCCGAAAACAAACCTGCCCCCAGGTCACCATTAACAACACAATAATCCCAAGCAAGGACTCCGTAAGATACCTGGGCATGACCCTGGACAGGAGGCTAACTTGGAAAAAACATATCTCAGAAAAAACAAAGCAACTAAAGGAAAAACTAAGAAAATTCTATTGGCTCACGGGCCGACGCTCCAAACTAAACATACAGAACAAAATAACCCTCTACAAGGCCGTAATAAAACCTGTCTGGACCTACGGAATCCAACTATGGGGAACAGCAAGTAACTCCAACATTGAAATACTCCAACGCTTCCAATCGAAAACGCTAAGATCCCTATTAAATGCACCCTGGTATGTTACCAACGAAACAATCCACCGTGACCTCAAGATACCTACAGTCAAAGATGAAATACACAAGTCCAGAAGCAGATATAATACAAGAGTGAACAACCACCACAACCCACTAGTCACCCAACTACTGGACACGACGGACCAGATCCGCAGACTAAAAAGAAAATAACCTCTAAATTAAATCCTTAGTTTCTACTAGAACCAACAATATAAAACTATTATAATCCATGTCATTGTATCACGCCAAATTAAGTTACTGAAAATTGTCAACGAGAATTGATTGTAAATATTCTAATAAATTAAAAAAAAAAAAAAAAAAAAAGCTTGTCCCCCACAGCCGACTCCAACTACTCACTATGGAAGGCCTCCAGGAAACTCACGCGCCCCCCACAAATAATACCTCCAATCGGCCGCCCGCAAGGCGGATGGGCGCGTAGCCCTATAGAAAAAGCCAACCTATTTGCCAAACACTTGTCTGAAGTATT
Organism: Bombus terrestris; assembly: GCF_910591885.1. Classification (NCBI taxonomy): domain Eukaryota; kingdom Metazoa; phylum Arthropoda; class Insecta; order Hymenoptera; family Apidae; genus Bombus; species Bombus terrestris. The sequence goes on along the minus strand of NC_063271.1, from coordinate 16,688,697 downwards.
CAAACCCCATTCCTCCGTAGCTGCTGCAGACGTTACCGAATACCTGCACACTCCCTTCCAAATGTCCCCTCCTATTGAACCCTTCACTTCTGCAGAGATTATAGAAGCAATCAGTCGCCTAAACCCCAAGAAGGCAGCAGGTCACGACCTAATAGGAAATAAAGCAATCAAGGAACTTCCCATAAAAGGGATTGCACTCATCGCATCAATCTTTAACGCTATCCTCCGCCTTCAACACTTTCCCAAGGCTTGGAAAATCTCACTAATCACCCTCATCCCTAAACCCGGTAAACCAATATATGAAACCACCTCCTATCGCCCAATCAGTCTTTTACCTACCCTGTCTAAACTATTCGAGAGGATGCTCACGAATCGTCTCCTCCCACTCCTAGAAGAATTGAAAACACTCCCAGACCACCAATTCGGCTTCCGAAAACAACACTCAACAGTAGAGCAAATCCACCGCATAACCCACATGATCAGCCAAACCCTTGAAAAGAAAAAATACTGTTCAGCGGTATTCCTAGACATCCAACAGGCATTCGACAAAGTATGGCATGAAGGGCTACTCTACAAGATCAAAAATATCCTACCCCATCCATACTATTCCATCTTAAAATCCTAGCAAAATCCAAAGCAATTAAAGGAAAAACTAAGAAAATTCTATTGGCTCACGGGCCGACGCTCCAAACTAAACATACAGAACAAAATAACCCTCTACAAGGCCGTAATAAAACCTGTCTCGACCTACGGAATCCAACTATGGGGAACAGCAAGTAATTCCAACATTGAAATACTCCAACGCTTCCAATCGAAAACGCTAAGATCCCTATTAAATGCACCTTGGTATGTTACCAACGAAACAATCCACCGTGACCTCAAGATACCTACAGTCAAAGATGAAATACACAAGTCCAGAAGCAGATATAATACAAGAGTGAACAACCACCACAACCCACTCCTTCACCCAACTACTGGACACGACGGACCAGATCCGCAGACTAAAAAGAAAATAACCTCTAAATTAAATCCTTAGTTTCTACTAGAACCAACAATATAAAACTATTATAATCCATGTCATTGTATCACGCCAAACTAAGTTACTGAAAATTCTCAACGAGAATTGATTGTAAATATTCTAATAAATAAAAAAAAAAAATGATACATGTTTCGATGATTGAGCCGTTAAACGTGACAAAGCGATGGAATTGTTTTGCACAGAAATTCTGGTTCTAAAATTATGTTAGGGATTCTAGGGTGTAATAACATCTTGGAACGCAAAGTTATCGATGTGTCGATGAAAGTTAAGCGAGCTTTATCGAAGCACACGTTCGAGTCTTTGGGCGATTGCTAGGAATACGCGTAATGTTCTTTTCTGTGAGCTGAAAAGTTGAACGACTATAAAAGGCGTTTGTAGAGGATTTCAAAGCGGAAGAAGAGGCAGATTATTTAATACATAATATCTTCCTTTATAATATATCTAATATCCTAATAATTAGATGAACGTAATACAAATGTTTAGAATCAGAAATTATCTGTTTATATAGAGATCTGTTTGATGCAAGATCTAAAATCAATCAAATCGAATTGTATGGATTGTGTATTTGTCTGTGTTAATCCTTTGACGTCGATACCAACGATGTATATAGCGAATGGCGGTTATCAGCCAAGATTATGAGCACGTACGCAAATAGACTAGAATATTTTGCAAGAATGAAATGTCTTGGTATGGTACGCTTTAATCTATCTATCCAAGTCAAAATAAGTATAAAAATAGCGTGGCAATCAACATATTAAAAAAAAAAAAAAAAAAAAAAGGAGAAACAGATGCTTCTGATTGTTTTTTAGTGCATTTTCATAAAATCCTCTAAATGTTTAATTCTCATGGAATAAAAGGGAGAGCATACGTTTGAATCTCAGCAGATTTTATTAATTCTTTGAAACCATAAATACAATATGAGTATTACATCAACTTTAGTTCATACATGTAACAACATATTATTCTGCACGTAACAGTTACATTTAATGAAACATTTACTTATCCAGTAAATCCATATTCTCTACTAAACGTTCGTTTATTAATAAAACTGCCATAATCGTCCACGCATTGTTCGCTTCCTTAATTATTTTTCAAAGTATAACGATAATCAATGATGCAACAGAAATATCACGTAACATCCCAACAATCTTACATGAGATTTTAGCTGTTTTTACTATACAAATTAAGTCATTATTAAAATAAGTCATTATAATAATATATATGTCGGAGATGGAAATACACCGGAACCTCTCCTTGGATTCTCGGGAATACCGTAATGTCGTAATTTAGATTAAACAATTGTCACCCCGATTGTTTGAGATTTATGATAGTGAGCTTAGGCTCGAGGCGACAACCAGTCGCCGAACGTAGCCGCGGTCAAGGGATGAACGTTTTATCTAACAAGGGCATAGAGTAACTCTATACCTCTCCTTTAAAGAAGTGCCCGTAGTGACACATGGCAGTAAATATTTCAAAGGTTTCTGTTCCGTGGCTCGCCACACGCAGATCCTATCCTTCGAGTAAGATGATCTCCAGATGTCGATATACCTCCGCAGTATGTTTAGCTAACGTGAGGACCCGCAATAAATTTTAAGATTTAGTCAAGCAAAGTTCTTTATTTAGACAAACAGTCCTTGTCGCAACTACGGGAAGATAGGAGAAGCCTATCTTCCACGAACGATGCCCCGTCAACAACCCCCCCTTAAGGGCGGCCAGCATCTCTTTCAAAACGCCGATATGGAGATCGACCAATTAGCAACAGCGCTAATTTCCCTCACCTTTGGAACGAAAGCCTTCTTTGACGAATCCGAGGATCTCACATCCTTAGACCCACCCCATATAGTTTTCCTCGACGACATCGTCGAGACGGAGAGTCATTCCTTCGTGTGGACTCATTGACGAGTGACAGTACTATCTTACAACCAGTGAATACCTCACGTCTAGTTAACAAAGAGTTAGACTTGAACTGTGCGATAACATACGTTCATCATCCCGTGACCGCGGATTCGTTCGAACCTAAGGTCATTATCACTAGAGCTACGAGTGCTTAATCTTGTTAATAAGCCTGTGCTAATAAACTCTCCGTTGTATCACAACAATGGCTAATTCTAATGAAAATCCATTAAACGCCCATCTCCTTAATCCTGATTCTAATCCGACATATATATATATTTATATAATATATTACAATCATTTAATAAACTTTCATTTTCATTTAATATTTTCATTTAATAATTTAATAAACCTTCGTCCCGCAAAGGCAAATAAATTCACGCATAACATTTCTCTTCAGCGGCATTGTTCTAGGATTGTATTTGTTGAAAGATGGATAGCATTAAGCGCTGGAATAAAGAATGACGAATCGTTATTCTTTAACCATCGTACTTAGACACATATTTATTGAGCTACTTGTATTTTAATCGAAGTTTAATATCCTCCATCTGTAGGCGTAAATATTACTGCCGTTGTTAATGTTATTTAAGTTTTACTACTGGAAAGGACATTTAAGTTTGAAGGCAGGCAAGTCTACTGTTCTTAAAGCTGACATTTTGACATCTAAGATTTTTTGTGTCTTTATTGACAAAAATATATTTGACTTTGCATATCTAAAATAAAGGATTTGCGTTATCTAAAATAAATAGTTCATCTTCCTTTAGAGAATTCAATGTGGTGAAATTAGGATATGAGATAAAAGAAATACTATGCATATGATTTGATTGAAATTTTGAAAGTGTATAGACCCTGTTTTAGAAATATCAGTATTAATTCGGTAGACTATAAATTTATATTACAAAATTAACTGTTTTCTACTTTTGTTGTACTTTTCTTCTACTTTCTGGACATTTTATTGAAAATGCTGGAGATTTTAAATCAGTAATTAATAAAGTAAATTCATAAAATAACTTTTAAACGCATTGCTATCTAAAGTACAAATTCTTACGTTTTTAAAAATATATTCTTATAGTTATTGTATGTAACGTACTTGAATCTTTACGTGTATGGTTAAAATATTTTGTCCGCATTTTATTCAGTCATTTAAAATATCAAAGCAAACTTATTTCAAGTGAAAAATAATCCTTATTTCTATAAGCAGTATTCATTACAAGAACTAATTTTACATATATAATCGTAACAAAAAAGAAACATTAAACAGGCATTTATAGTTATTGACATTTATCTTTTGTATGTTCATTTACGAGGAAATGGTACTTAATGTAAAAGCGACTGGATTTCATATTTTTAACTATTGTGTACATGTATTGAATCTTATTGTTCTTCTTAAAAATTAAATGAATACTCATAATCCTAAAACATCCTTTCTCTGTTGTACTAGATATATATACAATTAAAATGTGTAATAATGTGAATGATAAACTAGTTCGAATAATTATTTTGCTTAAACGTAAGTTAATTGAAATCAGATAAATGTTATACACGCATTATACCGTGCATTATGAACTATTGATTGATTGATGCTCATATTTAATTATTAACGAGAAAATTAGAAAAATCAAATTGAATTTAATCTGTCCTTCTTATATTTATTAAGATGAATTCTAGGACTTGAAACACTCGAGATTAGAAATTTTGAATAATGTTTCACATTATCACTGGACGCTTGTTGTAATATCTTTTGTACGAGATACACTATACATACACAAAATCAAAATGGAATTTCGAAACGGTCGTATCGTTCAACAAAAATCTCTTTTATCTTTGATCCTCTTCATAAAAATGCAATTCTCCTTTACAGAACATCATATAACATTTATTGTACGATATATTGTTCAATTATATTTCGAAATTTTCAGCTTCGAATCTTTGTTTAATTATACTGTAGAATTAAATATCATGCGTTATTTAAATATAGAGATAGACTAAACTTTTATCCACATTTATTAAAGCTGTATCAACTGAGATGTTTAAATTTGCGAAATTTCATGGACTTTTATATTTAATTTTTCGTCATGAATCCCGCTTTGCGATACAATACATATTAGATTTATAATATCTTAAATTTACAGTACCAATGCTGATTTTATCGGAAGCTATTTGTTTGCAAATGATATCTTTCTTCGTTGGAATTACCCTTCACTTATAAATTAATAATTATTAACATTGAACAGTATTGTTAAACTTCAATAAAAATAGGATCGATAACTAAATGTTAGTTAAAGAAACTTCCTATTACAGGTATAACAAATCATATTGAATTTTATTTAGAAAACAATAATAAAAATGGGTGTCTTTTTGTGATAATAATTTACAGCATATCACTCGACTTATTCATATAAGAGATATTAGTTTGTTTAAATACCCTGTTGCACCATTTTATTCATTTTCAACCCAATTTTTTCACAACATTAAAAAATATTTTAAGCCTGAAGAAAAACATGAAAAACTTCTTATTAGCATGATTTCATGCTAAACATCCTCTTAAGATATTATAAATCTTTCTTGTTTACTAAAACCAGAGCCTAACTGAAATATACGAGTATCGCAACAGGATTAATCGTAATACATGATTAAATACAAGCAATATGTAAGCTATATTTTTACTTTTTACTTCAGAAATAAATATTTCACGAGCATCGTCTTTAGCTTAAGGAAAATAAACTTGTGAAATTTAATTTAAAGCTTCGTAAAACATGGAAATGTTGCAGGATAACAAATCAGAAAAGATATATTAAATAAATCACAGTTCAGGTATCTATAACATGTGATTCTCTTAACAAATCTGTTTCATTCATCAAGCAACTGCAAAATTTCCGTAAAATCAGAAGCGGTTTCACAAATTATAGGCATTCGTAAACATGATAGATAAGAGTTAATATCGCGGCGTTTTAGAGTATCTATGAGCGTAATATGGAAAGTAAAAAGATGTATAATAAAAATAGTTCACTTTCCAAGCTATCACTAACATTGTAACGAATTATTATACATATAACGGCTCACGAAAGTACTCGGACGCTTACAGAAACTTTCCATGAATACTTTGTTGAAGCTTTTCATGAATTTCAAGATGCATTAGGCTGTCTCAAAAGTTTCTTTCGTTTTGTTCTATTACTACAAAATAGATCATACATAAATCGATAAAATAATATAAAACAAAAAGTGTCGTGCATCTATTATTTCCTTATGAAACGAAAGAAACTTTTGAAACAAATGTAAATAGGAATTATAAGATGCTTATTGATTACCATCGGTATTTGGACAGTTAATTATGTATTGTATAAATAAGTCACAATATTTTTAGTAGGAGCATTTTTACTACCTAATCAATCATATGTTTAAAAATACTCTTTACATTGTACATTAGTTTTTTGCTATGTGTACGTCTGCAATAAGCAACTTCTAGCTTCCATATATATATTTCCAAATTAGTCTCAATTTTTACCGGTGTAATCATGATAGACACGTCTCGTTACATTGAAGTGAAGTGAAGAAAAACACTAACACACATAATATATATTGGCAAAAATCTTCTATCTAATATTTTCGTCAACTACTGTATACACATTTATTAGATATTTGTGTGAGATTAAAATCGACAGATACTATAAAAAAATATTGTAGAGGTATAGCAATAAGAAAGTACAAGGAAAGTATAGCTCGTTAATTTGAATTACACCAGATTGTCAGTCATCTATTAGGTCGTGTTAATCTCTGAATAAATTCTTAAATAAATAAGTGTTAATTAAACGAGAGAAACTTAGCATTTATTAGTATTTGTGCTTCTACATTACATAATGAATAGGTCTTTTAGGGAAGAAATTCTTAGATAAAGAAGTGTTAATTAAACTAGAGACACTTAACATTTATTAGTATTTGTTCTTCCCCATTACTTCTTGAATAGGTCCTTTAGGGAAGCACAGAGAGACGGTTCGCTGAATTCCGTCTGCTTTTGGTTCTTGCTATTCCAAAACAAATTTGTCACTTCACCTGACATTGGTTTGTTCGAAGATACCGAGGGCTTTCCGCTCGACCCGGAAGCCCTCGGTATCTCCGTATCGTTTCCCTTCTGCGCCGTTAATATCTTCTCAATTGCGCTACCAAATACCTACGGACAAAATTGTTCTTATAAATTTATGAATATTATGTGTTTACGTATTTGAATGAAAATTTTTATGAAACGAGATTTCGCGTTAAAATACGTAATAGTAAATACGATAACTTACATGCTCTTTTTACCAAGATGAAAATGTATATGTAAATTTACTTGATGTATATGTAAATAGAAATATTTAATATGTAATATTTATATGCTTGTATTTAAAATATTTTCATGCTTAAAGAATAAAGGTCATAATGTTATAAATATTTAAATCCTTGCACCTCTCCTTTATCGCGTAAGAAAGAGAAACTAAAAGTTTCACTCCAGAGAATGAGCTTCGTTCTAAAACAAATCAAATAACATATATTCAAGTATTTAACTGTTATTTAATATTCCTATATTATTAATATAGATGAGAGGTCGATAAGATAGTTTACAATCATTAAGTACAGTATCGCAGATCCACCATCAGAGATCAGTAATATTAAAATAAAATTCATGTTGGATTAAAAGTGTGGTTAAGTTGGGGCTAACCCCAAATTTGCAAATTTTGACCTAAGTCAAAAAGTGGCCATTTTTGCATCTCCTCGCGAACGAAAAATTCTTGTGCGACGTTTAAGAGAATTTATCAAAAAAAAAGAAAGAATTATTAGCATTTATACGAAATGTGACATGGAAGTTGAAAAAGATGAGTGTAGAGATGAAAAAATTAAGCAGAGGTCAAACTTACGCGCTACACTTGATCTTCATTTTCTTTAAATTTTGATCCAGCTGATAAATCAGTAATTAAACCAAGGGAACTAAGTTTGAAATCAAGCGAATCTGAAATACTATCAGACTGTTGCTACGTGAGAACAATAGCCATCTTGTACTTCGTATTTGCTCGATTCCAAACTCTAATCGATATACCAGCAGAATTTACCAGCAAAATAATTATTCAGAGATTCTGTCGGTAAAACAATTGAAGTTTAAAATCGAACGAATCCGAATTACTGCGAGATCGTTGGTGGCTATTTTTCTCGTAGCAACAAACTGATGGTACTTCAGATTCTTTTGATTTCAAACTACAATTGATTTATCAATAGAGTTGTCGAAGAATTATTTTGTCGATATCGGTGTAGAACAATAGCCAACAACGATCTCGCTGTACTTCATATTTCCTCTATTACAAACGTCGATTCATTTACCAGCAGAGCATCTGAAGAATTATTTCACATGGATCATGTAGAAAAAAAAAAAAAAAACGAACACGAAAATGGAACTGTAATAACATTTTTTATTCCTTGTTGAGAGCCGTTCTTAAACATTTTGCAGGAATTTTCCCTTCGCAAGAAGATCGAAAAATAACCACTTTTGACGCTCTGTTTTCATCCCATATGAATTTTATCTTTAATATTACCGATTGATAATAATGTCACTGCGATATTGTCCGCAATGATTGCAAATTATCTTCTCCACGTTTCACCTATATCGATAATACAGAATATCAAACAATTATTTAATTTCACGTTGTTGTTGACTTTATTAATTTTTACGATAAAGTGCATTCTCTGGAAGAGATTTTACGATTTACGATTTTCTTTTTCATTCCTCCTTTCACCTATGATGGCTCTTAAACAAGAAACGATATCGTAACGAGAAATACAACTTACCTGAGCGTCCACTTTGGTTCCACTAGTGTTGTCCCATACGACCTCGCTATTAGGGGACTTTTTACCGAACATTTTCTTCATCGCCTTCACTACCTTCAATTCATCGAACCTAAGACTTGAACTGGCCGTTGCTAAATCTTCCGGCTTCTTCGACATTTCCGTCGCGGAAGACCCTACCGAGCTTAGGATCGATATCAGATCCCTATTAGAGCAGACCATGCCCGCAGCACCGAAAACGGGTGCTCTCGCGGCTCTTGGCAGTTCCGAGACGCGCTTTCGGAGAGAAGACGTCGGCGAAACCGACAGAGTAGGCATTTCAAAGAATCGTTGTTTCGGCTGTTCAGTGTAACGTTGAACAGAACTGTTACCCTCCAGCGGCTGCATTTCGTACACTTGCTCCGTCGACGTCCTGTACATCCTTAAGCGCACCTGGCAAACGGATTGCTTTTATTCGAAAGACAGTTTCTTTTTTATCATAATTCGTGCGTTATGATACATGTTTCGATGATTGAGCCGTTAAACGTGACAAAGCGATGGAATTGTTTTGCACAGAAATTCTGGTTCTAAAATTATGTTAGGGATTCTAGGGCGTAATAACATCTTGGAACGCAAAGTTATCGATGTGTCGATGAAAGTTAAGCGAGCTTTATCGAAGCACACGTTCGAGTCTTTGGGCGATTGCTAGGAATACGCGTAATGTTCTTTTCTGTAAGCTGAAAAGTTGAACGACTATTGTTTAATCCGTACTATCGCGGGGAGACGCGGTCGTTAGAATACGCGTCAACGGGAGTCGTAAATTCCCGTTACGATTAGAATAATCGACACCACGAATAGTTCGATCCCCGTATTTCGGTTAGGATAATCGGGGTGGTTAATGCGGTATAACACTGGGAGTCAGAGTTATAATAATGTATATTTCCAACACTTTATACAATCACACAAAGTAGTAACGCCGTTGATTAAGATACAGATAACGAGAGAAGGGTTAGTCTTGGATGAGAGAAGGAGAGCTTTAGGCGCTCTAGGCCCTTGAGAGTTATAGGAACTGTCGGAGTTCTGGATAAGTGAGAGCCTTAGAAGACTCTAGGCCGTGTAGGCACCTTGATGAATGATGAAGGAACTCAGAAAGATACAGGAACGGTGAGAGTTGTAGGAAGTGCAGGAACTCTAGGCACCGTGAGAGACGATCAAACTCTGAAGCTTATTCTAATGTGAATACGGAGGAAAGCTTGGTATGGGTGTGCCCTTTGAACGAAGAACGCGGATTCGTTGTTTACATTTTTAGTTAGTAAAGTGAGGGAAATAATCCGCGATGTCGATTGGTTGGGACCAATGTTAGGAAGGAAGAGAGGAGGAAGAAACCTCCTACCAACTTGGGTCCTAGGCGACATTGTTTACAGGGAAACTCAGATTCTTCGTTAGGTATATCTCCGCTTTCTTCGTAATTCTTAAGAGCACATAATAAACCCAAGGACCCTTCTAAAAAACCAGCTGAAAACACTTCTGGAATTAGAAAGTCCTTTCTGGCAAACAGATTGACGTAAAACATGTGTGCGAACAATGCAGTTAGAATTTCGACTTTATGGTGGGTCCTTAGGCCTGTGGAGGGTTCGAAGGACGGCACGTAGACCGTTGGCTGTCACGCCGCGCGGGATGGAATGCAGATGTGTTGCGCGGCGTAACATCCTCCCCCCGTTGAGAGGGCACCGATCAAAAATCTATCGAGATAAAATGGATTAAATCTTCCATCCGCCTCCTTGTTGATTGTTGTTGCCCTGTGAACTGTGGCCGTCCAGAGGATGTAGTGGTCGCCAGGAGGAATTTGATGATGCGGCCGAAAGGCCGGTGCGCTGAGGATATTTATCTGTCCTGGAGTCTGCTTCGCCGCTGCGTCGAAGGACCGTTGACTGCCTTGTAGTCTGGACCGCCGTGGTTCTTGGCATTGCCAAGAAAGTTGCCGCTGAAGTCTACGGACCAAGAAATGTCGTGAAGAGCTCGGCTCGTGAAGTATCGTAGAGCACCTCAGCCCTGGAGGTGTCGTTATACATCTCGCCGATTTCCCAAAGGTAGATAATATCTGTATGGAGATGCGTTTTTCGTCCGCCTTCTTCGATGTTCGTAGTTGTCCTGACGAGGCCGTCGTCGCCAGGGTGAACTCAATGATACGACCGAAAGGCCGTTGCGTAGAGGACACCCGTCTGTCCTGGTGTCTGGTTCGCCGTTGCGTTAAGGGGCCGTTGAAGTTCACGATCCAGGATGTATCGTGAAACAGTTCGGCCCATGCAGTATCGTGGAACACCTCGGCCCATGAGGTGTCCTTGAATAGTTTGCCCCAGGAGGTGTCGTTGAATGAAACTCCGGTGATGCATGGTATAGGTTCAAACACGTCGCAGAGTTGTGTGTTTGATTGGAGGACTGAGCTTCCCCCGATGATCTGCCCCAATTGTGCTATCTTGTCCCACATGTCGTGGATTGTATCATGGTAAGACCGGGAGCAGGGTTCGCCTTTCTTGTATGGTATCTCTGCAACATCAGACTCGTGAAAGAATTGCATGTCATTTGGACATCCTCGTTGCTGTTTCGGCTGAGGAAGCGTGGAGGAGGTCATGGTTGATTGAGGGACGAGGCTCCCCCCGTTGACCCATCCGGATCGCGCCTTCTCTCTGATGGCTGGTAGTTGTACCGGCGTGGTCCAACAATCCGCAAGAGACAGAATCAGAGATTTGTCCCACGTAGTGCTCTGTGGGCTTAGTGGACAAGTGTTGAAATCAGCTGGCGCGTTCTGAAAACTGCTGACAATTAAATGATTAGTCATAGTGGTAATAACGTGGAGATTATCCCGATTTGGGTTACTCGCAGGCGTGGCTCCTCGCCGTCGTGGCGATAGAGAATTCTTCACGTTAGGTCGCGGAGACAGACTCTCCGATATGATGTCCATGTCAGGTGTAACATGTAAAGTGGTGTTCCCCGGCGGAGTATCACTGTTTTTGTCCGGGACGTGATTCAGTTCCTTCTGGTCTTGCAGATCTGGAACATTCGGCTGATTCGAGACATTTTGTGTAGTTGAAGCAGATGGTTGCGATGCTGACGCTGTGAGCGTGGTTGTCCGATCTCGGGTAGTTGACACGTTGCGAGTGTCATGCGGTGAGCTCCGTGTGGTATACGACGGAATCGCCGTTTGAGTGGATGCGATGGTTTCCGTTGGTGGAATGCGACCGTTGTCGTCTTGGATGAAAGTCGGTCCCTTCCGGTCCAGAGGGTCTCGAGCGATTGATTGATTCAAGACGTTGTGTAACGTCGAATCAGATGATTGCGATGCTGACGCTGCGAACGTGGTTGTCAGATCGCGGGTAGTTGATATGGTGCGAATGTCACGCGGTGAGCTCCGCGTGGTATGCGACGGGATCGGCGCTGGAGTTGAGGCAGTGCCTTCCGTCGGAGGAGTACGACCGTTGTCGTCTTGGAAGAGAATCAGCTCCTTTTGGTCCAGAGGATCTTGAGTGATTGATTGATTCAAGACGTTGTGTGACGTCGAATCAGATGATCGCGATGCTGACGCTGCGAACGTGGTCGTCAGATCGCAGACAGTTGACATGTTGTGAATATCACGCGGTGAGCTCCGCGTGGTATGCGACGGGATCGCCATTTGAGCTGGTGCGATGATTTCCGTCGGCGAAATACGACCGTTGTCGTCTTGGACGAGATTCAGCTTTGTCCGATCCAGAGAATCTCGAGTGATGGACTGATTCAAGACGTTTTGTGACGTTGAATCAGATGGTTGCGATGCTGACGATGGGAATGTGGTTGTCGTCAGATCGCGGGTGGGTGACACGTTATGAGTGTCACGCGCTGAGCTCCGCGTGGTGTGCGACGGGATCGCCATTCGAGTTGCTGCGATGGTTTCCGTCGGCGGAGGTTGATCCTTGTTGTCCTGGATGGGATTCACTTCCTTCCGGTCCAGTGGATCGTGAGAGGTTGGCTGATTCAAAGCATTTCGCGGCAATTTGACACCAGTGGCTGATCCATCGTGTGCCGGTCTCGATGACCGGGGTTGTCGTGCTGTACGTTGGTTACGTCTTAGCCGATCGCATCTATCGTTATACTGTTCTCTGATCTCGAGACCGCGCGTTTGTTCTTCCGGGAGTTTAAGCGACGCGGACTCGCGGCCGACGGTTGATTCGCCGCTTGCCGATTGTGACGGCGTACTTCGTCGTGTCTTGATTAATTGTTTGAGTACTCGGAGATGCAGTCTTTCGTATTCTTCCTCTAGCTCACTGCCGCGCGCGATCTCTCCCTCGTCCAAAGTTACGATTTGGTATTGTAATGCACGGAATTCCTTCTCGTAGGCTTCTAGACGATCTTTAATATGAAGCAAGTCGATCTCTTTCGGACAGCCTGATTGTTCAATGTCGTCGAGTTCTTTTTCGAGGCGTGTAAACTGGGCGATATAGTAGCTCTGGCGTCGACGCAAGGCGGCAAGTTCGTTTTCGGTTGCCATTATGTTTTATGTAATTGATAAGGAAATCGTTTGAACTTACTTCTGTTGGCGATTGTCTACTTTGTGGCAGGAGGCTGTGTGGTTGCGTTTCAACCACCGAATTATACCTCTTCAAAGGTGACGACCCTTTACGTTACTGACCTCGCTGGGGTGGTAACGCTTCCGCTGCTGGTTGTGTTGGATTCACGTGGCACTGTATGAGAGTGGGTGTCACTGGCGTGCACTTTTCACTTGACACAGAATCCGGCTCGAAGGACCATGTTTAATCCGTACTATCGCGGGGAGACGCGGTCGTTAGAATACGCGTCAACGGGAGTCGTAAATTCCCGTTACGATTAGAATAATCGACACCACGAATAGTTCGATCCCCGTATTTCGGTTAGGATAATCGGGGTGGTTAATGCGGTATAACACTGGGAGTCAGAGTTATAATAATGTATATTTCCAACACTTTATACAATCACACAAAGTAGTAACGCCGTTGATTAAGATACAGATAACGAGAGAAGGGTTAGTCTTGGATGAGAGAAGGAGAGCTTTAGGCGCTCTAGGCCCTTGAGAGTTATAGGAACTGTCGGAGTTCTGGATAAGTGAGAGCCTTAGAAGACTCTAGGCCGTGTAGGCACCTTGATGAATGATGAAGGAACTCAGAAAGATACAGGAACGGTGAGAGTTGTAGGAAATGCAGGAACTCTAGGCACCGTGAGAGACGATCAAACTCTGAAGCTTATTCTAATGTGAATACGGAGGAAAGCTTGGTATGGGTGTGCCCTTTGAACGAAGAACGCGGATTCGTTGTTTACATTTTTAGTTAGTAAAGTGAGGGAAATAATCCGCGATGTCGATTGGTTGGGACCAATGTTAGGAAGGAAGAGAGGAGGAAGAAACCTCCTACCAACTTGGGTCCTAGGCGACATTGTTTACAGGGAAACTCAGATTCTTCGTTAGGTATATCTCCGCTTTCTTCGTAATTCTTAAGAGCACATAATAAACCCAAGGACCCTTCTAAAAAACCAGCTGAAAACACTTCTGGAATTAGAAAGTCCTTTCTGGCAAACAGATTGACGTAAAACATGTGTGCGAACAATGCAGTTAGAATTTCGACTTTATGGTGGGTCCTTAGGCCTGTGGAGGGTTCGAAGGACGGCACGTAGACCGTTGGCTGTCACGCCGCGCGGGATGGAATGCAGATGTGTTGCGCGGCGTAACATCCTCCCCCCGTTGAGAGGGCACCGATCAAAAATCTATCGAGATAAAATGGATTAAATCTTCCATCCGCCTCCTTGTTGATTGTTGTTGCCCTGTGAACTGTGGCCGTCCAGAGGATGTAGTGGTCGCCAGGAGGAATTTGATGATGCGGCCGAAAGGCCGGTGCGCTGAGGATATTTATCTGTCCTGGAGTCTGCTTCGCCGCTGCGTCGAAGGACCGTTGACTGCCTTGTAGTCTGGACCGCCGTGGTTCTTGGCATTGCCAAGAAAGTTGCCGCTGAAGTCTACGGACCAAGAAATGTCGTGAAGAGCTCGGCTCCTGAAGTATCGTAGAGCACCTCAGCCCTGGAGGTGTCGTTATACATCTCGCCGATTTCCCAAAGGTAGATAATATCTGTATGGAGATGCGTTTTTCGTCCGCCTTCTTCGATGTTCGTAGTTGTCCTGACGAGGCCGTCGTCGCCAGGGTGAACTCAATGATACGACCGAAAGGCCGTTGCGTAGAGGACACCCGTCTGTCCTGGTGTCTGGTTCGCCGTTGCGTTAAGGGGCCGTTGAAGTTCACGATCCAGGATGTATCGTGAAACAGTTCGGCCCATGCAGTATCGTGGAACACCTCGGCCCATGAGGTGTCCTTGAATAGTTTGCCCCAGGAGGTGTCGTTGAATGAAACTCCGGTGATGCATGGTATAGGTTCAAACACGTCGCAGAGTTGTGTGTTTGATTGGAGGACTGAGCTTCCCCCGATGATCTGCCCCAATTGTGCTATCTTGTCCCACATGTCGTGGATTGTATCATGGTAAGACCGGGAGCAGGGTTCGCCTTTCTTGTATGGTATCTCTGCAACATCAGACTCGTGAAAGAATTGCATGTCATTTGGACATCCTCGTTGCTGTTTCGGCTGAGGAAGCGTGGAGGAGGTCATGGTTGATTGAGGGACGAGGCTCCCCCCGTTGACCCATCCGGATCGCGCCTTCTCTCTGATGGCTGGTAGTTGTACCGGCGTGGTCCAACAATCCGCAAGAGACAGAATCAGAGATTTGTCCCACGTAGTGCTCTGTGGGCTTAGTGGACAAGTGTTGAAATCAGCTGGCGCGTTCTGAAAACTGCTGACAATTAAATGATTAGTCATAGTGGTAATAACGTGGAGATTATCCCGATTTGGGTTACTCGCAGGCGTGGCTCCTCGCCGTCGTGGCGATAGAGAATTCTTCACGTTAGGTCGCGGAGACAGACTCTCCGATATGATGTCCATGTCAGGTGTAACATGTAAAGTGGTGTTCCCCGGCGGAGTATCACTGTTTTTGTCCGGGACGTGATTCAGTTCCTTCTGGTCTTGCAGATCTGGAACATTCGGCTGATTCGAGACATTTTGTGTAGTTGAAGCAGATGGTTGCGATGCTGACGCTGTGAGCGTGGTTGTCCGATCTCGGGTAGTTGACACGTTGCGAGTGTCATGCGGTGAGCTCCGTGTGGTATACGACGGAATCGCCGTTTGAGTGGATGCGATGGTTTCCGTTGGTGGAATGCGACCGTTGTCGTCTTGGATGAAAGTCGGTCCCTTCCGGTCCAGAGGGTCTCGAGCGATTGATTGATTCAAGACGTTGTGTAACGTCGAATCAGATGATTGCGATGCTGACGCTGCGAACGTGGTTGTCAGATCGCGGGTAGTTGATATGGTGCGAATGTCACGCGGTGAGCTCCGCGTGGTATGCGACGGGATCGGCGCTGGAGTTGAGGCAGTGCCTTCCGTCGGAGGAGTACGACCGTTGTCGTCTTGGAAGAGAATCAGCTCCTTTTGGTCCAGAGGATCTTGAGTGATTGATTGATTCAAGACGTTGTGTGACGTCGAATCAGATGATCGCGATGCTGACGCTGCGAACGTGGTCGTCAGATCGCAGACAGTTGACATGTTGTGAATATCACGCGGTGAGCTCCGCGTGGTATGCGACGGGATCGCCATTTGAGCTGGTGCGATGATTTCCGTCGGCGAAATACGACCGTTGTCGTCTTGGACGAGATTCAGCTTTGTCCGATCCAGAGAATCTCGAGTGATGGACTGATTCAAGACGTTTTGTGACGTTGAATCAGATGGTTGCGATGCTGACGATGGGAATGTGGTTGTCGTCAGATCGCGGGTGGGTGACACGTTATGAGTGTCACGCGCTGAGCTCCGCGTGGTGTGCGACGGGATCGCCATTCGAGTTGCTGCGATGGTTTCCGTCGGCGGAGGTTGATCCTTGTTGTCCTGGATGGGATTCACTTCCTTCCGGTCCAGTGGATCGTGAGAGGTTGGCTGATTCAAAGCATTTCGCGGCAATTTGACACCAGTGGCTGATCCATCGTGTGCCGGTCTCGATGACCGGGGTTGTCGTGCTGTACGTTGGTTACGTCTTAGCCGATCGCATCTATCGTTATACTGTTCTCTGATCTCGAGACCGCGCGTTTGTTCTTCCGGGAGTTTAAGCGACGCGGACTCGCGGCCGACGGTTGATTCGCCGCTTGCCGATTGTGACGGCGTACTTCGTCGTGTCTTGATTAATTGTTTGAGTACTCGGAGATGCAGTCTTTCGTATTCTTCCTCTAGCTCACTGCCGCGCGCGATCTCTCCCTCGTCCAAAGTTACGATTTGGTATTGTAATGCACGGAATTCCTTCTCGTAGGCTTCTAGACGATCTTTAATATGAAGCAAGTCGATCTCTTTCGGACAGCCTGATTGTTCAATGTCGTCGAGTTCTTTTTCGAGGCGTGTAAACTGGGCGATATAGTAGCTCTGGCGTCGACGCAAGGCGGCAAGTTCGTTTTCGGTTGCCATTATGTTTTATGTAATTGATAAGGAAATCGTTTGAACTTACTTCTGTTGGCGATTGTCTACTTTGTGGCAGGAGGCTGTGTGGTTGCGTTTCAACCACCGAATTATACCTCTTCAAAGGTGACGACCCTTTACGTTACTGACCTCGCTGGGGTGGTAACGCTTCCGCTGCTGGTTGTGTTGGATTCACGTGGCACTGTATGAGAGTGGGTGTCACTGGCGTGCACTTTTCACTTGACACAGAATCCGGCTCGAAGGACCATGTTTAATCCGTACTATCGCGGGGAGACGCGGTCGTTAGAATACGCGTCAACGGGAGTCGTAAATTCCCGTTACGATTAGAATAATCGACACCACGAATAGTTCGATCCCCGTATTTCGGTTAGGATAATCGGGGTGGTTAATGCGGTATAACACTGGGAGTCAGAGTTATAATAATGTATATTTCCAACACTTTATACAATCACACAAAGTAGTAACGCCGTTGATTAAGATACAGATAACGAGAGAAGGGTTAGTCTTGGATGAGAGAAGGAGAGCTTTAGGCGCTCTAGGCCCTTGAGAGTTATAGGAACTGTCGGAGTTCTGGATAAGTGAGAGCCTTAGAAGACTCTAGGCCGTGTAGGCACCTTGATGAATGATGAAGGAACTCAGAAAGATACAGGAACGGTGAGAGTTGTAGGAAGTGCAGGAACTCTAGGCACCGTGAGAGACGATCAAACTCTGAAGCTTATTCTAATGTGAATACGGAGGAAAGCTTGGTATGGGTGTGCCCTTTGAACGAAGAACGCGGATTCGTTGTTTACATTTTTAGTTAGTAAAGTGAGGGAAATAATCCGCGATGTCGATTGGTTGGGACCAATGTTAGGAAGGAAGAGAGGAGGAAGAAACCTCCTACCAACTTGGGTCCTAGGCGACATTGTTTACAGGGAAACTCAGATTCTTCGTTAGGTATATCTCCGCTTTCTTCGTAATTCTTAAGAGCACATAATAAACCCAAGGACCCTTCTAAAAAACCAGCTGAAAACACTTCTGGAATTAGAAAGTCCTTTCTGGCAAACAGATTGACGTAAAACATGTGTGCGAACAATGCAGTTAGAATTTCGACTTTATGGTGGGTCCTTAGGCCTGTGGAGGGTTCGAAGGACGGCACGTAGACCGTTGGCTGTCACGCCGCGCGGGATGGAATGCAGATGTGTTGCGCGGCGTAACATCCTCCCCCCGTTGAGAGGGCACCGATCAAAAATCTATCGAGATAAAATGGATTAAATCTTCCATCCGCCTCCTTGTTGATTGTTGTTGCCCTGTGAACTGTGGCCGTCCAGAGGATGTAGTGGTCGCCAGGAGGAATTTGATGATGCGGCCGAAAGGCCGGTGCGCTGAGGATATTTGTCTGTCCTGGAGTCTGCTTCGCCGCTGCGTCGAAGGACCGTTGACTGCCTTGTAGTCTGGACCGCCGTGGTTCTTGGCATTGCCAAGAAAGTTGCCGCTGAAGTCTACGGACCAAGAAATGTCGTGAAGAGCTCGGCTCGTGAAGTATCGTAGAGCACCTCAGCCCTGGAGGTGTCGTTATACATCTCGCCGATTTCCCAAAGGTAGATAATATCTGTATGGAGATGCGTTTTTCGTCCGCCTTCTTCGATGTTCGTAGTTGTCCTGACGAGGCCGTCGTCGCCAGGGTGAACTCAATGATACGACCGAAAGGCCGTTGCGTAGAGGACACCCGTCTGTCCTGGTGTCTGGTTCGCCGTTGCGTTAAGGGGCCGTTGAAGTTCACGATCCAGGATGTATCGTGAAACAGTTCGGCCCATGCAGTATCGTGGAACACCTCGGCCCATGAGGTGTCCTTGAATAGTTTGCCCCAGGAGGTGTCGTTGAATG
Organism: Bombus terrestris; assembly: GCF_910591885.1. Taxonomy (NCBI): domain Eukaryota; kingdom Metazoa; phylum Arthropoda; class Insecta; order Hymenoptera; family Apidae; genus Bombus; species Bombus terrestris. The sequence goes on along the minus strand of NC_063271.1, from coordinate 16,669,551 downwards.
AAACTCCGGTGATGCATGGTATAGGTTCAAACACGTCGCAGAGTTGTGTGTTTGATTGGAGGACTGAGCTCCCCCCGATGATCTGCCCCAATTGTGCTATCTTGTCCCACATGTCGTGGATTGTATCATGGTAAGACCGGGAGCAGGGTTCGCCTTTCTTGTATGGTATCTCTGCAACATCAGACTCGTGAAAGTATTGCATGTCATTTGGACATCCTCGTTGCTGTTTCGGCTGAGGAAGCGTGGAGGAGGTCATGGTTGATTGAGGGACGAGGCTCCCCCCGTTGACCCATCCGGATCGCGCCTTCTCTCTGATGGCTGGTAGTTGTACCGGCGTGGTCCAACAATCCGCAAGAGACAGAATCAGAGATTTGTCCCACGTAGTGCTCTGTGGGCTTAGTGGACAAGTGTTGAAATCAGCTGGCGCGTTCTGAAAACTGCTGACAATTAAATGATTAGTCATAGTGGTAATAACGTGGAGATTATCCCGATTTGGGTTACTCGCAGGCGTGGCTCCTCGCCGTCGTGGCGATAGAGAATTCTTCACGTTAGGTCGCGGAGACAGACTCTCCGATATGATGTCCATGTCAGGTGTAACATGTAAAGTGGTGTTGCCCGGCGGAGTATCACTGTTTTTGTCCGGGACGTGATTCAGTTCCTTCTGGTCTTGCAGATCTGGAACATTCGGCTGATTCGAGACATTTTGTGTAGTTGAAGCAGATGGTTGCGATGCTGACGCTGTGAGCGTGGTTGTCCGATCTCGGGTAGTTGACACGTTGCGAGTGTCATGCGGTGAGCTCCGTGTGGTATACGACGGAATCGCCGTTTGAGTGGATGCGATGGTTTCCGTTGGTGGAATGCGACCGTTGTCGTCTTGGATGAAAGTCGGTCCCTTCCGGTCCAGAGGGTCTCGAGCGATTGATTGATTCAAGACGTTGTGTAACGTCGAATCAGATGATTGCGATGCTGACGCTGCGAACGTGGTTGTCAGATCGCGGGTAGTTGATATGGTGCGAATGTCACGCGGTGAGCTCCGCGTGGTATGCGACGGGATCGGCGCTGGAGTTGAGGCAGTGCCTTCCGTCGGAGGAGTACGACCGTTGTCGTCTTGGAAGAGAATCAGCTCCTTTTGGTCCAGAGGATCTTGAGTGATTGATTGATTCAAGACGTTGTGTGACGTCGAATCAGATGATTGCGATGCTGACGCTGCGAACGTGGTCGTCAGATCGCAGACAGTTGACATGTTGTGAATATCACGCGGTGAGCTCCGCGTGGTATGCGACGGGATCGCCATTTGAGCTGGTGCGATGATTTCCGTCGGCGAAATACGACCGTTGTCGTCTTGGACGAGATTCAGCTTTGTCCGATCCAGAGAATCTCGAGTGATGGACTGATTCAAGACGTTTTGTGACGTTGAATCAGATGGTTGCGATGCTGACGATGGGAATGTGGTTGTCGTCAGATCGCGTGTGGGTGACACGTTATGAGTGTCACGCGCTGAGCTCCGCGTGGTGTGCGACGGGATCGCCATTCGAGTTGCTGCGATGGTTTCCGTCGGCGGAGGTTGATCCTTGTTGTCCTGGATGGGATTCACTTCCTTCCGGTCCAGTGGATCGTGAGAGGTTGGCTGATTCAAAGCATTTCGCGGCAATTTGACACCAGTGGCTGATCCATCGTGTGCCGGTCTCGATGACCGGGGTTGTCGTGCTGTACGTTGGTTACGTCTTAGCCGATCGCATCTATCGTTATACTGTTCTCTGATCTCGAGACCGCGCGTTTGTTCTTCCGGGAGTTTAAGCGACGCGGACTCGCGGCCGACGGTTGATTCGCCGCTTGCCGATTGTGACGGCGTACTTCGTCGTGTCTTGATTAATTGTTTGAGTACTCGGAGATGCAGTCTTTCGTATTCTTCCTCTAGCTCACTGCCGCGCGCGATCTCTCCCTCGTCCAAAGTTACGATTTGGTATTGTAATGCACGGAATTCCTTCTCGTAGGCTTCTAGACGATCTTTAATATGAAGCAAGTCGATCTCTTTCGGACAGCCTGATTGTTCAATGTCGTCGAGTTTTTTTTCGAGGCGTGTAAACTGGGCGATATAGTAGCTCTGGCGTCGACGCAAGGCGGCAAGTTCGTTTTCGGTTGCCATTATGTTTTATGTAATTGATAAGGAAATCGTTTGAACTTACTTCTGTTGGCGATTGTCTACTTTGTGGCAGGAGGCTGTGTGGTTGCGTTTCAACCACCGAATTATACCTCTTCAAAGGTGACGACCCTTTACGTTACTGACCTCGCTGGGGTGGTAACGCTTCCGCTGCTGGTTGTGTTGGATTCACGTGGCACTGTATGAGAGTGGGTGTCACTGGCGTGCACTTTTCACTTGACACAGAATCCGGCTCGAAGGACCATGTTTAATTCGTACTATCGCGGGGAGACGCGGTCGTTAGAATACGCGTCAACGGGAGTCGTAAATTCCCGTTACGATTAGAATAATCGACACCACGAATAGTTCGATCCCCGTATTTCGGTTAGGATAATCGGGGTGGTTAATGCGGTATAACACTGGGAGTCAGAGTTATAATAATGTATATTTCCAACACTTTATACAATCACACAAAGTAGTAACGCCGTTGATTAAGATACAGATAACGAGAGAAGGGTTAGTCTTGGATGAGAGAAGGAGAGCTTTAGGCGCTCTAGGCCCTTGAGAGTTATAGGAACTGTCGGAGTTCTGGATAAGTGAGAGCCTTAGAAGACTCTAGGCCGTGTAGGCACCTTGATGAATGATGAAGGAACTCAGAAAGATACAGGAACGGTGAGAGTTGTAGGAAGTGCAGGAACTCTAGGCACCGTGAGAGACGATCAAACTCTGAAGCTTATTCTAATGTGAATACGGAGGAAAGCTTGGTATGGGTGTGCCCTTTGAACGAAGAACGCGGATTCGTTGTTTACATTTTTAGTTAGTAAAGTGAGGGAAATAATCCGCGATGTCGATTGGTTGGGACCAATGTTAGGAAGGAAGAGAGGAGGAAGAAACCTCCTACCAACTTGGGTCCTAGGCGACATTGTTTACAGGGAAACTCAGATTCTTCGTTAGGTATATCTCCGCTTTCTTCGTAATTCTTAAGAGCACATAATAAACCCAAGGACCCTTCTAAAAAACCAGCTGAAAACACTTCTGGAATTAGAAAGTCCTTTCTGGCAAACAGATTGACGTAAAACATGTGTGCGAACAATGCAGTTAGAATTTCGACTTTATGGTGGGTCCTTAGGCCTGTGGAGGGTTCGAAGGACGGCACGTAGACCGTTGGCTGTCACGCCGCGCGGGATGGAATGCAGATGTGTTGCGCGGCGTAACAACTATAAAAGGCGTTTGTAGAGGATTTCAAAGCGGAAGAAGAAGCAATACAAATGTTTAGAATCAGAAATTATCTGTTTATATAGAGATCTGTTTGATGCAAAATCTAAAATCAATCAAATCGGATTGTACGGACGTATTTGTCTGTATTAATCCTTTGACGTCGATACCAACGATGTATATAGCGAATGGCGGTTATCAGCCAAGATTATGAGCACGTAGGGAAGAACAGAACTGAACGCTTGCTGTTCCAATAATGACGATCCATAAAAGTCTGAACTCTAATAAAAAAAACGCATGATAACGAATACAGCGCGTATTCTTTCGTATGTCTTCAATGAATATGTATAAGTTTGCTCGTAACAGAGTTGAAAAATGCCTGTAGCGTTCCAAGTTTGAACAACGTTTGTGTCGCGCGAAAGTTGATCAATATCTGAACCGCTTGAACGTTAACAAGTATCTTTTTCTGTGTTCGAGGTGTGAATGCCGCGAGTGTCATGACCAGCCTTTCACGTGCTCTTGGCGCGCCTTCTACTGGCAAAGATGGGTCGCTACTTGAACTAACACGAGATGTTAGTTTTCCGAGAAGATCACGATATCTCTGCGGGTGAGGAAGTTCGGCAACTTGTACCGCTGTAATATAATTCCAAATTACCCTGCGGAGATACCGAGTTTACGACACGTCCCTGGCGATTGAGCGCGGGATGAAGCAAATTTCTATGTTATTGCTTAATAATTTATGATTCCAATTGAAAAATAAGCTTCTTCGCGACCATGCTATAAGCTTCACCGACGAAGACGTGCTTCCTTAGCGAGGCTCCTGACGAACAAGGAATGAAAACCATAGCGACTCGATTCGTCCGTAATTTTAACTGTTAATTTTCGCCTATTTAATAATTGTTCTAACTCCATCTAAAAAAGAAGAAAAAAAAAGTAATTGATGAATCCACGTATGCGTACATTGTTATAAAGAACGATATGATGTGTAAATAATTATAAGTTACAAAGAATAAAATAATAAATAATACGATGAAAATTGTATACCTGGAGAGCAACGAATATGTGGTTCTTTCAAATCTTAACTTCGCACGATCGTATAGAAGTTCGTCAACCTTAAACTCGGTTTTTTTTAGTCTGCAAACTAGCGGAGATAGAGCGGCTAAAATAAACGAAAGATCCTTACCTTCCTCGCTTTTAGGTCTGCGATGTCGTCCATAATGTCCAACTGAAGATTGTGCGTACTTCCTCTACCGCTCGGTGGTGCGGACATTCTAGACTCTGGGTCTCGACGACTCGGCAATATTCTGGTCACGACTCCAAAAGGAAAACGGGCGATTGATTCGCGACGATTACGGCCAAACAAAGTCGGTGACACTCTTTCAATCGTAACGACCGAATGTCTTCGGCCACCTAGCTGAGGAGCCGATGTTTGAGAGAGGGTGGACAGGAAAGTAGCTTCCCTCGGCGATGGTCCTTGTATTTTCGAGCTATCGCGGGAAAACGCGGTCGTTAGAATATGCGTCAACGGGAGTCGTAAATTCCCGTTACGATTAGAATAATCGACACCACGAATAGTTCGATCCCCGTATTTCGGTTAGGATAATCGGGGTGGTTGATGCGGTATAACACTGGTAGTCACTGAGTTATAATAATGTATATTTCCAACACTTTATACAATCACACAAAGTAGTAACGCCGTTGATTAAGATACAGATAACGAGAGAAGGGTTAGTCTTGGATGAGAGAAGGAGAGCTATAGGCGCTTTAGGCCCTTGAGAATTATAGGAACTGTCGGAGTTCTGGATAATGTGAGAGCCTTAGGAGACTCTAGGCCGTGTAGGCACCTTGGAAATGATGAAGGAACTCTGAAAGATATAGGAACGGTAAGAGTTATAGGGATTATGGGAACTCTAGACACCGTGAGAGACGATCAAACTCTTAGAGAGGTAGGAACGGTGAGAGTTGTAGGAAATGCAGGAACTCTAGGCACCGTGAGAGACGATCAAACTCTAAAGTTTTATTCTAATGTGAATGCGGAGGAAAGCTCGGTATGGGTGTGCCCTTTGACCGAAGAACGCGGATTCGTTGCTTACATTTTCAGTTAGGAAAGTGAGGGCAATGATCCGCGATGCTGATTGGTTATGACCAATGTTGGGAAGGAAGATAGGAGGAAAAAGCCTCCTACTAACTTGGGTCCTAGGCGACATTGTTTATGGGGAGACTCGGATTTTCCGTTAGGGAGATCTCCGCCTTTTTCGTTAGGCCACTACCTGCTTTCTCCGCAATTCTTAAGAGCACGTAATAAACCCAAGGACCCTTCTAAAGAACCAGCTGAAAACACTTCTGGAATTAGAAAGTCTTTTCTGGCAGTCAGATTGACTCAAACCATGTGTGCGAACAATGCAGTTAGGATTTCACTTTATGGTGGGTCCTTAGGCCTATGGAAGGTTCGAAGGACGGCACGTAGACCGTTGGCTGTCACGCCGCGCGGGATGGACTGCAGATGTGTTGCGCAGCGTAACAGTCCTGATCCTTCTCCGCCACGATCGCTCATTCGTCTCACCTGTCCACACAAACATCAAGATAGTTTCGCTACGCGAGAACTGTCGTAGTGACAATCGAGCCTGGCGAAAGTCAAATTGACCAACTTCATCTTTGGACAATCTCATAATTTCGCAATTTCATCGTCCAAGTACACGATTGATTCTCACAAAACCTCCAGTTCCTTAGAGCTTAACGCCACGCTCATCTTTTCACTTTTATCGCATATTGTCTCACCACTTGCGATACTTGTAATTACTTTTCTCTACTTTTCAATTTTGGAGTTGGTCAATGTGATTTCCGAATGGCTCGATTGACTATGTGAGTCTTGAATAAAGATGACAATTAAACTATTCAGATTAGTCATGTTGCTTCGTCAAACGATTTGAATTCAAGCAATTCGAAACCATTTTGTCAATGTGAACCTATTATTTTAACAATGTGAATCTGTAATTTTACTTGAAATATCCTTCCAAGTTTTTATGATGATTCAGACTGATCAAGTTACCTGAATCAAGCAACTAATTTCAAGTTACTTGAAACTATTTTGTTAACGTGTACAGTTGCTTGAATCAAGCAACTATTTTCAAGTAAGTTAAAATCATTTTGCCAATGTGAACCTGTAATTTTGCCTGAAATATCCTTCCAAGTTTTTATGATGATTCAGATTGGTCAAGTTACCTCAATCAAGCAACTATTTTCAAGTAACTTGAAACTATTTTATTAATGTGTGCAGTTGAGTGAAACAAGTATTTTCAAATAACTTGAAGCTATTTTGTTAACGCGTACAGTTGCTTGAATCAAGCAACTATTTTCAAGTAAGTTGGAACTATTTTGTTAACGCATACAGTTGCTTGAATCAAGCAACTATATTCAAGTAACTCGAAACTATTTTGTCAGTGTGAAACTATATAGACACTAGTCAATTCCCATACACATATATAATGTATAATGTATAAAGAGAGCTATTTTTTCAGATCAGAAGGTACGATCAATCTTTTTCTTTAAATATATTATGCAATAATATAATAACGTTGGACAACGTTATGTTTTGTTAAGCTAACAGGATACACTAAAAATACATTATCAAGAAAGGGGATGTGGCCCGTAAGCAAGTATGTTCTTCTAGATATGACCATCAGACAGTACCTGTGATGCGGTTATCCCGGAAGTACATTGCGGAGTCGGTAGAGAGCGTTTCCTGACCTCTCGCCAGGGAGACAATAGACGAGGATTTAAGGGTGTCGAATCGGGATCCATGCAACGCGGAGGCGACTCGTTCCTTCGCCCTTCCTCTTCCTCTTCGCCCGATGTGCTTTCCTCTATGACGATTTGAGGCTCGCCATAGTTTGCCACATTCACATTCGGGCTGTACCATTGTCTTCTCATCTTGATTTAGAAAACTCTCACTTGAACATAAATAAAACGTTTCTTCGTTGAAACCGTATCATAGTGGAGAACGATCGAACAGTACAAAAGAATGAATAAAAATAAGTCACATTTTTATTAATTTTCTTTTGTATCTAAAAACAAATCTGATAGATTCAAAGATACAAGATCTTTGAAAATATCGTATGGAATTTAATACTAATTTAGTGTGCAATTAAAAAATTACTATACTATTTTATTTCTCCTATATACATGTTGGAGATAAAAGGACATCGGGGCCTTTCTTTTGGAATTTTTGGGAAGACCCCCAATACTTTAGTCTAGACTTTTTATTATAGCTGCAATTAAATAATAAAACTCAGAAGTAGTTGTTTATGATTTAATCCGACTATGTTTACCCGAGATTTATGACAGTAGGCTTGGGCTCGAAGTGACACAACTGGTCGCTAAACATAGCCACGGTCATGGCATGGACGTTTTTACCTAACAAAGCTATGGAGTAATTGTATAGATCTCCTTAAAAATATAGTTGACCCGAGGGGTACAGAGACGAGTATATAAGTGCAGTTCCATTTGGACTGAGGGAGTTCTACTTATACTGTAGACAAGTAAGTAGACAAGTTACACTTGAATTGTGGACAAGTAAGCTCAGTACGACTTAGACTTTGGAAGAAGACGTATTTGTTATCCCTTTGACCGTGGATTCGTTATTGAACCTAAGATCATTGTCATTGGCATCTCGAGTATCTAATTGCCACGGTTACTTGTCAAACTCTGTACCATATCGGTACTGTAATCATATCGGTACCAGTAAATATCATCCATATCGTATAACAACAATGGTTAATCCAAATGAAGATTCGTTACACGCCCCTAATCCCAATGAGAACTCGAGATATATGTATTTTTCTTTTCTTTTTGCTTAAAAGATTTCCTGTTTATTGTCACATTAGAATGTCAGATTCTTTTGGCACACGAAGGCTTCGTAAATATCAGAAGGAATATAACGTGGAAAAATGTTGTTTTATTTTTAAAGTTCTACGCTTCGCTACTTTTTTCCTAGTACGTTCGCTTTAGCAATAACACTGACTTTTTCGCCCGTTAAAAACGGATTACGCAGACGCGCTCACGCAGCACGTGCCCAGAGCGAATGTTGCGAGTCGATATTTTCTTTTGCGAATCGCTCTCGTTATTTTTTTTTAATTTATTTATTAAAATTCACAATTTGTCCAATTTGGACATTTGGTGGAATTTTTTAACGGTTAAATTAGCATGTTGGTGGCTATCCCCAGCGGGGTACCATCCTCGTGTTTCTTAGGTTATGTCCTTTATAAGGTCTGCTGGGTGCTTCCTTTTTAGTCTTCTGTCCATATTTGTGATTTTGTATGTTTCCGCAGCTAGCCGGTTTATGTGTGTTGCTACTCTTAATTTGTATTTCTCGGAGTATCTGTTGATTTCTTCCTTGACCGTTGGCATTCCCAGGTCCCTTCGTATATCTTCGTTTCTGACGTACCAAGGTCCGTTTACTATTGTCCTGCGGATTTTAGCCTGTATTACCTCTATTTTGTTTATATGGCTCATTGCTGCCGTCCCCCATAGTGGTATTCCGTACGTCCAGATTGGTTTTATGATCGTTTTATATATTTTTAACTTGTTTTCTGTGCTTAGTTTGGATTTTCGGCTTGTTAGCCAATGCATTTGTCTTCTTGTTTTCTGTATTTTTTCTACTATTGATTTGATGTGTAGTTTCCAGGTGAGTTTTTGATCTAAGTGGAGTCCTAGGTATTTGACATGCTTTGTTTGCGTTATATGCGTGCCGTTCAATAGGATGTTTGGTGGTGCCTTTTTCCGTAGCGTGAATGTAATATGGTTGCATTTATTGGGGTTTGCTTTTATTTGTTTTTCTTGTACCCAATTTTCTATTTTTACGATGTGTTCTTGTAGTATTTTGACTGCCGTTTCTGGGTTAGTATGCCTGACTAGTATAGCTGTGTCGTCCGCGAATGTCAATACTGTGCTGTTGGTAGTTGTTGGTATGTTCGCCGTGTATAATGTGTATAGTATTGGGCCTAGGACGCTTCCTTGTGGTACCCCGGCCTTGATGTCTTTAACTTGAGAATGTGTGTCCTTGATTTTTATTACGAAGGTTCTGCAGCTTAGGTAGGATTTTATTAAGTGGTGTATTTGCTCCGGGAGTTGTTTCCTAATTGTTTGTAGTAGACTTTCATGGTTAATTTTATCGAATGCTTTTTCTATGTCTATGAAGAGGGCTGTGCAGTATTCCTTGTTTTCTAGTACTACTATTATTTCGTTTATAAGCCTGTGCATTTGCTCTATCGTGGAGTGTTTGTTTCTGAAACCAAATTGGTGATCCGGTATTAGTTTTTTTGTCTCTATTATTGGTTTTATGCGGTCGTATATTATCTTTTCCAGTATTTTGGAAAATACTGGAAGCAGTGATATTGGTCTGTAAGATGCAGTTTGGTGCGGGTCTTTGCCTGGTTTATGTAACATTTTGATCTGTGCTAATTTCCATGGTTTGGGGAAGTATTGAATTCTTAGAATTGCGTTGAATATTACTGTTATTAGTCTTATTGCTTTTGGCGGAAGGTTTTTTAAGATTTTACCATTAATTAGGTCGATTCCTGGCGCTTTGTTGTTTTTTGTTTTATCAATTATGTTTCTAATTTCTTGTGCCGATGTTTTAGGTATGGTGTATTCCTTGTCGGCTGCGGTAGCAGTGGTTTGTGGATCCTCCTCCGTATGACTTTTGAGGTTGCTGTTGTTGGTAATGTGTGGTGTGAATGTGTTGTAGAGATGGTTGGAGAATTCTTCAGCTTGTTCTTCGTTGCTTCTTGCCCATGTGTTATCTGCTTTTCTGATTGCCGGGACGGGTATTATTGGCTTCCTTATTTTTTTCGTGGCTTTCCATAGTGAATAGTTGGTGTTCTCGTGTGTGGAGAGTGTCCCTATGAACTTTGAGAATTCGTTATCGTTGTGCTCCTTTATTTTGTTTTTTATTTCCTTTGCAAGTTTGTTTAAGTGTTTTTTGTTTTCTCGGGTTCTGTATTTTTGCCATTTTGCTTTTGCTTTTCTTTTTTCTTTGATTTTGTCAAGTATTTCTTGCGGTATTGTTATTGTTTGTCTGCTGGTTGGTTCGGGAGTAGTGGTTGTCCTTGCTGCTTCCTGAATAGTTGCTGTCAATGTTGCTACTGCCTGTTCTATGTGTTCAGGAGTTTTTAACGGGATGTTGCAGTTTATTTTGCTTTCTATTATTTCTTTGAAAGTTTGCCAATTGGTGGTTTTATTGCATAGTGTTTCTGGTTTGCTATAGTGAATTGGTTTGTTTCTGTATTCAATTATTATGGGTGTATGATCGGAGCTGAGCTCGAGGTTGGATGTTATTTTTAGTTTATTTGTGTTTAGTCCCCTTGTAACTGCAAAGTCCAGAAGATCTGGTTTTTTGTTCAGGTCAGTCGGCCAATGTGTCGGTGTTCCTGTGGATAATATATTGAGGTTATTATTTCTAATGTATTTTTCCAGTGTTCTACCTCGAGGTGTAATGTTTCTTGATCCCCAGAGCGTGTGCTTTGAGTTGTAGTCTCCTGCTGCGATGTACTTGTCCCCTAGGTCCTGGAAGTATTCTTCCCACATTTGTGTTGTTATTTTGTGTCGCGGAGGCACGTATACTGCTGACAACTGGAAGTGGTTGCTGCTAGTTTGAACTGTAACAGTGGTTGCTTGTAAATATTCTTTGTTAACTTGGCTGTGAAGATAATGTTTGATATCGTTTCTGACTATCACTGCTGTCCCTCCGTGAGCTTTTCCTGAGGGGTGTTTGGTATCATATATGGTGTAGTATGGTATTTTCAAATAGCTTTTTGTAGTGAAGTGTGTTTCTGAGACAAGTAATATGTCTATATTATTATTGTATATGAATGTTTTAGTTTCGAGGGCCCGTTGTTGTAGGCCGTTTGAGTTCCAGGCTGCTATTTTTAGAGTGTCCGTTTTTATTTTTTGCTTAGCACGTTTGTAATTAGTTGTAGCATGACTGTGATTTGTTGAGTTTGCTGTTTGAGTACTGCATTTTGTTCGCTTATCATTCTGGTTAGCATTTCGGTGTTCTTTATGGATTGTTTGAGCAGTTCTTTGATTTCTGCAGTGTCGTTGTTACTATTGCTGTGGTATTGGTTATGTGTGTGTGTTGGTTGGCTGGTTACTTGAGCATAGCTTAGACCACCAATGGTGTTGGTGCTGATAGGTTTGGTGTTTATTGCTTGCTCTGTATTTGGTAATGTTTCAGGTTTTGTGCTGTCATGATGGGCTTGTGTGTTAGTGCTTGTCCTGCTTCGTAGGGGCGGGAACAGTTTTCGTTGTAGTTGTTTTCTTACTTCACAGCCTTTATAGCTGGCTGGGTGGTTACCGTTACAGTTGAAGCATTTAACTTTTTCTATTTTTCCTGAATATGGGCAGTGTGCAGTTAAGTGATTTTTTGCGCACTTGACGCAGGCTGGGCTTCTGTTGCAGTAGTTTTTAGTGTGTCCGTATTGTTGACACCGCATGCATTGAGGTATATCTTTTTTGTGTCGTGGTGGTTCGACTGTTACTATTGTGTTTAGTATTTGTTTGATATCATATATTTCCTTGTTATTGATTCTGGGTTCAAGTTCTATTAAGAATAGTGGTAGGGGTTGCTTAGTGTCGAATCTTGTTATATTGTTTATTGTTCTAGTTTGATGTCCAATTTTAGCTAACTCATCGCTTAGTTTATGTACGTTGGTTTTAGGATGCAATCCTCTTATGACAATTTTATAGCTCCTTTCAGTTTTAAGCTGATAAGTGTGGTAGATGGCATTTTTTTCTTTTAATGCTTTTATAACTTTCCTAAATGATTCTGGTGTGTTTGTTTGAATTTTTACTTGATCCAATTTTGTTTGCTTTATTGTGTAATAGTTTTTCTCTTCTAGATTATTTAGTAGATCAATGAGCGGGTCTATTATTTGGGCCTCGACAAAGATTGGTGGTGGTTTTGTAATATGGTTTGTTTGGGTAATGGTTTTACTTACGGGGTCAGAGTCTATTTCTTCAGTTAGTGAGTTGAAGGAGTTACTTAGTGGTAATTCTTGCAGCCATCGCTGCTTTTCTGTGACTGGGTTTCCTATGGCACTTGTGTCTGTGGTTGTTTTACGTTTTTTGCTAGCCTTCACTGGCTTCCAGCTTTCATCCTGGTAGTATCTTTCATGTTCTGAATTGCTATCTTCCTGTCCCCGATGCTCTTTTGTTTCTTCTGTCTCCATGTTGGTTTGTTTGGTTTTTATATAATATGTTTCTCCTTTTGTTGCTATGTTTATAGTTGGTATCTGCATTGTTATTTTATTTCCTCCTCACTATCACTTTGCAGCACTATTACTTTGGAGCACTTTTTCACTATTCACTTATACCTGGAGAGGACGACCGTCTAGACACGTCCGTCCTCCTCGGCTGTCCGAGCAGGAGTCCGCTCTCGTTATTTCGTTGGAAGTGTTACCGTGCGGATATCAGACAGCCATTGGAAGTTATTAGACGTTAAAATTTGGCGACAGCTTCGCGTATTCCACCAGTTTCTCGATATTCCCCTTCGAACCTACAAATTGCTTCCGTATCTCGCCAACAGCTAGTCCTCGTATCTTACGCAGACGTCGATTAGAAGTAGAATTTTCGATAAAATTTAAATTTCCCTTTTCAGTTCGTACTTCGATTTATGGACTCGTACATACGTTTTTCTCTTATATATTACGTGCATTTGCATATATATCTGTTTCTCTATCTCATGCGTCGTAGTTTTTGGATGAAACCAACAGCTTGTACACACGTGCAAGATTTTATTTTTCGCGATAAATCGAACAAGAATATATTCTTTCGTGCTTCTTAATTGAGTGACATTACACCAGATGAATAATGTACTCGAATAAACGATTTTTCTTAATACTTATAAATTACGCGACGCGTTAACATTCAATTAATTCATAAAGGAAAGCATGATGATTATATGAATCAACTTTAAGAAAATAAGTGTAATTTTTAATATTAAATAACGAATAATAGAAAAGATGGAATAAATAAGTTAACAATAAAATGATAAACAATACGCGTTTGCTTATTTACAAAAATCAAAATATAAGCAGCTTAAGTAACTCAATATTTTATGGAACGTTCTTCAAAATCAATAACTACATTGTGTTCTTTCCATTCGAAAAAATTCTGTAACGTAATTTCCGCACTAAAGGACCTTCTATCGTAGCATTTTCGTCAGAGAATTTCAAATAATCTAGTTCTGCTTCGAAATCTTTTTATTACCTTTTTTTATTACGCCTTTGAATCCATCGAAAGATTTACATTAAAATTTTTACTTTGCCACTACTTTCTTTATGTCGCTGCATATCAATTATTTATTGAAGCTACTTCGTTCTAACGTGGCAATCATTCACCAGTTCAGCACAGGCTAGCGCACATTTTACGAGACGGATTTTCCATGCGTCGAAGTCGCAAATGTCGTTACACGTGTACCAGGGTGTATCGACAAATATCAAAGTCATACGAGTAGCATTGAATCGGTGGAAATATCGAATTTCGAAAGTTTGATTCGACGTGTCCAAGATACGAGATTCCAAAGAGAAAGTTCGCCCTCAGGTCGACGATATCGATTTAATATTACATGCGATTTATTTTCGTTCGCTGAATCAGTGAACTTCTACATTTCACGCGGTTCATCGGGCCGAATGATTTTTCTGCATACAAAGGGCTGGAAATTTGAAACATACTGTAGCCTAAACCGGTCGCCGGATTAAACTCGACGAAGCTTCGAATCGAGAAAAACGTGCAATCGTAATCTGGCTTTACGAAAATGGACACAACGACGTTACCGGACAAATAACGAAATTCTTGTCCATTATTGAAATTCTATTGAAATTCTATTAAATTGCCAACTACGTTCTTATTGAAATTTTCATTTATTTCTTTTTAAACGCACGATCGAATTTATCGCACGCGTACTCTTCTGATTATATTGTATCGTTGATATTATTACGACGAACATTGTACATAAAAATTTAGAAAGTTACTATGCACAATATTTGATTTTTCCTCAATTTTACTTTAACGAATTTCGAGTTTTAGTTTACGTTACTTAGAAAGTTCGAATTTTCTCCGTTTATGGCAATACGAAACTATTAGGTCGTCCGAAAAGTTTCTTTCGTTCTATAAGGAAATAATGGATGCATATTTTCCGTTTTATGTTATTTTATCGAATTACCTATGATCCGTTTTGTTTTATCAAACTAAAGATCACAATGTTCGACAGATTAGGTTTTATGTTTGTATAAAGATGCGTCGTTGAAAAAGACGTCTCTTTGAAAGAAAGACACTTTCCGGACAACCCAATATACAGGGTGGTTGGTAACTGGTGGTACAAGCGGGAAGGGGGTGATTCTACGCGAAAAAAGAAGTCGAAAATATAGAATAAAAATTTTTCGTTCGAGGTTTTATTTTCGAGCAATTGAAAGAAAAGGTTATTGTAGCCTTTCATACTTTAAAACAAACGAATGCGTTAGAAAGTGTTCATAGAAATTTAATTAGAAGAGCAGAAGTATGTGTTCGACAGAATGGGCAACACTTTCAGCAATTTTTGTAATAATAAACTTTATGATTACTTCATGTTATTTCATTATGTATTCCTAATTTTCCGTTACGACAAAAACAAACTTAAACTGCGATAATATCCATCGAGACAACGATCTACAGTGAGGTCTGTTATAACGAGACGTGATAAAATGCACGCGTACCGAGCGAAAATTCAAAGTCGATTTTCTCGAAAACGAAGCCTCAAACGAAAAATTTTTACTCTATATTTTCGACTTCTTTTTTCGCGTAGAATCACCCCCTTTCTGTTTGTACCACCAGTTACCAACCAACCTGTATAATATTACTGGAAACATTGTACTCGGACACAAGGTTTAATACGATGCTTTAAATAATAGAAGTTTCAGATAGAACGATAATATTGGGTTGGCAACTAAGTGATTGCGGATTTTGTCAGTACCACCTAATGATAAAATCCGCAACCACTTAGTTGCCAACCCAATATAAAGTATTAGGAGGAAAAAGTCCGAAATAGTAGAAGTTCGTGGTCGACTAAGTGCAGACCAGCATTTTCATGGCGATAAATTAAGTTGAAACACAATATCATTAATTCTCGATGCTGCAGCGCTCGCCAAGTTTTATACCCCAATTTCGTCCTCGTTTCGACAAATGAAAATACTCCTGATGCTTTAAGAAAATTTCGAACTTTTAACGTTCGAAGAAAGAAACTTGCATATCAAGTAATGGTTCTCTCATATTTTCCTCAAACTCGAGAAAGTTTGTTAACGAAAGGAAGATACGACCGAGTGGAAACTGTGGACAGAATGAAAAATATTTAAACACCCAGAATAACAATCAATTACGAAATTACGAAGAAAAAGTCACACAAATATAAGTCGTGTAATAAATAAATTTCGTAAAACATCGATAAACATTGCTTTGTTTGCTGTTAGTTTGTTATCAATCTGTACATGTAAATGATACTATATCGCGTTAATTTGAATCCAAATTTTCAAAGTTTGAAGAGAAATCGTAAGAAATTTCTACGTGCAACGTATTTTTCAGTTTTTACTTTTCTACCTTTTTATTTCTTTTTGCGATGCTTTGTTACGTTACGCGAGATTATAAAAGTTGAGAATCGCGCGGAATAAAACGAACAATAGTACATTTTACTTTCTCGTATAATCTCTATGAGAAAAACAAAATTGTAGCGTTTTTTTTTTTTTTTTTTTATTTATTTATTAAAATTCACAATTTGTCCAATTTGGACATTTGGTGGAATTTTTTAACGGTTAAATTAGCATGTTGGTGGCTACCCCCAGCGGGGTACCATCCTCGTGTTTCTTAGGTTGTGTCCTTTATAAGGTCTGCTGGGTGCTTCCTTTTTAGTCTTCTGTCCATATTTGTGATTTTGTATGTTTCCGCAGCTAGCCGGTTTATGTGTGTTGCTATTCTTAATTTGTATTTCTCGGAGTATCTGTTGATTTCTTCCTTGACCGTTGGCATTCCCAGGTCCCTTCGTATATCTTCGTTTCTGACGTACCAAGGTCCGTTTACTATTGTCCTGAGGATTTTAGCCTGTATTACCTCTATTTTGTTTATATGGCTCATTGCTGCCGTCCCCCATAGTGGTATTCCGTACGTCCAGATTGGTTTTATGATCGTTTTATATATTTTTAACTTGTTTTCTGTGCTTAGTTTGGATTTTCGGCTTGTTAGCCAATGCATTTGTCTTCTTGTTTTCTGTATTTTTTCTACTATTGATTTGATGTGTAGTTTCCAGGTGAGTTTTTGATCTAAGTGGAGTCCTAGGTATTTGACATGCTTTGTTTGCGTTATATGCGAGCCGTTCAATAGGATGTTTGGTGGTGTCTTTTTCCGTAGCGTGAATGTAATATGGTTGCATTTATTGGGGTTTGCTTTTATTTGTTTTTCTCGTAGCCAATTTTCTATTTTTACGATGTGTTCTTGTAGTATTTTGACTGCCGTTTCTGGGTTAGTATGCCTGACTAGTATAGCTGTGTCGTCCGCGAATGTCAATACTGTGCTGTTGGTAGTTGTTGGTATGTTCGCCGTGTATAATGTGTATAGTATTGGGCCTAGGACGCTTCCTTGTGGTACCCCGGCCTTGATGTCTTTAACTTGAGAATGTGTGTCCTTGATTTTTATTACGAAGGTTCTGCAGCTTAGGTAGGATTTTATTAAGTGGTGTATTTGCTCCGGGAATTGTTTCCTAATTGTTTGTAGTAGACTTTCATGGTTAATTTTATCGAATGCTTTTTCTATGTCTATGAAGAGGGCTGTGCAGTATTCCTTGTTTTCTAGTGCTACTATTATTTCGTTTATTAGCCTGTGCATTTGCTCTATCGTGGAGTGTTTGTTTCTGAAACCAAATTGGTGATCCGGTATTAGTTTTTTTGTCTCTATTATTGGTTTTATGCGGTCGTATATTATCTTTTCCAGTATTTTGGAAAATACTGGAAGCAGTGATATTGGTCTGTAAGATGCAGTTTGGTGCGGGTCTTTGCCTGGTTTATGTAACATTTTGATCTGTGCTAATTTCCATGGTTTGGGGAAGTATTGAATTCTTAGAATTGCGTTGAATATTACTGTTATTAGTCTTATTGCTTTTGGCGGAAGGTTTTTTAAGATTTTACCATTAATTAGGTCGATTCCTGGCGCTTTGTTGTTTTTTGTTTTATCAATTATGTTTCTAATTTCTTGTGCCGATGTTTTAGGTATGGTGTATTCCTTGTCGGCTGCGGTAGCAGTGGTTTGTGGATCCTCCTCCGTATGACTTTTGAGGTTGCTGTTGTTGGTAATGTGTGGTGTGAATGTGTTGTAGAGATGGTTGGAGAATTCTTCAGCTTGTTCTTCGTTGCTTCTTGCCCATGTGTTATCTGCTTTTCTGATTGCCGGGACGGGTATTATTGGCTTCCTTATTTTTTTCGCGGCTTTCCATAGTGAATAGTTGGTGTTCTCGTGTGTGGAGAGTGTCCCTATGAACTTTGAGAATTCGTTATCGTTGTGCTCCTTTATTTTGTTTTTTATTTCCTTTGCAAGTTTGTTTAAGTGTTTTTTGTTTTCTCGGGTTCTGTATTTTTGCCATTTTGCTTTTGCTTTTCTTTTTTCTTTGATTTTGTCGAGTATTTCTTGCGGTATTGTTATTGTTTGTCTGCTGGTTGGTTCGGGAGTAGTGGTTGTCCTTGCTGCTTCCTGAATAGTTGCTGTCAATGTTGCTACTGCCTGTTCTATGTGTTCAGGAGTTTTTAACGGGATGTTGCAGTTTATTTTGCTTTCTATTATTTCTTTGAAAGTTTGCCAATTGGTGGTTTTATTGCATAGTGTTTCTGGTTTGCTATAGTGAATTGGTTTGTTTCTGTATTCAATTATTATGGGTGTATGATCGGAGCTGAGCTCGAGGTTGGGTGTTATTTTTAGTTTATTTGTGTTTAGTCCCCTTGTAACTGCAAAGTCCAGAAGATCTGGTTTTTTGTTCAGGTCAGTCGGCCAATGTGTCGGTGTTCCTGTGGATAATATATTGAGGTTATTATTTCTAATGTATTTTTCCAGTGTTCTACCTCGAGGTGTAATGTTTCTTGATCCCCAGAGCGTGTGCTTTGAGTTGTAGTCTCCCGCTGCGATGTACTTGTCCCCTAGGTCCTGGAAGTATTCTTCCCACATTTGTGTTGTTATTTTGTGTCGCGGAGGCACGTATACTGCCGACAACTGGAAGTAGTTGCTGCTAGTTTGAACTGTAACAGTGGTTGCTTGTAAATATTCTTTGTTAACTTGGCTGTGAAGATAATGTTTGATATCGTTTCTGACTATCACTGCTGTCCCTCCGTGAGCTTTTCCTGAGGGGTGTTTGGTATCATATATGGTGTAGTATGGTATTTTCAAATAGCTTTTTGTAGTGAAGTGTGTTTCTGAGACAAGTAATATGTCTATATTATTATTGTATATGAATGTTTTAGTTTCGAGGGCCCGTTGTTGTAGGCCGTTTGAGTTCCAGGCTGCTATTTTTAGAGTGTCCGTTTTTATTTTTTGCTTAGCACGTTTGTAATTAGTTGTAGCATGACTGTGATTTGTTGGGTTTGCTGTTTGAGTACTGCATTTTGTTCGCTTATCATTCTGGTTAGCATTTCGGTGTTCTTTATGGATTGTTTGAGCAGTTCTTTGATTTCTGCAGTGTCGTTGTTACTATTGCTGTGGTATTGGTTATGTGTGTGTGTTGGTTGGCTGGTTACTTGAGCATAGCTTAGACCACCAATGGTGTTGGTGCTGATAGGTTTGGTGTTTATTGCTTGCTCTGTATTTGGTAATGTTTCAGGTTTTGTGCTGTCATGATGGGCTTGTGTGTTAGTGCTTGTCCTGCTTCGTAGGGGCGGGAACAGTTTTCGTTGTAGTTGTTTTCTTACTTCACAGCCTTTATAGCTGGCTGGGTGGTTACCGTTACAGTTGAAGCATTTAACTTTTTCTATTTTTCCTGAATATGGGCAGTGTGCAGTTAAGTGATTTTTTGCGCACTTGACGCAGGCTGGGCTTCTGTTGCAGTAGTTTTTAGTGTGTCCGTATTGTTGACACCGAATGCATTGAGGTATATCTTTTTTGTGTCGTGGTGGTTCGACTGTTACTATTGTGTTTAGTATTTGTTTGATATCATATATTTCCTTGTTATTGATTCTGGGTTCAAGTTCTATTAAGAATAGTGGTAGTGGTTGCTTAGTGTCGAATCTTGTTATATTGTTTATTGTTCTAGTTTGATGTCCAATTTTAGCTAACTCATCGCTTAGTTTATGTACGTTGGTTTTAGGATGCAATCCTCTTATGACAATTTTATAGCTCCTTTCAGTTTTAAGCTGATAAGTGTGGTAGATGGCATTTTTTTCTTTTAATGCTTTTATAACTTTCCTAAATGATTCTGGTGTGTTTGTTTGAATTTTTACTTGATCCAATTTTGTTTGCTTTATTGTGTAATTGTTTTTCTCTTCTAGATTATTTAGTAGATCAATGAGCGGGTCTATTATTTGGGCCTCGACAAAGATTGGTGGTGGTTTTGTAATATGGTTTGTTTGGGTAATGGTTTTACTTACGGGGTCAGAGTCTATTTCTTCAGTTAGTGAGTTGAAGGAGTTACTTAGTGGTAATTCTTGCAGCCATCGCTGCTTTTCTGTGACTGGGTTTCCTATGGCACTTGTGTCTGTGGTTGTTTTACGTTTTTTGCTAGCCTTCACTGGCTTCCAGCTTTCATCCTGGTAGTATCCTTCATGTTCTGAATTGCTATCTTCCTGTCCCCGATGCTCTTTTGTTTCTTCTGTCTCCATGTTGGTTTGTTTGGTTTTTATATAATATGTTTCTCCTTTTGTTGCTATGTTTATAGTTGGTATCTGCATTGTTATTTTATTTCCTCCTCACTATCACTTTGCAGCACTATTACTTTGGAGCACTTTTTCACTATTCACTTATACCTGGAGAGGACGACCGTCTAGACACGTCCGTCCTCCTCGGCTGTCCGAGCAGGAGTGTCTGAAAATTGTAGCGTATATCGAAAAACAAATTTTCGTTCTGCGTAAAATCTCGAGAAATTCTTCCTTTCTTCGTCCGTGTCACATGATAGACGAATGACGCATCAGATGACTGGTACGATTCCTTAGCATAGAAGAGTGAATTGAAATATTCACGAAGCGCGATGTACTGTTAACCAGTTAACCGTGGAATTTAGTTTTAGAAATCAACGTGAATAAAATGCAAATAAAAATAAACGACGACGAGTATACACGTCGAACACAAAGAAAATGTGTTACGTGTTCCTGTTATAAGTTTTACGACGACGTTAAACCAAAATGACGATGGCTTACATTTTTCTTCGAAAAAATGAATTATTTCCCACATAAAATGTTAAAATTGTAACAAAATAATAAAATTCGTAAACAAGAAAAATGTGAAAAGATAGAAGAAATTCAGTGGATCCTCCCAGTGTGGTATTTCTCGAAACAGAATATCGCACAAAGTGGCACTTCGCAAATCTAACACCAGCAACGTGAAGTGGATTCGATCAATGATATAACTGGTATAAAATTGGGGAAATGTTTTTTGATAGGAAGCGTAGGTTTTACGGTTGAACTCGTAGATGGTGGAGCAACTTTCGAAGCTCGTGTTCGTGGAATTGCATATTCGATAATTTATTCAACACACCTTCGACGAAAAAACTGAATCGCATTATATTTTCTGTATTATATTTCGATCGTTATCGGGGAATACCGGACACACGCAGTAAAACATCCACTCAATTTGCAAGCAGACAAAATTGCGTAAACAATTCGGGCATAGCCGATATATCGGTGAAAATAATCAACTGAGTTTATAAAAAGGAATACGTTGTACAGGGAATAACCGATATAACAAAGGAACAAATCAAATTTTTCAGTTTTACTGACAAAGCGAACGTACCACTAAATAACATTCTTAGCGCTTCTTACTAAAATTTGGAATTTTTATGGTAAATGGTAATGTTTTATATTATACGACAGATGAAACATACCGAGATTAACATTTTTCTCGACGTGTTTAATTCATGAAACGCGGTTAACTGTTTAAAAACGCTATCGACGATAGCTTTTCAAAAGATGTATAAATAAAACGAGGAGATAGAGCGAAATGAAATAACAACGAGTCGTTCGATTTCTCGTTATGTCGTGTTGTTAAGAAGCAACAGAAATGAAATTTCAATTTTCCATTAGAATCGACGGAAGGATCAAACGACGATACGGTAAGAGAAATCGCATGATTCCATTCAAGTGGCACCGTTTTGTCAACGCAGGCTAACGCGTGACCTTTCGTCGTTTCGATCAACATGGTTCAACATGGGTCATACCGCCTGTGCTGTCAGATGTTCAGCCAAATGGTGTTTGCATTTGTCGTAGATAAAACGCTTGGAAAACTCGTCGCGCACTAGTGCGCTTCTCCGTTTTCGCATGAAATCTCCGACTTTTTTCTACTTTCCTAGTTTCCTATTTTTTCTTTTTATCCGTTCTATACGATTCGCCTCTGAAAGATTATTCTTGCTGTACCGCTACTATTAGGTTGTCCGAAATGTTTCTCTCGTTTTATGAGGAAATAATAGACGCACGTTCTTTCTTTTATATTATTTTGTCGAATTACGTACGATCCGTTTTGTTCTGTTGAGATAAACACCGCGATATTTCACAGACTTACTTTCACGTTTGTACGAAGGTGCACTGTTGTAAAAAATTCTTTTTGCGAAAGAAAGACACTTTTCGGGCAACTTAATACGTTGTGTTCGTTTTATAAAGAAATAATAGACGTGCGATGTCCTTTCTTTTATATTAGTTTATCGAATTATGCACGAACATAATAATAGAGATATAAGGAAATGGATCGCACCTAATTCGATAAAATGATATAAAATAGAAATTGTTGCTCAACTATTACCATTTTATGAAACGAAAGAAACTTCTCGGACAACCTAGTACATCGAACGACTACCGTTGAATAAATTCTCTAAAAACGAAAATGTTTTTAATCGAATTAAACGATCGAGATGGCTGTAATACTTTTGTAGGATTTTACGAATACTTACCGAGCGTTGAAAGTTCGATGTGCTCAAATACTTATAAGCGATTTTTCTTTCTCGAGACGATTCCCTTTCATTCGCGAACAACCTGAAAATGGAAAAAATATCGTTAACGGGTGTATTCGTGATAATCGTAACAACGTCGTTAATCGATTTATCGATGAATCGTTACGTGTGCTTTACGTTCTTTGCGAGATTCTACGACAAATATCGTTACGCGCGAGTTAATCGAGTAAACGACGTTTAAAACGGTTTAAAGTTATTCCCGATATCGCAACTATAAATAGGGAAATGATACAAAGAACAGTGTTTTAACCCTTTGAGTGCTGTGGGCGCATATAGGTGTCTGGCGAAAGCTATCGGTGTGGACTAAGGACATATATATGCGTTTTCTGTAAGTGCTCGGCATGGACTAAGGACGCATGTATGGGTTTTTTTTAATTTTTCACACACAACTAAATTATTAACTCGTGTTATATTTATAAGGTTCAATAATGCGATAATTCAGGGATCGATTCTGAAGTCTGAAAATCGAGTTTTTTTTATTATGAAATGATTTGATAAAATATAAAAATGAACAACAATTAATATGCGTCTATAACAATCAATAACGATGATTATCTAAACGGGAAATTATAAGTCTTTGGTGCAATGTTTACCTGAACGTCCTGAGCTACCGATCTTTCTTCTTCAGTCTTTAAATCTTAAATCTTCAGTCTTCACAATCTCAAACAACTATTCTATAACCTTGTATGTCTCTCTAATGTAATTCTCTGTCCATCCGTCTGGGGAACACGTGCTTCTGCAACTGCTCGTCCGTGCAATAAAGGAAGATCGGAAGATCTTGTATCTTTGAATCTATCAGATTTGTTTTTAGATACAAAAGAAAATTAATAAAAATGTGACTTATTTTTATTCATTCTTTTGTACTGTTCGATCGTTCTCCACTATGATACGGTTTCAACGAAGAAACGTTTTATTTATGTTCAAGTGAGAGTTTTCTAAATCAAGATGAGAAGACAATGGTACAGCCCGAATGTGAATGTGGCAAACTATGGCGAGCCTCAAATCGTCATAGAGGAAAGCACATCGGGCGAAGAGGAAGAGGAAGGGCGAAGGAACGAGTCGCCTTCGCGTTGCATGGATCCCGATTCGACACCCTTAAATCCTCATCTATTGTCTCCCTGGCGAGAGGTCAGGAAACGCTCTCTACCGACTCCGCAATATACTTCCGAGATAACCGCATCACAGGTACTGTCTGATTGGTCATATCTAGAAGAACATACTTGCTTACGGGCCACATCCCCTTTCTTGATAATGTACTTTTAGTGTATCCTGTTAGCTTAACAAAACATAACGTTGTCCAACGTTTGCATAATATATTTAAATATATTCCTATTAGGTCATTTGTTGTCTGTATATTTTCCCTTTCGATTTTGTCCTGGACTTCGATAGGTAATCCAATGACAATCAGGTGTATCCTCACCTCTTCATCCATTTCCCTTTGTACTTCCAATATTAGTCGTTCTTTCTCTATTGCATATTCTACGAATGAATCTGAAAGGTATTTAAAGTTGTAAGCATATCGTATTGCCGGCCAACCTTTATTCTTAAAGGCTTTGAGAAATGCTTCTTTCCAATCTTCCCAGTTGTGTCCTCCAGCTTTCAATAGATTTGTCTGGTACCACCTTTTTGCTGTTTTTCCTAGGTACTTTCTCAAACCTTTGACTTTTTCCTCATCGCTTTTCATTTTGTATTTTTTGCATTCCTCTTCATACTAGGATATCCAGTTTGTGGCTTTCTGAGTTCCTTCAAATCGTTCTATATTGAAGTTTATTTCCTCTATTTCCCTCTTATCTCATCTTTGAAGGGTCTCTAGAAGTTTTTCCATGTCCAGGTTGAGTTTCTCGATTTCCGTCTTTGTTTTTCTTGTGGAGGTTATTTCTGCTTCCTCTAAGACAATGTCTCGGAATACGAAGTTTGAATCCATATCGGTATACAGTGCTGCTGTCTCATCGTCTATTGTGAGTTTAATATTTCTATATTGGCCTACCTTGGTTAGACTGTTTGCGGTCTTTTTCACTGTTGGTAAACTGAATAATTGTTGATGGTACTTTCTTTCTTGATATTCCGGGGGGAAAATATAGCACATTTCGTCTTTTGGTCCTCTGATAGATTCTATACTCTCTATCTTCTCCCCTTTCGCGTTCTCGGTCATGACGACGCGTAGGTTAACTCTCAGCGGCATGACGTGGCGAAAATCGATTTATAAGGTTCAATAATGGGATAATTCAGGGATCGATTCTGAAGTCTGAAAATCGAGTATTTTTTATTATGAAATGATTTGATAAAATACAAAAATGAACAACAATTAATATGCGTCTATAACAATCAATAACGATGATTATCTAAACGGGAAATTATAAGTCTTTGGTGCAATGTTTACCTGAACGTCCTGAGCTATCGACCTTTCTTCTTCAGTCTTTAAATCTTAAATCTTCAGTCTTTACAATCTTAAACAACTATTCTATAACCTTGTCTGTCTCTCTAATGTAACTCTCTGTCCGTCCGTCTGGGGAACACGTACTTCTTCAACTGCTCGTCCGTATCGATCTCTCCGTTAAACACAGCCTGTCGTGCTACCCGTAAAACAAAAAGAATCCCTATCCTACATGAACTCTAGGGATTTTACATATTTACTAAATTTAGTTTTCTAGTTTATTACCCAAATTCTAGTTAACTGTAAATTTCAATGTTTATAATAAATAATTAAAAATAACTAAAAAATAACGCTCTTGAATCATTTAATCTCTTTCATTTTAATCATTTAAACTACTATAACTTATTACGATTTGCGCTTTGAATAGTTAATCAACAGAGTTCAGTCTAACGAAAAAGTATTCCGTCCACAGCGATCGTCAGCGCTAGACACGCGTCGTCCGTATGGACGACATAGGCCGTGAGTATTCAGCACTCAAAGGGTTTATCGTCTGTGATAAAACTTTTAGTTTCGAAAGCTCTGTTAAACTCGTTATGGTAAAATTAATAGACACTATAATCTTAACGAATTATCTTTTGTATTCGTAAGAGGCCCGACGATTTCTTTATTATGGGAAAATAATTTCAGCGATATTTTTCGCTTTTAACGCGTTTGCAGCGCGTACGCGTATATCCTTGCCTGTTGCGCGTTATACGTTTTAACGTATGTGCATAATTTTCTATCTACCAAATACGCGCAGCTTTTAACGAAGCAGAGCGAAACGTTTGTAAAATTGAAATGTTAGAACGATGTTTCCGATAAAATTCTTTGTTCCCGGCAGGTTGAACTGCGAGACCGATGCGTTTAAAAGTGCAATTTTCGAGGAATTAAACGCACGAAATTCTGAATATTAGTTCCTTCGTTATGCCTTTGTCATATTCGTTTCTATCTTTATCATTATTCGACAGGTTATTCGCAACTCGTGCAACGAAATAGAAGGATATCCATACGTTGATCCAAATTTCTTCTTTCAATCATATAATTGGCTTTCTTTTGCATAAAACGATATTATCGAAACGTTATCATAGATATAATCTGGTTCTGGAAAAAATCGAAGAACGTCGTGTGAAAATCGATTTTAATTTAAATTGTCTTAAATATCCTTTAACGAATACGTCGTATTCTTTCGTTCTATTACGTTTAAATTAACAGTTATCGTCCTTTATGTTGGCCATTTCCTTCGTTTACGTTCTTTTTCACTTTCTACCGTAATAGATCAGCCACGGATAGTCCATTTCGACGAATAGTTTCTCTCGATCGACGTGGAAACCGTCGAAAAGAAAGATTCAGGATATTGTAGCCGTTCGCCGATAAGGAGCGCCATTTACGCCGAAGGAGATCCGTTCTCTTAGAACGTTCATAGAGCTCTGGGTCTTTTCGTTCTATAGTATTAATATAAATCTAGAAATTGTACAGCCCAACTTTAAGTCTATCGCAGCTTCGTTCGAACGACGCTACTTCGTCCTGTACAAATTTCGATTCCTCCGATGAAACGTGTATTCACAGCAAGTACTTTTTTCTGTAATCTTATTATGGCTTGCGAAAGTGTTCGAATAATCTTGATCGTTCCGAGGTGACGCGTATCACACGAACAATAGAAAACTCGGAAAATACCGAAAGGTCGGATGATACCGGCGTTCGTACGGTAAAATCGTAAAATTGATTTCGATAACTTAACATCGTACGTGCGTTTCAGTTTAGTTGACTATTTGATCGATTAAAAGTTCAATTAATCTACTTACTTTGTTCGCGCGGTGCCGGCGTTAAAATTTCGAAAAAAAAACGCGCAGTTAGGAGAAAGCTGGAAACACATCGTATAATACGAGACTCGGATAGCCGAAACTTCACTGAGCTGGCGGAAATTTTGCGTAGGATCGCGTATTATGCCAAACATTTTGAAATCCCGTTAACGCTGTCACGAGACACGACTATCGTGATTATGTTCGTTACATCAGTTGCGACTCTTCAATTTTTGTACTTTCGAGTCTGTCCCTATTTTAACGATAATAAAACATATTTGTAACGTTGGGAGAAGAGGTTTAATCAAGAAAATTGAAACGAAAATGTGCGATCTTTTTTCATTTTCTTCAAAACGAAGGTATTCTCTAACGTTGTAAGAACGTAATTGGGTCGACCCACACATAACTGGACCTGAAATGATCGAAAGGGCGTAGCAGGCTTTTTTTTTATTTATTACAAGCGTACAGTTTTGTCAGGTTCAGCCAAATATTAGGTTGCCCCAAAAGTGTCTTTCCTCTACGAATATGTCTTTTACGACAATGCATCTTTATATAAACACGACAGCTAATCTGTCAAATGTCGTGGTCTTTACCTTAATAGAACAAAATGGAACGTACGTAGTTCGATAAAATAAAGGAAACAAGAAACGTCGTGCGTCTATTATTTTCTTATAAAACGAAAGACTCTTTTGTTGTACAACCTGATATTTGAACTGTCGATAATTTTCGAGAAAGGTCCTGTAACTTCCATATACATTTTCCGATCCATTTCAAATTTTTCCAATACAATACTCGCGTCTCGTTACAGCGCCAGCGAAATTTCCAAATATCTCGCATGACACGCATCGCACATTCGTGAAAACATTCCGTGATAAACGTTGGAACGCTTTCTCAAGCCATTGGGTATATCGCACCGATGAATTTCGAAATTTCACTGGCGCTGTAACGAGACAAAACTATGCTGATTATTATTATTATACGTGCAAAATGTGGAACAGATTTGAAAATGTATCACACAAGTATCGGGAAAAAGATCATCGAATTATTGGAAAAACCAATTTTGTTTGCTACGTCGATAAGCCACGGTAAATAGCGAGATCGTTTTTGAGACTAATAGTGCGTTTAAAACTACTGTTCATACCGTGTGCTAATTTTTCACTAATACTAAATAAACTACGTTCGCAAGTAAATGTCCAGAATAACGTAATTTCCATCTGCATCGTTGGTTTCGTTTCAAATTTCACTGTTATAATTCTCGCAGCGATTCCTGTCTCGTTACAGCGTTAACAAACTTTCGGAAAGTGTCGCGTAATGCGCATTTGGAAAAAATTTTCCGTTGCGAACGTTGGAATAGCAGCGCGAGCCACCGCGCAAATAGCGGGAAACAATTTTTCCTTGGGAAACTTGGAAGCTCGTGTCATCGTTTAGAACACGTACCTGCGTTGTGTTTTATCTATGTTTGGTACTTTGAAGTCTAAGTATAAACCTTGTTTGCACGGTGCAACTAATCCGTGACAAATCGAGCAAAGTAGAGGCTGCATTTCATCGAATCAAGGAACGTTTGACGTGTACACCGTGACATACAGAAACTTGTACATCTCTGAAAGCCAACGCTTTGATGTTTAACGATGAATGCTCAATTCTCAGAAACGATGCTGTCATTGAAATTAAGCTAGTCGTTTCTGCCGGTGTACGCGGAATTTCCTTTCTATGGGCTCTCGCGTACAAACGTGTTTATGTTCATTTACACCGTCTTTCTATACGAGAGGTCTAATCAGTTCGTAGAGCCGATTTATCGGTTTCTGTGCGTACAGCTGCGTTACCGTTCGTCGAACGAATCATGCAAACCAGACAATTGCCCGATTTTAAGACGCGACGCGATAAACGCGAACAACTGGTTCAGTGGGACGACGATAATATCGATCAGAACGTTCTACGTAAAATTAGTTAGAAACGATCCGCCTGTTACGATCGAACTTGGGCTATTGGCATCGATTGTGGTAGTTACACTTGGCTAGCAAGTGTAATTAGAAGAATACGAATCCTTGGCAAATTAACGAATAGTTTCTTTCGAAATTTACTCTTAACCGAAGCATTTATCTTTTATACGATATCATACACAGCAACTGGAGAACCCGGAGAAGCGTTACCACTGCGAGAATTACGCTCAGCTAATAAACGCAAACGAACGAGAGACAAATATTCTGATAAGTTCGGCAAGCAAATGTTATCTCGTTTCTAGAAATAATTGTTAATAAGGAATATGCTAACAAGGAATTTGCTAATAACCGTAAGGTTGTATTAAGCGTACGATTTATGCTAAATATAAATTGCACGAATGCGACGACAGTTCGTAACAAATTGAGTTCGATAACGACAATGTTAATTGTTTATCGTTTGTGCAACGCCATGAGGCGATTCTTCTCGAAAAATTGCAAGTGCCGAAACGACGGTAATTAACGCCATATTATTATAAAATAAATTCTAGGTAGTTTTAACGCGAAAGATTTATACTGTTTGAATAAATTCTCGTTCGTAAGTATTTGCCCGAATGCTGGTCTCGTGCGAAACGTGATAATTAAAATTGCGGATTTTTAGCATACGCAATACACGCAAGAAGATATAAAATTGCACAAATATTTGAGATATAATTGTAGATGAAACTTTCAGCCTGAGATCCAATCGAACCGGTAGCCTTTCTAAAACCGATCTCTACTTTCAAATCAACTTTAAATTTCAGCCTGTTTTTATGAGAAAATTCTCAAACTAATACGATGCTCCTCGGACAGCTCTTCTCTGCCTTCTCTTTCGCTCTCCACTCGTCTCCCCCTAGAGAACAGCGTAATAGGACTACGTGTGCTCGTAGTCGGAGACAAAATTGGCGTTCAGGTGATATTCTACGGGAGCTTATTTTTCTAGATGACTCGTAACCCTGGCAAGTGTCAGTCTTTAATCTCTTAACGTACAATTTTGCTCCGCCTAACCGGTCAAAGACGCGCAATTTCTTCCTCGATCTACGTTCGCGATCTAAAGACGCTCGATTATACGCACACAGAGACGCACGAAGATACTCGAAGACTCTTAGAAACTTTTCACTTTTCCTATATTACACGAAATATTTAGAAACTTCATTAACAGCACGACGAGCCACGATTATACGTGATTATGAAATTTCTAAAATTTCTAATTTCTCTGCAAAACCGTATCCAGAAGTTACATAAAATATTCGTCGCGCAAAGACGATGAAAATATTTGAGCAGTCAATTATTCGCTGTGTTAAGCCACGATATTTAGCGAAACGATCTTTATCACCAGTTGTAATGTTTAAGACTACTTCTATTCATGCTGTATACTAATTTTTCGCTAAATGTATATTTGCCATAAATGTTACAATTACAAGACATCATAACTGTTACAAGAGAAGTTTCCAAAGTTGCGATATGAAGGTTGATGTTTTTAATTAAAAAATTTTTGATCGCGAATAACCGTTAAAACGGATTAAAGTTTTTTTGATTGCTGGTAATCGTTATCGACGAGAGAAATTTCACTTTGGTTACCAATAACCAACATAAATGACCGGATTTTTAAAATATTTTTTTTTTTTCTTTTTTCTGTTACGAGTAACTGTTATCCGTGGCGAGAAAATTTTATTTTGGTTATCGATGACCATTATCGATGGCAAAAATTTGCTCTACATTGTCAATTATCACTGGCTATGTTATCAATCGTTATTAACGTCACTGATAATTATTGGGTTGGAAACTAGGTGATTGCGAATTTTGTCAATATCATCTAATGACAAAACTCGCAATCACCTAGTTAACAAGCCAATAGTACGTGTGTTCGCAGTTATTCATAAAACTTGTGTGTTTTATCGAGCAAACAAAAAGATATGAAAATATATGAAACGAATAAGATGAAAGATATCGCAGTAGAATATTTTTATTAACAGTTGCGCCGTGATATCTTTTATCTTATGCTTTGTTTCGTACATTTTCGTATCTTTTTGTTTGCTTAATAAAACATATCAGTTTTATAATTAGGCTTCTTTACGTTGCCAGTGAAAACCGATTATCAGCAATGTCAATAAATATCGACGATAGGCGAATGTGACTAGAAAATATTTTTTTCATCGATATTGCTTGGCGATAATCGAAAATCAATTTCGTCATCGATAATGGTTATCGGTAGCTAAAGCAAAATTCGGTTTTCCTTGATAATGGACACTGTTCGATAACCGAACAAAAATTCAGGTCACTTCCATTGATTACTGTTTCAAATTAAATTCCCATGATCTAAAATTATTATCGAGCGACCGAGGAACAAATGGAATCGTTCGTAATGATTATTCGTAATCAGAATTATTAACGATTAAAATTCTTGAATCGCATCGCTTTTGGAGAAATTGAAAACTGGCTTTCGTTTAAATAAAAACTAGTTTCTACCCAATGATTTTCCTGCCAAAAAATATTTAACGTAGTTGTTATTTTGGAGCTTCGCTTGTAACTTCCACGTAGATTTCCAGATTGATTTCTAATTTTCCTATTGTAATATAACAATTAATACGATATAATATAATAATCTTAATATTAGATTATAAATATTAACATTGTAGGATTTTTTTATTTATTTATTTTATTTGGGTATGGTCGTTGTCACAAGATCACCGGCGATCTATCGGTTTCGTGATTTCTTGCGTTTCCGACGTGATACTGGCAACCTCACCATACACGCCTATTACATCAATGCACTCGTGTTCAGTGTCTCCATACACTGCACTCGCATTCAGTGTCTCCATACACGCCTATTACATCAATGCACTCGTGTTCAGTGTCTCCATACACTGCACTCGCATTCAGTGTCTCCATACACGCCTATTACAACAATGCACTCGTGTTCAGTGTCCCCATACAATATAATTTAGCTAAACTATAAAGGAACAAAATACCAGTTATATCAAGTTTAATGTTAGGAAAACCCAATATTTTAGATCCACCCGAGGACGTGTGATAATCAGAATGGCCGTGTCGGAGATGAAAGAACACCGGAGCCTCCCCTTTGGAGCGGTGGGAGGACCCCCTTAGTGCTGTAATCCAGATTTCATCATAGCCGCACTAAGAAACTGTTGTAATTCGATCCGACTGTACTTATTCGAAATTTATGATAGTGAGCTCGGGCTCGAGGCGACAACCGGTCGCCGAACGTAGTCGCGGTCAAGGGATGAACGTTTTATCTAACAAAGGCATGAAGTAACTCTATAGCTTTCCTTAAAAGAAATACTTGGGACGGGGCACGACGGTAAACATTTCAACGATTTCTGTCCCGTGGCTCGCCACACGCAGACTTTGTCCTTCGGGTAAGACGATTGCCAGATGCCAACGCATCTTCACAGTATATGTTTAGCTGGGCGAATATTAGCTACGAATATTAAATTTCAATTACACAAAGTCTCTCAAATAGACAAATGGCCTGTGCCTCAACTACGGGAAGATAAGAGAAATCTATCCTTCCACGAACGACGCTTCTCGCTAGCAACTTTCCCCAAGGACAGCTAATATCTTTTTCTAACCACCAACATGGAAATTGACCAATTAACAGCAACGTCAATTTCCCTCACCCTTCGAACGAAGACTTTTCTCCGCGAATCCGATGATCTCGTGCTCTTAGGTACACCCATCATAGTTTTCTTCGACAGCGTCACCGCGACGGAGAGTCACTCTCTAGTGCGATCTCATCAGTAATCGACCTGTCTTTCGTACACGTAATAATTGCCCCCTTGCTCTAACATACAGTGTAACTTAGACGCAAACGAAGGGTAAAGTTCAGCATCCGTTGACCGCGGAAACGTTGCCGGAGCCGAGACCATTGTCATAGTGCCGCGAATATCGAAACCTTGCGATTATCTATCGACGCTGTAATCTCCCTAATTTGTGTCAATAAACTCAACTATTGTTACACCGCACCTATGGCTAATTTCAACGAAGATTCACCGAACACCCCCACCCCCAATCCTGACGTGCATCCGACATATATATTATTATATTATTATATATTATTATATTAAATCTTCAGTTGGTTTAGTTGAATGTTCAGTAATGTAATTTTCACAAGGTGGTTTCGTATATTAGATGAGTAGTTGGTCGATATAATAATATGTGAATATATATATATATATACATTTCACAATGTAATTTTCCATTATGTAAAATATATATATGCATATGTATATGTGCGTGTATTGTTATTCTCATTATTTCTCGGATCGTTAAATTTTCAAACTTTAAACAATATAGTAGTCGCTGCCACCAGAAACAGTCTAAGGACTGTTTCAATTAGATATTTCTTGTTAGATTAAGCAGCGTTGATTGGAGTTTAGGCCACTGGTCAACAATCTCCACGTTTCGGCTAACCTGCTATGCGCAGGAATACTAGCACTAGCACGGGAGAGGATTGTTTGGAATAAACAATTATATTATAAACAATTATTACTGGCGGAATTAATGACGAATTATACTAATTATTAATATTATTTATTATTTTAGTTATTAATTATTAATAATGATTAAAAGTTGACTCACCTGACGTTGGCCTCCGCTGATGAACGGGCAGGCCGCTGGGGTGATTCCGGTTTTACAAAGATTGACACTTGTATAATTTTTTTTTTTGTTTTAATCTTTATTTAACTATTTCTTATTCTAACTGATAACAATTATTCTTCTTTATTTTAACTAAATTATTCTACTGAACCAACTAATCACAATTACTCTATTCTATTTCTTTATTCTAACTGAATCAACTGATCACAATTACTTCTTTTTAATTTCGTTAAATTCTCCGGAACGCTAACAATTTCTCTGACTCTGATTATTCTCTTATTCAACTGAACCGCTAACGATTTCTTTATTCTAACTGATAACGATTACTCTTCTGTAATTTCGCCAAAATCTCCCGAACAGCTAACAATTACTCTTACTCTATTTTCGCTAAATTCTCCCGAACGCTAACAATTACTCTTACTCTATTCTAACTGAACCAACTAATGACAGTTACTCTCTTTTCACAATTACTCTTCTTTATTCTAACTGAACCACTAACAATTACTCTCCTTATTTTCGCTAAATTCTCCCGAACGCTAACAATTAATCTGATTTGAATTGTGTCGCTACGTTTTTTATAATGACATCCCCAATGGGATGACAGTCATGTGACAGTTCGTTCCGGTGGGAATCGCAATGCTGCAGGTTTTTTAGAGTTTCCATGAGAGAACGTGGATTTTGATGATTGCTGATGTCTTGTTTGCTTCATCCCACGCCGTGTCTTGATTTCTCTTATACCTTTTCGATGCTGATGGAAACACTCAAAATACGTGATAAAATATAGATATTGCAGTGGTTTGTCTTTCGTCGAGATTGCGTCTGCAGTCCTTCCGAATCCTTTCCTGCTGATGCCAATGGGAACGATCAAGGCACGTGCAATCCGTTTTGTCAAAATTGCAAGGACTTTCCATACGCGTGTAGCAACGTGTCTTTGCCGAAGTTGCATCTGCGATGCTCTTGTAACCCTTCATAGCGGTGGTCATCTCGCAGTTCCGCCGTGGCTTTTGTATGTGTAGCACGCGTTATTTCTTGTTTCTTCCAATAAAATATTTTTACATAATGGTAAGTTTTAATATATCATTTTGAAGTCGTTGTAGTGTGATCGTGAGGGTTTGATTTAATTATAAAGTTGTATAGTTTTATATTTTGAGGTTATCTTGTATTCACAATGGCGTGCTATGAACTTTGGTTATATGAATCTCGATCAGTGATTTTTAATATGCGATCGCTATTTCGGTATTTTAGTTTATTGGGGTTTTTATCTTCTTTTGGTGATTACAGGTTATGTTGAGTCATGGACACAAAAGCGTCCGCGCCTGTGCGAACTGTGTGAGTATGTGTTTTTAGTATTCTATCTCGTTTCGCATGTTGTTTGTTTCCTTAAACTTGTGAATTTGTTTTAGCGCAAGAGGAGGAAGATATGTGAATGGTACAAGATGACGTGATCGACGTGCGTGTGTGAATATGTGCGAAGGATGATGCTGAAGTGGCGGTTTTCCACCCAAGTAGGCACAGTGGCACCTTCGTTGGCGTCGTGTCCTGATGATCTTTTGACAATTTGGTTTTATTTGACAATATGAGATATATTTTGCTCCTTGTAGATTTATATGTCCATATTTGTTATATATTAAATCGTGTATATTTTATATTACTTTCTTGTTATTAGGTTATTAGTTGTGTAACTCCAGTTTCTGATCTATGGAAAGTAGTGAAACGTCTTCACGAAATACAATTTCATTCGTTTTCCTCCCTTGCATTGGCACGCTGTGAGTGGTGTCGACTTCCAAATGAGGTTTGTGCATCTTGATTATTATGCGTTTAATGATAGATACGGAGGTATCTTTGTCAGAGGTTTCCATGCGGACTGTCTCGGTGTGTATCTTGTTATGATTTCTTTTATTTAGTTCATCCTGCTTCTTTCGTGTTTTATTCACTGCATATGATATTTCAGTGCAAGAAGAAGAAGAATTGTAAAGAATCCGTAAGTGGCCCTAGAAGACGCAGTCATCGTGTGAGGTGTTGTCGGCAGGAACGAAGAGTCGAAGTTGTTGAAGAAGTCGTGTGACATTTGTATTGTTTCTGGTTATATACAACGCTATTTCACATATCTATGTATATATATATATATTATTATATTATTATATATTATTATATTAAATCTTCAGTTGGTTTAGTTGAATGTTCAGTAATGTAATTTTTACAAGGTGGTTTTGTATATTAGATGAGTAGCTGTTCGATATAATAATATGTGTATATATATGTCGGAGATGAAAGAACGCCGGAGCTCCTCCTTGGATTCGCGGGAATATCGCAACTCTGTAACTTGGATTAAACAAATGCCGCTCCGATTGTTCGAGATTTATGATCATGAGCTTGGGCTCGAGGCGACAATCAGTCGCCGAACGTAGCCGCGGTCAAAGGGATGAACGTTCTATCTAACAAAGGCACAGAGTAACTCTATACCTCTCCTTAAAAGAAATAGTCGTAGCGACACGTGGCAGTAAATACTTCAATAGTTTCTATCCCGCGGCCCGCCACACGCAGATTTTGTCCTCCGGGTAAGATGATCGCCGGGTGTCGGCATGCCTTTGTGGCGTATGTTTAGCTAACGTGAGGACCCGCTATAGATCTTAAGATTTAGTCAAGCGAAGTCCGTCAAATAGACTTTGTTGCAACTACGGGAAGATAGGAGAAACCTATCCTCCACGAGCGTTGCCCCCCGTCAACAACCTCCCCTCAAGGGCGGCCAGCATCTCTTTCAAAACGCCGATATGGAGATCGACCAATTAGCAATAGCGCTAATTTCCCTCACCTTTGGAACGAAAGCTTTCTTTGACGAATCCGAGGATCTCATGTCCTTAGACCCACCCATTATAGTTTTCCTCGACGGTATCGTCGAGACGGAGAGTTACTCTCCGGTACGATCTCGACGACGATTCAAGTAACTCTCGGATACGTAGTGATTGCCCCACGCATTAACATTGAGTACAACTTAGACGCTAAAGAAGAGTAGAGTTCGTCATTCCGTTGACCGTGGATTCGTTATTGAGCCTAGGATCATTGTCATTAGCTTCTCGAGTATCAATTTATCGCGATTACTTGTCCAATTCCAACATGGTCATGTTTGCACTAGTAAATATCTCCTCTATTGCATAGTGATCACGTCTAGTGTCAATAGGGATTCGTTTACGCCCTTAACCCTAACTCTAATCGTAACGCCAACCTGACATATATATATATATACATTTCACAATGTAATTTTCCATTATGTAAAATATATATATGCATATGTATATGTGCGTGTATTGTTATTCTCATTGTTTCTCGGATCGTTAATTGGTTGAATATTCCATAATGTGGATTTCGTATATAATTCTCTAGGTTCGTAGAAATGTAATTCTATATATTTATTTCTTTGCGTTTTAATGGCTTAATAACGTATACATACATACATATATATATATGTCGGAGATGAAAGAACACCGGAGCCTCCCCTTTGGAGCGGTGGGAGGACCCCTTTAGCGCTGTAACCCAGATTTCATCATAGCCGCACTAAGAAACTGTTGTAATTCGATCCGACTGTACTTATTCGAAATTTATGATAGTGAGCTCGGGCTCGAGGTGACAACCGGTCGCCGAACGTAGTCGCGGTCAAGGGATGAACGTTTTGTCTAACAAAGGCATGAAGTAATTCTATAGCTCTCCTTAAAAGAAATACTTGGGACGGGGCACGACGGTAAACATTTCAACGATTTCTGTCCCGTGGCTCGCCACACGCAGACTTTGTCCTTCGGGTAAGACGATTGCCAGATGCCAACGCATCTTCACAGTATATGTTTAGCTGGGCGAGGACCCGCTACGAATATTAAATTTCAATTACACAAAGTCTCTCAAATAGACAAATGGCACGTGCCCCAACTACGGGAAGATAAGAGAAATCTATCCTTCCACGAACGACGCTTCTCGCTAGCAACTTTCCCCAAGGACAGCTAATATCTTTCTCTAACCACCAACATGGAAATTGACCAATTAACAGCAACGTCAATTTCCCTCACCCTTCGAGCGAAGACTTCTCTCCGCGAATCCGATGATCTCGTGCCCTTAGGCACACCCATCATAGTTTTCTTCGACAGCATCACCGCGACGGAGAGACTCTCTCTAGTGCGATCTCATCAGTAATCGACCTGTCTTTCGTATACGAAATAATTGCCCCGTGCTCTAACATATAGTGTAACTTAGACGCAAACGAAGGGTAAAGTCCAGTATCCGTTGACCGCGGAAACGTTGCCGGAGCCGAGACCATTGTCATAGTACCGCGAATATCGAAACCTTGCGATTATCTGTCGACGCTGCAAATCTCTCTAATTTGTGTCAATAAACTCAACCATTGTTACACCGCACCTATGGCTAATTCCAACGAAGATACACCGAACACCCCCACCCACAATCCTGACGTGCATCCGACATATATAATGAATTTTTCCGAAAGATACGCGTACGCATGTGTATATCTATATATGTGTGTGTCGCAGAGCAATCTTGTATACAATTTTCACTTTTATTAGAATGCTGATGTAGTGTAGTATATTTTATTTCTTTTATTTATTTTATTAGATTACCAATTATTCAGATTCACGAAGTAGGTCACACACACAGATATGCATACACGTGTGTGTATATACATGTGTTTTCGCAGAGAAATCTCATACATTTGATTCGCGGCTTGTTTTATTTATTGGTTCATTTAATTATTTCATTTTATTTGTATTTTCTATGTCATTGCTGATTGGTTGTAG
This sequence comes from Bombus terrestris, assembly GCF_910591885.1. Taxonomy (NCBI): domain Eukaryota; kingdom Metazoa; phylum Arthropoda; class Insecta; order Hymenoptera; family Apidae; genus Bombus; species Bombus terrestris. The sequence goes on along the minus strand of NC_063271.1, from coordinate 16,631,382 downwards.
TGTTTCTTCTTATTGATTCATTTATTTCATTTTGATTGTCTGTCGTATAATTCTTTTTATTTTGATTGGTTAGTTATTAGTTAATTTATTATTATTGGTCGTGTTTAATTATTCATAAGTTATTGATTCGTGGCGTCACGTGCGGAACGCGGGACGTGACAATGTCCTGTCGTGACATGTCGTGACTGTCTTTATACGATCGTTTGCCGTCTAACGTTTTTAAAATATATCTATCTCCTTCCAAAATCTCGGTTATTACGAATGGACCCTTGAATTTCGGCTCTAGCTTGGTTTGGTTTCTTTCCTCGTTCTTGCGTAGTACGAAGTCGCCGAGGTTAAACTTAACCACTTTAGCTTTGTTCCTATCAAATCTTTCTTTGTCGTATTGGGCGTTACTTTCTATGTTCTGTACGGCCTGCTGTCTTACATCGGAGATATCGACTTCTTTTTCTTCGATATTGTCGGGTAGCAATAGGTCATACGGTCTCGCCGATCTACCGATTAGTAGTTGTAAAGGGCTCGAATTAGTCACGCGGTTGACGGTGCAGTTCAACGCTAGCTGCATTTCCCCAATCGCGTCTTGCCACGGCCGCCCGGTCGTCTCTACTGTCGTGAACATGTTTTTCAACGTGCCCATAACACGTTCTACTTGTCCGTTAGCCCTACTGGCACCAGTCGCTATCAAGTGAACTTTAATTCGTTTGCTTTCGCAGAACTCGCGAAATCCTTTACCCGTAAAACATCTTCCCTGGTCCGCTATTATCCGACAGGGACTCCCGAATAAAAATATAGCGGATTTAAGCGCTTTAATGGTGTTAAGAGAATCTATCCTACGAGTATGATGCAGGAATACGAATTTAGTGAAGGCGTCGATCAACACAATGACGTACTCCTTCGAATCGCTTTTACCGCTCAGCTTGCCCGTTATATCCATGTGGACCGTGTGCCAAGGTATGCTGGCCTTAGATATGGGATATAGTTCGGCTTGTATCTTACCTGAACTAGCCTTCGAAACTCTACAAGCATGGCAGTTCTCTACGAACTTGCGAACGTACTTCGCCATTCCTTCGAACCAGTAATACTCGTACAGTTTCTCGAGCGTCTTATCCCAACCCAAGTGCATAATTGACTGATGCACATGGTTAATAACGGACCACCTAAACCCTCTTGGAACAATAGGTAAACTGAGAGTCCTGCCTCTTCACGAATTTTACGTTATACGTTAATACGTAATAGTATATATCGTTATACGTTATATGGTAATACTATATATCGTTATACGTAATATGGTAATACTATATAACGTTAAACGTTATTACGTAATAGTATATAACGTGATACGTTATTACGTAACAGTATACAACGTTATACGTCATATGGTAGTACTATATAACGTTATACGTTATTACGTAATAGTATATATCGTTATGCCTTATATAGTAATAATACATAACGTTATACGTTATTACGTAGTAGTATATAACGATATACGTTATATGGTAATAATATACAACGTTATACGTGATATAGTGATACTATATAACGTTATACGTTATTACGTAATAGTATATATCATTTTACGTTATATTGTAATACTATATAACGTTATACGTAATATGGTAATACTATATAACGTTATACGTTATTACGTAATAGTATATAACGTTATACGTTATATGGTTATAATATACAACGTTATACGTGATATGGTAATACTACATAACGCTATACGTTATTACGAAATAGTATATAACGTGATACGTTATTACGTAATAGTATATACCGTTATACCTTATATGGTAATAATACATAACGTTATACGTTATATGGTACTAATATACAACGTTATGCGTGATATAGTGATACTATATAACGTGATACGTTATTACGTAATAGTATATAACGTTATACGTTATATGGTAATAATATACAACGTTATACGTAATATGGTAATACCACATAACGTTATACGTTATAACGTAATAGTGTATATCGTTATACGTTATTACGTAATAGTATATAACGTGATACGTTATTACGTAATAGTATATAACGTGATACGTTATATGGTAACACTATATAACGTTATACGTAATATGGTAATCCTATATAACGTTATACGTAATATGGTAATACTATATAACGTCAAACGTTATTACGTAACACTATACAACGTTATACGTTATATGATAGTACCATATAACGTTATACGTTGTTACGTAATAGTATATATCGTTATACGTTATATTGTAATAATGCACAACGTTATACGAGATATGGAAATACTATATAACGGTATACGTTATTACGTAATAGTATATAACGTTATACCTTATAGTGTAATACTATATAACGTTATACGTTAAGACGTAATAGTATATGACGTTATGCGTTATTACGTAATAGTATATAACGATATACGTTAATGGGTAATAGTATAAAACGTTATGCGTTATTTCGCAATAGTATACAACGTTATACGTTATTACGTAATAGTATATAACGTGATACGTTATTACGTAACAGTATACAACGTTATACGTTATATGGTAGTACTATATAACGTTATACGTTATTACGTAATGGTATATATCGTTATACGTTATATAGTAATACTATATAATGTTATACGTAATATGTTAATACTATATAACGTTAAACGTTATTAAGTAATAGTATATAACGTGATACATTATTACGTAACAGTATACAACGTTATACGTTATATGGTAGTACTATATAACGTCATACGTTATTACGTAATAGTATATATCGTTATACGTTATATGGTAATAATACACAACGTTATACGTGATATGGTAATACCATATAACGTTATACGTTATTACGTAATAGTATATATCGTTATACGTTATATGGTAATACCATATATCGTTATACGTAATATGGTAATACTATATAACGTTAAACGTTATCACGTAATAGTATATAACGTGATACATTATTACGTAGCAGTATACAACGTTATACGTTATATGGTAGAACTATATAACGTTAAACGTTATTACGTTATAGTATATAACGTGATACGTTATTACGTAACAGTATACAACGTTTTACGTTATATGGTAGTACTATATAACGTTATACGTTATTACGTAATAGTATATATCGTTATACGTTATATGGTAATAATACACAACGTTATACGAGATATGGAATTACTATATAACGGTATACGTTATTACGTAATAGTATATAACGTTCTACGCTATATGGTAATAATACACAACGTTATACGTGATATGGTAATACCATGTAACGTTATACGTTATTACGTAAAAGTATATAACGCGATACGTTATTACGTAACAGTATACAACGTTATACGTTATATGATAGTACTATATAACGTTATACGTTATTACGTAATATTATATAATGTTGTACGTTATATGGTATTAATACACAACATTATACGTGATATGGTAATACCATGCAACGTTATACGTTAATACGTAATAGTATATATCGTTATACGTTATATGGTAATACTATATAACGTTATACGTAATATGGTAATACTATATAACGTTAAACGTTATTACGTTATAGTATATAACGTGTTACACTATTACGTAACAGTATACAACGTTATACGTTATATGGTAGTACTATATAACGTTATACGTTGTTAAGTAATAGTATATATCGTTATACGTTATATGGTAATAATACACAACGTTATACGTGATGAGGTAATGCCATATAGCGTTATACGTTGTTACGTAATAGGATATAACGTTATGCTTTATATAGTAATCATATACAACGTTATAAGTGATATGGTGATACTATATAACGTTATACGTAATATGGTAATACTATATAACGTTATACGTTATCACGTAATAGGATATAACATTATGCGTTATATAGTAACAGTATACAACGTTATACGTTATTACGTAATACTATATAACGTTAAACGTTATTGCGTAATAGTATATAACGTGATACGTTAATACGTAATAGTATATAACGTTATACGTTATATGGTAATAATATACAACGTTATACGTGATATAGTGATACTATATAACGTTATACGTTACTACGTAATAGTATATAACGTTATACGTTAATACGTAATAGTATATATCATTTTACTTTATATCGTAATACTATATAACGTTATACGTAATATGGTAATGCTATATAACGTTATAAGTTATTACGTAATAGTATATATCGTTATACCTCATATGGTAACAATACATAACGTTATACGTTATTACATAATAGTATATAACGTTATACGCTATGTGGTAATAATATACAACGCTATACGTGATATAGTGCTACTATATAACGTTAAACGTTATTACGTAATGGTATATAACGTGATACGTTATTACGTAACAGTATACAACGTTATACGTTATATGGTAGTACTATATAACGTTATACGTCATTACGTAATAGTATATATCGTTATACGTTATATGGTAATAATACACAACTTTATACGTGATATGGTAATACCATATAACGTTACACGTTATTACGTAATAGTATATATCGTTATACGTGATATGGTAATACTATATAACGTTATACGTAATATGGTAATACTATATAACGTTATACGTTATTACGTAATAGGATATAACGTTATGCGTTATATAGTAACAGTATACAACGTTATACGTTATTACGTTATACTATATAACGTTAAACGTTATTATGAAATAGTATATAACTTGATACGTTGTTACGTAACAGTATACAACGTTATACGTTATATGGTAGAACTATATAACGTTAAACGTTAATACGTTATAGTATATATCGTTATACGTTATATGGTTATCATATACAACGTTATACGTGATATGGTAATACTACATAACGCTATACGTTATTACGTAATAGTATATACCGATATACCTTATATGGTAATAATACATAACGTTATACGTTATTACGTAATAGTATATCACGTTATACGTTAATACGTAATAGTATATAACGTTATACGTTATATGGTAATAATATACAACGTTATACGTGATATAGTGATACTATATAACGTTATACGTTACTACGGAATAGTATATAACGTTATACGTTAATACGTAATAGTATATATCATTTTACGTTTTATCGTACTACTATATAACGTTATACGTAATATGGTAATACTATATAACGTTATACGTTATTACGTAATAGTGTATATCGTTATACGTTATTACGTAATAGTATATAACGTGATACGTTATTACGTAATAGCATATAACGTGATACGTTATTACGTAATACTATATATCGTTATACCTCATATGGTAATAATACATAACGTTGTACGTTATTACGTAATAGTACATAACGTTATACGCTATGTGGTAATAATATACAACGTTATACGTGATATAGTGATACTATATAACGTTATACGTTATTACGTAATAGTATATAACGTTATACGTTAATACGTAATAGTATATATCATTTTATTTTATATCGTAATAGTATATAACGTTATACGTAATATGGTAATACTATATAACGTTATACGTTATTACGTAATAGGATATAACGTGATACGTTAATACGTAATAGTATATAACGTTATACGTTATATGGTAATATTATACAACGTTATAGGTGATATAGTGATACTATATAACGTTATACGTTACTACGTAATAGTATATAACGTTATACGTTAATACGTAATAGTATATATCATTTTACTTTATATCGTAATACTATATAACGTTATACGTAATATGGTAATACTATATAACGTTAAACGTTATTGCGTAATAGTATATAACGTGATACGTTATTACGTAACAGAATACAACGTTATACGTTATATGGTAGAACTATATAACGTTAAACGTTATTACGTAATAGTATATAACGTGATACGTTATTACGTAACAGAATACAACGTTAAACGTCATATGGTAGAACTATATAACGTTAAACGTTATTACGTAATAGTATATAACGTGATATGTTATTACGTAACAGAATACAAGGTTATACGTTATATGGTAGTACTATATAACGTTATACGTTATTACGTAATAGTATATATCGTTATACGTTATATGGTAATAATACACAACGTTATACGTGATATGGTAATACTATATAACGTTATACGTTATTGCGTAATAGTATATAACGTCATACGTTAATACGTAATAGTACATAACGTTATGCGTTATTTCGTAATAGTATATAACGTTATACGCTATGTGGTAATAATATACAACGTTGTACGTGATATAGTGATACTATATAACGTTATACGTTATTACGTAATAGTATATAACGTTATACGTTATATGGTACTAATATACAACGTTATGCGTGATGTAGTGATACTATATAACGTTATACGTTAACACGTAATTGTATATAACGTTATACGTTAATACGTAATAGTATATATCATTTTACGTTATATCGTAATACTATATAACGTTATACGAGATATGGAAATATCATATAACGGTATACGTTATTACGTAATAGTGTGTAATGTTATACGTTATAGTGTAATACTATATAACGTTATACGTTAATATGTAATAGTATATAACGTTATACGTTATTACGTAATAGTATATAACGTTATACGTTAATAGGTAATAGTATATAACGTGATATGTTATTACGTAATAGTATATATCGTTATACCTTATATGGTAAGAATACATAACGTTATACGTTATTACGTAATAGTATATAACGTTCTACGCTATATGGTAATAATATACAACGCTATACGTGATATAGTGATACTACATAACGTTATACGTTACTACGTAATAGTATATAACGTTATACGTTAATACGTAATAGTATATATCATTTTACTTTATATCGTAATACTATATAGCGTTATACGTAATATGGTAATACTATATAACGTTATACGTTATTACGTAATAGGATATAACGTTATGCGTTATATAGTAACAGTATACAACGTTATACGTTATTACGTAATAGTATATAACGTGATACGTTATTACGTAATAGGATATAACGTTATGCGTTATATAGTAATCATATACAACGTTATACGTGATATGGTAATACTATATAACGCTATACGTTATATAGTAATAATATACAACGTTATACGTGATATGGAAGTACTATATAACGTTATACGTTATTACGTACTAGTATGTATCGTTGTACGTTGTATGGTAATAATACACAACGTTATACGTGATATGGTAATACCATGTAACGTTATACGTTATTACATAATAGTATATAACTTTATACGTTATATAGTAACAGTATATAACGTTGTACGTTATAACGTAACATTGTATAACGTTATACGTTATTACTTAATAGTATATATCGCCATACGTTGTATGGTTATAATATATATCGTTATACGTTATGTGGTCATACTATATATCTTTATACGATGTAACGTAAGAATATACAACGTTATACGTTATTACGTAATGCTATGTAACGTTATACGATATATGGTAATACTATATAACATTATACGTTATAACGTAACAATATACAACGTTATACGATATATCGTAACACTATATAACGTTATACGTAATATGGTAATACTATATAACGTTATACGTTGTAACGTAACACTATATAACGCTATACGATATTACGTAACAATACACGACGTTATACTTTATTACGTAATAGTATATAACGTTATACGTTATAACGTAAGAATATACATCGTTATACGTTATTACGAAACAGTAAAAGGTATGTAAATATGAAACCGGAATTTTTGTATAGAAAAATACACGTGTATTGTATGATAATTATTCGTCAAAAGGTAACACCATATAACGTTATACGTTATAATTTAACACTATATAACGTTAAACGTTATGTGGTAATGCTACATTACGTTATACGTTATAACGTATCACTATATAACGTTATACGTTATATTGTCATACTATATATCGTTATACGTTATAACGTAACACTATATAACGTTATACGTTATATGGTAATACTATATAACGTTATACGTTATAACGTAAGAATATACAACGGTATACGTTAATACGTTATAGTATATATCGTTATACGTTATATCGTAATAATATAAAACGTTATATGTTATATAGTAATATTATACAACGTTATACGTGAAATGGAAATACTATATTACGGTATACGTTATTACGTAATAGTATATAACGTTATACGTTATATGGTAATAATATACAACGTTATACGTGATATAGTGATACTATATAACGTTATGCGTTACTACGTAATAGTATATAACGTTATACGTTATTACGTAATAGTATACAACGTGATACGTTATTACGTAATAGTATATATCGTTATACCTTATATGGTAATAATACATAACGTTATACGTTATTACGTACTAGTATGTATCGTTGTACGTTGTATGGTAATAATACACAACGTTATACGTGATATGGTAATACCATGTAACGTTATACGTTATTACATAATAGTATATAACTTTATACGTTATATAGTAACAGTATATAACGTTGTACGTTATAACGTAACATTGTATAACGTTATACGTTATTACGTAATAGTATATATCGCCATACGTTATATGGTTATAATATATATCGTTATACGTTATGTGGTTATACTATTTATCGTTATACGATGTAACGTAAGAATATACAACGTTATACGTTATTACGTAATGCTATGTAACGTTATACGATATATGGTAATACTATATAACATTATACGTTATAACGTAACAATATACAACGTTATACGATATATCGTAACACTATATAACGTTATACGTAATATGGTAATACTATATAACGTTATACGTTGTAACGTAACACTATAAACGCTATACGATATTACGTAACAATACACGACGTTATACTTTATTACGTAATAGTATATAACGTTATACGTTATAACGTAAGAATATACATCGTTATACGTTAATACGAAACAGTAAAAGGTATGTAAATATGAAACCGGAATTTTTGTATAGAAAAATACACGTGTATTGTATGATAATTATTCGTCATAAGGTGACACCATATAACGTTATACGTTATAATGTAACACTATATAACGTTAAACGTTATGTGGTAATGCTACATTACGTTATACGTTATAACGTAACACTATATAACGTTATACGTTATATTGTCATACTATATATCGTTATACGTTATAACGTAACACTATATAACGTTATACGTTGTATGGTAATACTATATAACGTTATACGTTATAACGTAAGAATATACAACGGTATACGTTATTACGTAATAGTATATAATGTTATACGCCATGTGGTAATACTATATAACGTTATACGTTATTACGTAATTGTTTATGTCGATAAACGTTATATGGTAATACTATATAACGTTATAAGGTATAACGTAACACTATATAACGATATACGTTATAACGTAAGAATATACATCGCTATACGTTATTACGTAATAGTAAAAGGTATGTAAGCATGAAACCGGAATTTTTGTATAGAAAAATACACGTTTATTGTATGATAATTATACGTTATATGGTAACACCATACAACGTTGTACGCTATAACGTAACACTATATAACGTTATATGTTATATGGTAATGGTATATAACGTTATACGTTATAACGTAACCCTATATAACGTTATACGGTATATGGTAATACTATATAACGATATACGTTATTACGTAATCGTATATATCGTTATACGTTATGTCGTAACACTATATAACGATATACGTTATTACGTAATAGTATATAACGTTATACGCCATGTGGTAATACTATATAGCGTTATACGTTATAACGTAACAATATACAACGTTATACGTTATTACGTAAGAGTAAAAGGTATGTAAATATGAAACCGGAATTTTTGTATAGAAAAATGTACGATTATTGTACGATAATTATTCGTTATATGCTAACACCATATAACGTTATACGTTATAACCCAACCGGCGAAAGTGAACACAACGTGCTCCTATCCTCCGAAGTGTTTCCTATCCGCCAGAGAGAAGAAAATCCCTAACGCATCTAACCCCTACCCAAACCTTACCTCATAGCCTCACGACTAGTTATTTATATTGAAATAGCTAGCTCGATGATGGCCCAGCAATCACCACCAGGCTCGCCCACGCAAACTTTCAACTACCCCGCACTACTCCCCCCGTGGCAGAAGTGCAGCAGATCCCCACGCGCCAACCACGCCAATAAGGCGAAAAAACGCAAAATTGAATCACCAAACACAAACTCAAACCAACAGCAATCAACACAAATCAACACCCACAATATGTTCGCAATACTAGAATCCTCAAACGACGCCATGGAAATCGCAGGCCCGCCACCATACCAACAAGCACAGAGAAGCCCCCCTCCCCCACCAATATTTGTTAATGATGTCATCGACATCCAGACAATGATCAAGTCCTTAGAGAGAGATATCTCCAAGGAGGACTACAACCTGAAGATAACCAACAACCAAGTAAAAATCCTGCCGACAAATCCAGAAGCCTACAGGAAGCTCACCAAGACACTTAGGGCCCTGAATGCCAATTTCCACACCTACCAACTCAAAGAAGAAAGACCTTTTCGGGTGGTGCTACGAAACATCCACCACTCCGCAGACATCGACGAACTAAAAATAGAACTATCGAAACTCGGCCATGAAGTCACCAATGTTAGCAACATAAGGCATAGAGTCACAAAAGAACTGCTATACCTATTTTTCATCGATTTAAAACAGAAACCCAACAACAAGGAAATCTACAACATCAGCCGCCTAATGAACGCCATCGTAAAATTCGAACCACCGCAAACCAAAAAGGAGATAGTGCAATGCAAAAGGTGCCAAAGATACGAACACACGCAGAAATATTGCAACCATACCTTCCGCTGCGTCAAATGTGCAGGAACACACCCCACCGACCAATGCAGGAAATCACCGGAAACCCCAGCGAAGTGCATCCACTGTCAAGGTGACCATCCTGCCAACTACAAAGGCTGCTCAGCCTACAAAACTCTGTACTCAAGCAAATACCCCAAACTTAGAACAAAAGAGGTAAATTACCAAACACCCAGCTCGCCGAAATTCACCTTTACCCCAATCCCCCCAACCAATCAAACACCCAGCCCTATCAAACTCACCACTCCCTCAAACTCCTATGCCCAAGCGGTACAAGGCACTCGAAATACACCAAATAGCCACAGGGATCCTCCCCAAAATAGTGCCCCCACCTCACCTAATACAGACAACATCTCTAGACTTGAAAAGCTAATGGAGAAACAATCAGAGCAAATAAACAATTTGCTATCGTTATTAACACACATCATGGATAAATTAATACGCCCCGACACAAAATAAAACCAAGACGCATAGCTCTGTGGAATGCCAACGGTCTAGCGCAACGCAAACTTGAACTAGAACTCTTCCTAAAACACCAGCTAATCGACATAATGCTCATATCTGAAACCCACTTCACCGACAAAAACTACCTGAACATAAACGGATACAAGTTCTACCACACCCAACACCCCAGCGGAAAGGCCCACAGCGGCACCGGAATCATAATCAAATCAAACATCAAGCACTACGAACTTCCACCATTCCAGAAAGACTACCTCCAAGCAACAAACGTAGCAATAGAAGACTGTCATGGTACAATCACCACTTCAGCTGTATACTGCCCTCCCAGACACTCCATCGCCAAAGAAGACTTCGACAACTTCCTGGACACCCTGGGCAATAGATTCATAGCCGGAGGAGACTACAACGCTAAACACACCCAATGGGGCAGCGGACTGGTTACAGTAAGAGGCAAAAACCTCCTCAACAGCATAATAACAAACAACCTCAACTACCTTACCACATACGAACCCACACATTGGCCCACCGACAAACCACAAACAAAATACCCGATCTCCTTGATTTCCTCATAACTAAATATATCTCGTCAAGACACGTCCAAATCAATTCCTCGGCTGATCTCTTCTCTGACCATTCCCCCGTGATAGTAACAATCAGTTCAACTATCATCGAGAATACACCTAATGGCTCCATTCATAACCAACACACCAACTGGCAGCTCTTTAGAGAAATCTTCACACACACAACTTCAGCCTCAACTTCACTAAAAACCAATGAAGAAGTCGAAGCAGCCACGGAATATCTAAACAGGAGCATAATAAATGCTATCCGCTTCTCCACGCCGGCAATAACGTCCATCAGCAAACACGAATATCCCCAGTACATATTAAAAAAAATAGCAGAAAAACGTGACTAAGAAGAGTATGGCAGACCCATAGAACACCGGAGGACAAACGCAAACTAGACAACGCAACTAGAAAACTATCCAAAACCATAAAAAACTACAATAATGACTGTTTTCACAAATATCTCGCCAGCTTGTCCCCCACAGCCGACTCAAACTACTCACTATGGAAAGCCTCCAGGAAACTCACGCGCCCCCCACAAATAATACCACCAATCCGCCGCCCGCAGCGTGGATGGGCGCGTAGCCCTATAGAAAAAGCCAACCTATTTGCCAAACACTTGTCTGAAGTATTCAAACCCCATTCCTCCGTAGCTGCTGCAGACGTTACCGAATACCTGCACACTCCCTTCCAAATGTCCCCTCCTATTGAACCCTTCACTTCTGCAGAGATTATAGAAGCAATCAGTCGCCTAAACCCCAAGAAAGCAGCAGGTCACGACCTAATAGGAAATAAAGCAATCAAGGAACTTCCCATAAAAGGGATTGCACTCATCGCATCAATCTTTAACGCTATCCTCCGCGTTCAACACTTTCCCAAGACTTGGAAAATCTCACTAATCACCCTCATCCCTAAACCCGGTAAACCAATATATGAAACCACCTCCTATCGCCCAATCAGTCTTTTACCTACCCTGTCTAAACTATTCGAGAGGATGCTCACGAATCGTCTCCTCCCACTCCTAGAAGAATTGAAAACACTCCCAGACCACCAATTCGGCTTCCGAAAACAACACTCAACAGTAGAGCAAATCCACCGCATAACCCACATGATCAGCCAAACCCTTGAAAAGAAAAAATACTGTTCAGCGGTATTCCTAGACATCCAACAGGCATTCGACAAAGTATGGCATGAAGGGCTACTCTACAAGATCAAAAAGATCCTACCCCATCCATACTACTCCATCTTAAAATCCTAGCAAAATCCAAAGCAATTAAAGGAAAAACTAAGAAAATTCTATTGGCTCACGGGCCGACGCTCCAAACTAAACATACAGAACAAAATAACCCTCTACAAGGCCGTAATAAAACCTGTCTCGACCTACGGAATCCAACTATGGGGAACAGCAAGTAATTCCAACATTGAAATACTCCAACGCTTCCAATCGAAAACGCTAAGATCCCTATTAAATGCACCTTGGTATGTTACCAACGAAACAATCCACCGTGACCTCAAGATACCTACAGTCAAAGATGAAATACACAAGTCCAGAAGCAGATATAACACAAGAGTGAACAACCACCACAACCCACTAGTCACCCAACTACTGGACACGACGGACCAAATCCGCAGACTAAAAAGAAAATAACCTCTAGATTAAATCCTTAGTTTCTACTAGAACCAACAATATAAAACTATTATAATCCATGTCATTGTATCACGCCAAACTAAGTTACTGAAACTTCTCAACGAGAATTGATTGTAAATATTCTAATAAATAAAAAAAAAAAATGATACATGTTTCGATGATTGAGCCGTTAAACGTGACAAAGCGATGGAATTGTTTTGCACAGAAATTCTGGTTCTAAAATTATGTTAGGGATTCTAGGGCGTAATAACTTCTTGGAACGCAAAGTTATCGATGTGTCGATGAAAGTTAAGCGAGCTTTATCGAAGCACACGTTCGAGTCTTTGGGCGATTGCTAGGAATACGCGTAATGTTCTTTTCTGTGAGCTGAAAAGTTGAACGACTATAAAAGGCGTTTTTAGAGGATTTCAAAGCGGAAGAAGAGGCAGATTATTTAATACATAATATCTTCCTTTATAATATATCTAATATCCTAATAATTAGATGAACGTAATACAAATGTTTAGAATCAGAAATTATCTGTTTATATAGAGATCTGTTTGATGCAAGATCTAAAATCAATCAAATCGGATTGTATGGATTGTGTATTTGTCTGTGTTAATCCTTTGACGTCGATACCAACGATGTATATAGCGAATGGCGGTTATCAGCCAAGATTATGAGCACGTACGCAAATAGACTAGAATATTTTGCAAGAATGAAATGTCTTGGTATGGTACGCTTTAATCTATCTATCCAAGTCAAAATAAGTATAAAAATCGCGTGGCAATCAACATATTAAAAAAAAAAAAAAAAAAAAAAAAAAGGAGAAACAGATGCTTCTGATTGTTTTTTTAGTGCATTTTCATAAAATCCTCTAAATGTTTAATTCTCATGGAATAAAAGGGAGAGCATACGTTTGAATCTCAGCAGATTTTATTAATTCTTTGAAACCATAAATACAATATGAGTATTACATCAACTTTAGTTCATACATGTAACAACATATTATTCTGCACGTAACAGTTACATTTAATGAAACATTTACTTATCCAGTAAATCCATATTCTCTACTAAACGTTCGTTTATTAATAAAACTGCCATAATCGTCCACGCATTGTTCGCTTCCTTAATTATTTTTCAAAGTATAACGATAATCAATGATGCAACAGAAATATCACGTAACATCCCAACAATCTTACATGAGATTTTAGCTGTTTTTACTATACAAATTAAGTCATTATTAAAATAAGTCATTATAATAATATATATGTCGGAGATGGAAATACACCGGAACCTCTCCTTGGATTCTCGGGAATACCGTAATGTCGTAATTTAGATTAAACAAATGTCACCCCGATTGTTTGAGATTTATGATAGTGAGCTTGGGCTCGAGGCGACAACCAGTCGCCGAACGTAGCCGCGGTCAAGGGATGAACGTTTTATCTAACAAGGGCATAGAGTAACTCTATACCTCTCCTTTAAAGAAGTGGCCGTAGTGACACATTTTTTTTTTTTTTTTTTTTTTTATTTATTAGAATATTTACAATCAATTCTCGTTGAGAATTTTCAGTAACTTAATTTGGCGTGATACAATGACATGGATTATAATAGCTTTATATTGTTGATTCTAGTAGGACTAAGGATTTAATCTAGTGGGTATTTTCTTTTTAGTCTGCGGATCTGGTCCGTCGTGTCCAGTAGTTGGGTGACTAGTGGGTTGTGGTGGTTGTTGACTCTTGTGTTATATCTGCTTCTGGACTTGTGTATTTCGTCTTTGACTGTAGGTATCTTGAGGTCTCGGTGTATTGTTTCGTTGGTAACATACCAGGGTGCATTTAATAGGGATCTTAGCGTTTTCGATTGGAAGCGTTGGAGTATTTCAATGTTGGAGTTACTTGCTGTTCCCCATAGTTGGATTCCGTAGGTCCAGACAGGTTTTATTACGGCCTTGTAGAGGGTTATTTTGTTCTGTATGTTTAGTTTGGAGCGTCGGCCCGTGAGCCAATAGAATTTTCTTAGTTTTTCCTTTAGTTGCTTTGTTTTTTCCGAGATATGTTTTTTCCAGGTTAGCCTCCTGTCCAGGGTCATGCCCAGGTATCTTACGGAGTCCTTGCTTGGGATTATTGTGTTGTTAATGGTGACCTGGGGGCAGGTTTGTTTTCGGAGCGTGAAGGTTACATGGGAGGATTTTTTTTCGTTTATTTTAAAGCCCCATTTTTGGAACCACTTTTCCATGGAGTCGAGACTTCGCTGGAGAGTGGATGAGGCAATTGCCGGGTCTGCGTGGGTAGCTAATAGTGCTGTGTCGTCGGCAAATGTTGCTATTGTTACCTCGTTTGATATGGGTAAGTCGGCAGTGTAGATGGAGAATAGTAGGGGTCCGAGGACACTACCTTGCGGTATGCCGGATTCTATTGGGAATGTTGCGGAAGTGGCGCCTAGACATTTGACTATGAATTGTCTGTTGGTTAGGTAGGATTTTAAGATGGAGTAGTATGAGTGGGGTAGGATTTTTTTAAGCTTGTAGAGTAGCCCTTCATGCCATACTTTATCGAATGCCTGTTGGATGTCTAGGAATACGGCTGAGCAGTATTTTTCCTTTTCAAGGGTTTGGCTGATCATGTGGCTTATGCGGTGGATTTGCTCTACTGTTGAGTGTTGTTTTCGGAAGCCGAATTGGTGATCTGGGAGAGTTTTCAATTCTTCTAGGAGTGGAAGGAGACGGTTCGTGAGCATCCTCTCGAATAGTTTAGATAGGGTAGGTAAAAGACTGATTGGGCGATAGGAGCTGGCTTCATATATTGGTTTACCGGGTTTGGGGATGAGGGTGATTAGTGAGATTTTCCACGCCTTAGGAAAGTGTTCAAGGCGGAGGATGGCGTTAAAGATTGATGCGATGAGTGCAATCCCTTTTATGGGGAGTTCCTTGATTGCTTTATTTCCTATTAGGTCGTGACCTGCTGCTTTCTTGGGGTTTAGGCGACTGATTGCTTCTATGATCTCTGCAGAAGTGAAGGGTTGGATAGGAGGGGACATTTGGAAGGGAGTGTGCAGGTATTCGGTGACGTCCGCTGCGGCTATGGAGGAATGGGGTTGGAATACTTCAGTCAAGTGTTTGGCAAATAGGTTGGCTTTTTCTATAGGGCTACGCGCCCATCCACCCTGCGGGCGGCGGATTGGAGGTATTATTTGTGGGGGGCGCGTGAGTTTCCTGGAGGCTTTCCATAGTGAGTAGTTTGAGTCGGCTGTGGGGGACAGGCTGGCGAGATATTTGTGAAAACGGTCATTATTGTAGTTCTTTATGGTTTTGGATAGTTTTCTAGTTGCGTTGTTTAGTTTGCGTTTGTCCTCCGGTGTTCTATGGGTCTGCCATATCCTTCTTAGTCTACGTTTTTCTGCTATTTTTTTTAGTATGTACTGGGGGTATTCGTGATTGCTGATGGACGTTTTTGCCGGTGTGGAGACGCGGATAGCGTTTATTATGCTCTCATTTAGGTATTCCGTGGCTGCTTCGATTTCGTCATTGGTTTTTAGTGAGGTTGAGGCTGAAGTTGTGTGGGTAAAGACTTCTCTAAAGAGCTGCCAGTTGGTGTGTTGGTTATGAATGGAGCCATTAGGTGTGTTCTCGATGATAGTTGAACTGACTGTTACTATCACGGGGGAATGATCAGAGGAGAGATCAGCCGAGGAATTGATTTGGACGTGTCTTGGCGAGATATTTTTAGTTATGAAGAAATCAAGGAGATCGGGTATTTTGTTTGTGTCGGTGGGCCAGTATGTGGGTTCGTATGTGATAAGGTAGTTGAGGTTGTTGGATATTATGCTGTTGAGGAGGTTTTTGCCTCTTACTGTAACCAGTCCGCTGCCCCATTGGGTGTGTTTAGCGTTGTAGTCTCCTCCGGCTATGAATCTATTGCCCAGGGTGTCCAGGAAGTTGTCGAAGTCTTCTTTGGCGATGGAGTGTCTGGGAGGGCAGTATACAGCTGAAGTGGTGATTGTACCATGACAGTCTTCTATTGCTACGTTTGTTGCTTGGAGGTAGTCTTTCTGGAATGGTGGAAGTTCGTAGTGCTTGATGTTTGATTTGATTATGATTCCGGTGCCGCTGTGGGCCTTTCCGCTGGGGTGTTGGGTGTGGTAGAACTTGTATCCGTTTATGTTCAGGTAGTTTTTGTCGGTGAAGTGGGTTTCAGATATGAGCATTATGTCGATTAGCTGGTGTTTTAGGAAGAGTTCTAGCTCAAGTTTGCGTTGCGCTAGACCGTTGGCATTCCACAGAGCTATGCGTCTTGGTTTTATTTTGTGTCGGGGCGTATCAATTTATCCATGATGAGTGTTAATAGCGATAGCAAATTGTTTATTTGCTCTGATTGTTTCTCCATTAGCTTTTCAAGTCTAGAGATGTTGTCTGTATTAGGTGAGGTGGGGGCACTATTTTGGGGAGGATCCCTGTGGCTATTTGGTGTATTTCGAGTGCCTTGTACCGCTTGGGCATAGGAGTTTGAGGGAGTGGTGAGTTTGATAGGGCTGGGTGTTTGATTGGTTGGGGGGATTGGTGTAAAGGTGAATTTCCGCGAGCTGGGTGTTTGGTGATTTTCCTCTTTTGTTCTAAGTTTGGGGTATTTGCTTGAGTACAGACTTTTGTAGGCTGAGCAGCCTTTGTAGTTGGCAGGATGGTCACCTTGACAGTGGATGCACTTCGCTGGGGTTTCCGGTGATTTCCTGCACTGGTCGGTGGGGTGTGTACCTGCACATTTGACGCAGCGGAAGGTGTGGTTGCAGTATTTCTGCGTGTGCCCATATCTTTGGCACCTTTTGCATTGGACTATCTCCTTTTTGGTTTGCGGTGGTTCGAATTTAACGATGGCGTTCATTAGACGACTGATATTGTAGATTTCCTTGTTGTTTGGTTTCTGTTTTAAGTCGATGAAAAATAGGGATAGCGGGTCTTTTGTGACTCTATGCCTTATGTTGCTGACATTTGTGACTTCGTGGCCGAGTTTCGATAGTTCTATTTTTAGTTCGTCGATGTCTGCGGAGTGGTGGATGTTTCGTAGCACCACCCGAAAAGGTCTTTCTTCCTTGAGTTGGTAGGTGTGGAAGTTGGCATTCAGGGCCCTGAGTGTCTTGGTGAGCTTCCTGTAAGCTTCTGGGTTCGTCGGCAGGATTTTTACTTGATTGTTGGTTATTTTCAGGTTATAGTCCTCCTTGGAGATATCTCTCTCTAAGGACTTGGTCATTGTCTGGATGTCTATGACATCATTAACAAATATTGGCGGTGGAGGGGGGCTTCTCTGTGCGTGATGGTTTGACGGCGGGTCTGCGATTTCCATGGCGTCGTTTGAGGATTCCAATACTGCAAACCTGTTGTGAGTGTTAATTTGTGTTGATGGCTGTTCGTTCGAGTTAGTGTTTGATGGTCCAATTTTGCGTTTTTTCGCCTTATTGGCGTCGTTGGCACGGGGGGATCTGCTGAGCTGCTGCCACGGGGGGAGTAGCGCGGGGTAGTGGTGGGTTTGCACAGGCGAGCCTGGTCGTGATTGTTGGGCCATCATCGAGCTAGCTATTTCAATATGAATAACTAGTCGTGAGGCTATGCGGCAGGGATCGGGTTGGGGTTAGTTGCGTAGGCTTTTCTTCTCTCTGGCGGATATGAAACACTTGGGAAGATAGGAGCACGTTGTGTTCACTTTCGACGGTTGGGTAACACGTGTTGCTTTCGAACTTCACTGGGCACTAGAGACACGTCTGCACGCTTCGGCACTCGACAGCGAACTGTAGTGACACATGGCAGTAAATATTTCAAAGGTTTCTGTTCCGTGGCTCGCCACACGCAGATCCTATCCTTCGAGTAAGATGATCTCCAGATGTCGATATACCTCCGCAGTATGTTTAGCTAACGTGAGGACCCGCAATAAATTTTAAGATTTAGTCAAGCAAAGTTCTTTATTTAGACAAACAGTCCTTGTCGCAACTACGGGAAGATAGGAGAAGCCTATCTTCCACGAACGATGCCCCGTCAACAACCCCCCCTTAAGGGCGGCCAGCATCTCTTTCAAAACGCCGATATGGAGATCGACCAATTAGCAACAGCGCTAATTTCCCTCACTTTTGGAACGAAAGCCTTCTTTGACGAATCCGAGGATCTCACATCCTTAGACCCACCCCATATAGTTTTCCTCGACGACATCGTCGAGACGGAGAGTCATTCCTTCGTGTGGACTCATTGACGAGTGACAGTACTATCTTACAACCAGTGAATACCTCACGTCTAGTTAACAAAGAGTTAGACTTGAACTGTGCGATAACATACGTTCATCATCCCGTGACCGCGGATTCGTTCGAACCTAAGGTCATTATCACTAGAGCTACGAGTGCTTAATCTTGTTAATAAACCTGTGCTAATAAACTCTCCGTTGTATCACAACAATGGCTAATTCTAATGAAAATCCATTAAACGCCCATCTCCTTAATCCTGACTCTAATCCGACATATATATATATTTATATAATATATTACAATCATTTAATAAACTTTCATTTTCATTTAATATTTTCATTTAATAATTTAATAAACCTTCGTCCCGCAAAGGCAAATAAATTCACGCATAACATTTCTCTTCAGCGGCATTGTTCTAGGATTGTATTTGTTGAAAGATGGATAGCATTAAGCGCTGGAATAAAGAATGACGAATCGTTATTCTTTAACCATCGTACTTAGACACATATTTATTGAGCTACTTGTATTTTAATCGAAGTTTAATATCCTCCATCTGTAGGCGTAAATATTACTGCCGTTGTTAATGTTATTTAAGTTTTACTACTGGAAAGGACATTTAAGTTTGAAGGCAGGCAAGTCTACTGTTCTTAAAGCTGACATTTAGACATCTAAGATTTTTTGTGTCTTTATTGACAAAAATATATTTGACTTTGCATATCTAAAATAAAGGATTTGCGTTATCTAAAATAAATAGATCATCTTTCTTTAGAAAATTCAATGTGGTGAAATTAGGATATGAGATACTATGCATAAAGAAATACTATGCATATGATTTGATTGAAATTTTGAAAGTGTATAGACCCTGTTTTAGAAATATCAGTATTAATTCGGTAGACTATAAATTTATATTACAAAATTGACTGTTTCCTACTTTTGTTGTACTTTTCTTCTACTTTCTGGACATTTTACTGAAAATGCTGGAGATTTTAAATCAGTAATTAATAAAGTGAATTCATAAAATAACTTTTAAACGCATTGCTATCTAAAGTACAAATTCTTACGTTTTTAAAAATATATTCTTATAGTTATTGTATGTAACGTACTTGAATCTTTACGTGTATGGTTAAAATATTTTGTCCGCATTTTATTCAGTCATTTAAAATATCAAAGCAAACTTATTTCAAGTGAAAAATAATGCTTATTCCTATAAGCAGTATTCATTACAAGAACTAATTTTACATATATAATCGTAACAAAAAAGAAACATTAAACAGGCATTTATAGTTATTGACATTTATCTTTTGTATGTTCATTTACGAGGAAATGGTACTTAATGTAAAAGCGACTGGATTTCATATTTTTAACTATTGTGTACATGTATTGAATCTTATTGTTCTTCTTAAAAATTAAATGAATACTCATAATCCTAAAACATCCTTTCTCTGTTGTACTAGATATATATACAATTAAAATGTGTAATAATGCGAATGATAAACTAGTTCGAATAATTATTTTGCTTAAACGTAAGTTAATTGAAATCAGATAAATGTTATACACGCATTATACCGTGCATTATGAACTATTGATTGATTGATGCTCATATTTAATTATTAACGAGAAAATTAGAAAAATCAAATTGAATTTAATCTGTCCTTCTTATATTTATTAAGGTGAGTTCTGGGACTTGAAACACTCGAGATTAGAAATTTTGATTAATGTTTCACATTATCACTGGACGCTTGTTGTAATATCTTTTGTACGAGATACACTATACATACACAAGATCAAAATGGAATTTCGAAACGGTCGTATCGTTCAACAAAAATCTCTTTTATCTTTGATCCTCTTCATAAAAATGCAATTCTCCTTTACAGAACATCATATAACATTTATTGTACGATATATTGTTCAATTATATTTCGAAATTTTCAGCTTCGAATCTTTGTTTAATTATACTGTAGAATTAAATATCATGCGTTATTTAAATATAGAGATAGACTAAACTTTTGTCCACATTTATTAAAGCTGTATCAACTGAGATGTTTAAATTTGCGAAATTTCATGGACTTTTATATTTAATTTTTCATCATGAATCCCGCTTTGCGATACAATACATATTAGATTTATAATATCTTAAATTTACAGTACCAATGCTGATTTTATCCGAAACTATTTGTTTGCAAATGATATCTTTCTTCGTTGGAATTACCCTTCACTTATAAATTAATAATTATTAACATTGAACAGTATTGTTAAACTTCAATAAAAATAGGATCGATAACTAAATGTTAGTTAAAGAAACTTCCTATTACAGGTATAACAAATCATATTGAATTTTGTTTAGAAAACAATAATAAAAATGGGTGTCTTTTTGTGAAAATAATTTACAGCATATCACTCGACTTATTCATATAAGAGATATTAGTTTGTTTAAATACCCTGTTGCACCCTTTTATTCATTTTCAACCCAATTTTTTCACAACATTAAAAAATATTTTAAGCCTGAAGAAAAACATGAAAAACTTCTTATTAGCATGATTTCATGCTAAACATCCTCTTAAGATATTATAAATCTTTCTTATTTACTAAAACCAGAGCCTAACTGAAATATACGAGTATCGCAACAGGATTAATCGTAATACATGATTAAATACAAGCAATATGTAAGCTATATTTTTACTTTTTACTTCAGAAATAAATATTTCACGAGCATCGTCTTTAGCTTAAGGAAAATAAACTTGTGAAATTTAATTTAAAGCTTCGTAAAACATGGAAATGTTGCAGGATAACAAATCAGGAAAGATATATTAAATAAATCACAGTTCAGGTATCTATAACATGTGATTCTCTTAACAAATCTGTTTCATTCATCAAGCAACTGCAAAATTTCCGTAAAATCAGAAGCGGTTTCACAAATTATAGGCATTCGTAAACATGATAGATAAGAGTTAGTATCGCGGCGTTTTAGAGTATCTATGAGCGTAATATGGAAAGTAAAAAGATGTATAATAAAAATAGTTCACTTTCCAAGCTATCACTAACATTGTAACGAATTATTATACATATAACGGCTCACGAAAGTACTCGGACGCTTACAGAAACTTTCCATGAATATTTTGTTGAAGCTTTTCATGAATTTCAAGATGCATTAGGCTGTCTCAAAAGTTTCTTTCGTTTTGTTCTATTACTACAAAATAGTTCATACATAAATCGATAAAATAATATAAAACAAAAAGTGTCGTGCATCTATTATTTCCTTATGAAACGAAAGAAACTTTTGAAACAAATGTAAA
This sequence comes from Bombus terrestris, assembly GCF_910591885.1. Classification (NCBI taxonomy): domain Eukaryota; kingdom Metazoa; phylum Arthropoda; class Insecta; order Hymenoptera; family Apidae; genus Bombus; species Bombus terrestris. The sequence goes on along the minus strand of NC_063271.1, from coordinate 16,608,289 downwards.
TAGGAATTATAAGATGCTTATTGATTACCATCGGTATTTGGACAGTTAATTATGTATTGTATAAATAAGTCACAATATTTTTAGTAGGAGCATTTTTGCTACCTAATCAATCATATGTTTAAAAATACTCTTTACATTGTACATTAGTTTTTTGCTATGTGTACGTCTGCAATAAGCAACTTCTAGCTTCCATATATATATTTCCAAATTAGTCTCAATTTTTACCGGTGTAATCATGATAGACACGTCTCGTTACATTGAAGTGAAGTGAAGAAAGACACTAACACACATAATATATATTCGCAAAAATCTTCTATCTAATATTTTCGTCAACTACTGTATACACATTTATTAGATATTTGTGTGAGATTAAAATCGACAGATACGATAAAAGAATATTGTAGAGGTATAGCAATAAGAAAGTACAAGGAAAGTATAGCTCGTTAATTTGAATTACACCAGATTGTCAGTCATCTATTAGGTCGTGTTAATCTCTGAATAAATTCTTAAATAAATAAGTGTTAATTAAACGAGAGAAACTTAGCATTTATTAGTATTTGTGCTTCTACATTACATAATGAATAGGTCTTTTAGGGAAGAAATTCTTAGATAAAGAAGTGTTAATTAAACTAGAGACACTTAACATTTATTAGTATTTGTTCTTCCCCATTACTTCTTGAATAGGTCCTTTAGGGAAGAACAGAGAGACGGTTCGCTGAATTCCGTCTGCTTTTGGTTCTTGCTATTCCAAAACAAATTTGTCACTTCACCTGACATTGGTTTGTTCGAAGATACCGAGGGCTTTCCGCTCGACCCGGAAGCCCTCGGTATCTCCGTATCGTTTCCCTTCTGCGCCGTTAATATCTTCTCAATTGCGCTACCAAATACCTACGGACAAAATTGTTCTTATAAATTTATGAATATTATGTGTTTACGTATTTGAATGAAAATTTTTATGAAACGAGATTTCGCGTTAAAATACGTAATAGTAAATACGATAACTTACATGCTCTTTTTACCAAGATGAAAATGTATATGTAAATTTACTTGATGTATATGTAAATAGAAATATTTAATATGTAATATTTATATGCTTGTATTTAAAATATTTTCATGCTTAAAGAATAAAGGTCATAATGTTATAAATATTTAAATCCTTGCACCTCTCCTTTATCGCGTAAGAAAGAGAAACTAAAAGTTTCACTCCAGAGAATGAGCTTCGTTCTAAAACAAATCAAATAACATATATTCAAGTATTTAACTGTTATTTAATATTCCTATATTATTAATATAGATGAGAAGTCGATAAGATAGTTTACAATCATTAAGTACAGTATCGCAGATCCACCATCAGAGATCAGTAATATTAAAATAAAATTCATGTTGGATTAAAAGTGTGGTTAAGTTGGGGCTAACCCCAAATTTGCAAATTTTGACCTAAGTCAAAAAGTGGCCATTTTTGCACCTCCTCGCGAACGAAAAATTCTTGTGCGACGTTTAAGAGAATTTATCAAAAAAAAAAAAGAAAGAATTATTAGCATTTATACGAAATGTGACATGGAAGTTGAAAAAGATGAGTGTAGAGATGAAAAAATTAAGCAGAGGTCAAACTTACGCGCTACACTTGATCTTCATTTTCTTTAAATTTTGATCCAGCTGATAAATCAGTAATTAAACCAAGGGAACTAAGTTTGAAATCAAGCGAATCTGAAATACTATCAGACTGTTGCTACGTGAGAACAATAGCCATCTTGTACTTCGTATTTGCTCGAGTCCAAACTCTAATCGATATACCAGCAGAATTTACCAGCAAAATAATTATTCAGAGATTCTGTCGGTAAAACAATTGAAGTTTAAAATCGAACGAATCCGAATTACTGCGAGATCGTTGGTGGCTATTGTTCTCGTAGCAACAAACTGATGGTACTTCAGATTCTTTTGATTTCAAACTACAATTGATTTATCAATAGAGTTGTCGAAGAATTATTTTGTCGATATCGGTGTAGAACAATAGCCAACAACGATCTCGCTGTACTTCATATTTCCTCTATTACAAACGTCGATTCATTTACCAGCAGAGCATCTGAAGAATTATTTCACATGGATCATGTAGAAAAAAAAAAAAAAAAACGAACACGAAAATGGAACTGTAATAACATTTTTTATTCCTTCTTGAGAGCCGTTCTTAAACATTTTGCAGGAATTTTCCCTTCGCAAGAAGATCGAAAAATAACCACTTTTGACGCTCTGTTTTCATCCCATATGAATTTTATCTTTAATATTACCGATTGATAATAATGTCACTGCGATATTGTCCGCAATGATTGCAAATTATCTTCTCCACGTTTCACCTATATCGATAATACAGAATATCAAACAACAATTATTTAATTTCACGTTGTTGTTGACTTTATTAATTTTTACGATAAAGTGCATTCTCTGGAAGAGATTTTACGATTTACGATTTTCTTTTTCATTCCTCCTTTCACCTACGATGGCTCTTAAACAAGAAACGATATCGTAACGAGAAATACAACTTACCTGAGCGTCCACTTTGGTTCCACTAGTGTTGTCCCATACGACCTCGCTATTAGGGGACTTTTTACCGAACATTTTCTTCACCGCCTTCACTACCTTCAATTCATCGAACCTAAGACTTGAACTGGCCATTGCTAAATCTTCCGGCTTCTTCGACATTTCCGTCGCGGAAGACCCTACCGAGCTTAGGATCGATATCAGATCCCTATTAGAGCAGACCATGCCCGCAGCACCGAAAACGGGTGCTCTCGCGGCTCTTGGCAGTTCCGAGACGCGCTTTCGGAGAGAAGACGTCGGCGAAACCGACAGAGTAGGCATTTCAAAGAATCGTTGTTTCGGCTGTTCAGTGTAACGTTGAACAGAACTGTTACCCTCCAGCGGCTGCATTTCGTACACTTGCTCCGTCGACGTCCTGTACATCCTTAAGCGCACCTGGCAAACGGATTGCTTTTATTCGAAAGACAGTTTCTTTTTTATCATAATTCGTGCGTTATGATACATGTTTCGATGATTGAGCCGTTAAACGTGACAAAGCGATGGAATTGTTTTGCACAGAAATTCTGGTTCTAAAATTATGTTAGGGATTCTAGGGCGTAATAACATCTTGGAACGCAAAGTTATCGATGTGTCGATGAAAGTTAAGCGAGCTTTATCGAAGCACACGTTCGAGTCTTTGGGCGATTGCTAGGAATACGCGTAATGTTCTTTTCTGTAAGCATCTGTACGCATCTGTTTGATGCAAAATCTAAAATCAATCAAATCGGATTGTACGGACGTATTTGTCTGTATTAATCCTTTGACGTCGATACCAACGATGTATATAGCGAATGGCGGTTATCAGCCAAGATTATGAGCACGTAGGGAAGAACAGAACTGAACGCTTGCTGTTCCAATAATGACGATCCATAAAAGTCTGAACTCTAATAAAAAAAACGCATGATAACGAATACAGCGCGTATTCTTTCGTATGTCTTCAATGAATATGTATAAGTTTGCTCGTAACAGAGTTGAAAAATGCCTGTAGCGTTCCAAGTTTGAACAACGTTTGTGTCGCGCGAAAGTTGATCAATATCTGAACCGCTTGAACGTTAACAAGTATCTTTTTCTGTGTTCGAGGTGTGAATGCCGCGAGTGTCATGACCAGCCTTTCACGTGCTCTTGGCGCGCCTTCTACTGGCAAAGATGGGTCGCTACTTGAACTAACACGAGATGTTAGTTTTCCGAGAAGATCACGATATCTCTGCGGGTGAGGAAGTTCGGCAACTTGTACCGCTGTAATATAATTCCAAATTACCCTGCGGAGATACCGAGTTTACGACACGTCCCTGGCGATTGAGCGCGGGATGAAGCAAATTTCTATGTTATTGCTTAATAATTTATGATTCCAATTGAAAAATAAGCTTCTTCGCGACCATGCTATAAGCTTCACCGACGAAGACGTGCTTCCTTAGCGAGGCTCCTGACGAACAAGGAATGAAAACCATAGCGACTCGATTCGTCCGTAATTTTAACTGTTAATTTTCGCCTAATTAATAATTGTTCTAACTCCATCTAAAAAAGAAGAAAAAAAAAGTAATTGATGAATCCACGTATGCGTACATTGTTATAAAGAACGATATGATGTGTAAATAATTATAAGTTACAAAGAATAAAATAATAAATAATACGATGAAAATTGTATACCTGGAGAGCAACGAATATGTGGTTCTTTCAAATCTTAACTTCGCACGATCGTATAGAAGTTCGTCAACTTTAAACTCGGTTTTTCTTAGTCTGCAAACTAGCGGAGATAGAGCGACTAAAATAAACGAAAGATCCTTACCTTCCTCGCTTTTAGGTCTGCGATGTTGTCCATAACGTCCAACTGACGATTACTGCCAAACAACGTCGATGACACTCTTTCCATCGTAACGACCGAATTTCTTCGGCCATCTAGCTGAGGAGCTGGTCCTGATCCTTCTCCGCCACGATCGCTCATTCGTCTCATCTGTCGACACAAACATCAAGATAGTTTCGATACGCGAGAACTGTCGTAGTGACGATCGAGCCTGGCGAAAGTCAAATTGACCAACTTCATCTTTGGACAATCTCATAATTTCGCAATTTCATCGTCCAAATACACGATTGATTCTCACAAAACCTCTAGTTCCTTAGAGCTTAACGCCACGCTCATCTTTTCACTTTTATCGCATATTGTCTCACCACTTGCGATACTTGTAATTACTTTTCACTACTTTTCAATTTTGGAGTTGGTCAATGTGATTTCCGAATGGCTCGATTGACTATGCGAGTCATGGATAAAGATGACAATTAAACTATTCAGATTAGTCATGTTGCTTCGTCAAACGATTTGAATTCAAGCAATTCGAAACCATTTTGTCAATGTGAACCTATTATTTTACCAATGTGAATCTGTAATTTTGCTTGAAATATCCTTCCAAGTTTTTATGATGATTCAGACTGGTCAAGTTACCTGAATCAAGCAACTAATTTCAAGTTACTTGAAACTATTTTGTTAACGTGTACAGTTGCTTGAATCAAGCAACTATTTTCAAGTAAGTTAGAATCATTTTGCCAATGTGAACCTGTAATTTTGCTTGAAATATCCTTCCAAGTTTTTATGATGTTTCAGAATGATTGCCACGTTAGAACGAAGTAGCTTCAATAAATAATTGATATGCAGCGACATAAAGAAAGTAGTGGCAAAGTAAAAATTTTAATGTAAATCTTTCGATGGATTCAAAGGCGCAATAAAAAAAGGTAATAAAAAGATTTCGAAGCAGAACTAGATTATTTGAAATTCTCTGACGAAAATGCTACGATACAAGGTCCTTTAGTGCGGAAATTACGTTACAGAATTTTTTCGAATGGAAAGAACACAATGTAGTTATTGATTTTGAAGAACGTTCCATAAAATATTGAGTTACTTAAGCTGCTTATATTTTGATTTTTGTAAATAAGCAAACGCGTATTGTTTATCATTTTATTGTTAACTTATTTATTCCATCTTTTCTATTATTCGTTATTTAATATTAAAAATTACACTTATTTTCTTAAAGTTGATTCATATAATTATCATGCTTTCCTTTATGAATTAATTGAATGTTAACGCGTCGCGTAATTTATAAGTATTAAGAAAAATCGTTTATTCGAGTACATTATTCACCTGGTGTAATGTCACTCAATTAAGAAGCACGAAAGAATATATTCTTGTTCGATTTATCGCGAAAAATAAAATCTTGCACGTGTGTACAAGCTGTTGGTTTCATCCAAAAACTACGACGCATGGGATAGAGAAACAGATATATATGCAAATGCACGTAATATATAAGAGAAAAACGTATGTACGAGTCCATAAATCGAAGTACGAACTGAAAAGGGAAATTTAAATTTTATCGAAAATTCTACTTCTAATCGACGTCTGCGTAAGATACGAGGACTAGCTGTTGGCGAGATACGGAAGCAATTTGTAGGTTCGAAGGGGAATATCGAGAAACTGGTGGAATACGCGAAGCTGTCGCCAAATTTTAACGTCTAATAACTTCCAATGGCTGTCTGATATCCGCACGGTAACACTTCCAACGAAATAACGAGAGCGATTCGCAAAAGAAAATATCGACTCGCAACATTCGCTCTGGGCACGTGCTGCGTGAGCGCGTCTGCGTAATCCGTTTTTAACGGGCGAAAAAGTCAGTGTTATTGCTAAAGCGAACGTACTAGGAAAAAGGTAGCGAAGCGTAGAACTTTAAAAATAAAACAACATTTTTCCACGTTATATTCCTTCTGATATTTACGAAGCCTTCGTGTGCCAAAAGAATCTGACATTCTAATGTGACAATAAACAGGAAATCTTTTAAGCTAAAAGAAAAGAAAAATACATATATCTCGAGTTCTCATTGGGATTAGGGGCGTGTAACGAATCTTCATTTGGATTAACCATTGTTGTTATACGATATGGATGATATTTACTGGTACCGATATGATTACAGTACCGATATGGTACAGAGTTTGACAAGTAACCGTGGCAATTAGGTACTCGAGATGCCAATGACAATGATCTTAGGTTCAATAACGAATCCACGGTCAAAGGGATAACAAATACGTCTTCTTCCAAAGTCTAAGTCGTACTGAGCTTACTTGTCCACAATTCAAGTGTAACTTGTCTACTTACTTGTCTACAGTATAAGTAGAACTCCCTCAGTCCAAATGGAACTGCACTTATATACTCGTCTCTGTACCCCTCGGGTCAACTATATTTTTAAGGAGATCTATACAATTACTCCATAGCTTTGTTAGGTAAAAACGTCCATGCCATGACCGTGGCTACGTTTAGCGACCAGTTGTGTCACTTCGAGCCCAAGCCTACTGTCATAAATCTCGGGTAAACATAGTCGGATTAAATCATAAACAACTACTTCTGAGTTTTATTATTTAAGTGCAGCTATAATAAAAAGTCTAGACTAAAGTATTGGGGGTCTTCCCAAAAATTCCAAAAGAAAGGCCCCGATGTCCTTTTATCTCCAACATGTATATAGGAGAAATAAAATAGTATAGTAATTTTTTAATTGCACACTAAATTAGTATTAAATTCCATACGATATTTTCAAAGATCTTGTATCTTTGAATCTATCAGATAATTTTCGAGAAAGGTCCTGTAACTTCCATATACATTTTCCGATCCATTTCAAATTTTTCCAATACAATACTCGCGTCTCGTTACAGCGCCAGCGAAATTTCCAAATATCTCGCATGACACGCATCGCACATTCGTGAAAACTTTCCGTGATAAACGTTGGAACGCTTTCTCAAGCCATTGGGTATATCGCACCGATGAATTTCGAAATTTCACTGGCGCTGTAACGAGACAAAACTATGCTGATTATTATTATTATACGTGCAAAATGTGGAACAGATTTGAAAATGTATCACACAAGTATCGGAAAAAAGATCATCGAATTATTGGGAAAACCAATTTTGTTCGCTACGTCGATAAGCCACGGTAAATAGCGAGATCGTTTTTGAGACTAATAGTGCGTTTAAAACTACTGTTCATACCGTGTGCTAATTTTTCACTAATACTAAATAAACTACGTTCGCAAGTAAATGTCCAGAATAACGTAATTTCCATCTGCATCGTTGGTTTCGTTTCAAATTTCACTGTTATAATTCTCGCAGCGATTCCTGTCTCGTTACAGCGTTAACAAACATTCGGAAAGTGTCGCGTAATGCGCATTTGGAAAAAATTTTCCGTTGCGAACGTTGGAATAGCAGCGCGAGCCACCGCGCAAACAGCGGGAAACAATTTTTCCTTGGAAAACTTGGAAGCTCGTGTCATCGTTTAGAACACGTACCTGCGTTGTGTTTTATCTATGTTCGGTACTTTGAAGTCTAAGTATAAACCTTGTTTGCACGGTGCAACTAATCCGTGACAAATCGAGCAAAGTAGAGGCTGCATTTCATCGAATCAAGGAACGTTTGACGTGTACACCGTGACATACAGAAACTTGTACATCTCTGAAAGCCAACGCTTTGATGTTTAACGATGAATGCTCAATTCTCAGAAACGATGCTGTCATTGAAATTAAGCTAGTCGTTTCTGCCGGTGTACGCGGAATTTCCTTTCTATGGGCTCTCGCGTACAAACGTGTTTATGTTCATTTACACCGTCTTTCTATACGAGAGGTCTAATCAGTTCGTAGAGCCGATTTATCGGTTTCTGTGCGTACAGCTGCGTTACCGTTCGTCGAACGAATCATGCAAACCAGACAATTGCCCGATTTTAAGACGCGACGCGATAAACGCGAACAACTGGTTCAGTGGGACGACGATAATATCGATCAGAACGTTCTACGTAAAATTAGTTAGAAACGATCCGCCTGTTACGATCGAACTTGGGCTATTGGCATCGATTGTGGTAGTTACACTTGGCTAGCAAGTGTAATTAGAAGAATACGAATCCTTGGCAAATTAACGAATAGTTTCTTTCGAAATTTACTCTTAACCGAAGCATTTATCTTTTATACGATATCATACACAGCAACTGGAGAACCCGGAGAAGCGTTACCACTGCGAGAATTACGCTCAGCTAATAAACGCAAACGAACGAGAGACAAATATTCTGATAAGTTCGGCAAGCAAATGTTATCTCGTTTCTAGAAATAATTGTTAATAAGGAATATGCTAACAAGGAATTTGCTAATAACCGTAAGGTTGTATTAAGCGTACGATTTATGCTAAATATAAATTGCACGAATGCGACGACAGTTCGTAACAAATTGAGTTCGATAACGACAATGTTAATTGTTTATCGTTTGTGCAACGCCATGAGGCGATTCTTCTCGAAAAATTGCAAGTGCCGAAACGACGGTAATTAACGCCATATTATTATAAAATAAATTCTAGGTAGTTTTAACGCGAAAGATTTATACTGTTTGAATAAATTCTCGTTCGTAAGTATTTGCCCGAATGCTGGTCTCGTGCGAAACGCGATAATTAAAATTGCGGATTTTTAGCATACGCAATACACGCAAGAAGATATAAAATTGCACAAATATTTGAGATATAATTGTAGATGAAACTTTCAGCCTGAGATCCAATCGAACCGGTAGCCTTTCTAAAACCGATCTCTACTTTCAAATCAACTTTAAATTTCAGCCTGTTTTTATGAGAAAATTCTCAAACTAATATGATGCTCCTCGGACAGCTCTTCTCTGCCTTCTCTTTCGCTCTCCACTCGTCTCCCCCTAGAGAACAGCGTAATAGGACTACGTGTGCTCGTAGTCGGAGACAAAATTGGCGTTCAGGTGATATTCTACGGGAGCTTATTTTTCTAGATGACTCGTAACCCTGGCAAGTGTCAGTCTTTAATCTCTTAACGTACAATTTTGCTCCGCCTAACCGGTCAAAGACGCGCAATTTCTTCCTCGATCTACGTTCGCGATCTAAAGACGCTCGATTATACGCACACAGAGACGCACGAAGATACTCGAAGACTCTTAGAAACTTTTCACTTTTCCTATATTACACGAAATATTTAGAAACTTCATTAACAGCACGACGAGCCACGATTATACGTGATTATGAAATTTCTAAAATTTCTAATTTCTCTGCAAAACCGTATCCAGAAGTTACATAAAATATTCGTCGCGCAAAGACGATGAAAATATTTGAGCAGTCAATTATTCGCTGTGTTAAGCCACGATATTTAGCGAAACGATCTTTATCACCAGTTGTAATGTTTAAGACTACTTCTATTCATGCTGTATACTAATTTTTCGCTAAATGTATATTTGCCATAAATGTTACAATTACAAGACATCATAACTGTTACAAGAGAAGTTTCTAAAGTTGCGATATGAAGGTTGATGTTTTTAATTAAAAAATTTTTGATCGCGAATAACCGTTAAAACGGATTAAAGTTTTTTTGATTGCCGGTAATCGTTATCGACGAGAGAAATTTCAGTTTGGTTACCAATAACCAACATAAATGACCGGATTTTTAAAATATTTTTTTTTTTTTTTTTTTTTTTTGTTACGAGTAACTGTTATCCGTGGCGAGAAAATTTTATTTTGGTTATCGATGACCATTATCGATGGCAAAAATTTGCTCTACATTGTCAATTATCACTGGCTATATTATCAATCGTTATTAACGTCACTGATAATTATTGGGTTGGAAACTAGGTGATTGCGAATTTTGTCAATATCATCTAATGACAAAACCCGCAATCACCTAGTTAACAAGCCAATAGTACGTGTGTTCGCAGTTATTCATAAAACTTGTGTGTTTTATCGAGCAAACAAAAAGATATGAAAATATATGAAACGAATAGGATGAAAGATATCGCAGTAGAATATTTTTATTAACAGTTGCACCGTGATATCTTTTATATTATGCTTTGTTTCGTACATTTTCGTATCTTTTTGTTTGCTTAATAAAACATATCAGTTTTATAATTAAGCTCCTTTACGTTGCCAGTGAAAACCGATTATCAGCAATGTCAATAAATATCGACGATAGTCGAATGTGACTAGAAAATATTTTTTTCATCGATATTGCTTGGCGATAATCGAAAATCAATTTCGCCATCGATAATGGTTATCGGTAACTAAAGCAAAATTCGGTTTTCCTTGATAATGGTCACTGTTCGATAACCGAACAAAAATTCAGGTCACTTCCATTGATTACTGTTTCAAATTAAATTCCCATGATCTAAAATTATTATCGAGCGACCGAGGAACAAATGGAATCGTTCGTAATGATTATTCGTAATCAGAATTATTAACGATTAAAATTCTTGAATCGTATCGCTTTTGGAGAAATTGAAAACTGGCTTTCGTTTAAATAAAAACTAGTTTCTACCCAATGATTTTCCTGCCAAAAAATATTTAACGTAGTTGTTATTTTGGAGCTTCGCTTGTAACTTCCACGTAGATTTCCAGATTGATTTCTAATTTTCCTATTGTAATATAACAATTAATACGATATAATATAATAATCTTAATATTAGATTATAAATATTAACATTGTAGGATTTTTTTATTTATTTATTTTATTTGGGTATGGTCGTTGTCACAAGATCACCGGCGATCTATCGGTTTCGTGATTTCTTGCGTCTCCGACGTGACACAGGCAACCTCTTGTACCATGGCTCCGGTATACACACGTTCCACAGAGGTGGATGACCCATGGTCAAGTAGACTTTCTTAGTTAATCAAGGTTTTCCCCGATATTACAATATTACAGCAACGATAGTTCCAATGCGGTGCATTTGATACACGTCCGGCAGTGAAAAATGACGAGGATACAACAACAACAACGTTCGAAAAACTTTGAACCGCAAGGCGGGTAATGCTTCGAGAATTCCTCTTTAAACGAAGAACTTCGATGCAGTTGAACGTTCTCAAATTAAAATTACGCCAACTATGTTCGAGTAGTGCGCTTTCCAGCTTTATGCTGTTTTTACGTTCTGAAGAGAAAAATGATTTAAGTATTTCGGGTGGAAATTCTGCGAGTAGAACGAGAGTTTTAGTTCTTGCTTTTCCAGCAGTTGTCGTTTTAATAATTTTAACCTTCTTAATACAACCTGCATGCGATAGTTTCATAGTTGAAACATTTATTCCCTGGCACAGCACTTAAAAATGATATATGTACGGTTTTCATTATCAGATTCGAATACGCGCGTATTGAATTTAGTTAAAATTTTAATTGAATATAAAATACATTATCGCTTGTTTCATTGGATAATGTAACGAATTTCTCGTAATAATATAGGAATTTCATCAAAACGAGTAAATCAACACGTTGATTGACGAAGTTTGAACTACCTGTTGAAAAGTTTAACAATAATGTATTATATATGTATCTGTTCATCAACCATCACGAATCAGCCAAATAATAATTGGAAATAAATTTCATTGATATTTCGTTCCGTTAATAATTAATATGATATTGCCTATAAAAGCGAACATACTTCTTTATTAATACGTTGTCTCAGCGTAGTTTTAATATGTAGATAGATATGAGAAAGACAAAAATAGCGGAGATAGTTCAACGTGCAAGTTTGATGTACGGTGCCCGGGCCGAGTGATACGAAGAAGCAAGCACCGCGTGATTCTTCGTGGAAATATAAATGAAATATATATAGCATAAAAATTTTTGCATTCTCGACGTGGTTGTCGAGAAAATTGAGTTTGAAAATTTATCAAGCATACCGGAACGTGGGTAATTCCGGACTGGACGGGACTGAATAATCGACATGGAGGTCATTTTACGTGTGGAAACAAGTCGAAAATGTGGAGTAACATGTTCCCGTTTAAGGCTTCATTTTCGAGATAATAAATGTTAACGATTAAATGAGAAATTTTCAAATTTATTTTTCTGGGAAACAAAGCGTTCTACGAAGAAATGTTATTTTACGTTTTCGACTTATTTTCACACGTGAAACCACCTCCTGTCGATTATCTAGTCCTACTTATTCCGGAACATACCGTCGTTTAAGTATACTTGATAAATTTGCAAATTCGATTTTTTCGCCAACTAAGTCGAGTTAAAACTAGCAAAATGTTATTTTTAAAATAAAAATTAGATAATAGAAAGTAGATAGAAAATAACATTTTGTCAGTATATATATAATTATATATATAATTTATTAAATTTCATCTGTCGGCTACAAAATGAAATTCATTTACGCACGTGGAGTTCTCATTCACATTTGTCGGAGTTATCATTCAACCTCAATGCACAGATTAAACATAGATTATTATATAGATATATAGTACACTCTATACAGCATAAACATTGTATTAATTATCGGTTTATTATTATTATTATTATTACCTATTTATCGCAGCAAGGTTTAAAGGATAGTGCTGTCTGTGTTACGAAACACGCGCGTTGCATGTTAATTGGTGAAGTAACTTTACATGTGAGAACGACGAATGTAATTTCTCTTTAATAGACAGAACATTGTCGAAATTTTCGACAAATACAAACCCGTAACACGTAAGTAGGAAAGCGATAAAAGTCAACGATTCGTTTATCGCAATTTCCACTTTTAACAACGTCTCAAACGTTATTCCAGCGTATATTGCTCGAAATTGAATAGAAATTTGTGCAAGTTCTTAGTTAATAACGTTAGAGAAACGAATAGCGCGTTAATAATTTGCAACTCGTATTAGTTGGTGAAAGTTTGCGTATTACGTGTTCCGGTCGAAAAGTTTATCGACTTGATAAATTAACATAGCATTGTGACAGCGTAGCAAAGAATACGTGCTTAACATTCGATTAATATTACCATTCGCTTGAAATTAACTTCTTCGTGAAAATTTAATATCGATAGGATAAAGAGGATATCACGCGGATTATCTCGAGATCAGAAATTAAATTACTTGGTAATTTGATGTTAAAATTTCTTATTATACACAATGTGTTTCAGTAATTGAATATACGCGAAATTAACTTACGATATTATTCATCGAATTATAATGAAACAATTAGCTAGCAATTCGTTTATTCTATTATTTTATTATGTGTATGTTGAACAGAATTTTATACGTTTCTCGTACCTACTACGTGGTAGACATAATTTATTATTATGGTTTATCATCGTTTATAATTTAATAATCATTTAACGTTGAAATTCGATATAATATTCCGGCGGAATTATTCTTTCACTATCATAATGAATTTAATAGCAGCAAATTTTATATATAAACGTAATAATGAATGCAACGAAAGTAAAGGTATTATATTCACTTTCGTTAAAGTAATCGGTTAATCATTAGAATACAATCTAACGATTATCAATATTAAAGAGCATCGCTTGTTTACTTCTTATAGCTTCGCCGCCTTCCGCATATTTTATATCTTCGTTCAACGTTTTAATTTTAGTACACGAACATTAACTTTCATAAATCGTCAGAGCTAATCTGTTACAATGTAATCAGGAAAGATAATTAAAAACTGAGCAGGTTAATTAGCCTAGTTCCATAAAGGACCAAATTAAAAATCCAATCAACAACGTACTTGAGCCAAGCTTAAATTCGATGCATGTGTTAAATTAACATTTCAACTTATTAATAATTCAACGATACTCTCCGCTGCAATGATCCTTTTTTTTTTTTTTTTTTTTTTTTTTTTTTTTTTTTTTTTTTTTTTATTTAGAACGAAATACAATAGCCTGCTATTTTATTTATTGCCGTTACACGCTGTCGCTATTATCAGTTGTTTCGGAAAACTAGAAATAACAGGGAACTACATTTCTATATATCCGTCGCTCGTTACATTACATTGACGTTTCATAGATATTTATAACGACGGTCTCTGACATTTACGTTGTCGATCGATGTAAGATAAATGAATTTCAGGAAGGAAGAGAATTGACATTTGATCATTTCAATTGCAATTACACGTAATCACAAACCATTTCGATAAAGGGAAATTTAATTTTACAAATACGAAATAAACCGAACAGATCGTCAACATATTTTTAACCCTTCAATAAATAGACACAGTAGAGGCCATTCGATTCTGAAATTGAAATCTGAATTTTCATTTCGGTTATCACGGTATAACGGAGAACTTTAGAATCTTTAACGTTCATGTACGTCCGAATATAAAAGGAAAAACTTAACGAGTAAACGCACGTTAGATTGATTTTTATGAAACAGAAATTACAATAAATGAAATTATCACTCAGAAACATTCACTCAGCGTTTCGTCTATCCTTGGTTCGTACGAATACCGAAAAATTCTATTTTATCATATCATTTATCTAGTAATCCTGATCAATTATTTTCTAATGTTATAGAAAACCAGCAGGTGTTGCAACGTTCATTAACGAGCATGTACACATGTTAGCCATGAGATGTAGATTATACCTTTTAGTAAACAATTTCATTTGCCGTGGAAATTGAAGTTAGGACGTTTTAACGCTTTTTATTCCCCTTTTTTGCTTCTTATGACGCTATAACCATAACGCACTGGCAATGGTGATAATGTTTTTAAACTTTCTTTCTTTTGTTCATATTATGTTGCACATAAATATACGTGAAATAAGGTAATAATAATAATAGTAATAATAATAATAATAATAATAATAATAATAATAATAATAATAATAATAATAATAATAATAATAATAATAATAATAATAATAATAATAATAATAATAATAATAATAATAATAATAATAATAATAATAATAATAATAATAGTCGCTTATAAGTTTCCACTCACAGGGATGTTGTTACATTAGGCTGTTGCAATTTGTTTGAAACGACAAGTATATTCGTCAAACACAAAGTGACTGCTACAATACAGAATTAAGTTGTAATAAAACGACCGTTTCATTTTTTAATGTTATTACCAACAGGGCTCGTCGTGAGGCAAAATATTGCCACTTCTTCGTGACGACTATACTCGTCGAAGACGGCTAACTGGTTAAGTCTATCCGTTTAATGTACTTATCATTTTCCACAGCTGCCTGCTGTCTTCCTATGAAATGTTCTACTTTTCTCTTATAAAATTTCTACGGAGACGAGTTCCATTGTCGCAAATTTCGCTCCTCGATCAATCGAATTATTTATGGGATGCTCCGACAACCATAATAGGTAGAGCAACGCGATGAAAATAATATAATACGTTGATATAACGTATAAATTAATTATATCACGTATCATGGAATGATATATCATCGATAATGTCATTACCAAAGCGTCGATCTGAATAGTTTCGTTTAAGTTTGATAGCTAATCGCTAGCAAACTGCGTCGTAATAAATTGTCCTGGCTGATAGGAAGCAATTATACAAATTGAACGCGCGAATAGTCCGAGGAATTGTCTGAAGAAAGCATTATCTCTTGGAAATTTCATTAGAAGGTAAACACTGCGTGGGTGGAACCCTATCTGTAAATTTGCAGTTATTTCTTATTGGGTGATCTCCTCATTAATTTTACAGGGGGTGCTAACAAGCAGACTGACGAACGAGGGTAACATTCCCTTTTGAACGCTTCTGCGAATTCTCCGTTGCCTTTGCCAGCTTTCTGTCCGATTATACAAAATCTATCAAACGAGAATTTATCAATAAACCGCAGATTGTCGTACAAATTAATATAATTGTATACATTAATATAATTGTAAATATTATTGGCGGAACGCACAAATTTTCTAACAAACGTATAAATATTAGCGGCATACTTGAAAACCACAAATACGATAAGTTCGTGTTTGTTCATTCGATGACCTTCGTGTCGCTTGTTGACTACAAAGAAATATTTTGATAAATAAGACATAATCGATAAATAATAATTATAAAAATAAACGAATAAGTAAATCTAGAATATTTTGCAAAGGAACAGTAATACTGGAGCAACTCTTCTGTTGGTCCAACTTAATAAACTTGATTGCAGAAGATAAAATTCTCGATCGTTGATCAAAGCAAAGTCGAAGACGAAGTGCAAAGACACCTCTCTACACGCTGGAAGCATAAAACTTCACAAGATAAAATAAAAGATCGAAATCGTAAATTTGAAGGGATAAAGTCGCTGTTCCGATGTAAGCGAGATATCATTAACTTTCACTCTCACCTACGAATGGTCATAAATGTCTCAAAGCGTACAGAAGACACCAGGGAGAAACGATATAGCATCGATAAAACTTTTATTATTAAAAAAAAAATTACCACATTCGAAGTTTTTATTTGGGGACTTTGAAACGCTCCCTGCTAAAAACCTTTAACGCCCCCCCCCCCTATATCTTCTTCTTTTTATACCTCGGAAGCAGTTTCACAAGTTTCCTGCCCTTTTCATTATTTTAGACCTAATAAGAAGATATTTTTAAGGTGAAAAAGACAGTACGTTTATCATCGATGTCAGTCCGGTTAGATTCTATGGTAAATTCATACAGAATATCTTAATCAGTTAATTGTCTTTGACGAGTATACTCGTCGTGCGTAAAAAATAGTTAAAACTTGCTGTTTTCAATTGCGATAAATTTCGGCAATAAAGTTGAAAAATAAAAAAGTCGTTTCGTTACAACTTAACGCTAGAACTACCGATAGTTGACACGAAGCTATTTCTACTAAAACCAGCGAAAATGACTGGTCTTTAAAAAATACGTAACAATGGAATATTTTTATATTTAGTGATTTATTACTTTCTTACAGAAGGAATTCCATGTTATGTAGTGCATTTTTGGGATTATTAATCCATCTGGGACCATCATCCCTGAACTAGGATTGATACACTTATAATAGGATTGATACACTTCCTGATAAATGTTATCATTATATCGAATGACACGCAGTAAAAATTTTAAGAACGCGTGGCAAGTTGTACAAAACGAGGCAACTGGTTAATTGGGATTCAGATTGTGGGAAACAGATTGTGGGACCTTTTTACCCTTTTACACCTTGACAAGTACCGGTAATTTTAACTGATATTGGTATAGGTAGCCTTGATACATTATTTTGAGTTTGAATACATAAAAAACAAAACAAGATTCATTATATTATTCTTTTAGTTATCGTTGCAAAAGTCATTACATCATTGCGGAAAAAAATATAACATGAAGTAGGAATTTTAAAATAAAATTGTAAAACCAGTCAATTTCACTAGTTATTCTGGTTTAGTTTATTTGACAACTTAATTCCATACTACACAGTTGCACATACCCTGTGTTTGAATATACTCGTCATCGCTTTTTAGGAAAACGTTTTCCAAACAGGTGGCAACAGTCGACTGGCCAAGTAGATTATTAGCAACTTCGTCAAGAAAGTTTCTAATTTTATGAAGGAAACGTAAAATGTAGAAATTGGTAATTTTAAACACGAAAAAAATGTAAAGATTGTATAGCTTCAGTATAGGTTCAGTCGCTATCTCCCTTTCAGAACATTTTAGAAATCATCTACAAGATCATATTGACCATTAATTCTCAATCTTTTCGTCCCCTTCGTGTCTCTTATGTCAGATTGAAGGGAATGTCAACGATAATTTACCTTCTACCCTTGGTGAACAACTTTCAGATAGAAATGGCGGAACCTTCAAGATATATCGAATGATATTTATTAAGCCGTCCCATTAGGGTGAACGAGAACGGAATGTAGCATTAACTTGGTACATAAAATCCCACCCCACTTTGTCTCCAGCATATTGCTTGTACGGTTCTGCAACCATGTAACATTTGCCCCTAATGCGATACAAGTATGAGAAGAGCTTCGGTATGTTGCAGCCTAAGTATCGTGAATTACGAGCGCAATAAAAATGTTAATGCTACAACAAGGAAAACAACGTTCCGATTTGTTTAATTCTTTTAATTCGAATCACGAAAAAAGCACATGTTCATTCAAAATGATAGTAATCCGTGTTATGAAAGAAGCAAGGACGAGCATATAAATTGATTTGAATTTTTCAAAATATTTGTTCAGATGGCGAATCGAAGAGATGAAAGGCGAATCGAAAGTTGAAAGATTTCGGAATAAATTATTTTTTTAACGTTCTGTACGTGTGCGAATCTTCGAAAGATGTTCAAATTTCCGTTGCTCTAAACCCAGATAAAGAAAGCTTGAAAAATAAACCTCTACCTTGTTCATCGCAAAAACTCAAGTCGTTTGATCTGACCTTACGAAGAAATTATTCAATTGCGAAGGATGTTGCGATAGTATTGCCGTTCACTGTACATGACCATTCTATGGCAAATCGATCATTTTTTCACGTCGATGTCAGGGATTCTTTTTTTTTCCAACTTGCCAACTCGAGAAAGCGAAAAAACTTTCGACAGATCTAACTCACGAAGATGGAAGAGATCGATTTACGTAAATGGAAAGATGCGTAGCTATCTTTGAATAAATAAAAAACTTACATATTATTTAAACGAAAAAGGTCGTTTCAACAAAGATCCATTTTGAGATCAAAACAAAGATCCAAAATTTCTCCCTATCGCGCTCTCTTTTCTCTCATCTTTACACACTCATTGTGTAATATCATGGTCATATAGCAATTTCAACAATGTTTCGACCATGTAACGAGCTATCCTAATCACATCGAACTACCACGGAAAATGCAGTCGAACAAGCAGACTAACGCCAATGATTCATAGACTCGTGGCAAACGAAAATTAATCGCTGCGAGTCTTTTTCCTGTCGTTGCTATATACTATGTATGTATGTATATATGTACGTACATTTA
The DNA here is from genome assembly GCF_910591885.1 of Bombus terrestris. Classification (NCBI taxonomy): domain Eukaryota; kingdom Metazoa; phylum Arthropoda; class Insecta; order Hymenoptera; family Apidae; genus Bombus; species Bombus terrestris. The sequence goes on along the minus strand of NC_063271.1, from coordinate 16,589,066 downwards.
TATATGTAGCTTGCTCCGGACATACAGACTAACAGATAATAACCGAAGAGAAATATCCAGGCTGTGTCACACGACAAAAGCCACTAGCATGATTTAGGATGCCACCAGTGTTAAAGGATATGCATCTATTATTTATAGTGATAAAAATTCTATTACTTTCTTCTCACAGTACTGTGTCTAACTAGACTGTGAATATTTATTGCGCGCTCATATTTCCACGAAAATAATTAAGAGAGACACTTGAACCGGAAGTTGCCGTTATTTGTTAAATATTATATTAGATCGTGGCAAAAGTTTCTTTCGTTCTATAAGGAAATCATAGACGCGCAACATTTTTCTGTTTTCTATTATTTTATCGAATTACGTACGATCCATTTTGTCCTATTAAGATGAAGATCGCATTGTTTGACTGAATTTTCGTGTTTGTATAAAGATGCGTTGTCGTAAAAGATACGTTCGTAAAACAAAGACGATTAGGGGACAACCTGCTGTTGTTACAAGCAACAGGTACTCTACTTTAGATATTTTATACGTTTACGTATACGACATCCGATACGTTTTTACACGTTATGAGCACGTTGTATCCATTTCTGCATGATTTCAGATTTCTCTTGAACGTATAAAACGACCACGATATACATATTCCAACGAAAATAAATAAAAACGCGCTTCATTAACCAGGCACACGTCAACGCGTAAATTCAACAAATTGTGGAACTTTGAAATTGCACGCAGAGAATACGTGGATGCGTATGGCGCAATTTTTATTTTCTGCCACAATTCACCCTCGGAGAGTGAAATCTACCTCTGAAAATTTCCCGCTATTGCTGTAACATTGTCGGATACTTTTATCGAACGATAGGCGCTGATCGAAAGATGTAACTCTCGTCCGAAAAGTTTCTTTCTATGTATACTTGTGGCTTGAAAGCTATAACGGAAAATCGGAAAGTAGGCCGATTCTCGGAGGTGAATTTCATCCCCTTAGAGCAACTTTGGACAGCGAAAGAATGTCCTGTACGCGTCTCGGAAGTTTCATAATCTTTCGAAACTTGTCTTGTAAGTAGAAAATTTGCTTATATCTGTTTTGAATATTTTATACGCTTCTGCATTATTTCGTACACTCTGTGTACTCGTTTTCGAATTTCTCATAAACGCAGAGAAAACGTACGCGACGACTGTTCTATGCATCTCGTTTTTTGAAAATGAACGATAATCGCAAGAACTTGTAACGTTGAAGAACGAGCCACTGACTGTCGTCGTTGATCTTTCAGATCATCCTCGCTTTTATTTAATTACAGCTAAGTGGAAAACATCGGTAGCGAACACAACGTCGTCGATATCCCGTACAATACGTCGTGTTACGATATTACGGTGAACATCATTTGTCAGCATCGGCTTCCCGTTGCCTTCGGCTTGCCATCTGATCTTTACAATTCTTGCGAATACGCCTTTCAACGACGCTTTAAACTCGTGGCCGTATTCCAGGACAACGCACACCGCGCCCGATAGAAATATCGAAAGCGAAAGCTTTCTCTTGTTGGCGGATGAATGCCCGTGAAAGCTCCGGATCGATAAGGGACACGGTATGTTAAATTCTTTTTCTTCGAAACAGGTCTGATGCAGCTTTCGATTTCCCGGAGAAGCGATTCACGCGATAATCGTTTCCCTTTGCGACGATTCTGTGAAAAGCTTCACACGCTTTTCCGCTACACACGACAGATCGTCACTCTTTCTATCGAATAATCCAAGCCGAATCCAAGTTCGACAAGACCAATTCCGCAAAATTCCTGTCTCTCGCTATTCCTCGTGTAGAAGATTTACTAAGTTGAAATTTCACAGATCGTAGCTGCTAAGCTACTCGTAAATTACTCGCAAATCCTTTCGTAACTTGTATCTCGTCCTTGCATCGTGTTTCTGCATATTCTTCCCAATAAATTCTAATTAAACCGCGGATCCATATTTTGGAGAATGTAAAAAGGTAGAATCTCGGTTGAAAATTGCCTTACCAACCAATTGCTGTAGAAAACGCTACTTTATATATTTTTTCGTGTTCCATTTCGAATTTCCTATGAATGGAATTCAGGAATCCTAGGAATGGAATAAATGGAGTATTAAAATCTTTCCGTTTAATTACAAGGTGGTCACAAAGCGGAAAGGTCAATGAAAATATTCTTGTCGCGCTTTTTCTCCTCTGCGATCTTCCGAGACGTTAAGAAAATCGAAATTGTAGGATTTTAAAAACGAACGTAAGACTTTGACGTTATTGAGAAAAATATTTTGACGTGAAACGATATCGCGATAAAGCCCGCTTAAGCTCGGTATTATCCTCGACGTAGAATAAACTTCTGCCCTTTTTTTAACTCGTCGAAGTTGCCTTAAGTTGTTTTAGCTGTCATCCTGCGCTACTTTCACTATCACTAAAAATTTCTCTCAGAAATTCCAACGAGAAGCAAAATTAAATAAATCGGCGTGCATAGTAATTGATTGCGTTTTGTTATCACGACAAGAATCGCGTTAGTAGGAACGCAGTTTCAGCTTTTTTATTCGCCGCCAAAACGTTCATTTTTAATACTGTCAGTTTCGTTTGGATGGAAAAAGGGAAAAAAGAAAGGGAGATAATTCGGACGTCATACTCGGCAACTTTGCCTTCTTAATTAGCAGCGAGTCAACGACTTGTACGAAATTCTCCACATTAGTCGGCGGCAGCTAATCGCGACAAATGGCGTGCAACGATGTGCAACTTGTCGTACAGCTGCGAAAAAAGCTATTCAGCTCGTTCGAGCAGGTTCAGTAATTTTAACGGCATAAGACATGTCCAACGTTTCGTGGAAAATTTTATCTGCGCTCTGTTTTTCTTTTATCGTTTTATTTCCGTGACTTGGAGATCACTTCCAGGCTGAGCAAAGGGAATATTTTAATACCAGATCAAAAAGGGAAACAGCCTATCAAATCGAACGATGGAAGGTTTTTTAAAATAGATGACAAATCTGCCAAGTTCTGGGTCCCGTTAAGAGCATAACTAACTTACAACTGCGTGATAACTAGATCGCTGGTGTTCACGCGTAAATTCATTCGTACCTTCATCGAAGCGATAAAAAATATTTTTTAATAAAATTTCGGATCGATGGAATTACGAATTTCCATAAAAATATGCGAGCCAAATTAAAATTTGTTTCGTCCACTACCGATATTGCCACATCTACAATGTGTTTTCCGCTTCTCACGTTTCGCGTATATTCTTTTTTTTTTTTTTTTTTTTTTTCATGCTACACGAATTTCCATAAATATATAAACATCGGCAGTCTAATTGAAACCCTGAAACCCTCGAACCGATGTATTTCGTTCGAAAATCAATTAAAGCGATGTTTTTCGATAATTCGAGAAATTAGTTAACAACGAATTCGATTTGATATGTTTTCATTGGACGCGTTCGCTTTAATTGCCCTTTCATCGAACGCTTTGCCTCGGTCCCCTGTCTTAAACATTTCCTCGGAGGATGAACTTCTTAACGGACTTGATGAACGGTGTGGACTTAACGAAGGTAATTTTTTATACTCGCGGAATGATCTTTTTCAGAGAATCTTAACGATGGTCGAGCTGATAGAAGGAGCAATGCATGTCTTTTAAACGTCTTCGTTTAAATCATTACGAGATATTCGAATGAGTTGTAATCGACCATAAGCGTATCGTAATTGAATTATTAATTATTTATTAGAACAAACGATAATTAATATATATTTCTCGATGATACGTTTCTACGTGATATATCTCTTTTTCGTGAAAATTATCTCCTGAATTTTCCACCGTTTTGTACACCATGGTAAATATGTTCGTGAAATAGCTTTCACGATAAAAGTCTCTCGTACCTGCACGATAATAAAACTGTTTTTATTAAATCTCTTTCATTGTTTTCGAACAGAAAATCTATTCTCTGTTGTTTCTTATACGACGCGAAATACGTTCTACGACAGTGCGTTACCGTATAAAGGTTAAACTGTGTACCGTAAAAGGTCAGACCACAATTGTTGAAAAAGTTGTTTTGAAAATAATGGAAAACGTCAAGATAAAATCAGCATTTCTATCGGTTTAATATCTTTGCATGGAATACAAATTTTATTAATTTTAAAACAATTGGCGTTATTTTCAGCAAATTATTCGGTAAAAAATTCGATCGATATTTCACAAACTGGTTGTTCAACGGATATTCCTTTCTCCGTGGTTGCACAGAATACACATTATTTTTTCATTTTTTTTTTTTTTCCTTATCGAACCTCTGAATTCGTATCACAGTTGCATATAAATATGCACGACGTAAAATTGCGTTAGACGCTTAATTTGCAATTCTTTCGAAGAATAAAAACACGCGAGTAGTATCTCTGCAGTAAATTAATAAATTTACTTGAAGGGTACTTGCGCGAAGAAAACATTGTAAATTGCAAAATTGAATAATTTTGATGTTTTACCGGAGAACGTTCTACGTACCGATAAAAATACCGTATTATGAAATTTAACTGTGATTTCCCTTACCGAATAAGCTACCACTAACACTGGAAGATTGTGTCGCAACGTCGTTTCTGTGAAAAAAGAATATAAATTTCAATAAACATTGGTCGATCGTTTCTTAGCTTTCGTCTATGCCATCGATCTCGACGAATAGAATTTCCTTTGCAAGTAACAGCCGACACACACACACACGCCTCTCTACCCGTACGCTTCCCTCGTTCGTGAATCTGGAATATGTTAAGGCTGAACTACATCAAGTTTTCTCCTGCTGGCGAAAAAACTTGTTTCTTGGCACTCGAGGTGATTTCTACGAGAACTCTTAGCTTGGTACGTTAAGAGCTGTACAGGCTACGCCGCCAAACTATACGTCGCTTGATAACTCGAATCACTTTGAATCGCAAACAACTGCAACACGAGCCAGAGAAGCGTTAATGGATTGCCGATCCCCGAACCGAGTGCCAAAACGCACTCTACGCGCACTGTTTTTACTCTGCTCAAACCGAGGAGGAAAAAAAAAAAAAAAAAGAAATAAAGGCACCTCATCCTCGTTGATCGATAGAATCGTTCTGTTTTGTGTCTGTTGGGGTAAACGAAGTAGCACAAGGTACGTTCCATCACGTTGCGAAACTCGTTCGCACATCGAAGGTAAATGAAGATACGTTTGAAGGAATGAATCCAATTAACTCCGCGAATTGGATGTGAATTCGAACAAAGCCAATAGGAAGCTGCGTCGATTCTCGAATTCTTCCAATAATTGGACAATAATGCCGGCCGCGGGTCAAAGATTGCCGCGCCGGGTTGAACGATAATCGATACTCGGCAATTTTATCAACGAACAATACGCAAACTGTTGTTTCGCGACGGACGCTATCGATAGAACTGACGGTCGATGACGCCACTCGAGAATCGTGCAAGGAACAGCAGTTATTTCTTTGCTATTATTCGGATTAAAGGTTTCCATGCACTTCACCACATTCGAATTGTTAAATTGTACCGCTGTTGACGTACTTGCGTCCTCTGCTCCCATTGCCACGCGCTCGAGCGTCGCATCGAATTTTTGTTGTTCGCTGTTATTCAAAGTCACGTCAATCACAAAGGCTTTCGGCTGCTATTTCGCGTTAATTCAATTCGAGGATCAAAAAGCGGAATAATCGCGTACCAATAATCGCGACATTGACGCGAACGAGGCGAGTTATTGTTCCCTCGAGTTTGCCAGCAACCTATATGTTTGTTTTATATTCGCTTCTCATTATCCTCGCTCTCCTGGGTAGCACAGAATTTCAGTTACGTTTCTCCTTGGTTTACGTCCATGGTCTACTCTTTCAACCAACGACCTTCGCGTCTCTCCTACTGAACATCTACGCTCGAAGCTTGAAACTTGAACTTCACCTTCGAACGTACCTCTAACTACTTGTACTATCGCTGCGCCTAAACTTCGACAACGTACAGACGTACAAGATGTGAAACTCAGTGTGAGAATATGCAAAAGACGTATCAACACGACGGACCACGAACAGGCCACGAAGGTCTATTACGAAACTTCAAGACACAAACGGAAGTTGTGTAATTAAAAGAAAATAGTTCGACGTATTACTACGAAGTAGCTCAATTTCCTTAACACTTTGACTGACACGCCGAAATCACATGTTTCACTCAGCACGCCACGGGAATATTTTTATTGTTCCAAGCATATAATGGCAAAATAATAATAAAATGACGATGTAAGACAACATTGTTCCCCAATGGACCATTTATCTTATTGGTGGTCAGGGGAGGCCACTGTGGCGCCTTGGTAACAATTGATAGCGACGCATTATAACAAGGCTTCGTTTATTTCAACAAACCAGTCTCATTCGTTATTTCGTCGCAAGCAAAACGTCCAGAATATATCGTTGAAACGTGTAGAAGATATTAGTAAACAGTATTTGCTCATTCTATATATAATAGTAAGGTATGTGCACACTTCTAACTTGAATTATATGATTATAAAGCAGCATTTACGATTATTTTCTAGTAATCTTAACTTAATGAAGAACGAAAAAGATTTCAATTTGAACGTTGAATCGCGAAAATTTTAAATATAATATAAATTAATATAAATTTTAAATCGCGAATTTTAAAAAGCAGGAAGGGCAGGCAGGGACACGGCGCAGCACGCGCTGGAGCTTTGTCCGGCGTGGGAGCTACACAGCTACTTCCTGCGGCACGTCATAGGTGAAAGATTGACACACCCTGGGCGATTCTAAAAACGATGTTGAGAGCGAACCATAGGAATACGAGGCTATCCGCCTCTTTTGCGAGCGAGCAGAAAGGGAGAGAAAGAAGAACTCTCACCCTTGTAGGATAACGCATGCAGGGGGATGGCGGTCAGGCGGCCCTAGAACCGCTTCATCGCCGTCCCAACGGACCCACGACTAAAACAGGGGATAACGCTAGGGGCAATGCCCCCCCTCCCCATCCTAGCATCAAATTCAACAGTCGGAGAATTATTAGGATTGGCTCGAACAAGAGGACGACGGAAAAGGGTGCAACTGAAGACAATTCATGAGAGGTTCCTGGAGCACTCCTGTCGTACGCGTAGGATGATCATCGTGAAATTTTAGTCGGTAAGAGTCCGACACTACTCTACTGTTACCGATTATTAGCAGCAGCGGAGTGTTCATGAGGATTTCTTCACGTACAAAAAGAAAGAAAAAGGTGGAAGAGTAATAAATAGCAAGAAGAAAAATACCGACTAAACAGTCGCAAATTCTTTTCATAGTTGCAACGTGAATCCCATAGAATTGGATAAAGTAAATTGATCGAAAAAATGACGAATGTTAATGTTACGCATGAACGCAACTATCCTGTTATCGGGTTCAAGAATGCGCATGGGTCGTGGCTTATTAACGCGTATATCGTCAGGCACATAGCTGTGCTGTGGTACTCCGGGACACAAGGACCTCTGTTTTCGTGTTACCTAAGGGTAGTTACGGTACAAACGGGTCGATTGAGCGGTCGATGAGAAATTTGAGTAAGTCTCTCCCTGCGGAAACGCGAGTTTGGTCGACTAGTCTGGGTCAAGGGTCTAGCGACGGATAAAATTTTCGCGTGCAAACGCAAAAATTTAATTGCGTAGATTGGTAAAACCTCGGTTCGGTAATAAATAGAGTTCGCTTAAAAATAAAGAGACCTCGTTTCAAACGAATCAATGTGCACAGTGCACGACGTCGTAGTAATGATCAGTGGCTTCTTCTTTGCAACTTGTAGCGAGTTAGACAATGAGTTTCCACTATATCTCGTTTATCTCACGAGTAACCCGCGCATCTCGCGAATTAGAAACGTAGTTTAAAGTTTCGATATCCAGTAAACCACTCGTGGCCATCAGCGACGTGTTTTTAACATTTTAGATCTTGTTTAGCAGATTCGCTTGTTTATGAGACTCTGTTGTCCTCTTCGATATGTTCGCGCAGTATCGCCCGACGGAACGGAAATTGCAAGCTGCAAGCTGCTCTTGGCTTTATTTGCAAATTTATTCGTGCGCACATATTTCTAATTACGATTAACATCACCAAGCAAGAGCAACGCAATCGATTGTCACACGAATCTCTTGACACGTGCGTTTTATGGCGAGAAAGAGGCAAAACCGTGTCGGCGGATTTGGCACGACTTGCAAATTGCCAGTGTTACACGGTCGAGTGAATAAATATTCGCGTGTCTATTTCGTTCGTCGATGGAAAAATTTTATCAGCTCTGTAACTGATACGTTTTACGGCACGACGAACGATTTATAGCAAATTCTTAATGCTTACGATATAATTTGCCAAGAGTTTATACCATCGAGTTTATAGGAGCTTGATCACCGGTCGAATATCCTGTCAAGATATTTGATATTTCGAATTTACATCTATATCGATAAAATCAGCAACACGGTAAAATGATACAGCAGTTGCCCTACGCGTTATTTTATATATTTTTATCAATAGCGTAGCATCGTTTTAGAAAATTATTGTAAGAAACTACTAGAATTATTTTCTGTTTATTATTTTACGTTTTTCTCTAATTTCAAACGCCACGATCAAGTTGGAATAAAGTTAAATTGAAATATATCGATAAGGAGTGAAATTGCATGGCATATGTCAAAAAATAGACGAAATAGATTTTCATGATCTTGATGGCGTAAAGCGTCAAGCGTAATACTAGCAATGTCAGTACTAATGTCGATACCGGCAGTAAATTGATCTTGGTGGTTTAACGCACGGACAATCAAGTGCAACCGTGCAACATGCGGATTTAATCAAATTACATTAGAAAATTATGTATGTACACGAACGATACATGGCATATTTAACCTTTTGTATTCCTGTGTGGAGTGTGACTCGACATCAGTTTTTACCTCAGGAACTCCTTTGTCGAGTCCCACTAGACATTCTTTCAGACCCACCTTTTTTTGTGAAACGCGCGAAAAAAAAGCCAGGATTGCATCCTGGAAGTTGTTCCAAGATATACCATACACTTAAAAATTACAAGGTACGACAATAGTGTGAATAAAACTGGTATTTAAATGAATTTGTTTCTTCCTTTGTTTATTTAAATTGTCTTCTTTTTTAGTTAAAGTAAATTTCAAATTGAATTTAAAAGCGTTGCGAGCTGCTGGTAACGAAATTGAAATAAAATTCGGAGTGCAAAGGGTTAATATCAAAGTCACCTAAAGAAATCGAAGTATCCGATATGATTGAAACTTAAAGACAGCCTCTCGTTTGACAAAACAATATTTTACCATTAAGTTCTTTTCTATCAGGTAAAAGCTAATTCTCGGATTATCGAAATCCACGATTACAAATATTAATTTCGACAAACGTTCTCGAGATCGAGCCTCCGTTCATCGATTAAAATATAAACTGTGTTTATCTGAAATTGCTCGTACATGCTGCGACGTAGAATTTTTTTTCAACGATGCTCGACAATTTCACTTTCAATTGTAAAAAATGTTACGCATCGAACGGAAACACCTGACTCGAAACGATAACGTTTCATCAGAAAAATCGGAATGTTTCTATTTTTCTATGTTTCGTAGAACTGGCGTTTCTCGTTCGTCGTTTAATTCGTGTTTTGAATGATGTTGAGTTTGACGTTGACTGATCGAAGAACGAGTGGATGAATTTGTAATAGAAAAGTATACTGAAATGATTAAAGGTATAAATATAATATAATATTGATTCAGATCCTTAATCTTTTAGTATTACTAGAAAATGGAAGGATAGGGAGCACGTTCATAAATTTATGGCAAAAGAATATTACCAAAAAAGGTAAGCTTCTGGCTTTGGCTAGAGGCTACAGGGAACATAAAGAGAAATCTGTTTATTAGTTTCTTTGTTCCTAGACCTTGCAACCCAGAACATAATATACATTCAAGGGTAGGATAATATGCGCCGCTCCTTATTTGCAATATATCTGCGTAATAGCAGTCTCCAGGCCATGGATATACATAAATAAAGATGTAGAATTTTTCATGAAGTTACTTCAACAGATGAAATATACGATAAATCGCAAGTTAATCACTTCTAAAACAGCGTCTTTTTGTGATTTTTTTTTTAGAAGGAAAAGAAAGAAACGAAGTTATTGAATTTTGAGGTATGTTTTTATATATATTTAAAGAATACAAAAAATTTCTTTTTAAAGTAAAAGAAAAATTATAACAGCGTAAAATTATTTCTAAGCCTATTTCATGGGCTGCATTTTTCAATCGGCGTGATCCTCGACTGAAACGAAGAACCAAAAAAGGATTAAATTATTATATATTTTTCTTTTCTTTTATATCTTTCTTTTATGGACTAAAAAAAAAAGAAGGCGGAAAATAAAAAAATGTGTTTTTTAAGAAGAAAGAATAAACTTCAAGGTGCTATAACAATTATTTAAATCAACTTTTTGACAAACTTTTTTAGTTCATCGAGAAGAAAAATATATAATAATTTAATCCTTTCTAGTTTTTCCGTTTCAGTCAAGAATTACCAGGTGAATCTTTCACGCCGACTGAAAACGATTAGAAATCTGATATAATTTTTTTGTTAACATTAAAAAAAATTTGTTGCATTCGTTAAATATATATAAAGCCACACCTCAAAATTCAATAACTTCGTTTCTTTCTTTCCCTTCTAAAAAAAATCACAAAGAGACGCTGTTTTAGAACATTCTAATTCAGGACACCCCGTTAAATAATCATATCGTCGAAGTACGTAAGAATTTAAAGCGAGGATCAGCTTCGTGACAGAGCTCGTCTCTGCGTACGAGCGATAAGTCAGGAAAACGTTGATATTTAACTAAAAGTTATTACCGTATACGCGTAAACGTGTTCCTGTCGCATCTACTTCACGCGCTGCAACGCTAGGCGTTCTGACGCGTCATAATCTTTTAGTCGGCTAAATGTAATATCAATCGTTAGCAGAGAAACGTGAAAGCACTTCGGAGTATTTCTATGTACGAGGATTTATCGAGAAAGATATTAAAAATACATTTATCAAACAGCTTACAGCTTAAACAACTGCACACGCCTCTCTGCCTGCGTCTTTACGTAGAAAATATTTTTTCTATCCAAGAGATGTACGCAGATTTTTCCAACTGACCGTATTTTCACTGTATTAAAAGGCTCTATACTACGAAACACGTAATACTTTCTACGAAACCATTTAATAACAAAAGCGACGTAGAAACGTTCGTTCTGTTGCACAGGCGAACGATCAAAATGCGTTTCTTCCATTTCACAGATTTTACGGTATTCAGAGAGACCGCTGCGGATGTTAAACCGCGTTCGACAAATATGGCGGAAGACGATTTATCTAAAGTTGTCAGAAAACGAGAACAGTTTATATAATTGGAGTTTGTATAATGGAAGCTTACCAATTTTTCTCGCTACGTATCGCTCTTTGCTCGAATAATACCAGCAAACGTTCCGTTAATTGGGCGTTAATTAAAGTTTTGTTTCAATAAACGCATTTCTACTCTACTTGTATTTTTACGATACATCCCGTATTTTACGATAAATCCCGTATTTTACGATAAATCCCGTGTACGCAGCGAACGCTGAAATGCTTCTACATTTCCATGCTAACGGTCCATGTTACCATTTAGCCGACTAATTGTCAGTGATTAATAAATTGTGATAATTGCTCGATAAAAAGCGAAAGAGTGATAAGTGAATTTATGATACGATTAATCAGCTCTTCCAGATCTCTTTGAAAGCGTGTGCCTAGAATGTGTCGCAAAAGGTAAGCGGTGACGAGTATACTCGTCAAACACGGAGTACGTGTGGCTGTTATAACGTAGAATGAAATTGCAACGAAACGACTGTTTTATCTTGTAATTTTATTAATGTCGGGCTAACATTTGGCAATGGCGTAACTCGTATGATGTAACTGAGTGAGAAAACGTTGTTTATAAAGCTTAAAGTGTCGTGTAAGGTAATACCCCATACAAAATGTTTTATGGAAACATCGATGGATCTCGAAGAGGAGTTTCGCGTTTTACACCTTTCGCTGAAAAGGCGGATGCTGAAATGACGTTATAATTCACATTATATGCAGGTGAGAGGTCAGTGATAAAAGATAAAATGTAAAGACACGATGGATCTGCTATATTCTACGTTCCATCGAACCACGAAGTATCTTGGAGCCTTTAAAGCGTACGGAACAGAAAATTTCGTTATCGAAGCAGATGAGAATGTAACAATGTAATGGTGCAAAATTACAATACATATATGCGATATAAAAAGATAAATCTGTTCGTTTCTCACTTGTCTTTTCAACAAAATCCATTATCTTTTATTATCGTAAGTCAGCAGCTAGAATATACGATTAATTCTAAAAATAGTGCAAGTGACTTAAGCATTTAAGAGGCACATTTTCGAACAAACTGCTCGTAAAATTGTACGACGCGTAAATCTCACTTTAGAAGATCGTATATTTTACGAAACGTTTTATTGCGTGTCGGAAAAATACTTTTTAACGTGTTCGAACGCCGAACGTCGAAACGCGTCTAAAAACGAGATACAGCGGCGATCGAAGGGAAGTTTAAAATTCACAAAACTGTGTACGATAACTGCACCTTACGTACTAATTGCAACTTTCATCACCAACAACGTTGAAGACAGTCATCCGTATCAAGCTTGTTCGCAATCCAATTCTTCTTATCAATTACAACTTTTCTTTGTTTCTAAAACTGTCGCGTTTCTTTTATCCTTTTTTTTTTTTTTTTTTTTTTTTTAAACTTCCTCTCGTCCTCCATCGTATACGACTTGCTGCAATTTCACAGCCACCGGCACGTACGTGCCACAGAATAGACGACCATCGTCGACGATTTTGAACAAATTTTAGAAAGAAGAAAACTTAATAAAATTGGTGATGTATCAATTTGAAGCTGCCTCACCTTATCCGCCAACGTAGATGAAGCAGTAAATACACCGACGTACGGATACTGTTTGCAACCACTGTGCGTCTACATTTCTTTTCCGCCCCTGTCTTTCCCATTCGCCCACACATTTTTTCCCCCCTCACGTATCTCGCACACACGCGTGCGCTATACGCACATACGGAGAATTACAGCACGCGAACCACACAAATTAGTCTCAATTACGAATTAATAAAGAAAGTCGATGTTTCCCGCGGAGATGGTCCGCGAACTATATCTTCCGGGTATTCGGACGTGATTTCCATTTCGAGATACGATTTGGAATGCCAAAATGAAATTAGCGTGGAGATTTACGTCCGCCAGCCGTGCGATCGACCGATTGCCTCGAAATTAGAGTTGATTGTGGAACAGATTGGAGTTTGTTACTGGCGACGGTTAGCAAACTGTGGGACGGATCGTAAAAAGGATTTCGTGCGGCGTATCCTCTGATTAATAGTCTTTTGAACTGTTCATTAAGACGAAACACTGCTGGGTAATGGGCGGAGAGAATTTTCTTGAAATCTGTTTTGCTCCGCAGGGGGTAGACGATCCACGGATATTTTTGACTTGGACGAATTCTACCGACATCTATGGAGGCGTCTCCTAGCGAGCGATTCGTCGTAAGATTGTTGGGGGCAGACCAATTGGATTCAAAAACCCGAGTACGACGAATTGAAAAATTTCGAAAGCGGAACAAAACCAATTTTCATATCAATGACTGAATCTTTCTGACGATTGGAAAATTGGACGGTTTCCCGAGAATTTCGTGAAACCACGTGTATATATGTCCGCGAATCTTTTCGTCGAGTCTGAAGAATAAATGCACGAATAGAAAATTAGATAACAAACATTGGATCGAGGAAAGCCGTGGAAAACATTAAATATCTTTGCATAGACAATTTTTATCGGATTGTCGGGACGTTTTTATCGAAGTTTCAGTCCTTTTCTATTGCGATTATCTGTGTCGCGGAATGATTTACATAAAAATGAATTGAACAAAGGTGAATGTAGAATACGAAATTACCTTTTCCCCAACTTTCAAGCTTTCCCTGCAGTAATATAAAGATTCATGTTCCCTTCGTACATAAGATCGAATGTAAAACTTCTAAATAAGAAAGCCAAGCCATCTCTTTGAAATCAGAAATGGTCGATCACTTGAATCTGAATCTTAACAAATAAACATAGATGGTGGCTTCAAAGGTTATTCGATATAAAGAATCTTCGAGTTCGTCATCGAATCTACATGCAATCGCGAAAGGTTAATCGCTGTTCCACGGAGTCTTTCTCGCCCGAAACATTTTACCCGTATTTTATTATGCATCGCTTCTAATTTAACCGACTTATCGAAACAAACGAAATTTACCTATTGCGTAAACTCTCTCGAATAGGACGATGAAAAATAATTTCCAAACCGCAGGTAGGTAACTCATTGTCGGCGCATTGAAATTCAAATTCTACGAGACACCCGTACACTGCACAGATCGTGGACAGATGGAACATTGGAGGAGACAGAAACGCGAAATTATCGGTAGCGGAGAAAGGAGAAACGAGGTTAAAATGGAAATATAGAAAAAATGTATGAAAGAAGAATGAGTCTAAATATCACATGGCAGAATTGAACTCTTCAGGTAGGTTTCTCCTTTCGATAGACCAGAGGTTACGTGCACTGCATTTAAATGAAAATTGAATTTCCTGTATACGTACTACAAAGTATAGAGTAATTTGCCCATGCGAGATAAAATTTCAAAAGAAAATTCACCTTCATTCGCTTTCTATTTAGTTCATTAGTTTCGGGAATAAATAATACAGACAGGTAATTCTATTTTACTTTTCGATCATTCTTTCGATCTTTACGTATTAAGCTCTTTCTTTATGTTGCCTGAATTTTCAATACTTGGGAAAATTATTCCCACAATCACGCAATCCAGAATTTCGATTAGTTTTTATTTATTTATTTATTTGAGACGTTAAATATTTCCAACTCTAATTTACTGTCGTTCGAGAAGAAGGCGCGAAAAAGTCGGGTTTAAATCGAATAGACGAGAAGAAGAAGGAATTTTATAACGTTTAAAGCCACGTTTTATTTAATTCTATGGAATAGGTTCGCGGAATATTTTCAATTATTCGATAAACTTAGTTTCTCGTTCGAGCATAAACATGCGCTTGCACGTTTCATCCACGCATTTCCTGCGATACCACGCTCAACGATTAACTAATTATATCATTGTAGAGTATATAGGCTTATTAATTAATATAATAAATTATTATATACTTCAGGTGAACGTACAAGCGCGCGTGTGTGTGATGACTTTATTCGAAAAAAAGAATTTGTTCTTGTCGTTGCGTTGTTCGTTCATTCATTATTCATCTGATTAGTAACATCTAATATCAACATAATACTCGGTCCTAATAGTAATAGCAGTAAGCTGGCTTAATTTTCCTCTAATTTTTAAAATTCTAATTTTTAAAATTTTAAATTTTTAAAATCTAATTTTTAATATTCAACGCTGTTTAACATTTCATCCTTGGAACACTCTCAGTACGTATGTATAAATAGTGTGTACGTGTGTATTTTTTATCGTAGTTTAGGGTATCTTCCACCTCAATTTCCAAATAGTTTCCTTTAAATTCATTTTTATGAAACAATACTGACACGCAAGAAGGGTACATCAAACAGTCTTCGACTGTTACTTCCTCGTCGATTATTCCACATCACTTAGAAATATTATTTGAAATTTTTATATTTACATTGTGGATATACGAATATTTATATTTTTACGGTCACACTAAAGTGTTAAAACCCGGACAGATATTTGTTGTACTTCTTAAATATCCTAACGAAGATTATACTTTGAATGTCCTATATATCGTTGCATATTCTGTGAATTCTATGCATCCTTAAATTCTATTACTCGCTTCTTTTATCTTCCGAATCTTTAAACATTTCCCACACAAACGTACAAAACTCTATGATCCGCTTATATCTCGTATACGCGTCACAATCTGATTGTTTCGCACAGAACATGAAACCGGTATACCTGGTCGTTAAAACGTCATCAAATTAATAGTGAAACGAACGAATGATGATATTCGTCACATCGTTATTGCTACTTCAACCAACAACCAATCTCGTTCTTTCTGCTCGAGTAAAAAGTCTCGTTAAAAATACCAGTTTTCATTTTATATAAAAAGGAAAAAAATTCCGACCTTACGATATTAATTCTATGCTAATTGAACGTAGTTATCTTCGAAGAAATTGGCTTGCGCGCTTCTTATGCATAAATGCAGCATTTCCGCGTAAGCTGATTCGTTGTTTGCTAGGTCGCGATTTAGCGAGCCATCGAGAGTCAAAAAGCAATTTCGCTTCCTTTCTTTGACCCTTGTTCCAATTGGACCGAAACTACGCTCGTTACATCGACGGAAAAAGTACGAAAGATTTCGCAAATCGGAGGAGACGACGCTGGGAACAACGGAAAAGTTCCTCGAAACGTTTATCCGTGGTCGTATCTCGTGCGAGTAATTCCAACCGATGCCCGGGATAAGCGTGACCCGTATTCCATACCGCCGGGTGTTCATCGATGTCACTGAAATTTTCTCTCGCTTTCAACTTCTCTACGCTAGTTAATAAAGCGCGGCAATCGTTGCAGAGTATCTCTCCCACGCGTTTACGCCGAATCGCCTACAACATGAACCGATATCGCGCCTTTTTTCGTTTACTATTGCGCAGCTTCAACTACGACCTTTCCGCGACACGTATTTCAATGCTAGCGGCTGCGACAAAAGCCGCATGAAGCACGGCGAAATAAAAGCGCGTCAGAGTAACGCGGAAAACATTGTTCGTACTTTTCGTTAAAAAATGATTTGGAAAAGAATTTTACCGTTGCAAAAACGGTGTATGTAAATGGTGGAGATAGGAACAAATGGATAATAGATTTTTTCTTTTGTAGCGCGGGCGATAATATTTAACTTTATCAAGTAAATAGAATACCCGCTCGTTCGACGAATTTTGTTTTACGATCGAGCCCCTATGACTTCAAAAACCTGCACGAGGCTGCAACAATTTTGTTTGATTCCTTTCGTTTCGCTGCCTCCTATAAGTAAAAATAAAGCTTGCTTTAACTCGAATCATCTACACGTCCGGATACGTTATTTTAGCTCTGTAACTCGAGTTTAGAACACGATCTAACCCAGCCCAGACTTCTACATGGCCAAGTTTACCTGTGCGAGTACAACTTCCATATTGCCGCTACTCTAACAAGTTGCTCTCTGCAACTCTAACTTTTCCAGCTATACGTTACGAGCCGTCAGGAACCAATCTTTCTTTCTATTGTTGGCATTGTCTGGAATAACCATAAAGATATAGAGATACAGAGTACGAGAGTCGTACGTTACCGTGTAAATGGATGCGATATGAGAATGGGAAGAGAATGCCGTGTTAGACGGATAAAGGCGCCTTTTGTCCTTGTTCAACGCTAATCTTACCAAGCCCGGTGAAACGACATAGAAAATTTTATTTAAAATTGTGCATTTGCCCTTATTCATTTCGTTCGTCTAACTTTATGCACATTCTTATATTTTTCGATTTCTCAATTTTTGTCAATACGAGAATTTACATAAAGTTGAATGAACAAAAAAAGAAGAAGAAAAAATAACGACTAATGTACAATTTTAAATGAAACTTTAAACGAAACCTTCAAACTCGTCATTTGACTTTGTCAGATTTGGTAAGAGTTAGTGTTAATCAGGTACGATGGTTAATCTGTACACACTTACGTATGTAACTGCGATAACAAAACTTTCCAACGGTTTCGTCGATACAAGTATAACATCGAAGCGTAAGTGCCAATAGGCCTAACCAGTCATCGATATCCCTACAATCCCTCCACCAAATATTTGGAAAAAGGCGTGACGAAAATGACGTTCGAAAACGAAAATTCGTTTCCTTTTGTCGTCTCTCAATATCCCCACTGCGCACGCGGTTGGTAGGCGTCCTTGACCGTTGTCACGTGTCAACGGTCACGGACGAAAATGACGTTCGAAAAATAAAATTCCTTTCTTTTTGTCGCTTCTCAATATCCCCACTGCGCACGCGGTTGGTAGGCGTCCGCTACCGTTGCCACGTGTCAACGGTCAAGGACGAAAGGACGTTCGAAAAGGAAAATTCCTTTCTTTTTGTCGTCTCTCAATATCTCTACTGCGCACGCGGTTGGTAGGCGTCCGCTACCGTTGCCACGTGTCAACGGTCAAGGACGAAAATGACGTTGGAAAAATTAAATTCCTTTCTTTTTGTCGTCTCTCAATATCCCCACTACGCACACGGTTGGTGGGCGTCCGTGACCGTTGTCGTGTAACAATGGTCGTGGACGAAAATGAAGTTTGAAAACTAAAATTCCTTTATTTTTGTCGTCTCTCAATATCTCTACTGCGCACGCGGTTGGGGTAGGCGTCCGCTATCGTTGCCACGTGTCAACGGTCAAGGACGAAAATGACGTTCGAAAAATAAAATTCCTTTCTTTTTGTCGTCTCTCAATATCTCTACTACGCACGCGGTTGGTAGGCGTCCGCCACCATTGCCACGTGTAAACGGTCAAGGACGAAAGGACGTTCGAAAAGGAAAATTCCTTTCTTTTTGTCGCCTCTCAATATCTCCACTACGCACGCGGTTGGTAGGCGTCCGCTACCGTTGCCACGTGTAAACGGTCACGGACGAAAATGACGTTGGAAAAATTAAATTCCTTTCTTTTTGTCGTCTCTCAATGTCCCCACTACGCACACGGTTGGTGGGCGTCCGTGACCGTTGTCGTGTAACAATGGTCGTGGACGAAAATGAAGTTTGAAAACTAAAATTCCTTTCTTTTTGTCGTCTCTCAATATCTCTACTGCGCACGCGGTTGGTAGGCGTCCGCTACCGTTGCCACGTGTCAACGGTCAAGGACGAAAGGACGTTCGAAAAGGAAAATTCCTTTCTTTTTATCGCCTCTCAATATCTCCACTACGCACGCGATTGGTAGGTGTCCGCCACCATTGCCACGTGTAAACGGTCACGGACGAAAATGACGTTTGAAAAATAAAATTCCTTTCTTTTTGTCGCCTCTCAATATCCCCACTACGCACACGGTTGGTAGGCGTCCGCGACCGTTGTTACGTGACAACGGTCACGGACGCCCACCAACCGCGTGCGTAGTGGGGATATTAAAGGGCGACAAAAGGAAACGAATCGGATCAAGAAAACATTTGTTGAATCGAGAGTTGTACGTAAAGAATCGAAAACGAGAATTGTTAATAAATATACTATTAAACATCTACACATCCTGCACCAAATAACCTCACGTATTTACCGTACGAATGTGCGTGCGTTATTAGACGAACGCATTATATATATATTTCGCATTTTCAGTCTTCGTCGTCGTCGATCCTTATCGTTTGAAAAGTCGTACGGTTCCAGAGCATTTGGTCGCAGTCGCAGACCTTTCGGTTAGCGAGCTCGTTAGCGACTGTCTTATGAAACTCTGGGCAAAGAATCACGAGAACTGCGTGCGGATGGCGAAGTATGAACCTACAGTTTTAGGTCTGAATTTAGATCCCGAACGATCGGAACCACACTGAGACAAACGTCTGTCTTTCTTTGTATATTTACGGAAATAACGCGAGACGAAAAATGTAAGACGCAAGTTGTATCCCAACTTCTTCGAAGGTCGACGTCAGACGCATATCGATGGAAGCTAAAGGTTTTTCGTCATTGCGCCAGTCATTTCCACCGTGTTTTTACCAACACCTGTCAAATTGGCGGGCAAAGGAAAACGCGTATCTTCTTTCCAAACGACCAATCTAATTTAAAATAATTCGGTGTTGGTTGCACGAAGCAAGGGATTTGTCTGGAATAAAATGTTTTAGCTATCAAAGATACAATGGCCAAAATGTTCTTAAAAAAGATTTAATTTATTTATACGATATGAAGCTGTTAGTTAGTTGTTGCGACCTTTCTGAGAAGCGTGTTAAAATGCGTCGCGAAAAGTAAGCGACGACGAGTATACTCGTGAAACGTGGAGTATGCGTGGCTGTTATAACACAGAATTAATATTCCACGGATGCTCTGACAAGCATATAGCCTGAATTGCCACGTATTTTTCGAACCATTGAAAAGATCCTTTGGTTCTAATTTGCATTTCTACTCGAAATACGTTTATCGAATTATACAGGCACGATTTTTTGTTCCGCAAACTTTTCCCATATTTCACGCAACTTGAATATCCATTCTTCCAGAACCTCTCAGGCTTTCCGGCGGAAAACTTTTCAATATGATTTTTTACATCGTCCAAAGAGTTAAAAATCCGAACGAACTTTCCCAGCAGCGTTTAACACGTGTAATATTTTATTAAAAATCAACGAGCATATTTAAAAACATTTACAGTAACGTTTTTTCAGCGTGATATGCTTAAAAACATAAATGAAAACATACTTGAAATTTCCTCAATGGAAAGGTACTAAGCAAAGCTTTTATTTTATTAAATTCCTTAAAAATCGGAACGAACTTTCCGACCAACCGATATTATAGCTAATATATCGATAACGATTTCGTATTATCCATCGTATCCATCGTATCCATTCGTATTACACATCGAAGATGTAAAGGAGATTGCAACGATTTGTCTGAAAGTTTGTGACCATCACGGGTGAACGAAATCCGATATCTCCGAAAAAAAAGAACGAATTAGAATGCGTGCAAATGACAAAGAGGAAAATTAATTGTTTATCCTTTCGCGTAGTCGATGTTCTACTATTCTGTCAATTTGACATATTTGAAACGAGAGACGCATTAAGTCGCAAAAATGACAGGGGTTGATCTTTTGCGTCGAATCAAACGAATTCGAAGAGGAAGCTTAAAACGTTTCCTGAAAAGATGAACGCAATTCAACCTTCGTATTCCTTCGAATTTCCGCTTGTCGAACCTCATTTGCTCGACGTTTTCGATAAGAAGAAACCTCTAGAACTCGGAAATTTTTGCTCATCCCTTGGGCTTCGAGCTAACAAGGTTCGACTTTAGCATTTTACGTTATGAACACTTTACATACATAGAGGAAAGTGGCCAAATATGGAACAGGTCTCCCTTTCTTTCTTAATCCGATCGATGATGAATGTCTGCCAAACGACTATAGGCTACTTCACTCAGTTAGTCGTTCATTTTCTGAACGTTTATTTTGCCAGAAACTATTTTCGCTAAATTTTAGATTTATTATTCTGGTGGCAAAATGTGGATCATCGAGTAGTCAAACAATTTGATGCTCGGATCTCGATGATTGCGAACAACTACATTTCTGTTCTGTTAACCGATGTGAGTGTTCCATATTTTACCTTTTCTGCGATGTCGATTCGATATTAAGAATTTATTTATAACGTTAGAGGTATAAGGCTAACACTTAGATGGAGCGTAATTACAAGAATCTTTTACGTATCGCAACTGAGGGTAAAATAACAAAAAAAGAATAAAATAAAAGAATAATGAAAATAAGGTTTTGCGTGTGTGTGTATGATTAAGCGAGAATACAAGGCAAGAGGGAGGATAATTATTGTAAATCGAGTTTATGGCCAGCAGTCTAAACATAAAGTATACTACGTTGCAAGCTACGTATGCGAGTGAACGTAAAAACTGTATTACTAGCGTTACGTTACAAGGCACACGCACGACCGAAATGACAAAGTTAGGATAAAAAGATTAGAAAATAAAACCAAGCACACTGTAATGGTATTCCGCGACGTATTTTATTCTGTAACGTTATATCTGGTATGGTTATACCTTTCGATAAAAATCACAGATAATAAACCGAGTCTCCGTTTCAATTGTAAGAAAATAAATTTCATTTTGTATTATGTGACGTTGCACTTTGTACAGCCAATCAACCGTTTCTCATATTTCGAAATATACACATAGCGTTTTATGCGTAAGGAGAGATAAGAAGCACACGGGACACTTGTGTACGTACGTTGTAAAGGACTTTCAATTTTGCATATGTGTCATCACGCATGATATAACCGGACCAAAACAGTGGATACGGCGATATGTGTTTGACACGGCCAACCAGCGTTTGATTTGCGTTGAAATCAAATTTTTCGGTTCAACTTCACCGAAACTTCGCGCTGAAATAACGCGTGATACACATAGCTTGCATTTCACTCTCAATATTATTTTGATCGATATCCGAGCCGAAAGTACTTGCCATTTCGATTCAATAACGCACTTACGTATTTATATCTCATTTATATGTGTCCTATGGTTTTAAAAATATTACGAGACTGTACATGACGATAACAAGCGAAACGAGAAAGTAGAATATTGCTTGATTTTCGATGTTACATCGATGTTTTAGCTGTATATTCTACGATCGATGGAAATTCGTCAAGCACAATGAAATTTGAATTTTAATCAAACCTTCGAACTAAAAGTATTTTCCATTTCGATCTCATAATACAAATTCTATGCCATATATTCGTCATGTCTTTTGAAATATTATTCTCCGATCACGATAACAATAATGACAATGACGTAGAATACATTTAACTTTGCACATTATATCCGTTATTATATATTCTAATATTATATATTCTGCAACCGATTAAAATTTCCAAAGTACAAATCGAATTTCAACTAAAGTTGATTAAAATCAACTGTTCGAACCGAAGGTATTTTCCATTTTGACTTAATAACGCAAATAATAACAAGAATACTTATTCATATTTTTTCTTCTGTCTAAATATTATTACAATCATGCAAGGTGGTGTGCAACGATAATAAAAAAATCGAGATGACAGAAATGGCCCTTAAACTGCGCAACTATACGTGCAATTCCAAGCATTTCAATAACAGTCCCCGGAGTAGGAAACACTTCAAGTATGCGCTATCCTTGAATAAAGGAGTTAGACAAACTGACCGTCTACTCATTGTGGAAGCGCTCGATAATTACCAGTTCCTGGGGATTTTCTTCCTTACCGGTGTCCTCAATGAAAAGTTAGTCCATGTATATTACTTTAAAGATTCAACCGGGATAATTAAGTTTCGAAAGTCCTTTAGACGCAATCGTTTTACGGAAGCCGGAAAAAGAAGAGAAATTAAATTTCGTGCTACAACGTTCGTATAAATATCAGATTTTAGATGCAAAGTTTCCAATATATTTTTCGATCTTTTTTTTTCTCCATTCGATATGATGATTACGGTGACTCGAAGTTGTTCCCATTCGTTAGAAGATGCGTATGTACTAACAATTAAATAATTTCCTTATAAAAGGAAAGAAACTTTTGGGACAAAGTAATATGTTCCTTCTTACGATAAAATACCCACTGTACGTAATATTTGCGCGCAACGATGGTAACAATAATATTAATTTCTTGATCCTTTTTTGTTTTTATTTGTACAAGGTTTACGATAGTTTCATTAATATAATTGCGCGTAATTAACGACATTAAAATGCGATCGATCGATACTCATTGAAGACTGGGTTGTTTAAATTGGAAGTTTCCATAACATTCATCCCTAATCATCTATGCAGATTCGAGATATGTACCGTTATACCGTGTTGCGTGAACAACGAAATAAGCGTAACCCGTATCATCGGTTGACACAGCCAACATAGTTAAGGTAAACCAATTAAGGCAACGAGTTAGTAAAACGATTACCCTTCACGTTTTCTCCACGTTATAATCGTGTACGATCCGCCTACCATGAGAAAGATTATTTGGCAATAGACAAAAAATAGTAAAAAGTCATGTAACAACTATAGCAAGAATCCGATATTAACCGGTTAACCGAGTCATTTTTTAAACTAGTTTTTTAAACGTAATTTATTTTTAACGGAAATTAAACGTCGCGTAGATAAAAGAACAGCAATTGGTAATTTGTATACTGTTCGTGGATTTCTAGCCATGGAACGTTAAAAACATAGACAGTTAAAATACTATAATAATACGAATCCGACAGACAAGCAACGATAATTTATTGAAAATTGGTAATGAAAAACGAACGGAATTTGCAAGAAAACAACGTTATAAGTTGTTATTTTTAATATTAGACGCTTGCCTATTATTGGGTTGGCTGGCAACTTAGCGATTGTGGATTTTGTCCTTAGGTGGTATTGACAAAATTCGCAATCACATAGATGCCAACCCAATATTTATCGTATGCAAGAAGAACCTTACGATATCTCGAGCGATTTTAATCGAGGTATAGTTGCAAACAACTTTTTTCATTAACTGCTGCAACTGCTATCTTAAAGTATATAAGCACGAGCGGAATATTTGGAAAAGAAGCGAAGAAAGAAACGTTTTGCGTTTGTAACAAAATTGAAGGACGAACATCTTTTAGACAAACTGTCAAGGCGGATATTCATAAATAAAATTGTTCGTTGTATGACTACGGATACGGTGAAGAAAGCTTTCTCGCTTTAGTTAGAGTTTAGACATTCCCACGTCGGATAAATAGATTCGCAAAGCGGAAATAATAGTCTTGCGAGTTCTTCTCGCAAAAAGTACGACGTTGGCTGATAACGAATTAACGAAACTTTACGAGATCTTGTACGTCGTGTAATTGGGAACTTCGTTCGGGTACGAATGAAACTTCTACAGGAGCGACGGGAAGCATAATATCGCCGACAGCCTCAAAATATTTAAAACAGCCACAATGTGATCAAATCGCGAGTTTAAACGAATGATCCGTTAATAAATATCAGACGAAGCAGGGAATTGTTTTGACGGAAAGGTAATAAAAATTGGTTCAAGTTCGTGGAATTTTCCTTCCGATGCCAAAATACCTGATGGAAATATCTACGTTAAATTTTTGAGATTCGAAACTTAGCGAAAGAAATAATTTGATTCTAACGACAAGTTCTTCGTGTATCATAATCTTTCATAAGCAGATTAATAAGCAGATCAACAAATACCGTCGACATCTTTAGCTAATTATGCAATAACGACGATGAAATCATTGAATATATTCGTTTAACCGCATCGCAATTATGGTACAGATATCTCACGACATTGCATATACACAGCCCGTACGATGGCCACGGACAAGTTATTTCACGACGCAATACGTTTGTACGACGCTACGAATGCGTTATTTCGCAACACAATACCGTTCGTACATTCCCACGGACGAGATATTCCCCGCGTCTGTTTTTCCGCAATTAAGCACAGCTCTCGCCCTAATAAACAAACACTTGCTTTTATACGAGACGTTTTTGTCACATTCGGATACGTATTATAATTTATCTCACAAATTTCCTGCCTTTCTATCCATTGTATACGTCAGAGACGAAGATTTCTAGTAGAAACACAATTCCATTGATTTTAACATCCAGATGAAATACGTACGATACACGTATTGCGTAATATTTGTATCATTATGTATGTATCATTATGTTAATACAAATCTATACAATATATTCTTACAGGATTTATCATAATCGACAACGTAACGATCTGCAATGTTTATGAAACTTCGAATCAAAACATCGATAAAAACGGGATCGACGAAGCAGAAAATACGAGTCCCGTCGGATGCAATCCGACAGTTTAAAATCTGTTGTTCTTGATATCCGATCTTACTTTAAAATCGAAGCGTTCGTAAACCGATTAAAATCATAACTGCTTAATTACGATAATCAGGTGAACTCATTGGCCAAGGATCAAGGGTCTAGAATTAATATCGAGCTTAGTTGTTGGGTCACAAATAGGTCGTATACACCCGCTTGATGGCTATTCGACGTGCTTTGACCATAAAGGTTCGCAATACTAGAATATCTTCAACGAAACGCAGTGTAACGTTGCAGCAGACAATGAGAGGCACCCACGTGAAAACGCACATACTTCATGGCTGCTGTCCCTTTCATTCTCGCTTTCTTCTTAACTGACTAAGAACGAGGAAAGGAAAAAAGACTTGTTCTCGACTTTTCATTTCATCCCTTACGTTACACGAAGGCATTGTCAGCGTCTCTTTGAGATTTTGTTCGGCGCGTTTCTTTCGCGTCGCCTATCGTCGATGCGCGATATTATTCGATATCAACGAAACAACGCCATTAAGACACGTATGGTCTCGCCCTTGTAACGCCACTGTGGCTGGGAAACTATATTACGCGTGATATAAAACGTATTATAGCAACGTGATATAAAGCGATAAAAATTATGTGGTTTATATAGTTTGTATCTTCTACTTCTTTTAAGACAGGGAAATTTATAGCGGCGAGGATTTGTAGAGCGACAAGTAGGTACATACGTTGATTTTTAAAGGCTTGTACAAGATTTTTAAACGGAAATTCAATTTCGTTGGATTCTGTTTAATTGGATTTGAATTTTTAAAAGGTAATGAATTTTCCCGATCGAACTGTTAGTTTAAGCGCGGCCTTTAATTGTATCACGAACATTATTTTACGTTACTCTGCAACGTTTCCTCTATGTAATATATTCGCGATCTTCGCCTTAAGAATTACTCAAATATTTGGTTTTAATACGAAGGATTGTTTTAAAGATCATTTTCACCTCTATAAATATTTATTGTGTAAACCGTGTGTATAATTTGCGTAAAGCTTAAAAGATTTCCAATTTAACATTCGCACGTGAATTAAGACTGTTACTTGGAAAAATCATCGAACTCAAGAACCACACTCTTTCTCGCGTTCAAACTTATCCGCCTGTGCAGTTCGTAAATTCACTTCTTAGGTTTCTAATGAATTTTCAAAATAAACCTTCAACCTATCTATGTATGTATCTATACGATTAAACAAACCGTGGATTTTTATGCATTTCTAAATAATTCGTAGATATTATTCTAAATATCCATGGAACTATCGATTAAAGAATTATTATTCACGAGAATATAAGAAACAAAGTAGTAGTATACTTATAGCATTCTATCTATTCACATTAAATAAGTGACATTTAAGTTAAAAAATTATTTGTATATTATTATTTATACACTTTTGTTTGCATATATCATTATAAAAATTAATGGAATAAACTAATAGGATAACATATTTCTTAAACAAATGGAAAAATGAAAAGTCGATGGATTTTCATTTAACAAGCGTGTATCATTTGTAGCGTTATGACAACTTCGCGATCCATTTGCTCAGCAAGTACTATCTTCAATAACTAAATCGTTTTAAATTAGTTAAATCTTCAGTGTCCTATTTTCCTATTCACTAAACGACATTTTTAATACGAATCAATTCGTTTCGCTAAAGACACTAAAAATTGATTATTAAAATAGAATTATACGTTTTATATATTTTACACTAGTTCTCGTTGTCATATGATTACAATAACCTTAATGAATAAACGATCCTAAACAGTAACAGCATAAACGAGCTTATCTCAAGTATATCAATATTATACCAATATGTAGAAGTTTATATTTCCAAAATACCTGTCTTTAAAAGTAAAATAATAGCAAACAAGGCAGTAAATAAAGTAAACGATCGTATTGCTCAACAGTCTTAACAAATAAAGCAACGATGCTAAAAGTAACAAAAATTGCTCCATAGCATATGTCCTCACAATTAAATTACGAATTAAAAAGGAGAATAGGAGTAAAATTAACAAATCGAATGTAAGCAAATGAAAGAATCATTCTGTATTATGTTTCCCTCGCTAGTGGCGGGATATTCAAACTTTTAATAATGATAGCGTCTCTTCAATCAAGAAATCACGCATCCAAAAACTTTTACCTCGTAATAACGGTATTATTATACCATCGAATAAGTAAAAAATTAACACTCACCATGAAACCGGTATAAGTAACGAAGATTTACAGCTTTGGCCTTTGCGAGACAATATGCCCTACTGCGCAGTTATAGGCGTAGATTGTACACCCGAATTGTCCCGTTTGTCGATGGATATTACCTGCAACAACTTCCGTGATACATTTCTTGCGCTACGCGAATAGATGCACCTGTTTGCGTGCCGCTTAATATCGCGTACGCACGAAACAGCTCGAGAATTATCCACGAATTCTACGAATTCGCAGTTACTAATCGCTTACCAAACGTCGATTATATCGTTAGCGCTTGAAAAGACATTCGAATGTAATTATTGCAAAAGATAAAGGAGCTTTGTAAAATAGACAATCCAATTCCTATCGCGTTCACAGTCGAAGCGGTACTGTGAGGCTCGTTGCGACCCGGCGTCCCTTTATACGATCGACCCCCGAGCTCAATAGCCAATCAGCGTTACGCATTCTCCAACGTTCAAAATCCTTCCGTTGGATCCACGGACGGCCGATGTCAGTTATGTGAGGGGGTGGAAAGCACTTTTGGCGGTATCACGTGTTGCTTCGCTGTAAACATGGACGATCTGGATTTGATTCAATTATCCAAAGCGAGAGAAACGGTGTTTGAGTGGTGGCGCGAAAATTACCGATTTCGTTGCGCATATTGACAAAGTTATGGCGAGGGATCTGTATGGTATGTACTATGTAGCTTTTCTCGCGGACTATGTTTCTTTATATTGTATATCGAAGTACGCACCTAACGTTTCAAGAGAAGCTTTGCATGCCTTGTATAACTTGAACTGTAGTTTAGATTTACAACTTTACTTTAGTCTTTATGTTTTCTTACTTTTCAAGAGGTAATCTGCGATACTTGTAAATAGATACTACATATATATGTACGTTAACTTGTAATGTGTAATATTCCTGTTTGGTTAGGTCTACATTTTCTAATGTGACAAATATCTGTATGGTGGCCATCTTGTACAAGTAAACTGATATTATTAGCGTAATTTTACAAATCACAAGTCATAAATTATTCCTTTTTTCCAAACAAGGAAATATACGAGAAAAAATAGATCAGATTCTTACGATTATTTTTGTGAAGTTTTGTAATATACGAATTAGCATTTTTTTTTTCTTTTTTTTTGCATTTGAAAAAATCATGTATTCAAGTATTCATGAGAAAGGGGAGACAGAAAAGAAATGCAAAGATGGAAAGTTTCGAATATGTAAAACGTAGTGAAATCCGTAAATGATTTCATAACTGCTCTTGAACATTTCTTACAAACAAACGAGTCATCTCATAGTTTCCTACAGGAGAAGTACATATTCATCAGAAAAAATTCCATTGATGTTGTCTATGAATGCTTATGCATCCAGCGAAGTCTGTGATTATTTTCTTTATCTGGAAACATACGTTATAGTTTTGAAGGTTATTTTTACATTATTTGTTCACAATCGTTATAAAAAGACCGGAAATGTATTCAGGTCACGCACATGCTTTACTGCTTTATACGTACCATCGATGTTAAAAAACAACTCGTATCGAAAGGATTAATATAATTTTTATTTAAATTTTTTATTTCGTATTTATAGACGAAAACTGTGTTGTGTTGTTTGTCCGCAAATATGTAAAACGATTCCATTATATTATAAAGTTCTGAAAATCGATAGTTTTCGTTATACATTTCGTTAGTTAAAATAGTTAAATGACTTTCCAGAAACAAATCATGCTTCATGGACATTTTGAGCTTAATTAGCGTAAAAGTTAAACCTTGTTCTGTAATTAGTTAAGTTACATGAAATTAAATGGATTTCAAGTAGCTGGTATGTAAATGATACTTAAACTAACATGTAATGCTTAAGTCGTAAAATAAATATACATATAAAATCAGTTAAATTTAGGGAATCAATATCGATAAACGCGAAACTATAAATAACATCTTTAAGTCAAAGATTATTTGAAAGAATTTCAATTTCACTTCAAACTTGAAAGGATATTTCAGATCAAGTAAATAACAAATTTATACCGGTATAGTGATCTCATGTTTCTTGAATTCAAACAATTTGTGTAATCGGTACGAGAATGTATGCAATATGGGATATTAAAGAAAATCGCATTAGGCATTATTGCACCATGTACGTCATAAATCGTCGATGAAAGCTCTGAAGTGGACAAAAAAGTTTATAGCTTCGATAAATAAACTGTTCTTTGTAAATGATAGGTTAAAAAGTAGGTAATCAGCATTAATATCAATAGGATATTCCATCGAATAATTTTAAGAATCTTTGTATTATAACATATCCTTTAGATAAAAGATAATTGTTAGTTTTATAACGAAGAATCCACAAGTGTTTCCACAGTAACAAAGTAATTAACGTTTCCTTAAGGGACTAATTCTTGTTACAGATTTCTTTCACCTTCATCTTTGAAACTATTCATAAATTATATTTATATCTTTCAAAAAATCACATCCTAATCCTTAATAATGCTCACAGTTTTGTAGTATTTAATATCTTTTGATTTATTCGAGATTTCTTCAAATCTAATACAGAATTCAAAATGTTTCACGTATTTATTATAGTCTATAGATTATGCTTACAGACTTGGTTCATGTATGTATGTATGTGTATTATACATTATTGTATTTAAGAATTTATATGATCGTCCCATGAAATACCTCTAGTCTGTAGGAAACAGTCTGTTGCTACTATGGTTTAGATGAAAGAATATTATGACATGTCGTTTAACTGTATGATACCATCTATTAATGTACCAACGATGACTTTAATGACAGTCTAATAGATATTGCGCTACAACTTTGATCGACGTGACTTATTTCTATGATGCACTTCGACAAGCTGATTTCAGCCAAATCAAGTCAAACGAAGTTTCTTATATTTAATATTCATATAAACTTACTATGCATGTACGTAGTTTGTTTCAATAGCATCTACGTACTTTAAGAAACTAGTTGATGACGTTGTTTCAATAACACAATCATAGTGGTTTTTAGAATAATCATGATTCGAACGCAGACTATTAGGGGATGATATGTTTTAAGAACAAAAATTATAGTTTTCCCTTCTAAAACATGAGATTGAGATTGAAATAATTTTGAAAGAAGAGCCAAATAATTTTAATTCTTTAACCATTTAACTCTACCTTAATAACAAAATACAAGAACGTGTTAAGTATACATTATTACTAATTTAATTATTTATATCACTAATAAACAATATTCTTAATTCGCAATTCTTATATCATTGAACTATACTATTAATGAAATGATTTTATATAACTTGCAATTCAATGGAATAAAAACATGAATGAAATATTTAAACATACCTACGTACATAGATTTCCAATAATTTTACGTAACTTTATGGATTAACACGTTACAATATATTTTGCATATATATACGGTATATATCTGTTACATTTATCAAAAATGATTCTTGTTCAATTACATTCGCCACTTATATCGCGGAAGCGTAAAATTATTTCAAACAATATGAAAATAATTTATCGTGAAAAATATTTTACGTATTGTTTCTCGTTTTTATCGTAAATTAAGCACGTTCCCATTTCTTGCCATAAGAAATAATGGATAATCGATAACAACAGCGTAACGAAAGTAAAAATTATTGTTCATTCACGTTTTGAACGTAATTTTATCAGCTGTACTTTTTCAGCTACTTTGATTTTACTTAATTTCAAAGAACATATTTAAATAATAGCTGGCTTAACGTATGAAATATAACGTCGAAACATTACCGCGACTGTCTTGAACAGATTTCCGCCTGTAAATGACTTTAAACGTTTCCGTATCTCGTAATTTGCGAGAAACGAATCTCATACATTTCTACCAGACCTTGCTCTGTCCATCTTGCAGTTCCTTCCTTGTTTGACTTTCAAATTTCCCCCTGGATTCTAGGCTGTTTCTGTCATATAGAGTGAAGAGTTCGCTGGCCCTCGAAGCAAAGAGACAAGCACATAGAAAGTCTGCCTTTGGGGTTGGAAGTAAGCATAATTTACGATACGATGATCTAATCCCTTCATCACGCTTGGAATATACATGGTTGCCTGTAAAAGGACGCAGTTTTATATTCAGCAAGTTGCAAAGAAAAGATCTATGTCATTTTGTGATCTTATAGTACTCACTCGAGAGAAAAGGAAATTTTAATCAACGTTATATAATATTTGAAATCCAATTGCTGGGTCAAGAAGAAGAGAAAAATATCCTTCGCCATTGATAAGAAATATTTCATTTGACTTTCTGTTT
This sequence comes from Bombus terrestris, assembly GCF_910591885.1. Lineage (NCBI taxonomy): Eukaryota > Metazoa > Arthropoda > Insecta > Hymenoptera > Apidae > Bombus > Bombus terrestris. The sequence continues at coordinate 16,557,104 of NC_063271.1, read as the reverse complement.
TAATATACTGCGGGCACGAGAAAATATTTGCGCGTGTCCATATTTTCCAATGAACCGTTTTCCTATCAGCTTTTATATTTCAAATCAAATCCTTATAATCGTATGAAAGTACCAGTAAATAATACCAAGTTTAATACATGTATCATGTATTTATATTCATATTATTTAAATACCTTTCGTAGTCACTGTATAACTGCCATCTGTGGATAATACATAATTCTCTATTTATTCCTTCTGTAGCCGATATTGCACGACATGCATTATTTATTGATTTGTACGTGTGTCCACAATAGGTAGATTTCTCTCTATGTGTATTCATAAAAAAAAATTCGTTGAATTCAAATCAGATGATGGAGGAGATTATTTTATTGGACACGTTTATTCTATCTATTCTATCGAGGGTTCGATTTAAACGTTCGATTTAAATGTTAAATAAAAAGTACGGTATATCAAATAAATAGGATTAATTTTTGGATCTACGCTTATCAGATATTTTATACTTCTCTCATTAAACATGTACTACAAATTTACGAAGTTTTAGATTACTTCCTTGTAACATTCTCTCTCTCTCTCTCTCTCTCTCTCTCTCTCTCTATATATATATATATATATATATATATATATATATATATTTTTATATATATATAAATATACAAATATGTACATATATGTAAGATCGCAATCCGGGGATAATTCAGGGATCTATTCTGTAGTCTGAAAATCGAGTTTTTATTATGGAGTAAATAATAAAATAGAAAAATAAACAACAATTAATATGCGTCTATAACAATAAATAACAATAATTATATAAACGGGAAATAAGAAGTCTTTAGTACAATGTTTACCTGAAAATCGAGAATCGATTATCAACGTCCTGAGCTACCGATCTTTCTTCTTCAGTCTTTAAAATTTTAAATAACTATTCTGTAACCTTGTCTGTCTCTAATGTAACTCTCTGTCCGTCCGTTCGCGAAAAATTTGCTTCTTAAAATGGTCGTCCATAAAACAAAAGAAGGTCTGTCCGTGAAACACAGCCTGTCGTGCTACCCGTAAAACAAAAAGAATCCCTATCCTACATGAACTCTAGGGAGTTTACACCGCCCCTCGAATGGGGAGTGGAACAGATTCCCTTCAGATCTCCGATTACCGTTATCCACTTCATATATGGAGTTTGAAATCCTTCTTAGAATTATGAAAGGTCCTTTCCTAATTTCTTCCAGCTTATTTCTATTCATTTTTTTTCCGTTATGGGTGAAGACCATATCACCGATTTTAAATTCGTGTTCTCTTCTTTTTTTATTTGTTGATTTGTTTGTTGATTTCGAAATTTCTTGTTGAGTTTTTGAATGCTTCTTCTCTGTCTCTTTTTAGGTTTATCTTATTCTCCATTATTTCCTTAGGGACTATGATTTCAATCATTTTTCCATTCAGTAAATGATTTGGGGCAAACCCCGTTACACTGTGTCTGGTGTTATTGTTCTTATCTTATTGTTCTTATCTTCTATGCTTTCTTCTGTGATTTTTGTCCAGTTTCTCTTATTTTTGTCTGAATTACATCTGATCCTGTTTACTAATGTTTGATTTACCCTTTTGTTCAGTCCATTGGAGGATGGGCAGTCTGTCGAGGTGAAAATTAATTTAATGTTCCTTTTCCTCCTATACTCTTGAATTTCTTTGGATGTCATTAATGGGTATCGGTCTGCAAGGATAATTTTTATGGAATCAGTTTCTCCTGTCGAGTCTATAAGTTTTATGATATCTTCTGTGTGTTGTGTTTTAGATGTGGACATAAAAACAGCCCTTGAAAAATGATTGATGAGTATGTGCATGTATTTCTTTGGTGAGTTGTTATTGGGTGAAATTGACCTGGGAAATTCAGTGCTTCATAAATCACACAAGGTTGTTTCTTGGGCGGTGGCTCTGGCTTTCTGTCCAATCTTGTGTTACTCCCTTGTGTTTTTCTTCCCTTCGTCTGATATTGCCCCAAGAATCCTATTAAGCCATTTGTTGATTGTACTGTTTCTTATTGATTTTATCTTGAATGTGTATGGGTAACCCAATAACAATTAGATTTATCCCTGTCTCTTCAGAAGTCTTCCTCCTTACTTCCAATATTAATCATTCCTTTTTTATGGCATATTCAGTGAATGAACCTGAAATGTATTTAAAGTTATAAGCGTATCGTACTGCAGACCAACCTTTATTGCCAGAAGCTTTTTGAACTGCCACCTTCCAATTTTCCCAGTTGTATTCTTCATCCTTCAGCAGATTTGTCTGGTACCATTCTGATGCTGTTTTTCCCAAATATTTCTTCAAATTCTTGATCCTTTTTTCATCAGTTTGGATTTCGTATTCGGTTTCATACTCATATTAGAGTATGGAAGGGATGCATATGTGAAATATGAATATTTCATACTCCAATCTGTGGTTTTTTGCGTTCCATCAAATTGTTTTATGACAAAGTATGTGCCTTCTCTCTCATGCATGTTTTGTTTCTGGAAGATCTCTAATAATGTTTCTGTTTGAAGATTGGGCTTTTCGATTTCGGTCTTTATTTTCCTTGTGGGGATGATCTCCGATTCTTCTAAGTAAATATCTCGAAACACGAAGTTTAAACTTGTACCGATGTATGACGCTGCCGTTGCGTCATCCATCGTGAGTGCAATGTTTCTGTAATGGCTTACCTTGGTTAAGTTGTTTGCGGCTTTCTTCACTATCGATAAACTGAATAACCGCGGATGATGATCTCTTGCTTGATATTCTGGAGGAAAGACATCACATACTTCATCTTCTGGTTTTCTTATGGATTCTTATGCATTCTATTTTCTCCCCCCCCCCCCTTGCGTTCTCGTTCATGGCGATACGTAGCTTCACTTCTAACGGCATGGCGTAGTGAAAATCGATTTGTAAAATCGTAATTTGGTGATAATTCAGGGATCGATTCTGTAGTCTGAAAATCGAGTTTTTATTATGAAGTAAATAATAAAATACAAAAATAAACAACAATTAATATGCGTTTATAACAATAAATAACAATAATTATATAAACGGGAAATAACAAGTCTTTAGTACAATGTTTACCTGAAAATTGAGAATCGATTTTCAACGTCCTGAGCTACCGGTCTTTCTTCTTCAGTCTTTAAAATCTTAAATAACTATTCCGTAACCTTGTTTGTCTCTAATGTAACTCTCTGTCCGTCCGTTCGGGAAAAACGTGCTTAAAATGGTCGTCCGTAAAACAAGGGAAGATCGGTCTGTCCATGAAACACAGCCTGTCGTGCTACCCGCGAAACAAAAAGAATCCCTATCCTACATGAAATCTAGGGAGCTTGCATATATATATGTATCCTTTTAAAATTCTAAAAAATTATACAGATTTATAAAAATATAGTTAAAGACTTTGTAATATAGCGGTTTTTAAATACATATATATAGTTTTTAAATAAATGTTAAATTCCTTCCGACTATTCGTATCACATTACGATTATGCTCTTTTAGTTCTATAGCTTACGAAGTTAGTTTAGAAGTCGAGGCTTACCTCACAGGCTTACACAAAAGTATTGGTTGAAGTTTTCCTATCAAAAAAAAAAGTAAAAAAAAAAGGAAAAAGTTGTAATCGCTTTAATCCGCAGGTTGTAGTTAACACGTTTGTGTTTCGATTTAAAAGTTAATTCAATTAATCCATAATATCGAAATGTTGCTAACTGTTATTTTATATTTTTTTTATATTATTTGATATTTAATCGTTTGATGAATACCATAGATATCTGATATTTAATCATTTAGATGAATTTCATAGATATGTAATATTTCATCGTTAGATGCGTTCCATCAAAGTTTAATATTCATCTGCCCACGTTCTCTAAGGGAAGATTTCATATAAACTAATATTCATAACGTTTTAAGACATTTATAAAATAATTACGTAACACTTTATGTTAATTTGTAAGTTGTAATCGCTTTAATCCGCAGGTTGTAGTTAACACGTTTGTGTTTCGATTTAAAAGTTAATTCAATTAATCCATAATATCGAAATGTTGCTAACTGTTATTTTATATTTATTTTATATTATTTGATATTCAATCGTTTGATGAATACCATAGATATCTGATATTTAATCATTTAGATGAATTTCATAGATATGTAATATTTCATCGTTAGATGCGTTCCATCAAAGTTTAATATTCATCTGCCCACGTTCTCTAAGGGAAGATTTCATATAAAATAATTTTCATAACGTTTTAAGACATTTATAAAATGATTACGTAACACTTTATGTTAATTTGGAAATTTAAATAAATTAGAGAATTATCAACACCATTCGTTGTTATAACGATGCTTAATAACTCGGAATACAAACAGCTTTCAAGTAATCGGATAAAATTTATTATGCTGCTAAAGTAAAAGTATGATTTATACAAGGTAAAATCTTCTTTGTAAGTAGTGTGATGCTCGTAATGTCAGGCACACGAAGTATACGCGCATATTATATCACGTAATTTCAGCTTTGTTCAGCTTCTGTTAATCGCTTGGTTTGAAGAAGCCGTAAGTAACAAGCGAAGCCATGGCGTAAAATAGTTTTATTAAACTTGTAAACAGATATAAGAAATATAGTCGTAGTATCCAACTGCAAGTTCAAATGCGAAAAATAACGTTCGGGAAAATTTGTGACATGGTGAGAAATTTTATACTCATATCCTAAATTGATAACATATATATTATTTGTAGAAAATTATATTTATTTGTATATATGTAAACATAATATCTATTAATGAAAAAGTTAATTAAGAAATATTCTATTATTATTACTATTCGTATCTATTATTTTTCATTTAATAAAAAACTAGTGTACACCAACTCATGTTCATTCTACTGATCTTATTTTTACGGTTCGAAATATATATCGAATTTCGATTTTCCATCGTGTTTCACTTATGATTCATAAATATTAATTAGCATGCGATTAATTGGTGTTATAATTCAGAATGTTCGATATTCATTTACATTTATATTACTTTCACGTTATAGTTAAATATTTAACGTTGGTTAAATATTTTATTATTTGAAAGACTTGTGGCTATACTTCATATGCGACAAAAATTGAGAATTATTCACGTTTTTTAATTTAACGATCCTACTTTTATTTCAATTAAATCTCGATTCTTAAACTTTCATTTATTCGCGTCAAAATTAAATCCTAAGCTTCAATCCTACGCTTCCCTATGTAAAAACCTTTTAATCCTTATTTTTCGAATAGTTTGCGAGAATTGATTTTCGCGCAAGAATTAACGCCACTCAAGTACTAATTGATTCCATCTCCAGAGCGCTTAAGTGACATTCGATTGTCGCTTGAGTAGTTCTTATCCTCGCTGTAAAATACGACAGAATTTCGATTCCTCGATCATTAATTACATTATGAGACTACTTTCTCACGCTTTTCCATTCCACGCCGTGATTCCGCTCGCCTAACTACTCTTTCGTTATAGCGCCGATCAGACTTTCAACAAGGTCACGATTAATCTCGATAATGAAATTTCCATCACTATCGCAATAAAAAAGATTATTCTACGTTAAGCTATATCTTCTTTTTTTAATTGACAGAATGCATCAATACGTTGATCGCCACGTGAAATTTATAGATTTTGGCCAATAGATCGAATAGAAACACAGAGTGTGATTCTACGTGAAAAATAAGAAAGATAGGAAAAACACCTGGTATGATTTATTACAATTAATTTTTTTTCATCCGAGGATCGAAATTGAGGATTTAACCGGTGTACTTAAATTTTTACAAAATTTTATTCCACATTTTCCACTCGGTTTTTCACGTAGAATCAGTAATTGCTCGCTTCTGCCGCAATATTTTTCAGCCCATTTACATTATTAAAAGAAACGTTTTACTTTTCCAAGGTATTGTATTACATTCGCGCACTCTTCTCCGACAACGTTACCTAATTCCTTCATATCGTCGGAAATTTCTTGGTCCGTGAGATTTAGCCTATTTTAGCGATCCTGGAAAATTCAATGAATAACAGTCGATTCGATCGATTCGCCAACTGGAAGTTACATAAGTCCGTCGATTTTTATTTCCACGAACTGTTAGAATAGGATAAAATTTTGTTGCCATAAATTGTATTTAACGCGGAGTTATCAACCACGAGCTATTGTATAAAGCTTATTACTTATTGTATAGAACTTTTACTATATCGTAGATCAATAACGTACTAAGATTATGAAAAATAATTTCACGTGGCTGAGATACGACGGAGATTCGGAAGATTTTGGAGATTTATGCTCGTAATATTAAGACTTATGTACGCGACTCGAATATTAATGTATTCTCCTTCAATATCCTTAATCCCTTCGATATGACGTATAAAATTTACAAATTGCCATTTTAACACAATTCAAATATAGTTCACGTGGACTACACGCGAACGATGTGGTTTCGAATTTATTAACTAAGCGTTATACGTTCCTCAATGTGGACATTACTTATGTACATGGAATGTACGATTATAGTTAGAAACGTGGCTGAAAATACAGATTTGTTAATGGTATAAGTTACAGTTGCACAATGATGAGTCATAGCAGAAGAGATTACCATAACTTCGAATATAACTTTTATCGTTACAATTATATGTTAACGTTGTATTTGCATCTGACAGTTTGTTGAATTGCGTAATATCACGAAGATGGCGAACTAAGTTTAACTTGGTTTAAGAATATAAATTTAACGATAAGTAAAATCTACCAGTTTCTTCCCTTTTTTCTTCTTTTTTTCTTTTTATTTTGCTTATTTCCTTATTTCGTGAGTTTCGTATAATTCCTATCTATCCAAGAATAATTTAAATGTAGAAAACAATTCAACGAAATGAGAAATTTAATATATCAATTAATAAGTATTATATTTGTTTGGAATGTTATTTCTGCAAAATTGTTTAGAATTGTTCTTTGGATATTTAATAATACGTATCTTGTAAGTTAACGAAGATACTCGCGATTTGTTGTTTTTTTTTTTTTTTTTTTTTTTTTTTATTTATTAATGTAACTTTTACATACTGCTGTGTCCGCTAAAATAAATTCAGATATTATGGAGGTTTCAAATACGTAACGACAAGAAGATATTGTGCCTGGAAAATAGTAGTAAATGTTGAATATGTCGATGTTAAAACGTCTTTAATATATTCGGTATAAATATATCGAATTTAATTTATTTTCAAATTACATTATTATTTAATGCTCGCGATTAACAACCATTTCCAATTACATATTTAATGATGCATCTATTATCAGAACTTATTAAAACATCGCATCTCATCGAAGATCACGTTATTCTGTGATTGTTTCGTACTCGCTACGTTTTATGTACGTACACGTAATGAGAATTAAAATTTATCGAAGGAGGAGCTGCGGTCTGCGAATAATTTTTTAACAAAAGCGAAAAAAAGAATCGTGTTAAATCTAACTAAGTATCTCTGTCTGTTGTTACAAATATTAGGTTAAAATTGTGTACGAGACGAATAAATCGTAGAGAAATAGGGAATCGAAGAGGCAATTATGGCATAGAAATTAACAGGAAAAAATAATCTTATCTGTTAATTTTTATAGGATAGTTTGCTTTTTAATTTTTATCTATAGGCATAAGAGTAACCATTAGAAATACTTATAGAAATTTAATGGAATTTTCTGTTAAAATTACATCTACCTTGATTGAAGGAAATTTTAATTAATTTCACTCTTAAAACTCAACGAATCAAAGTAAATGCTTAACATTCGTCATACATTAATTGAATTCGCTAAAATTGATGTACCAAATACATTTCACCATGATGAAAATGTTTTAACGTTTGCATCGATATAATAGCGTTTGTACTGGTGTATTTATCGATGATATGTTTACTTGAAATACGTGAAAACAAAGTATAGCTACAACAGGCTGTTTAAAAACAGAATATAAATTATTGAACGTACTTTCGTACTGTGACGATAAATCGTGGGGATTGTTAATGAATTATTATGCACTCGGTAATAAAATACGCTTGCAAAATACAACATCTTTTTGCATGGAAGCTTTGATATTAATATTAAATATGCAAACAGGATATACAGCGTGATGAAGGCTATTCATTTAGTTTGCTTATTACTTTATAGAATGTTATAAACGTTAACTTCACATAGTTTAAGAAAATTATCACGGAATGCACGTCACGTTGCACATGGAACATTTGCGGTGACATTTCAAAGGCTGATTAACAGAATGTTATTATTGTGCCGTAGAGAAATACGATTAGTGCGCGGAATTTACTCGAAACTATAGTAGAAAAATGGTAATACGGCGTTTATTTAATTAGAATTTCATTTTACGTTTTAATCATTCTTAAGCAACCTTCCTCTTCTATATTTGTAAAAGAGGAAACGAACACCTCGCTTTTTTTCTTCTGGTAACTTCAATTTTGTAATTTTGCTAATAACTTAACGTTATAATAACTAAGATTAATATATTGTGTAATAAAAATCCGTAATTCTTTCGAAGATTGACGTTATGTAAGGGTAAAGCTGTAAGTAAACGTTGGTTTATACATAATACAATGATATGAACGTTAATGGTATAGCAAACGTTTATTAAAGTAATAACGCAAATAATAAATGAAATATTTCCTTAAAAATGAAAGTATGTTGATCGAATGCAGTTGATTGTTACGTTTGACAGCCTATAAAATTTTTCTGAGAATCGTGTTAAATAATGAACGTAAAAAATATTACTTTTTGCATAATTTATCATTAAACATGTTTGTTTAATAGAGCGAGTAAAACAGTCCCGGAAGGATTTGAGTTCTCATCGGCCCTTTTTTCCCAGAAATTACGCTCTTGGTGCAACAATTTCAACAATTTTCAGCAGTTGCCAAAATTATTTTAATACAACTTTCAGCTAAAAAATTGTAAGAAATTGTTAGAATTTAATATTAGGAAAAAACGTAATATCGATGTTAAAAGAATTTATAAAGCGACACAGAAAGGACTTATTAATTTCTCGAAAGCAATTGAAAAGAAAAGCATGTTTCTCTTTTTGGGATGCTTTTAAAGTCAGGTGTTCCATATTAAGTGCAATTAACTAGCAAATATTTATATTTGCGCAGTTCCTTCATTTTGAAATATTCGCAAAATTTGCTGCATATTTCGTGTTCGTTCCATCTTCCGAAATGAAAATAAAAATTTTTATTCAATGTCTGAATATATTTCATTATATTCTATCTTTCTCATGATTGAAAGTTTCTTCTTATATCTTCTTATATCGTAGCAAATACACAAAGATATTCAATTTTGTACGATAAAACAATTTTTACTGTAACATCGTCATTTCACTATTTTATATTTCACTATTTGGAGAAATATTATACTTCAGGTAGTATACATAAAGATGAGACTTTGAAAATATAATTCCAACGAACGTTAATTTAATATTAATAGTTTTCACAACTAACAGTTTAATCCTACGCTCGGTATTTTACCGACGGTAGTTGGTAAGAGAATATTTCTTTTTAAAAAAATTCGTCTCCCTCATGGCTATGTTAAAGAGAATCAATTAATCATTCAACTGCTTCATCATGCTTAATGTGAAAATGGCAGAAAAGTTATAAATACCTGCTATCAATCTTTATACACGTAACAATTGATTTAAATAATTAACTGCATTATATCCAATTATAAATTGCAGAGTACTGATTAATTGCGAAGCGATCATCTGCTATCGCCAAGATATTAAATGAATTAATATCCTCTGTATCGATCAGTAATTTCATTCTCTGTATCTATATGGTGTTTCCTATTAATAAGTTCGCAATTTCACAACTTCCTAAATACGATATTGATATTATATAATCCTACTAGAAACGAAGTACTTTTAATACTATCCAGATAAATGATTATACACTTTACAAAAGTATCTTTGGTCTGAAAAATCTGCAAATAATCCTTGAATACGTATTCGAGGTAAAATACTCTCGATGTGTATTTTACTCTTCTTTTCTTTTCTTTATTTATTTGTCAAAAAACAAATATATCATTACGTGAAAGTACTCGATACGATATTTAGAGCATTTCGAAGTTTTCTCTTGGGAGGTTGCAATTCAGAATCCCAAACATAGTTGCAGTAAATCCACGAACAATATACTTAGGCAGAGCGCTCAAATGAAAGCAATAACATTTGTCCCTTGTAGAACTGGAATCGATTTCTCTGCGGCTATTCACCCCTATAAAACATGCAACTGCGGCAGTCTGTTGTGAAATGGTCGATGGGGAATTTGTGATTTCAATTTACGATCAATCGTCCGTTATACTTCACGTCGCTAATGCGATAAATTTACGAAGATGTGCAGAAACGGAAAATAGAAAGCGATAAGTTTTATTGCAACGATTAAGCTGCAATTTCCTATAAGTACGCGGAACGCCAAAAGTAAGAAATATAAAAGGCAAATGCTTGCAAGAGAAATGCTTTTCGCAAAAACAAGATATAATAATAATAATATACGTATGTTCGTGCAGTTTGCTACTTTCACGAATACGACTGAATAAACCGAAACGGATAGAGATTTATTTCATCCTCTACGTTTCCTAAACGTTTCATGGACTTTTGCATTTTTAAAATTCCCACAAATGCACGAACATCCGCGATCTAATAATCTAACGATGAGTCCGCTATTTCGGAAGATATTTCTATATTTTGGGTAAATCGTTGCTTTGTAATATTTGACATAAGAGATGCTCGTTAACGAACGCGTAACGTCAGATATCCACGTTTACCGCGACTCTTTCAGGAGAAGAACTTTGCAGCTAGGAGAGTTTTAAGGAACTTTTAATTTAGAAGAATTTTAAAGAACGACCGTAACATGTATATCCCGACGCAAATGTCGTTCCTGATAGGAGAATCACACAGTCGAGTTCAGCAATCGAATCGATGTTCAACAGATGCGAGGGCAGAAGCAGACGAAGAATAAAGAGAGAATAAACACGCGCTCGTTAAATCAGCGCAACGAGTAAAGTAGATCTAGCCATTATTCCGTTCTGAAAAGGAAGACGAATGGAAGAGGAAAGGAAGGTTCAAAAGAGCATCGTTCGCTTTGATTATTGACACACGCTCACGCTAATAACGGTCATTGAAAGGCGAACGGAGAATGAGAATTATTGAAACTTGGAAATATCGAAAGCTTGAAGCTTCGCTAATTAAGAGAAGTCAACTGTCATAAACGTCGATGAAGATCCTATCGACGGAAAGTTAGGAAATTTAATCTTTTCCCTTTACGTTTGACTCGAACGCAAACAGTTCGATCTGTTTCTCGTTTAAGGAACGACCTAACGAGTATACAGAGTCTTTCGCGTACATTACTCGTCAGAAGTTTCGAGTCATTGCGCGTTTCATCAAATTTTGCAGAATTTAAAGAATCGAAGACTTCGCTTTGATAAATTTTTAATTAAAGAAACGTATAGTCGAGTGCAGGCGATTATTGCTGATAACTGTAACATTTATTTTAGTAACGAAATTGACAGGAGATTTGGCATAGATAATACAGGAAAAGTATTTTAAGCTTTCCGTATACGAGGGAGAAAAAATTTAATTATTTATATCGTAAAGTGGCGTCAGGGAAAACCGGTGTCTTATTTCATGAATCTGAGTCTTCTATCGAGTAAACGTTCCTCTTTAATAAAATCTATAACGTGTTAGAACGATACAACAATTTTAGTTATTCCGTAGAGTATTACGACAACAGTCTTAGACCATTTGCATGATGATCAGGATCGCATGGTCAAGCAGAGAAGTAAGTGTCACAGCGTAAAAGAAAAATAGTATCGGTGCATGACGTAGGGATGATGTACGGTGGTAAAGCGAAAGCTGAAGGACATTCGAATAAAAAGAAATAATAAAAAGAAAATAGTTATCGGTTATACAATGTGAACAAAATTACGTACGTGTTTAGAGCAACGACGTTGCCTACTACAGTTGTACGGTAACGAGCCTTTAGAATTTAAAGCCTGGATATTACTCTCGCGATGCTCGTCGATTATACGATGGACATTTTTCTAATAGTTTACAGTAAAAATATTCCTACGTCCAATAGATTGAATTTCAAGTTGAAAAACAATATTAGAAAAGATTGAAAACTTCACGATTCCTAGGATTACGTGTAACATTGCGTCTGCGGAGCCAGAAAATTGATCCACGGATTGGTCTCAAAGGAAAGTTATTTATAAGTCAAAGAGTATCGTATTGCATCGTTCTTTCTTTATTCGAAGCACTCGGGAACGTTAGCTGTAAACATTTCCATTGTATCGCGATCAACGAAGAATGATTCGTTTCGTAACTATAATCGCATTTTCATCCATAATGGACAAGACGAAACAAAGCGAAAGGAAAGTTGTACGTTCTCAATTACTCCTATACGGAACAAAGATCAGAAGTTATAAGTTATAGTCATAAGGGGCGACTTAATTGAACATTACCAATACACTTGACATCACGCGTTGCTCGAGAGCGAAGTTACGCGGATGTTTATATCGTCTGGGAGTCCCAGAGCAGCAGTTAAGGGTTAATATCGAGAGCGCAGCGATGGTAAACGTTATAATAATACAAAGTTCCGATATTCTCTAACTCTAACCATTCTACAAATTTCATCTTTAAACGGTATCGTGATCTGGTCCTGGTTTAACCAATTGGCCGTTTTCCACTAGTATACTCGTCACGAAGAGATGGCAGTATTTTACGTTACGACGAGCCCCGTCAGTACTAAATTGAAAAATAAAACAGTCGTTTCGTAACAACTTAATTCTGTATTATAACAGTCACCCGTACTCCGTGTTCGACGAGTATACTCGCCATCGCTTACTGTTCGCGACACACTTTTAGGTACACGCTTTTCAAAGAGGTCGCAACGGCTAACTGCTAAACTTTTTTATTCTGACATTGAAATTTAACAAGAATAAATCAATATCAGCGGCAATTTCAGTTCTATCCTTGGCACGTAAATACAATATAATTTACCTTTAACGAAAATGAATGCAATTATTCGTAATTATTCGCGATACTATTTACTTATATATTTTTCTATGTTGTCTTACGTATCTGTTATTTGTAATAGATGAGATCGAACGAGAAATATTAGAGGATCAGCAGCAGGGTTAATTTATCAGTGTAAAAATATGCGCAAACTTCCACGATCCAGTTATAACACGCGATATAATTCGCTATTTGCTTAGCTCGCTTCGCCAACTAGAAGCCTCGCTAGCTTTGTCCATGAGGATCTATTAAGATTATCATTTTAATTACACGTTGGTTGATCGAACGGCCAACGAGAAACGCGGCCGACAATTTTGATTAAATAGCCGTTAGCGTTACCGAGAACACGGCCCGTGTAAAACAATTTCGCCAGACAATTTTAGTTATCGAATTTGTTCGGCGAGACGCGCAAACAAACAAACCGCAAACAAACCGGCTTTCACCTCGTCAAAGGCTACGTTTCACGCGAAACTCGCGCCAGTTACAGCGTTAACTTGCTTTGTAGTATTCATGGTGAAATCGCCAATTCATTTCCACCGTCTAACGAGAAAGACGAAACGGACGTATTCTCGGTGAACGCTTCCCTTTCGCGTCTCTGCCGTTCTTCGAATCGCTCTGCTTCAACGCAGTACAACCAGCCAGCTCTCTCGTTCGACAGCTGACAAATTGCCTGCGTAACTTGTTTGCCGCGACCGCGAGAACTATGTTTTAAGTCGAATGATCGTCAGATGTTACGAACAATTGGAAATTATCTTCATTTCCCATATCGCTGGCCGATGCTCACGATCTGTTCAGTTTGGAAAACACGGAACAGCTCGCTGGACGATTAGTTTGAATTTTACGGAATCGCGTTTGAGGTGGAATATGCCGAGATCGTAGAATCGTTGATGTTCGACTGCTCCCACGAATACTCTGGTGTCTGTACGTTTTATCAGTCGAACCTAACATTTCTCAGTGACGGATAAGTTTCTTTTTAAAAAATCTACGCATTCTTTTCTCTGTTCGATAGAATAGAATTCCGATAAATAAGAATTTGGTATGAAACTAACAACGTTCCAGTCGTACAGAAAGAAAATACAATTTAATTAAAAACGTGGGAGGTGGTGTAAGAATCGGCGATAGAATTCATCAAGAGTACGTGACGTTGGAAAAGCTACAGTCACGGATGTTAGAAAATGGAAACGTGATATTGAGAATTATGTAAAGCACGTGGATTGCTCGAATGATGGGGTAACTGTGGGGAAACCTTAAATACACTGATGTAATGGGATGGTTTCGTTGTGATAAAGACGATAATAACGACGATTTTATACAAATGGAAACAGCCAGCTAAAACGATAATGGAGAGGCACTTTCCCATGCCGAAGCACCCATGCCACTCGAAAAAGGGGCTTCGATCGTATAAAATTTACCGCGCAAAAACTCCCAGGTACAGAGAAAATGTAATTTTACGCAGTTATTTCTACCGAAAGAATCGTGTGACGTGGTGCTTAAAAAGATATGGAATGTATAAATATTCAAAAAATCAATTTTATAAAATTAAATCTATCGATCCATTAATAGGATTAAAAGAAAGGAATGCATCCGAAATGTACACAAAATTGAAGGAAAGGAAGATTTGTATAAAAATTGTAATAATACGATGCAGCAATTTCACGATACCATTTAATTAAAGTGGGTGTATATATTTTTGAGAGCATCCTCTGTATATCAGAAATATATTACGAAATAGAAATATGTTATTACTGGTTTTCCGATGAGAATCCGAAGTGTATCGAAAATTTAATCGGCGTAGATATTTATCGACGCAACAGTTGCAATTTCACAGATACAAATATCTTGCGAGTTCTCTCATCGTCGTAATTTGTATCTCCTTTATATACATCGTCTGTCTGAATATTCTTTCTAATATTCTAATTAGACTGTAGATTTTGATGCAAATTCATATTTTTGAGAATATGATTGAAAAGAAAAAAAAAAAAAAAAGAGAAGTAAAGAGTATTTTGTATATTTTATATTTTCTTTCGTATCACGTGCATTTTGTACAATTTTATTGAAATTGGATTAGAAGAGCCAAGCAAATCGAACATCAAACGGACTACGCGTCGTGTGTTACTTTATAGGAAAATCACGACAATGTCTGTAACATTCGTAGTATTTTACGATCCTATCTACGATAGCACTTAAAAGTTCATCAAACAGATGATTACATCACGTACAAGCCATTTGAAAGTCAAATTGTTCCATTTTCCGAAAATTTATTCTTTAAACTCTTAAGAGTTTATTCTCTAAAAATTTATTCTCTAAAAATTTATTGAGAGTTTATTCTCTAAAAATTTATTCTCTAACTCTTTAAGAGTATTACATCGTGGTTTATTAACATACTAAATAATAATTGACTGTTCGAATAGTTTGATGATTTTTGGAAAGTACGTGTCCCTGATAAATATAACTTCTATGCACACTTCCAAATCCGTTTGAAATTTCACCGATACGATCAAGTTAGGCGTGTCTCGCTACAGTGCTGCAATGATCATTTCGAAATGCTTCGTATATCATATACGCAAAAAGTTTCCAGCAACGTTGAAACAGCTTCGCGAGCCACGTGTAATTTATTTATAAAAGATTTTTGCAACTGTCGAGACATCTTGGTATCTGTTAATAATCGTTGAGATATCATTGCAATCAAGTAAGTGCACTGTATCATACGCGATAACAAAGTTACTCGATTATTCGAATGGTATGTACTGGGATTAGTTTCGATGGATGTTTGAATGATGACGGAATATTTGGCCAGCATAAGAACTGAGGCGTGTATGGCGTTATGTTGTCGTCGGTGATAGTAGTAGTTGCCGGCTGTAGATATCGCTGCTGGAACGCTACTAATTATTCTTTTATTTTGATGCGTGGTAGAAAAATAGGATGATCACGGGCGCCGGGAACCGAACCCGGGTCCCGAACGTTCGAAACCTAGAGCGCTAACCACTTCGCTACCGTGTTTTTTTTTTTTTTTTTTTTTAATCTCTGTTTATTTGTTCCAGGTTATTTACATATTTTTTTACATCATTTTTTTTCCAGAATAAACGCTGAATTCTAATTGTAGGGTGGTACAGGCAAGAGTACCGATACGCGGCGGTACGACGTAGCCATGCATTATTACATTCTTTTCTCTTTTTTTTTTTTTTTTTTTTTTAAGATTATTATTGTTAACTAAAATAAAATTAAGCCGCTGTTGCGCTGTGCTTATGTACGATATTTTAATTTATGTCCTGAAAGCCTGGACGCAAAAACAAGACAGTTCGCTAGCCTATTAGGGAGGGGCTGGGAGGGGATGGACTGGGAGGGGTGGGGAGGGGTGTTCTGTGGGATTAGTATAATATTTGTTTATCTATTTACATATTTACATATTTACACTTTGATTCGGTGAGCGTTGCCGTTCTGTGGCTCTTTATCTTGTTGTTTTTGTTGTGAATTCCGTATCCACCAATATTTTTTTGTGTTTTTTCTGTGTTTGTCTTCTGTATCCTTTTGGGGGAGGGCCATGTTGTATCTCCACCTAGTGTCTGCCGTGCGGCCATCTAGGTTTTCCTCGTATTGAATAGATTTCATTCCTATTTTCCTTTGCATATGATAAATTATGGGTATGTTGTTTTGGTCTTGGAGATAGTTTCTTTCGTCTAGGTATAGAAAGGCTTCGGGGGGGATGTAGCCTGTTAACAGAGTGTTTTTGAAGTATGCGTCGTTTGGGTATAAGCAGCCGAAGATTAGGCTGTTTTCTTTGATCTTCGCGGCTTGCGAGAAGTGATTTCTCGTTAGTTTTAGGATGTGACAGTCGATGCGGTGGATGTTGGCTAAGTCGTATATTTTTTTGTTTTTTACGTATTTTCTGTATCCGCTGTGTTCTGATCTGTAAATGCTCAGGCAAGCTCTGATGCATTTTCTTTCAAATATGCGAATTTTTTCCATTATTGACGCAGGTATGTTGTACCATATTGGGCAGCCGTAGGTTATAATGGGTCTTATTAGCGATTGGTAGCACATGATTTTTACTTTGCTATCGAGAAGTCTGGAGTAAAACAGCCTTTTTGTATTCCAAAAAGCTTTGCTGGCTTTGGAGAGTTGGATTTCGATGTGTTGCTTATAATTTAGTTTTTCATCTATGTTTATTCCTAGGTATTTTACGCAGTTTTTGTGTGGTATGAGGTTCTCTTCGTTTGCTTTTTCTTTTAGGCGGAATTTCCTGACTTGTTCCCTTTCTGCTGGGCCGATTTTGCTTGTTCTGGGTCTGAATAGTATGGTTTCGCATTTGCTTGCGTTAATTTTTAGTTTCCATGTATGATAGTAATCGCTGATTTTGTTAAAGAGTTCTTGCAGTTCTGTTCTTATCGTTTTGGTTTTGCGGCCTGTTACGTAGATGATTAGGTCATCCGCGAAGGCTATGGAGCGTTTGTGTGTGGATGTGTTGAGGTTAAAGAGGTTTAGTAAGTCGTTATTGTAGATGCTGAAGAGTAGCGGGGAATTTACTGTTCCTTGTTGCAGGCCGTTCTCTATGGAGAATTCTTTGCTTGAAGTGTGCGAGCCGTCGGTCATTATGAAAGTTTTGTTTGTTACCATGTCCCATACTATTTTGATTAGGTATTCGGGGAAGTTCTTTTTAATCATTTTATAAATGAGCCCTGGGATCCAGACGGTGTCGAAGGCTTTTTCGATATCTATTAGGCAGGCGGCTACTCGCTGGTTTGCGTTAAGTGCCCAGCAGATATCCGACGTAAGTTTGTTTATTGCGTGGATTGTGGAGTGTTTGTGGCGGAAGCCGAATTGGTTTTCCGGGATTATCTTATTTTTTGAGCAGAAGGCTGCTAGGGGGTTGTTTATGATCATTTCGTATACTTTGCTTATGTTGGGGAGGAGGCTTATGGGTCGTAGGTTTGCAGGTGATGAGCCGTCTTTATTTTTTTTTGTAATGGCTATGAGTTTGGCTTTTTTCCATTTTTTGGGGAAGTACGTGTTGTTTAGTGCATTATTAAACAGTACTGTGTAGTACCATTTTATTTTGTTTGGTAGGCGTTTGAGCGAGATATTTGGGATGCCATCGAAGCCGGCGGATTTTTTGTTGTTTAGCGTGGAGAAGATTGTACTTAGTTGATTGAAGTTTGTAAAGTAGTTTATTTCTGGGTCGGGCTGTTTGGGGTCGTCCGATGTGTTTTCGTTTGAGAATGTGCAGACTGTTTTGTTTAGCGCTATGTCTTGTTTTATTTTATTTTTTAGTATGTTTGTTTCGGCGATGATAATTCTGTTTAATTGTTCTCGGCCCATGTGTTCGTTTTGTGTGTGAGTTTTGGCGAAGTGGGTGCCGATAATGTCTAGTTTTTCCGTTGTTTTTGATATTATGAAGTTGCCCTCTGTGTCTTTGTTGGTGTTGTGTATCTCGATGCCTGCTTCTTGGATGAGGGAGGCTTTTTCTGGAGGCAGTTTGAGGGGCAGGATGGAGTTTTGTTCCTTTGGTCTGAAAATTTGATTTATCTGCGGGAACATGCTAGCAGAGTCTTTTTTGGGGATATTTTTTATTTTGTTTGTCCAGTATTGATTTATAGAGTTTGCGAATTCTTGTTTTAGTTGTGATTTTATTTCGTGTAGCAGGTACTTTAGGAATTCTATGTCTTCTCTTTTGTCGTAAGAGTAGTTATGTTTTAGGTAGTTTAATTTCGATAGTATGTAGCTTTTATCTCGTTGTAGTTTTTTTATTTTATAGTTTATATATGGCTCGCAGGAGTCTTTTTTTTTTATATGTCGGTACGGATTCTTGTAGGGCGATTTGTATATGTTTTTCTATTTCGTCTATGAACGAGTCGATTTGTCTGTCTGTTAGGTTGACATTGTTGTAGATTTTTAGGTCGCAGTTCTGTTCGAGCAGGTTTTGGAACTTTTTCCAGTCTGTCTTTTTGTAGTTGTACCTGGGTGTTTCGGTCTGCGTTTCGAGTGTTAGGTAGTCGGATGTGTTTTTGCTTATCTGAAATACTATGGCGTTATGGTCGCTGTCGTAGTCTATGGTTTTGAGAGTGTTATTTGGTCGTAAGTTTTGGAATTTTATTCGGGCGTCTGCTAGGCATATGTCTAGGTAGGAGCGTCCTTTTGGGTAAGAGGGTAGCTCGGAGCCATAAAGGTTTGTTTTGTAGAAGATGCTTTTATTGTCTAGCCAGGTTCTGACGGAGTTTCCTCTCGTGTTGTTTATTTCGTTTTTCCAGCTGGTATGTTTGGCGTTAAGGTCACCGGCTATTATGTAGTAGTTTTCCTGTTTGTCGAGCTGTAAAAGTTGGAAGAGATTGTCGAATTCGTCGTTAAATTGTTTCTGGTTTCCGTAGGCTGCGTAGGCTGCAGAGATAAATAAGTTTTCCTTATTGTTTATTTTTATTTTTATGATCGTCGTCTCTAGGATTTTGAAGTTTGTTATTTTGTCGTTTTGTATTGTTTTGAACTTCAGGGGGTTTTTTATGAGGATTGCCGTTCCTCCTCCTTGGGTGGCGTTTGGTCTGTCGTGTCTTATTATAGAGTAGTTTTTGTATTGCACCTTATGTCTATAGTTCAGTTTGGTTTCTGAGATAAGTACTATGTCGGGGGTTTCTTTCTTAATTAGAGTTAGTAAGCTGTATCTTTTTTGGTTTGAGATTAGAGAGTTGGCGTTTATTGATATGATTTTCAGATGTTTAACTTTTATCTGGTTTATTTTCTGCTGTGATTGGTGGGCGGGTGTGTTTTGGCTAATCTTCGTCTATATTTTCGATGATGTTGAAGATGGAATCGATTCTTTCTTCATGCGTATTTAGTGCTTTTTTGATTTCGTTTAGTTGGGTTTGTTGGTCGCTTAGTGCTTTTAGGATGCTTTTTTTGAAGTCTTCAATGACATTTATTATGCTTATTTGGGGTGCGTCTATTGTTGGGTTTGGGTTTTGTTTGGCTTGTGCCGCTAAGTTTGTTACTAGCGGTCTTGTCTCGTTTATACTTGTTTTTTGTTTTACTATATCCGCGAACTTTAGCTCGGGGACGTACTTACGGCTTATTTTGGCGATTCTTTCGGTTTTTGATGTTTTTGCTTTGGTGATTTTTTCATTAATCTTTTTCCGTAGTTCGACGAGTTTTGGACATCCTTTGTAAGATGCAGGATGTCCGTAGTTTTTGCAGTTTACGCAGTAGATTTTTTCTTTGCTTACTGCTGCTTCTTTTTTTATTTTGCACTCACCTGGCCCGTGCGGTTCAGTGCATTTTACACAGCGATAATTTAGGTTACAGTTTTGTGCAGTGTGGCCTATTCGCTGGCATTTGTAGCACTGCGTGATATCGTTGTTTTTTTTTATTTTTTCCCATGCTATTTTTAGATAGTTGAGTCTGTTTATTTTTAATAGGTTCCCAATATTGCTATCGGGGGAGACTTGAATTATATAGATTGGGAGCAATGTGTTGTTCTCCCTTGATTTTCTTGTTGTGAATCGGGTCACTTTGGTGAAGTTAACTTCTTCGATATTCAGGGCTTTTAGATCTTCTAGTATTTCCGCTTCTGTGTAGCTGTTACCTAGACCTTTTAGTAGATACGTATGGGGTTTTTGAGATTTTGGAGTATATGTGAAGTAGGCCGTGTTGGCTGCAGTCAGTATTTTTTTTGCATTTGTGTAGTCATTTATGTTTTGAAGGTAAAGCACGTGCTTACCTGAGTGGATTCTTTTGATGTGGAAATTCTTGATTTTGAGTGAAGTTTCCATGAGTGCTATTGTATCTTTTGGGTCTTGTAATGTTATGTTGCTGGGGGGTGGCCTGGCCCCTTTTGCCGATGTGGGGGGGTCTGCCTGTTCTTCAGCGGGGTGGCTGGGTGACAGGCCTTTATAATTTTGGTTTTTCAGTAATGTTGAATGATGTGGTGTTGTTGTTTTTTTTGGCGGAGCGGCGGGGGAGGTACTTGTCCGGGCGACATTGTTTTTGTTCGTGGTTATCGGTGATGTGACCAGGGGTGTGGGCTGTCTGGTTGCTTTTTTCCTTAGTAAGTCGTTTTTTTTTTTTAATGTTTCGATGATAGTTTCCTGCGACTGCGGTGCGCAGGGGTCTTGAGCTTGGAGGGCTTCAAATCTGTTTTTTATTGGGATTGCCATTGGTTGGGGGCTTCTTTTTTGTTTCATGTTTTCGTTTTTTTCGTGACACTCTTCTTGAGAATCGCTTTCTTTTTCTTTTAAATTTTCTTGTCTGATTTCTTTTTTGTTCCTGCTTATCAGGTTTGGAGGCGGATTGAGTTTCCGCGTCTTTTGTGCAGCGGGTCTTATGCTGCTATCTTTAATTATCTGTTGCTTTTCTATCTTCCTTTTGACCCCCTTTTTTGTCGCACTTATGGCGGATTCCGCCTCCTTGGTTTCAATCTCATTCCTTTCCTCTTCTATTTTTGTATTGTTTGTAGTGTGGGTGATGTTATCACTATTTTTTCACTGCTTAGCACTCTTTTTGCTTTTTTTTTTCTCCGCTCTCTCACTGTATACTGTACACTGAATAGCTTGCTGCGCTCACTGTTAGGGCCTACGCCTGGTAGTCCCTTAGGGCCGAAAGGTCCGGCCTGCTCGGAGGATCACGGTCAACTGGCTTCGCTACCGTGTCCGTTGCTCAGTTAGTGTCGTGTAGCGGTATTTGTTGTCGAGTGCCGCTACAGAACTGATCCCTTCCATATCGATCGCGTTTATCGATATTTGATAAAGAGATCGTTTGCAAATTACATTTACCGTCTACTGTTGCTCACGAAATTATTCCAACTCTGATACGTGCTTCTTTATAAATATATCGCGTGTGTACGTGTATGTTACATATTATATTACATATCGCATATTACATATTATATTGTATTTTAAGTAACAAGATATTTAGTGCGAGTGTATATTTCGCAGAGATTCCAAAAGTGATTAAACAGTCAATTATCCATCACATCGATGCATCTCAATGTTCAATGGGACAGTATTTAGCGTCTATAACATGTTGAAGATAGCTCTTTATGGTGTATCTCGTGGAGGAAATTAATTTCACGAAATTAATTAAACAGTCAATTATCTGTTGTACCGATACGTCTTGATATTCAATGGAATAATTTTTGATATTTATTATACGCTCAAAATACCTATCTATACTATGTACTATTTTTCCCCCCAAATATTCGCCACAACTATTTTCTGTCTTTTACATTTGCACTTTCAGGATGATTTCAAATTCTACCAATGTGATCGGGATAGTCGTGTTTCGTTACAAAACGAACAAAATCCCGAAGTCTCGTGTAACGGGCTATAGGAGGCGTTGGTGCGTTCTTTAAAACAGAATAACTTTTCAAAAATTGAGTCAAACAATTTGTTTCTTTCCTTTGCTTTCTTTTTTTTTTTTTTTTTTTTTTTACGAGTTAGAAGAATTGGAAAGATTAACAATAGGTGACGTGTAAAGAAATGTTGAAAGAAGTACAATTAGTCGGAATAGCGAAGAAGAAAGTAAAGGTAGCTTTTTACAACTTTTCTAGCTGGACCTGTAACGAAGATTTAAATAACACATTTCGAAGATTTAAATAACACATTTCGAAGATTTCCTCTAACTCGTCGAGCAAAATTCAAATGGTTCGGTCCACAGTTGCAGACGAGTTATTTCGTTCGAATGAACGTACGAAACGAAAGATATTTTTACGGCGAGTGTCGGACTATTTTAGCTTTCGAGGCATTGTAAGTTGAATTTTAGTTGCGGTGTCGACAAATCATTGATTCAGTGACAGTGAATTTTCTTTTTCCTGGATGTGATGCGAATGCGCAGAAACTTTGACGTCAAACGTTCCCGCTGAACGAACAGGACCTTCCGGCTGCCATGGATATTGATTTTCCTTGGGCTTCAAGGTTTCTGGAGCAGCTGTACCCATCCAGCGCAGACTCCGGCTATTCTCAATATGGCTGTCTATTATACCCAAATCCGCTCGTTTTGCGTTGCAACGCGCTCGCCGCCATACATCAACATACGATCAATGCGCCAAGGACATCAGCCGATCGCAATTTAAACAGCCGAATTTATTTTCGAATGTGACGCGCTAGACGTTATCAACATGGCCGATACATGTACCCTGTCATGTACTTCCTGATCGTCGCGTCTATCTCCATGGTCGTAAGCATCAATGGTAAGCCTCGCATTTCACTCGCTTTGTCGGGCTGCTTAAACCTTCGCCTCTTTAATTCGACGCGTTTCTCACACGTTTCGCCACGAATCAAATTACATTTTTCTGAAATTAAAAATTCGCCGATACGCGTTGTCCATCTTCGGTATTTGCGAGAGAAGAAAACGATTCTTGCGCCTTATTCGTCACGCCGATTTTCACGTCGATCGGAATACCAAAGTTGATCGACTCGACAATGTATTGACCAGTTAGCCGTTGCGACTAATGCGACTAAAATGCGTTAGAAAGGACAGAACAACTACTTTGTTCACGCTGTATTATAGTTTTTTCATAATAATTATTTATATCTCTTCATTTGTTCGTTTTACCTGGTCCTGGCTTCCAAATGGTCGAAACGTCTTCAAATTTACGAATATATTTTAGTTTTCGCTGAAATTGCAGTTTAAACAGCAAAAATTGCTTTTTACGCGTGACGAGTATACTCGTCAAGAGTAGGTAACTGGTTAAGACGGAAGATAATTTGCCAGGATAGACAATGGCGGTATTTCGTCTTTGAGAATTTTTAATTTGAGGAATTTTTCTTTCAACAAAGAGCGTTTCTGTAATGGAAAATGGAAGTTTCTGTTTCTTCCCATTTTCCTCTTTCTTTCTCGAGGTTCCTTTCAGTTACATGGCCCTATTTGTTTTACGAGCAAGTTGCGTTTTAGGAGCGTGTTTCGTTGAGGGAGTTTTCACTAGATGTCTGAAGGAAAGATTTATAGCGAAGATCTTCCTCTACATATAAACTGCATATAGAGGAAAGTGCACCTGTTGAAGCCTTCACTCGTAGGTGTTAGCCATTTGTGTTACGAATCGTGTAAACAACGATCATCGTACACGGTGCATTTAATTGACTTTTCTTCCGTGATAAGCTTCGCGATGAATTCTCATTTCGAGGCTACCTTTTTCATTTACCGTCTTGCCTATGTTTCCTATGTATAAAATAAATAATTCATACTGAATACATCTATTTCTATTTTCTCTTTTTCTTTAAATAAGAAGAATATCACAATCAACTTTCACAGAGAATTTTTAACATTAGATCGTCCCAAAAGTGTCTTTTATCTTATAAGGAAATAATAGACGCACAACATTTTTTGTTTTAAATTATTTTATTGAATTACGTTTAATCCATCTTATTCTATTGGAACCAGATGTGAAATAAAACAGTATAATTTTTAACTTCATGAAATATACATAGAATATTTCGTGGATATCGAATCTGCAGTCTTGCGTAGATCCAATTGTCGTATAGATGCAAACGTAGTCGTATACCGTCTGTTTAGTCTTCGGAGATGATCCAATCTGTTAAGAAGCTGAAACTCTAGAGGATTGGTACGATTGGTCAAACTTGCGTGGAAGCGTTTTTCCGAACTTGGAAATATCTTTCATAACTGTAGGTATTTTTAAGTACCCGTGTATGATTTCGTTGATTACCTGTCAGTGGATAAGCGTTAATAATGCCTTAAAATGAAATCGTTGAATGCTCTCGGAATACGTTTAATTGAAATAAATCGAAATAAATTTTTCGTAATTTCCAGATACGTTTACGATATTTTGCTTGTCAAGTCTCACCGTCGGACGTATCGCAAGAACAGCAGGAAAATTTGGCGAAATATCGTTAGAGACGCTATTCGACGGAAAAGCTAAACATCCGAAGAATTCCGTTGTAAATAAGAAATCTAAACCGATGTTTCACCTTATTAGACGATTTCCTCGATGATATCCCTTTCCGCAATCTTCCTAGCAATCTTGTCAACGAACGCGACGAAATTTCATCTTACGCATATCACCGATGTGTCTGTAAATGTCAAGACTAATATCTATTTATTTTTACAAAAATGTACAAAAGTCTGACGTTAATGAAAGCACGACACATTTGTTTGAAAAATGAAAGAAAGGAAGAAGTAGAAGGAAGTAATTTCTAAGAAATAAAAGAGAGAAAGATGCGAAGCATTAAAAAGTAGACAACGATTTGCCCAACGTCTTACGTCCGATTCCTACGTCGATTTTAATAATCTTTAGAAATCTAGGATAAATCACGATTTCTATTAATTAATACGTATTTGTCGGTTGATTGTGTCCGATGATCAGGCCAACTGTTAACTACGGAACATCGAACTCACGCAGCGTCGGAACGAGCAAACGATTTATGGTGTCATCAGTGTGATACAATGGAAGATGGAGAGAGATGCGCCAATCTGACCGGAAACTTCACCACTTTCGGGCACAAGTGCACTGGTGACAAAAGGACCTGTATGGTAATGACAAATGATAACAGAGATTCAAACGCTTGTTGATTATACACAGGTCACGCACGTGTTTCAGCAGATGTTTGATATTTTGCTTTGATCGCGTGCTTTTAAAGCAAACAGAATATAGCAAACAGCTAGCTAAAAGCGATATTAGTTATCGTCAACACGAGAGCGAAAGAAGACTGTTCAAGTTTCAAGTTCAAGTTCACAGTTTCATTTCGTTCATAACGCGATTTTAGTGTTTGGAAATGTTCAATATAGTCGATCAATTCAGTTTCATAATAATTACGTACTTTATTGAAATTGTTTCCGCTTTATAGGAACATATGTACATGGTGTACACATTTGAGGGAATATGCAAATGCAATTTTTTGTTTGTTCTTCTTATTTATTGATAATCAACAATGATATTGAATATGATATAATTGTACAATTTGCACATACACGGCAAAAATTTTACGAAATCCGTAATCGATATTAACCGACCGAATTAACAATGAACGAGTCGTATTCTCTGGAAATGATGCGAGATATTCTGGAAAATTGATATTCCCTTGACTAAAAATATGTTACGTTCACACTCACTCGTGTTCGTTACAAGTTCCAATGTGAAATGTCATACAGAGTGAAACAAGGAATTGTTGCAAATATTAATTTAATTTTAGTATCAAGAATCATTCTACGTACATGTAGAATTCTTTCTCATCTTTTCTTTTCAGTCTTCTTTTTTCTCTTTTCGCTCGATACTATCAAGTTCGTGGTTTAATGCCGCCCAAAATGAGCTCGTACTCGGACAAAATTAAAAGAAATACTATACTTTAGCGTACGAGTGTCTCTTGCGATCCGCTAGGACATGTCATATAACGAACATCGTGAAAGTTAAAAATCTGCAAATATTCCTTTCACGTTTGCTTCTTTCTCTTCAGGTAAAGCGATTTTCTTACACTACCAGCACCGAAGATTCAACGTCTAGTCCACAAACTTGGTCGGTGGAGAGAAAGTGTACTAACAAATGCGACTCCGGATGTATAGTGGTCGGTGAACGAACAAAACTCTCCGCTTGCACCACTTGCTGCGAGAAATCGTTTTGCAATATCGGTACCGGTGCTGCGAACGACTTGACGATAAGAGGGATCGATCTGTTTCTAGCTTTAATATTACAAATTACATTAACAATTATCATGTATCCGTCCTGACATTGCAGACGAAATGACACACGATCGTGAATCATTTTAGTCACCGATGAGAATAATTGGTTCCATTAACGCGTTTATACGTACATTGTAACATATACTGTAATATTACACAACAACACGATACATAAGATTTGTCGCATTACCAATGAAAATGCTGTTTTCATTTTGTAAATGTATACATGGAGTTTCATTCCTTATGTGTTTCATAATAATATTACGATGAATATTGATTAATAAGTCAATAAAATTACGACGATATCGATAATACGAAGCTCAGAAATAAGAAAATAATAATGATGTTCTCGTTCTACTGTCGATAAATCAAAGAACAATTGACAATATAGAAAGGGGATGTTCTTAAGAATATAATAATTCATAATTATAATAATTACAAATACAATCAAATCTACGAGAATGAGATTTAAAACACTGCTAAGTTATTACTCGATCGTTCAACGAACCAATGTAATTTAAATTGTAAATTTTAGAAAAATTGTTATAGCAATACACTACCAATAAATTGTATAAAGTGACAAACTTTTCTAAAAAAAAACTCATTAATCTCGATATAATAATAAATACTTTTTATCGATTTCCATTTTTCCATTATCCTCTACTTAATTCCCAAGGATGTCAATGAGAAACATATTAGGTTGTTCCAAAAGTCTCTGTCTGTTTTATAAGAAAATAATAGATGCACAACATTTTTTCTTTTATATTATTTTATTGAATTTTGTATGGTCCGTTTTCTACTAATAGAACAAAATGGATCATAATGTAAAACAAAAAATGATGTGCATCTGTCACTTCCTTATAAAACGAAAGAAACTTTTGAGAAAACCCAATAGAATGGGAATTTTCTCGTGGACACATAACATTAGAAAATTGTACACAACTTTTATTTAAATTCCTTCGTACGATCTCTGTACAATATTCTTTTATTAATTATACCTTAATTTTCTTTTTATTTTACTTTAATTTTTAAGTATCCTCCGATTGGTTTCCAATTATTTTGATTATTTTGCAGGAAGCGAACAATTTTAACGATCGGCATATTTTTCGATACTCGTGAACAAGAGTGTACAACCTGGACGTTTATACACACTCACATTTCTCTCAAACGCACAAACATCCGCATTCCGTTTATAATACTAAAATTTCGCTGGAAACAAGGAAACGCGAGATCAGGTATCTACTAAATCGCTTAAACTATATAGTTTATACCAGCGCGTTTACAGCTGTAACCAATTAACGTAATTACACTGCCTAAATGAAAGCATTCAGTTTATACTCGTGCATTCTGTTCTTTCAACAGCATCCTGGAAATCTGCGTGTTATCATTTTCGTAGAAATCGAGAGAGCTTAGGTTGAATGTAGATCCGACATCGTCAAACGGAAAATTACAAAGTTCTTGAATTCCTGGAAGGTTCTAACGGGATATAGGGTTTTGTTCCAATGGAAAACGCATATTCGTTTCTAGGAATCGGTTTTAATTAAATTTCCACATCCGTGAACAAAGGGATATGATTTATCGTGCGATAGCATATAATGAAAACTAAGGCAAAGAATGGAATTATTTTGTTTTCGTAGAAAACGTGAGACGACATCGCCTTGTTAAGAGGAAATAAAACCATTCCAGGAAAGAATAACGATCGTCGTTAAGCGTAATGTAATTTCTTTCTAAAGAGTCATACTAATCTATCGCCCACGCGTAATGCCTCGATGCTAAGCATCTCTCATTTTGCATCTCGTTCGTTGCCATTCATCTCGTCGTGTAAAACGCAAATAAAATGGAAAGAAATATTTTTTATTCCAAGAAGCAATTATTCAAACAACAATTTATCAACGGATAAGAAAATCAGAAATGTCCCTTTTAATATTTTTAAAATTAATATTAAAACCATCTTTCTCTTCTTTTTTACACTCTTACTTATCTGAAATTCTTTATCTCCTAATTTCGATAAACCATTTTACAAAACGTAGGCTATTGTCCGTTTTACGTTTAACTGTTATGAAATTTTGCAGTCCATTTACGCATAATCTTGCGAGTAAAGTACATTTTGCCAAAAGTAATCGAGCGACTGTCTACTTTTGAACAATACTGTACCCAACAGCTACTTACAGTGCCTACAAAAAGTATTTCTGTATTATTTCTACTATTGTGTTTATCCCAGCGTGTTAATCAATTCTATTAATTGAAAGCATATTAATTGTCCTCTGTCTGCAAAAGCCTTACCGACATTTACACGCTGGATCGTTTAGGATCATGCAATATCTGTTTACGTTCTCGTGTTTTAAAAACTGTGCTCAAAAATTCTTGAATACTCTTGCAAGTTGCTAGAATATCTTCCAATAATTTTCATATCGATACATGTGAATCTTTTTAAACGAAGCGGAATCTAAGCAAAAATATGAAGAAAGTGGAAAATCGCTTAAAGTCACTGGTCGAAAACCATCCACTATGCAGATGGACAGATAAATTTCGCGTCACTTGATAGTACTATCGTATGACTACGAACTATTGACACTAGTTGAAAGTGAAATGTAACGGCTGATGAAAAAAAATTGAAAAAGATAGAGATACCGTAAGTATTAGCATTAGGTTGGCATAAAAGTTTCTTTCGTTTTGTGAGGAAATAATAAATGTACATTTTTTGTATCATATTATTGTATTGAATTATGTATGATCTATTTTGTAGTAATAGAATCCATTTTATTTTATTCGTACAGAATTCATTAATAATAACATTATATTTCCTTATAAAACTAAAGAAACTTTTGGGACAACCTAACGCATATAAATACCTTTTCACAGCCACTGTATAAGATTATAAAAGATACTGATATACAGGATATTGTTAGCTGTAGCTGCACAGCCACCACGCACTCAGCATCGCAAATATCGAAAGCCCTGAAGAAAATTTGATGAAGAAATGCTGTAATTTTATAAAACTGAATTCTAATCGACGAGACGAGTAAACGTGTGACAGATATCGTAGAATAGAAAAAAAAGTGTGTAATAGGCAAAAAAAGAAATGTTTAATATAAATTTTACTTAGAATTCATACACGTAAGTAGATATGACTTTTCTGCCAATCACTCACTGTGCATTATCTGACATAATTTATCTCTCGTACTTATTCTTTCATCCAGGCAAAGGAAGCTGTCGGAACAGATTTAATTCCCGTTCATTAGATTCGTCGCCTTACTGAATACGATATTCTCGAGTTCGCGGTTCAAGGGAAAGCAAAGAATTCTGGTGGGGTCGAGAGCAACGTTCAAGATGAAATCCTCGGCCCTTGTTAAATCGTCTCGGTCGGGGTCGAACAATGCGTTCGCCAGCATCCTCGTTTCTCGGTGATTGCACATAAAGCTGCCATTATTAGAACTTCAGTGAGCGGTAAGCGCTGGTGCTTTTTCCAGTCTCGCGTTCGCGCTTACTCTTGCGCACAATTCGCCGCTGCAATCGCGTGCGTTTCCAGCCGCGTTCATCCGTCCATGTGGCTGCCAGTCGTAGCACGAAGCTCGTTCGTCGCGTTTACTCCACTTTTTTCATCGAAAAATTTTATCCGGAATATCACGTTCGACTCGACGACCGATTAATTATCGTATTTTACTTTCACCGATGGTGCATCATTTTCATGGGAAACGTTTAAATTTCCACGTGGTGCCACGTGATGGAAAAATTGGCCACCGGTTGCTGCACGACGCTCCTTCGTCGCGTTTATTCCACCTCTTCGGCGAAACGTTCCATCCGGAACGTCGCGATCGACACGAGATCGAAATTAATTATATTCTACTTTCTCCAATGGTGGATCGTTCTTGCGCGAAAGAAAAATTTTAAATTCCTACGGCACGTGGTGAATAAATTGGCCACCAGTTGCTGCACGACGCTCCTTCGTCGCGTCTACTCCACTTTTTCGTCGAAACCTTCTGTCCGGGGGTATCGCGATCGACCCGAGATCCGTTCGATCGTCTTATCCTTCCGTCCTTTTCGCGAAAGTCGTTCGAATTTCTGTGACGCGCGCGTGGAAAATACTGGCGCGAATCTTCGAGTTAGTGAGAATCTTTGGCTCGAATTTGATGATTCGTTCGCGTGGGAATCGCACGGCGAGCCGTGCGATTGTCGCGATCGCTCTTATCGCTCGCTCCACTTACGTTCCGCTTCGTTCTATCGACTACTAGTTTGCTGCATTCCCGGTTACTTCACTGGTGGTGAATCGTTAATCGACGCGAGTTACCGCCGACGAGTTTGTTACGATACGCAAGTACAGTGGAAAAAGGAGTTTAGCGAAACAGTTTCGTAAAGCTAAACGATTGGACGAATCGAAAGGAATTGGAAGTCGTTCTAAGAATTCTGTTCGAAGACAGCTTTGAGAAAGCGAACGGCGATTGAAAAAAGAAGAAAAAAGAAGAAACACGTGGAAGGAAATCGAGAAACGTTCGAATTCAACGAGGCAGTTTCGTACGCCTAGAGACGATGATCGAAGGAAATTGAGAAAGATTCGTCTGTATTTTAAGATTCTGTATCAATTTGGTATAAATAGGTCGAGCAAATATTCACGGTTAATCTTTTCGATAAAGCACTACCTACAAAACCACTGCATTCTATGATTTCATTTCATCTCTGGTGTACCGTAGAATCGTTCCCTTCTCCATTATACGATCGATTAAACAACACCCTGTGTATTAAAACCAACGATTCATCTTCGTATTACTTCCGCGCGAGCTACGTGATAAAGCGCGAGACATTGAAAATGTTAGAACGCGAGAGTATCGTCGCATCCGCGTCTATATGACACGGCGTTACATGACAATGTAACGTATATGTCGTTGATACGTTCCAGTCTGGTCGTATTTACAATTTCAGAAATTTTGCAACTATTTTTTCATTTTATCCGTAACGAGAATAGCGAAGATAAGACAGGCAAATGTGATAAAACGTTGATAATTCGGTTACAGGGAAATCGAATAAATTTGAAGTTGAAGAAAGTAAGAGAAAGTGGAAACGAAGCAAACGCGATTCCTTAAGCCACGATTTTCAGGGATTTTATAATCTTTCCGGTGACGTCTTCGACGTGGAATACCCAGAAGCTGAGAAATTGATTCTGTACGATGAAAAAGACGATGTCTCCACAGAATACAACGATACAATAGCGGAAGAATTATCGATCGACGTAAATCCTGTTGAGAAATGCTCAGTTGGTATGACCGCTAGTTACTAAAAGGTTACTAGGGTTATGTTGGTACGACTCCTAACGACGCTCTTTTGTCTTGGGAGTCGACCACGTCTTAATTGCTAAGACGCATTGGGAAAGATTAGGCGTTTGCTGTGTGATTTGGTGTTTTGTATAAGAGAGAAAATAAAAGGTGTGATAACCAATCCGAGTGGATCAGCTTGATTATCAACCCCAACCTATATAAAATAACAAATCCCGAGGAAATTGGATACTTCTCTGGTCCTAAATGGCAAAGGAACAGATTATCAAGTAAGTATTATTTTTCCAAATGCCATTCTTGTACAATCGTTGCTTTTCTACTTACCACGTACAATATAGCGGTTAATAAATTAACGAATCATCGAATATTACTGAAAGAAAGAAATTGTACTGATATTCCAATCTATCGTGTACAAAAGTAATAATAACAGCATGTAATATAAGAATAGCTTATCTTCAGCCTTAAAAGGAACTCGGTTTACAATTATTCTCCCTATTGCGTTCCACTCTCGCTTGATCTTCTACACGTTCATCTATATTTCGCTGTTTTTAATTTATTTTATTATTCCCTGTCTATTATACATATGTATATTGTCCATTGCACGAATCTTTATCTATCTTGCCTAATTTAATGTAAAAAAATAGAAAAATAGAAAAATTTGCTGGAGGAATACGTTTACCAAAATTTGTCAAGAATTTTAAAGAAATTTGCAGGATGAAATTCACGGTGATACCGAATTGATATTTTTGAAATTATACTTTTGAAATAATTATTTATATCATAATAATTATTCCATGAATACTTGCTCGTAGATATTAATTTATGCTTTTAATAATCATGCGTTTAAGCTATCAAGTCGAGTCGAGTAGACTTTCTAATTTCGTGGAAGATAAGTCGATTTCTAAGATAAGTCATTTCTAGAGAAAAGACCAGCTGCTAAGGATTCGCCGCCACGATGGCTAGAGCTTGGAATAGCTGCTGATTACTCCGTGGTAGATTTTCATGGAATTCGAGTACAACAATATATCTTGGCTCTTTTAAACATCGTAAGTAATACCAAACGAAATTCTGTTATTATATTTAGATATAGAATACCTCCTCCTACATATGTACGCAAGCAACCGGGAAACATAGGGCAGAGTTATGCGTATCTCTGTATTTTCAAGGTACGCTACTTGCTTTCAAACATCTCGATCGTATACTCGGATGGAAGCTCTGTATTTTCTGTTTACATTGTTCAAAGCTTACACGTATCTTTTAAAAAGTTCAGCGAATAATTTATCCGTAATGGAATTTTGTAATCGATTAATTTCAGCCATTCGGTAATTGGTTTTCCAATGCTGTTGAGATTAATAACGTACATTTCCTAAGATAAATATAACGAATAAAATTAATTTTTTAGGAAAATTATATAAGATACGATGTATTTACGAGAGTTTTGAATAATAATTTATTTGTAAGGCTGTAATACTGTTTTAACGCCTGTTACATTTTCGTACGTATTTTAATCCTAGGTCAGTGCAATTTACATGGATCCATCGCTCGAATCCAACATGATTCTAGTGATCGTACGAATGATTTTATACGCGGAAAAACGAGACGGTATGGTAAGCGATTTCCATTAAATTAAATCATTTAAGTAAAGTAGTAACTATCTGAGATACGCATATGCGAGTGTCAATTATTTTATTTTCTACTTATCTGTACAGTGTATGGTATATAAATTATATAGGTCAAAATATCTGCGCATGACGTTTTAGATCGATAAAATGCAACGAGTTCCATTTTGTTAAATTGGACAACCGTGAACGATCCCTTGTCTTTGTTGCAACTACGGGAAGATAGGAAAAACCTATCTTCCACGAACGATGCCCCCCGTCAACAACCTCCCCTCAAGGACGGCCAGCATCTCTTTCAAAACGCCGATATGGAGATCGACCAATTAGCAACAGCGCTCATTTCCCTCACTTTTGGAACAAAAGCTTTCTTTGACGAATCCGAGGATCTCATGTCCTTAGACCCACCCATTATAGTTTTCCTCGACGGCATCGTCGAGACGGAGAGTTACTCTCCGGTACGATCTCGACGACGATTCAAGTAACTATCGGATACGTAGTGATTGCCCCACGCATTAACATTGAGTATAACTTAGACGCTAAAGAAGAGTAGAGTTCGTCATTCCGTTGACCGTGGATTCGTTATTGAGCCTAGGATCATCGTCATTAGCTTCTCGAGTATCAAATTATCGCGATTACTTGTCCAATTCCATCATGGTCATGTTTGCACTGGTAAATATCTCCTCTATTGCATAACGATCACGTCTAGCGCCAATAGGGATTCGTTTCACGCCCTTAACCCTAACTCTAATCTTAACGCCAAACCGACATATATATATATATATACATACATATATATATTTTATACATACATACATATATCAATTTTTATACACACAATTATACATATTTATATATGTATGTATATATATATATATATTTATATAATATATTACAATCATTTAATAAACTTTCATTTTCATTTAATAATTTAATAAACCTTCGTCCCGCAAAGGCAAATAAATTCACGCATAACATTTCTCTTCAGCGGCATTGTTCTAGGATTGTATTTGTTGAAAGATGGATAGCATTAAGCGCTGGAATAAAGAATGACGAATCGTTATTCTTTAACCATCGTACTTAGACACATATTTATTGAGCTACTTGTATTTTAATCGAAGTTTAATATCCTCCATCTGTAGGCGTAAATATTACTGCCGTTGTTAATGTTATTTAAGTTTTACTACTGGAAAGGACATTTAAGTTTGAAGGCAGGCAAGTCTACTGTTCTTAAAGCTGACATTTTGACATCTAAGATTTTTTGTGTCTTTATTGACAAAAATATATTTGACTTTGCATATCTAAAATAAAGGATTTGCGTTATCTAAAATAAATAGTTCATCTTCCTTTAGAGAATTCAATGTGGTGAAATTAGGATATGAGATAAAAGAAATACTATGCATATGATTTGATTGAAATTTTGAAAGTGTATAGACCCTGTTTTAGAAATATCAGTATTAATTCGGTAGACTATAAATTTATATTACAAAATTAACTGTTTTCTACTTTTGTTGTACTTTTCTTCTACTTTCTGGACATTTTATTGAAAATGCTGGAGATTTTAAATCAGTAATTAATAAAGTAAATTCATAAAATAACTTTTAAACGCATTGCTATCTAAAGTACAAATTCTTACGTTTTTAAAAATATATTCTTATAGTTATTGTATGTAACGTACTTGAATCTTTACGTGTATGGTTAAAATATTTTGTCCGCATTTTATTCAGTCATTTAAAATATCAAAGCAAACTTATTTCAAGTGAAAAATAATCCTTATTTCTATAAGCAGTATTCATTAAATGAATACTCATAATCCTAAAACATCCTTTCTATGTTGTACTAGATATATATACAATTAAAATGTGTAATAATGTGAATGATAAACTAGTTCGAATAATTATTTTGCTTAAACGTAAGTTAATTGAAATCAGATGAATGTTATACACGCATTATACCGTGCATTATGAACTATTGATTGATTGATGCTCATATTTAATTATTAACGAGAAAATTAGAAAAATCAAATTGAATTTAATCTGTCCTTCTTATATTTATTAAGGTGAGTTCTGGGACTTGAAACACTCGAGATTAGAAATTTTGATTAATGTTTCACATTATCACTGGACGCTTGTTGTAATATCTTTTGTACGAGATACACTATACATACACAAGATCAAAATGGAATTTCGAAACGGTCGTATCGTTCAACAAAAATCTCTTTTATCTTTGATCCTCTTCATAAAAATGCAATTCTCCTTTACAGAACATCATATAACATTTATTGTACGATATATTGTTCAATTATATTTCGAAATTTTCAGCTTCGAATCTTTGTTTAATTATACTGTAGGATTAAATATCATGCGTTATTTAAATATAGAGATAGACTAAACTTTTGTCCACATTTATTAAAGCTGTATCAACTGAGATGTTTAAATTTGCGAAATTTCATGGACTTTTATATTTAATTTTTCATCATGAATCCCGCTTTGCGATACAATACATATTAGATTTATAATATCTTAAATTTACAGTACCAATGCTGATTTTATCCGAAACTATTTGTTTGCAAATGATATCTTTCTTCGTTGGAATTACCCTTCACTTATAAATTAATAATTATTAACATTGAACAGTATTGTTAAACTTCAATAAAAATAGGATCGATAACTAAATGTTAGTTAAAGAAACTTCCTATTACAGGTATAACAAATCATATTGAATTTTGTTTAGAAAACAATAATAAAAATGGGTGTCTTTTTGTGATAATAATTTACAACATATCACTCGACTTATTCATATAAGAGATATTAGTTTGTTATTTAAATACCCTGTTGCACCCTTTTATTCATTTTCAACCCAATTTTTTCACAACATTAAAAAATATTTTAAGCCTGAAGAAAAACATGAAAAACTTCTTATTAGCATGATTTCATGCTTAACATCCTCTTAAGATATTATAAATCTTTCTTGTTTACTAAAACCAGAGCCTAACTGAAATATACGAGTATCGCAACAGGATTAATCGTAATACATGATTAAATACAAGCAATATGTAAGCTATATTTTTACTTTTTACTTCAGAAATAAATATTTCACGAGCATCGTCTTTAGCTTAAGGAAAATAAACTTGTGAAATTTAATTTAAAACTTCGTAAAACATGGAAATGTTGCAGGATAACAAATCAGAAAAGATATATTAAATAAATCACAGTTCAGGTATCTATAACATGTGATTCTCTTAACAAATCTGTTTCATTCATCAAGCAACTGCAAAATTTCCGTAAAATCAGAAGCGGTTTCACAAATTATAGGCATTCGTAAACATGATAGATAAGAGTTAGTATCGCGGCGTTTTAGAGTATCTATGAGCGTAATATGGAAAGTAAAAAGATGTATAATAAAAATAGTTCACTTTCCAAGCTATCACTAACATTGTAACGAATTATTATACATATAACGGCTCACGAAAGTACTCGGACGCTTACAGAAACTTTCCATGAATATTTTGTTGAAGCTTTTCATGAATTTCAAGATGCATTAGGCTGTCTCAAAAGTTTCTTTCGTTTTGTTCTATTACTACAAAATAGATCATACATAAATCGATAAAATAATATAAAACAAAAAGTGTCGTGCATCTATTATTTCCTTATGAAACGAAAGAAACTTTTGAAACAAATGTAAATAGGAATTATAAGATGCTTATTGATTACCATCGGTATTTGGACAGTTAATTATGTATTGTATAAATAAGTCACAATATTTTTAGTAGGAGCATTTTTACCCCTAATCAATCATATGTTTAAAAATACTCTTTACATTGTACATTAGTTTTTTGCTATGTGTACGTCTGCAATAAGCAACTTCTAGCTTCCATATATATATTTCCAAATTAGTCTCAATTTTTACCGGTGTAATCATGATAGACACGTCTCGTTACATTGAAGTGAAGTGAAGAAAAACACTAACACACATAATATATATTGGCAAAAATCTTCTATCTAATATTTTCGTCAACTACTGTATACACATTTATTAGATATTTGTGTGAGATTAAAATCGACAGATACGATAAAAGAATATTGTAGAGGTATAGCAATAAGAAAGTACAAGGAAAGTATAGCTCGTTAATTTGAATTACACCAGATTGTCAGTCATCTATTAGGTCGTGTTAATCTCTGAATAAATTCTTAAATAAATAAGTGTTAATTAAACGAGAAAAACTTAGCATTTATTAGTATTTGTGCTTCTACATTACATAATGAATAGGTCTTTTAGGGAAGAAATTCTTAGATAAAGAAGTGTTAATTAAACTAGAGACACTTAACATTTATTAGTATTTGTTCTTCCCCATTACTTCTTGAATAGGTCCTTTAGGGAAGAACAGAGAGACGGTTCGCTGAATTCCGTCTGCTTTTGATTCTTGCTATTCCAAAACAAATTTGTCACTTCACCTGACATTGGTTTGTTCGAAGATACCGAGGGCTTTCCGCTCGACCCGGAAGCCCTCGGTATCTCCGTATCGTTTCCCTTCTGCGCCGTTAATATCTTCTCAATTGCGCTACCAAATACCTACGGACAAAATTGTTCTTATAAATTTATGAATATTATGTGTTTACGTATTTGAATGAAAATTTTTATGAAACGAGATTTCGCGTTAAAATACGTAATAGTAAATACGATAACTTACATGCTCTTTTTACCAAGATGAAAATGTATATGTAAATTTACTTGATGTATATGTAAATAGAAATATTTATATGTAATATTTATATGCTTGTATTTAAAATATTTTCATGCTTAAAGAATAAAGGTCATAATGTTATAAATATTTAAATCCTTGCACCTCTCCTTTATCGCGTAAGAAAGAGAAACTAAAAGTTTCACTCCAGAGAATGAGCTTCGTTCTAAAACAAATCAAATAACATATATTCAAGTATTTAACTGTTATTTAATATTCCTATATTATTAATATAGATGAGAGGTCGATAAGATAGTTTACAATCATTAAGTACAGTATCGCAGATCCACCATCAGAGATCAGTAATATTAAAATAAAATTCATGTTGGATTAAAAGTGTGGTTAAGTTGGGGCTAACCCCAAATTTGCAAATTTTGACCTAAGTCAAAAAGTGGCCATTTTTGCACCTCCTCGCGAACGAAAAATTCTTGTGCGACGTTTAAGAGAATTTATCAAAAAAAAAGAAAGAATTATTAGCATTTATACGAAATGTGACATGGAAGTTGAAAAAGATGAGTGTAGAGATGAAAAAATTAAGCAGAGGTCAAACTTACGCGCTACACTTGATCTTCATTTTCTTTAAATTTTGATCCAGCTGATAAATCAGTAATTAAACCAAGGGAACTAAGTTTGAAATCAAGCGAATCTGAAATACTATCAGACTGTTGCTACGTGAGAACAATAGCCATCTTGTACTTCGTATTTGCTCGATTCCAAACTCTAATCGATATACCAGCAGAATTTACCAGCAAAATAATTATTCAGAGATTCTGTCGGTAAAACAATTGAAGTTTAAAATCGAACGAATCCGAATTACTGCGAGATCGTTGGTGGCTATTTTTCTCGTAGCAACAAACTGATGGTACTTCAGCTTCTTTTGATTTCAAACTACAATTGATTTATCAATAGAGTTGTCGAAGAATTATTTTGTCGATATCGGTGTAGAACAATAGCCAACAACGATCTCGCTGTACTTCATATTTCCTCTATTACAAACGTCGATTCATTTACCAGCAGAGCATCTGAAGAATTATTTCACATGGATCATGTAGAAAAAAAAAAAAAAACGAACACGAAAATGGAACTGTAATAACATTTTTTATTCCTTGTTGAGAGCCGTTCTTAAACATTTTGCAGGAATTTTCCCTTCGCAAGAAGATCGAAAAATAACCACTTTTGACGCTCTGTTTTCATCCCATATGAATTTTATCTTTAATATTACCGATTGATAATAATGTCACTGCGATATTGTCCGCAATGATTGCAAATTATCTTCTCCACGTTTCACCTATATCGATAATACAGAATATCAAACAACAATTATTTAATTTCACGTTGTTGTTGACTTTATTAATTTTTACGATAAAGTGCATTCTCTGTAAGAGATTTTACGATTTACGATTTTCTTTTTCATTCCTCCTTTCACCTATGATGGCTCTTAAACAAGAAACGATATCGTAACGAGAAATACAACTTACCTGAGCGTCCACTTTGGTTCCACTAGTGTTGTCCCATACGACCTCGCTATTAGGGGACTTTTTACCGAACATTTTCTTCATCGCCTTCACTACCTTCAATTCATCGAACCTAAGACTTGAACTGGCCGTTGCTAAATCTTCCGGCTTCTTCGACATTTCCGTCGCGGAAGACCCTACCGAGCTTAGGATCGATATCAGATCCCTATTAGAGCAGACCATGCCCGCAGCACCGAAAACGGGTGTTCTCGCGGCTCTTGGCAGTTCCGAGACGCGCTTTCGGAGAGAAGACGTCGGCGAAACCGACAGAGTAGGCATTTCAAAGAATCGTTGTTTCGGCTGTTCAGTGTAACGTTGAACAGAACTGTTACCCTCCAGCGGCTGCATTTCGTACACTTGCTCCGTCGACGTCCTGTACATCCTTAAGCGCACCTGGCAAACGGATTGCTTTTATTCGAAAGACAGTTTCTTTTTTATCATAATTCGTGCGTTATGATACATGTTTCGATGATTGAGCCGTTAAACGTGACAAAGCGATGGAATTGTTTTGCACAGAAATTCTGGTTCTAAAATTATGTTAGGGATTCTAGGGCGTAATAACATCTTGGAACGCAAAGTTATCGATGTGTCGATGAAAGTTAAGCGAGCTTTATCGAAGCACACGTTCGAGTCTTTGGGCGATTGCTAGGAATACGCGTAATGTTCTTTTCTGTAAGCTGAAAAGTTGAACGACTATAAAAGGCGTTTGTAGAGGATTTCAAAGCGGAAGAAGAAGCAATACAAATGTTTAGAATCAGAAATTATCTGTTTATATAGAGATCTGTTTGATGCAAAATCTAAAATCAATCAAATCGGATTGTACGGACGTATTTGTCTGTATTAATCCTTTGACGTCGATACCAACGATGTATATAGCGAATGGCGGTTATCAGCCAAGATTATGAGCACGTAGGGAAGAACAGAACTGAACGCTTGCTGTTCCAATAATGACGATCCATAAAAGTCTGAACTCTAATAAAAAAAACGCATGATAACGAATACAGCGCGTATTCTTTCGTATGTCTTCAATGAATATGTATAAGTTTGCTCGTAACAGAGTTGAAAAATGCCTGTAGCGTTCCAAGTTTGAACAACGTTTGTGTCGCGCGAAAGTTGATCAATATCTGAACCGCTTGAACGTTAACAAGTATCTTTTTCTGTGTTCGAGGTGTGAATGCCGCGAGTGTCATGACCAGCCTTTCACGTGCTCTTGGCGCGCCTTCTACTGGCAAAGATGGGTCGCTACTTGAACTAACACGAGATGTTAGTTTTCCGAGAAGATCACGATATCTCTGCGGGTGAGGAAGTTCGGCAACTTGTACCGCTGTAATATAATTCCAAATTACCCTGCGGAGATACCGAGTTTACGACACGTCCTTGGCGATTGAGCGCGGGATGAAGCAAATTTCTATGTTATTGCTTAATAATTTATGATTCCAATTGAAAAATAAGCTTCTTCGCGACCATGCTATAAGCTTCACCGACGAAGACGTGCTTCCTTAGCGAGGCTCCTGACGAACAAGGAATGAAAACCATAGCGACTCGATTCGTCCGTAATT
Organism: Bombus terrestris; assembly: GCF_910591885.1. Taxonomy (NCBI): domain Eukaryota; kingdom Metazoa; phylum Arthropoda; class Insecta; order Hymenoptera; family Apidae; genus Bombus; species Bombus terrestris. The sequence continues at coordinate 16,515,748 of NC_063271.1, read as the reverse complement.
TTAACTGTTAATTTTCGCCTAATTAATAATTGTTCTAACTCCATCTAAAAAAGAAGAAAAAAAAAGTAATTGATGAATCCACGTATGCGTACATTGTTATAAAGAACGATATGATGTGTAAATAATTATAAGTTACAAAGAATAAAATAATAAATAATACGATGAAAATTGTATACCTGGAGAGCAACGAATATGTGGTTCTTTCAAATCTTAACTTCGCACGATCGTATAGAAGTTCGTCAACTTTAAACTCGGTTTTTCTTAGTCTGCAAACTAGCGGAGATAGAGCGACTAAAATAAACGAAAGATCCTTACCTTCCTCGCTTTTAGGTCTGCGATGTTGTCCATAACGTCCAACTGACGATTACTGCCAAACAACGTCGATGACACTCTTTCCATCGTAACGACCGAATTTCTTCGGCCATCTAGCTGAGGAGCTGGTCCTGATCCTTCTCCGCCACGATCGCTCATTCGTCTCATCTGTCGACACAAACATCAAGATAGTTTCGATACGCGAGAACTGTCGTAGTGACGATCGAGCCTGGCGAAAGTCAAATTGACCAATTTTATCTTTGGACAATCTCATAATTTCGCAATTTCATCGTCCAAATACACGATTGATTCTCACAAAACCTCTAGTTCCTTAGAGCTTAACGCCACGCTCATCTTTTCACTTTTATCGCATATTGTCTCACCACTTGCGATACTTGTAATTACTTTTCACTACTTTTCAATTTTGGAGTTGGTCAATGTGATTTCCGAATGGCTCGATTGACTATGCGAGTCATGGATAAAGATGACAATTAAACTATTCAGATTAGTCATGTTGCTTCGTCAAACGATTTGAATTCAAGCAATTCGAAACCATTTTGTTAATGTGAACCTATTATTTTACCAATGTGAATCTGTAATTTTGCTTGAAATATCCTTCCAAGTTTTTATGATGATTCAGACTGGTCAAGTTACTTGAATCAAGCAACTATTTTCAAGTTACTTGAAACTATTTTGTTAACGTGTACAGTTGCTTGAATCAAGCAACGATTTTCAAGTAAGTTAGAATCATTTTGCCAATGTGAACCTGTAATTTTGCTAGAAATATCCTTCCAAGTTTTTATGATGATTCAGATTGGTCAAGTTACCTCAATCAAGCAACTATTTTCAAGTAACTTGAAACTATTTTATTAATGTGTGCAGTTGAGTGAAACAAGTATTTTCAAATAACTTGAAGCTATTTTGTTAACGCGTACAGTTGCTTGAATCAAGCAACTATTTTCAAGTAAGTTGGAACTATTTTGTTAACGCATACAGTTGCTTGAATCAAGCAACTATATTCAAGTAACTCGAAACTATTTTGTCAGTGTGAAACTATATAGACACTAGTTAATTCCCATACACATATATAATCGGACTCCTGCTCGGACAGCCGAGGAGGACGGACGTGTCTAGACGGTCGTCCTCTCCAGGTATAAGTGAATAGTGAAAAAGTGCTCCAAAGTAATAGTGCTGCAAAGTGATAGTGAGGAGGAAATAAAATAACAATGCAGATACCAACTATAAACATAGCAACAAAAGGAGAAACATATTATATAAAAACCAAACAAACCAACATGGAGACAGAAGAAACAAAAGAGCATCGGGGACAGGAAGATAGCAATTCAGAACATGAAGGATACTACCAGGATGAAAGCTGGAAGCCAGTGAAGGCTAGCAAAAAACGTAAAACAACCACAGACACAAGTTTTTTTTTTTTTTTTTTATTTATTAGAATATTTACAATCAATTCTCGTTGAGAATTTTCAGTAACTTAATTTGGCGTGATACAATGACATGGATTATAATAGCTTTATATTGTTGATTCTAGTAGGACTAAGGATTTAATCTAGTGGGTATTTTCTTTTTAGTCTGCGGATCTGGTCCGTCGTGTCCAGTAGTTGGGTGACTAGTGGGTTGTGGTGGTTGTTGACTCTTGTGTTATATCTGCTTCTGGACTTGTGTATTTCGTCTTTGACTGTAGGTACCTTGAGGTCTCGGTGTATTGTTTCGTTGGTAACATACCAGGGTGCATTTAATAGGGATCTTAGCGTTTTCGATTGGAAGCGTTGGAGTATTTCAATGTTGGAGTTACTTGCTGTTCCCCATAGTTGGATTCCGTAGGTCCAGACAGGTTTTATTACGGCCTTGTAGAGGGTTATTTTGTTCTGTATGTTTAGTTTGGAGCGTCGGCCCGTGAGCCAATAGAATTTTCTTAGTTTTTCCTTTAGTTGCTTTATTTTTTCCGAGATATGTTTTTTCCAGGTTAGCCTCCTGTCCAGGGTCATGCCCAGGTATCTTACGGAGTCCTTGCTTGGGATTATTGTGTTGTTAATGGTGACCTGGGGGCAGGTTTGTTTTCGGAGCGTGAAGGTTACATGGGAGGATTTTTTTTCGTTTATTTTAAAGCCCCATTTTTGGAACCACTTTTCCATGGAGTCGAGACTTCGCTGGAGAGTGGATGAGGCAATTGCCGGGTCTGCGTGGGTAGCTAATAGTGCTGTGTCGTCGGCAAATGTTGCTATTGTTACCTCGTTTGATATGGGTAAGTCGGCAGTGTAGATGGAGAATAGTAGGGGTCCGAGGACACTACCTTGCGGTATGCCGGATTCTATTGGGAATGTTGCGGAAGTGGCGCCTAGACATTTGACTACGAATTGTCTGTTGGTTAGGTAGGATTTTAAGATGGAGTAGTATGAGTGGGGTAGGATTTTTTTAAGCTTGTAGAGTAGCCCTTCATGCCATACTTTATCGAATGCCTGTTGGATGTCTAGGAATACGGCTGAGCAGTATTTTTCCTTTTCAAGGGTTTGGCTGATCATGTGGGTTATGCGGTGGATTTGCTCTACTGTTGAGTGTTGTTTTCGGAAGCCGAATTGGTGATCTGGGAGAGTTTTCAATTCTTCTAGGAGTGGAAGGAGACGGTTCGTGAGCATCCTCTCGAATAGTTTAGATAGGGTAGGTAAAAGACTGATTGGGCGATAGGAGCTGGCTTCATATATTGGTTTACCGGGTTTGGGGATGAGGGTGATTAGTGAGATTTTCCACGCCTTAGGAAAGTGTTCAAGGCGGAGGATGGCGTTAAAGATTGATGCGATGAGTGCAATCCCTTTTATGGGGAGTTCCTTGATTGCTTTATTTCCTATTAGGTCGTGACCTGCTGCTTTCTTGGGGTTTAGGCGACTGATTGCTTCTATGATCTCTGCAGAAGTGAAGGGTTGGATAGGAGGGGACATTTGGAAGGGAGTGTGCAGGTATTCGGTGACGTCCGCTGCGGCTATGGAGGAATGGGGTTGGAATACTTCAGTCAAGTGTTTGGCAAATAGGTTGGCTTTTTCTATAGGGCTACGCGCCCATCCACCCTGCGGGCGGCGGATTGGAGGTATTATTTGTGGGGGGCGCGTGAGTTTCCTGGAGGCTTTCCATAGTGAGTAGTTTGAGTCGGCTGTGGGGGACAGGCTGGCGAGATATTTGTGAAAACGGTCATTATTGTAGTTCTTTATGGTTTTGGATAGTTTTCTAGTTGCGTTGTTTAGTTTGCGTTTGTCCTCCGGTGTTCTATGGGTCTGCCATATCCTTCTTAGTCTACGTTTTTCTGCTATTTTTTTTAGTATGTACTGGGGGTATTCGTGATTGCTGATGGACGTTTTTGCCGGTGTGGAGACGCGGATAGCGTTTATTATGCTCTCATTTAGGTATTCCGTGGCTGCTTCGATTTCGTCATTGGTTTTTAGTGAGGTTGAGGCTGAAGTTGTGTGGGTAAAGACTTCTCTAAAGAGCTGCCAGTTGGTGTGTTGGTTATGAATGGAGCCATTAGGTGTGTTCTCGATGATAGTTGAACTGACTGTTACTATCACGGGGGAATGATCAGAGGAGAGATCAGCCGAGGAATTGATTTGGACGTGTCTTGGCGAGATATTTTTAGTTATGAAGAAATCAAGGAGATCGGGTATTTTGTTTGTGTCGGTGGGCCAGTATGTGGGTTCGTATGTGGTAAGGTAGTTGAGGTTGTTGGATATTATGCTGTTGAGGAGGTTTTTGCCTCTTACTGTAACCAGTCTGCTACCCCATTGGGTGTGTTTAGCGTTGTAGTCTCCTCCGGCTATGCATCTGTTGCCCAGGGTGTCCAGGAAGTGGTCGAAGTCTTCTTTGGCGATGGAGTGTCTGGGAGGGCAGTATACAGCTGAGGTGGTGATTTTACCATGATAGTCTTCTATTGCTACGTTTGTTGCTTGGAGGTAGTCTTTCTGGAATGGTGGAAGTTCGTAGTGTTTGATATTTGCTTTGATTATGATTCCGGTGCCGCCGTGGGCCTTTCCGCTGGGGTGTTGGGTATGGTAGAACTTGTATCCGTTTATGTTCAGGTAGTTTTTGTCGGTGAAGTGGGTTTCAGATATGAGCATTATGTCGATTAGCTGGTGTTTTAGGAAGAGTTCTAGCTCAAGTTTGCGTTGCGCTAGACCATTGGCATTCCAGAGAGCTATGCGTCTTGGTTTTATTTTGTGTCTGGGCGTATTAATTTGTCCATGATGAATGTTAATAGCGATAGCAAATTGTTTATTTGCTCTGATTGTTTCTCTATTAGCTTTTCTAGTCTAGAGACGTTGTCTGTGTTAGGTGAGGTGGGGGCACTATTTTGGGGAGGATCCCTGTGGCTATTTGGTGTATTTTGAGTGCCTTGTACCGCTTGGGCATAGGAGTTTGAGGGAGTGGTGAGTTTGATAGGGCTGGGTGTTTGATTGGTTGGGGGGATTGGGATAACTGTGGATTTCGGCGAGCTGGGTGTTTGGTGATTTTCCTCTTTTGTTCTAAGTTTGGGGTATTTGCTTGAGTACAGACTTTTGTAGGCTGAGCAGCCTTTGTAGTTGGCAGGATGGTCACCTTGACAGTGGATGCACTTCGCTGGGGTTTCCGGTGATTTCCTGCACTGGTCGGTGGGGTGTGTACCTGCACATTTGATGCAGCGGAAGGTGTGGTTGCAGTATTTCTGCGTGTGCCCATATCTTTGGCACCTTTTGCATTGGACTATCTCCTTTTTGGTTTGCGGTGGTTCGAATTTAACGATGGCGTTCATTAGACGACTGATATTGTAGATTTCCTTGTTGTTTGGTTTCTGTTTTAAGTCGTTGAAAAATAGGGATAGCGGGTCTTTTGTGACTCTATGCCTTATGTTGCTGACATTTGTGACTTCGTGGCCGAGTTTTGATAGTTCTATTTTTAGTTCGTCGATGTCTGCGGAGTGGTGGATGTTTCGTAGCACCACCCGAAAAGGTCTTTCTTCCTTGAGTTGGTAGGTGTGGAAGTTGGCATTCAGGGCCCTGAGTGTCTTGGTGAGCTTCCTGTAAGCTTCTGGGTTCGTCGGCAGGATTTTTACTTGATTGTTGGTTATTTTCAGGTTATAGTCCTCCTTGGAGATATCTCTCTCTAAGGACTTGGTCATTGTCTGGATGTCTATGACATCATTAACAAATATTGGTGGTGGAGGGGGGCTTCTCTGTGCGTGATGGTTTGACGGCGGGTCTGCGATTTCCATGGCGTCGTTTGAGGATTCCAATACTGCAAACCTGTTGTGAGTGTTAATTTGTGTTGATGGCTGTTCGTTCGAGTTAGTGTTTGATGGTTCAGTTTTGCGTTTTTTCGCCTTATTGGCGTCGTTGGCACGGGGGGATCTGCTGAGCTTCTGCCACGGGGGGAGTAGCGCGGGGTAGTGGTGGGTTTGCACAGGCGAGCCTGGTCGTGATTGTTGGGCCATCATCGAGCTAGCTATTTCAATATGAATAACTAGTCGTGAGGCTATGCGGCAGGGATCGGGTTGGGGTTAGTTGCGTAGGCTTTTCTTCTCTCTGGCGGATAGGAACACTTGGGAAGATAGGAGCACGTTGTGTTCACTTTCGACGGTTGGGTAACACGTGTTGCTTTCGAACTTCACTGGGCACTAGAGACACGTCTGCACGCTTCGGCACTCGACAGCGAACTGGACAGACACAAGTGCCATAGGAAACCCAGTCACAGAAAAGCAGCGATGGCTGCAAGAATTACCACTAAGTAACTCCTTCAACTCACTAACTGAAGAAATAGACTCTGACCCCGTAAGTAAAACCATTACCCAAACAAACCATATTACAAAACCACCACCAATCTTTGTCGAGGCCCAAATAATAGACCCGCTCATTGATCTACTAAATAATCTAGAAGAGAAAAACAATTACACAATAAAGCAAACAAAATTGGATCAAGTAAAAATTCAAACAAACACACCAGAATCATTTAGGAAAGTTATAAAAGCATTAAAAGAAAAAAATGCCATCTACCACACCTATCAGCTTAAAACTGAAAGGAGCTATAAAATTGTCATAAGAGGATTGCATCCTAAAACCAACGTACATAAACTAAGCGATGAGTTAGCTAAAATTGGACATCAAACTAGAACAATAAACAATATAACAAGATTCGACACTAAGCAACCCCTACCACTATTCTTAATAGAACTTGAACCCAGAATCAATAACAAGGAAATATATGATATCAAACAAATACTAAACACAATAGTAACAGTCGAACCACCACGACACAAAAAAGATATACCTCAATGCATGCGGTGTCAACAATACGGACACACTAAAAACTACTGCAACAGAAGCCCAGCCTGCGTCAAGTGCGCAAAAAATCACTTAACTGCACACTGCCCATATTCAGGAAAAATAGAAAAAGTTAAATGCTTCAACTGTAACGGTAACCACCCAGCCAGCTATAAAGGCTGTGAAGTAAGAAAACAACTACAACGAAAACTGTTCCCGCCCCTACGAAGCAGGACAAGCACTAACACACAAGCCCATCATGACAGCACAAAACCTGAAACATTACCAAATACAGAGCAAGCAATAAACACCAAACCTATCAGCACCAACACCATTGGTGGTCTAAGCTATGCTCAAGTAACCAGCCAACCAACACACACACATAACCAATACCACAGCAATAGTAACAACGACACTGCAGAAATCAAAGAACTGCTCAAACAATCCATAAAGAACACCGAAATGCTAACCAGAATGATAAGCGAACAAAATGCAGTACTCAAACAGCAAACTCAACAAATCACAGTCATGCTACAACTAGTTACAAACGTGCTAAGCAAAAAATAAAAACGGACACTCTAAAAATAGCAGCCTGGAACTCAAACGGCCTACAACAACGGGCCCTCGAAACTAAAACATTCATATACAATAATAATATAGACATATTACTTGTCTCAGAAACACACTTCACTACAAAAAGCTATTTGAAAATACCATACTACACCATATATGATACCAAACACCCCTCAGGAAAAGCTCACGGAGGGACAGCAGTGATAGTCAGAAACGATATCAAACATTATCTTCACAGCCAAGTTTTTTTTTTTTTTTTTTTATTTATTAGAATATTTACAATCAATTCTCGTTGAGAATTTTCAGTAACTTAGTTTGGCGTGATACAATGACATGGATTATAATAGTTTTATATTGTTGGTTCTAGTAGAAACTAAGGATTTAGTCTAGAGGGTATTTTCTTTTTAGTCTGCGGATCTGGTCCGTCGTGTCCAGTAGTTGGGTGACTAGTGGGTTGTGGTGGTTGTTGACTCTTGTGTTATATCTGCTTCTGGACTTGTGTATTTCATCTTTGACTGTAGGTATCTTGAGGTCGCGGTGGATTGTTTCGTTGGTAACATACCAGGGTGCATTTAATAGGGATCTTAGCGTTTTCGATTGGAAGCGTTGGAGTATTTCAATGTTGGAGTTACTTGCTGTTCCCCATAGTTGGATTCCGTAGGTCCAGACAGGTTTTATTACGGTCTTGTAGAGGGTTATTTTGTTCTGTATGTTTAGTTTGGAGCGTCGGCCCGTGAGCCAATAGAATTTTCTTAGTTTTTCCTTTAGTTGCTTTGTTTTTTCCGAGATATGTTTTTTCCAGGTTAGCCTCCTGTCCAGGGTCATGCCCAGGTATCTTACGGAGTCCTTGCTTGGGATTATTGTGTTGTTAATGGTGACCTGGGGGCAGGTTTGTTTTCGGAGCGTGAAGGTTACATGGGAGGATTTTTTTTTCGTTTATTTTAAAACCCCATTTTTGGAACCACTTTTCCATGGAGTCGAGACTTCGCTGGAGAGTGGATGAGGCAATTGCCGGGTCTGCGTGGGTAGCTAATAGTGCTGTGTCGTCGGCAAATGTTGCTATTGTTACCTCGTTTGGTACGGGTAAGTCGGCAGTGTAGATGGAGAATAGTAGGGGTCCGAGGACACTACCTTGCGGTATGCCGGATTCTATTGGGAATGTTGCGGAAGTGGCGCCTAGACATTTAACTATGAATTGTCTGTTGGTTAGGTAGGATTTTAAGATGGAGTAGTATGGGTGGGGTAGGATTTTTTTAAGCTTGTAGAGTAGCCCTTCATGCCATACTTTATCGAATGCCTGTTGGATGTCTAGGAATACGGCTGAGCAGTATTTTTTCTTTTCAAAGGTTTGGCTGATCATGTGGGTTATGCGGTGGATTTGCTCTACTGTTGAGTGTTGTTTTCGGAAGCCGAATTGGTGATCTGGGAGGGTTTTCAATTCTTCTAGGAGTGGAAGGAGACGATTCGTGAGCAGCCTCTCGAATAGTTTAGACAGGGTAGGTAAGAGACTGATTGGGCGATAGGAGCTGGCTTCATATATTGGTTTACCGGGTTTGGGGATGAGGGTGATTAGTGAGATTTTCCACGCCTTAGGAAAGTGTTCAAGGCGGAGGATGGCGTTAAATATTGATGCGATGAGTGCAATCCCTTTTATGGGGAGTTCCTTGATTGCTTTATTTCCTATTAGGTCGTGACCTGCTGCTTTCTTGGGGTTTAGGCGACGGATAGCTTCTATGATCTCTGCAGAAGTGAAGGGTTGGATAGGAGGGGACATTTGGAAGGGAGTGTGCAGGTATTCGGTGACGTCCGCTGTAGCTATGGAGGAATGGGGTTGGAATACTTCAGTCAAGTGTTTGGCAAATAGGTTGGCTTTTTCTATAGGGCTACGCGCCCATCCACCCTGCGGGCGGCGGATTGGAGGTATTATTTGTGGGGGGCGCGTGAGTTTCCTGGAGGCTTTCCATAGTGAGTAGTTTGAGTCGGCTGTGGGGGACAGGCTGGCGAGATATTTGTGAAAACGGTCATTATTGTAGTTCTTTATGGTTTTGGATAGTTTTCTAGTTGCGTTGTTTAGTTTGCGTTTGTCCTCCGGTGTTCTATGGGTCTGCCATATCCTTCTTAGTCTACGTTTTTCTGCTATTTTTTTTAATATGTACTGGGGGTATTCGTGGTTGCTGATGGACGTTTTTGCCGGTGTGGAGACGCGGATAGCGTTTATTATGCTCGCATTTAGGTATTCCGTGGCTGCTTCGATTTCGTCATTGGTTTTTAGTGAGGTTGAGGCTGAAGTTGTGTGGGTAAAGACTTCTCTAAAGAGCTGCCAGTTGGTGTGTTGGTTATGAATGGAGCCATTAGGTGTATTCTCGATGATAGTTGAACTGACTGTTACTATCACGGGGGAATGATCAGAGGAGAGATCAGCCGAGGAATTGATTAGGACGTGTCTTGGCGAGATATTTTTAGTTATGAAGAAATCAAGGAGATCGGGTATTTTGTTTGTGTCGGTGGGCCAGTGTGTGGGTTCGTATGTGGTAAGGTAGTTGAGGTTGTTGGATATTATGCTGTTGAGGAGGTTTTTGCCTCTTACTGTAACCAGTCTGCTACCCCATTGGGTGTGTTTAGCGTTGTAGTCTCCTCCGGCTATGCATCTGTTGCCCAGGGTGTCCAGGAAGTGGTCGAAGTCTTCTTTGGCGATGGAGTGTCTGGGAGGGCAGTATACAGCTGAGGTGGTGATTGTACCATGACAGTCTTCTATTGCTACGTTTGTTGCTTGGAGGTAGTCTTTCTGGAATGGTGGAAGTTCGTAGTGTTTGATGTTTGACTTGATTATGATTCCGGTGCCGCCGTGAGCCTTTCCGCTGGGGTGTCGGGTGTGGTAGAAGTTGAAGCCGTGTATTTTGAGGTAGTTTTTGTCGGTGAAATGGGTTTCGGATATGAGCATCACATCGATTTGTTGTTGTTTTAAGAATAGTTCTAGCTCAGATTTGTGCTGAGCTAGACCGTTGGCGTTCCACAGAGCTATTCGCATTGGTTTTATTTTGCTTCTGTGCTTATGAATTTGTCCATGAAGAGTGTGAGTAGTGACAGCAAGTTGTTAATTTGCTCAGTTTGCTTCTCGATAAGTTTTTCGAGTCTGGTAAAGTTGTCTGTGCTTTGTGGGGTGGGAATTCTATTTTCTGTGTGTACACTGTGTGTTTTCGAGTTGTATACGTTTCCTTGCGTTGCCTTCGCATAGGATACTGTTGGTGAGGTGAGTTTTTGGGGTTTAGGTTCTTGTATGTTTGTGTCCTTGGGTCTCAGTTTTGGATACCTTATATTATGTAGCGATTTGTAGGCTGAGCATCCTTTGTAGTTCGCAGGATGCTCTCCTTGACAGTGGATACACTTGGCGGGGGTTTCCGGGGGTTTAGTGCATTGGTCAGTGGGGTGATTACCTGCACATTTTACGCACCGGAAGTTGTGATTGCAGTATTTCTGCGTGTGGCCGTACCTTTGGCACCTTTTGCATTGTATTATTTCTTTCTTTACAAGAGGTGGCTCGAACTTAACTATGGAGTTCATCAGCCGATTGATATTGTAGATTTCTTTGTTGTTTGTTTTTTGTTTTAAGTCTATAAAGAATAAGGATAGTGGGTTTTTTGTGATTCTGTGCTTAATGTTGCTGATATTAGTTACTTCGTGGCCGTGGTTTGACAGTTCGCACTTTAGTTCGTCTAGATCAACTGAGTGATGGATGTTGCGTAGCACCACTCGAAATGGTCTTTCTTGTTTGAGCTGGTATGTGTGGAATTTAGCGTTTAATGTTTTTAATAGCTTGGTTAACTTTCTATAGGCGTCTGGGTGGGTCGGCAGTATTTTCACGTGGTTGTTGTTAATCTTTAACTTGTAGTCCTCTTTGCTGATTTCTTTTTCGATAGTCTTAATCATTGACTGAATGTCGATTACGTCGTTTATGAATATCGGTGGGGGAGGGGGAATTCTTTGATTATGGAGGTTGTTTACCTTTTCGGTTGTAATCATGGAGTCTTCCGTGGACTCCAGTATTGAAAATCTATTGTAGGTGGTCACCTGGCTGGCTGATGGTTTAGTTTGACTCTTGTTTACATTTGTCTTGGTTGGTTCGAGCTTTCGTTTTTTCGTGTGATGGTCGTTTACCAGGATAGATGTGTTGCCCTCTTGCCACGGGGGAGGAAAAATGGCGGTGTTATAATTTAGCTCCGGGGAGCCTGTTGGAAATGATAGAGCCATCATCGAGCTAGTTAATTCAGTGTGAAAGAACTAGTCGAGAGGCTGTTGACCCCTGGCTAGGTTAGTTGGATTCGCTTTCGACAGATGGGCGTCACGTGGAGTTTTGTGAACTTCACAGGGCACTGGGCACACGTCTGCACGTCTCGGCACTCAGCAGCAACTGGATGGTCACTGAGGACACAGCCAAGTTAACAAAGAATATTTACAAGCAACCACTGTTACAGTTCAAACTAGCAGCAACCACTTCCAGTTGTCAGCAGTATACGTGCCTCCGCGACACAAAATAACAACACAAATGTGGGAAGAATACTTCCAGGACCTAGGGGACAAGTACATCGCAGCAGGAGACTACAACTCAAAGCACACGCTCTGGGGATCAAGAAACATTACACCTCGAGGTAGAACACTGGAAAAATACATTAGAAATAATAACCTCAATATATTATCCACAGGAACACCGACACATTGGCCGACTGACCTGAACAAAAAACCAGATCTTCTGGACTTTGCAGTTACAAGGGGACTAAACACAAATAAACTAAAAATAACATCCAACCTCGAGCTCAGCTCCGATCATACACCCATAATAATTGAATACAGAAACAAACCAATTCACTATAGCAAACCAGAAACACTATGCAATAAAACCACCAATTGGCAAACTTTCAAAGAAATAATAGAAAGCAAAATAAACTGCAACATCCCGTTAAAAACTCCTGAACACATAGAACAGGCAGTAGCAACATTGACAGCAACTATTCAGGAAGCAGCAAGGACAACCACTACTCCCGAACCAACCAGCAGACAAACAATAACAATACCGCAAGAAATACTTGACAAAATCAAAGAAAAAAGAAAAGCAAAAGCAAAATGGCAAAAATACAGAACCCGAGAAAACAAAAAACACTTAAACAAACTTGCAAAGGAAATAAAAAACAAAATAAAGGAGCACAACGATAACGAATTCTCAAAGTTCATAGGGACACTCTCCACACACGAGAACACCAACTATTCACTATGGAAAGCCACGAAAAAAATAAGGAAGCCAATAATACCCGTCCCGGCAATCAGAAAAGCAGATAACACATGGGCAAGAAGCAACGAAGAACAAGCTGAAGAATTCTCCAACCATCTCTACAACACATTCACACCACACATTACCAACAACAGCAACCTCAAAAGTCATACGGAGGAGGATCCACAAACCACTGCTACCGCAGCCGACAAGGAATACACCATACCTAAAACATCGGCACAAGAAATTAGAAACATAATTGATAAAACAAAAAACAACAAAGCGCCAGGAATCGACCTAATTAATGGTAAAATCTTAAAAAACCTTCCGCCAAAAGCAATAAGACTAATAACAGTAATATTCAACGCAATTCTAAGAATTCAATACTTCCCCAAACCATGGAAATTAGCACAGATCAAAATGTTACATAAACCAGGCAAAGACCCGCACCAAACTGCATCTTACAGACCAATATCACTGCTTCCAGTATTTTCCAAAATACTGGAAAAGATAATATACGACCGCATAAAACCAATAATAGAGACAAAAAAACTAATACCGGATCACCAATTTGGTTTCAGAAACAAACACTCCACGATAGAGCAAATGCACAGGCTAATAAACGAAATAATAGTAGCACTAGAAAACAAGGAATACTGCACAGCCCTCTTCATAGACATAGAAAAAGCATTCGATAAAATTAACCATGAAAGTCTACTACAAACAATTAGGAAACAATTCCCGGAGCAAATACACCACTTAATAAAATCCTACCTAAGCTGCAGAACCTTCGTAATAAAAATCAAGGACACACATTCTCAAGTTAAAGACATCAAGGCCGGGGTACCACAAGGAAGCGTCCTAGGCCCAATACTATACACATTATACACGGCGAACATACCAACAACTACCAACAGCACAGTATTGACATTCGCGGACGACACAGCTATACTAGTCAGGCATATTAACCCAGAAACGGCAGTCAAAATACTACAAGAACACATCGTAAAAATAGAAAATTGGCTACGAGAAAAACAAATAAAAGCAAACCCCAATAAATGCAACCATATTACATTCACGCTACGGAAAAAGACACCACCAAACATCCTATTGAATGGCTCGCATATAACGCAAACAAAGCATGTCAAATACCTAGGACTCCACTTAGATCAAAAACTCACCTGGAAACTACACATCAAATCAATAGTAGAAAAAATACAGAAAACAAGAAGACAAATGCATTGGCTAACAAGCCGAAAATCCAAACTAAGCACAGAAAACAAGTTAAAAATATATAAAACGATCATAAAACCAATCTGGACGTACGGAATACCACTATGGGGGACGGCAGCAATGAGCCATATAAACAAAATAGAGGTAATACAGGCTAAAATCCTCAGGACAATAGTAAACGGACCTTGGTACGTCAGAAACGAAGATATACGAAGGGACCTGGGAATGCCAACGGTCAAGGAAGAAATCAACAGATACTCCGAGAAATACAAATTAAGAATAGCAACACACATAAACCGGCTAGCTGCGGAAACATACAAAATCACAAATATGGACAGAAGACTAAAAAGGAAGCACCCAGCAGACCTTATAAAGGACACAACCTAAGAAACACGAGGATGGTACCCCGCTGGGGGTAGCCACCAACATGCTAATTTAACCGTTAAAAAATTCCACCAAATGTCCAAATTGGACAAATTGTGAATTTTAATAAATAAATAAATAAAAAAAAAAAAAAATATTACATTCACGCTACGGAAAAAGACACCACCAAACATCCTATTGAACGGCACGCATATAACGCAAACAAAGCATGTCAAATACCTAGGACTCCACTTAGATCAAAAACTCACCTGGAAACTACACATCAAATCAATAGTAGAAAAAATACAGAAAACAAGAAGACAAATGCATTGGCTAACAAGCCGAAAATCCAAACTAAGCACAGAAAATAAGTTAAAAATATATAAAACGATCATAAAACCAATCTGGACGTACGGAATACCACTATGGGGGACGGCAGCAATGAGCCATATAAACAAAATAGAGGTAATACAGGCTAAAATCCTCAGGACAATAGTAAACGGACCTTGGTACGTCAGAAACGAAGATATACGAAGGGACCTGGGAATGCCAACGGTCAAGGAAGAAATCAACAGATACTCCGAGAAATACAAATTAAGAGTAGCAACACACATAAACCGGCTAGCTGCGGAAACATACAAAATCACAAATATGGACAGAAGACTAAAAAGGAAGCACCCAGCAGACCTTATAAAGGACATAACCTAAGAAACACGAGGATGGTACCCCGCTGGGGATAGCCACCAACATGCTAATTTAACCGTTAAAAAATTCCACCAAATGTCCAAATTGGACAAATTGTGAATTTTAATAAATAAATAAAAAAAAAAAAAAAATAACGAGAGCGATTCGCAAAAGAAAATATCGACTCGCAACATTCGCTCTGGGCACGTGCTGCGTGAGCGCGTCTGCGTAATCCGTTTTTAACAGGCGAAAAAGTCAGTGTTATTGCTAAAGCGAACGTACTAGGAAAAAAGTAGCGAAGCGTAGAACTTTAAAAATAAAACAACATTTTTCCACGTTATATTCCTTCTGATATTTACGAAGCCTTCCTGTGCCAAAAGAATCTGACATTCTAATGTGACAATAAACAGGAAATCTTTTAAGCAAAAAGAAAAGAAAAATACATATATCTCGAGTTCTCATTGTGATTAGGGGCGTGTAACGAATCTTCATTTGGATTAACCATTGTTGTTATACGATATGGATGATATTTACTGGTACCGATATGATTACAGTACCGATATGGTACAGAGTTTGACAAGTAACCGTGGCAATTAGATACTCGAGATGCCAATGACAATGATCTTAGGTTCAATAACGAATCCACGGTCAAAGGGATAACAAATACGTCTTCTTCCAAAGTCTAAGTCGTACTGAGCTTACTTGTCCACAATTCAAGTGTAACTCAACTTACTTGTCTACAGTATAAGTAGAACTCCCTCAGTCCAAATGGAACTGCACTTATATACTCGTCTCTGTACCCCTCGGGTCAACTATATTTTTAAGGAGATCTATACAATTACGCCATAGCTTTGTTAGGTAAAAACGTCCATGCCATGACCGTGGCTACGTTTAGCGACCAGTTGTGTCACTTCGAGCCCAAGCCTACTGTCATAAATCTCGGGTAAACATAGTCGGATTAAATCATAAACAACTACTTCTGAGTTTTATTATTTAAGTGCAGCTATAATAAAAAGTCTAGACTAAAGTATTGGGGGTCTTCCCAAAAATTCCAAAAGAAAGGCCCCGATGTCCTTTTATCTCCAACATGTATATAGGAGAAATAAAATAGTATAGTAATTTTTTAATTGCACACTAAATTAGTATTAAATTCCATACGATATTTTCAAAGATCTTGTATCTTTGAATCTATCAGATTTGTTTTTAGATACAAAAGAAAATTAATAAAAATGTGACTTATTTTTATTCATTCTTTTGTACTGTTCGATCGTTCTCCACTATGATACGGTTTCAACGAAGAAACGTTTTATTTATGTTCAAGTGAGAGTTTTCTAAATCAAGATGAGAAGACAATGGTACAGGCCGAATGTGAATGTGGCAAACTATGGCGAGCCTCAAATCGTCATAGAGGAAAGCACATCGGGCGAAGAGGAAGAGGAAGGGCGAAGGAACGAGTCGCCTCCGCGTTGCATGGATCCCGATTCGACACCCTTAAATCCTCGTCTATTGTCTCCCTGGCGAGAGGTCAGGAAACGCTCTCTACCGACTCCGCAATGTACTTCCGGGATAACCGCATCACAGGTACTGTCTGATGGTCATATCTAGAAGAACATACTTGCTTCCGGGCCACATCCCCTTTCTTGATAATGTATTTTTAGTGTATCCTGTTAGCTTAACAAAACATAACGTTGTCCAACGTTATTATATTATTGCATAATATATTTAAAGAAAAAGATTGATCGTACCTTCTGATCTGAAAAAATAGCTCTGTTTATAGATTATACATTATATATGTTTTTTTTTTTTTTTTTTTATTTATTAAAATTCACAATTTGTCCAATTTGGACATTTGGTGGAATTTTTTAACGGTTAAATTAGCATGTTGGTGGCTATCCCCAGCGGGGTACCATCCTCGTGTTTCTTAGGTTGTGTCCTTTATAAGGTCTGCTGGGTGCTTCCTTTTTAGTCTTCTGTCCATATTTGTGATTTTGTATGTTTCCGCAGCTAGCCGGTTTATGTGTGTTGCTATTCTTAATTTGTATTTCTCGGAGTATCTGTTGATTTCTTCCTTGACCGTTGGCATTCCCAGGTCCCTTCGTATATCTTCGTTTCTGACGTACCAAGGTCCGTTTACTATTGTCCTGAGGATTTTAGCCTGTATTACCTCTATTTTGTTTATATGGCTCATTGCTGCCGTCCCCCATAGTGGTATTCCGTACGTCCAGATTGGTTTTATGATCGTTTTATATATTTTTAACTTGTTTTCTGTGCTTAGTTTGGATTTTCGGCTTGTTAGCCAATGCATTTGTCTTCTTGTTTTCTGTATTTTTTCTACTATTGATTTGATGTGTAGTTTCCAGGTGAGTTTTTGATCTAAGTGGAGTCCTAGGTATTTGACATGCTTTGTTTGCGTTATATGCGTGCCGTTCAATAGGATGTTTGGTGGTGTCTTTTTCCGTAGCGTGAATGTAATATGGTTGCATTTATTGGGGTTTGCTTTTATTTGTTTTTCTCGTAGCCAATTTTCTATTTTTACGATGTGTTCTTGTAGTATTTTGACTGCCGTTTCTGGGTTAGTATGCCTGACTAGTATAGCTGTGTCGTCCGCGAATGTCAATACTGTGCTGTTGGTAGTTGTTGGTATGTTCGCCGTGTATAATGTGTATAGTATTGGGCCTAGGACGCTTCCTTGTGGTACCCCGGCCTTGATGTCTTTAACTTGAGAATGTGTGTCCTTGATTTTTATTACGAAGGTTCTGCAGCTTAGGTAGGATTTTATTAAGTGGTGTATTTGCTCCGGGAATTGTTTCCTAATTGTTTGTAGTAGACTTTCATGGTTAATTTTATCGAATGCTTTTTCTATGTCTATGAAGAGGGCTGTGCAGTATTCCTTGTTTTCTAGTGCTACTATTATTTCGTTTATAAGCCTGTGCATTTGCTCTATCGTGGAGTGTTTGTTTCTGAAACCAAATTGGTGATCCGGTATTAGTTTTTTTGTCTCTATTATTGGTTTTATGCGGTCGTATATTATCTTTTCCAGTATTTTGGAAAATACTGGAAGCAGTGATATTGGTCTGTAAGATGCAGTTTGGTGCGGGTCTTTGCCTGGTTTATGTAACATTTTGATCTGTGCTAATTTCCATGGTTTGGGGAAGTATTGAATTCTTAGAATTGCGTTGAATATTACTGTTATTAGTCTTATTGCTTTTGGCGGAAGGTTTTTTAAGATTTTACCATTAATTAGGTCGATTCCTGGCGCTTTGTTGTTTTTTGTTTTATCAATTATGTTTCTAATTTCTTGTGCCGATGTTTTAGGTATGGTGTATTCCTTGTCGGCTGTGGTAGCAGTGGTTTGTAGATCCTCCTCCGTATGACTTTTGAGGTTGCTGTTGTCGGTAATGTGTGGTGTGAATGTGTTGTAGAGGTGGTTGGAGAATTCTTCAGCTTGTTCTTCGTTGCTTCTTGCCCATGTGTTATCTGCTTTTCTGATTGCCGGGACGGGTATTATTGGCTTCCTTATTTTTTTCGTGGCTTTCCATAGTGAATAGTTGGTGTTCTCGTGTGTGGAGAGTGTCCCTATGAACTTTGAGAATTCGTTATCGTTGTGCTCCTTTATTTTGTTTTTTATTTCCTTTGCAAGTTTGTTTAAGTGTTTTTTGTTTTATCGGGTTCTGTATTTTTGCCATTTTGCTTTTGCTTTTCTTTTTTCTTTGATTTTGTCGAGTATTTCTTGCGGTATTGTTATTGTTTGTCTGCTGGTTGGTTCGGGAGTAGTGGTTGTCCTTGCTGCTTCCTGAATAGTTGCTGTCAATGTTGCTACGGCCTGTTCTATGTGTTCAGGGGTTTTTAACGGGATGTTGCAGTTTATTTTGCTTTCTATTATTTCTTTGAAAGTTTGCCAATTGGTGGTTTTATTGCATAGTGTTTCTGGTTTGCTATAGTGAATTGGTTTGTTTCTGTATTCAATTATTATGGGTGTATGATCGGAGCTGAGCTCGAGGTTGGGTGTTATTTTTAGTTTATTTGTGTTTAGTCCCCTTGTAACTGCAAAGTCCAGAAGATCTGGTTTTTTGTTCAGGTCAGTCGGCCAATGTGTCGGTGTTCCTGTGGATAATATATTGAGGTTATTATTTCTAATGTATTTTTCCAGTGTTCTACCTCGAGGTGTAATGTTTCTTGATCCCCAGAGCGTGTGCTTTGAGTTGTAGTCTCCCGCTGCGATGTACTTGTCCCCTAGGTCCTGGAAGTATTCTTCCCACATTTGTGTTGTTATTTTGTGTCGCGGAGGCACGTATACTGCCGACAACTGGAAGTAGTTGCTGCTAGTTTGAACTGTAACAGTGGTTGCTTGTAAATATTCTTTGTTAACTTGGCTGTGAAGATAATGTTTGATATCGTTTCTGACTATCACTGCTGTCCCTCCGTGAGCTTTTCCTGAGGGGTGTTTGGTATCATATATGGTGTAGTATGGTATTTTCAAATAGCTTTTTGTAGTGAAGTGTGTTTCTGAGACAAGTAATATGTCTATATTATTATTGTATATGAATGTTTTAGTTTCGAGGGCCCGTTGTTGTAGGCCGTTTGAGTTCCAGGCTGCTATTTTTAGAGTGTCCGTTTTTATTTTTTGCTTAGCACGTTTGTAACTAGTTGTAGCATGACTGTGATTTGTTGAGTTTGCTGTTTGAGTACTGCATTTTGTTCGCTTATCATTCTGGTTAGCATTTCGGTGTTCTTTATGGATTGTTTGAGCAGTTCTTTGATTTCTGCAGTGTCGTTGTTACTATTGCTGTGGTATTGGTTATGTGTGTGTGTTGGTTGGCTGGTTACTTGAGCATAGCTTAGACCACCAATGGTGTTGGTGCTGATAGGTTTGGTGTTTATTGCTTGCTCTGTATTTGGTAATGTTTCAGGTTTTGTGCTGTCATGATGGGCTTGTGTGTTAGTGCTTGTCCTGCTTCGTAGGGGCGGGAACAGTTTTCGTTGTAGTTGTTTTCTTACTTCACAGCCTTTATAGCTGGCTGGGTGGTTACCGTTACAGTTGAAGCATTTAACTTTTTCTATTTTTCCTGAATATGGGCAGTGTGCAGTTAAGTGATTTTTTGCGCACTTGACGCAGGCTGGGCTTCTGTTGCAGTAGTTTTTAGTGTGTCCGTATTGTTGACACCGAATGCATTGAGGTATATCTTTTTTGTGTCGTGGTGGTTCGACTGTTACTATTGTGTTTAGTATTTGTTTGATATCATATATTTCCTTGTTATTGATTCTGGGTTCAAGTTCTATTAAGAATAGTGGTAGTGGTTGCTTAGTGTCGAATCTTGTTATATTGTTTATTGTTCTAGTTTGATGTCCAATTTTAGCTAACTCATCGCTTAGTTTATGTACGTTGGTTTTAGGATGCAATCCTCTTATGACAATTTTATAGCTCCTTTCAGTTTTAAGCTGATAAGTGTGGTAGATGGCATTTTTTTCTTTTAATGCTTTTATAACTTTCCTAAATGATTCTGGTGTGTTTGTTTGAATTTTTACTTGATCCAATTTTGTTTGCTTTATTGTGTAATTGTTTTTCTCTTCTAGATTATTTAGTAGATCAATGAGCGGGTCTATTATTTGGGCCTCGACAAAGATTGGTGGTGGTTTTGTAATATGGTTTGTTTGGGTAATGGTTTTACTTACGGGGTCAGAGTCTATTTCTTCAGTTAGTGAGTTGAAGGAGTTACTTAGTGGTAATTCTTGCAGCCATCGCTGCTTTTCTGTGACTGGGTTTCCTATGGCACTTGTGTCTGTGGTTGTTTTACGTTTTTTGCTAGCCTTCACTGGCTTCCAGCTTTCATCCTGGTAGTATCCTTCATGTTCTGAATTGCTATCTTCCTGTCCCCGATGCTCTTTTGTTTCTTCTGTCTCCATGTTGGTTTGTTTGGTTTTTATATAATATGTTTCTCCTTTTGTTGCTATGTTTATAGTTGGTATCTGCATTGTTATTTTATTTCCTCCTCACTATCACTTTGCAGCACTATTACTTTGGAGCACTTTTTCACTATTCACTTATACCTGGAGAGGACGACCGTCTAGACACGTCCGTCCTCCTCGGCTGTCCGAGCAGGAGTGTCTGAAAATTGTAGCGTATATCGAAAAACAAATTTTCGTTCTGCGTAAAATCTCGAGAAATTCTTCCTTTCTTCGTCCGTGTCACATGATAGACGAATGACGCATCAGATGACTGGTACGATTCCTTAGCATAGAAGAGTGAATTGAAATATTCACGAAGCGCGATGTACTGTTAACCAGTTAACCGTGGAATTTAGTTTTAGAAATCAACGTGAATAAAATGCAAATAAAAATAAACGACGACGAGTATACACGTCGAACACAAAGAAAATGTGTTACGTGTTCCTGTTATAAGTTTTACGACGACGTTAAACCAAAATGACGATGGCTTACATTTTTCTTCGAAAAAATGAATTATTTCCCACATAAAATGTTAAAATTGTAACAAAATAATAAAATTCGTAAACAAGAAAAATGTGAAAAGATAGAAGAAATTCAGTGGATCCTCCCAGTGTGGTATTTCTCGAAACAGAATATCGCACAAAGTGGCACTTCGCAAATCTAACACCAGCAACGTGAAGTGGATTCGATCAATGATATAACTGGTATAAAATTGGGGAAATGTTTTTTGATAGGAAGCGTAGGTTTTACGGTTGAACTCGTAGATGGTGGAGCAACTTTCGAAGCTCGTGTTCGTGGAATTGCATATTCGATAATTTATTCAACACACCTTCGACGAAAAAACTGAATCGCATTATATTTTCTGTATTATATTTCGATCGTTATCGGGGAATACCGGACACACGCAGTAAAACATCCACTCAATTTGCAAGCAGACAAAATTGCGTAAACAATTCGGGCATAGCCGATATATCGGTGAAAATAATCAACTGAGTTTATAAAAAGGAATACGTTGTACAGGGAATAACCGATATAACAAAGGAACAAATCAAATTTTTCAGTTTTACTGACAAAGCGAACGTACCACTAAATAACATTCTTAGCGCTTCTTACTAAAATTTGGAATTTTTATGGTAAATGGTAATGTTTTATATTATACGACAGATGAAACATACCGAGATTAACATTTTTCTCGACGTGTTTAATTCATGAAACGCGGTTAACTGTTTAAAAACGCTATCGACGATAGCTTTTCAAAAGATGTATAAATAAAACGAGGAGATAGAGCGAAATGAAATAACAACGAGTCGTTCGATTTCTCGTTATGTCGTGTTGTTAAGAAGCAACAGAAATGAAATTTCAATTTTCCATTAGAATCGACGGAAGGATCAAACGACGATACGGTAAGAGAAATCGCATGATTCCATTCAAGTGGCACCGTTTTGTCAACGCAGGCTAACGCGTGACCTTTCGTCGTTTCGATCAACATGGTTCAACATGGGTCATACCGCCTGTGCTGTCAGATGTTCAGCCAAATGGTGTTTGCATTTGTCGTAGATAAAACGCTTGGAAAACTCGTCGCGCACTAGTGCGCTTCTCCGTTTTCGCATGAAATCTCCGACTTTTTTCTACTTTCCTAGTTTCCTATTTTTTCTTTTTATCCGTTCTATACGATTCGCCTCTGAAAGATTATTCTTGCTGTACCGCTACTATTAGGTTGTCCGAAATGTTTCTCTCGTTTTATGAGGAAATAATAGACGCACGTTCTTTCTTTTATATTATTTTGTCGAATTACGTACGATCCGTTTTGTTCTGTTGAGATAAACACCGCGATATTTCACAGACTTACTTTCACGTTTGTACGAAGGTGCACTGTTGTAAAAAATTCTTTTTGCGAAAGAAAGACACTTTTCGGGCAACTTAATACGTTGTGTTCGTTTTATAAAGAAATAATAGACGCGCGATGTCCTTTCTTTTATATTAGTTTATCGAATTATGCACGAACATAATAATAGAGATATAAGGAAATGGATCGCACCTAATTCGATAAAATGATATAAAATAGAAATTGTTGCTCAACTATTACCATTTTATGAAACGAAAGAAACTTCTCGGACAACCTAGTACATCGAACGACTACCGTTGAATAAATTCTCTAAAAACGAAAATGTTTTTAATCGAATTAAACGATCGAGATGGCTGTAATACTTTTGTAGGATTTTACGAATACTTACCGAGCGTTGAAAGTTCGATGTGCTCAAATACTTATAAGCGATTTTTCTTTCTCGAGACGATTCCCTTTCATTCGCGAACAACCTGAAAATGGAAAAAATATCGTTAACGGGTGTATTCGTGATAATCGTAACAACGTCGTTAATCGATTTATCGATGAATCGTTACGTGTGCTTTACGTTCTTTGCGAGATTCTACGACAAATATCGTTACGCGCGAGTTAATCGAGTAAACGACGTTTAAAACGGTTTAAAGTTATTCCCGATATCGCAACTATAAATAGGGAAATGATACAAAGAACAGTGTTTTAACCCTTTGAGTGCTGTGGGCGCATATAGGTGTCTGGCGAAAGCTATCGGTGTGGACTAAGGACATATATATGCGTTTTCTGTAAGTGCTCGGCATGGACTAAGGACGCATGTATGGGTTTTTTTTAATTTTTCACACACAACTAAATTATTAACTCGTGTTATATTTATAAGGTTCAATAATGCGATAATTCAGGGATCGATTCTGAAGTCTGAAAATCGAGTTTTTTTTATTATGAAATGATTTGATAAAATATAAAAATGAACAACAATTAATATGCGTCTATAACAATCAATAACGATGATTATCTAAACGGGAAATTATAAGTCTTTGGTGCAATGTTTACCTGAACGTCCTGAGCTACCGATCTTTCTTCTTCAGTCTTTAAATCTTAAATCTTCAGTCTTCACAATCTCAAACAACTATTCTATAACCTTGTATGTCTCTCTAATGTAATTCTCTGTCCATCCGTCTGGGGAACACGTGCTTCTGCAACTGCTCGTCCGTGCAATAAAGGAAGATCGGAAGATCTTGTATCTTTGAATCTATCAGATTTGTTTTTAGATACAAAAGAAAATTAATAAAAATGTGACTTATTTTTATTCATTCTTTTGTACTGTTCGATCGTTCTCCACTATGATACGGTTTCAACGAAGAAACGTTTTATTTATGTTCAAGTGAGAGTTTTCTAAATCAAGATGAGAAGACAATGGTACAGGCCGAATGTGAATGTGGCAAACTATGGCGAGCCTCAAATCGTCATAGAGGAAAGCACATCGGGCGAAGAGGAAGAGGAAGGGCGAAGGAACGAGTCGCCTTCGCGTTGCATGGATCCCGATTCGACACCCTTAAATCCTCATCTATTGTCTCCCTGGCGAGAGGTCAGGAAACGCTCTCTACCGACTCCGTAATATACTTCCGAGATAACCGCATCACAGGTACTGTCTGATTGGTCATATCTAGAAGAACATACTTGCTTACGGGCCACATCCCCTTTCTTGATAATGTACTTTTAGTGTATCCTGTTAGCTTAACAAAACATAACGTTGTCCAACGTTTGCATAATATATTTAAATATATTCCTATTAGGTCATTTGTTGTCTGTATATTTTCCCTTTCGATTTTGTCCTGGACTTCGATAGGTAATCCAATGACAATCAGGTGTATCCTCACCTCTTCATCCATTTCCCTTTGTACTTCCAATATTAGTCGTTCTTTCTCTATTGCATATTCTACGAATGAATCTGAAAGGTATTTAAAGTTGTAAGCATATCGTATTGCCGGCCAACCTTTATTCTTAAAGGCTTTGAGAAATGCTTCTTTCCAATCTTCCCAGTTGTGTCCTCCAGTTTTCAATAGATTTGTCTGGTACCACCTTTTTGCTGTTTTTCCTAGGTACTTTCTCAAACCTTTGACTTTTTCCTCATCGCTTTTCATTTTGTATTTTTTGCATTCCTCTTCATACTCTGATATCCAGTTTGTGGCTTTCTGAGTTCCTTCAAATCGTTCTATATTGAAGTTTATTTCCTCTATTTCCCTCTTATCTCATCTTTGAAGGGTCTCTAGAAGTTTTTCCATGTCCAGGTTGAGTTTCTCGATTTCCGTCTTTGTTTTTCTTGTGGAGGTTATTTCTGCTTCCTCTAAGACAATGTCTCGGAATACGAAGTTTGAATCCATATCGATATACAGTGCTGCTGTCTCATCGTCTATTGTGAGTTTAATATTTCTATATTGGCCTACCTTGGTTAGACTGTTTGCGGTCTTTTTCACTGTTGGTAAACTGAATAATTGTTGATGGTACTTTCTTTCTTGATATTCCGGGGGGAAAATATAGCACATTTCGTCTTTTGGTCCTCTGATAGATTCTATACTCTCTATCTTCTCCCCTTTCGCGTTCTCGGTCATGACGACGCGTAGGTTAACTCTCAGCGGCATGACGTGGCGAAAATCGATTTATAAGGTTCAATAATGGGATAATTCAGGGATCGATTCTGAAGTCTGAAAATCGAGTATTTTTTATTATGAAATGATTTGATAAAATACAAAAATGAACAACAATTAATATGCGTCTATAACAATCAATAACGATGATTATCTAAACGGGAAATTATAAGTCTTTGGTGCAATGTTTACCTGAACGTCCTGAGCTATCGACCTTTCTTCTTCAGTCTTTAAATCTTAAATCTTCAGTCTTTACAATCTTAAACAACTATTCTATAACCTTGTCTGTCTCTCTAATGTAACTCTCTGTCCGTCCGTCTGGGGAACACGTACTTCTTCAACTGCTCGTCCGTATCGATCTCTCCGTTAAACACAGCCTGTCGTGCTACCCGTAAAACAAAAAGAATCCCTATCCTACATGAACTCTAGGGATTTTACATATTTACTAAATTTAGTTTTCTAGTTTATTACCCAAATTCTAGTTAACTGTAAATTTCAATGTTTATAATAAATAATTAAAAATAACTAAAAAATAACGCTCTTGAATCATTTAATCTCTTTCATTTTAATCATTTAAACTACTATAACTTATTACGATTTGCGCTTTGAATAGTTAATCAACAGAGTTCAGTCTAACGAAAAAGTATTCCGTCCACAGCGATCGTCAGCGCTAGACACGCGTCGTCCGTATGGACGACATAGGCCGTGAGTATTCAGCACTCAAAGGGTTTATCGTCTGTGATAAAACTTTTAGTTTCGAAAGCTCTGTTAAACTCGTTATGGTAAAATTAATAGACACTATAATCTTAACGAATTATCTTTTGTATTCGTAAGAGGCCCGACGATTTCTTTATTATGGGAAAATAATTTCAGCGATATTTTTCGCTTTTAACGCGTTTGCAGCGCGTACGCGTATATCCTTGCCTGTTGCGCGTTATACGTTTTAACGTATGTGCATAATTTTCTATCTACCAAATACGCGCAGCTTTTAACGAAGCAGAGCGAAACGTTTGTAAAATTGAAATGTTAGAACGATGTTTCCGATAAAATTCTTTGTTCCCGGCAGGTTGAACTGCGAGACCGATGCGTTTAAAAGTGCAATTTTCGAGGAATTAAACGCACGAAATTCTGAATATTAGTTCCTTCGTTATGCCTTTGTCATATTCGTTTCTATCTTTATCATTATTCGACAGGTTATTCGCAACTCGTGCAACGAAATAGAAGGATATCCATACGTTGATCCAAATTTCTTCTTTCAATCATATAATTGGCTTTCTTTTGCATAAAACGATATTATCGAAACGTTATCATAGATATAATCTGGTTCTGGAAAAAATCGAAGAACGTCGTGTGAAAATCGATTTTAATTTAAATTGTCTTAAATATCCTTTAACGAATACGTCGTATTCTTTCGTTCTATTACGTTTAAATTAACAGTTATCGTCCTTTATGTTGGCCATTTCCTTCGTTTACGTTCTTTTTCACTTTCTACCGTAATAGATCAGCCACGGATAGTCCATTTCGACGAATAGTTTCTCTCGATCGACGTGGAAACCGTCGAAAAGAAAGATTCAGGATATTGTAGCCGTTCGCCGATAAGGAGCGCCATTTACGCCGAAGGAGATCCGTTCTCTTAGAACGTTCATAGAGCTCTGGGTCTTTTCGTTCTATAGTATTAATATAAATCTAGAAATTGTACAGCCCAACTTTAAGTCTATCGCAGCTTCGTTCGAACGACGCTACTTCGTCCTGTACAAATTTCGATTCCTCCGATGAAACGTGTATTCACAGCAAGTACTTTTTTCTGTAATCTTATTATGGCTTGCGAAAGTGTTCGAATAATCTTGATCGTTCCGAGGTGACGCGTATCACACGAACAATAGAAAACTCGGAAAATACCGAAAGGTCGGATGATACCGGCGTTCGTACGGTAAAATCGTAAAATTGATTTCGATAACTTAACATCGTACGTGCGTTTCAGTTTAGTTGACTATTTGATCGATTAAAAGTTCAATTAATCTACTTACTTTGTTCGCGCGGTGCCGGCGTTAAAATTTCGAAAAAAAAACGCGCAGTTAGGAGAAAGCTGGAAACACATCGTATAATACGAGACTCGGATAGCCGAAACTTCACTGAGCTGGCGGAAATTTTGCGTAGGATCGCGTATTATGCCAAACATTTTGAAATCCCGTTAACGCTGTAACGAGACACGACTATCGTGATTATGTTCGTTACATCAGTTGCGACTCTTCAATTTTTGTACTTTCGAGTCTGTCCCTATTTTAACGATAATAAAACATATTTGTAACGTTGGGAGAAGAGGTTTAATCAAGAAAATTGAAACGAAAATGTGCGATCTTTTTTCATTTTCTTCAAAACGAAGGTATTCTCTAACGTTGTAAGAACGTAATTGGGTCGACCCACACATAACTGGACCTGAAATGATCGAAAGGGCGTAGCAGGCTTTTTTTTTATTTATTACAAGCGTACAGTTTTGTCAGGTTCAGCCAAATATTAGGTTGCCCCAAAAGTGTCTTTCCTCTACGAATATGTCTTTTACGACAATGCATCTTTATATAAACACGACAGCTAATCTGTCAAATGTCGTGGTCTTTACCTTAATAGAACAAAATGGAACGTACGTAGTTCGATAAAATAAAGGAAACAAGAAACGTCGTGCGTCTATTATTTTCTTATAAAACGAAAGACTCTTTTGTTGTACAACCTGATATTTGAACTGTCGATAATTTTCGAGAAAGGTCCTGTAACTTCCATATACATTTTCCGATCCATTTCAAATTTTTCCAATACAATACTCGCGTCTCGTTACAGCGCCAGCGAAATTTCCAAATATCTCGCATGACACGCATCGCACATTCGTGAAAACATTCCGTGATAAACGTTGGAACGCTTTCTCAAGCCATTGGGTATATCGCACCGATGAATTTCGAAATTTCACTGGCGCTGTAACGAGACAAAACTATGCTGATTATTATTATTATACGTGCAAAATGTGGAACAGATTTGAAAATGTATCACACAAGTATCGGGAAAAAGATCATCGAATTATTGGAAAAACCAATTTTGTTTGCTACGTCGATAAGCCACGGTAAATAGCGAGATCGTTTTTGAGACTAATAGTGCGTTTAAAACTACTGTTCATACCGTGTGCTAATTTTTCACTAATACTAAATAAACTACGTTCGCAAGTAAATGTCCAGAATAACGTAATTTCCATCTGCATTGTTGGTTTCGTTTCAAATTTCACTGTTATAATTCTCGCAGCGATTCCTGTCTCGTTACAGCGTTAACAAACTTTCGGAAAGTGTCGCGTAATGCGCATTTGGAAAAAATTTTCCGTTGCGAACGTTGGAATAGCAGCGCGAGCCACCGCGCAAATAGCGGGAAACAATTTTTCCTTGGGAAACTTGGAAGCTCGTGTCATCGTTTAGAACACGTACCTGCGTTGTGTTTTATCTATGTTTGGTACTTTGAAGTCTAAGTATAAACCTTGTTTGCACGGTGCAACTAATCCGTGACAAATCGAGCAAAGTAGAGGCTGCATTTCATCGAATCAAGGAACGTTTGACGTGTACACCGTGACATACAGAAACTTGTACATCTCTGAAAGCCAACGCTTTGATGTTTAACGATGAATGCTCAATTCTCAGAAACGATGCTGTCGTTGAAATTAAGCTAGTCGTTTCTGCCGGCGTACGCGGAATTTCCTTTCTATGGGCTCTCGCGTACAAACGTGTTTATGTTCATTTACACCGTCTTTCTATACGAGAGGTCTAATCAGTTCGTAGAGCCGATTTATCGGTTTCTGTGCGTACAGCTGCGTTACCGTTCGTCGAACGAATCATGCAAACCAGACAATTGCCCGATTTTAAGACGCGACGCGATAAACGCGAACAACTGGTTCAGTGGGACGACGATAATATCGATCAGAACGTTCTACGTAAAATTAGTTAGAAACGATCCGCCTGTTACGATCGAACTTGGGCTATTGGCATCGATTGTGGTAGTTACACTTGGCTAGCAAGTGTAATTAGAAGAATACGAATCCTTGGCAAATTAACGAATAGTTTCTTTCGAAATTTACTCTTAACCGAAGCATTTATCTTTTATACGATATCATACACAGCAACTGGAGAACCCGGAGAAGCGTTACCACTGCGAGAATTACGCTCAGCTAATAAACGCAAACGAACGAGAGACAAATATTCTGATAAGTTCGGCAAGCAAATGTTATCTCGTTTCTAGAAATAATTGTTAATAAGGAATATGCTAACAAGGAATTTGCTAATAACCGTAAGGTTGTATTAAGCGTACGATTTATGCTAAATATAAATTGCACGAATGCGACGACAGTTCGTAACAAATTGAGTTCGATAACGACAATGTTAATTGTTTATCGTTTGTGCAACGCCATGAGGCGATTCTTCTCGAAAAATTGCAAGTGCCGAAACGACGGTAATTAACGCCATATTATTATAAAATAAATTCTAGGTAGTTTTAACGCGAAAGATTTATACTGTTTGAATAAATTCTCGTTCGTAAGTATTTGCCCGAATGCTGGTCTCGTGCGAAACGTGATAATTAAAATTGCGGATTTTTAGCATACGCAATACACGCAAGAAGATATAAAATTGCACAAATATTTGAGATATAATTGTAGATGAAACTTTCAGCCTGAGATCCAATCGAACCGGTAGCCTTTCTAAAACCGATCTCTACTTTCAAATCAACTTTAAATTTCAGCCTGTTTTTATGAGAAAATTCTCAAACTAATATGATGCTCCTCGGACAGCTCTTCTCTGCCTTCTCTTTCGCTCTCCACTCGTCTCCCCCTAGAGAACAGCGTAATAGGACTACGTGTGCTCGTAGTCGGAGACAAAATTGGCGTTCAGGTGATATTCTACGGGAGCTTATTTTTCTAGATGACTCGTAACCCTGGCAAGTGTCAGTCTTTAATCTCTTAACGTACAATTTTGCTCCGCCTAACCGGTCAAAGACGCGCAATTTCTTCCTCGATCTACGTTCGCGATCTAAAGACGCTCGATTATACGCACACAGAGACGCACGAAGATACTCGAAGACTCTTAGAAACTTTTCACTTTTCCTATATTACACGAAATATTTAGAAACTTCATTAACAGCACGACGAGCCACGATTATACGTGATTATGAAATTTCTAAAATTTCTAATTTCTCTGCAAAACCGTATCCAGAAGTTACATAAAATATTCGTCGCGCAAAGACGATGAAAATATTTGAGCAGTCAATTATTCGCTGTGTTAAGCCACGATATTTAGCGAAACGATCTTTATCACCAGTTGTAATGTTTAAGACTACTTCTATTCATGCTGTATACTAATTTTTCGCTAAATGTATATTTGCCATAAATGTTACAATTACAAGACATCATAACTGTTACAAGAGAAGTTTCCAAAGTTGCGATATGAAGGTTGATGTTTTTAATTAAAAAATTTTTGATCGCGAATAACCGTTAAAACGGATTAAAGTTTTTTTGATTGCTGGTAATCGTTATCGACGAGAGAAATTTCACTTTGGTTACCAATAACCAACATAAATGACCGGATTTTTAAAATATTTTTTTTTTTTCTTTTTTCTGTTACGAGTAACTGTTATCCGTGGCGAGAAAATTTTATTTTGGTTATCGATGACCATTATCGATGGCAAAAATTTGCTCTACATTGTCAATTATCACTGGCTATGTTATCAATCGTTATTAACGTCACTGATAATTATTGGGTTGGAAACTAGGTGATTGCGAATTTTGTCAATATCATCTAATGACAAAACTCGCAATCACCTAGTTAACAAGCCAATAGTACGTGTGTTCGCAGTTATTCATAAAACTTGTGTGTTTTATCGAGCAAACAAAAAGATATGAAAATATATGAAACGAATAAGATGAAAGATATCGCAGTAGAATATTTTTATTAACAGTTGCGCCGTGATATCTTTTATCTTATGCTTTGTTTCGTACATTTTCGTATCTTTTTGTTTGCTTAATAAAACATATCAGTTTTATAATTAGGCTTCTTTACGTTGCCAGTGAAAACCGATTATCAGCAATGTCAATAAATATCGACGATAGGCGAATGTGACTAGAAAATATTTTTTTCATCGATATTGCTTGGCGATAATCGAAAATCAATTTCGTCATCGATAATGGTTATCGGTAGCTAAAGCAAAATTCGGTTTTCCTTGATAATGGACACTGTTCGATAACCGAACAAAAATTCAGGTCACTTCCATTGATTACTGTTTCAAATTAAATTCCCATGATCTAAAATTATTATCGAGCGACCGAGGAACAAATGGAATCGTTCGTAATGATTATTCGTAATCAGAATTATTAACGATTAAAATTCTTGAATCGTATCGCTTTTGGAGAAATTGAAAACTGGCTTTCGTTTAAATAAAAACTAGTTTCTACCCAATGATTTTCCTGCCAAAAAATATTTAACGTAGTTGTTATTTTGGAGCTTCGCTTGTAACTTCCACGTAGATTTCCAGATTGATTTCTAATTTTCCTATTGTAATATAACAATTAATACGATATAATATAATAATCTTAATATTAGATTATAAATATTAACATTGTAGGATTTTTTTATTTATTTATTTTATTTGGGTATGGTCGTTGTCACAAGATCACCGGCGATCTATCGGTTTCGTGATTTCTTGCGTTTCCGACGTGATACTGGCAACCTCACCATACACGCCTATTACATCAATGCACTCGTGTTCAGTGTCTCCATACACTGCACTCGCATTCAGTGTCTCCATACACGCCTATTACATCAATGCACTCGTGTTCAGTGTCTCCATACACTGCACTCGCATTCAGTGTCTCCATACACGCCTATTACAACAATGCACTCGTGTTCAGTGTCCCCATACAATATAATTTAGCTAAACTATAAAGGAACAAAATACCAGTTATATCAAGTTTAATGTTAGGAAAACCCAATATTTTAGATCCACCCGAGGACGTGTGATAATCAGAATGGCCGTGTCGGAGATGAAAGAACACCGGAGCCTCCCCTTTGGAGCGGTGGGAGGACCCCCTTAGTGCTGTAATCCAGATTTCATCATAGCCGCACTAAGAAACTGTTGTAATTCGATCCGACTGTACTTATTCGAAATTTATGATAGTGAGCTCGGGCTCGAGGCGACAACCGGTCGCCGAACGTAGTCGCGGTCAAGGGATGAACGTTTTATCTAACAAAGGCATGAAGTAACTCTATAGCTTTCCTTAAAAGAAATACTTGGGACGGGGCACGACGGTAAACATTTCAACGATTTCTGTCCCGTGGCTCGCCACACGCAGACTTTGTCCTTCGGGTAAGACGATTGCCAGATGCCAACGCATCTTCACAGTATATGTTTAGCTGGGCGAATATTAGCTACGAATATTAAATTTCAATTACACAAAGTCTCTCAAATAGACAAATGGCCTGTGCCTCAACTACGGGAAGATAAGAGAAATCTATCCTTCCACGAACGACGCTTCTCGCTAGCAACTTTCCCCAAGGACAGCTAATATCTTTTTCTAACCACCAACATGGAAATTGACCAATTAACAGCAACGTCAATTTCCCTCACCCTTCGAACGAAGACTTTTCTCCGCGAATCCGATGATCTTGTAACGTAAATCACGTCAGAGACCAGGACACTGTAACCCCAAACTCTTTTGCCCTGATGTCACCTTAGGCGACCACTTCTAAACATTCTCCAGACAGCCGATACTTGAACATTACACATGGCGACCTTGGCGACAATGTATATTGCCGGAGTGCCTGAGGGTTCATCTGTGTCCTAACGGTCCTTCCACCGAATGTTCTGGAAGCGTGGCAGCGGTCGCGTGCGCCTGCTGGGTGGTGGGGATGATGAAGGATGAAAAACAAAAGAAGAAACAGATGTCACCGAAAGTAAAAAATATTGTAAGAGCCTCAGTCTCGAACGGTCACGCCTAGAGCTCAGAAGTGTCTTATAAGTGTATAAACGAAGTAAAAATAAAGTTTCTTTTTTTTTTTAATTTCTTTTTTTATTTTACGTGACATTTTGGCGATCCGTGCCAGGATCCATCAACTTCAAGAAAACGAAATTACGCATTTCGGGCTACGGTCAACTTTGAAGATTGAGGATCAGTGGACCACTGTAACAGAGCAGACACTTTCGACGTTTCGACAAAGGAACACCGCAACGGAACCTTTCCTACGGGTTAAACGATCAAGGTGAGCAAGCCCTGGATTCTTTTGTCAAATACAGATCGAGAACAGACAGCACAATTAGTATAACAATGGCAACGCCACGAGAAGACAAAACCGAAACTGTTAGCGCCGCTTTAACTAATAGCGGAATAGACCCAACAGTTAAAGCTTTGCTTGATGCAATGCAGAAGCAAAATGAGAGACTGACCCAACAAATGAGTATGCTTACACTGCGTATGGATGAAGTTGTAGCAAACACAAAAACGGGAAATGTATCGGAGGCCAGTTCCCTAATAACCGTAGACGAAGTAACCCACACCGCTAAAGATCAATCGGTCCTTCGAGAACCTCGCCCATTACTTCAAACACCACCTCAACCATCCTGGGAAAGGACTTTTCCTGAACAATATACGCAACCAGAGCTAAAAGCTGAGAGTGCATTAAAATGCATTCCGATATTAAACGGAAAGGATGATATAGACGTGGAGGATTTTATTCATGAAATACAAGAAGTAAGAATGATGTGTAGCGAACCAACACTATTACTAAAAATGATTAAAATAGAGAAGATTGTAGGAAAAGCCGCAATGGCAATCCGCAATATTCGTATTACCGAATTCGAATCTCTGTATGAAGCATTGAGACGTAATGTAGCTGCGCAAGTATCAGTGAGAGAACAACAGGAAGAATTAAGAGGAATGAGGCAAGGATTAACTGAGAGCGTGCAAAACTATAACATCAGATTTCGAAGCGTTTTTAACAAACTCCAACACAGCATTACCAACGAGTATAGAGACGAACTAACTCGACGGGTGATGAACGAGCAACTATACATGGACTCTGTGACCGACTATGTAAGAGGCCTTCGTCCAGAAATAGGGCAGGCGCTAATGGCTAATCTCCCCCCAAATCTCATCGAAGCAGAAAGGAAAGCAATGAATATGGAAAGATACTTTCGCGAGCACAGCTCTCGCAGACAAATGACGCGACAAACAACCGCCCCGCCATTTTATCGTAACCAGGCTTCTCATCCAGTAGACAATCGCCTCGCTATTACAAGTAACACAAATAATAAAACTTCACTCACACAAAATATTCTACCAAGAACGAACAATTTTACGAAGTTTGGGAACAGACCATTAAGCGAAAGGACGCAAGCGAAATGTCCCCAAATGCAATCGATTGGGACACCTTCCAAATCAATGCCAAAATTTTCCGATACCGCTTCAAAGAAAAGCCCCTCCAGGAATAAACCACGTTCAAGAACAATCAGAATTAACAATGCTACCTCAGGAAGATTACCCACAATACTATTACAATTACCAGGACGACCAGGATTGCGATTTCTCGTTGACTCCGGGGCAGGAATCAACTTGCTTAAACAAAGATGCTACCCAGGAAAGACAACAATACCAGACACAAAGAAATTCTCCATGGGACATTCCGAATACGAATCTAATTCCAAAGTCAAATTGAATTTGTTCGACAAAAAGATAGACTTCTCTTTAATAGATGACGATTTCCCAATTATAGAAGATGGCGTATTAGGCTTACCCGGTTTGAATCAATATCGATTCGAACTCTCCAACGAAACATTGAAATTAGATAACAACACCCTTCTGCTGCAACAAGAACCAACCCTTGCACCAGGAGAAACCATTCAAAAAATTGTATACCTCGAAGGGAAGCCAACGCCAGTGTGCTTTATCAATGGTGGTAAGTCCTCAATTCAAGTTTCTAACATTATCGAAAATACAAATACCATAGATCAAATCCAAAAATTCAAATCTTCGATTCGACTATCGCACATAGAAAAACCTCTCAGAGAACCTATAGAAAAGATTCTTCTCTATTACATGGATGTATTTAATTTAGACAGTGAAACATTACCGTGTACATCTCTTGCTAAACATTCCATTACATTGAAAGAAGATAAAATCATCAACGTAAAATCCTACCGTCCTCCCGAATACCATAAAATCGAAATAAACAAACAAATGACGGAAATGTTAGACAAAAAGATTATAGAACCCTCCGACTCTCCCTATAACTCTCCCGTCTGGGTCGTCCCAAAGAAAATCGACGCGTCGGGGAAACAAAAGTGGCGAATAGTGATTGACTTTCGGAAGTTAAACGAATTAACGGACCAAGACGCATATCCATTACCCGACATTGACGATATACTATCGCAACTAGGGAACGCAAAATATTTCTCCGCTTTAGACTTATCCTCGGGATTCCACCAAATACCCATGGATGAGAATTCGAGGAAGTACACTGCATTTAGCACACCACAAGGACACTTCCACTATAACAGAATGCCATTCGGGCTCAAGAACGCACCCGCTACCTTTCAAAGAATGATGGACACCGCGTTAAGAGGTTTAATTAATAATCATTGTTTCGTCTATCTCGATGATATCATTATATTCGGGCAATCGATAGAGGAACATAATAAAAACTTAGCCATTATACTCCAAAGACTCAGGGAAGTAGGTCTAAAAGTACAACCGGATAAATGTGAATTCCTAAAACCCGAATTGGAATATTTAGGACACTTAGTGACAGCAAACGGAGTAAAACCTAACCCTGAAAAGATAGAAGCAGTAAAGAACTTCAAACTACCCAAAAATCCTACGGATGTAAAATCGTTCCTTGGGTTAGCCGGATACTATAGAAAATTTATTAGGAATTTCTCGAAAATTGCCAAACCGTTAACGGAACTAACTAAGAAAGACATACAATTCCACTGGACTGACAAAACACAACTTAGCTTCGATACATTAAAAGAAAGACTATGCCAAGCACCGGTACTAAAATACCCCGACTATACGAAGACATTTACGTTAACAACGGACGCCTGTAATGAAGGTCTAGGAGCCATCCTTTCACAAGATGGACACCCTTGTTGCTTCATTTCAAGGACATTAAACCCCCCTGAACGAAATTATACTAAGACGGAAAAAGAATTATTGGCCATCGTTTGGGCAGTTAGAAGATTTAGGCAATATTTATTAGGCCGCAAATTCAAAATTCAAACAGACCACCAAGCCCTTAAATGGCTGCACAACTGCAAGGACCCCTCTAGTCGATTGATTCGATGGAGATTGAGATTAGAGGAATACGAATACGATATAGAGTACGTAAAAGGAAAGGAAAACGTAGCCGCTGACACCCTATCCAGAGTACACGCGATAACACAAACTGACGTTTTATTAAGACAATTCAGAGACTGGGAAAAATCAGAAGAAATACCAAAATTATTGAAACTAACATCTAACAAAGACAACTTTTTCCAATTAACAAAACCATATCTGGGCCCATATGACGAAACCGTATGGTTACAGAAAATATCAGACATACTTAAAACAAATAGAAAGATAGGAATAGGAGACAATAACTTAAACGCACAAGACAAAGCACACATAAAAAGATTTCTTTTATTTTTCAATGACCAACGCGACGACATAGAATTTGCTTACGAACCAATACAGAGTTTAAGCGAAGAGGAAATAGAACAAGTACTAAAAGAAAATCATGACTTGGTAGGACATCCCGGAATACAAAAGACGTACGACAGAATCCGAGGCAAATATGATATCCCACATCTAATAGACAGAATAAAAGGCAGAATAGGAACTTGCGCGACATGTCAAACATCAAAGACTACTCGGATAAGAGGAAAGGAGGAACCACAGATAACCGACACCCCGTTAGAATCTAACGACAAAATCGCTATGGATGTGATAGGCCCGTTGAAAAAGACCAAGATAGGAAACCAATACATTCTCTCTATACACGATGAACTAACCAAATATTTAATACTTGTGCCCCTAAAAACACAACAGACCCAATCAATCTGGAATGCTTTACTGAATCATTACATTTATATATTCTCCGCACCGAAACGTATATTAACTGACAGAGGACAAAGTTTCATTAGCGAGCTAATGCAACGATACGAAGAAGCATTTAGGATCAAACACATAAAAACCACCTCATTCCATCCACAATCCAACGGAAGCCTAGAACGAACACATGCTGTAATATCCGACATGTTAAAAGCTATACAAAACGATAATGAAACAGAATGGGATCAAAACCTAAATTTTGTGTGTCTAGCATATAACACTATGGTTCATGATGCCACTGGATATACCCCTTTTGAACTAACATTTGGACACAAAGCCAATCTCCCATCTACCATATCCCAAAATCCGCAAAGAACATACGCTGATGAGGTCAGCTTCAGGAAACGAGAATGGGATGCCAAGCTACTTAAAGCCAGGGAAACTCTAATGAAGAGTAAACAAAGATACCAAAGAGATCAAAGAAAAAAAATTATTAAACCTCAATCCATTTTTAGAGAAGGAGATTTGATATTAGTTCATAATGATCATAAAAAACACAAGTTAGATACTGAATGGCTAGGGCCATACACCATTGAAAAAGTAAAAACCCCTTATTACGAAATAATGGTGAATGACTCGATTAGGAAAATACATGGTAATCGTATTAAACCTTATTTTCCAGGACGGTCTTCACCTTCTCCATAAGTAGCTGTTATGCATTTTGTTTTTGTTTTGTTTTGTTGATTAAGACAAAGAAGAAAACACACTTTTAACCATTTAGTCCATAAAACAATCCTGAAGAAACACTAAGATTTTGGAGGACCAAAATCAATCTAAGGAGGGGGGTATGTAACGTAAATCACGTCAGAGACCAGGACACTGTAACCCCAAACTCTTTTGC
This sequence comes from Bombus terrestris, assembly GCF_910591885.1. Taxonomy (NCBI): domain Eukaryota; kingdom Metazoa; phylum Arthropoda; class Insecta; order Hymenoptera; family Apidae; genus Bombus; species Bombus terrestris. The sequence continues at coordinate 16,477,595 of NC_063271.1, read as the reverse complement.
CCTGATGTCACCTTAGGCGACCACTTCTAAACATTCTCCAGACAGCCGATACTTGAACATTACACATGGCGACCTTGGCGACAATGTATATTGCCGGAGTGCCTGAGGGTTCATCTGTGTCCTAACGGTCCTTCCACCGAATGTTCTGGAAGCGTGGCAGCGGTCGCGTGCGCCTGCTGGGTGGTGGGGATGATGAAGGATGAAAAACAAAAGAAGAAACAGATGTCACCGAAAGTAAAAAATATTGTAAGAGCCTCAGTCTCGAACGGTCACGCCTAGAGCTCAGAAGTGTCTTATAAGTGTATAAACGAAGTAAAAATAAAGTTTCTTTTTTTTTAATTTCTTTTTTTTTATTTTACGTGACAATCTCGTGCTCTTAGGTACACCCATCATAGTTTTCTTCGACAGCGTCACCGCGACGGAGAGTCACTCTCTAGTGCGATCTCATCAGTAATCGACCTGTCTTTCGTACACGTAATAATTGCCCCCTTGCTCTAACATACAGTGTAACTTAGACGCAAACGAAGGGTAAAGTTCAGCATCCGTTGACCGCGGAAACGTTGCCGGAGCCGAGACCATTGTCATAGTGCCGCGAATATCGAAACCTTGCGATTATCTATCGACGCTGTAATCTCCCTAATTTGTGTCAATAAACTCAACTATTGTTACACCGCACCTATGGCTAATTTCAACGAAGATTCACCGAACACCCCCACCCCCAATCCTGACGTGCATCCGACATATATATTATTATATTATTATATATTATTATATTAAATCTTCAGTTGGTTTAGTTGAATGTTCAGTAATGTAATTTTCACAAGGTGGTTTCGTATATTAGATGAGTAGTTGGTCGATATAATAATATGTGAATATATATATATATATACATTTCACAATGTAATTTTCCATTATGTAAAATATATATATGCATATGTATATGTGCGTGTATTGTTATTCTCATTGTTTCTCGGATCGTTAAATTTTCAAACTTTAAACAATATAGTAGTCGCTGCCACCAGAAACAGTCTAAGGACTGTTTCAATTAGATATTTCTTGTTAGATTAAGCAGCGTTGATTGGAGTTTAGGCCACTGGTCAACAATCTCCACGTTTCGGCTAACCTGCTATGCGCAGGAATACTAGCACTAGCACGGGAGAGGATTGTTTGGAATAAACAATTATATTATAAACAATTATTACTGGCGGAATTAATGACGAATTATACTAATTATTAATATTATTTATTATTTTAGTTATTAATTATTAATAATGATTAAAAGTTGACTCACCTGACGTTGGCCTCCGCTGATGAACGGGCAGGCCGCTGGGGTGATTCCGGTTTTACAAAGATTGACACTTGTATAATTTTTTTTTTGTTTTAATCTTTATTTAACTATTTCTTATTCTAACTGATAACAATTATTCTTCTTTATTTTAACTAAATTATTCTACTGAACCAACTAATCACAATTACTCTATTCTATTTCTTTATTCTAACTGAATCAACTGATCACAATTACTTCTTTTTAATTTCGTTAAATTCTCCGGAACGCTAACAATTTCTCTGACTCTGATTATTCTCTTATTCAACTGAACCGCTAACAATTTCTTTATTCTAACTGATAACGATTACTCTTCTGTAATTTCGCCAAAATCTCCCGAACAGCTAACAATTACTCTTACTCTATTTTCGCTAAATTCTCCCGAACGCTAACAATTACTCTTACTCTATTCTAACTGAACCAACTAATGACAGTTACTCTCTTTTCACAATTACTCTTCTTTATTCTAACTGAACCACTAACAATTACTCTCCTTATTTTCGCTAAATTCTCCCGAACGCTAACAATTAATCTGATTTGAATTGTGTCGCTACGTTTTTTATAATGACATCCCCAATGGGATGACAGTCATGTGACAGTTCGTTCCGGTGGGAATCGCAATGCTGCAGGTTTTTTAGAGTTTCCATGAGAGAACGTGGATTTTGATGATTGCTGATGTCTTGTTTGCTTCATCCCACGCCGTGTCTTGATTTCTCTTATACCTTTTCGATGCTGATGGAAACACTCAAAATACGTGATAAAATATAGATATTGCAGTGGTTTGTCTTTCGTCGAGATTGCGTCTGCAGTCCTTCCGAATCCTTTCCTGCTGATGCCAATGGGAACGATCAAGGCACGTGCAATCCGTTTTGTCAAAATTGCAAGGACTTTCCATACGCGTGTAGCAACGTGTCTTTGCCGAAGTTGCATCTGCGATGCTCTTGTAACCCTTCATAGCGGTGGTCATCTCGCAGTTCCGCCGTGGCTTTTGTATGTGTAGCACGCGTTATTTCTTGTTTCTTCCAATAAAATATTTTTACATAATGGTAAGTTTTAATATATCATTTTGAAGTCGTTGTAGTGTGATCGTGAGGGTTTGATTTAATTATAAAGTTGTATAGTTTTATATTTTGAGGTTATCTTGTATTCACAATGGCGTGCTATGAACTTTGGTTATATGAATCTCGATCAGTGATTTTTAATATGCGATCGCTATTTCGGTATTTTAGTTTATTGGGGTTTTTATCTTCTTTTGGTGATTACAGGTTATGTTGAGTCATGGACACAAAAGCGTCCGCGCCTGTGCGAACTGTGTGAGTATGTGTTTTTAGTATTCTATCTCGTTTCGCATGTTGTTTGTTTCCTTAAACTTGTGAATTTGTTTTAGCGCAAGAGGAGGAAGATATGTGAATGGTACAAGATGACGTGATCGACGTGCGTGTGTGAATATGTGCGAAGGATGATGCTGAAGTGGCGGTTTTCCACCCAAGTAGGCACAGTGGCACCTTCGTTGGCGTCGTGTCCTGATGATCTTTTGACAATTTGGTTTTATTTGACAATATGAGATATATTTTGCTCCTTGTAGATTTATATGTCCATATTTGTTATATATTAAATCGTGTATATTTTATATTACTTTCTTGTTATTAGGTTATTAGTTGTGTAACTCCAGTTTCTGATCTATGGAAAGTAGTGAAACGTCTTCACGAAATACAATTTCATTCGTTTTCCTCCCTTGCATTGGCACGCTGTGAGTGGTGTCGACTTCCAAATGAGGTTTGTGCATCTTGATTATTATGCGTTTAATGATAGATACGGAGGTATCTTTGTCAGAGGTTTCCATGCGGACTGTCTCGGTGTGTATCTTGTTATGATTTCTTTTATTTAGTTCATCCTGCTTCTTTCGTGTTTTATTCACTGCATATGATATTTCAGTGCAAGAAGAAGAAGAATTGTAAAGAATCCGTAAGTGGCCCTAGAAGACGCAGTCATCGTGTGAGGTGTTGTCGGCAGGAACGAAGAGTCGAAGTTGTTGAAGAAGTCGTGTGACATTTGTATTGTTTCTGGTTATATACAACGCTATTTCACATATCTATGTATATATATATATATTATTATATTATTATATATTATTATATTAAATCTTCAGTTGGTTTAGTTGAATGTTCAGTAATGTAATTTTTACAAGGTGGTTTTGTATATTAGATGAGTAGCTGTTCGATATAATAATATGTGTATATATATGTTGGAGATGAAAGAACGCCGGAGCTCCTCCTTGGATTCGCGGGAATATCGCAACTCTGTAACTTGGATTAAACAAATGCCGCTCCGATTGTTCGAGATTTATGATCATGAGCTTGGGCTCGAGGCGACAATCAGTCGCCGAACGTAGCCGCGGTCAAAGGGATGAACGTTCTATCTAACAAAGGCACAGAGTAACTCTATACCTCTCCTTAAAAGAAATAGTCGTAGCGACACGTGGCAGTAAATACTTCAATAGTTTCTATCCCGCGGCCCGCCACACGCAGATTTTGTCCTCCGGGTAAGATGATCGCCGGGTGTCGGCATGCCTTTGTGGCGTATGTTTAGCTAACGTGAGGACCCGCTATAGATCTTAAGATTTAGTCAAGCGAAGTCCGTCAAATAGACTTTGTTGCAACTACGGGAAGATAGGAGAAACCTATCCTCCACGAGCGTTGCCCCCCGTCAACAACCTCCCCTCAAGGGCGGCCAGCATCTCTTTCAAAACGCCGATATGGAGATCGACCAATTAGCAATAGCGCTAATTTCCCTCACCTTTGGAACGAAAGCTTTCTTTGACGAATCCGAGGATCTCATGTCCTTAGACCCACCCATTATAGTTTTCCTCGACGGCATCGTCGAGACGGAGAGTTACTCTCCGGTACGATCTCGACGACGATTCAAGTAACTCTCGGATACGTAGTGATTGCCCCACGCATTAACATTGAGTACAACTTAGACGCTAAAGAAGCGTAGAGTTCGTCATCCCGTTGACCGTGGATTCGTTATTGAGCCTAGGATCATTGTCATTAGCTTCTCGAGTATCAATTTATCGCGATTACTTGTCCAATTCCAACATGGTCATGTTTGCACTAGTAAATATCTCCTCTATTGCATAGTGATCACGTCTAGTGTCAATAGGGATTCGTTTACGCCCTTAACCCTAACTCTAATCGTAACGCCAACCTGACATATATATATATATATACATTTCACAATGTAATTTTCCATTATGTAAAATATATATATGCATATGTATATGTGCGTGTATTGTTATTCTCATTGTTTCTCGGATCGTTAATTGGTTGAATATTCCATAATGTGGATTTCGTATATAATTCTCTAGGTTCGTAGAAATGTAATTCTATATATTTATTTCTTTGCGTTTTAATGGCTTAATAACGTATACATACATACATATATATATATAATGAATTTTTCCGAAAGATACGCGTACGCATGTGTATATCTATATATGTGTGTGTCGCAGAGCAATCTTGTATACAATTTTCACTTTTATTAGAATGCTGATGTAGTGTAGTATATTTTATTTCTTTTATTTATTTTATTAGATTACCAATTATTCAGATTCACGAAGTAGGTCACACACACAGATATGCATACACGTGTGTGTATATACATGTGTTTTCGCAGAGAAATCTCATACATTTGATTCGCGGCTTGTTTTATTTATTGGTTCATTTAATTATTTCATTTTATTTGTATTTTCTATGTCATTGCTGATTGGTTGTAGTGTTTCTTCTTATTGATTCATTTATTTCATTTTGATTGTCTGTCGTATAATTCTTTTTATTTTGATTGGTTAGTTATTAGTTAATTTATTATTATTGGTCGTGTTTAATTATTCATAAGTTATTGATTCGTGGCGTCACGTGCGGAACGCGGGACGTGACAATGTCCTGTCGTGACATGTCGTGACTGTCTTTATACGATCGTTTGCCGTCTAACGTTTTTAAAATATATCTATCTCCTTCCAAAATCTCGGTTATTACGAATGGACCCTTGAATTTCGGCTCTAGCTTGGTTTGGTTTCTTTCCTCGTTCTTGCGTAGTACGAAGTCGCCGAGGTTAAACTTAACCACTTTAGCTTTGTTCCTATCAAATCTTTCTTTGTCGTATTGGGCGTTACTTTCTATGTTCTGTACGGCCTGCTGTCTTACATCGGAGATATCGACTTCTTTTTCTTCGATATTGTCGGGTAGCAATAGGTCATACGGTCTCGCCGATCTACCGATTAGTAGTTGTAAAGGGCTCGAATTAGTCACGCGGTTGACGGTGCAGTTCAACGCTAGCTGCATTTCCCCAATCGCGTCTTGCCACGGCCGCCCGGTCGTCTCTACTGTCGTGAACATGTTTTTCAACGTGCCCATAAAACGTTCTACTTGTCCGTTAGCCCTACTGGCACCAGTCGCTATCAAGTGAACTTTAATTCGTTTGCTTTCGCAGAACTCGCGAAATCCTTTACCCGTAAAACATCTTCCCTGGTCCGCTATTATCCGACAGGGACTCCCGAATAAAAATATAGCGGATTTAAGCGCTTTAATGGTGTTAAGAGAATCTATCCTACGAGTATGATGCAGGAATACGAATTTAGTGAAGGCGTCGATCAACACAATGACGTACTCCTTCGAATCGCTTTTACCGCTCAGCTTGCCCGTTATATCCATGTGGACCGTGTGCCAAGGTATGCTGGCCTTAGATATGGGATATAGTTCGGCTTGTATCTTACCTGAACTAGCCTTCGAAACTCTACAAGCATGGCAGTTCTCTACGAACTTGCGAACGTACTTCGCCATTCCTTCGAACCAGTAATACTCGTACAGTTTCTCGAGCGTCTTATCCCAACCCAAGTGCATAATTGACTGATGCACATGGTTAATAACGGACCACCTAAACCCTCTTGGAACAATAGGTAAACTGAGAGTCCTGCCTCTTCACGAATTTTACGTTATACGTTAATACGTAATAGTATATATCGTTATACGTTATATGGTAATACTATATATCGTTATACGTAATATGGTAATACTATATAACGTTAAACGTTATTACGTAATAGTATATAACGTGATACGTTACTACGTAACAGTATACAACGTTATACGTCATATGGTAGTACTATATAACGTTATACGTTATTACGTAATAGTATATATCGTTATGCCTTATATAGTAATAATACATAACGTTATACGTTATTACGTAGTAGTATATAACGATATACGTTATATGGTAATAATATACAACGTTATACGTGATATAGTGATACTATATAACGTTATACGTTATTACGTAATAGTATATATCATTTTACGTTATATTGTAATACTATATAACGTTATACGTAATATGGTAATACTATATAACGTTATACGTTATTACGTAATAGTATATAACGTTATACGTTATATGGTTATAATATACAACGTTATACGTGATATGGTAATACTACATAACGCTATACGTTATTACGAAATAGTATATAACGTGATACGTTATTACGTAATAGTATATACCGTTATACCTTATATGGTAATAATACATAACGTTATACGTTATATGGTACTAATATACAACGTTATGCGTGATATAGTGATACTATATAACGTGATACGTTATTACGTAATAGTATATAACGTTATACGTTATATGGTAATAATATACAACGTTATACGTAATATGGTAATACCACATAACGTTATACGTTATAACGTAATAGTGTATATCGTTATACGTTATTACGTAATAGTATATAACGTGATACGTTAATAGGTAATAGTACATAACGTTATGCGTTATTTCGGAATAGTATATAACGTGATACGTTATTACGTAATAGTATATAACGTGATACGTTATATGGTAACACTATATAACGTTATACGTAATATGGTAATCCTATATAACGTTATACGTAATATGGTAATACTATATAACGTCAAACGTTATTACGTAACACTATACAACGTTATACGTTATATGATAGTACTATATAACGTTATACGTTGTTACGTAATAGTATATATCGTTATACGTTATATTGTAATAATGCACAACGTTATACGAGATATGGAAATACTATATAACGGTATACGTTACTACGTAATAGTATATAACGTTATACGTTATAGTGTAATACTATATAACGTTATACGTTAAGACGTAATAGTATATGACGTTATGCGTTATTACGTAATAGTATATAACGATATACGTTAATGGGTAATAGTATAAAACGTTATGCGTTATTTCGCAATAGTATACAACGTTATACGTTATTACGTAATAGTATATAACGTGATACGTTATTACGTAACAGTATACAACGTTATACGTTATATGGTAGTACTATATAACGTTATACGTTATTACGTAATGGTATATATCGTTATACGTTATATGGTAATAATACACAACGTTATACGTGATATGGTAATACCATATAACGTTATACGTTATTACGTAATAGTATATAACGTTATACGTTAATACGTAATACTATATATCGTTATACGTTATATGGTAATACTATATATCGTTATACGTAATGTGGTAATACTATATAACGTTAAACATTATTACGTAATAGTATATTACGTGATACGTTATTACGTAATAGTATATAACGTTATATGTTAATACGTAATACTATATATCGTTATACGTAATGTGGTAATACTATATAACGTTAAACGTTATTACGTAATAGTATATTACGTGATACATTATTACGTAACAGTATACAACGTTATACGTTATATGGCAGTACTATATAACCTTATACGTTATTACGTAATAGTATATATCGTTATAGTTTATATGGTAATAATACACAACGTTATACGTGATATGGTAATACCATATAACGTTATACGTTATTACGTAATAGTATATAACGTTATACGTTAATACGTAATAGTATATATCGTTATACGTTATATGGTAATACTATATATCGTTATACGTAATGTGGTAATACTATATAACGTTAAACGTTATTACGTAATAGTATATTACGTGATACGTTATTACGTAACAGTATACAACGTTATACGTTATATGATAGTGCTATATAACGTTATACGTTATTACTTAACATTATATATCGTTGTACGTTATATGGTAATGATACACAACGTTATACGTGATATGGTAATACCATGTAACGTTATACGTTAATACGTAATAGTATATATCGTTATACGTTATATGGTAATACTATATAATGTTATACGTAATATGTTAATACTATATAACGTTAAACGTTATTAAGTAATAGTATATAACGTGATACATTATTACGTAACAGTATACAACGTTATACGTTATATGGTAGTACTATATAACGTTATACGTTATTACGTAATAGTATATATCGTTATACGTTATATGGTAATAATACACAACGTTATACGTGATATGGTAATACCATATAACGTTATACGTTATTACGTAATAGTATTTATCGTTATACGTTATATGGTAATACCATATATCGTTATACGTAATATGGTAATACTATATAACGTTAAACGTTATCACGTAATAGTATATAACGTGATACATTATTACGTAACAGTATACAACGTTATACGTTATATGGTAGAACTATATAACGTTAAAAGTTATTAGGTTATAGTATATAACGTGATACGTTATTACGTAACAGTATACAACGTTTTACGTTATATGGTAGTACTATATAACGTTATACGTTATTACGTAATAGTATATATCGTTATACGTTATATGGTAATAATACACAACGTTATACGAGATATGGAATTACTATATAACGGTATACGTTATTACGTAATAGTATATAACGTTCTACGCTATATGGTAATAATACACAACGTTATACGTGATATGGTAATACCATGTAACGTTATACCTTATTACGTAAAAGTATATAACGCGATACGTTATTACGTAACAGTATACAACGTTATACGTTATATGATAGTACTATATAACGTTATACGTTATTACGTAATATTATATAATGTTGTGCGTTATATGGTATTAATACACAACATTATACGTGATATGGTAATACCATGTAACGTTATACGTTAATACGTAATAGTATATATCGTTATACGTTATATGGTAATACTATATATCGTTATACGTAATATGGTAATACTATATAACGTTAAACGTTATTACGTAATAGTATATAACGTGACACGTTATTACGTAACAGTATACAACGTTATACGTCATATGGTAGTACTATATAACGTTATACGTTATTACGTAATAGTATATATCGTTATGCCTTATATAGTAATAATACATAACGTTATACGTTATTACGTAGTAGTATATAACGATATACGTTATATGGTAATAATATACAACGTTATACGTGATATAGTGATACTATATAACGTTATACGTTATTACGTAATAGTATATATCATTTTACGTTATATTGTAATACTATATAACGTTATACGTAATATGGTAATACTATGTAACGTTATACGTTATTACGTAATAGTATATAACGTTATACGTTATATGGTTATAATATACAACGTTATACGTGATATGGTAATACTACATAACGCTATACGTTATTACGAAATAGTATATAACGTGATACGTTATTACGTAATAGTATATACCGTTATACCTTATATGGTAATAATACATAACGATATACGTTATATGGTACTAATATACAACGTTATGCGTGATATAGTGATACTATATAACGTGATACGTTATTACGTAATAGTATATAACGTTATACGTTATATGGTAATAATATACAACGTTATACGTAATATGGTAATACCACATAACGTTATACGTTATAACGTAATAGTGTATATCGTTATACGTTATTACGTAATAGTATATAACGTGATACGTTATTACGTAATAGTATATAACGTGATACGTTATATGGTAACACTATATAACGTTATACGTAATATGGTAATCCTATATAACGTTATACGTAATATGGTAATACTATATAACGTCAAACGTTATTACGTAACACTATACAACGTTATACGTTATATGATAGTACCATATAAAGTTATACGTTGTTACGTAATAGTATATATCGTTATACGTTATATTGTAATAATGCACAACGTTATACGAGATATGGAAATACTATATAACGGTATACGTTATTACGTAATAGTATATAACGTTATACCTTATAGTGTAATACTATATAACGTTATACGTTAAGACGTAATAGTATATGACGTTATGCGTTATTACGTAATAGTATATAACGATATACGTTAATGGGTAATAGTATAAAACGTTATGCGTTATTTCGCAATAGTATACAACGTTATACGTTATTACGTAATAGTATATAACGTGATACGTTATTACGTAACAGTATACAACGTTATACGTTATATGGTAGTACTATATAACGTTATACGTTATTACGTAATGGTATATATCGTTATACGTTATATGGTAATACTATATAATGTTATACGTAATATGTTAATACTATATAACGTTAAACGTTATTAAGTAATAGTATATAACGTGATACATTATTACGTAGCAGTATACAACGTTATACGTTATATGGTAGAACTATATAACGTTAAACGTTATTACGTTATAGTATATAACGTGATACGTTATTACGTAACAGTATACAACGTTTTACGTTATATGGTAGTACTATATAACGTTATACGTTATTACGTAGTAGTATATATCGTTATACGTTATATGGTAATAATACACAACGTTATACGAGATATGGAATTACTATATAACGGTATACGTTATTACGTAATAGTATATAACGTTCTACGCTATATGGTAATAATACACAACGTTATACGTGATATGGTAATACCATGTAACGTTATACGTTATTACGTAAAAGTATATAACGCGATACGTTATTACGTAACAGTATACAACGTTATACGTTATATGATAGTACTATATAACGTTATACGTTATTACGTAATATTATATAATGTTGTACGTTATATGGTATTAATACACAACATTATACGTGATATGGTAATACCATGCAACGTTATACGTTAATACGTAATAGTATATATCGTTATACGTTATATGGTAATACTATATAACGTTATACGTAATATGGTAATACTATATAACGTTAAACGTTATTACGTTATAGTATATAACGTGTTACGCTATTACGTAACAGTATACAACGTTATACGTTATATGGTAGTACTATATAACGTTATACGTTGTTACGTAATAGTATATATCGTTATACGTTATATGGTAATAATACACAACGTTATACGTGATGAGGTAATGCCATATAGCGTTATACGTTGTTACGTAATAGGATATAACGTTATGCTTTATATAGTAATCATATACAACGTTATAAGTGATATGGTGATACTATATAACGTTATACGTAATATGGTAATACTATATAACGTTATACGTTATTACGTAATAGGATATAACATTATGCGTTATATAGTAACAGTATACAACGTTATACGTTATTACGTAATACTATATAACGTTAAACGTTATTGCGTAATAGTATATAACGTGATACGTTAATACGTAATAGTATATAACGTTATACGTTATATGGTAATAATATACAACGTTATACGTGATATAGTGATACTATATAACGTTATACGTTACTACGTAATAGTATATAACGTTATACGTTAATACGTAATAGTATATATCATTTTACTTTATATCGTAATACTATATAACGTTATACGTAATATGGTAATGCTATATAACGTTATAAGTTATTACGTAATAGTATATATCGTTATACCTCATATGGTAACAATACATAACGTTATACGTTATTACATAATAGTATATAACGTTATACGCTATGTGGTAATAATATACAACGCTATACGTGATATAGTGCTACTATATAACGTTAAACGTTATTACGTAATAGTATATAACGTGATACGTTATTACGTAACAGTATACAACGTTATACGTTATATGGTAGTACTATATAACGTTATACGTCATTACGTAATAGTATATATCGTTATACGTTATATGGTAATAATACACAACTTTATACGTGATATGGTAATACCATATAACGTTACACGTTATTACGTAATAGTATATATCGTTATACGTTATATGGTAATACTATATATCGTTATACGTAATATGGTAGAACTATATAACGTTAAACGTTATTACGTTATAGTATATAACGTGTTACGCTATTACGTAACAGTATACAGCGTTATACGTTATATGGTAGTTCTATATAACGTTATACGTTGTTACGTAATAGTATATATCGTTATACGTTATATGGTAATAATACACAACGTTATACGTGATGAGGTAATGCCATATAGCGTTATACGTTGTTACGAAATAGGATATAACGTTATGCTTTATATAGTAATCATATACAACGTTATACGTGATATGGTAATACTATATAACGTTATACGTAATATGGTAATACTATATAACGTTATACGTTATTACGTAATAGGATATAACGTTATGCGTTATATAGTAACAGTATACAACGTTATACGTTATTACGTAATACTATATAACGTTAAGCGTTATTATGAAATAGTATATAACGTGATACGTTGTTACGTAACAGTATACAACGTTATACGTTATATGGTAGAACTATATAACGTTAAACGTTAATACGTTATATTATATATCGTTATACGTTATATGGTTATCATATACAACGTTATACGTGATATGGTAATACTACATAACGCTATACGTTATTACGTAATAGTATATACCGATATACCTTATATGGTAATAATACATAACGTTATACGTTATTACGTAATAGTATATAACGTTATACGTTATGTGGTACTAATATACAACGTTATGCGTGATATAGTTATACTATATAACGTGATACGTTATTACGTAATAGTATATCACGTTATACCTCATATGGTAATAATACATAACGTTATACGTTATTACGTAATAGTACATAACGTTATACGCTATGTGGTAATAATATACAACGTTATACGTGATATAGTGATACTATATAACGTTATACGTTATTACGTAATAGTATATAACGTTATACGTTAATACGTAATAGTATATATCATTTTATTTTATATCGTAATAGTATATAACGTTATACGTAATATGGTAATACTATATAACGTTATACGTTATTACGTAATAGGATATAACGTGATACGTTAATACGTAATAGTATATAACGTTATACGTTATATGGTAATATTATACAACGTTATAGGTGATATAGTGATACTATATAACGTTATACGTTACTACGTAATAGTATATAACGTTATACGTTAATACGTAATAGTATATATCATTTTACTTTATATCGTAATACTATATAACGTTATACGTAATATGGTAATACTATATAACGTTAAACGTTATTACGTAATAGTATATAACGTGATACGTTATTACGTAACAGAATACAACGTTATACGTTATATGGTAGAACTATATAACGTTAAACGTTATTACGTAATAGTATATAACGTGATACGTTATTACGTAACAGAATACAACGTTATACGTTATATGGTAGAACTATATAACGTTAAACGTTATTACGTAATAGTATATAACGTGATATGTTATTACGTAACAGAATACAAGGTTATACGTTATATGGTAGTACTATATAACGTTATACGTTATTACGTAATAGTATATATCGTTATACGTTATATGGTAATAATACACAACGTTATACGTGATATGGTAATACTATATAACGTTATACGTTATTGCGTAATAGTATATAACGTCATACGGTAATACGTAATAGTACATAACGTTATGCGTTATTTCGTAATAGTATATAACGTTATACGCTATGTGGTAATAATATACAACGTTATACGTGATATAGTGATACTATATAACGTTATACGTTATTACGTAATAGTATATAACGTTATACGTTATATGGTACTAATATACAACGTTATGCGTGATGTAGTGATACTATATAACGTTATACGTTAACACGTAATTGTATATAACGTTATACGTTAATACGTAATAGTATATATCATTTTACGTTATATCGTAATACTATATAACGTTATACGAGATATGGAAATATCATATAACGGTATACGTTATTACGTAATAGTGTGTAATGTTATACGTTATAGTGTAATACTATATAACGTTATACGTTAATATGTAATAGTATATAACGTTATACGTTATTACGTAATAGTATATAACGTTATACGTTAATAGGTAATAGTATATAACGTGATATGTTATTACGTAATAGTATATATCGTTATACCTTATATGGTAAGAATACATAACGTTATACGTTATTACGTAATAGTATATAACGTTCTACGCTATATGGTAATAATATACAACGCTATACGTGATATAGTGATACTATATAACGTTATACGTTACTACGTAATAGTATATAACGTTATACGTTAATACGTAATAGTATATATCATTTTACTTTATATCGTAATACTATATAACGTTATACGTAATATGGTAATACTATATAACGTTATACGTTATTACGTAATAGGATATAACGTTATGCGTTATATAGTAACAGTATACAACGTTATACGTTATTACGTAATAGTATATAACGTGATACGTTATTACGTAATAGGATATAACGTTATGCGTTATATAGTAATCATATACAACGTTATACGTGATATGGTAATACTATATAACGCTATACGTTATATAGTAATAATATACAACGTTATACGTGATATGGAAGTACTATATAACGTTATACGTTATTACGTAATACTATATAACGTTATACGTTACTACGTAATAGTATATAACGTTATGCGTTATTACGTAATAGTATACAACGTTCTACGTTATTACGTAATAGTATATAACTTCATACGTTATATGGTAATAACATACAACGTTATACGTGATAAGGTAATACTACATAAGGCTTTAAGTTATTACGCAATAGTATATAACGTTATAGGATACACGGTAATCATATGCAACTTTATACGTGATATGGTAATTCTACATAAAGTTATACGTTATTACGTAGTAGTATATAGCGATATACGTTATATGGTAATAATATATAACGTTATACGTGATATAGTGATACTATATAACGTCATACGTTATTACGTAATAGCATATATCATTTTACGTTATATTGTAATACTAAATAACGTCATACGTAATATGGTAATATTATATAACGTTATACGTTATTACGTACTAGTATGTATCGTTGTACGTTGTATGGTAATAATACACAACGTTATACGTGATATGGTAATACCATGTAACGTTATACGTTATTACATAATAGTATATAACTTTATACGTTATATAGTAACAGTATATAACGTTGTACGTTATAACGTAACATTGTATAACGTTATACGTTATTACTTAATAGTATATATCGCCATACGTTATATGGTTATAATATATATCGTTATACGTTATGTGGTCATACTATATATCTTTATACGATGTAACGTAAGAATATACAACGTTATACGTTATTACGTAATGCTATGTAACGTTATACGATATATGGTAATACTATATAACATTATACGTTATAACGTAACAATATACAACGTTATACGATATATCGTAACACTATATAACGTTATACGTAATATGGTAATACTATATAACGTTATACGTTGTAACGTAACACTATATAACGCTATACGATATTACGTAACAATACACGACGTTATACTTTATTACGTAATAGTATATAACGTTATACGTTATAACGTAAGAATATACATCGTTATACGTTATTACGAAACAGTAAAAGGTATGTAAATATGAAACCGGAATTTTTGTATAGAAAAATACACGTGTATTGTATGATAATTATTCGTCATAAGGTAACACCATATAACGTTATACGTTATAATTTAACACTATATAACGTTAAACGTTATGTGGTAATGCTACATTACGTTATACATTATAACGTATCACTATATAACGTTATACGTTATATTGTCATACTATATATCGTTATACGTTATAACGTAACACTATATAACGTTATACGTTATATGGTAATACTATATAACGTTATACGTTATAACGTAAGAATATACAACGGTATACGTTAATACGTTATAGTATATATCGTTATACGTTATATCGTAATAATATAAAACGTTATATGTTATATAGTAATATTATACAACGTTATACGTGAAATGGAAATACTATATTACGGTATACGTTATTACGTAATAGTATATACCGTTATACCTCATATGGTAACAGTACATAACGTTATACGTTATTACGTAATAGTATATAACGTGATACGTTATTACGTAACAGTATACAACGTTATACGTTATATGGTAGTACTATATAACGTTATACGTTATTACGTAATAGTATATATCGTTGTACGTTATATGGTAATAATACACAACGATATACGTGATATGGTAATACTATATAACGTTAAACGTTATTGCGTAATAGTATATAACGTGATACGTTAATACGTAATAGTATATAACGTTATACGTTATATGGTAATAATATACAACGTTATACGTGATATAGTGATACTATATAACGTTATACGTTACTACGTAATAGTATATAACGTTATACGTTAATACGTAATAGTATATATCATTTTACTTTATATCGTAATACTATATAACGTTATACGTAATATGGTAATGCTATATAACGTTATAAGTTATTACGTAATAGTATATATCGTTATACCTCATATGGTAACAATACATAACGTTATACGTTATTACATAATAGTATATAACGTTATACGCTATGTGGTAATAATATACAACGCTATACGTGATATAGTGCTACTATATAACGTTAAACGTTATTACGTAATAGTATATAACGTGATACGTTATTACGTAACAGTATACAACGTTATACGTTATATGGTAGTACTATATAACGTTATACGTTATTACGTAATAGGATATAACGTTATGCGTTATATAGTAACAGTATACAACGTTATACGTTATTACGTAATACTATATAACGTTAAACGTTATTATGAAATAGTATATAACGTGATACGTTGTTACGTAACAGTATACAACGTTATACGTTATATGGTAGAACTATATAACGTTAAACGTTAATACGTTATAGTATATATCGCTATACGTTATATGGTTATCATATACAACGTTATACGTGATATGGTAATACTACATAACGCTATACGTTATTACGTAATAGTACATACCGATATACCTTATATGGTAATAATACATAACGTTATACGTTATTACGTAATAGTATATAACGTTATACGTTATGTGGTACTAATATACAACGTTATACGTTATGTGGTACTAATATACAACGTTATGCGTGATATAGTTATACTATATAACGTGATACGTTATTACGTAATAGTATATCACGTTATACGTTAATACGTAATAGTATATAACGTTATACGTTATATGGTAATAATATACAACGTTATACGTGATATAGTGATACTATATAACGATATACGTTACTACGGAATAGTATATAACGTTATACGTTAATACGTAATAGTATATATCATTTAACGTTATATCGTACTACTATATAACGTTATACGTAAGATGGTAATACTATATAACGTTATACGTTATTACGTAATAGTGTATATCGTTATACGTTAATACGTAATAGTATATAACGTGATACGTTATTACGTAATAGCATATAACGTGATACGTTATTACGTAATACTATATATCGTTATACCTCATATGGTAATAATACATAACGTTATACGTTATTACGTAATAGTACATAACGTTATACGCTATGTGGTAATAATATACAACGTTATACGTGATATAGTGATACTATATAACGTTTTACGTTATTACGTAATATTATATAACGTTATACGTTAATACGTAATAGTATATATCATTTTACTTTATATCGTAATACTATATAACGTTATACGTAATATGGTAATACTATATAACGTTATACGTTATTACGTAATAGGATATAACGTGATACGTTAATACGTAATAGTATATAACGTTATACGTTATATGGTAATAATATACAACGTTATGCGTGATGTAGTGATACTATATAACGTTATACGTTAACACGTAATTGTATATAACGTTATACGTTAATACGTAATAGTATATATCATTTTACGTTATATCGTAATACTATATAACGTTATACGAGATATGGAAATATCATATAACGGTATACGATATTACGTAATAGTATATATCGTCATACGTTATATGGTAATAATACACAAGGTTATACGAGATATGGAAATATTATATAACGGTATACGTTATTACGTAATAGTGTGTAATGTTATACGTTATAGTGTAATACTATATAACGTTATACGTTAATATGTAATGGTATATAACGTTATACGTTATTACGTAATAGTATATAACGTTATACGTTAATAGGTAATAGTATATAACGTGATATGTTATTACGTAATAGTATATATCGTTATACCTTATATGGTAAGAATACATAACGTTATACGTTATTACGTAATAGTATATAACGTTCTACGCTATATGGTAATAATATACAACGCTATACGTGATGTAGTGATACTATATAACGTTATACGTTACTACGTAATAGTGTATAACGTTATACGTTAATACGTAATAGTATATATCATTTTACTTTATATCGTAATACTATATAACGTTATACGTAATATGGTAATACTATATAACGTTATGCGTTATTACGTAATAGGATCTAACGTTATGCGTTATATAGTAACAGTATACAACGTTATACGTTATTACGTAATAGAATATAACGTGATACGTTATTACGTAATAGGATATAACGTTATGCGTTATATAGTAATCATATACAACGTTAAACGTGATATGGTAATACTATATAATGCTATACGTTATATAGTAATAATATACAACGTTATACGTGATATGGAAGTACTACATAACGTTATACGTTATTACGTAATACTATATAACGTTATACGTTAATACGTAATAGTATATAACGTTATGCGTTATTACGTAATAGTATACAACGTTCTACGTTATTACGTAATAATATATAACTTCATACGTTATATGGTAATAACATACAACGTTATACGTGATAAGGTAATACTACATAAGGCTTTAAGTTATTACGCAATAGTATATAACGTTATAGGATACACGGTAATCATATGCAACTTTATACGTGATATGGTAATTCTACATAAAGTTATACGTTATTACGTAGTAGTATATAACGATATACGTTATATGGTAATAATATATAACGTTATACGTGATATAGTGATACTATATAACGTCATACGTTATTACGTAATAGTATATATCATTTTACGTTATATTGTAATACTAAATAACGTCATACGTAATATGGTAATACTATATAACGTTATACGTTATTACGTACTAGTATGTATCGTTGTACGTTGTATGGTAATAATACACAACGTTATACGTGATATGGTAATACCATGTAACGTTATACGTTATTACATAATAGTATATAACTTTATACGTTATATAGTAACACTATATAACGTTAAACGTTATGTGGTAATGCTACATTACGTTATACGTTATAACGTATCACTATATAACGTTATACGTTATAACGTAAGAATATACAACGGTATACGTTAATACGTTATAGTATATATCGTTATACGTTATATCGTAATAATATAAAACGTTATACGTTATATAGTAATATTATACAACGTTATACGTGAAATGGAAATACTATATTACGGTATACGTTATTACGTAATAGTATATAACGTTATACGTTATATGGTAATAATATACAACGTTATACGTGATATAGTGATACTATATAACGTTATGCGTTACTACGTAATAGTATATAACGTTATAAGTTATCACGTAATAGTATACAACGTGATACGTTATTACGTAATAGTATATATCGTTATACCTTATATGGTAATAATACATAACGTTATACGTTATTACGTACTAGTATGTATCGTTGTACGTTGTATGGTAATAATACACAACGTTATACGTGATATGGTAATACCATGTAACGTTATACGTTATTACATAATAGTATATAACTTTATACGTTATATAGTAACAGTATATAGCGTTGTACGTTATAACGTAACATTGTATAACATTATACGTTATTACGTAATAGTATATATCGCCATACGTTATATGGTTATAATATATATCGTTATACGTTATGTGGTTATACTATATATCGTTATACGATGTAACGTAAGAATATACAACGTTATACGTTATTACGTAATGCTATGTAACGTTATACGATATATGGTAATACTATATAACATTATACTTTATAACGTAACAATATACAACGTTATACGATATATCGTAACACTATATAACGTTATACGTAATATGGTAATACTATATAACGTTATACGTTGTAACGTAACACTATAAACGCTATACGATATTACGTAACAATACACGACGTTATACTTTATTACGTAATAGTATATAACGTTATACGTTATAACGTAAGAATATACATCGTTATACGTTAATACGAAACAGTAAAAGGTATGTAAATATGAAACCGGAATTTTTGTATAGAAAAATACACGTGTATTGTATGATAATTATTCGTCATAAGGTGACACCATATAACGTTATACGTTATAATGTAACACTATATAACGTTAAACGTTATGTGGTAATGCTACATTACGTTATACGTTATAACGTAACACTATATAACGTTATACGTTATATTGTCATACTATATATCGTTATACGTTATAACGTAACACTATATAACGTTATACGTTATATGGTAATACTATATAACGTTATACGTTATAACGTAAGAATATACAACGGTATACGTTATTACGTAATAGTATATAACGTTATACGCCATGTGGTAATTCTATATAACGTTATACGTTATTACGTAATTGTTTATGTCGATAAACGTTATATGGTAATACTATATAACGTTATAAGGTATAACGTAACACTATATAACGATATACGTTATAACGTAAGAATATACATCGCTATACGTTATTACGTAATAGTAAAAGGTATGTAAGCATGAAACCGGAATTTTTGTATAGAAAAATACACGTTTATTGTATGATAATTATACGTTATATGGTAACACCATACAACGTTGTACGCTATAACGTAACACTATATAACGTTATATGTTATATGGTAATGGTATATAACGTTATACGTTATAACGTAACCCTATATAACGTTATACGGTATATGGTAATACTATATAACGATATACGTTATTACGTAATCGTATATATCGTTATACGTTATGTCGTAACACTATATAACGATATACGTTATTACGTAATAGTATATAACGTTATACGCCATGTGGTAATACTATATAGCATTATACGTTATAACGTAACATTATACAACGTTATACGTTATTACGTAAGAGTAAAAGGTATGTAAATATGAAACCGGAATTTTTGTATAGAAAAATGTACGATTATTGTACGATAATTATTCGTTATATGCTAACACCATATAACGTTATACGTTATAACCCAACCGGCGAAAGTGATCACAACGTGCTCCTATCCTCCGAAGTGTTTCCTATCCGCCAGAGAGAAGAAAATCCCTAACGCATCTAACCCCTACCCAAACCTTACCTCATAGCCTCACGACTAGTTATTTATATTGAAATAGCTAGCTCGATGATGGCTCAGCAATCACCACCAGGCTCGCCCACGCAAACTTTCAACTACCCCGCACTACTCCTCCCGTGGCAGAAGTGCAGCAGATCCCCACGCGCCAACGACGCCAATAAGGCGAAAAAACGCAAAATTGAATCACCAAACACAAACTCAAACCAACAGCAAACAACACAAATCAACACCCACAATATGTTCGCAATACTAGAATCCTCAAACGACGCCATGGAAATCGCAGGCCCGCCACCATACCAACAAGCACAGAGAAGCCCCCCTCCCCCACCAATATTTGTTAATGATGTCATCGACATCCAGACAATGATCAAGTCCTTAGAGAGAGATATCTCCAAGGAGGACTACAACCTGAAGATAACCAACAACCAAGTAAAAATCCTGCCGACAAATCCAGAAGCCTACAGGAAGCTCACCAAGACACTTAGGGCCCTGAACGCCAATTTCCACACCTACCAACTCAAAGAAGAAAGACCTTTTCGGGTGGTGCTACGAAACATCCACCACTCCGCAGACATCGACGAACTAAAAATAGAACTATCGAAACTCGGCCATGAAGTCACCAATGTTAGCAACATAAGGCATAGAGTCACAAAAGACCTGCTATACCTATTTTTCATCGATTTAAAACAGAAACCCAACAACAAGGAAATCTACAACATCAGCCGCCTAATGAACGCCATCGTAAAATTCGAACCACCGCAAACCAAAAAGGAGATAGTGCAATGCAAAAGGTGCCAAAGATACGAACACACGCAGAAATATTGCAACCATACCTTCCGCTGCGTCAAATGTGCAGGAACACACCCCACCGACCAATGCAGGAAATCACCGGAAACCCCAGCGAAGTGCATCCACTGTCAAGGTGACCATCCTGCCAACTACAAAGGCTGCTCAGCCTACAAAACTCTGTACTCAAGCAAATACCCCAAACTTAGAACAAAAGAGGTAAATTACCAAACACCCAGCTCGCCGAAATTCACCTTTACCCCAATCCCCCCAACCAATCAAACACCCAGCCCTATCAAACTCACCACTCCCTCAAACTCCTATGCCCAAGCGGTACAAGGCACTCGAAATACACCAAATAGCCACAGGGATCCTCCCCAAAATAGTGCCCCCACCTCACCTAATACAGACAACATCTCTAGACTTGAAAAGCTAATGGAGAAACAATCAGAGCAAATAAACAATTTGCTATCGTTATTAACACACATCATGGATAAATTAATACGCCCCGACACAAAATAAAACCAAGACGCATAGCTCTGTGGAATGCCAACGGTCTAGCGCAACGCAAACTTGAGCTAGAACTCTTCCTAAAACACCAGCTAATCGACATAATGCTCATATCTGAAACCCACTTCACCGACAAAAACTACCTGAACATAAACGGATACAAGTTCTACCACACCCAACACCCCAGCGGAAAGGCCCACAGCGGCACCGGAATCATAATCAAATCAAACATCAAGCACTACGAACTTCCACCATTCCAGAAAGACTACCTCCAAGCAACAAACGTAGCAATAGAAGACTGTCATGGTACAATCACCACTTCAGCTGTATACTGCCCTCCCAGACACTCCATCGCCAAAGAAGACTTCGACAACTTCCTGGACACCCTGGGCAATAGATTCATAGCCGGAGGAGACTACAATGCTAAACACACCCAATGGGGCAGCGGACTGGTTACAGTAAGAGGCAAAAACCTCCTCAACAGCATAATAACAAACAACCTCAACTACCTTACCACATACGAACCCACACATTGGCCCACCGACAAACCACAAACAAAATACCCGATCTCCTTGATTTCCTCATAACTAAATATATCTCGTCAAGACACGTCCAAATCAATTCCTCGGCTGATCTCTTCTCTGACCATTCCCCCGTGATAGTAACAATCAGTTCAACTATCATCGAGAATACACCTAATGGCTCCATTCATAACCAACACACCAACTGGCAGCTCTTTAGAGAAATCTTCACACACACAACTTCAGCCTCAACTTCACTAAAAACCAATGAAGAAGTCGAAGCAGCCACGGAATATCTAAACACGAGCATAATAAATGCTATCCGCTTCTCCACGCCGGCAATAACGTCCATCAGCAAACACGAATATCCCCAGTACATATTAAAAAAAATAGCAGAAAAACGTGACTAAGAAGAGTATGGCAGACCCATAGAACACCGGAGGACAAACGCAAACTAGACAACGCAACTAGAAAACTATCCAAAACCATAAAAAACTACAATAATGACTGTTTTCACAAATATCTCGCCAGCTTGTCCCCCATCAGTTCGTTCGTGAGTGCCGAGGCGTGCAGACGTGTGTCCAGTGCCCTGTGAAGTTCACAAAACTCCACGTGACGCCCATCTGTCGAAAGCGAATCCAACTAACCTAGCCAGGGGTGAACAGCCTCTCGACTAGTTCTTTCACACTGAATTAACTAGCTCGATGATGGCTCTATCATTTCCAACAAGCTCCCCGGAGCTAAATTATCACACCGCCATTTTTCCTCCCCCGTGGCAAGAGGGCAACACATCCATCCTGGTAAACGACCAGCACACGAAAAAACGGAAGCTCGAACCGACCATGACAAACGTAAACAAGAATCAAACCAAACCATCAGCCAGCCAAGTGACCACCTACAATAGATTCTCAATACTGGAGTCCACGGAAGACCCCATGATTACAACCGAAAAGGTAAACAATCTCCATACTCAAAGAATTCCCCCTCCCCCACCGATATTCATAAACGACGTAATCGACATTCAGTCAATGATTAAGACTATCGAGAAAGAAATCAGCAAAGAGGACTACAAACTAAAGATTAACAACAACCACGTGAAGATACTGCCGACCCACCCAGACGCCTATAGAAAGTTAACCAAGCTATTAAAAACATTAGACGCTAAATTCCACACATACCAGCTCAAACAAGAAAGACCATTTCGAGTGGTGCTACGCAACATCCATCACTCAGTCGATCTAGACGAACTAAAGTGCGAACTGTCAAACCACGGCCACGAAGTAACTAATATCAGCAACATTAAGCACAGAATCACAAAAAACCCACTATCCTTATTCTTTATAGACTTAAAACAAAAAACAAACAACAAAGAAATCTACAATATCAATCGGCTGATGAACTCCATAGTTAAGTTCGAGCCACCTCTTGTAAAGAAAGAAATAATACAATGCAAAAGGTGCCAAAGGTACGGCCACACGCAGAAATACTGCAATCACAACTTCCGGTGCGTAAAATGTGCAGGTAATCACCCCACTGACCAATGCACTAAATCCCCGGAAACCCCCGCCAAGTGTATCCACTGTCAAGGAGAGCATCCTGCGAACTACAAAGGATGCTCAGCCTACAAATCGCTACATAATATAAGGTATCCAAAACTGAGACCCAAGGACATAAACATACAAGAACCTAAACCCCAAAAACTCACCTCACCAACAGTATCCTATGCGCAGGCAACGCAAGGAAACGTATACAACTCGAAAACACACAGTGTACACACAGAAAATAGAATTCCCACCCCACAAAGCACAGACAACTTTACCAGACTCGAAAAACTTATCGAGAAGCAAACTGAGCAAATTAACAACTTGCTGTCACTACTCACACTCTTCATGGACAAATTCATAAGCACAGAAGCAAAATAAAACCAATGCGAATAGCTCTGTGGAACGCCAACGGTCTAGCTCAGCACAAATCTGAGCTAGAACTATTCTTAAAACAACAGCAAATCGATGTGATGCTCATATCCGAAACCCATTTCACCGACAAAAACTACCTCAAAATACACGGCTACAACTTCTACCACACGCAACACCCCAGCGGAAAGGCTCACGGTGGCACCGGAATCATAATCAAGTCAATCATCAAGCACTACGAACTTCCACCATTCCAGAAAGACTACCTCCAAGCAACAAACGTAGCAATAGAAGACTGTCATGGTACAATCACCACCTCAGCTGTATACTGCCCTCCCAGACACTCCATTGCCAAAGAAGACTTCGACCACTTCCTGGACACCCTGGGCAACAGATGCATAGCCGGAGGAGACTACAACGCTAAACACACCCAATGGGGTAGCAGACTGGTTACAGTAAGAGGCAAAAACCTCCTCAACAGCATAATATCCAACAACCTCAAATACCTTACCACATACGAACCCACACACTGGCCCACCGACACAAACAAAATACCCGATCTCCTTGATTTCTTCATAACTAAAAATATCTCGCCAAGACACGTCCAAATCAATTCCTCGGCTGATCTCTCCTCTGATCATTCCCCCGTGATAGTAACAGTCAGTTCAACTATCATCGAGAATACAACTAATGGCTCCATTCATAACCAACACACCAACTGGCAGCTCTTTAGAGAAGTCTTTACCCACACAACTTCAGCCTCAACCTCACTAAAAACCAATGACGAAATCGAAGCAGCCACGGAATACCTAAATGCGAGCATAATAAACGCTATCCGCGTCTCCACACCGGCAAAAACGTCCATCAGCAACCACGAATACCCCCAGTACATATTAAAAAAAATAGCAGAAAAACGTAGACTAAGAAGGATATGGCAGACCCATAGAACACCGGAGGACAAACGCAAACTAACCAACGCAACTAGAAAACTATCCAAAACCATAAAGAACTACAATAATGACCGTTTTCACAAATATCTCGCCAGCCTGTCCCCCACAGCCGACTCAAACTACTCACTATGGAAAGCCTCCAGGAAACTCACGCGCCCCCCACAAATAATACCACCAATCCGCCGCCCGCAGCGTGGATGGGCGCGTAGCCCTATAGAAAAAGCCAACCTATTTGCCAAACACTTGACTGAAGTATTCCAACCCCATTCCTCCATAGCTGCAGCGGACGTCACCGAATACCTGCACACTCCCTTCCAAATGTCCCCTCCTATCCAACCCTTCACTTCTGCAGAGATCATAGAAGCAATCAGTCGCCTAAACCCCAAGAAAGCAGCAGGTCACGACCTAATAGGAAATAAAGCAATCAAGGAACTCCCCATAAAAGGGATTGCACTCATCGCATCAATCTTTAACGCCATCCTCCGCCTTGAACACTTTCCTAAGGCGTGGAAAATCTCACTAATCACCCTCATCCCCAAACCCAGTAAACCAATATATGAAACCAGCTCCTATCGCCCAATCAGTCTCTTACCTACCCTGTCTAAACTATTCGAGAGGATGCTCACGAATCGTCTCCTCCCACTCCTAGAAGAATTGAAAACACTCCCAGACCACCAATTCGGCTTCCGAAAACAACACTCAACAGTAGAGCAAATCCACCGCATAACCCACATGATCAGCCAAACCCTTGAAAAGAAAAAATACTGTTCAGCGGTATTCCTAGACATCCAACAGGCATTCGACAAAGTATGGCATGAAGGGCTACTCTACAAGATCAAAAAGATCCTACCCCATCCATACTACTCCATCTTAAAATCCTAGCAAAATCCAAAGCAATTAAAGGAAAAACTAAGAAAATTCTATTGGCTCACGGGCCGACGCTCCAAACTAAACATACAGAACAAAATAACCCTCTACAAGGCCGTAATAAAACCTGTCTCGACCTACGGAATCCAACTATGGGGAACAGCAAGTAATTCCAACATTGAAATACTCCAACGCTTCCAATCGAAAACGCTAAGATCCCTATTAAATGCACCTTGGTATGTTACCAACGAAACAATCCACCGTGACCTCAAGATACCTACAGTCAAAGATGAAATACACAAGTCCAGAAGCAGATATAACACAAGAGTGAACAACCACCACAACCCACTAGTCACCCAACTACTGGACACGACGGACCAGATCCGCAGACTAAAAAGAAAATAACCTCTAAATTAAATCCTTAGTTTCTACTAGAATCAACAATATAAAGCTATTATAATCCATGTCATTGTATCACGCCAAATTAAGTTACTGAAAATTCTCAACGAGAATTGATTGTAAATATTCTAATAAATTAAAAAAAAAAAAAAAAAAAAAAGCTTGTCCCCCACAGCCGACTCCAACTACTCACTATGGAAGGCCTCCAGGAAACTCACGCGCCCCCCACAAATAATACCTCCAATCGGCCGCCCGCAAGGCGGATGGGCGCGTAGCCCTATAGAAAAAGCCAACCTATTTGCCAAACACTTGTCTGAAGTATTCAAACCCCATTCCTCCGTAGCTGCTGCAGACGTTACCGAATACCTGCACACTCCCTTCCAAATGTCCCCTCCTATTGAACCCTTCACTTCTGCAGAGATTATAGAAGCAATCAGTCGCCTAAACCCCAAGAAAGCAGCAGGTCACGACCTAATAGGAAATAAAGCAATCAAGGAACTTCCCATAAAAGGGATTGCACTCATCGCATCAATCTTTAACGCTATCCTCCGCGTTCAACACTTTCCCAAGACTTGGAAAATCTCACTAATCACCCTCATCCCTAAACCCGGTAAACCAATATATGAAACCACCTCCTATCGCCCAATCAGTCTTTTACCTACCCTGTCTAAACTATTCGAGAGGATGCTCACGAATCGTCTCCTCCCACTCCTAGAAGAATTGAAAACACTCCCAGACCACCAATTCGGCTTCCGAAAACAACACTCAACAGTAGAGCAAATCCACCGCATAACCCACATGATCAGCCAAACCCTTGAAAAGAAAAAATACTGTTCAGCGGTATTCCTAGACATCCAACAGGCATTCGACAAAGTATGGCATGAAGGGCTACTCTACAAGATCAAAAAGATCCTACCCCATCCATACTACTCCATCTTAAAATCCTAGCAAAATCCAAAGCAATTAAAGGAAAAACTAAGAAAATTCTATTGGCTCACGGGCCGACGCTCCAAACTAAACATACAGAACAAAATAACCCTCTACAAGGCCGTAATAAAACCTGTCTCGACCTACGGAATCCAACTATGGGGAACAGCAAGTAATTCCAACATTGAAATACTCCAACGCTTCCAATCGAAAACGCTAAGATCCCTATTAAATGCACCTTGGTATGTTACCAACGAAACAATCCACCGTGACCTCAAGATACCTACAGTCAAAGATGAAATACACAAGTTCAGAAGCAGATATAACACAAGAGTGAACAACCACCACAACCCACTAGTCACCCAACTACTGGACACGACGGACCAAATCCGCAGACTAAAAAGAAAATAACCTCTAGATTAAATCCTTAGTTTCTACTAGAACCAACAATATAAAACTATTATAATCCATGTCATTGTATCACGCCAAACTAAGTTACTGAAAATTCTCAACGAGAATTGATTGTAAATATTCTAATAAATAAAAAAAAAAAATGATACATGTTTCGATGATTGAGCCGTTAAACGTGATAAAGCGATGGAATTGTTTTGCACAGAAATTCTGGTTCTAAAATTATGTTAGGGATTCTAGGGCGTAATAACATCTTGGAACGCAAAGTTATCGATGTGTCGATGAAAGTTAAGCGAGCTTTATCGAAGCACACGTTCGAGTCTTTGGGCGATTGCTAGGAATACGCGTAATGTTCTTTTCTGTGAGCTGAAAAGTTGAACGACTATAAAAGGCGTTTGTAGAGGATTTCAAAGCGGAAGAAGAGGCAGATTATTTAATACATAATATCTTCCTTTATAATATATCTAATATCCTAATAATTAGATGAACGTAATACAAATGTTTAGAATCAGAAATTATCTGTTTATATAGAGATCTGTTTGATGCAAGATCTAAAATCAATCAAATCGGATTGTATGGATTGTGTATTTGTCTGTGTTAATCCTTTGACGTCGATACCAACGATGTATATAGCGAATGGCGGTTATCAGCCAAGATTATGAGCACGTACGCAAATAGACTAGAATATTTTGCAAGAATGAAATGTCTTGGTATGGTACGCTTTAATCTATCTATCCAAGTCAAAATAAGTATAAAAATCGCGTGGCAATCAACATATTAAAAAAAAAAAAAAAGGAGAAACAGATGCTTCTGATTGTTTTTTTAGTGCATTTTCATAAAATCCTCTAAATGTTTAATTCTCATGGAATAAAAGGGAGAGCATACGTTTGAATCTCAGCAGATTTTATTAATTCTTTGAAACCATAAATACAATATGAGTATTACATCAACTTTAGTTCATACATGTAACAACATATTATTCTGCACGTAACAGTTACATTTAATGAAACATTTACTTATCCAGTAAATCCATATTCTCTACTAAACGTTCGTTTATTGATAAAACTGCCATAATCGTCCACGCATTGTTCGCTTCCTTAATTATTTTTCAAAGTATAACGATAATCAATGATGCAACAGAAATATCACGTAACATCCCAACAATCTTACATGAGATTTTAGCTGTTTTTACTATACAAATTAAGTCGTTATTAAAATAAGTCATTATAATAATATATATGTCGGAGATGGAAATACACCGGAACCTCTCCTTGGATTCTCGGGAATACCGTAATGTCGTAATTTAGATTAAACAATTGTCACCCCGATTGTTTGAGACTTATGATAGTGAGCTTGGGCTCGAGGCGACAACCAGTCGCCGAACGTAGCCGCGGTCAAGGGATGAACATTTTATCTAACAAGGGCACAGAGTAACTCTATACCTCTCCTTTAAAGAAGTGGCCGTAGTGACACATGGCAGTAAATATTTCAAAGGTTTCTGTTCCGTGGCTCGCCACACGCAGATCCTATCCTTCGAGTAAGATGATCTCCAGATGTCGATATACCTCCGCAGTATGTTTAGCTAACGTGAGGACCCGCAATAAATTTTAAGATTTAGTCAAGCAAAGTTCTTTATTTAGACAAACAGTCCTTGTCGCAACTACGGGAAGATAGGAGAAGCCTATCTTCCACGAACGATGCCCCGTCAACAACCCCCCCTTAAGGGCGGCCAGCATCTCTTTCAAAACGCCGATATGGAGATCGACCAATTAGCAACAGCGCTAATTTCCCTCACTTTTGGAACGAAAGCCTTCTTTGACGAATCCGAGGATCTCACATCCTTAGACCCACCCCATATAGTTTTCCTCGACGACATCGTCGAGACGGAGAGTCATTCCTTCGTGTGGACTCATTGACGAGTGACAGTACTATCTTACAACCAGTGAATACCTCACGTCTAGTTAACAAAGAGTTAGACTTGAACTGTGCGATAACATACGTTCATCATCCCGTGACCGCGGATTCGTTCGAACCTAAGGTCATTATCACTAGAGCTACGAGTGCTTAATCTTGTTAATAAACCTGTGCTAATAAACTCTCCGTTGTATCACAACAATGGCTAATTCTAATGAAAATCCATTAAACGCCCATCTCCTTAATCCTGACTCTAATCCGACATATATATATATTTATATAATATATTACAATCATTTAATAAACTTTCATTTTCATTTAATATTTTCATTTAATAATTTAATAAACCTTCGTCCCGCAAAGGCAAATAAATTCACGCATAACATTTCTCTTCAGCGGCATTGTTCTAGGATTGTATTTGTTGAAAGATGGATAGCATTAAGCGCTGGAATAAAGAATGACGAATCGTTATTCTTTAACCATCGTACTTAGACACATATTTATTGAGCTACTTGTATTTTAATCGAAGTTTAATATCCTCCATCTGTAGGCGTAAATATTACTGCCGTTGTTAATGTTATTTAAGTTTTACTACTGGAAAGGACATTTAAGTTTGAAGGCAGGCAAGTCTACTGTTCTTAAAGCTGACATTTAGACATCTAAGATTTTTTGTGTCTTTATTGACAAAAATATATTTGACTTTGCATATCTAAAATAAAGGATTTGCGTTATCTAAAATAAATAGATCATCTTTCTTTAGAAAATTCAATGTGGTGAAATTAGGATATGAGATACTATGCATAAAGAAATACTATGCATATGATTTGATTGAAATTTTGAAAGTGTATAGACCCTGTTTTAGAAATATCAGTATTAATTCGGTAGACTATAAATTTATATTACAAAATTGACTGTTTCCTACTTTTGTTGTACTTTTCTTCTACTTTCTGGACATTTTACTGAAAATGCTGGAGATTTTAAATCAGTAATTAATAAAGTGAATTCATAAAATAACTTTTAAACGCATTGCTATCTAAAGTACAAATTCTTACGTTTTTAAAAATATATTCTTATAGTTATTGTATGTAACGTACTTGAATCTTTACGTGTATGGTTAAAATATTTTGTCCGCATTTTATTCAGTCATTTAAAATATCAAAGCAAACTTATTTCAAGTGAAAAATAATCCTTATTTCTATAAGCAGTATTCATTACAAGAACTAATTTTACATATATAATCGTAACAAAAAAGAAACATTAAACAGGCATTTATAGTTATTGACATTTATCTTTTGTATGTTCATTTACGAGGAAATGGTACTTAATGTAAAAGCGACTGGA
Organism: Bombus terrestris; assembly: GCF_910591885.1. NCBI lineage: Eukaryota > Metazoa > Arthropoda > Insecta > Hymenoptera > Apidae > Bombus > Bombus terrestris. Next base: position 16,444,953 of record NC_063271.1, on the reverse strand, counting down.
TTTCATATTTTTAACTATTGTGTACATGTATTGAATCTTATTGTTCTTCTTAAAAATTAAATGAATACTCATAATCCTAAAACATCCTTTCTCTGTTGTACTAGATATATATACAATTAAAATGTGTAATAATGCGAATGATAAACTAGTTCGAATAATTATTTTGCTTAAACGTAAGTTAATTGAAATCAGATAAATGTTATACACGCATTATACCGTGCATTATGAACTATTGATTGATTGATGCTCATATTTAATTATTAACGAGAAAATTAGAAAAATCAAATTGAATTTAATCTGTCCTTCTTATATTTATTAAGGTGAGTTCTGGGACTTGAAACACTCGAGATTAGAAATTTTGATTAATGTTTCACATTATCACTGGACGCTTGTTGTAATATCTTTTGTACGAGATACACTATACATACACAAGATCAAAATGGAATTTCGAAACGGTCGTATCGTTCAACAAAAATCTCTTTTATCTTTGATCCTCTTCATAAAAATGCAATTCTCCTTTACAGAACATCATATAACATTTATTGTACGATATATTGTTCAATTATATTTCGAAATTTTCAGCTTCGAATCTTTGTTTAATTATACTGTAGAATTAAATATCATGCGTTATTTAAATATAGAGATAGACTAAACTTTTGTCCACATTTATTAAAGCTGTATCAACTGAGATGTTTAAATTTGCGAAATTTCATGGACTTTTATATTTAATTTTTCGTCATGAATCCCGCTTTGCGATACAATACATATTAGATTTATAATATCTTAAATTTACAGTACCAATGCTGATTTTATCGGAAGCTATTTGTTTGCAAATGATATCTTTCTTCGTTGGAATTACCCTTCACTTATAAATTAATAATTATTAACATTGAACAGTATTGTTAAACTTCAATAAAAATAGGATCGATAACTAAATGTTAGTTAAAGAAACTTCCTATTACAGGTATAACAAATCATATTGAATTTTATTTAGAAAACAATAATAAAAATGGGTGTCTTTTTGTGATAATAATTTACAGCATATCACTCGACTTATTCATATAAGAGATATTAGTTTGTTTAAATACCCTGTTGCACCATTTTATTCATTTTCAACCCAATTTTTTCACAACATTAAAAAATATTTTAAGCCTGAAGAAAAACATGAAAAACTTCTTATTAGCATGATTTCATGCTAAACATCCTCTTAAGATATTATAAATCTTTCTTGTTTACTAAAACCAGAGCCTAACTGAAATATACGAGTATCGCAACAGGATTAATCGTAATACATGATTAAATACAAGCAATATGTAAGCTATATTTTTACTTTTTACTTCAGAAATAAATATTTCACGAGCATCGTCTTTAGCTTAAGGAAAATAAACTTGTGAAATTTAATTTAAAGCTTCGTAAAACATGGAAATGTTGCAGGATAACAAATCAGGAAAGATATATTAAATAAATCACAGTTCAGGTATCTATAACATGTGATTCTCTTAACAAATCTGTTTCATTCATCAAGCAACTGCAAAATTTCCGTAAAATCAGAAGCGGTTTCACAAATTATAGGCATTCGTAAACATGATAGATAAGAGTTAGTATCGCGGCGTTTTAGAGTATCTATGAGCGTAATATGGAAAGTAAAAAGATGTATAATAAAAATAGTTCACTTTCCAAGCTATCACTAACATTGTAACGAATTATTATACATATAACGGCTCACGAAAGTACTCGGACGCTTACAGAAACTTTCCATGAATATTTTGTTGAAGCTTTTCATGAATTTCAAGATGCATTAGGCTGTCTCAAAATTTTCTTTCGTTTTGTTCTATTACTACAAAATAGTTCATACATAAATCGATAAAATAATATAAAACAAAAAGTGTCGTGCATCTATTATTTCCTTATGAAACGAAAGAAACTTTTGAAACAAATGTAAATAGGAATTATAAGATGCTTATTGATTACCATCGGTATTTGGACAGTTAATTATGTATTGTATAAATAAGTCACAATATTTTTAGTAGGAGCATTTTTGCTACCTAATCAATCATATGTTAAAAAATACTCTTTACATTGTACATTAGTTTTTTGCTATGTGTACGTCTGCAATAAGCAACTTCTAGCTTCCATATATATATTTCCAAATTAGTCTCAATTTTTACCGGTGTAATCATGATAGACACGTCTCGTTACATTGAAGTGAAGTGAAGAAAGACACTAACACACATAATATATATTCGCAAAAATCTTCTATCTAATATTTTCGTCAACTACTGTATACACATTTATTAGATATTTGTGTGAGATTAAAATCGACAGATACGATAAAAGAATATTGTAGAGGTATAGCAATAAGAAAGTACAAGGAAAGTATAGCTCGTTAATTTGAATTACACCAGATTGTCAGTCATCTATTAGGTCGTGTTAATCTCTGAATAAATTCTTAAATAAATAAGTGTTAATTAAACGAGAGAAACTTAGCATTTATTAGTATTTGTGCTTCTACATTACATAATGAATAGGTCTTTTAGGGAAGAAATTCTTAGATAAAGAAGTGTTAATTAAACTAGAGACACTTAACATTTATTAGTATTTGTTCTTCCCCATTACTTCTTGAATAGGTCCTTTAGGGAAGAACAGAGAGACGGTTCGCTGAATTCCGTCTGCTTTTGGTTCTTGCTATTCCAAAACAAATTTGTCACTTCACCTGACATTGGTTTGTTCGAAGATACCGAGGGCTTTCCGCTCGACCCGGAAGCCCTCGGTATCTCCGTATCGTTTCCCTTCTGCGCCGTTAATATCTTCTCAATTGCGCTACCAAATACCTACGGACAAAATTGTTCTTATAAATTTATGAATATTATGTGTTTACGTATTTGAATGAAAATTTTTATGAAACGAGATTTCGCGTTAAAATACGTAATAGTAAATACGATAACTTACATGCTCTTTTTACCAAGATGAAAATGTATATGTAAATTTACTTGATGTATATGTAAATAGAAATATTTATATGTAATATTTATATGCTTGTATTTAAAATATTTTCATGCTTAAAGAATAAAGGTCATAATGTTATAAATATTTAAATCCTTGCACCTCTCCTTTATCGCGTAAGAAAGAGAAACTAAAAGTTTCACTCCAGAGAATGAGCTTCGTTCTAAAACAAATCAAATAACATATATTCAAGTATTTAACTGTTATTTAATATTCCTATATTATTAATATAGATGAGAAGTCGATAAGATAGTTTACAATCATTAAGTACAGTATCGCAGATCCACCATCAGAGATCAGTAATATTAAAATAAAATTCATGTTGGATTAAAAGTGTGGTTAAGTTGGGGCTAACCCCAAATTTGCAAATTTTGACCTAAGTCAAAAAGTGGCCATTTTTGCACCTCCTCGCGAACGAAAAATTCTTGTGCGACGTTTAAGAGAATTTATCAAAAAAAAAAAAGAAAGAATTATTAGCATTTATACGAAATGTGACATGGAAGTTGAAAAAGATGAGTGTAGAGATGAAAAAATTAAGCAGAGGTCAAACTTACGCGCTACACTTGATCTTCATTTTCTTTAAATTTTGATCCAGCTGATAAATCAGTAATTAAACCAAGGGAACTAAGTTTGAAATCAAGCGAATCTGAAATACTATCAGACTGTTGCTACGTGAGAACAATAGCCATCTTGTACTTCGTATTTGCTCGATTCCAAACTCTAATCGATATACCAGCAGAATTTACCAGCAAAATAATTATTCAGAGATTCTGTCGGTAAAACAATTGAAGTTTAAAATCGAACGAATCCGAATTACTGCGAGATCGTTGGTGGCTATTTTTCTCGTAGCAACAAACTGATGGTACTTCAGATTCTTTTGATTTCAAACTACAATTGATTTATCAATAGAGTTGTCGAAGAATTATTTTGTCGATATCGGTGTAGAACAATAGCCAACAACGATCTCGCTGTACTTCATATTTCCTCTATTACAAACGTCGATTCATTTACCAGCAGAGCATCTGAAGAATTATTTCACATGGATCATGTAGAAAAAAAAAAAAAAAACGAACACGAAAATGGAACTGTAATAACATTTTTTATTCCTTGTTGAGAGCCGTTCTTAAACATTTTGCAGGAATTTTCCCTTCGCAAGAAGATCGAAAAATAACCACTTTTGACGCTCTGTTTTCATCCCATATGAATTTTATCTTTAATATTACCGATTGATAATAATGTCACTGCGATATTGTTCGCAATGATTGCAAATTATCTTCTCCACGTTTCACCTATATCGATAATACAGAATATCAAACAATTATTTAATTTCACGTTGTTGTTGACTTTATTAATTTTTACGATAAAGTGCATTCTCTGGAAGAGATTTTACGATTTACGATTTTCTTTTTCATTCCTCCTTTCACCTATGATGGCTCTTAAACAAGAAACGATATCGTAACGAGAAATACAACTTACCTGAGCGTCCACTTTGGTTCCACTAGTGTTGTCCCATACGACCTCGCTATTAGGGGACTTTTTACCGAACATTTTCTTCATCGCCTTCACTACCTTCAATTCATCGAACCTAAGACTTGAACTGGCCGTTGCTAAATCTTCCGGCTTCTTCGACATTTCCGTCGCGGAAGACCCTACCGAGCTTAGGATCGATATCAGATCCCTATTAGAGCAGACCATGCCCGCAGCACCGAAAACGGGTGTTCTCGCGGCTCTTGGCAGTTCCGAGACGCGCTTTCGGAGAGAAGACGTCGGCGAAACCGACAGAGTAGGCATTTCAAAGAATCGTTGTTTCGGCTGTTCAGTGTAACGTTGAACAGAACTGTTACCCTCCAGCGGCTGCATTTCGTACACTTGCTCCGTCGACGTCCTGTACATCCTTAAGCGCACCTGGCAAACGGATTGCTTTTATTCGAAAGACAGTTTCTTTTTTATCATAATTCGTGCGTTATGATACATGTTTCGATGATTGAGCCGTTAAACGTGACAAAGCGATGGAATTGTTTTGCACAGAAATTCTGGTTCTAAAATTATGTTAGGGATTCTAGGGCGTAATAACATCTTGGAACGCAAAGTTATCGATGTGTCGATGAAAGTTAAGCGAGCTTTATCGAAGCACACGTTCGAGTCTTTGGGCGATTGCTAGGAATACGCGTAATGTTCTTTTCTGTAAGCTGAAAAGTTGAACGACTATAAAAGGCGTTTGTAGAGGATTTCAAAGCGGAAGAAGAAGCAATACAAATGTTTAGAATCAGAAATTATCTGTTTATATAGAGATCTGTTTGATGCAAAATCTAAAATCAATCAAATCGGATTGTACGGACGTATTTGTCTGTATTAATCCTTTGACGTCGATACCAACGATGTATATAGCGAATGGCGGTTATCAGCCAAGATTATGAGCACGTAGGGAAGAACAGAACTGAACGCTTGCTGTTCCAATAATGACGATCCATAAAAGTCTGAACTCTAATAAAAAAAACGCATGATAACGAATACAGCGCGTATTCTTTCGTATGTCTTCAATGAATATGTATAAGTTTGCTCGTAACAGAGTTGAAAAATGCCTGTAGCGTTCCAAGTTTGAACAACGTTTGTGTCGCGCGAAAGTTGATCAATATCTGAACCGCTTGAACGTTAACAAGTATCTTTTTCTGTGTTCGAGGTGTGAATGCCGCGAGTGTCATGACCAGCCTTTCACGTGCTCTTGGCGCGCCTTCTACTGGCAAAGATGGGTCGCTACTTGAACTAACACGAGATGTTAGTTTTCCGAGAAGATCACGATATCTCTGCGGGTGAGGAAGTTCGGCAACTTGTACCGCTGTAATATAATTCCAAATTACCCTGCGGAGATACCGAGTTTACGACACGACCCTGGCGATTGAGCGCGGGATGAAGCAAATTTCTATGTTATTGCTTAATAATTTATGATTCCAATTGAAAAATAAGCTTCTTCGCGACCATGCTATAAGCTTCACCGACGAAGACGTGCTTCCTTAGCGAGGCTCCTGACGAACAAGGAATGAAAACCATAGCGACTCGATTCGTCCGTAATTTTAACTGTTAATTTTCGCCTATTTAATAATTGTTCTAACTCCATCTAAAAAAGAAGAAAAAAAAAGTAATTGATGAATCCACGTATGCGTACATTGTTATAAAGAACGATATGATGTGTAAATAATTATAAGTTACAAAGAATAAAATAATAAATAATACGATGAAAATTGTATACCTGGAGAGCAACGAATATGTGGTTCTTTCAAATCTTAACTTCGCACGATCGTATAGAAGTTCGTCAACTTTAAACTCGGTTTTTCTTAGTCTGCAAACTAGCGGAGATAGAGCGACTAAAATAAACGAAAGATCCTTACCTTCCTCGCTTTTAGGTCTGCGATGTTGTCCATAACGTCCAACTGACGATTACTGCCAAACAACGTCGATGACACTCTTTCCATCGTAACGACCGAATTTCTTCGGCCATCTAGCTGAGGAGCTGGTCCTGATCCTTCTCCGCCACGATCGCTCATTCGTCTCATCTGTCGACACAAACATCAAGATAGTTTCGATACGCGAGAACTGTCGTAGTGACGATCGAGCCTGGCGAAAGTCAAATTGACCAACTTCATCTTTGGACAATCTCATAATTTCGCAATTTCATCGTCCAAATACACGATTGATTCTCACAAAACCTCTAGTTCCTTAGAGCTTAACGCCACGCTCATCTTTTCACTTTTATCGCATATTGTCTCACCACTTGCGATACTTGTAATTACTTTTCACTACTTTTCAATTTTGGAGTTGGTCAATCTGATTTCCGAATGGCTCGATTGACTATGCGAGTCATGGATAAAGATGACAATTAAACTATTCAGATTAGTCATGTTGCTTCGTCAAACGATTTGAATTCAAGCAATTCGAAACCATTTTGTCAATGTGAACCTATTATTTTACCAATGTGAATCTGTAATTTTGTTTGAAATATCCTTCCAAGTTTTTATGATGATTCAGACTGGTCAAGTTACCTGAATCAAGCAACTAATTTCAAGTTACTTGAAACTATTTTGTTAACGTGTACAGTTGCTTGAATCAAGCAACTATTTTCAAGTAAGTTAGAATCATTTTGCCAATGTGAACCTGTAATTTTGCTTGAAATATCCTTCCAAGTTTTTATGATGTTTCAGAATGATTGCCACGTTAGAACGAAGTAGCTTCAATAAATAATTGATATGCAGCGACATAAAGAAAGTAGTGGCAAAGTAAAAATTTTAATGTAAATCTTTCGATGGATTCAAAGGCGTAATAAAAAAAGGTAATAAAAAGATTTCGAAGCAGAACTAGATTATTTGAAATTCTCTGACGAAAATGCTACGATAGAAGGTCCTTTAGTGCGGAAATTACGTTACAGAATTTTTTCGAATGGAAAGAACACAATGTAGTTATTGATTTTGAAGAACGTTCCATAAAATATTGAGTTACTTAAGCTGCTTATATTTTGATTTTTGTAAATAAGCAAACGCGTATTGTTTATCATTTTATTGTTAACTTATTTATTCCATCTTTTCTATTATTCGTTATTTAATATTAAAAATTATACTTATTTTCTTAAAGTTGATTCATATAATTATCATGCTTTCCTTTATGAATTAATTGAATGTTAACGCGTCGCGTAATTTATAAGTATTAAGAAAAATCGTTTATTCGAGTACATTATTCACCTGGTGTAATGTCACTCAATTAAGAAGCACGAAAGAATATATTCTTGTTCGATTTATCGCGAAAAATAAAATCTTGCACGTGTGTACAAGCTGTTGGTTTCATCCAAAAACTACGACGCATGGGATAGAGAAACAGATATATATGCAAATGCACGTAATATATAAGAGAAAAACGTATGTACGAGTCCATAAATCGAAGTACGAACTGAAAAGGGAAATTTAAATTTTATCGAAAATTCTACTTCTAATCGACGTCTGCGTAAGATACGAGGACTAGCTGTTGGCGAGATACGGAAGCAATTTGTAGGTTCGAAGGGGAATATCGAGAAACTGGTGGAATACGCGAAGCTGTCGCCAAATTTTAACGTCTAATAACTTCCAATGGCTGTCTGATATCCGCACGGTAACACTTCCAACGAAATAACGAGAGCGATTCGCAAAAGAAAATATCGACTCGCAACATTCGCTCTGGGCACGTGCTGCGTGAGCGCGTCTGCGTAATCCGTTTTTAACGGGCGAAAAAGTCAGTGTTATTGCTAAAGCGAACGTACTAGGAAAAAGGTAGCGAAGCGTAGAACTTTAAAAATAAAACAACATTTTTCCACGTTATATTCCTTCTGATATTTACGAAGCCTTCGTGTGCCAAAAGAATCTGACATTCTAATGTGACAATAAACAGGACATCTTTTAAGCAAAAAGAAAAGAAAAATACATATATCTCGAGTTCTCATTGGGATTAGGGGCGTGTAACGAATCTTCATTTGGATTAACCATTGTTGTTATACGATATGGATGATATTTACTGGTACCGATATGATTACAGTACCGATATGGTACAGAGTTTGACAAGTAACCGTGGCAATTAGATACTCGAGATGCCAATGACAATGATCTTAGGTTCAATAACGAATCCACGGTCAAAGGGATAACAAATACGTCTTCTTCCAAAGTCTAAGTCGTACTGAGCTTACTTGTCCACAATTCAAGTGTAACTTGTCTACTTACTTGTCTACAGTATAAGTAGAACTCCCTCAGTCCAAATGGAACTGCACTTATATACTCGTCTCTGTACCCCTCGGGTCAACTATATTTTTAAGGAGATCTATACAATTACTCCATAGCTTTGTTAGGTAAAAACGTCCATGCCATGACCGTGGCTACGTTTAGCGACCAGTTGTGTCACTTCGAGCCCAAGCCTACTGTCATAAATCTCGGGTAAACATAGTCGGATTAAATCATAAACAACTACTTCTGAGTTTTATTATTTAAGTGCAGCTATAATAAAAAGTCTAGACTAAAGTATTGGGGGTCTTCCCAAAAATTCCAAAAGAAAGGCCCCGATGTCCTTTTATCTCCAACATGTATATAGGAGAAATAAAATAGTATAGTAATTTTTTAATTGCACACTAAATTAGTATTAAATTCCATACGATATTTTCAAAGATCTTGTATCTTTGAATCTATCAGATAATTTTCGAGAAAGGTCCTGTAACTTCCATATACATTTTCCGATCCATTTCAAATTTTTCCAATACAATACTCGCGTCTCGTTACAGCGCCAGCGAAATTTCCAAATATCTCGCATGACACGCATCGCACATTCGTGAAAACTTTCCGTGATAAACGTTGGAACGCTTTCTCAAGCCATTGGGTATATCGCACCGATGAATTTCGAAATTTCACTGGCGCTGTAACGAGACAAAACTATGCTGATTATTATTATTATACGTGCAAAATGTGGAACAGATTTGAAAATGTATCACACAAGTATCGGAAAAAAGATCATCGAATTATTGGAAAAACCAATTTTGTTCGCTACGTCGATAAGCCACGGTAAATAGCGAGATCGTTTTTGAGACTAATAGTGCGTTTAAAACTACTGTTCATACCGTGTGCTAATTTTTCACTAATACTAAATAAACTACGTTCGCAAGTAAATGTCCAGAATAACGTAATTTCCATCTGCATCGTTGGTTTCGTTTCAAATTTCACTGTTATAATTCTCGCAGCGATTCCTGTCTCGTTACAGCGTTAACAAACTTTCGGAAAGTGTCGCGTAATGCGCATTTGGAAAAAATTTTCCGTTGCGAACGTTGGAATAGCAGCGCGGGCCACCGCGCAAACAGCGGGAAACAATTTTTCCTTGGGAAACTTGGAAGCTCGTGTCATCGTTTAGAACACGTACCTGCGTTGTGTTTTATCTATGTTCGGTACTTTGAAGTCTAAGTATAAACCTTGTTTGCACGGTGCAACTAATCCGTGACAAATCGAGCAAAGTAGAGGCTGCATTTCATCGAATCAAGGAACGTTTGACGTGTACACCGTGACATACAGAAACTTGTACATCTCTGAAAGCCAACGCTTTGATGTTTAACGATGAATGCTCAATTCTCAGAAACGATGCTGTCGTTGAAATTAAGCTAGTCGTTTCTGCCGGCGTACGCGGAATTTCCTTTCTATGGGCTCTCGCGTACAAACGTGTTTATGTTCATTTACACCGTCTTTCTATACGAGAGGTCTAATCAGTTCGTAGAGCCGATTTATCGGTTTCTGTGCGTACAGCTGCGTTACCGTTCGTCGAACGAATCATGCAAACCAGACAATTGCCCGATTTTAAGACGCGACGCGATAAACGCGAACAACTGGTTCAGTGGGACGACGATAATATCGATCAGAACGTTCTACGTAAAATTAGTTAGAAACGATCCGCCTGTTACGATCGAACTTGGGCTATTGGCATCGATTGTGGTAGTTACACTTGGCTAGCAAGTGTAATTAGAAGAATACGAATCCTTGGCAAATTAACGAATAGTTTCTTTCGAAATTTACTCTTAACCGAAGCATTTATCTTTTATACGATATCATACACAGCAACTGGAGAACCCGGAGAAGCGTTACCACTGCGAGAATTACGCTCAGCTAATAAACGCAAACGAACGAGAGACAAATATTCTGATAAGTTCGGCAAGCAAATGTTATCTCGTTTCTAGAAATAATTGTTAATAAGGAATATGCTAACAAGGAATTTGCTAATAACCGTAAGGTTGTATTAAGCGTACGATTTATGCTAAATATAAATTGCACGAATGCGACGACAGTTCGTAACAAATTGAGTTCGATAACGACAATGTTAATTGTTTATCGTTTGTGCAACGCCATGAGGCGATTCTTCTCGAAAAATTGCAAGTGCCGAAACGACGGTAATTAACGCCATATTATTATAAAATAAATTCTAGGTAGTTTTAACGCGAAAGATTTATACTGTTTGAATAAATTCTCGTTCGTAAGTATTTGCCCGAATGCTGGTCTCGTGCGAAACGCGATAATTAAAATTGCGGATTTTTAGCATACGCAATACACGCAAGAAGATATAAAATTGCACAAATATTTGAGATATAATTGTAGATGAAACTTTCAGCCTGAGATCCAATCGAACCGGTAGCCTTTCTAAAACCGATCTCTACTTTCAAATCAACTTTAAATTTCAGCCTGTTTTTATGAGAAAATTCTCAAACTAATATGATGCTCCTCGGACAGCTCTTCTCTGCCTTCTCTTTCGCTCTCCACTCGTCTCCCCCTAGAGAACAGCGTAATAGGACTACGTGTGCTCGTAGTCGGAGACAAAATTGGCGTTCAGGTGATATTCTACGGGAGCTTATTTTTCTAGATGACTCGTAACCCTGGCAAGTGTCAGTCTTTAATCTCTTAACGTACAATTTTGCTCCGCCTAACCGGTCAAAGACGCGCAATTTCTTCCTCGATCTACGTTCGCGATCTAAAGACGCTCGATTATACGCACACAGAGACGCACGAAGATACTCGAAGACTCTTAGAAACTTTTCACTTTTCCTATATTACACGAAATATTTAGAAACTTCATTAACAGCACGACGAGCCACGATTATACGTGATTATGAAATTTCTAAAATTTCTAATTTCTCTGCAAAACCGTATCCAGAAGTTACATAAAATATTCGTCGCGCAAAGACGATGAAAATATTTGAGCAGTCAATTATTCGCTGTGTTAAGCCACGATATTTAGCGAAACGATCTTTATCACCAGTTGTAATGTTTAAGACTACTTCTATTCATGCTGTATACTAATTTTTCGCTAAATGTATATTTGCCATAAATGTTACAATTACAAGACATCATAACTGTTACAAGAGAAGTTTCTAAAGTTGCGATATGAAGGTTGATGTTTTTAATTAAAAAATTTTTGATCGCGAATAACCGTTAAAACGGATTAAAGTTTTTTTGATTGCCGGTAATCGTTATCGACGAGAGAAATTTCAGTTTGGTTACCAATAACCAACATAAATGACCGGATTTTTAAAATATTTTTTTTTTTTTTTTTTTTTTTGTTACGAGTAACTGTTATCCGTGGCGAGAAAATTTTATTTTGGTTATCGATGACCATTATCGATGGCAAAAATTTGCTCTACATTGTCAATTATCACTGGCTATATTATCAATCGTTATTAACGTCACTGATAATTATTGGGTTGGAAACTAGGTGATTGCGAATTTTGTCAATATCATCTAATGACAAAACCCGCAATCACCTAGTTAACAAGCCAATAGTACGTGTGTTCGCAGTTATTCATAAAAATTGTGTGTTTTATCGAGCAAACAAAAAGATATGAAAATATATGAAACGAATAGGATGAAAGATATCGCAGTAGAATATTTTTATTAACAGTTGCACCGTGATATCTTTTATATTATGCTTTGTTTCGTACATTTTCGTATCTTTTTGTTTGCTTAATAAAACATATCAGTTTTATAATTAAGCTCCTTTACGTTGCCAGTGAAAACCGATTATCAGCAATGTCAATAAATATCGACGATAGTCGAATGTGACTAGAAAATATTTTTTTCATCGATATTGCTTGGCGATAATCGAAAATCAATTTCGCCATCGATAATGGTTATCGGTAACTAAAGCAAAATTCGGTTTTCCTTGATAATGGTCACTGTTCGATAACCGAACAAAAATTCAGGTCACTTCCATTGATTACTGTTTCAAATTAAATTCCCATGATCTAAAATTATTATCGAGCGACCGAGGAACAAATGGAATCGTTCGTAATGATTATTCGTAATCAGAATTATTAACGATTAAAATTCTTGAATCGTATCGCTTTTGGAGAAATTGAAAACTGGCTTTCGTTTAAATAAAAACTAGTTTCTACCCAATGATTTTCCTGCCAAAAAATATTTAACGTAGTTGTTATTTTGGAGCTTCGCTTGTAACTTCCACGTAGATTTCCAGATTGATTTCTAATTTTCCTATTGTAATATAACAATTAATACGATATAATATAATAATCTTAATATTAGATTATAAATATTAACATTGTAGGATTTTTTTATTTATTTATTTTATTTGGGTATGGTCGTTGTCACAAGATCACCGGCGATCTATCGGTTTCGTGATTTCTTGCGTCTCCGACGTGACACAGGCAACCTCTTGTACCATGGCTCCGGTATACACACGTTCCACAGAGGTGGATGACCCATGGTCAAGTAGACTTTCTTAGTTAATCAAGGTTTTCCCCGATATTACAATATTACAGCAACGATAGTTCCAATGCGGTGCATTTGATACACGTCCGGCAGTGAAAAATGACGAGGATACAACAACAACAACGTTCGAAAAACTTTGAACCGCAAGGCGGGTAATGCTTCGAGAATTCCTCTTTAAACGAAGAACTTCGATGCAGTTGAACGTTCTCAAATTAAAATTACGCCAACTATGTTCGAGTAGTGCGCTTTCCAGCTTTATGCTGTTTTTACGTTCTGAAGAGAAAAATGATTTAAGTATTTCGGGTGGAAATTCTGCGAGTAGAACGAGAGTTTTAGTTCTTGCTTTTCCAGCAGTTGTCGTTTTAATAATTTTAACCTTCTTAATACAACCTGCATGCGATAGTTTCATAGTTGAAACATTTATTCCCTGGCACAGCACTTAAAAATGATATATGTACGGTTTTCATTATCAGATTCGAATACGCGCGTATTGAATTTAGTTAAAATTTTAATTGAATATAAAATACATTATCGCTTGTTTCATTGGATAATGTAACGAATTTCTCGTAATAATATAGGAATTTCATCAAAACGAGTAAATAAACACGTTGATTGACGAAGTTTGAACTACCTGTTGAAAAGTTTAACAATAATGTATTATATATGTATCTGTTCATCAACCATCACGAATCAGCCAAATAATAATTGGAAATAAATTTCATTGATATTTCGTTCCGTTAATAATTAATATGATATTGCCTATAAAAGCGAACATACTTCTTTATTAATACGTTGTCTCAGCGTAGTTTTAATATGTAGATAGATATGAGAAAGACAAAAATAGCGGAGATAGTTCAACGTGCAAGTTTGATGTACGGTGCCCGGGCCGAGTGATACGAAGAAGCAAGCACCGCGTGATTCTTCGTGGAAATATAAATGAAATATATATAGCATAAAAATTTTTGCATTCTCGACGTGGTTGTCGAGAAAATTGAGTTTGAAAATTTATCAAGCATACCGGAACGTGGGTAATTCCGGACTGGACGGGACTGAATAATCGACATGGAGGTCATTTTACGTGTGGAAACAAGTCGAAAATGTGGAGTAACATGTTCCCGTTTAAGGCTTCATTTTCGAGATAATAAATGTTAACGATTAAATGAGAAATTTTCAAATTTATTTTTCTGGGAAACAAAGCGTTCTACGAAGAAATGTTATTTTACGTTTTCGACTTATTTTCACACGTGAAACCACCTCCTGTCGATTATCTAGTCCTACTTATTCCGGAACATACCGTCGTTTAAGTATACTTGATAAATTTGCAAATTCGACTTTTTCGCCAACTAAGTCGAGTTAAAACTAGCAAAATGTTATTTTTAAAATAAAAATTAGATAATAGAAAGTAGATAGAAAATAACATTTTGTCAGTATATATATAATTATATATATAATTTATCAAATTTCATCTGTCGGCTACAAAATGAAATTCATTTACGCACGTGGAGTTCTCATTCACATTTGTCGGAGTTATCATTCAACCTCAATGCACAGATTAAACATAGATTATTATATAGATATATAGTACACTCTATACAGCATAAACATTGTATTAATTATCGGTTTATTATTATTATTATTATTACCTATTTATCGCAGCAAGGTTTAAAGGATAGTGCTGTCTGTGTTACGAAACACGCGCGTTGCATGTTAATTGGTGAAGTAACTTTACATGTGAGAACGACGAATGTAATTTCTCTTTAATAGACAGAACATTGTCGAAATTTTCGACAAATACAAACCCGTAACACGTAAGTAGGAAAGCGATAAAAGTCAACGATTCGTTTATCGCAATTTCCACTTTTAACAACGTCTCAAACGTTATTCCAGCGTATATTGCTCGAAATTGAATAGAAATTTGTGCAAGTTCTTAGTTAATAACGTTAGAGAAACGAATAGCGCGTTAATAATTTGCAACTCGTATTAGTTGGTGAAAGTTTGCGTATTACGTGTTCCGGTCGAAAAGTTTATCGACTTGATAAATTAACATAGCATTGTGACAGCGTAGCAAAGAATACGTGCTTAACATTCGATTAATATTACCATTCGCTTGAAATTAACTTCTTCGTGAAAATTTAATATCGATAGGATAAAGAGGATATCACGCGGATTATCTCGAGATCAGAAATTAAATTACTTGGTAATTTGATGTTAAAATTTCTTATTATACACAATGTGTTTCAGTAATTGAATATACGCGAAATTAACTTACGATATTATTCATCGAATTATAATGAAACAATTAGCTAGCAATTCGTTTATTCTATTATTTTATTATGTGTATGTTGAACAGAATTTTATACGTTTCTCGTACCTACTACGTGGTAGACATAATTTATTATTATGGTTTATCATCGTTTATAATTTAATAATCATTTAACGTTGAAATTCGATATAATATTCCGGCGGAATTATTCTTTCACTATCATAATGAATTTAATAGCAGCAAATTTTATATATAAACGTAATAATGAATGCAACGAAAGTAAAGGTATTATATTCACTTTCGTTAAAGTAATCGGTTAATCATTAGAATACAATCTAACGATTATCAATATTAAAGAGCATCGCTTGTTTACTTCTTATAGCTTCGCCGCCTTCCGCATATTTTATATCTTCGTTCAACGTTTTAATTTTAGTACACGAACATTAACTTTCATAAATCGTCAGAGCTAATCTGTTACAATGTAATCAGGAAAGATAATTAAAAACTGAGCAGGTTAATTAGCCTAGTTCCATAAAGGACCAAATTAAAAATCCAATCAACAACGTACTTGAGCCAAGCTTAAATTCGATGCATGTGTTAAATTAACATTTCAACTTATTAATAATTCAACGATACTCTCCGCTGCAATGATCCTTTTTTTTTTTTTTTTTTTTTTTTTTTTTTTTTTTTTATTTAGAACGAAATACAATAGCCTGCTATTTTATTTATTGCCGTTACACGCTGTCGCTATTATCAGTTGTTTCGGAAAACTAGAAATAACAGGGAACTACATTTCTATATATCCGTCGCTCGTTACATTACATTGACGTTTCATAGATATTTATAACGACGGTCTCTGACATTTACGTTGTCGATCGATGTAAGATAAATGAATTTCAGGAAGGAAGAGAATTGACATTTGATCATTTCAATTGCAATTACACGTAATCACAAACCATTTCGATAAAGGGAAATTTAATTTTACAAATACGAAATAAACCGAACAGATCGTCAACATATTTTTAACCCTTCAATAAATAGACACAGTAGAGGCCATTCGATTCTGAAATTGAAATCTGAATTTTCATTTCGGTTATCACGGTATAACGGAGAACTTTAGAATCTTTAACGTTCATGTACGTCCGAATATAAAAGGAAAAACTTAACGAGTAAACGCACGTTAGATTGATTTTTATGAAACAGAAATTACAATAAATGAAATTATCACTCAGAAACATTCACTCAGCGTTTCGTCTATCCTTGGTTCGTACGAATACCGAAAAATTCTATTTTATCATATCATTTATCTAGTAATCCTGATCAATTATTTTCTAATGTTATAGAAAACCAGCAGGTGTTGCAACGTTCATTAACGAGCATGTACACATGTTAGCCATGAGATGTAGATTATACCTTTTAGTAAACAATTTCATTTGCCGTGGAAATTGAAGTTAGGACGTTTTAACGCTTTTTATTCCCCTTTTTTGCTTCTTATGACGCTATAACCATAACGCACTGGCAATGGTGATAATGTTTTTAAACTTTCTTTCTTTTGTTCATATTATGTTGCACATAAATATACGTGAAATAAGGTAATAATAATAATAGTAATAATAATAATAATAATAATAATAATAATAATAATAATAATAATAATAATAATAATAGTCGCTTATAAGTTTCCACTCACAGGGATGTTGTTACATTAGGCTGTTGCAATTTGTTTGAAACGACAAGTATATTCGTCAAACACAAAGTGACTGCTACAATACAGAATTAAGTTGTAATAAAACGACCGTTTCATTTTTTAATGTTATTACCAACAGGGCTCGTCGTGAGGCAAAATATTACCACTTCTTCGTGACGACTATACTCGTCGAAGACGGCTAACTGGTTAAGTCTATCCGTTTAATGTACTTATCATTTTCCACAGCTGCCTGCTGTCTTCCTATGAAATGTTCTACTTTTCTCTTATAAAATTTCTACGGAGACGAGTTCCATTGTCGCAAATTTCGCTCCTCGATCAATCGAATTATTTATGGGATGCTCCGACAACCATAATAGGTAGAGCAACGCGATGAAAATAATATAATACGTTGATATAACGTATAAATTAATTATATCACGTATCATGGAATGATATATCATCGATAATGTCATTACCAAAGCGTCGATCTGAATAGTTTCGTTTAAGTTTGATAGCTAATCGCTAGCAAACTGCGTCGTAATAAATTGTCCTGGCTGATAGGAAGCAATTATACAAATTGAACGCGCGAATAGTCCGAGGAATTGTCTGAAGAAAGCATTATCTCTTGGAAATTTCATTAGAAGGTAAACACTGCGTGGGTGGAACCCTATCTGTAAATTTGCAGTTATTTCTTATTGGGTGATCTCCTCATTAATTTTACAGGGGGTGCTAACAAGCAGACTGACGAACGAGGGTAACATTCCCTTTTGAACGCTTCTGCGAATTCTCCGTTGCCTTTGCCAGCTTTCTGTCCGATTATACAAAATCTATCAAACGAGAATTTATCAATAAACCGCAGATTGTCGTACAAATTAATATAATTGTATACATTAATATAATTGTAAATATTATTGGCGGAACGCACAAATTTTCTAACAAACGTATAAATATTAGCGGCATACTTGAAAACCACAAATACGATAAGTTCGTGTTTGTTCATTCGATGACCTTCGTGTCGCTTGTTGACTACAAAGAAATATTTTGATAAATAAGACATAATCGATAAATAATAATTATAAAAATAAACGAATAAGTAAATCTAGAATATTTTGCAAAGGAACAGTAATAATACTGGAGCAACTCTTCTGTTGATCCAACTTAATAAACTTGATTGCAGAAGATAAAATTCTCGATCGTTGATCAAAGCAAAGTCGAAGACGAAGTGCAAAGACACCTCTCTACACGCTGGAAGCATAAAACTTCACAAGATAAAATAAAAGATCGAAATCGTAAATTTGAAGGGATAAAGTCGCTGTTCCGATGTAAGCGAGATATCATTAACTTTCACTCTCACCTACGAATGGTCATAAATGTCTCAAAGCGTACAGAAGACACCAGGGAGAAACGATATAGCATCGATAAAACTTTTATTATTAAAAAAAAAATTACCACATTCGAAGTTTTTATTTGGGGACTTTGAAACGCTCCCTGCTAAAAACCTTTAACGCCCCCCCCCCCCTATATCTTCTTCTTTTTATACCTCGGAAGCAGTTTCACAAGTTTCCTGCCCTTTTCATTATTTTAGACCTAATAAGAAGATATTTTTAAGGTGAAAAAGACAGTACGTTTATCATCGATGTCAGTCCGGTTAGATTCTATGGTAAATTCATACAGAATATCTTAATCAGTTAATTGTCTTTGACGAGTATACTCGTCGTGCGTAAAAAATAGTTAAAACTTGCTGTTTTCAATTGCGATAAATTTCGGCAATAAAGTTGAAAAATAAAAAAGTCGTTTCGTTACAACTTAACGCTAGAACTACCGATAGTTGACACGAAGCTATTTCTACTAAAACCAGCGAAAATGACTGGTCTTTAAAAAATACGTAACAATGGAATATTTTTATATTTAGTGATTTATTACTTTCTTACAGAAGGAATTCCATGTTATGTAGTGCATTTTTGGGATTATTAATCCATCTGGGACCATCATCCCTGAACTAGGATTGATACACTTATAATAGGATTGATACACTTCCTGATAAATGTTATCATTATATCGAATGACACGCAGTAAAAATTTTAAGAACGCGTGGCAAGTTGTACAAAACGAGGCAACTGGTTAATTGGGATTCAGATTGTGGGAAACAGATTGTGGGACCTTTTTACTCTTTTACACCTTGACAAGTACCGGTAATTTTAACTGATATTGGTATAGGTAGCCTTGATACATTATTTTGAGTTTGAATACATAAAAAACAAAACAAGATTCATTATATTATTCTTTTAGTTATCGTTGCAAAAGTCATTACATCATTGCGGAAAAAAATATAACATGAAGTAGGAATTTTAAAATAAAATTGTAAAACCAGTCAATTTCACTAGTTATTCTGGTTTAGTTTATTTGACAACTTAATTCCATACTACACAGTTGTACATACCCTGTGTTTGAATATACTCGTCATCGCTTTTTAGGAAAACGTTTTCCAAACAGGTGGCAACAGTCGACTGGCCAAGTAGATTATTAGCAACTTCGTCAAGAAAGTTTCTAATTTTATGAAGGAAACGTAAAATGTAGAAATTGGTAATTTTAAACACGAAAAAAATGTAAAGATTGTATAGCTTCAGTATAGGTTCAGTCGCTATCTCCCTTTCAGAACATTTTAGAAATCATCTACAAGATCATATTGACCATTAATTCTCAATCTTTTCGTCCCCTTCGTGTCTCTTATGTCAGATTGAAGGGAATGTCAACGATAATTTACCTTCTACCCTTGGTGAACAACTTTCAGATAGAAATGGCGGAACCTTCAAGATATATCGAATGATATTTATTAAGCCGTCCCATTAGGGTGAACGAGAACGGAATGTAGCATTAACTTGGTACATAAAATCCCACCCCACTTTGTCTCCAGCATATTGCTTGTACGGTTCTGCAACCATGTAACATTTGCCCCTAATGCGATACAAGTATGAGAAGAGCTTCGGTATGTTGCAGCCTAAGTATCGTGAATTACGAGCGCAATAAAAATGTTAATGCTACAACAAGGAAAACAACGTTCCGATTTGTTTAATTCTTTTAATTCGAATCACGAAAAAAGCACATGTTCATTCAAAATGATAGTAATCCGTGTTATGAAAGAAGCAAGGACGAGCATATAAATTGATTTGAATTTTTCAAAATATTTGTTCAGATGGCGAATCGAAGAGATGAAAGGCGAATCGAAAGTTGAAAGATTTCGGAATAAATTATTTTTTTAACGTTCTGTACGTGTGCGAATCTTCGAAAGATGTTCAAATTTCCGTTGCTCTAAACCCAGATAAAGAAAGCTTGAAAAATAAACCTCTACCTTGTTCATCGCAAAAACTCAAGTCGTTTGATCTGACCTTACGAAGAAATTATTCAATTGCGAAGGATGTTGCGATAGTATTGCCGTTCACTGTACATGACCATTCTATGGCAAATCGATCATTTTTTCACGTCGATGTCAGGGATTCTTTTTTTTTCCAACTTGCCAACTCGAGAAAGCGAAAAAACTTTCGACAGATCTAACTCACGAAGATGGAAGAGATCGATTTACGTAAATGGAAAGATGCGTAGCTATCTTTGAATAAATAAAAAACTTACATATTATTTAAACGAAAAAGGTCGTTTCAACAAAGATCCATTTTGAGATCAAAACAAAGATCCAAAATTTCTCCCTATCGCGCTCTCTTTTCTCTCATCTTTACACACTCATTGTGTAATATCATGGTCATATAGCAATTTCAACAATGTTTCGACCATGTAACGAGCTATCCTAATCACATCGAACTACCACGGAAAATGCAGTCGAACAAGCAGACTAACGCCAATGATTCATAGACTCGTGGCAAACGAAAATTAATCGCTGCGAGTCTTTTTCCTGTCGTTGCTATATACTATGTATGTATGTATATATGTACGTACATTTATATATGTAGCTTGCTCCGGACATACAGACTAACAGATAATAACCGAAGAGAAATATCCAGGCTGTGTCACACGACAAAAGCCACTAGCATGATTTAGGATGCCACCAGTGTTAAAGGATATGCATCTATTATTTATAGTGATAAAAATTCTATTACTTTCTTCTCACAGTACTGTGTCTAACTAGACTGTGAATATTTATTGCGCGCTCATATTTCCACGAAAATAATTAAGAGAGACACTTGAACCGGAAGTTGCCGTTATTTGTTAAATATTATATTAGATCGTGGCAAAAGTTTCTTTCGTTCTATAAGGAAATCATAGACGCGCAACATTTTTCTGTTTTCTATTATTTTATCGAATTACGTACGATCCATTTTGTCCTATTAAGATGAAGATCGCATTGTTTGACTGAATTTTCGTGTTTGTATAAAGATGCGTTGTCGTAAAAGATACGTTCGTAAAACAAAGACGATTAGGGGACAACCTGCTGTTGTTACAAGCAACAGGTACTCTACTTTAGATATTTTATACGTTTACGTATACGACATCCGATACGTTTTTACACGTTATGAGCACGTTGTATCCATTTCTGCATGATTTCAGATTTCTCTTGAACGTATAAAACGACCACGATATACATATTCCAACGAAAATAAATAAAAACGCGCTTCATTAACCAGGCACACGTCAACGCGTAAATTCAACAAATTGTGGAACTTTGAAATTGCACGCAGAGAATACGTGGATGCGTATGGCGCAATTTTTATTTTCTGCCACAATTCACCCTCGGAGAGTGAAATCTACCTCTGAAAATTTCCCGCTATTGCTGTAACATTGTCGGATACTTTTATCGAACGATAGGCGCTGATCGAAAGATGTAACTCTCGTCCGAAAAGTTTCTTTCTATGTATACTTGTGGCTTGAAAGCTATAACGGAAAATCGGAAAGTAGGCCGATTCTCGGAGGTGAATTTCATCCCCTTAGAGCAACTTTGGACAGCGAAAGAATGTCCTGTACGCGTCTCGGAAGTTTCATAATCTTTCGAAACTTGTCTTGTAAGTAGAAAATTTGCTTATATCTGTTTTGAATATTTTATACGCTTCTGCATTATTTCGTACACTCTGTGTACTCGTTTTCGAATTTCTCATAAACGCAGAGAAAACGTACGCGACGACTGTTCTATGCATCTCGTTTTTTGAAAATGAACGATAATCGCAAGAACTTGTAACGTTGAAGAACGAGCCACTGACTGTCGTCGTTGATCTTTCAGATCATCCTCGCTTTTATTTAATTACAGCTAAGTGGAAAACATCGGTAGCGAACACAACGTCGTCGATATCCCGTACAATACGTCGTGTTACGATATTACGGTGAACATCATTTGTCAGCATAGGCTTCCCGTTGCCTTCGGCTTGCCATCTGATCTTTACAATTCTTGCGAATACGCCTTTCAACGACGCTTTAAACTCGTGGCCGTATTCCAGGACAACGCACACCGCGCCCGATAGAAATATCGAAAGCGAAAGCTTTCTCTTGTTGGCGGATGAATGCCCGTGAAAGCTCCGGATCGATAAGGGACACGGTATGTTAAATTCTTTTTCTTCGAAACAGGTCTGATGCAGCTTTCGATTTCCCGGAGAAGCGATTCACGCGATAATCGTTTCCCTTTGCGACGATTCTGTGAAAAGCTTCACACGCTTTTCCGCTACACACGACAGATCGTCACTCTTTCTATCGAATAATCCAAGCCGAATCCAAGTTCGACAAGACCAATTCCGCAAAATTCCTGTCTCTCGCTATTCCTCGTGTAGAAGATTTACTAAGTTAAAATTTCACAGATCGTAGCTGCTAAGCTACTCGTAAATTACTCGCAAATCCTTTCGTAACTTGTATCTCGTCCTTGCATCGTGTTTCTGCATATTCTTCCCAATAAATTCTAATTAAACCGCGGATCCATATTTTGGAGAATGTAAAAAGGTAGAATCTCGGTTGAAAATTGCCTTACCAACCAATTGCTGTAGAAAACGCTACTTTATATATTTTTTCGTGTTCCATTTCGAATTTCCTATGAATGGAATTCAGGAATCCTAGGAATGGAATAAATGGAGTATTAAAATCTTTCCGTTTAATTACAAGGTGGTCACAAAGCGGAAAGGTCAATGAAAATATTCTTGTCGCGCTTTTTCTCCTCTGCGATCTTCCGAGACGTTAAGAAAATCGAAATTGTAGGATTTTAAAAACGAACGTAAGACTTTGACGTTATTGAGAAAAATATTTTGACGTGAAACGATATCGCGATAAAGCCCGCTTAAGCTCGGTATTATCCTCGACGTAGAATAAACTTCTGCCCTTTTTTTAACTCGTCGAAGTTGCCTTAAGTTGTTTTAGCTGTCATCCTGCGCTACTTTCACTATCACTAAAAATTTCTCTCAGAAATTCCAACGAGAAGCAAAATTAAATAAATCGGCGTGCATAGTAATTGATTGCGTTTTGTTATCACGACAAGAATCACGTTAGTAGGAACGCAGTTTCAGCTTTTTTATTCGCCGCCAAAACGTTCATTTTTAATACTGTCAGTTTCGTTTGGATGGAAAAAGGGAAAAAAGAAAGGGAGATAATTCGGACGTCATACTCGGCAACTTTGCCTTCTTAATTAGCAGCGAGTCAACGACTTGTACGAAATTCTCCACATTAGTCGGCGGCAGCTAATCGCGACAAATGGCGTGCAACGATGTGCAACTTGTCGTACAGCTGCGAAAAAAGCTATTCAGCTCGTTCGAGCAGGTTCAGTAATTTTAACGGCATAAGACATGTCCAACGTTTCGTGGAAAATTTTATCTGCGCTCTGTTTTTCTTTTATCGTTTTATTTCCGTGACTTGGAGATCACTTCCAGGCTGAGCAAAGGGAATATTTTAATACCAGATCAAAAAGGGAAACAGCCTATCAAATCGAACGATGGAAGGTTTTTTAAAATAGATGACAAATCTGCCAAGTTCTGGGTCCCGTTAAGAGCATAACTAACTTACAACTGCGTGATACCTAGATCGCTGGTGTTCACGCGTAAATTCATTCGTACCTTCATCGAAGCGATAAAAAATATTTTTTAATAAAATTTCGGATCGATGGAATTACGAATTTCCATAAAAATATGCGAGCCAAATTAAAATTTGTTTCGTCCACTACCGATATTGCCACATCTACAATGTGTTTTCCGCTTCTCACGTTTCGCGTATATTCTTTTTTTTTTTTTTTTCATGCTACACGAATTTCCATAAATATATAAACATCGGCAGTCTAATTGAAACCCTGAAACCCTCGAACCGATGTATTTCGTTCGAAAATCAATTAAAGCGATGTTTTTCGATAATTCGAGAAATTAGTTAACAACGAATTCGATTTGATATGTTTTCATTGGACGCGTTCGCTTTAATTGCCCTTTCATCGAACGCTTTGCCTCGGTCCCCTGTCTTAAACATTTCCTCGGAGGATGAACTTCTTAACGGACTTGATGAACGGTGTGGACTTAACGAAGGTAATTTTTTATACTCGCGGAATGATCTTTTTCAGAGAATCTTAACGATGGTCGAGCTGATAGAAGGAGCAATGCATGTCTTTTAAACGTCTTCGTTTAAATCATTACGAGATATTCGAATGAGTTGTAATCGACCATAAGCGTATCGTAATTGAATTATTAATTATTTATTAGAACAAACGATAATTAATATATATTTCTCGATGATACGTTTCTACGTGATATATCTCTTTTTCGTGAAAATTATCTCCTGAATTTTCCACCGTTTTGTACACCATGGTAAATATGTTCGTGAAATAGCTTTCACGATAAAAGTCTCTCGTACCTGCACGATAATAAAACTGTTTTTATTAAATCTCTTTCATTGTTTTCGAACAGAAAATCTATTCTCTGTTGTTTCTTATACGACGCGAAATACGTTCTACGACAGTGCGTTACCGTATAAAGGTTAAACTGTGTACCGTAAAAGGTCAGACCACAATTGTTGAAAAAGTTGTTTTGAAAATAATGGAAAACGTCAAGATAAAATCAGCATTTCTATCGGTTTAATATCTTTGCATGGAATACAAATTTTATTAATTTTAAAACAATTGGCGTTATTTTCAGCAAATTATTCGGTAAAAAATTCGATCGATATTTCACAAACTGGTTGTTCAACGGATATTCCTTTCTCCGTGGTTGCACAGAATACACATTATTTTTTCATTTTTTTTTTTTTCCTTATCGAACCTCTGAATTCGTATCACAGTTGCATATAAATATGCACGACGTAAAATTGCGTTAGACGCTTAATTTGCAATTCTTTCGAAGAATAAAAACACGCGAGTAGTATCTCTGCAGTAAATTAATAAATTTACTTGAAGGGTACTTGCGCGAAGAAAACATTGTAAATTGCAAAATTGAATAATTTTGATGTTTTACCGGAGAACGTTCTACGTACCGATAAAAATACCGTATTATGAAATTTAACTGTGATTTCCCTTACCGAATAAGCTACCACTAACACTGGAAGATTGTGTCGCAACGTCGTTTCTGTGAAAAAAGAATATAAATTTCAATAAACATTGGTCGATCGTTTCTTAGCTTTCGTCTATGCCATCGATCTCGACGAATAGAATTTCCTTTGCAAGTAACAGCCGACACACACACACACGCCTCTCTACCCGTACGCTTCCCTCGTTCGTGAATCTGGAATATGTTAAGGCTGAACTACATCAAGTTTTCTCCTGCTGGCGAAAAAACTTGTTTCTTGGCACTCGAGGTGATTTCTACGAGAACTCTTAGCTTGGTACGTTAAGAGCTGTACAGGCTACGCCGCCAAACTATACGTCGCTTGATAACTCGAATCACTTTGAATCGCAAACAACTGCAACACGAGCCAGAGAAGCGTTAATGGATTGCCGATCCCCGAACCGAGTGCCAAAACGCACTCTACGCGCACTGTTTTTACTCTGCTCAAACCGAGGAGGAAAAAAAAAAAAAAAGAAATAAAGGCACCTCATCCTCGTTGATCGATAGAATCGTTCTGTTTTGTGTCTGTTGGGGTAAACGAAGTAGCACAAGGTACGTTCCATCACGTTGCGAAACTCGTTCGCACATCGAAGGTAAATGAAGATACGTTTGAAGGAATGAATCCAATTAACTCCGCGAATTGGATGTGAATTCGAACAAAGCCAATAGGAAGCTGCGTCGATTCTCGAATTCTTCCAATAATTGGACAATAATGCCGGCCGCGGGTCAAAGATTGCCGCGCCGGGTTGAACGATAATCGATACTCGGCAATTTTATCAACGAACAATACGCAAACTGTTGTTTCGCGACGGACGCTATCGATAGAACTGACGGTCGATGACGCCACTCGAGAATCGTGCAAGGAACAGCAGTTATTTCTTTGCTATTATTCGGATTAAAGGTTTCCATGCACTTCACCACATTCGAATTGTTAAATTGTACCGCTGTTGACGTACTTGCGTCCTCTGCTCCCATTGCCACGCGCTCGAGCGTCGCATCGAATTTTTGTTGTTCGCTGTTATTCAAAGTCACGTCAATCACAAAGGCTTCCGGCTGCTATTTCGCGTTAATTCGATTCGAGGATCAAAAAGCGGAATAATCGCGTACCAATAATCGCGACATTGACGCGAACGAGGCGAGTTATTGTTCCCTCGAGTTTGCCAGCAACCTATATGTTTGTTTTATATTCGCTTCTCATTATCCTCGCTCTCCTGGGTAGCACAGAATTTCAGTTACGTTTCTCCTTGGTTTACGTCCATGGTCTACTCTTTCAACCAACGACCTTCGCGTCTCTCCTACTGAACATCTACGCTCGAAGCTTGAAACTTGAACTTCACCTTCGAACGTACCTCTAACTACTTGTACTATCGCTGCGCCTAAACTTCGACAACGTACAGACGTACAAGATGTGAAACTCAGTGTGAGAATATGCAAAAGACGTATCAACACGACGGACCACGAACAGGCCACGAAGGTCTATTACGAAACTTCAAGACACAAACGGAAGTTGTGTAATTAAAAGAAAATAGTTCGACGTATTACTACGAAGTAGCTCAATTTCCTTAACACTTTGACTGACACGCCGAAATCACATGTTTCACTCAGCACGCCACGGGAATATTTTTATTGTTCCAAGCATATAATGGCAAAATAATAATAAAATGACGATGTAAGACAACATTGTTCCCCAATGGACCATTTATCTTATTGGTGGTCAGGGGAGGCCACTGTGGCGCCTTGGTAACAATTGATAGCGACGCATTATAACAAGGCTTCGTTTATTTCAACAAACCAGTCTCATTCGTTATTTCGTCGCAAGCAAAACGTCCAGAATATATCGTTGAAACGTGTAGAAGATATTAGTAAACAGTATTTGCTCATTCTATATATAATAGTAAGGTATGTGCACACTTCTAACTTGAATTATATGATTATAAAGCAGCATTTACGATTATTTTCTAGTAATCTTAACTTAATGAAGAACGAAAAAGATTTCAATTTGAACGTTGAATCGCGAAAATTTTAAATATAATATAAATTAATATAAATTTTAAATCGCGAATTTTAAAAAGCAGGAAGGGCAGGCAGGGACACGGCGCAGCACGCGCTGGAGCTTTGTCCGGCGTGGGAGCTACACAGCTACTTCCTGCGGCACGTCATAGGTGAAAGATTGACACACCCTGGGCGATTCTAAAAACGATGTTGAGAGCGAACCATAGGAATACGAGGCTATCCGCCTCTTTTGCGAGCGAGCAGAAAGGGAGAGAAAGAAGAACTCTCACCCTTGTAGGATAACGCATGCAGGGGGATGGTGGTCAGGCGGCCCTAGAACCGCTTCATCGCCGTCCCAACGGACCCACGACTAAAACAGGGGATAACGCTAGGGGCAATGCCCCCCCTCCCCATCCTAGCATCAAATTCAACAGTCGGAGAATTATTAGGATTGGCTCGAACAAGAGGACGACGGAAAAGGGTGCAACTGAAGACAATTCATGAGAGGTTCCTGGAGCACTCCTGTCGTACGCGTAGGATGATCATCGTGAAATTTTAGTCGGTAAGAGTCCGACACTACTCTACTGTTACCGATTATTAGCAGCAGCGGAGTGTTCATGAGGATTTCTTCACGTACAAAAAGAAAGAAAAAGGTGGAAGAGTAATAAATAGCAAGAAGAAAAATACCGACTAAACAGTCGCAAATTCTTTTCATAGTTGCAACGTGAATCCCATAGAATTGGATAAAGTAAATTGATCGAAAAAATGACGAATGTTAATGTTACGCATGAACGCAACTATCCTGTTATCGGGTTCAAGAATGCGCATGGGTCGTGGCTTATTAACGCGTATATCGTCAGGCACATAGCTGTGCTGTGGTACTCCGGGACACAAGGACCTCTGTTTTCGTGTTACCTAAGGGTAGTTACGGTACAAACGGGTCGATTGAGCGGTCGATGAGAAATTTGAGTAAGTCTCTCCCTGCGGAAACGCGAGTTTGGTCGACTAGTCTGGGTCAAGGGTCTAGCGACGGATAAAATTTTCGCGTGCAAACGCAAAAATTTAATTGCGTAGATTGGTAAAACCTCGGTTCGGTAATAAATAGAGTTCGCTTAAAAATAAAGAGACCTCGTTTCAAACGAATCAATGTGCACAGTGCACGACGTCGTAGTAATGATCAGTGGCTTCTTCTTTGCAACTTGTAGCGAGTTAGACAATGAGTTTCCACTATATCTCGTTTATCTCACGAGTAACCCGCGCATCTCGCGAATTAGAAACGTAGTTTAAAGTTTCGATATCCAGTAAACCACTCGTGGCCATCAGCGACGTGTTTTTAACATTTTAGATCTTGTTTAGCAGATTCGCTTGTTTATGAGACTCTGTTGTCCTCTTCGATTTGTTCGCGCAGTATCGCCCGACGGAACGGAAATTGCAAGCTGCAAGCTGCTCTTGGCTTTATTTGCAAATTTATTCGTGCGCACATATTTCTAATTACGATTAACATCACCAAGCAAGAGCAACGCAATCGATTGTCACACGAATCTCTTGACACGTGCGTTTTATGGCGAGAAAGAGGCAAAACCGTGTCGGCGGATTTGGCACGACTTGCAAATTGCCAGTGTTACACGGTCGAGTGAATAAATATTCGCGTGTCTATTTCGTTCGTCGATGGAAAAATTTTATCAGCTCTGTAACTGATACGTTTTACGGCACGACGAACGATTTATAGCAAATTCTTAATGCTTACGATATAATTTGCCAAGAGTTTATACCATCGAGTTTATAGGAGCTTGATCACCGGTCGAATATCCTGTCAAGATATTTGATATTTCGAATTTACATCTATATCGATAAAATCAGCAACACGGTAAAATGATACAGCAGTTGCCCTACGCGTTATTTTATATATTTTTATCAATAGCGTAGCATCGTTTTAGAAAATTATTGTAAGAAACTACTAGAATTATTTTCTGTTTATTATTTTACGTTTTTCTCTAATTTCAAACGCCACGATCAAGTTGGAATAAAGTTAAATTGAAATATATCGATAAGGAGTGAAATTGCATGGCATATGTCAAAAAATAGACGAAATAGATTTTCATGATCTTGATGGCGTAAAGCGTCAAGCGTAATACTAGCAATGTCAGTACTAATGTCGATACCGGCAGTAAATTGATCTTGGTGGTTTAACGCACGGACAATCAAGTGCAACCGTGCAACATGCGGATTTAATCAAATTACATTAGAAAATTATGTATGTACACGAACGATACATGGCATATTTAACCTTTTGTATTCCTGTGTGGAGTGT
This sequence comes from Bombus terrestris, assembly GCF_910591885.1. Lineage (NCBI taxonomy): Eukaryota > Metazoa > Arthropoda > Insecta > Hymenoptera > Apidae > Bombus > Bombus terrestris. The sequence goes on along the minus strand of NC_063271.1, from coordinate 16,414,940 downwards.
GACTCGACATCAGTTTTTACCTCAGGAACTCCTTTGTCGAGTCCCACTAGACATTCTTTCAGACCCACCTTTTTTTGTGAAACGCGCGAAAAAAAGCCAGGATTGCATCCTGGAAGTTGTTCCAAGATATACCATACACTTAAAAATTACAAGGTACGACAATAGTGTGAATAAAACTGGTATTTAAATGAATTTGTTTCTTCCTTTGTTTATTTAAATTGTCTTCTTTTTTAGTTAAAGTAAATTTCAAATTGAATTTAAAAGCGTTGCGAGCTGCTAGTAACGAAATTGAAATAAAATTCGGAGTGCAAAGGGTTAATATCAAAGTCACCTAAAGAAATCGAAGTATCCGATATGATTGAAACTTAAAGACAGCCTCTCGTTTGACAAAACAATATTTTACCATTAAGTTCTTTTCTATCAGGTAAAAGCTAATTCTCGGATTATCGAAATCCACGATTACAAATATTAATTTCGACAAACGTTCTCGAGATCGAGCCTCCGTTCATCGATTAAAATATAAACTGTGTTTATCTGAAATTGCTCGTACATGCTGCGACGTAGAATTTTTTTTCAACGATGCTCGACAATTTCACTTTCAATTGTAAAAAATGTTACGCATCGAACGGAAACACCTGACTCGAAACGATAACGTTTCATCAGAAAAATCGGAATGTTTCTATTTTTCTATGTTTCGTAGAACTGGCGTTTCTCGTTCGTCGTTTAATTCGTGTTTTGAATGATGTTGAGTTTGACGTTGACTGATCGAAGAACGAGTGGATGAATTTGTAATAGAAAAGTATACTGAAATGATTAAAGGTATAAATATAATATAATATTGATTCAGATCCTTAATCTTTTAGTATTACTAGAAAATGGAAGGATAGGGAGCACGTTCATAAATTTATGGCAAAAGAATATTACCAAAAAAGGTAAGCTTCTGGCTTTGGCTAGAGGCTACAGGGAACATAAAGAGAAATCTGTTTATTAGTTTCTTTGTTCCTAGACCTTGCAACCCAGAACATAATATACATTCAAGGGTAGGATAATATGCGCCGCTCCTTATTTGCAATATATCTGCGTAATAGCAGTCTCCAGGCCATGGATATACATAAATAAAGATGTAGAATTTTTCATGAAGTTACTTCAACAGATGAAATATACGATAAATCGCAAGTTAATCACTTCTAAAACAGCGTCTTTTTGTGATTTTTTTTTTTAGAAGGAAAAGAAAGAAACGAAGTTATTGAATTTTGAGGTATGTTTTTATATATATTTAAAGAATACAAAAAATTTCTTTTTAAAGTAAAAGAAAAATTATAACAGCGTAAAATTATTTCTAAGCCTATTTCATGGGCTGCATTTTTCAATCGGCGTGATCCTCGACTGAAACGAAGAACCAAAAAAGGATTAAATTATTATATATTTTTCTTTTCTTTTATATCTTTCTTTTATGGACTAAAAAAAAAGAAGGCGGAAAATAAAAAAATGTGTTTTTTAAGAAGAAAGAATAAACTTCAAGGTGCTATAACAATTATTTAAATCAACTTTTTGACAAACTTTTTTAGTTCATCGAGAAGAAAAATATATAATAATTTAATCCTTTCTAGTTTTTCCGTTTCAGTCAAGAATTACGAGGTGAATCTTTCACGCCGACTGAAAACGATTAGAAATCTGATATAATTTTTTTGTTAACATTAAAAAAAATTTGTTGCATTCGTTAAATATATATAAAGCCACACCTCAAAATTCAATAACTTCGTTTCTTTCTTTCCCTTCTAAAAAAAATCACAAAGAGACGCTGTTTTAGAACATTCTAATTCAGGACACCCCGTTAAATAATCATATCGTCGAAGTACGTAAGAATTTAAAGCGAGGATCAGCTTCGTGACAGAGCTCGTCTCTGCGTACGAGCGATAAGTCAGGAAAACGTTGATATTTAACTAAAAGTTATTACCGTATACGCGTAAACGTGTTCCTGTCGCATCTACTTCACGCGCTGCAACGCTAGGCGTTCTGACGCGTCATAATCTTTTAGTCGGCTAAATGTAATATCAATCGTTAGCAGAGAAACGTGAAAGCACTTCGGAGTATTTCTATGTACGAGGATTTATCGAGAAAGATATTAAAAATACATTTATCAAACAGCTTACAGCTTAAACAACTGCACACGCCTCTCTGCCTGCGTCTTTACGTAGAAAATATTTTTTCTATCCAAGAGATGTACGCAGATTTTTCCAACTGACCGTATTTTCACTGTATTAAAAGGCTCTATACTACGAAACACGTAATACTTTCTACGAAACCATTTAATAACAAAAGCGACGTAGAAACGTTCGTTCTGTTGCACAGGCGAACGATCAAAATGCGTTTCTTCCATTTCACAGATTTTACGGTATTCAGAGAGACCGCTGCGGATGTTAAACCGCGTTCGACAAATATGGCGGAAGACGATTTATCTAAAGTTGTCAGAAAACGAGAACAGTTTATATAATTGGAGTTCGTATAATGGAAGCTTACCAATTTTTCTCGCTACGTATCGCTCTTTGCTCGAATAATACCAGCAAACGTTCCGTTAATTGGGCGTTAATTAAAGTTTTGTTTCAATAAACGCATTTCTACTCTACTTGTATTTTTACGATACATCCCGTATTTTACGATAAATCCCGTATTTTACGATAAATCCCGTGTACGCAGCGAACGCTGAAATGCTTCTACATTTCCATGCTAACGGTCCATGTTACCATTTAGCCGACTAATTGTCAGTGATTAATAAATTGTGATAATTGCTCGATAAAAAGCGAAAGAGTGATAAGTGAATTTATGATACGATTAATCAGCTCTTCCAGATCTCTTTGAAAGCGTGTGCCTAGAATGTGTCGCAAAAGGTAAGCGGTGACGAGTATACTCGTCAAACACGGAGTACGTGTGGCTGTTATAACGTAGAATGAAATTGCAACGAAACGACTGTTTTATCTTGTAATTTTATTAATGTCGGACTAACATTTGGCAATGGCGTAACTCGTATGATGTAACTGAGTGAGAAAACGTTGTTTATAAAGCTTAAAGTGTCGTGTAAGGTAATACCCCATACAAAATGTTTTATGGAAACATCGATGGATCTCGAAGAGGAGTTTCGCGTTTTACACCTTTCGCTGAAAAGGCGGATGCTGAAATGACGTTATAATTCACATTATATGCAGGTGAGAGGTCAGTGATAAAAGATAAAATGTAAAGACACGATGGATCTGCTATATTCTACGTTCCATCGAACCACGAAGTATCTTGGAGCCTTTAAAGCGTACGGAACAGAAAATTTCGTTATCGAAGCAGATGAGAATGTAACAATGTAATGGTGCAAAATTACAATACATATATGCGATATAAAAAGATAAATCTGTTCGTTTCTCACTTGTCTTTTCAACAAAATCCATTATCTTTTATTATCGTAAGTCAGCAGCTAGAATATACGATTAATTCTAAAAATAGTGCAAGTGACTTAAGCATTTAAGAGGCACATTTTCGAACAAACTGCTCGTAAAATTGTACGACGCGTAAATCTCACTTTAGAAGATCGTATATTTTACGAAACGTTTTATTGCGTGTCGGAAAAATACTTTTTAACGTGTTCGAACGCCGAACGTCGAAACGCGTCTAAAAACGAGATACAGCGGCGATCGAAGGGAAGTTTAAAATTCACAAAACTGTGTACGATAACTGCACCTTACGTACTAATTGCAACTTTCATCACCAACAACGTTGAAGACAGTCATCCGTATCAAGCTTGTTCGCAATCCAATTCTTCTTATCAATTACAACTTTTCTTTGTTTCTAAAACTGTCGCGTTTCTTTTATCCTTTTTTTTTTTTTTTTTTTTTTAAACTTCCTCTCGTCCTCCATCGTATACGACTTGCTGCAATTTCACAGCCACCGGCACGTACGTGCCACAGAATAGACGACCATCGTCGACGATTTTGAACAAATTTTAGAAAGAAGAAAACTTAATAAAATTCGTGATGTATCAATTTGAAGCTGCCTCACCTTATCCGCCAACGTAGATGAAGCAGTAAATACACCGACGTACGGATACTGTTTGCAACCACTGTGCGTCTACATTTCTTTTCCGCCCCTGTCTTTCCCATTCGCCCACACATTTTTTCCCCCCTCACGTATCTCGCACACACGCGTGCGCTATACGCACATACGGAGAATTACAGCACGCGAACCACACAAATTAGTCTCAATTACGAATTAATAAAGAAAGTCGATGTTTCCCGCGGAGATGGTCCGCGAACTATATCTTCCGGGTATTCGGACGTGATTTCCATTTCGAGATACGATTTGGAATGCCAAAATGAAATTAGCGTGGAGATTTACGTCCGCCAGCCGTGCGATCGACCGATTGCCTCGAAATTAGAGTTGATTGTGGAACAGATTGGAGTTTGTTACTGGCGACGGTTAGCAAACTGTGGGACGGATCGTAAAAAGGATTTCGTGCGGCGTATCCTCTGATTAATAGTCTTTTGAACTGTTCATTAAGACGAAACACTGCTGGGTAATGGGCGGAGAGAATTTTCTTGAAATCTGTTTTGCTCCGCAGGGGGTAGACGATCCACGGATATTTTTGACTTGGACGAATTCTACCGACATCTATGGAGGCGTCTCCTAGCGAGCGATTCGTCGTAAGATTGTTGGGGGCAGACCAATTGGATTCAAAAACCCGAGTACGACGAATTGAAAAATTTCGAAAGCGGAACAAAACCAATTTTCATATCAATGACTGAATCTTTCTGACGATTGGAAAATTGGACGGTTTCCCGAGAATTTCGTGAAACCACGTGTATATATGTCCGCGAATCTTTTCGTCGAGTCTGAAGAATAAATGCACGAATAGAAAATTAGATAACAAACATTGGATCGAGGAAAGCCGTGGAAAACATTAAATATCTTTGCATAGACAATTTTTATCGGATTGTCGGGACGTTTTTATCGAAGTTTCAGTCCTTTTCTATTGCGATTATCTGTGTCGCGGAATGATTTACATAAAAATGAATTGAACAAAGGTGAATGTAGAATACGAAATTACCTTTTCCCCAACTTTCAAGCTTTCCCTGCAGTAATATAAAGATTCATGTTCCCTTCGTACATAAGATCGAATGTAAAACTTCTAAATAAGAAAGCCAAGCCATCTCTTTGAAATCAGAAATGGTCGATCACTTGAATCTGAATCTTAACAAATAAACATAGATGGTGGCTTCAAAGGTTATTCGATATAAAGAATCTTCGAGTTCGTCATCGAATCTACATGCAATCGCGAAAGGTTAATCGCTGTTCCACGGAGTCTTTCTCGCCCGAAACATTTTACCCGTATTTTATTATGCATCGCTTCTAATTTAACCGACTTATCGAAACAAACGAAATTTACCTATTGCGTAAACTCTCTCGAATAGGACGATGAAAAATAATTTCCAAACCGCAGGTAGGTAACTCATTGTCGGCGCATTGAAATTCAAATTCTACGAGACACCCGTACACTGCACAGATCGTGGACAGATGGAACATTGGAGGAGACAGAAACGCGAAATTATCGGTAGCGGAGAAAGGAGAAACGAGGTTAAAATGGAAATATAGAAAAAATGTATGAAAGAAGAATGAGTCTAAATATCACATGGCAGAATTGAACTCTTCAGGTAGGTTTCTCCTTTCGATAGACCAGAGGTTACGTGCACTGCATTTAAATGAAAATTGAATTTCCTGTATACGTACTACAAAGTATAGAGTAATTTGCCCATGCGAGATAAAATTTCAAAAGAAAATTCACCTTCATTCGCTTTCTATTTAGTTCATTAGTTTCGGGAATAAATAATACAGACAGGTAATTCTATTTTACTTTTCGATCATTCTTTCGATCTTTACGTATTAAGCTCTTTCTTTATGTTGCCTGAATTTTCAATACTTGGGAAAATTATTCCCACAATCACGCAATCCAGAATTTCGATTAGTTTTTATTTATTTATTTATTTGAGACGTTAAATATTTCCAACTCTAATTTACTGTCGTTCGAGAAGAAGGCGCGAAAAAGTCGGGTTTAAATCGAATAGACGAGAAGAAGAAGGAATTTTATAACGTTTAAAGCCACGTTTTATTTAATTCTATGGAATAGGTTCGCGGAATATTTTCAATTATTCGATAAACTTAGTTTCTCGTTCGAGCATAAACATGCGCTTGCACGTTTCGTCCACGCATTTCCTGCGATACCACGCTCAACGATTAACTAATTATATCATTGTAGAGTATATAGGCTTATTAATTAATATAATAAATTATTATATACTTCAGGTGAACGTACAAGCGCGCGTGTGTGTGATGACTTTATTCGAAAAAAAGAATTTGTTCTTGTCGTTGCGTTGTTCGTTCATTCATTATTCATCTGATTAGTAACATCTAATATCAACATAATACTCGGTCCTAATAGTAATAGCAGTAAGCTGGCTTAATTTTCCTCTAATTTTTAAAATTCTAATTTTTAAAATTTTAAATTTTTAAAATCTAATTTTTAATATTCAACGCTGTTTAACATTTCATCCTTGGAACACTCTCAGTACGTATGTATAAATAGTGTGTACGTGTGTATTTTTTATCGTAGTTTAGGGTATCTTCCACCTCAATTTCCAAATAGTTTCCTTTAAATTCATTTTTATGAAACAATACTGACACGCAAGAAGGGTACATCAAACAGTCTTCGACTGTTACTTCCTCGTCGATTATTCCACATCACTTAGAAATATTATTTGAAATTTTTATATTTACATTGTGGATATACGAATATTTATATTTTTACGGTCACACTAAAGTGTTAAAACCCGGACAGATATTTGTTGTACTTCTTAAATATCCTAACGAAGATTATACTTTGAATGTCCTATATATCGTTGCATATTCTGTGAATTCTATGCATCCTTAAATTCTATTACTCGCTTCTTTTATCTTCCGAATCTTTAAACATTTCCCACACAAACGTACAAAACTCTATGATCCGCTTATATCTCGTATACGCGTCACAATCTGATTGTTTCGCACAGAACATGAAACCGGTATACCTGGTCGTTAAAACGTCATCAAATTAATAGTGAAACGAACGAATGATGATATTCGTCACATCGTTATTGCTACTTCAACCAACAACCAATCTCGTTCTTTCTGCTCGAGTAAAAAGTCTCGTTAAAAATACCAGTTTTCATTTTATATAAAAAGGAAAAAAATTCCGACCTTACGATATTAATTCTATGCTAATTGAACGTAGTTATCTTCGAAGAAATTGGCTTGCGCGCTTCTTATGCATAAATGCAGCATTTCCGCGTAAGCTGATTCGTTGTTTGCTAGGTCGCGATTTAGCGAGCCATCGAGAGTCAAAAAGCAATTTCGCTTCCTTTCTTTGACCCTTGTTCCAATTGGACCGAAACTACGCTCGTTACATCGACGGAAAAAGTACGAAAGATTTCGCAAATCGGAGGAGACGACGCTGGGAACAACGGAAAAGTTCCTCGAAACGTTTATCCGTGGTCGTATCTCGTGCGAGTAATTCCAACCGATGCCCGGGATAAGCGTGACCCGTATTCCATACCGCCGGGTGTTCATCGATGTCACTGAAATTTTCTCTCGCTTTCAACTTCTCTACGCTAGTTAATAAAGCGCGGCAATCGTTGCAGGGTATCTCTCCCACGCGTTTACGCCGAATCGCCTACAACATGAACCGATATCGCGCCTTTTTTCGTTTACTATTGCGCAGCTTCAACTACGACCTTTCCGCGACACGTATTTCAATGCTAGCGGCTGCGACAAAAGCCGCATGAAGCACGGCGAAATAAAAGCGCGTCAGAGTAACGCGGAAAACATTGTTCGTACTTTTCGTTAAAAAATGATTTGGAAAAGAATTTTACCGTTGCAAAAACGGTGTATGTAAATGGTGGAGATAGGAACAAATGGATAATAGATTTTTTCTTTTGTAGCGCGGGCGATAATATTTAACTTTATCAAGTAAATAGAATACCCGCTCGTTCGACGAATTTTGTTTTACGATCGAGCCCCTATGACTTCAAAAACCTGCACGAGGCTGCAACAATTTTGTTTGATTCCTTTCGTTTCGCTGCCTCCTATAAGTAAAAATAAAGCTTGCTTTAACTCGAATCATCTACACGTCCGGATACGTTATTTTAGCTCTGTAACTCGAGTTTAGAACACGATCTAACCCAGCCCAGACTTCTACATGGCCAAGTTTACCTGTGCGAGTACAACTTCCATATTGCCGCTACTCTAACAAGTTGCTCTCTGCAACTCTAACTTTTCCAGCTATACGTTACGAGCCGTCAGGAACCAATCTTTCTTTCTATTGTTGGCATTGTCTGGAATAACCATAAAGATATAGAGATACAGAGTACGAGAGTCGTACGTTACCGTGTAAATGGATGCGATATGAGAATGGGAAGAGAATGCCGTGTTAGACGGATAAAGGCGCCTTTTGTCCTTGTTCAACGCTAATCTTACCAAGCCCGGTGAAACGACATAGAAAATTTTATTTAAAATTGTGCATTTGCCCTTATTCATTTCGTTCGTCTAACTTTATGCACATTCTTATATTTTTCGATTTCTCAATTTTTGTCAATACGAGAATTTACATAAAGTTGAATGAACAAAAAAAGAAGAAGAAAAAATAACGACTAATGTACAATTTTAAATGAAACTTTAAACGAAACCTTCAAACTCGTCATTTGACTTTGTCAGATTTGGTAAGAGTTAGTGTTAATCAGGTACGATGGTTAATCTGTACACACTTACGTATGTAACTGCGATAACAAAACTTTCCAACGGTTTCGTCGATACAAGTATAACATCGAAGCGTAAGTGCCAATAGGCCTAACCAGTCATCGATATCCCTACAATCCCTCCACCAAATATTTGGAAAAAGGCGTGACGAAAATGACGTTCGAAAACGAAAATTCGTTTCCTTTTGTCGTCTCTCAATATCCCCACTGCGCACGCGGTTGGTAGGCGTCCTTGACCGTTGTCACGTGTCAACGGTCACGAACGAAAATGACGTTCGAAAAATAAAATTCCTTTCTTTTTGTCGCTTCTCAATATCCCCACTGCGCACGCGGTTGGTAGGCGTCCGCTACCGTTGCCACGTGTCAACGGTCAAGGACGAAAGGACGTTCGAAAAGGAAAATTCCTTTCTTTTTGTCGTCTCTCAATATCTCTACTGCGCACGCGGTTGGTAGGCGTCCGCTACCGTTGCCACGTGTCAACGGTCAAGGACGAAAATGACGTTGGAAAAATTAAATTCCTTTCTTTTTGTCGTCTCTCAATATCCCCACTACGCACACGGTTGGTGGGCGTCCGTGACCGTTGTCGTGTAACAATGGTCGTGGACGAAAATGAAGTTTGAAAACTAAAATTCCTTTCTTTTTGTCGTCTCTCAATATCTCTACTGCGCACGCGGTTGGGGTAGGCGTCCGCTATCGTTGCCACGTGTCAACGGTCAAGGACGAAAATGACGTTCGAAAAATAAAATTCCTTTCTTTTTGTCGTCTCTCAATATCTCTACTACGCACGCGGTTGGTAGGCGTCCGCCACCATTGCCACGTGTCAACGGTCAAGGACGAAAGGACGTTCGAAAAGGAAAATTCCTTTCTTTTTGTCGCCTCTCAATATCTCCACTACGCACGCGGTTGGTAGGCGTCCGCTACCGTTGCCACGTGTAAACGGTCACGGACGAAAATGACGTTGGAAAAATTAAATTCCTTTCTTTTTGTCGTCTCTCAATGTCCCCACTACGCACACGGTTGGTGGGCGTCCGTGACCGTTGTCGTGTAACAATGGTCGTGGACGAAAATGACGTTTGAAAAATAAAATTCCTTTCTTTTTGTCGCCTCTCAATATCCCCACTACGCACACGGTTGGTAGGCGTCCGCGACCGTTGTTACGTGACAACGGTCACGGACGCCCACCAACCGCGTGCGTAGTGGGGATATTAAAGGGCGACAAAAGGAAACGAATCGGATCAAGAAAACATTTGTTGAATCGAGAGTTGTACGTAAAGAATCGAAAACGAGAATTGTTAATAAATATACTATTAAACATCTACACATCCTGCACCAAATAACCTCACGTATTTACCGTACGAATGTGCGTGCGTTATTAGACGAACGCATTATATATATATTTCGCATTTTCAGTCTTCGTCGTCGTCGATCCTTATCGTTTGAAAAGTCGTACGGTTCCAGAGCATTTGGTCGCAGTCGCAGACCTTTCGGTTAGCGAGCTCGTTAGCGACTGTCTTATGAAACTCTGGGCAAAGAATCACGAGAACTGCGTGCGGATGGCGAAGTATGAACCTACAGTTTTAGGTCTGAATTTAGATCCCGAACGATCGGAACCACACTGAGACAAACGTCTGTCTTTCTTTGTATATTTACGGAAATAACGCGAGACGAAAAATGTAAGACGCAAGTTGTATCCCAACTTCTTCGAAGGTCGACGTCAGACGCATATCGATGGAAGCTAAAGGTTTTTCGTCATTGCGCCAGTCATTTCCACCGTGTTTTTACCAACACCTGTCAAATTGGCGGGCAAAGGAAAACGCGTATCTTCTTTCCAAACGACCAATCTAATTTAAAATAATTCGGTGTTGGTTGCACGAAGCAAGGGATTTGTCTGGAATAAAATGTTTTAGCTATCAAAGATACAATGGCCAAAATGTTCTTAAAAAAGATTTAATTTATTTATACGATATGAAGCTGTTAGTTGTTGCGACCTTTCTGAGAAGCGTGTTAAAATGCGTCGCGAAAAGTAAGCGACGACGAGTATACTCGTGAAACGTGGAGTATGCGTGGCTGTTATAACACAGAATTAATATTCCACGGATGCTCTGACAAGCATATAGCCTGAATTGCCACGTATTTTTCGAACCATTGAAAAGATCCTTTGGTTCTAATTTGCATTTCTACTCGAAATACGTTTATCGAATTATACAGGCACGATTTTTTGTTCCGCAAACTTTTCCCATATTTCACGCAACTTGAATATCCATTCTTCCAGAACCTCTCAGGCTTTCCGGCGGGAAACTTTTCAATATGATTTTTTACATCGTCCAAAGAGTTAAAAATCCGAACGAACTTTCCCAGCAGCGTTTAACACGTGTAATATTTTATTAAAAATCAACGAGCATATTTAAAAACATTTACAGTAACGTTTTTTCAGCGTGATATGCTTAAAAACATAAATGAAAACATACTTGAAATTTCCTCAATGGAAAGGTACTAAGCAAAGCTTTTATTTTATTAAATTCCTTAAAAATCGGAACGAACTTTCCGACCAACCGATATTATAGCTAATATATCGATAACGATTTCGTATTATCCATCGTATCCATCGTATCCATTCGTATTACACATCGAAGATGTAAAGGAGATTGCAACGATTTGTCTGAAAGTTTGTGACCATCACGGGTGAACGAAATCCGATATCTCCGAAAAAAAAGAACGAATTAGAATGCGTGCAAATGACAAAGAGGAAAATTAATTGTTTATCCTTTCGCGTAGTCGATGTTCTACTATTCTGTCAATTTGACATATTTGAAACGAGAGACGCATTAAGTCGCAAAAATGACAGGGGTTGATCTTTTGCGTCGAATCAAACGAATTCGAAGAGGAAGCTTAAAACGTTTCCTGAAAAGATGAACGCAATTCAACCTTCGTATTCCTTCGAATTTCCGCTTGTCGAACCTCATTTGCTCGACGTTTTCGATAAGAAGAAACCTCTAGAACTCGGAAATTTTTGCTCATCCCTTGGGCTTCGAGCTAACAAGGTTCGACTTTAGCATTTTACGTTATGAACACTTTACATACATAGAGGAAAGTGGCCAAATATGGAACAGGTCTCCCTTTCTTTCTTAATCCGATCGATGATGAATGTCTGCCAAACGACTATAGGCTACTTCACTCAGTTAGTCGTTCATTTTCTGAACGTTTATTTTGCCAGAAACTATTTTCGCTAAATTTTAGATTTATTATTCTGGTGGCAAAATGTGGATCATCGAGTAGTCAAACAATTTGATGCTCGGATCTCGATGATTGCGAACAACTACATTTCTGTTCTGTTAACCGATGTGAGTGTTCCATATTTTACCTTTTCTGCGATGTCGATTCGATATTAAGAATTTATTTATAACGTTAGAGGTATAAGGCTAACACTTAGATGGAGCGTAATTACAAGAATCTTTTACGTATCGCAACTGAGGGTAAAATAACAAAAAAAGAATAAAATAAAAGAATAATAAAAATAAGGTTTTGCGTGTGTGTGTATGATTAAGCGAGAATACAAGGCAAGAGGGAGGATAATTATTGTAAATCGAGTTTATGGCCAGCAGTCTAAACATAAAGTATACTACGTTGCAAGCTACGTATGCGAGTGAACGTAAAAACTGTATTACTAGCGTTACGTTACAAGGCACACGCACGACCGAAATGACAAAGTTAGGATAAAAAGATTAGAAAATAAAACCAAGCACACTGTAATGGTATTCCGCGACGTATTTTATTCTGTAACGTTATATCTGGTATGGTTATACCTTTCGATAAAAATCACAGATAATAAACCGAGTCTCCGTTTCAATTGTAAGAAAATAAATTTCATTTTGTATTATGTGACGTTGCACTTTGTACAGCAAATCAACCGTTTCTCATATTTCGAAATATACACATAGCGTTTTATGCGTAAGGAGAGATAAGAAGCACACGGGACACTTGTGTACGTACGTTGTAAAGGACTTTCAATTTTGCATATGTGTCATCACGCATGATATAACCGGACCAAAACAGTGGATACGGCGATATGTGTTTGACACGGCCAACCAGCGTTTGATTTGCGTTGAAATCAAATTTTTCGGTTCAACTTCACCGAAACTTCGCGCTGAAATAACGCGTGATACACATAGCTTGCATTTCACTCTCAATATTATTTTGATCGATATCCGAGCCGAAAGTACTTGCCATTTCGATTCAATAACGCACTTACGTATTTATATCTCATTTATATGTGTCCTATGGTTTTAAAAATATTACGAGGCTGTACATGACGATAACAAGCGAAACGAGAAAGTAGAATATTGCTTGATTTTCGATGTTACATCGATGTTTTAGCTGTATATTCTACGATCGATGGAAATTCGTCAAGCACAATGAAATTTGAATTTTAATCAAACCTTCGAACTAAAAGTATTTTCCATTTCGATCTCATAATACAAATTCTATGCCATATATTCGTCATGTCTTTTGAAATATTATTCTCCGATCACGATAACAATAATGACAATGACGTAGAATACATTTAACTTTGCACATTATATCCGTTATTATATATTCTAATATTATATATTCTGCAACCGATTAAAATTTCCAAAGTACAAATCGAATTTCAACTAAAGTTGATTAAAATCAACTGTTCGAACCGAAGGTATTTTCCATTTTGACTTAATAACGCAAATAATAACAAGAATACTTATTCATATTTTTTCTTCTGTCTAAATATTATTACAATCATGCAAGGTGGTGTGCAACGATAATAAAAAAATCGAGATGACAGAAATGGCCCTTAAACTGCGCAACTATACGTGCAATTCCAAGCATTTCAATAACAGTCCCCGGAGTAGGAAACACTTCAAGTATGCGCTATCCTTGAATAAAGGAGTTAGACAAACTGACCGTCTACTCATTGTGGAAGCGCTCGATAATTACCAGTTCCTGGGGATTTTCTTCCTTACCGGTGTCCTCAATGAAAAGTTAGTCCATGTATATTACTTTAAAGATTCAACCGGGATAATTAAGTTTCGAAAGTCCTTTAGACGCAATCGTTTTACGGAAGCCGGAAAAAGAAGAGAAATTAAATTTCGTGCTACAACGTTCGTATAAATATCAGATTTTAGATGCAAAGTTTCCAATATATTTTTCGATCTTTTTTTTTCTCCATTCGATATGATGATTACGGTGACTCGAAGTTGTTCCCATTCGTTAGAAGATGCGTATGTACTAACAATTAAATAATTTCCTTATAAAAGGAAAGAAACTTTTGGGACAAAGTAATATGTTCCTTCTTACGATAAAATACCCACTGTACGTAATATTTGCGCGCAACGATGGTAACAATAATATTAATTTCTTGATCCTTTTTTGTTTTTATTTGTACAAGGTTTACGATAGTTTCATTAATATAATTGCGCGTAATTAACGACATTAAAATGCGATCGATCGATACTCATTGAAGACTGGGTTGTTTAAATTGGAAGTTTCCATAACATTCATCCCTAATCATCTATGCAGATTCGAGATATGTACCGTTATACCGTGTTGCGTGAACAACGAAATAAGCGTAACCCGTATCATCGGTTGACACAGCCAACATAGTTAAGGTAAACCAATTAAGGCAACGAGTTAGTAAAACGATTACCCTTCACGTTTTCTCCGCGTTATAATCGTGTACGATCCGCCTACCATGAGAAAGGTTATTTGGCAATAGACAAAAAATAGTAAAAAGTCATGTAACAACTATAGCAAGAATCCGATATTAACCGGTTAACCGAGTCATTTTTTAAACTAATTTTTTAAACGTAATTTATTTTTAACGGAAATTAAACGTCGCGCAGATAAAAGAACAGCAATTGGTAATTTGTATACTGTTCGTGGATTTCTAGCCATGGAACGTTAAAAACATAGACAGTTAAAATACTATAATAATACGAATCCGACAGACAAGCAACGATAATTTATTGAAAATTGGTAATGAAAAACGAACGGAATTTGCAAGAAAACAACGTTATAAGTTGTTATTTTTAATATTAGACGCTTGCCTATTATTGGGTTGGCTGGCAACTTAGCGATTGTGGATTTTGTCCTTAGGTGGTATTGACAAAATTCGCAATCACATAGATGCCAACCCAATATTTATCGTATGCAAGAAGAACCTTACGATATCTCGAGCGATTTTAATCGAGGTATAGTTGCAAACAACTTTTTTCATTAACTGCTGCAACTGCTATCTTAAAGTATATAAGAAACGTTTTGCGTTTGTAACAAAATTGAAGGACGAACATCTTTTAGACAAACTGTCAAGGCGGATATTCATAAATAAAATTGTTCGTTGTATGACTACGGATACGGTGAAGAAAGCTTTCTCGCTTTAGTTAGAGTTTAGACATTCCCACGTCGGATAAATAGATTCGCAAAGCGGAAATAATAGTCTTGCGAGTTCTTCTCGCAAAAAGTACGACGTTGGCTGATAACGAATTAACGAAACTTTACGAGATCTTGTACGTCGTGTAATTGGGAACTTCGTTCGGGTACGAATGAAACTTCTACAGGAGCGACGGGAAGCATAATATCGCCGACAGCCTCAAAATATTTAAAACAGCCACAATGTGATCAAATCGCGAGTTTAAACGAATGATCCGTTAATAAATATCAGACGAAGCAGGGAATTGTTTTGACGGAAAGGTAATAAAAATTGGTTCAAGTTCGTGGAATTTTCCTTCCGATGCCAAAATACCTGATGGAAATATCTACGTTAAATTTTTGAGATTCGAAACTTAGCGAAAGAAATAATTTGATTCTAACGACAAGTTCTTCGTGTATCATAATCTTTCATAAGCAGATTAATAAGCAGATCAACAAATACCGTCGACATCTTTAGCTAATTATGCAATAACGACGATGAAATCATTGAATATATTCGTTTAACCGCATCGCAATTATGGTACAGATATCTCACGACATTGCATATACACAGCCCGTACGATGGCCACGGACAAGTTATTTCACGACGCAATACGTTTGTACGACGCTACGAATGCGTTATTTCGCAACACAATACCGTTCGTACATTCCCACGGACGAGATATTCCCCGCGTCTGTTTTTCCGCAATTAAGCACAGCTCTCGCCCTAATAAACAAACACTTGCTTTTATACGAGACGTTTTTGTCACATTCGGATACGTATTATAATTTATCTCACAAATTTCCTGCCTTTCTATCCATTGTATACGTCAGAGACGAAGATTTCTAGTAGAAACACAATTCCATTGATTTTAACATCCAGATGAAATACGTACGATACACGTATTGCGTAATATTTGTATCATTATGTATGTATCATTATGTTAATACAAATCTATACAATATATTCTTACAGGATTTATCATAATCGACAACGTAACGATCTGCAATGTTTATGAAACTTCGAATCAAAACATCGATAAAAACGGGATCGACGAAGCAGAAAATACGAGTCCCGTCGGATGCAATCCGACAGTTTAAAATCTGTTGTTCTTGATATCCGATCTTACTTTAAAATCGAAGCGTTCGTAAACCGATTAAAATCATAACTGCTTAATTACGATAATCAGGTGAACTCATTGGCCAAGGATCAAGGGTCTAGAATTAATATCGAGCTTAGTTGTTGGGTCACAAATAGGTCGTATACACCCGCTTGATGGCTATTCGACGTGCTTTGACCATAAAGGTTCGCAATACTAGAGTATCTTCAACGAAACGCAGTGTAACGTTGCAGCAGACAATGAGAGGCACCCACGTGAAAACGTACATACTTCATGGCTGCTGTCCCTTTCATTCTCGCTTTCTTCTTAACTGACTAAGAACGAGGAAAGGAAAAAAGACTTGTTCTCGACTTTTCATTTCATCCCTTACGTTACACGAAGGCATTGTCAGCGTCTCTTTGAGATTTTGCTCGGCGCGTTTCTTTCGCGTCGCCTATCGTCGATGCGCGATATTATTCGATATCAACGAAACAACGCCATTAAGACACGTATGGTCTCGCCCTTGTAACGCCACTGTGGCTGGGAAACTATATTACGCGTGATATAAAACGTATTATAGCAACGTGATATAAAGCGATAAAAATTATGTGGTTTATATAGTTTGTATCTTCTACTTCTTTTAAGACAGGGAAATTTATAGCGGCGAGGATTTGTAGAGCGACAAGTAGGTACATACGTTGATTTTTAAAGGCTTGTACAAGATTTTTAAACGGAAATTCAATTTCGTTGGATTCTGTTTAATTGGATTTGAATTTTTAAAAGGTAATGAATTTTCCCGATCGAACTGTTAGTTTAAGCGCGGCCTTTAATTGTATCACGAACATTATTTTACGTTACTCTGCAACGTTTTCTCTATGTAATATATTCGCGATCTTCGCCTTAAGAATTACTCAAATATTTGGTTTTAATACGAAGGATTGTTTTAAAGATCATTTTCACCTCTATAAATATTTATTGTGTAAACCGTGTGTATAATTTGCGTAAAGCTTAAAAGATTTCCAATTTAACATTCGCACGTGAATTAAGACTGTTACTTGGAAAAATCATCGAACTCAAGAACCACACTCTTTCTCGCGTTCAAACTTATCCGCCTGTGCAGTTCGTAAATTCACTTCTTAGGTTTCTAATGAATTTTCAAAATAAACCTTCAACCTATCTATGTATGTATCTATACGATTAAACAAACCGTGGATTTTTATGCATTTCTAAATAATTCGTAGATATTATTCTAAATATCCATGGAACTATCGATTAAAGAATTATTATTCACGAGAATATAAGAAACAAAGTAGTAGTATACTTATAGCATTCTATCTATTCACATTAAATAAGTGACATTTAAGTTAAAAAATTATTTGTATATTATTATTTATACACTTTTGTTTGCATATATCATTATAAAAATTAATGGAATAAACTAATAGGACAACATATTTCTTAAACAAATGGAAAAATGAAAAGTCGATGGATTTTCATTTAACAAGCGTGTATCATTTGTAGCGTTATGACAACTTCGCGATCCATTTGCTCAGCAAGTACTATCTTCAATAACTAAATCGTTTTAAATTAGTTAAATCTTCAGTGTCCTATTTTCCTATTCACTAAACGACATTTTTAATACGAATCAATTCGTTTCGCTAAAGACACTAAAAATTGATTATTAAAATAGAATTATACGTTTTATATATTTTACACTAGTTCTCGTTGTCATATGATTACAATAACCTTAATGAATAAACGATCCTAAACAGTAACAGCATAAACGAGCTTATCTCAAGTATATCAATATTATACCAATATGTAGAAGTTTATATTTCCAAAATACCTGTCTTTAAAAGTAAAATAATAGCAAACAAGGCAGTAAATAAAGTAAACGATCGTATTGCTCAACAGTCTTAACAAATAAAGCAACGATGCTAAAAGTAACAAAAATTGCTCCATAGCATATGTCCTCACAATTAAATTACGAATTAAAAAGGAGAATAGGAGTAAAATTAACAAATCGAATGTAAGCAAATGAAAGAATCATTCTGTATTATGTTTCCCTCGCTAGTGGCGGGATATTCAAACTTTTAATAATGATAGCGTCTCTTCAATCAAGAAATCACGCATCCAAAAACTTTTACCTCGTAATAACGGTATTATTATACCATCGAATAAGTAAAAAATTAACACTCACCATGAAACCGGTATAAGTAACGAAGATTTACAGCTTTGGCCTTTGCGAGACAATATGCCCTACTGCGCAGTTATAGGCGTAGATTGTACACCCGAATTGTCCCGTTTGTCGATGGATATTACCTGCAACAACTTCCGTGATACATTTCTTGCGCTACGCGAATAGATGCACCTGTTTGCGTGCCGCTTAATATCGCGTACGCACGAAACAGCTCGAGAATTATCCACGAATTCTACGAATTCGCAGTTACTAATCGCTTACCAAACGTCGATTATATCGTTAGCGCTTGAAAAGACATTCGAATGTAATTATTGCAAAAGATAAAGGAGCTTTGTAAAATAGACAATCCAATTCCTATCGCGTTCACAGTCGAAGCGGTACTGTGAGGCTCGTTGCGACCCGGCGTCCCTTTATACGATCGACCCCCGAGCTCAATAGCCAATCAGCGTTACGCATTCTCCAACGTTCAAAATCCTTCCGTTGGATCCACGGACGGCCGATGTCAGTTATGTGAGGGGGTGGAAAGCACTTTTGGCGGTATCACGTGTTGCTTCGCTGTAAACATGGACGATCTGGATTTGATTCAATTATCCAAAGCGAGAGAAACGGTGTTTGAGTGGTGGCGCGAAAATTACCGATTTCGTTGCGCATATTGACAAAGTTATGGCGAGGGATCTGTATGGTATGTACTATGTAGCTTTTCTCGCGGACTATGTTTCTTTATATTGTATATCGAAGTACGCACCTAACGTTTCAAGAGAAGCTTTGCATGCCTTGTATAACTTGAACTGTAGTTTAGATTTACAACTTTACTTTAGTCTTTATGTTTTCTTACTTTTCAAGAGGTAATCTGCGATACTTGTAAATAGATACTACATATATATGTACGTTAACTTGTAATGTGTAATATTCCTGTTTGGTTAGGTCTACATTTTCTAATGTGACAAATATCTGTATGGTGGCCATCTTGTACAAGTAAACTGATATTATTAGCGTAATTTTACAAATTACAAGTCATAAATTATTCCTTTTTCCAAACAAGGAAATATACGAGAAAAAATAGATCAGATTCTTACGATTATTTTTGTGAAGTTTTGTAATATACGAATTAGCATTTTTTTTTTCTTTTTTTTTTTGCATTTGAAAAAATCATGTATTCAAGTATTCATGAGAAAGGGGAGACAGAAAAGAAATGCAAAGATGGAAAGTTTCGAATATGTAAAACGTAGTGAAATCCGTAAATGATTTCATAACTGCTCTTGAACATTTCTTACAAACAAACGAGTCATCTCATAGTTTCCTACAGGAGAAGTACATATTCATCAGAAAAAATTCCATTGATGCTGTCTATGAATGCTTATGCATCCAGCGAAGTCTGTGATTATTTTCTTTATCTGGAAACATACGTTATAGTTTTGAAGGTTATTTTTACATTATTTGTTCACAATCGTTATAAAAAGACCGGAAATGTATTCAGGTCACGCACATGCTTTACTGCTTTATACGTACCATCGATGTTAAAAAACAACTCGTATCGAAAGGATTAATATAATTTTTATTTAAATTTTTTATTTCGTATTTATAGACGAAAACTGTGTTGTGTTGTTTGTCCGCAAATATGTAAAACGATTCCATTATATTATAAAGTTCTGAAAATCGATAGTTTTCGTTATACATTTCGTTAGTTAAAATAGTTAAATGACTTTCCAGAAACAAATCATGCTTCATGGACATTTTGAGCTTAATTAGCGTAAAAGTTAAACCTTGTTCTGTAATTAGTTAAGTTACATGAAATTAAATGGATTTCAAGTAGCTGGTATGTAAATGATACTTAAACTAACATGTAATGCTTAAGTCGTAAAATAAATATACATATAAAATCAGTTAAATTTAGGGAATCAATATCGATAAACGCGAAACTATAAATAACATCTTTAAGTCAAAGATTATTTGAAAGAATTTCAATTTCACTTCAAACTTGAAAGGATATTTCAGATCAAGTAAATAACAAATTTATACCGGTATAGTGATCTCATGTTTCTTGAATTCAAACAATTTGTGTAATCGGTACGAGAATGTATGCAATATGGGATATTAAAGAAAATCGCATTAGGCATTATTGCACCATGTACGTCATAAATCGTCGATGAAAGCTCTGAAGTGGACAAAAAAGTTTATAGCTTCGATAAATAAACTGTTCTTTGTAAATGATAGGTTAAAAAGTAGGTAATCAGCATTAATATCAATAGGATATTCCATCGAATAATTTTAAGAATCTTTGTATTATAACATATCCTTTAGATAAAAGATAATTGTTAGTTTTATAACGAAGAATCCACAAGTGTTTCCACAGTAACAAAGTAATTAACGTTTCCTTAAGGGACTAATTCTTGTTACAGATTTCTTTCACCTTCATCTTTGAAACTATTCATAAATTATATTTATATCTTTCAAAAAATCACATCCTAATCCTTAATAATGCTCACAGTTTTGTAGTATTTAATATCTTTTGATTTATTCGAGATTTCTTCAAATCTAATACAGAATTCAAAATGTTTCACGTATTTATTATAGTCTATAGATTATGCTTACAGACTTGGTTCATGTATGTATGTATGTGTATTATACATTATTGTATTTAAGAATTTATATGATCGTCCCATGAAATACCTCTAGTCTGTAGGAAACAGTCTGTTGCTACTATGGTTTAGATGAAAGAATATTATGACATGTCGTTTAACTGTATGATACCATCTATTAATGTACCAACGATGACTTTAATGACAGTCTAATAGATATTGCGCTACAACTTTGATCGACGTGACTTATTTCTATGATGCACTTCGACAAGCTGATTTCAGCCAAATCAAGTCAAACGAAGTTTCTTATATTTAATATTCATATAAACTTACTATGCATGTACGTAGTTTGTTTCAATAGCATCTACGTACTTTAAGAAACTAGTTGATGACGTTGTTTCAATAACACAATCATAGTGGTTTTTAGAATAATCATGATTCGAACGCAGACTATTAGGGGATGATATGTTTTAAGAACAAAAATTATAGTTTTCCCTTCTAAAACATGAGATTGAGATTGAAATAATTTTGAAAGAAGAGCCAAATAATTTTAATTCTTTAACCATTTAACTCTACCTTAATAACAAAATACAAGAACGTGTTAAGTATACATTATTACTAATTTAATTATTTATATCACTAATAAACAATATTCTTAATTCGCAATTCTTATATCATTGAACTATACTATTAATGAAATGATTTTATATAACTTGCAATTCAATGGAATAAAAACATGAATGAAATATTTAAACATACCTACGTACATAGATTTCCAATAATTTTACGTAACTTTATGGATTAACACGTTACAATATATTTTGCATATATATACGGTATATATCTGTTACATTTATCAAAAATGATTCTTGTTCAATTACATTCGCCACTTATATCGCGGAAGCGTAAAATTATTTCAAACAATATGAAAATAATTTATCGTGAAAAATATTTTACGTATTGTTTCTCGTTTTTATCGTAAATTAAGCACGTTCCCATTTCTTGCCATAAGAAATAATGGATAATCGATAACAACAGCGTAACGAAAGTAA
The DNA here is from genome assembly GCF_910591885.1 of Bombus terrestris. Lineage (NCBI taxonomy): Eukaryota > Metazoa > Arthropoda > Insecta > Hymenoptera > Apidae > Bombus > Bombus terrestris. Next base: position 16,392,749 of record NC_063271.1, on the reverse strand, counting down.
AAATTATTGTTCATTCACGTTTTGAACGTAATTTTATCAGCTGTACTTTTTCAGCTACTTTGATTTTACTTAATTTCAAAGAACATATTTAAATAATAGCTGGCTTAACGTATGGAATATAACGTCGAAACATTACCGCGACTGTCTTGAACAGATTTCCGCCTGTAGATGACTTTAAACGTTTCCGTATCTCGTAATTTGCGAGAAACGAATCTCAACATTTCTACGAGACCTTGCTCTGTCCATCTTGCAGTTCCTTCCTTGATTGACTTTCAAATTTCCCCCTGGATTCTAGGCTGTTTCTGTCATATAGAGTGAAGAGTTCGCTGGCCCTCGAAGCAAAGAGACAAGCAAAAAGAAAGTCTGCCTTTGCGGTTGGAAGTAAGCATAATTTACGATACGATGATCTAATCCCTTCATCACGCTTGGAATATACATGGTTGCCTGTAAAAGGACGCAGTTTTATATTCAGCAAGTTGCAAAGAAAAGATCTATGTCATTTTGTGATCTTATAGTACTCACTCGAGAGAAAAGGAAATTTTAATCAACGTTATATAATATTTGAAATCCAATTGCTGGGTCAAGAAGAAGAGAAAAATATCCTTCGCCATTGATAAGAAATATTTCATTTGACTTTCTGTTTTAATATACTGCGGGCACGAGAAAATATTTGCGCGTGTCCATATTTTCCAATGAACCGTTTTCCTATCAGCTTTTATATTTCAAATCAAATCCTTATAATCGTATGAAAGTACCAGTAAATAATACCAAGTTTAATACATGTATCATGTATTTATATTCATATTATTTAAATACCTTTCGTAGTCACTGTATAACTGCCATCTGTGGATAATACATAATTCTCTATTTATTCCTTCTGTAGCCGATATTGCACGACATGCATTATTTATTGATTTGTACGTGTGTCCACAATAGGTAGATTTCTCTCTATGTGTATTCATAAAAAAAAATTCGTTGAATTCAAATCAGATGATGGAGGAGATTATTTTATTGGACACGTTTATTCTATCTATTCTATCGAGGGTTCGATTTAAACGTTCGATTTAAATGTTAAATAAAAAGTACGGTATATCAAATAAATAGGATTAATTTTTGGATCTACGCTTATCAGATATTTTATACTTCTCTCATTAAACATGTACTACAAATTTACGAAGTTTTAGATTACTTCCTTGTAACATTCTCTCTCTCTCTCTCTCTATATATATATATATATATATATTTATATATATATATAAATATACAAATATGTACATATATGTAAGATCGCAATCCGGGGATAATTCAGGGATCTATTCTGTAGTCTGAAAATCGAGTTTTTATTATGGAGTAAATAATAAAATAGAAAAATAAACAACAATTAATATGCGTCTATAACAATAAATAACAATAATTATATAAACGGGAAATAAGAAGTCTTTAGTACAATGTTTACCTGAAAATCGAGAATCGATTATCAACGTCCTGAGCTATCGATCTTTCTTCTTCAGTCTTTAAAATTTTAAATAACTATTCTGTAACCTTGTCTGTCTCTAATGTAACTCTCTGTCCGTCCGTTCGCGAAAAATTTGCTTCTTAAAATGGTCGTCCATAAAACAAAAGAAGGTCTGTCCGTGAAACACAGCCTGTCGTGCTACCCGTAAAACAAAAAGAATCCCTATCCTACATGAACTCTAGGGAGTTTACACCGCCCCTCGAATGGGGAGTGGAACAGATTCCCTTCAGATCTCCGATTACCGTTATCCACTTCATATATGGAGTTTGAAATCCTTCTTAGAATTATGAAAGGTCCTTTCCTAATTTCTTCCAGCTTATTTCTATTCATTTTTTTTCCGTTATGGGTGAAGACCATATCACCGATTTTAAATTCGTGTTCTCTTCTTTTTTTATTTGTTGATTTGTTTGTTGATTTCGAAATTTCTTGGTGAGTTTTTGAATGCTTCTTCTCTGTCTCTTTTTAGGTTTATCTTATTCTCCATTATTTCCTTAGGGACTATGATTTCAATCATTTTTCCATTCAGTAAATGATTTGGGGCAAACCCCGTTACACTGTGTCTGGTGTTATTGTTCTTATCTTATTGTTCTTATCTTCTATGCTTTCTTCTGTGATTTTTGTCCAGTTTCTCTTATTTTTGTCTGAATTACATCTGATCCTGTTTACTAATGTTTGATTTACCCTTTTGTTCAGTCCATTGGAGGATGGGCAGTCTGTCGAGGTGAAAATTAATTTAATGTTCCTTTTCCTCCTATACTCTTGAATTTCTTTGGATGTCATTACTGGGTATCGGTCTGCAAGGATAATTTTTATGGAATCAGTTTCTCCTGTCGAGTCTATAAGTTTTATGATATCTTCTGTGTGTTGTGTTTTAGATGTGGACATAAAAACAGCCCTTGAAAAATGATTGATGAGTATGTGCATGTATTTCTTTGGTGAGTTGTTATTGGGTGAAATTGACCTGGGAAATTCAGTGCTTCATAAATCACACAAGGTTGTTTCTTGGGCGGTGGCTCTGGCTTTCTGTCCAATCTTGTGTTATTCCCTTGTGTTTTTCTTCCCTTCGTCTGATATTGCCCCAAGAATCCTATTAAGCCATTTGTTGATTGTACTGTTTCTTATTGATTTTATCTTGAATGTGTATGGGTAACCCAATAACAATTAGATTTATCCCTGTCTCTTCAGAAGTCTTCCTCCTTACTTCCAATATTAATCATTCCTTTTTTATGGCATATTCAGTGAATGAACCTGAAATGTATTTAAAGTTATAAGCGTATCGTACTGCAGACCAACCTTTATTGCCAGAAGCTTTTTGAACTGCCACCTTCCAATTTTCCCAGTTGTATTCTTCATCCTTCAGCAGATTTGTCTGGTACCATTCTGATGCTGTTTTTCCCAAATATTTCTTCAAATTCTTGATCCTTTTTTCATCAGTTTGGATTTCGTATTCGGTTTCATACTCATATTAGAGTATGGAAGGGATGCATATGTGAAATATGAATATTTCATACTCCAATCTGTGGTTTTTTGCGTTCCATCAAATTGTTTTATGACAAAGTATGTGCCTTCTCTCTCATGCATGTTTTGTTTCTGGAAGATCTCTAATAATGTTTCTGTTTGAAGATTGGGCTTTTCGATTTCGGTCTTTATTTTCCTTGTGGGGATGATCTCCGATTCTTCTAAGTAAATATCTCGAAACACGAAGTTTAAACTTGTACCGATGTATGACGCTGCCGTTGCGTCATCCATCGTGAGTGCAATGTTTCTGTAATGGCTTACCTTGGTTAAGTTGTTTGCGGCTTTCTTCACTATCGATAAACTGAATAACCGCGGATGATGATCTCTTGCTTGATATTCTGGAGGAAAGACATCACATACTTCATCTTCTGGTTTTCTTATGGATTCTTATGCATTCTATTTTCTCCCCCCCCCCCCCTTGCGTTCTCGTTCATGGCGATACGTAGCTTCACTTCTAACGGCATGGCGTAGTGAAAATCGATTTGTAAAATCGTAATTTGGTGATAATTCAGGGATCGATTCTGTAGTCTGAAAATCGAGTTTTTATTATGAAGTAAATAATAAAATACAAAAATAAACAACAATTAATATGCGTTTATAACAATAAATAACAATAATTATATAAACGGGAAATAACAAGTCTTTAGTACAATGTTTACCTGAAAATTGAGAATCGATTTTCAACGTCCTGAGCTACCGATCTTTCTTCTTCAGTCTTTAAAATCTTAAATAACTATTCCGTAACCTTGTTTGTCTCTAATGTAACTCTCTGTCCGTCCGTTTGGGAAAAACGTGCTTAAAATGGTCGTCCGTAAAACAAGGGAAGATCGGTCTGTCCATGAAACACAGCCTGTCGTGCTACCCGCGAAACAAAAAGAATCCCTATCCTACATGAAATCTAGGGAGCTTGCATATATATATGTATCCTTTTAAAATTCTAAAAAATTATACAGATTTATAAAAATATAGTTAAAGACTTTGTAATATAGCGGTTTTTAAATACATATATATAGTTTTTAAATAAATGTTAAATTTCTTCCGACTATTCGTATCACATTACGATTATGCTCTTTTAGTTCTATAGCTTACGAAGTTAGTTTAGAAGTCGAGGCTTACCTCACAGGCTTACACAAAAGTATTGGTTGAAGTTTTCCTATCAAAAAAAAAAAAGTAAAAAAAAAAGGAAAAAGTTGTAATCGCTTTAATCCGCAGGTTGTAGTTAACACGTTTGTGTTTCGATTTAAAAGTTAATTCAATTAATCCATAATATCGAAATGTTGCTAACTGTTATTTTATATTTTTTTTTATATTATTTGATATTTAATCGTTTGATGAATACCATAGATATCTGATATTTAATCATTTAGATGAATTTCATAGATATGTAATATTTCATCGTTAGATGCGTTCCATCACAATTTAATATTCATCTGCCCACGTTCTCTAAGGGAAGATTTCATATAAACTAATATTCATAACGTTTTAAGACATTTATAAAATAATTACGTAACACTTTATGTTAATTTGTAAGTTGTAATCGCTTTAATCCGCAGGTTGTAGTTAACACGTTTGTGTTTCGATTTAAAAGTTAATTCAATTAATCCATAATATCGAAATGTTGCTAACTGTTATTTTATATTTATTTTATATTATTTGATATTCAATCGTTTGATGAATACCATAGATATCTGATATTTAATCATTTAGATGAATTTCATAGATATGTAATATTTCATCGTTAGATGCGTTCCATCAAAGTTTAATATTCATCTGCCCACGTTCTCTAAGGGAAGATTTCATATAAAATAATTTTCATAACGTTTTAAGACATTTATAAAATGATTACGTAACACTTTATGTTAATTTGGAAATTTAAATAAATTAGAGAATTATCAACACCATTCGTTGTTATAACGATGCTTAATAACTCGGAATACAAACAGCTTTCAAGTAATCGGATAAAATTTATTATGCTGCTAAAGTAAAAGTATGATTTATACAAGGTAAAATCTTCTTTGTAAGTAGTGTGATGCTCGTAATGTCAGGCACACGAAGTATACGCGCATATTATATCACGTAATTTCAGCTTTGTTCAGCTTCTGTTAATCGCTTGGTTTGAAGAAGCCGTAAGTAACAAGCGAAGCCATGGCGTAAAATAGTTTTATTAAACTTGTAAACAGATATAAGAAATATAGTCGTAGTATCCAACTGCAAGTTCAAATGCGAAAAATAACGTTCGGGAAAATTTGTGACATGGTGAGAAATTTTATACTCATATCCTAAATTGATAACATATATATTATTTGTAGAAAATTATATTTATTTGTATATATGTAAACATAATATCTATTAATGAAAAAGTTAATTAAGAAATATTCTATTATTATTACTATTCGTATCTATTATTTTTCATTTAATAAAAAACTAGTGTACACCAACTCATGTTCATTCTACTGATCTTATTTTTACGGTTCGAAATATATATCGAATTTCGATTTTCCATCGTGTTTCACTTATGATTCATAAATATTAATTAGCATGCGATTAATTGGTGTTATAATTCAGAATGTTCGATATTCATTTACATTTATATTACTTTCACGTTATAGTTAAATATTTAACGTTGGTTAAATATTTTATTATTTGAAAGACTTGTGGCTATACTTCATATGCGACAAAAATTGAGAATTATTCACGTTTTTTAATTTAACGATCCTACTTTTATTTCAATTAAATCTCGATTCTTAAACTTTCATTTATTCGCGTCAAAATTAAATCCTAAGCTTCAATCCTACGCTTCCCTATGTAAAAACCTTTTAATCCTTATTTTTCGAATAGTTTGCGAGAATTGATTTTCGCGCAAGAATTAACGCCACTCAAGTACTAATTGATTCCATCTCCAGAGCGCTTAAGTGACATTCGATTGTCGCTTGAGTAGTTCTTATCCTCGCTGTAAAATACGACAGAATTTCGATTCCTCGATCATTAATTACATTATGAGACTACTTTCTCACGCTTTTCCATTCCACGCCGTGATTCCGCTCGCCTAACTACTCTTTCGTTATAGCGCCGATCAGACTTTCAACAAGGTCACGATTAATCTCGATAATGAAATTTCCATCACTATCGCAATAAAAAAGATTATTCTACGTTAAGCTATATCTTCTTTTTTTAATTGACAGAATGCATCAATACGTTGATCGCCACGTGAAATTTATAGATTTTGGCCAATAGATCGAATAGAAACACAGAGTGTGATTCTACGTGAAAAATAAGAAAGATAGGAAAAACACCTGGTATGATTTATTACAATTAATTTTTTTTCATCCGAGGATCGAAATTGAGGATTTAACCGGTGTACTTAAATTTTTACAAAATTTTATTCCACATTTTCCACTCGGTTTTTCACGTAGAATCAGTAATTGCTCGCTTCTGCCGCAATATTTTTCAGCCCATTTACATTATTAAAAGAAACGTTTTACTTTTCCAAGGTATTGTATTACATTCGCGCACTCTTCTCCGACAACGTTACCTAATTCCTTCATATCGTCGGAAATTTCTTGGTCCGTGAGATTTAGCCTATTTTAGCGATCCTGGAAAATTCAATGAATAACAGTCGATTCGATCGATTCGCCAACTGGAAGTTACATAAGTCCGTCGATTTTTATTTCCACGAACTGTTAGAATAGGATAAAATTTTGTTGCCATAAATTGTATTTAACGCGGAGTTATCAACCACGAGCTATTGTATAAAGCTTATTACTTATTGTATAGAACTTTTACTATATCGTAGATCAATAACGTACTAAGATTATGAAAAATAATTTCACGTGTCTGAGATACGACGGAGATTCGGAAGATTTTGGAGATTTATGCTCGTAATATTAAGACTTATGTACGCGACTCGAATATTAATGTATTCTCCTTCAATATCCTTAATCCCTTCGATATGACGTATAAAATTTACAAATTGCCATTTTAACACAATTCAAATATAGTTCACGTGGACTACACGCGAACGATGTGGTTTCGAATTTATTAACTAAGCGTTATACGTTCCTCAATGTGGACATTACTTATGTACATGGAATGTACGATTATAGTTAGAAACGTGGCTGAAAATACAGATTTGTTAATGGTATAAGTTACAGTTGCACAATGATGAGTCATAGCAGAAGAGATTACCATAACTTCGAATATAACTTTTATCGTTACAATTATATGTTAACGTTGTATTTGCATCTGACAGTTTGTTGAATTGCGTAATATCACGAAGATGGCGAACTAAGTTTAACTTGGTTTAAGAATATAAATTTAACGATAAGTAAAATCTACCAGTTTCTTCCCTTTTTTCTTCTTTTTTTCTTTTTATTTTGCTTATTTCCTTATTTCGTGAGTTTCGTATAATTCCTATCTATCCAAGAATAATTTAAATGTAGAAAACAATTCAACGAAATGAGAAATTTAATATATCAATTAATAAGTATTATATTTGTTTGGAATGTTATTTCTGCAAAATTGTTTAGAATTGTTCTTTGGATATTTAATAATACGTATCTTGTAAGTTAACGAAGATACTCGCGATTTGTTGTTTTTTTTTTTTTTTTTTTTTTTTTTTTATTTATTAATGTAACTTTTGCATACTGCTGTGTCCGCTAAAATAAATTCAGATATTATGGAGGTTTCAAATACGTAACGACAAGAAGATATTGTGCCTGGAAAATAGTAGTAAATGTTGAATATGTCGATGTTAAAACGTCTTTAATATATTCGGTATAAATATATCGAATTTAATTTATTTTCAAATTACATTATTATTTAATGCTCGCGATTAACAACCATTTCCAATTACATATTTAATGATGCATCTATTATCAGAACTTATTAAAACATCGCATCTCATCGAAGATCACGTTATTCTGTGATTGTTTCGTACTCGCTACGTTTTATGTACGTACACGTAATGAGAATTAAAATTTATCGAAGGAGGAGCTGCGGTCTGCGAATAATTTTTTAACAAAGGCGAAAAAAAGAATCGTGTTAAATCTAACTAAGTATCTCTGTCTGTTGTTACAAATATTAGGTTAAAATTGTGTACGAGACGAATAAATCGTAGAGAAATAGGGAATCGAAGAGGCAATTATGGCATAGAAATTAACAGGAAAAAATAATCTTATCTGTTAATTTTTATAGGATAGTTTGCTTTTTAATTTTTATCTATAGGCATAAGAGTAACCATTAGAAATACTTATAGAAATTTAATGGAATTTTCTGTTAAAATTACATCTACCTTGATTGAAGGAAATTTTAATTAATTTCATTCTTAAAACTCAACGAATCAAAGTAAATGCTTAACATTCGTCATACATTAATTGAATTCGCTAAAATTGATGTACCAAATACATTTCACCATGATGAAAATGTTTTAACGTTTGCATCGATATAATAGCGTTTGTACTGGTGTATTTATCGATGATATGTTTACTTGAAATACGTGAAAACAAAGTATAGCTACAACAGGCTGTTTAAAAACAGAATATAAATTATTGAACGTACTTTCGTACTGTGACGATAAATCGTGGGGATTGTTAATGAATTATTATGCACTCGGTAATAAAATACGCTTGCAAAATACAACATCTTTTTGCATGGAAGCTTTGATATTAATATTAAATATGCAAACAGGATATACAGCGTGATGAAGGCTATTCATTTAGTTTGCTTATTACTTTATAGAATGTTATAAACGTTAACTTCACATAGTTTAAGAAAATTATCACGGAATGCACGTCACGTTGCACATGGAACATTTGCGGTGACATTTCAAAGGCTGATTAACAGAATGTTATTATTGTGCCGTAGAGAAATACGATTAGTGCGCGGAATTTACTCGAAACTATAGTAGAAAAATGGTAATACGGCGTTTATTTAATTAGAATTTCATTTTACGTTTTAATCATTCTTAAGCAACCTTCCTCTTCTATATTTGTAAAAGAGGAAACGAACACCTCGCTTTTTTTCTTCTGGTAACTTCAATTTTGTAATTTTGCTAATAACTTAACGTTATAATAACTAAGATTAATATATTGTGTAATAAAAATCCGTAATTCTTTCGAAGATTGACGTTATGTAAGGGTAAAGCTGTAAGTAAACGTTGGTTTATACATAATACAATGATATGAACGTTAATGGTATAGCAAACGTTTATTAAAGTAATAACGCAAATAATAAATGAAATATTTCCTTAAAAATGAAAGTATGTTGATCGAATGCAGTTGATTGTTACGTTTGACAGCCTATAAAATTTTTCTGAGAATCGTGTTAAATAATGAACGTAAAAAATATTACTTTTTGCATAATTTATCATTAAACATGTTTGTTTAATAGAGCGAGTAAAACAGTCCCGGAAGGATTTGAGTTCTCATCGGCCCTTTTTTCCCAGAAATTACGCTCTTGGTGCAACAATTTCAACAATTTTCAGCAGTTGCCAAAATTATTTTAATACAACTTTCAGCTAAAAAATTGTAAGAAATTGTTAGAATTTAATATTAGGAAAAAACGTAATATCGATGTTAAAAGAATTTATAAAGCGACACAGAAAGGACTTATTAATTTCTCGAAAGCAATTGAAAAGAAAAGCATGTTTCTCTTTTTGGGATGCTTTTAAAGTCAGGTGTTCCATATTAAGTGCAATTAACTAGCAAATATTTATATTTGCGCAGTTCCTTCATTTTGAAATATTCGCAAAATTTGCTGCATATTTCGTGTTCGTTCCATCTTCCGAAATGAAAATAAAAATTTTTATTCAATGTCTGAATATATTTCATTATATTCTATCTTTCTCATGATTGAAAGTTTCTTCTTCTTTTTAATAATTATATCGTAGCAAATACACAAAGATATTCAATTTTGTACGATAAAACAATCTTTACTGTAACATCGTCATTTCACTATTTTATATTTCACTATTTGGAGAAATATTATACTTCAGGTAGTATACATAAAGATGAGACTTTGAAAATATAATTCCAACGAACGTTAATTTAATATTAATAGTTTTCACAACTAACAGTTTAATCCTACGCTCGGTATTTTACCGACGGTAGTTGGTAAGAGAATATTTCTTTTTAAAAAAATTCGTCTCCCTCATGGCTATGTTAAAGAGAATCAATTAATCATTCAACTGCTTCATCATGCTTAATGTGAAAATGGCAGAAAAGTTATAAATACCTGCTATCAATCTTTATACACGTAACAATTGATTTAAATAATTAACTGCATTATATCCAATTATAAATTGCAGAGTACTGATTAATTGCAAAGCGATCATCTGCTATCGCCAAGATATTAAATGAATTAATATCCTCTGTATCGATCAGTAATTTCATTCTCTGTATCTATATGGTGTTTCCTATTAATAAGTTCGCAATTTCACAACTTCCTAAATACGATATTGATATTATATAATCCTACTAGAAACGAAGTACTTTTAATACTTTCCAGATAAATGATTATACACTTTACAAAAGTATCTTTGGTCTGAAAAATCTGCAAATAATCCTTGAATACGTATTCGAGGTAAAATACTCTCGATGTGTATTTTACTCTTCTTTTCTTTTCTTTATTTATTTGTCAAAAAACAAATATATCATTACGTGAAAGTAGCCGATACGATATTTAGAGCATTTCGAAGTTTTCTCTTGGGAGGTTGCAATTCAGAATCCCAAACATAGTTGCAGTAAATCCACGAACAATATACTTAGGCAGAGCGCTCAAATGAAAGCAATAACATTTGTCCCTTGTAGAACTGGAATCGATTTCTCTGCGGCTATTCACCCCTATAAAACATGCAACTGCGGCAGTCTGTTGTGAAATGGTCGATGGGGAATTTGTGATTTCAATTTACGATCAATCGTCCGTTATACTTCACGTCGCTAATGCGATAAATTTACGAAGATGTGCAGAAACGGAAAATAGAAAGCGATAAGTTTTATTGCAACGATTAAGCTGCAATTTCCTATAAGTACGCGGAACGCCAAAAGTAAGAAATATAAAAGACAAATGCTTGCAAGAGAAATGCTTCTCGCAAAAACAAGATATAATAATAATAATATACGTATGTTCGTGCAGTTTGCTACTTTCACGAATACGACTGAATAAACCGAAACGGATAGAGATTTATTTCATCCTCTACGTTTCCTAAACGTTTCATGGACTTTTGCATTTTTAAAATTCCCACAAATGCACGAACATCCGCGATCTAATAATCTAACGATGAGTCCGCTATTTCGGAAGATATTTCTATATTTTGGGTAAATCGTTGCTTTGTAATATTTGACATAAGAGATGCTCGTTAACGAACGCGTAACGTCAGATATCCACGTTTACCGCGACTCTTTCAGGAGAAGAACTTTGCAGCTAGGAGAGTTTTAAGGAACTTTTAATTTAGAAGAATTTTAAAGAACGACCGTAACATGTATATCCCGACGCAAATGTCGTTCCTGATAGGAGAATCACACAGTCGAGTTCAGCAATCGAATCGATGTTCAACAGATGCGAGGGCAGAAGCAGACGAAGAATAAAGAGAGAATAAACACGCGCTCGTTAAATCAGCGCAACGAGTAAAGTAGATCTAGCCATTATTCCGTTCTGAAAAGGAAGACGAATGGAAGAGGAAAGGAAGGTTCAAAAGAGCATCGTTCGCTTTGATTATTGACACACGCTCACGCTAATAACGGTCATTGAAAGGCGAACGGAGAATGAGAATTATTGAAACTTGGAAATATCGAAAGCTTGAAGCTTCGCTAATTAAGAGAAGTCAACTGTCATAAACGTCGATGAAGATCCTATCGACGGAAAGTTAGGAAATTTAATCTTTTCCCTTTACGTTTGACTCGAACGCAAACAGTTCGATCTGTTTCTCGTTTAAGGAACGACCTAACGAGTATACAGAGTCTTTCGCGTACATTACTCGTCAGAAGTTTCGAGTCATTGCGCGTTTCATCAAATTTTGCAGAATTTAAAGAATCGAAGACTTCGCTTTGATAAATTTTTAATTAAAGAAACGTATAGTCGAGTGCAGGCGATTATTGCTGATAACTGTAACATTTATTTTAGTAACGAAATTGACAGGAGATTTGGCATAGATAATACAGGAAAAGTATTTTAAGCTTTCCATATACGAGGGAGAAAAAATTTAATTATTTATATCGTAAAGTGGCGTCAGGGAAAACCGGTGTCTTATTTCATGAATCTGAGTCTTCTATCGAGTAAACGTTCCTCTTTAATAAAATCTATAACGTGTTAGAACGATACAACAATTTTAGTTATTCCGTAGAGTATTACGACAACAGTCTTAGACCATTTGCATGATGATCAGGATCGCATGGTCAAGCAGAGAAGTAAGTGTCACAGTGTAAAAGAAAAATAGTGTAGTATCGAAAAAAGGATAGGATTAGGATAATTTAGGTTTGTAAAATTCTCCTAATACTATTTATTAAGATAAATAAAAATAACAAAGATTAATTGGACAGAGAACGATAAATGTTCAACTTGAACTAAAACACTAAAGTCTTATTCCGTTCAAATCACTCTCTATAACTAACTATAATCACTCTCTATAAAATCAACTCTATAACTAACAACTCGATCTCTCTACAACGCTAGCAACTCTACAACTCTCGTCTTCGGCATCTGCACTCGCACGCTCTCGCTTCTCAACCCATACTGCACGCCTCTTGCATTCGTTCTCGCTGGCGTCTCAACTAACTCTACCCTTAGCGTCTCTTTGTCTTTTCTCGTCCCATCGAACACGTGTCCCGAAACCCCGTGGCCAGGGTCACGCAGGCTCTTTCCACAAAACTGTCCACTTGAAAGGACCGACGACACATTGATGTACTCGACGGCGCCACGGCTCTCGCCACTTTGTATACGGTTCGGCCGATATCTTGGGCCTTTTGCCCACGATACTACAATAGTATCGGTGCATGACGTAGGGATGATGTACGGTGGTAAAGCGAAAGCTGAAGGACATTCGAATAAAAAGAAATAATAAAAAGAAAATAGTTATCGGTTATACAATGTGAACAAAATTACGTACGTGTTTAGAGCAACGACGTTGCCTACTACAGTTGTACGGTAACGAGCTTTAGAATTTAAAGCCTGGATATTACTCTCGCGATGCTCGTCGATTATACGATGGACATTTTTCTAATAGCGTTCGTTCGTGAGTGCCGAGGCGTGCAGACGTGTGTCCAGTGCCCGGCAAAGTCCACAAAGCAGCAGTGACCATCCAGTTGCTGCTGAGTGCCGAGACGTGCAGACGTGTGCCCAGTGCCCTGTGAAGTTCACAAAACTCCACGTGACGCCCATCTGTCGAAAGCGAATCCAACTAACCTAGCCAGGGGTTAACAGCCTCTCGACTAGTTCTTTCACACTGAATTAACTAGCTCGATGATGGCTCTATCATTTCCAACAGGCTCCCCGGAGCTAAATTATCACACCGCCATTTTTCCTCCCCCGTGGCAAGAGGGCAACACATCCATCCTGGTAAACGACCAGCACACGAAAAAACGGAAGCTCGAACCGACCATGACAAACGTAAACAAGAATCAAACCAAACCATCAGCCAGCCAAGTGACCACCTACAATAGATTCTCAATACTGGAGTCCACGGAAGACTCCATGATTACAACCGAAAAGGTAAACAATCTCCATAATCAAAGAATTCCCCCTCCCCCACCGATATTCATAAACGACGTAATCGACATTCAGTCAATGATTAAGACTATCGAAAAAGAAATCAGCAAAGAGGACTACAAGTTAAAGATTAACAACAACCACGTGAAAATACTGCCGACCCACCCAGACGCCTATAGAAAGTTAACCAAGCTATTAAAAACATTAAACGCTAAATTCCACACATACCAGCTCAAACAAGAAAGACCATTTCGAGTGGTGCTACGCAACATCCATCACTCAGTTGATCTAGACGAACTAAAGTGCGAACTGTCAAACCACGGCCACGAAGTAACTAATATCAGCAACATTAAGCACAGAATCACAAAAAACCCACTATCCTTATTCTTTATAGACTTAAAACAAAAAACAAACAACAAAGAAATCTACAATATCAATCGGCTGATGAACTCCATAGTTAAGTTCGAGCCACCTCTTGTAAAGAAAGAAATAATACAATGCAAAAGGTGCCAAAGGTACGGCCACACGCAGAAATACTGCAATCACAACTTCCGGTGCGTAAAATGTGCAGGTAATCACCCCACTGACCAATGCACTAAACCCCCGGAAACCCCCGCCAAGTGTATCCACTGTCAAGGAGAGCATCCTGCGAACTACAAAGGATGCTCAGCCTACAAATCGCTACATAATATAAGGTATCCAAAACTGAGACCCAAGGACACAAACATACAAGAACCTAAACCCCAAAAACTCACCTCACCAACAGTATCCTATGCGAAGGCAACGCAAGGAAACGTATACAACTCGAAAACACACAGTGTACACACAGAAAATAGAATTCCCACCCCACAAAGCACAGACAACTTTACCAGACTCGAAAAACTTATCGAGAAGCAAACTGAGCAAATTAACAACTTGCTGTCACTACTCACACTCTTCATGGACAAATTCATAAGCACAGAAGCAAAATAAAACCAATGCGAATAGCTCTGTGGAACGCCAACGGTCTAGCTCAGCACAAATCTGAGCTAGAACTATTCTTAAAACAACAGCAAATCGATGTGATGCTCATATCCGAAACCCATTTCACCGACAAAAACTACCTCAAAATACACGGCTTCAACTTCTACCACACCCAACACCCCAGCGGAAAGGCTCACGGCGGCACCGGAATCATAATCAAGTCAAACATCAAGCACTACGAACTTCCACCATTCCAGAAAGACTACCTCCAAGCAACAAACGTAGCAATAGAAGACTGTCATGGTACAATCACCACCTCAGCTGTATACTGCCCTCCCAGACACTCCATCGCCAAAGAAGACTTCGACCACTTCCTGGACACCCTGGGCAACAGATGCATAGCCGGAGGAGACTACAACGCTAAACACACCCAATGGGGTAGCAGACTGGTTACAGTAAGAGGCAAAAACCTCCTCAACAGCATAATATCCAACAACCTCAACTACCTTACCACATACGAACCCACACACTGGCCCACCGACACAAACAAAATACCCGATCTCCTTGATTTCTTCATAACTAAAAATATCTCGCCAAGACACGTCCTAATCAATTCCTCGGCTGATCTCTCCTCTGATCATTCCCCCGTGATAGTAACAGTCAGTTCAACTATCATCGAGAATACACCTAATGGCTCCATTCATAACCAACACACCAACTGGCAGCTCTTTAGAGAAGTCTTTACCCACACAACTTCAGCCTCAACCTCACTAAAAACCAATGACGAAATCGAAGCAGCCACGGAATACCTAAATGCGAGCATAATAAACGCTATCCGCGTCTCCACACCGGCAAAAACGTCCATCAGCAACCACGAATACCCCCAGTACATATTAAAAAAAATAGCAGAAAAACGTAGACTAAGAAGGATATGGCAGACCCATAGAACACCGGAGGACAAACGCAAACTAAACAACGCAACTAGAAAACTATCCAAAACCATAAAGAACTACAATAATGACCGTTTTCACAAATATCTCGCCAGCCTGTCCCCCACAGCCGACTCAAACTACTCACTATGGAAAGCCTCCAGGAAACTCACGCGCCCCCCACAAATAATACCTCCAATCCGCCGCCCGCAGGGTGGATGGGCGCGTAGCCCTATAGAAAAAGCCAACCTATTTGCCAAACACTTGACTGAAGTATTCCAACCCCATTCCTCCATAGCTGCAGCGGACGTCACCGAATACCTGCACACTCCCTTCCAAATGTCCCCTCCTATCCAACCCTTCACTTCTGCAGAGATCATAGAAGCTATCCGTCGCCTAAACCCCAAGAAAGCAGCAGGTCACGACCTAATAGGAAATAAAGCAATCAAGGAACTCCCCATAAAAGGGATTGCACTCATCGCATCAATATTTAACGCCATCCTCCGCCTTGAACACTTTCCTAAGGCGTGGAAAATCTCACTAATCACCCTCATCCCCAAACCCGGTAAACCAATATATGAAGCCAGCTCCTATCGCCCAATCAGTCTCTTACCTACCCTGTCTAAACTATTCGAGAGGCTGCTCACGAATCGTCTCCTTCCACTCCTAGAAGAATTGAAAACTCTCCCAGATCACCAATTCGGCTTCCGAAAACAACACTCAACAGTAGAGCAAATCCACCGCATAACCCACATGATCAGCCAAACCTTTGAAAAGAAAAAATACTGCTCAGCCGTATTCCTAGACATCCAACAGGCATTCGATAAAGTATGGCATGAAGGGCTACTCTACAAGCTTAAAAAAATCCTACCCCACCCATACTACTCCATCTTAAAATCCTACCTAACCAACAGACAATTCATAGTTAAATGTCTAGGCGCCACTTCCGCAACATTCCCAATAGAATCCGGCATACCGCAAGGTAGTGTCCTCGGACCCCTACTATTCTCCATCTACACTGCCGACTTACCCGTACCAAACGAGGTAACAATAGCAACATTTGCCGACGACACAGCACTATTAGCTACCCACGCAGACCCGGCAATTGCCTCATCCACTCTCCAGCGAAGTCTCGACTCCATGGAAAAGTGGTTCCAAAAATGGGGTTTTAAAATAAACGAAAAAAAATCCTCCCATGTAACCTTCACGCTCCGAAAACAAACCTGCCCCCAGGTCACCATTAACAACACAATAATCCCAAGCAAGGACTCCGTAAGATACCTGGGCATGACCCTGGACAGGAGGCTAACCTGGAAAAAACATATCTCGGAAAAAACAAAGCAACTAAAGGAAAAACTAAGAAAATTCTATTGGCTCACGGGCCGACGCTCCAAACTAAACATACAGAACAAAATAACCCTCTACAAGACCGTAATAAAACCTGTCTGGACCTACGGAATCCAACTATGGGGAACAGCAAGTAACTCCAACATTGAAATACTCCAACGCTTCCAATCGAAAACGCTAAGATCCCTATTAAATGCACCCTGGTATGTTACCAACGAAACAATCCACCGCGACCTCAAGATACCTACAGTCAAAGATGAAATACACAAGTCCAGAAGCAGATATAACACAAGAGTCAACAACCACCACAACCCACTAGTCACCCAACTACTGGACACGACGGACCAGATCCGCAGACTAAAAAGAAAATACCCTCTAGACTAAATCCTTAGTTTCTACTAGAACCAACAATATAAAACTATTATAATCCATGTCATTGTATCACGCCAAACTAAGTTACTGAAAATTCTCAACGAGAATTGATTGTAAATATTCTAATAAATAAAAAAAAAAAATTTTTCTAATAGTTTACAGTAAAAATATTCCTACGTCCAATAGATTGAATTTCAACTTGAAAAATAATATTAGAAAAGACTGAAAACTTCACGATTCCTAGGATTACGTGTAACATTGCGTCTGCGGAGCCAGAAAATTGATCCACGGATTGGTCTCAAAGGAAAGTTATTTATAAGTCAAAGAGTATCGTATTGCATCGTTCTTTCTTTATTCGAAGCACTCGGGAACGTTAGCTGTAAACATTTCCATTGTATCGCGATCAACGAAGAATGATTCGTTTCGTAACTATAATCGCATTTTCATCCATAATGGACAAGACGAAACAAAGCGAAAGGAAAGTTGTACGTTCTCAATTACTCCTATACGGAACAAAGATCAGAAGTTATAAGTTATAGTCATAAGGGGCGACTTAATTGAAAATTACCAATACACTTGACATCACGCGTTGCTCGAGAGCGAAGTTACGCGGATGTTTATATCGTCTGGGAGTCCCAGAGCAGCAGTTAAGGGTTAATATCGAGAGCGCAGCGATGGTAAACGTTATAATAATACAAAGTTCCGATATTCTCTAACTCTAACCATTCTACAAATTTCATCTTTAAACGGTATCGTGATCTGGTCCTGGTTTAACCAATTGGCCGTTTTCCACTAGTATACTCGTCACGAAGAGATGGCAGTATTTTACGTTACGACGAGCCCCGTCAGTACTAAATTGAAAAATAAAACAGTCGTTTCGTAACAACTTAATTCTGTATTATAACAGTCACCCGTACTCCGTGTTCGACGAGTATACTCGCCATCGCTTACTGTTCGCGACACACTTTTAGGTACACGCTTTTCAAAGAGGTCGCAACGGCTAACTGCTAAACTTTTTTATTCTGACATTGAAATTTAACAAGAATAAATCAATATCAGCGGCAATTTCAGTTCTATCCTTGGCACGTAAATACAATATAATTTACCTTTAACGAAAATGAATGCAATTATTCGTAATTATTCGCGATACTATTTACTTATATATTTTTCTATGTTGTCTTACGTATCTGTTATTTGTAATAGATGAGATCGAACGAGAAATATTAGAGGATCAGCAGCAGGGTTAATTTATCAGTGTAAAAATATGCGCAAACTTCCACGATCCAGTTATAACACGCGATATAATTCGCTATTTGCTTAGCTCGCTTCGCCAACTGCCAGCCTCGCTAGCTTTGTCCATGAGAATCTATTAAGATTATCATTTTAATTACACGTTGGTTGATCGAACGGCCAACGAGAAACGCGGCCGACAATTTTGATTAAATAGCCGTTAGCGTTACCGAGAACACGGCCCGTGTAAAACAATTTCGCCAGACAATTTTAGTTATCGAATTTGTTCGGCGAGACGCGCAAACAAACAAACCGCAAACAAACCGGCTTTCACCTCGTCAAAGGCTACGTTTCACGCGAAACTCGCGCCAGTTACAGCGTTAACTTGCTTTGTAGTATTCATGGTGAAATCGCCAATTCATTTCCACCGTCTAACGAGAAAGACGAAACGGACGTATTCTCGGTGAACGCTTCCCTTTCGCGTCTCTGCCATTCTTCGAATCGCTCTGCTTCAACGCAGTACAACCAGCCAGCTCTCTCGTTCGACAGCTGACAAATTGCCTGCGTAACTTGTTTGCCGCGACCGCGAGAACTATGTTTTAAGTCGAATGATCGTCAGATGTTACGAACAATTGGAAATTATCTTCATTTCCCATATCGCTGGCCGATGCTCACGATCTGTTCAGTTTGGAAAACACGGAACAGCTCGCTGGACGATTAGTTTGAATTTTACGGAATCGCGTTTGAGGTGGAATATGCCGAGATCGTAGAATCGTTGATGTTCGACTGCTCCCACGAATACTCTGGTGTCTGTACGTTTTATCAGTCGAACCTAACATTTCTCAGTGACGGATAAGTTTCTTTTTAAAAAATCTACACATTCTTTTCTCTGTTCGATAGAATAGAATTCCGATAAATAAGAATTTGGTATGAAACTAACAACGTTCCAGTCGTACAGAAAGAAAATACAATTTAATTAAAAACGTGGGAGGTGGTGTAAGAATCGGCGATAGAATTCATCAAGAGTACGTGACATTGGAAAAGCTACAGTCGCGGATGTTAGAAAATGGAAACGTGATATTGAGAATTATGTAAAGCACGTGGATTGCTCGAATGATGGGGTAACTGTGGGGAAACCTTAAATACACTGATGTAATGGGATGGTTTCGTTGTGATAAAGACGATAATAACGACGATTTTATACAAATGGAAACAGCCAGCTAAAACGATAATGGAGAGGCACTTTCCCATGCCGAAGCATCCATGCCACTCGAAAAAGGGGCTTCGATCGTATAAAATTTACCGCGCAAAAGCTCCCAGGTACAGAGAAAATGTAATTTTACGCAGTTATTTCTACCGAAAGAATCATTTGACGTGGTGCTTAAAAAGATATGGAATGTATAAATATTCAAAAAATCAATTTTATAAAATTAAATCTATCGATCCATTAATAGGATTAAAAGAAAGGAATACATCCGAAATGTACACAAAATTGAAGGAAAGGAAGATTTGTATAAAAATTGTAATAATACGATGCAGCAATTTCACGATACCATTTAATTAAAGTGGGTGTATATTTTTTTGAGAGCATCCTCTGTATATCAGAAATATATTACGAAATAGAAATATGTTATTACTGGTTTTCCGATGAGAATCCGAAGTGTATCGAAAATTTAATCGGCGTAGATATTTATCGACGCAACAGTTGCAATTTCACAGATACAAATATCTTGCGAGTTCTCTCATCGTCGTAATTTGTATCTCCTTTATATACATCGTCTGTCTGAATATTCTTTCTAATATTCTAATTAGACTGTAGATTTTGATGCAAATTCATATTTTTGAGAATATGATTGAAAAGAAAAAAAAAAAAAAAGAGAAGTAAAGAGTATTTTGTATATTTTATATTTTCTTTCGTATCACGTGCATTTTGTACAATTTTATTGAAATTGGATTACAAGAGCCAAGCAAATCGAACATCAAACGGACTACGCGTCGTGTGTTACTTTATAGGAAAATCACGACAATGTCTGTAACATTCGTAGTATTTTACGATCCTATCTACGATAGCAATTAAAAGTTCATCAAACAGATGATTACATCACGTACGAGCCATTTGAAAGTCAAATTGTTCCATTTTCCGAAAATTTATTCTTTCTAACTCTTTAAGAGTATTACATCGTGGCTTATTAACATACTAAATAATAATTGACTGTTCGAATAGTTTGATGATTTTTGGAAAGTACGTGTCCCTGATAAATATAACTTCTATGCACACTTCCAAATCCGTTTGAAATTTCACCGATACGATCAAGTTAGGCGTGTCTCGCTACAGTGCTGCAATGATCATTTCGAAATGCTTCGTATATCATATACGCAAAAAGTTTCCAGCAACGTTGAAACAGCTTCGCGAGCCACGTGTAATTTATTTATAAAAGATTTTTGCAACTGTCGAGACATCTTGGTATCTGTTAATAATCGTTGAGATATCATTGCAATCAAGTAAGTGCACTGTATCATACGCGATAACGAAGTTACTCGATTATTCGAATGGTATGTACTGGGATTAGTTTCGATGGATGTTTGAATGATGACGGAATATTTGGCCAGCATAAGAACTGAGGCGTGTATGGCGTTATGTTGTTGTCGTCGGTGATAGTAGTAGTTGCCGGCTGTAGATGTCGCTGCTGGAACGCTGCTAATTATTCTTTTATTTTGATGCGTGGTAGAAAAATAGGATGATCACGGGCGCCGGGAATCAAACCCGGGTCCCGAACGTTCGAAACCTAGAGCGCTAACCACTTCGCTACCGTGTCCGTTGCTTAGTCAGTGTCGTGTAGCGGTATTTGTTGTCGAGTGCCGCTACAGAACTGATCCCTTCCATATCGATCGCGTTTATCGATATTTGATAAAGAGATCGTTTGCAAATTACATTTACCGTCTACTGTTGCTCACGAAATTATTCCAACTCTGATACGTGCTTCTTTATAAATATATCGCGTGTGTACGTGTATTTTACATATTATATTACATATCGCATATTACATATTATATTGTATTTTAAGTAACAAGATATTTAGTGCGAATGTATATTTCGCAGAGATTCCAAAAGTGATTAAACAGTCAATTATCCATCACATCGATGCATCTCAATGTTCAATGGGACAGTATTTAGCGTCTATAACATGTTGAAGATAGCTCTTTATGGTGTATCTCGTGGAGGAAATTAATTTCACGAAATTAATTAAACAGTCAATTATCTGTTGTACCGATACGTCTTGATATTCAATGGAATAATTTTTGATATTTATTGTACGCTCAAAATACCTATCTATACTATGTACTATTTTTCCCCCCAAATATTCGCCACAACTATTTTCTGTCTTTTACATTTGCACTTTCACGATGATTTCAAATTCTACCAATGTGATCGGGATAGTCGTGTTTCGTTACAAAACGAACAAAATCCCGAAGTCTCGTGTAACGGGCTATAGGAGGCGTTGGTGCGTTCTTTAAAACAGAATAACTTTTCAAAAATTGAGTCAAACAATTTGTTTCTTTCCTTTTTTTCTTTTTTTTTTTTTTTTTTTACGAGTTAGAAGAATTGGAAAGATTAACAATAGGTGACGTGTAAAGAAATGTTGAAAGAAGTACAATTAGTCGGAATAGCGAAGAAGAAAGTAAAGGTAGCTTTTTACAACTTTTCTAGCTGGACCTGTAACGAAGATTTAAATAACACATTTCGAAGATTTCCTCTAACTCGTCGAGCAAAATTCAAATGATTCGGTCCACAGTTGCAGACGAGTTATTTCGTTCGAATGAACGTACGAAACGAAAGATATTTTTACGGCGAGTGTCGGACTATTTTAGCTTTCGAGGCATTGTAAGTTGAATTTTAGTTGCGGTGTCGACAAATCATTGATTCAGTGACAGTGAATTTTCTTTTTCCTGGATGTGATGCGAATGCGCAGAAACTTTGACGTCAAACGTTCCCGCTGAACGAACAGGACCTTCCGGCTGCCATGGATATTGATTTTCCTTGGGCTTCAAGGTTTCTGGAGCAGCTGTACCCATCCAGCGCAGACTCCGGCTATTCTCAATATGGCTGTCTATTGTACCCAAATCCGCCCGTTTTGCGTTGCAACGCGCTCGCCGCCATACACCAGCATGCGATCAATGCGCCAAGGACATCAGCCGATCGCAATTTAAACAGCCGAATTTATTTTCGAATGTGACGCGCTAGACGTTATCAACATGGCCGATACATGTACCCTGTCATGTACTTCCTGATCGTCGCGTCTATCTCCATGGTCGTAAGCATCAATGGTAAGCCTCGCATTTCACTCGCTTTGTCGGGCTGCTTAAACCTTCGCCTCTTTAATTCGACGCGTTTCTCACACGTTTCGCCACGAATCAAATTACATTTTTCTGAAATTAAAAATTCGCCGATACGCGTTGTCCATCTTCGGTATTTGCGAGAGAAGAAAACGATTCTTGCGCCTTATTCGTCACGCCGATTTTCACGTCGATCGGAATACCAAAGTTGATCGACTCGACAATGTATTGACCAGTTAGCCGTTGCGACTAATGCGACTAAAATGCGTTAGAAAGGACAGAACAACTACTTTGTTCACGCTGTATTATAGTTTTTTCATAATAATTATTTATATCTCTTCATTTGTTCGTTTTACCTGGTCCTGGCTTCCAAATGGTCGAAACGTCTTCAAATTTACGAATATATTTTAGTTTTCGCTGAAATTGCAGTTTAAACAGCAAAAATTGCTTTTTACGCGTGACGAGTATACTCGTCAAGAGTAGGTAACTGGTTAAGACGGAAGATAATTTGCCAGGATAGACAATGGCGGTATTTCGTCTTTGAGAATTTTTAATTTGAGGAATTTTTCTTTCAACAAAGAGCGTTTCTGTAATGGAAAATGGAAGTTTCTGTTTCTTCCCATTTTCCTCTTTCTTTCTCGAGGTTCCTTTCAGTTACATGGCCCTATTTGTTTTACGAGCAAGTTGCGTTTTAGGAGCGTGTTTCGTTGAGGGAGTTTTCACTAGATGTCTGAAGGAACGATTTATAGCGAAGATCTTCCTCTACATATAAACTGCATATAGAGGAAAGTGCACCTGTTGAAGCCTTCACTCGTAGGTGTTAGCCATTTGTGTTACGAATCGTGTAAACAACGATCATCGTACACGGTGCATTTAATTGACTTTTCTTCCGTGATAAGCTTCGCGATGAATTCTCATTTCGAGGCTACCTTTTTCATTTACCGTCTTGCCTATGTTTCCTATGTATAAAATAAATAATTCATACTGAATACATCTATTTCTATTTTCTCTTTTTCTTTAGATAAGAAGAATATTACAATCAACTTTCACAGAGAATTTTTAACATTAGATCGTCCCAAAAGTGTCTTTTATCTTATAAGGAAATAATAGACGCACAACATTTTTTGTTTTAAATTATTTTATTGAATTACGTTTAATCCATCTTATTCTATTGGAACCAGATGTGAAATAAAACAGTATAATTTTTAACTTCATGAAATATACATAGAATATTTCGTGGATATCGAATCTGCAGTCTTGCGTAGATCCAATTGTCGTATAGATGCAAACGTAGTCGTATACCGTCTGTTTAGTCTTCGGAGATGATCCAATCTGTTAAGAAGCTGAAACTCTAGAGGATTGGTACGATTGGTCAAACTTGCGTGGAAGCGTTTTTCCGAACTTGGAAATATCTTTCATAACTGTAGGTATTTTTAAGTACCCGTGTATGATTTCGTTGATTACCTGTCAGTGGATAAGCGTTAATAATGCCTTAAAATGAAATCGTTGAATGCTCTCGGAATACGTTTAATTGAAATAAATCGAAATAAATTTTTCGTAATTTCCAGATACGTTTACGATATTTTGCTTGCCAAGTCTCACCGTCGGACGTATCGCAAGAACAGCAGGAAAATTTGGCGAAATATCGTTAGAGACGCTATTCGACGGAAAAGCTAAACATCCGAAGAATTCCGTTGTAAATAAGAAACCTAAACCGATGTTTCACCTTATTAGACGATTTCCTCGATGATATCCCTTTCCGCAATCTTCCTAGCAATCTTGTCAACGAACGCGACGAAATTTCATCTTACGCATATCACCGATGTGTCTGTAAATGTCAAGACTAATATCTATTTATTTTTACAAAAATGTACAAAAGTCTGACGTTAATGAAAGCACGACACATTTGTTTGAAAAATGAAAGAAAGGAAGAAGTAGAAGGAAGTAATTTCTAAGAAATAAAAGAGAGAAAGATGCGAAGCATTAAAAAGTAGACAACGATTTGCCCAACGTCTTACGTCCGATTCCTACGTCGATTTTAATAATCTTTAGAAATCTAGGATAAATCACGATTTCTATTAATTAATACGTATTTGTCGGTTGATTGTGTCCGATGATCAGGCCAACTGTTAACTACGGAACATCGAACTCACGCAGCGTCGGAACGAGCAAACGATTTATGGTGTCATCAGTGTGATACAATGGAAGATGGAGAGAGATGCGCCAATCTGACCGGAAACTTCACCACTTTCGGGCACAAGTGCACTGGTGACAAAAGGACCTGTATGGTAATGACAAATGATAACAGAGATTCAAACGCTTGTTGATTATACACAGGTCACGCACGTGTTTCAGCAGATGTTTGATATTTTGCTTTGATCGCGTGCTTTTAAAGCAAACAGAATATAGCAAACAGCTAGCTAAAAGCGATATTAGTTATCGTCAACACGAGAGCGAAAGAAGACTGTTCAAGTTTCAAGTTCAAGTTCACAGTTTCATTTAGTTCATAACGCGATTTTAGTGTTTGGAAATGTTCAATATAGTCGATCAATTCAGTTTCATAATAATTACGTACTTTATTGAAATTGTTTCCGCTTTATAGGAACATATGTACATGGTGTACACATTTGAGGGAATATGCAAATGCAATTTTTTGTTTGTTCTTCTTATTTATTGATAATCAACAATGATATTGAATATGATATAATTGTACAATTTGCACATACACGGCAAAAATTTTACGAAATCCGTAATCGATATTAACCGACCGAATTAACAATGAACGAGTCGTATTCTCTGGAAATGATGCGAGATATTCTGGAAAATTGATATTCCCTTGACTAAAAATATGTTACGTTCACACTCACTCGTGTTCGTTACAAGTTCCAATGTGAAATGTCATACAGAGTGAAACAAGGAATTGTTGCAAATATTAATTTAATTTTAGTATCAAGAATCATTCTACGTACATGTAGAATTCTTTCTCATCTTTTCTTTTCAGTCTTCTTTTTTCTCTTTTCGCTCGATACTATCAAGTTCGTGGTTTAATGCCGCCCAAAATGAGCTCGTACTCGGACAAAATTAAAAGAAATACTATACTTTAGCGTACGAGTGTCTCTTGCGATCCGCTAGGACATGTCATATAACGAACATCGTGAAAGTTAAAAATCTGCAAATATTCCTTTCACGTTTGCTTCTTTCTCTTCAGGTAAAGCGATTTTCTTACACTACCAGCACCGAAGATTCAACGTCTAGTCCACAAACTTGGTCGGTGGAGAGAAAGTGTACTAACAAATGCGACTCCGGATGTATAGTGGTCGGTGAACGAACAAAACTCTCCGCTTGCACCACTTGCTGCGAGAAATCGTTTTGCAATATCGGTACCGGTGCTGCGAACGACTTGACGATAAGAGGGATCGATCTGTTTCTAGCTTTAATATTACAAATTACATTAACAATTATCATGTATCCGTCCTGACATTGCAGACGAAATAACACACGATCGTGAATCATTTTAGTCACCGATGAGAATAATTGGTTCCATTAACGCGTTTATACGTACATTGTAACATATACTGTAATATTACACAACAACACGATACATAAGATTTGTCGCATTACCAATGAAAATGCTGTTTTCATTTTGTAAATGTATACATGGAGTTTCATTCCTTATGTGTTTCATAATAATATTACGATGAATATTGATTAATAAGTCAATAAAATTACGACGATATCGATAATACGAAGCTCAGAAATAAGAAAATAATAATGATGTTCTCGTTCTACTGTCGATAAATCAAAGAACAATTGACAATATAGAAAGGGGATGTTCTTAAGAATATAATAATTCATAATTATAATAATTACAAATACAATCAAATCTACGAGAATGAGATTTAAAACACTGCTAAGTTATTACTCGATCGTTCAACGAACCAATGTAATTTAAATTGTAAATTTTAGAAAAATTGTTATAGCAATACACTACCAATAAATTGTATAAAGTGACAAACTTTTCTAAAAAAAAAACTCATTAATCTCGATATAATAATAAATACTTTTTATCGATTTCCATTTTTCCATTATCCTCTACTTAATTCCCAAGGATGTCAATGAGAAACATATTAGGTTGTTCCAAAAGTCTCTGTCTGTTTTATAAGAAAATAATAGATGCACAACATTTTTTCTTTTATATTATTTTATTGAATTTTGTATGGTCCGTTTTCTACTAATAGAACAAAATGGATCATAATGTAAAACAAAAAATGATGTGCATCTGTCACTTCCTTATAAAACGAAAGAAACTTTTGAGAAAACCCAATAGAATGGGAATTTTCTCGTGGACACATAACATTAGAAAATTGTACACAACTTTTATTTAAATTCCTTCGTACGATCTCTGTACAATATTCTTTTATTAATTATACCTTAATTTTCTTTTTATTTTACTTTAATTTTTAAGTATCCTCCGATTGGTTTCCAATTATTTTGATTATTTTGCAGGAAGCGAACAATTTTAACGATCGGCATATTTTTCGATACTCGTGAACAAGAGTGTACAACCTGGACGTTTATACACACTCACATTTCTCTCAAACGCACAAACATCCGCATTCCGTTTATAATACTAAAATTTCGCTGGAAACAAGGAAACGCGAGATCAGGTATCTACTAAATCGCTTAAACTATATAGTTTATACCAGCGCGTTTACAGCTGTAACCAATTAACGTAATTACACTGCCTAAATGAAAGCATTCAGTTTATACTCGTGCATTCTGTTCTTTCAACAGCATCCTGGAAATCTGCGTGTTATCATTTTCGTAGAAATCGAGAGAGCTTAGGTTGAATGTAGATCCGACATCGTCAAACGGAAAATTACAAAGTTCTTGAATTCCTGGAAGGTTCTAACGGGATATAGGGTTTTGTTCCAATGGAAAACGCATATTCGTTTCTAGGAATCGGTTTTAATTAAATTTCCACATCCGTGAACAAAGGGATATGATTTATCGTGCGATAGCATATAATGAAAACTAAGGCAAAGAATGGAATTATTTTGTTTTCGTAGAAAACGTGAGACGACATCGCCTTGTTAAGAGGAAATAAAACCATTCCAGGAAAGAATAACGATCGTCGTTAAGCGTAATGTAATTTCTTTCTAAAGAGTCATACTAATCTATCGCCCACGCGTAATGCCTCGATGCTAAGCATCTCTCATTTTGCATCTCGTTCGTTGCCATTCATCTCGTCGTGTAAAACGCAAATAAAATGGAAAGAAATATTTTTTATTCCA
Organism: Bombus terrestris; assembly: GCF_910591885.1. Classification (NCBI taxonomy): domain Eukaryota; kingdom Metazoa; phylum Arthropoda; class Insecta; order Hymenoptera; family Apidae; genus Bombus; species Bombus terrestris. The sequence goes on along the minus strand of NC_063271.1, from coordinate 16,364,547 downwards.
AGAAGCAATTATTCAAACAACAATTTATCAACGGATAAGAAAATCAGAAATGTCCCTTTTAATATTTTTAAAATTAATATTAAAACCATCTTTCTCTTCTTTTTTACACTCTTACTTATCTGAAATTCTTTATCTCCTAATTTCGATAAACCATTTTACAAAACGTAGGCTATTGTCCGTTTTACGTTTAACTGTTATGAAATTTTGCAGTCCATTTACGCATAATCTTGCGAGTAAAGTACATTTTGCCAAAAGTAATCGAGCGACTGTCTACTTTTGAACAATACTGTACCCAACAGCTACTTACAGTGGCTACAAAAAGTATTTCTGTATTATTTCTACTATTGTGTTTATCCCAGCGTGTTAATCAATTCTATTAATTGAAAGCATATTAATTGTCCTCTGTCTGCAAAAGCCTTACCGACATTTACACGCTGGATCGTTTAGGATCATGCAATATCTGTTTACGTTCTCGTGTTTTAAAAACTGTGCTCAAAAATTCTTGAATACTCTTGCAAGTTGCTAGAATATCTTCCAATAATTTTCATATCGATACATGTGAATCTTTTTAAACGAAGCGGAATCTAAGCAAAAATATGAAGAAAGTGGAAAATCGCTTAAAGTCACTGGTCGAAAACCATCCACTATGCAGATGGACAGATAAATTTCGCGTCACTTGATAGTACTATCGTATGACTACGAACTATTGACACTAGTTGAAAGTGAAATGTAACGGCTGATGAAAAAAAATTGAAAAAGATAGAGATACCGTAAGTATTAGCATTAGGTTGGCATAAAAGTTTCTTTCGTTTTGTGAGGAAATAATAAATGTACATTTTTTGTATCATATTATTGTATTGAATTATGTATGATCTATTTTGTAGTAATAGAATCCATTTTATTTTATTCGTACAGAATTCATTAATAATAACATTATATTTCCTTATAAAACTAAAGAAACTTTTGGGACAACCTAACGCATATAAATACCTTTTCACAGCCACTGTATAAGATTATAAAAGATACTGATATACAGGATATTGTTAGCTGTAGCTGCACAGCCACCACGCACTCAGCATCGCAAATATCGAAAGCCCTGAAGAAAATTTGATGAAGAAATGCTGTAATTTTATAAAACTGAATTCTAATCGACGAGACGAGTAAACGTGTGACAGATATCGTAGAATAGAAAAAAAAGTGTGTAATAGGCAAAAAAAGAAATGTTTAATATAAATTTTACTTAGAATTCATACACGTAAGTAGATATGACTTTTCTGCCAATCACTCACTGTGCATTATCTGACATAATTTATCTCTCGTACTTATTCTTTCATCCAGGCAAAGGAAGCTGTCGGAACAGATTTAATTCCCGTTCATTAGATTCGTCGCCTTACTGAATACGATATTCTCGAGTTCGCGGTTCAAGGGAAAGCAAAGAATTCTGGTGGGGTCGAGAGCAACGTTCAAGATGAAATCCTCGGCCCTTGTTAAATCGTCTCGGTCGGGGTCGAACAATGCGTTCGCCAGCATCCTCGTTTCTCGGTGATTGCACATAAAGCTGCCATTATTAGAACTTCAGTGAGCGGTAAGCGCTGGTGCTTTTTCCAGTCTCGCGTTCGCGCTTACTCTTGCGCACAATTCGCCGCTGCAATCGCGTGCGTTTCCAGCCGCGTTCATCCGTCCATGTGGCTGCCAGTCGTAGCACGAAGCTCGTTCGTCGCGTTTACTCCACTTTTTTCATCGAAAAATTTTATCCGGAATATCACGTTCGACTCGACGACCGATTAATTATCGTATTTTACTTTCACCGATGGTGCATCATTTTCATGGGAAACGTTTAAATTTCCACGTGGTGCCACGTGATGGAAAAATTGGCCACCGGTTGCTGCACGACGCTCCTTCGTCGCGTTTATTCCACCTCTTCGGCGAAACGTTCCATCCGGAACGTCGCGATCGACACGAGATCGAAATTAATTATATTCTACTTTCTCCAATGGTGGATCGTTCTTGCGCGAAAGAAAAATTTTAAATTCCTACGGCACGTGGTGAATAAATTGGCCACCAGTTGCTGCACGACGCTCCTTCGTCGCGTCTACTCCACTTTTTCGTCGAAACCTTCTGTCCGGGGGTATCGCGATCGACCCGAGATCCGTTCGATCGTCTTATCCTTCCGTCCTTTTCGCGAAAGTCGTTCGAATTTCTGTGACGCGCGCGTGGAAAATACTGGCGCGAATCTTCGAGTTAGTGAGAATCTTTGGCTCGAATTTGATGATTCGTTCGCGTGGGAATCGCACGGCGAGCCGTGCGATTGTCGCGATCGCTCTTATCGCTCGCTCCACTTACGTTCCGCTTCGTTCTATCGACTACTAGTTTGCTGCATTCCCGGTTACTTCACTGGTGGTGAATCGTTAATCGACGCGAGTTACCGCCGACGAGTTTGTTACGATACGCAAGTACAGTGGAAAAAGGAGTTTAGCGAAACAGTTTCGTAAAGCTAAACGATTGGACGAATCGAAAGGAATTGGAAGTCGTTCTAAGAATTCTGTTCGAAGACAGCTTTGAGAAAGCGAACGGCGATTGAAAAAAGAAGAAAAAAGAAGAAACACGTGGAAGGAAATCGAGAAACGTTCGAATTCAACGAGGCAGTTTCGTACGCCTAGAGACGATGATCGAAGGAAATTGAGAAAGATTCGTCTGTATTTTAAGATTCTGTATCAATTTGGTATAAATAGGTCGAGCAAATATTCACGGTTAATCTTTTCGATAAAGCACTACCTACAAAACCACTGCATTCTATGATTTCATTTCATCTCTGGTGTACCGTAGAATCGTTCCCTTCTCCATTATACGATCGATTAAACAACACCCTGTGTATTAAAACCAACGATTCATCTTCGTATTACTTCCGCGCGAGCTACGTGATAAAGCGCGAGACATTGAAAATGTTAGAACGCGAGAGTATCGTCGCATCCGCGTCTATATGACACGGCGTTACATGACAATGTAACGTATATGTCGTTGATACGTTCCAGTCTGGTCGTATTTACAATTTCAGAAATTTTGCAACTATTTTTTCATTTTATCCGTAACGAGAATAGCGAAGATAAGACAGGCAAATGTGATAAAACGTTGATAATTCGGTTACAGGGAAATCGAATAAATTTGAAGTTGAAGAAAGTAAGAGAAAGTGGAAACGAAGCAAACGCGATTCCTTAAGCCACGATTTTCAGGGATTTTATAATCTTTCCGGTGACGTCTTCGACGTGGAATACCCAGAAGCTGAGAAATTGATTCTGTACGATGAAAAAGACGATGTCTCCACAGAATACAACGATACAATAGCGGAAGAATTATCGATCGACGTAAATCCTGTTGAGAAATGCTCAGTTGGTATGACCGCTAGTTACTAAAAGGTTACTAGGGTTATGTTGGTACGACTCCTAACGACGCTCTTTTGTCTTGGGAGTCGACCACGTCTTAATTGCTAAGACGCATTGGGAAAGATTAGGCGTTTGCTGTGTGATTTGGTGTTTTGTATAAGAGAGAAAATAAAAGGTGTGATAACCAATCCGAGTGGATCAGCTTGATTATCAACCCCAACCTATATAAAATAACAAATCCCGAGGAAATTGGATACTTCTCTGGTCCTAAATGGCAAAGGAACAGATTATCAAGTAAGTATTATTTTTCCAAATGCCATTCTTGTACAATCGTTGCTTTTCTACTTACCACGTACAATATAGCGGTTAATAAATTAACGAATCATCGAATATTACTGAAAGAAAGAAATTGTACTGATATTCCAATCTATCGTGTACAAAAGTAATAATAACAGCATGTAATATAAGAATAGCTTATCTTCAGCCTTAAAAGGAACTCGGTTTACAATTATTCTCCCTATTGCGTTCCACTCTCGCTTGATCTTCTACACGTTCATCTATATTTCGCTGTTTTTAATTTATTTTATTATTCCCTGTCTATTATACATATGTATATTGTCCATTGCACGAATCTTTATCTATCTTGCCTAATTTAATGTAAAAAAATAGAAAAATAGAAAAATTTGCTGGAGGAATACGTTTACCAAAATTTGTCAAGAATTTTAAAGAAATTTGCAGGATGAAATTCACGGTGATACCGAATTGATATTTTTGAAATTATACTTTTGAAATAATTATTTATATCATAATAATTATTCCATGAATACTTGCTCGTAGATATTAATTTATGCTTTTAATAATCATGCGTTTAAGCTATCAAGTCGAGTCGAGTAGACTTTCTAATTTCGTGGAAGATAAGTCGATTTCTAAGATAAGTCATTTCTAGAGAAAAGACCAGCTGCTAAGGATTCGCCGCCACGATGGCTAGAGCTTGGAATAGCTGCTGATTACTCCGTGGTAGATTTTCATGGAATTCGAGTACAACAATATATCTTGGCTCTTTTAAACATCGTAAGTAATACCAAACGAAATTCTGTTATTATATTTAGATATAGAATACCTCCTCCTACATATGTACGCAAGCAACCGGGAAACATAGGGCAGAGTTATGCGTATCTCTGTATTTTCAAGGTACGCTACTTGCTTTCAAACATCTCGATCGTATACTCGGATGGAAGCTCTGTATTTTCTGTTTACATTGTTCAAAGCTTACACGTATCTTTTAAAAAGTTCAGCGAATAATTTATCCGTAATGGAATTTTGTAATCGATTAATTTCAGCCATTCGGTAATTGGTTTTCCAATGCTGTTGAGATTAATAACGTACATTTCCTAAGATAAATATAACGAATAAAATTAATTTTTTAGGAAAATTATATAAGATACGATGTATTTACGAGAGTTTTGAATAATAATTTATTTGTAAGGCTGTAATACTGTTTTAACGCCTGTTACATTTTCGTACGTATTTTAATCCTAGGTCAGTGCAATTTACATGGATCCATCGCTCGAATCCAACATGATTCTAGTGATCGTACGAATGATTTTATACGCGGAAAAACGAGACGGTATGGTAAGCGATTTCCATTAAATTAAATCATTTAAGTAAAGTAGTAACTATCTGAGATACGCATATGCGAGTGTCAATTATTTTATTTTCTACTTATCTGTACAGTGTATGGTATATAAATTATATAGGTCAAAATATCTGCGCATGACGTTTTAGATCGATAAAATGCAACGAGTTCCATTTTGTTAAATTGGACAACCGTGAACGATCCCTTGTCTTTGTTGCAACTACGGGAAGATAGGAAAAACCTATCTTCCACGAACGATGCCCCCCGTCAACAACCTCCCCTCAAGGACGGCCAGCATCTCTTTCAAAACGCCGATATGGAGATCGACCAATTAGCAACAGCGCTCATTTCCCTCACTTTTGGAACAAAAGCTTTCTTTGACGAATCCGAGGATCTCATGTCCTTAGACCCACCCATTATAGTTTTCCTCGACGGCATCGTCGAGACGGAGAGTTACTCTCCGGTACGATCTCGACGACGATTCAAGTAACTATCGGATACGTAGTGATTGCCCCACGCATTAACATTGAGTACAACTTAGACGCTAAAGAAGAGTAGAGTTCGTCATTCCGTTGACCGTGGATTCGTTATTGAGCCTAGGATCATCGTCATTAGCTTCTCGAGTATCAAATTATCGCGATTACTTGTCCAATTCCATCATGGTCATGTTTGCACTGGTAAATATCTCCTCTATTGCATAACGATCACGTCTAGCGCCAATAGGGATTCGTTTCACGCCCTTAACCCTAACTCTAATCTTAACGCCAAACCGACATATATATATATATACATACATATATATATTTTATACATACATACATATATCAATTTTTATACACACAATTATACATATTTATATATGTATGTATATATATATATATATTTATATAATATATTACAATCATTTAATAAACTTTCATTTTCATTTAATAATTTAATAAACCTTCGTCCCGCAAAGGCAAATAAATTCACGCATAACATTTCTCTTCAGCGGCATTGTTCTAGGATTGTATTTGTTGAAAGATGGATAGCATTAAGCGCTGGAATAAAGAATGACGAATCGTTATTCTTTAACCATCGTACTTAGACACATATTTATTGAGCTACTTGTATTTTAATCGAAGTTTAATATCCTCCATCTGTAGGCGTAAATATTACTGCCGTTGTTAATGTTATTTAAGTTTTACTACTGGAAAGGACATTTAAGTTTGAAGGCAGGCAAGTCTACTGTTCTTAAAGCTGACATTTTGACATCTAAGATTTTTTGTGTCTTTATTGACAAAAATATATTTGACTTTGCATATCTAAAATAAAGGATTTGCGTTATCTAAAATAAATAGTTCATCTTCCTTTAGAGAATTCAATGTGGTGAAATTAGGATATGAGATAAAAGAAATACTATGCATATGATTTGATTGAAATTTTGAAAGTGTATAGACCCTGTTTTAGAAATATGAGTATTAATTCGGTAGACTATAAATTTATATTACAAAATTAACTGTTTTCTACTTTTGTTGTACTTTTCTTCTACTTTCTGGACATTTTATTGAAAATGCTGGAGATTTTAAATCAGTAATTAATAAAGTGAATTCATAAAATAACTTTTAAACGCATTGCTATCTAAAGTACAAATTCTTACGTTTTTAAAAATATATTCTTATAGTTATTGTATGTAACGTACTTGAATCTTTACGTGTATGGTTAAAATATTTTGTCCGCATTTTATTCAGTCATTTAAAATATCAAAGCAAACTTATTTCAAGTGAAAAATAATCCTTATTTCTATAAGCAGTATTCATTACAAGAACTAATTTTACATATATAATCGTAACAAAAAAGAAACATTAAACAGGCATTTATAGTTATTGACATTTATCTTTTGTATGTTCATTTACGAGGAAATGGTACTTAATGTAAAAGCGACTGGATTTCATATTTTTAACTATTGTGTACATGTATTGAATCTTATTGTTCTTCTTAAAAATTAAATGAATACTCATAATCCTAAAACATCCTTTTTCTGTTGTACTAGATATATATACAATTAAAATGTGTAATAATGTGAATGATAAACTAGTTCGAATAATTATTTTGCTTAAACGTAAGTTAATTGAAATCAGATAAATGTTATACACGCATTATACCGTGCATTATGAACTATTGATTGATTGATGCTCATATTTAATTATTAACGAGAAAATTAGAAAAATCAAATTGAATTTAATCTGTCCTTCTTATATTTATTAAGATGAATTCTAGGACTTGAAACACTCGAGATTAGAAATTTTGAATAATGTTTCACATTATCACTGGACGCTTGTTGTAATATCTTTTGTACGAGATACACTATACATACACAAAATCAAAATGGAATTTCGAAACGGTCGTATCGTTCAACAAAAATCTCTTTTATCTTTGATCCTCTTCATAAAAATGCAATTCTCCTTTACAGAACATCATATAACATTTATTGTACGATATATTGTTCAATTATATTTCGAAATTTTCAGCTTCGAATCTTTGTTTAATTATACTGTAGAATTAAATATCATGCGTTATTTAAATATAGAGATAGACTAAACTTTTGTCCACATTTATTAAAGCTGTATCAACTGAGATGTTTAAATTTGCGAAATTTCATGGACTTTTATATTTAATTTTTCGTCATGAATCCCGCTTTGCGATACAATACATATTAGATTTATAATATCTTAAATTTACAGTACCAATGCTGATTTTATCGGAAGCTATTTGTTTGCAAATGATATCTTTCTTCGTTGGAATTACCCTTCACTTATAAATTAATAATTATTAACATTGAACAGTATTGTTAAACTTCAATAAAAATAGGATCGATAACTAAATGTTAGTTAAAGAAACTTCCTATTACAGGTATAACAAATCATATTGAATTTTGTTTAGAAAACAATAATAAAAATGGGTGTCTTTTTGTGATAATAATTTACAACATATCACTCGACTTATTCATATAAGAGATATTAGTTTGTTATTTAAATACCCTGTTGCACCCTTTTATTCATTTTCAACCCAATTTTTTCACAACATTAAAAAATATTTTAAGCCTGAAGAAAAACATGAAAAACTTCTTATTAGCATGATTTCATGCTAAACATCCTCTTAAGATATTATAAATCTTTCTTGTTTACTAAAACCAGAGCCTAACTGAAATATACGAGTATCGCAACAGGATTAATCGTAATACATGATTAAATACAAGCAATATGTAAGCTATATTTTTACTTTTTACTTCAGAAATAAATATTTCACGAGCATCGTCTTTAGCTTAAGGAAAATAAACTTGTGAAATTTAATTTAAAGCTTCGTAAAACATGGAAATGTTGCAGGATAACAAATCAGGAAAGATATATTAAATAAATCACAGTTCAGGTATCTATAACATGTGATTCTCTTAACAAATCTGTTTCATTCATCAAGCAACTGCAAAATTTCCGTAAAATCAGAAGCGGTTTCACAAATTATAGGCATTCGTAAACATGATAGATAAGAGTTAGTATCGCGGCGTTTTAGAGTATCTATGAGCGTAATATGGAAAGTAAAAAGATGTATAATAAAAATAGTTCACTTTCCAAGCTATCACTAACATTGTAACGAATTATTATACATATAACGGCTCACGAAAGTACTCGGACGCTTACAGAAACTTTCCATGAATATTTTGTTGAAGCTTTTCATGAATTTCAAGATGCATTAGGCTGTCTCAAAAGTTTCTTTCGTTTTGTTCTATTACTACAAAATAGTTCATACATAAATCGATAAAATAATATAAAACAAAAAGTGTCGTGCATCTATTATTTCCTTATGAAACGAAAGAAACTTTTGAAACAAATGTAAATAGGAATTATAAGATGCTTATTGATTACCATCGGTATTTGGACAGTTAATTATGTATTGTATAAATAAGTCACAATATTTTTAGTAGGAGCATTTTTGCTACCTAATCAATCATATGTTTAAAAATACTCTTTACATTGTACATTAGTTTTTTGCTATGTGTACGTCTGCAATAAGCAACTTCTAGCTTCCATATATATATTTCCAAATTAGTCTCAATTTTTACCGGTGTAATCATGATAGACACGTCTCGTTACATTGAAGTGAAGTGAAGAAAGACACTAACACACATAATATATATTCGCAAAAATCTTCTATCTAATATTTTCGTCAACTACTGTATACACATTTATTAGATATTTGTGTGAGATTAAAATCGACAGATACGATAAAAGAATATTGTAGAGGTATAGCAATAAGAAAGTACAAGGAAAGTATAGCTCGTTAATTTGAATTACACCAGATTGTCAGTCATCTATTAGGTCGTGTTAATCTCTGAATAAATTCTTAAATAAATAAGTGTTAATTAAACGAGAGAAACTTAGCATTTATTAGTATTTGTGCTTCTACATTACATAATGAATAGGTCTTTTAGGGAAGAAATTCTTAGATAAAGAAGTGTTAATTAAACTAGAGACACTTAACATTTATTAGTATTTGTTCTTCCCCATTACTTCTTGAATAGGTCCTTTAGGGAAGAACAGAGAGACGGTTCGCTGAATTCCGTCTGCTTTTGGTTCTTGCTATTCCAAAACAAATTTGTCACTTCACCTGACATTGGTTTGTTCGAAGATACCGAGGGCTTTCCGCTCGACCCGGAAGCCCTCGGTATCTCCGTATCGTTTCCCTTCTGCGCCGTTAATATCTTCTCAATTGCGCTACCAAATACCTACGGACAAAATTGTTCTTATAAATTTATGAATATTATGTGTTTACGTATTTGAATGAAAATTTTTATGAAACGAGATTTCGCGTTAAAATACGTAATAGTAAATACGATAACTTACATGCTCTTTTTACCAAGATGAAAATGTATATGTAAATTTACTTGATGTATATGTAAATAGAAATATTTATATGTAATATTTATATGCTTGTATTTAAAATATTTTCATGCTTAAAGAATAAAGGTCATAATGTTATAAATATTTAAATCCTTGCACCTCTCCTTTATCGCGTAAGAAAGAGAAACTAAAAGTTTCACTCCAGAGAATGAGCTTCGTTCTAAAACAAATCAAATAACATATATTCAAGTATTTAACTGTTATTTAATATTCCTATATTATTAATATAGATGAGAGGTCGATAAGATAGTTTACAATCATTAAGTACAGTATCGCAGATCCACCATCAGAGATCAGTAATATTAAAATAAAATTCATGTTGGATTAAAAGTGTGGTTAAGTTGGGGCTAACCCCAAATTTGCAAATTTTGACCTAAGTCAAAAAGTGGCCATTTTTGCACCTCCTCGCGAACGAAAAATTCTTGTGCGACGTTTAAGAGAATTTATCAAAAAAAAAAAAAAAAAGAATTATTAGCATTTATACGAAATGTGACATGGAAGTTGAAAAAGATGAGTGTAGAGATGAAAAAATTAAGCAGAGGTCAAACTTACGCGCTACACTTGATCTTCATTTTCTTTAAATTTTGATCCAGCTGATAAATCAGTAATTAAACCAAGGGAACTAAGTTTGAAATCAAGCGAATCTGAAATACTATCAGACTGTTGCTACGTGAGAACAATAGCCATCTTGTACTTCGTATTTGCTCGATTCCAAACTCTAATCGATATACCAGCAGAATTTACCAGCAAAATAATTATTCAGAGATTCTGTCGGTAAAACAATTGAAGTTTAAAATCGAACGAATCCGAATTACTGCGAGATCGTTGGTGGCTATTTTTCTCGTAGCAACAAACTGATGGTACTTCAGCTTCTTTTGATTTCAAACTACAATTGATTTATCAATAGAGTTGTCGAAGAATTATTTTGTCGATATCGGTGTAGAACAATAGCCAACAACGATCTCGCTGTACTTCATATTTCCTCTATTACAAACGTCGATTCATTTACCAGCAGAGCATCTGAAGAATTATTTCACATGGATCATGTAGAAAAAAAAAAAAAAAACGAACACGAAAATGGAACTGTAATAACATTTTTTATTCCTTGTTGAGAGCCGTTCTTAAACATTTTGCAGGAATTTTCCCTTCGCAAGAAGATCGAAAAATAACCACTTTTGACGCTCTGTTTTCATCCCATATGAATTTTATCTTTAATATTACCGATTGATAATAATGTCACTGCGATATTGTCCGCAATGATTGCAAATTATCTTCTCCACGTTTCACCTATATCGATAATACAGAATATCAAACAACAATTATTTAATTTCACGTTGTTGTTGACTTTATTAATTTTTACGATAAAGTGCATTCTCTGGAAGAGATTTTACGATTTACGATTTTCTTTTTCATTCCTCCTTTCACCTATGATGGCTCTTAAACAAGAAACGATATCGTAACGAGAAATACAACTTACCTGAGCGTCCACTTTGGTTCCACTAGTGTTGTCCCATACGACCTCGCTATTAGGGGACTTTTTACCGAACATTTTCTTCATCGCCTTCACTACCTTCAATTCATCGAACCTAAGACTTGAACTGGCCGTTGCTAAATCTTCCGGCTTCTTCGACATTTCCGTCGCGGAAGACCCTACCGAGCTTAGGATCGATATCAGATCCCTATTAGAGCAGACCATGCCCGCAGCACCGAAAACGGGTGTTCTCGCGGCTCTTGGCAGTTCCGAGACGCGCTTTCGGAGAGAAGACGTCGGCGAAACCGACAGAGTAGGCATTTCAAAGAATCGTTGTTTCGGCTGTTCAGTGTAACGTTGAACAGAACTGTTACCCTCCAGCGGCTGCATTTCGTACACTTGCTCCGTCGACGTCCTGTACATCCTTAAGCGCACCTGGCAAACGGATTGCTTTTATTCGAAAGACAGTTTCTTTTTTATCATAATTCGTGCGTTATGATACATGTTTCGATGATTGAGCCGTTAAACGTGACAAAGCGATGGAATTGTTTTGCACAGAAATTCTGGTTCTAAAATTATGTTAGGGATTCTAGGGCGTAATAACATCTTGGAACGCAAAGTTATCGATGTGTCGATGAAAGTTAAGCGAGCTTTATCGAAGCACACGTTCGAGTCTTTGGGCGATTGCTAGGAATACGCGTAATGTTCTTTTCTGTAAGCTGAAAAGTTGAACGACTATAAAAGGCGTTTGTAGAGGATTTCAAAGCGGAAGAAGAAGCAATACAAATGTTTAGAATCAGAAATTATCTGTTTATATAGAGATCTGTTTGATGCAAAATCTAAAATCAATCAAATCGGATTGTACGGACGTATTTGTCTGTATTAATCCTTTGACGTCGATACCAACGATGTATATAGCGAATGGCGGTTATCAGCCAAGATTATGAGCACGTAGGGAAGAACAGAACTGAACGCTTGCTGTTCCAATAATGACGATCCATAAAAGTCTGAACTCTAATAAAAAAAAACGCATGATAACGAATACAGCGCGTATTCTTTCGTATGTCTTCAATGAATATGTATAAGTTTGCTCGTAACAGAGTTGAAAAATGCCTGTAGCGTTCCAAGTTTGAACAACGTTTGTGTCGCGCGAAAGTTGATCAATATCTGAACCGCTTGAACGTTAACAAGTATCTTTTTCTGTGTTCGAGGTGTGAATGCCGCGAGTGTCATGACCAGCCTTTCACGTGCTCTTGGCGCGCCTTCTACTGGCAAAGATGGGTCGCTACTTGAACTAACACGAGATGTTAGTTTTCCGAGAAGATCACGATATCTCTGCGGGTGAGGAAGTTCGGCAACTTGTACCGCTGTAATATAATTCCAAATTACCCTGCGGAGATACCGAGTTTACGACACGTCCCTGGCGATTGAGCGCGGAATGAAGCAAATTTCTATGTTATTGCTTAATAATTTATGATTCCAATTGAAAAATAAGCTTCTTCGCGACCATGCTATAAGCTTCACCGACGAAGACGTGCTTCCTTAGCGAGGCTCCTGACGAACAAGGAATGAAAACCATAGCGACTCGATTCGTCCGTAATTTTAACTGTTAATTTTCGCCTATTTAATAATTGTTCTAACTCCATCTAAAAAAGAAGAAAAAAAAAGTAATTGATGAATCCACGTATGCGTACATTGTTATAAAGAACGATATGATGTGTAAATAATTATAAGTTACAAAGAATAAAATAATAAATAATACGATGAAAATTGTATACCTGGAGAGCAACGAATATTTGGTTCTTTCAAATCTTAACTTCGCACGATCGTATAGAAGTTCGTCAACCTTAAACTCGGTTTTTTTTAGTCTGCAAACTAGCGGAGATAGAGCGGCTAAAATAAACGAAAGATCCTTACCTTCCTCGCTTTTAGGTCTGCGATGTCGTCCATAATGTCCAACTGAAGATTGTGCGTACTTCCTCTACCGCTCGGTGGTGCGGACATTCTAGACTCTGGGTCTCGACGACTCGGTAATATTCTGGTCACGACTCCAAAAGGAAAACGGGCGATTGATTCGCGACGATTACGGCCAAACAAAGTCGGTGACACTCTTTCAATCGTAACGACCGAATGTCTTCGGCCACCTAGCTGAGGAGCCGATGTTTGAGAGAGGGTGGACAGGAAAGTAGCTTCCCTCGGCGATGGTCCTTGTATTTTCGAGCTATCGCGGGAAAACGCGGTCGTTAGAATATGCGTCAACGGGAGTCGTAAATTCCCGTTACGATTAGAATAATCGACACCACGAATAGTTCGATCCCCGTATTTCGGTTAGGATAATCGGGGTGGTTGATGCGGTATAACACTGGTAGTCACTGAGTTATAATAATGTATATTTCCAACACTTTATACAATCACACAAAGTAGTAACGCCGTTGATTAAGATACAGATAACGAGAGAAGGGTTAGTCTTGGATGAGAGAAGGAGAGCTATAGGCGCTTTAGGCCCTTGAGAATTATAGGAACTGTCGGAGTTCTGGATAATGTGAGAGCCTTAGGAGACTCTAGGCCGTGTAGGCACCTTGGAAATGATGAAGGAACTCTGAAAGATATAGGAACGGTAAGAGTTATAGGGATTATGGGAACTCTAGACACCGTGAGAGACGATCAAACTCTTAGAGAGGTAGGAACGGTGAGAGTTGTAGGAAATGCAGGAACTCTAGGCACCGTGAGAGACGATCAAACTCTAAAGTTTTATTCTAATGTGAATGCGGAGGAAAGCTCGGTATGGGTGTGCCCTTTGACCGAAGAACGCGGATTCGTTGCTTACATTTTCAGTTAGGAAAGTGAGGGCAATGATCCGCGATGCTGATTGGTTATGACCAATGTTGGGAAGGAAGATAGGAGGAAAAAGCCTCCTACTAACTTGGGTCCTAGGCGACATTGTTTATGGGGAGACTCGGATTTTCCGTTAGGGAGATCTCCGCCTTTTTCGTTAGGCCACTACCTGCTTTCTCCGCAATTCTTAAGAGCACGTAATAAACCCAAGGACCCTTCTAAAGAACCAGCTGAAAACACTTCTGGAATTAGAAAGTCTTTTCTGGCAGTCAGATTGACTCAAACCATGTGTGCGAACAATGCAGTTAGGATTTCACTTTATGGTGGGTCCTTAGGCCTATGGAAGGTTCGAAGGACGGCACGTAGACCGTTGGCTGTCACGCCGCGCGGGATGGACTGCAGATGTGTTGCGCAGCGTAACAGTCCTGATCCTTCTCCGCCACGATCGCTCATTCGTCTCACCTGTCCACACAAACATCAAGATAGTTTCGCTACGCGAGAACTGTCGTAGTGACAATCGAGCCTGGCGAAAGTCAAATTGACCAACTTCATCTTTGGACAATCTCATAATTTCGCAATTTCATCGTCCAAGTACACGATTGATTCTCACAAAACCTCTAGTTCCTTAGAGCTTAACGCCACGCTCATCTTTTCACTTTTATCGCATATTGTCTCACCACTTGCGATACTTGTAATTACTTTTCTCAACTTTTCAATTTTGGAGTTGGTCAATGTGATTTCCGAATGGCTCGATTGACTATGTGAGTCTTGAATAAAGATGACAATTAAACTATTCAGATTAGTCATGTTGCTTCGTCAAACGATTTGAATTCAAGCAATTCGAAACCATTTTGTCAATGTGAACCTATTATTTTACCAATGTGAATCTGTAATTTTACTTGAAATATCCTTCCAAGTTTTTATGATGATTCAGACTGATCAAGTTACCTGAATCAAGCAACTAATTTCAAGTTACTTGAAACTATTTTGTTAACGTGTACAGTTGCTTGAATCAAGCAACTATTTTCAAGTAAGTTAAAATCATTTTGCCAATGTGAACCTGTAATTTTGCCTGAAATATCCTTCCAAGTTTTTATGATGATTCAGATTGGTCAAGTTACCTCAATCAAGCAACTATTTTCAAGTAACTTGAAACTATTTTATTAATGTGTGCAGTTGAGTGAAACAAGTATTTTCAAATAACTTGAAGCTATTTTGTTAACGCGTACAGTTGCTTGAATCAAGCAACTATTTTCAAGTAAGTTGGAACTATTTTGTTAACGCATACAGTTGCTTGAATCAAGCAACTATATTCAAGTAACTCGAAACTATTTTGTCAGTGTGAAACTATATAGACACTAGTTAATTCCCATACACATATATAATGTATAATGTATAAACAGAGCTATTTTTTCAGATCAGAAGGTACGATCAATCTTTTTCTTTAAATATATTATGCAATAATATAATAACGTTGGACAACGTTATGTTTTGTTAAGCTAACAGGATACACTAAAAATACATTATCAAGAAAGGGGATGTGGCCCGTAAGCAAGTATGTTCTTCTAGATATGACCATCAGACAGTACCTGTGATGCGGTTATCCCGGAAGTACATTGCGGAGTCGGTAGAGAGCGTTTCCTGACCTCTCGCCAGGGAGACAATAGACGAGGATTTAAGGGTGTCGAATCGGGATCCATGCAACGCGGAGGCGACTCGTTCCTTCGCCCTTCCTCTTCCTCTTCGCCCGATGTGCTTTCCTCTATGACGATTTGAGGCTCGCCATAGTTTGCCACATTCACATTCGGGCTGTACCATTGTCTTCTCATCTTGATTTAGAAAACTCTCACTTGAACATAAATAAAACGTTTCTTCGTTGAAACCGTATCATAGTGGAGAACGATCGAACAGTACAAAAGAATGAATAAAAATAAGTCACATTTTTATTAATTTTCTTTTGTATCTAAAAACAAATCTGATAGATTCAAAGATACAAGATCTTTGAAAATATCGTATGGAATTTAATACTAATTTAGTGTGCAATTAAAAAATTACTATACTATTTTATTTCTCCTATATACATGTTGGAGATAAAAGGACATCGGGGCCTTTCTTTTGGAATTTTTGGGAAGACCCCCAATACTTTAGTCTAGACTTTTTATTATAGCTGCACTTAAATAATAAAACTCAGAAGTAGTTGTTTATGATTTAATCCGACTATGTTTACCCGAAATTTATGACAGTAGGCTTGGGCTCGAAGTGACACAACTGGTCGCTAAACGTAGCCACGGTCATGGCATGGACGTTTTTACCTAACAAAGCTATGGAGTAATTGTATAGATCTCCTTAAAAATATAGTTGACCCGAGGGGTACAGAGACGAGTATATAAGTGCAGTTCCATTTGGACTGAGGGAGTTCTACTTATACTGTAGACAAGTAAGTTGAGTTACACTTGAATTGTGGACAAGTAAGCTCAGTACGACTTAGACTTTGGAAGAAGACGTATTTGTTATCCCTTTGACCGTGGATTCGTTATTGAACCTAAGATCATTGTCATTGGCATCTCGAGTATCTAATTGCCACGGTTACTTGTCAAACTCTGTACCATATCGGTACTGTAATCATATCGGTACCAGTAAATATCATCCATATCGTATAACAACAATGGTTAATCCAAATGAAGATTCGTTACACGCCCCTAATCCCAATGAGAACTCGAGATATATGTATTTTTCTTTTCTTTTTGCTTAAAAGATTTCCTGTTTATTGTCACATTAGAATGTCAGATTCTTTTGGCACACGAAGGCTTCGTAAATATCAGAAGGAATATAACGTGGAAAAATGTTGTTTTATTTTTAAAGTTCTACGCTTCGCTACTTTTTTCTTAGTACGTTCGCTTTAGCAATAACACTGACTTTTTCGCCCGTTAAAAACGGATTACGCAGACGCGCTCACGCAGCACGTGCCCAGAGCGAATGTTGCGAGTCGATATTTTCTTTTGCGAATCGCTCTCGTTATTTTTTTTTTTTTTTTTTTTTTTATTTATTTATTAAAATTCACAATTTGTCCAATTTGGACATTTGGTGGAATTTTTTAACGGTTAAATTAGCATGTTGGTGGCTATCCCCAGCGGGGTACCATCCTCGTGTTTCTTAGGTTATGTCCTTTATAAGGTCTGCTGGGTGCTTCCTTTTTAGTCTTCTGTCCATATTTGTGATTTTGTATGTTTCCGCAGCTAGCCGGTTTATGTGTGTTGCTATTCTTAATTTGTATTTCTCGGAGTATCTGTTGATTTCTTCCTTGACCGTTGGCATTCCCAGGTCCCTTCGTATATCTTCGTTTCTGACGTACCAAGGTCCGTTTACTATTGTCCTGAGGATTTTAGCCTGTATTACCTCTATTTTGTTTATATGGCTCATTGCTGCCGTCCCCCATAGTGGTATTCCGTACGTCCAGATTGGTTTTATGATCGTTTTATATATTTTTAACTTGTTTTCTGTGCTTAGTTTGGATTTTCGGCTTGTTAGCCAATGCATTTGTCTTCTTGTTTTCTGTATTTTTTCTACTATTGATTTGATGTGTAGTTTCCAGGTGAGTTTTTGATCTAAGTGGAGTCCTAGGTATTTGACATGCTTTGTTTGCGTTATATGCGTGCCGTTCAATAGGATGTTTGGTGGTGTCTTTTTCCGTAGCGTGAATGTAATATGGTTGCATTTATTGGGGTTTGCTTTTATTTGTTTTTCTCGTAGCCAATTTTCTATTTTTACGATGTGTTCTTGTAGTATTTTGACTGCCGTTTCTGGGTTAGTATGCCTGACTAGTATAGCTGTGTCGTCCGCGAATGTCAATACTGTGCTGTTGGTAGTTGTTGGTATGTTCGCCGTGTATAATGTGTATAGTATTGGGCCTAGGACGCTTCCTTGTGGTACCCCGGCCTTGATGTCTTTAACTTGAGAATGTGTGTCCTTGATTTTTATTACGAAGGTTCTGCAGCTTAGGTAGGATTTTATTAAGTGGTGTATTTGCTCCGGGAGTTGTTTCCTAATTGTTTGTAGTAGACTTTCATGGTTAATTTTATCGAATGCTTTTTCTATGTCTATGAAGAGGGCTGTGCAGTATTCCTTGTTTTCTAGTACTACTATTATTTCGTTTATAAGCCTGTGCATTTGCTCTATCGTGGAGTGTTTGTTTCTGAAACCAAATTGGTGATCCGGTATTAGTTTTTTTGTCTCTATTATTGGTTTTATGCGGTCGTATATTATCTTTTCCAGTATTTTGGAAAATACTGGAAGCAGTGATATTGGTCTGTAAGATGCAGTTTGGTGCGGGTCTTTGCCTGGTTTATGTAACATTTTGATCTGTGCTAATTTCCATGGTTTGGGGAAGTATTGAATTCTTAGAATTGCGTTGAATATTACTGTTATTAGTCTTATTGCTTTTGGCGGAAGGTTTTTTAAGATTTTACCATTGATTAGGTCGATTCCTGGCGCTTTGTTGTTTTTTGTTTTATCAATTATGTTTCTAATTTCTTGTGCCGATGTTTTAGGTATGGTGTATTCCTTGTCGGCTGTGGTAGCAGTGGTTTGTAGATCCTCCTCCGTATGACTTTTGAGGTTGCTGTTGTTGGTAATGTGTGGTGTGAATGTGTTGTAGAGGTGGTTGGAGAATTCTTCAGCTTGTTCTTCGTTGCTTCTTGCCCATGTGTTATCTGCTTTTCTGATTGCCGGGACGGGTATTATTGGCTTCCTTATTTTTTTCGTGGCTTTCCATAGTGAATAGTTGGTGTTCTCGTGTGTGGAGAGTGTCCCTATGAAATTTGAGAATTCGTTATCGTTGTGCTCCTTTATTTTGTTTTTTATTTCCTTTGCAAGTTTGTTTAAGTGTTTTTTGTTTTCTCGGGTTCTGTATTTTTGCCATTTTGCTTTTGCTTTTCTTTTTTCTTTGATTTTGTCGAGTATTTCTTGCGGGATTGTTATTGTTTGTCTGCTGGTTGGTTCGGGAGTAGTGGTTGTCCTTGCTGCTTCCTGAATAGTTGCTGTCAATGTTGCTACTGCCTGTTCTATGTGTTCAGGAGTTTTTAACGGGATGTTGCAGTTTATTTTGCTTTCTATTATTTCTTTGAAAGTTTGCCAATTGGTGGTTTTATTGCATAGTGTTTCTGGTTTGCTATAGTGAATTGGTTTGTTTCTGTATTCAATTATTATGGGTGTATGATCGGAGCTGAGCTCGAGGTTGGGTGTTATTTTTAGTTTATTTGTGTTTAGTCCCCTTGTAACTGCAAAGTCCAGAAGATCTGGTTTTTTGTTCAGGTCAGTCGGCCAATGTGTCGGTGTTCCTGTGGATAATATATTGAGGTTATTATTTCTAATGTATTTTTCCAGTGTTCTACCTCGAGGTGTAATGTTTCTTGATCCCCAGAGCGTGTGCTTTGAGTTGTAGTCTCCCGCTGCGATGTACTTGTCCCCTAGGTCCTGGAAGTATTCTTCCCACATTTGTGTTGTTATTTTGTGTCGCGGAGGCACGTATACTGCTGACAACTGGAAGTAGTTGCTGCTAGTTTGAACTGTAACAGTGGTTGCTTGTAAATATTCTTTGTTAACTTGGCTGTGAAGATAATGTTTGATATCGTTTCTGACTATCACTGCTGTCCCTCCGTGAGCTTTTCCTGAGGGGTGTTTGGTATCATATATGGTGTAGTATGGTATTTTCAAATAGCTTTTTGTAGTGAAGTGTGTTTCTGAGACAAGTAGTATGTCTATATTATTATTGTATATGAATGTTTTAGTTTCGAGGGCCCGTTGTTGTAGGCCGTTTGAGTTCCAGGCTGCTATTTTTAGAGTGTCCGTTTTTATTTTTTGCTTAGCACGTTTGTAATTAGTTGTAGCATGACTGTGATTTGTTGGGTTTGCTGTTTGAGTACTGCATTTTGTTCGCTTATCATTCTGGTTAGCATTTCGGTGTTCTTTATGGATTGTTTGAGCAGTTCTTTGATTTCTGCAGTGTCGTTGTTACTATTGCTGTGGTATTGGTTATGTGTGTGTGTTGGTTGGCTGGTTACTTGAGCATAGCTTAGACCACCAATGGTGTTGGTGCTGATAGGTTTGGTGTTTATTGCTTGCTCTGTATTTGGTAATGTTTCAGGTTTTGTGCTGTCAGGTTAGTGCTTGTCCTGCTTCGTAGGGGCGGGAACAGTTTTCGTTGTAGTTGTTTTCTTACTTCACAGCCTTTATAGCTGGCTGGGTGGTTACCGTTACAGTTGTAGCATTTAACTTTTTCTATTTTTCCTGAATATGGGCAGTGTGCAGTTAAGTGATTTTTTGCGCACTTGACGCAGGCTGGGCTTCTGTTGCAGTAGTTTTTAGTGTGTCCGTATTGTTGACACCGCATGCATTGAGGTATATCTTTTTTGTGTCGTGGTGGTTCGACTGTTACTATTGTGTTTAGTATTTGTTTGATATCATATATTTCCTTGTTATTGATTCTGGGTTCAAGTTCTATTAAGAATAGTGGTAGGGGTTGCTTAGTGTCGAATCTTGTTATATTGTTTATTGTTCTAGTTTGATGTCCAATTTTAGCTAACTCATCGCTTAGTTTATGTACGTTGGTTTTAGGATGCAATCCTCTTATGACAATTTTATAGCTCCTTTCAGTTTTAAGCTGATAAGTGTGGTAGATGGCATTTTTTTCTTTTAATGTTTTTATAACTTTCCTAAATGATTCTGGTGTGTTTGTTTGAATTTTTACTTGATCCAATTTTGTTTGCTTTATTGTGTAATTGTTTTTCTCTTCTAGATTATTTAGTAGATCAATGAGCGGGTCTATTATTTGGGCCTCGACAAAGATTGGTGGTGGTTTTGTAATATGGTTTGTTTGGGTAATGGTTTTACTTACGGGGTCAGAGTCTATTTCTTCAGTTAGTGAGTTGAAGGAGTTACTTAGTGGTAATTCTTGCAGCCATCGCTGCTTTTCTGTGACTGGGTTTCCTATGGCACTTGTGTCTGTGGTTGTTTTACGTTTTTTGCTAGCCTTCACTGGCTTCCAGCTTTCATCCTGGTAGTATCCTTCATGTTCTGAATTGCTATCTTCCTGTCCCCGATGCTCTTTTGTTTCTTCTGTCTCCATGTTGGTTTGTTTGGTTTTTATATAATATGTTTCTCCTTTTGTTGCTATGTTTATAGTTGGTATCTGCATTGTTATTTTATTTCCTCCTCACTATCACTTTGCAGCACTATTACTTTGGAGCACTTTTTCACTATTCACTTATACCTGGAGAGGACGACCGTCTAGACACGTCCGTCCTCCTCGGCTGTCCGAGCAGGAGTGTCTGAAAATTGTAGCGTATATCGAAAAACAAATTTTCGTTCTGCGTAAAATCTCGAGAAATTCTTCCTTTCTTCGTCCGTGTCACATGATAGACGAATGACGCATCAGATGACTGGTACGATTCCTTAGCATAGAAGAGTGAATTGAAATATTCACGAAGCGCGATGTACTGTTAACCAGTTAACCGTGGAATTTAGTTTTAGAAATCAACGTGAATAAAATGCAAATAAAAATAAACGACGACGAGTATACACGTCGAACACAAAGAAAATGTGTTACGTGTTCCTGTTATAAGTTTTACGACGACGTTAAACCAAAATGACGATGGCTTACATTTTTCTTCGAAAAAATGAATTATTTCCCACATAAAATGTTAAAATTGTAACAAAATAATAAAATTCGTAAACAAGAAAAATGTGAAAAGATAGAAGAAATTCAGTGGATCCTCCCAGTGTGGTATTTCTCGAAACAGAATATCGCACAAAGTGGCACTTCGCAAATCTAACACCAGCAACGTGAAGTGGATTCGATCAATGATATAACTGGTATAAAATTGGGGAAATGTTTTTTGATAGGAAGCGTAGGTTTTACGGTTGAACTCGTAGATGGTGGAGCAACTTTCGAAGCTCGTGTTCGTGGAATTGCATATTCGATAATTTATTCAACACACCTTCGACCAAAAAACTGAATCGCATTATATTTTCTGTATTATATTTCGATCGTTATCGGGGAATACCGGACACACGCAGTAAAACATCCACTCAATTTGCAAGCAGACAAAATTGCGTAAACAATTCGGGCATAGCCGATATATCGGTGAAAATAATCAACTGAGTTTATAAAAAGGAATACGTTGTACAGGGAATAACCGATATAACAAAGGAACAAATCAAATTTTTCAGTTTTACTGACAAAGCGAACGTACCACTAAATAACATTCTTAGCGCTTCTTACTAAAATTTGGAATTTTTATGGTAAATGGTAATGTTTTATATTATACGACAGATGAAACATACCGAGATTAACATTTTTCTCGACGTGTTTAATTCATGAAACGCGGTTAACTGTTTAAAAACGCTATCGACGATAGCTTTTCAAAAGATGTATAAATAAAACGAGGAGATAGAGCGAAATGAAATAACAACGAGTCGTTCGATTTCTCGTTATGTCGTGTTGTTAAGAAGCAACAGAAATGAAATTTCAATTTTCCATTAGAATCGACGGAAGGATCAAACGACGATACGGTAAGAGAAATCGCATGATTCCATTCAAGTGGCACCGTTTTGTCAACGCAGGCTAACGCGTGACCTTTCGTCGTTTCGATCAACATGGTTCAACATGGGTCATACCGCCTGTGCTGTCAGATGTTCAGCCAAATGGTGTTTGCATTTGTCGTAGATAAAACGCTTGGAAAACTCGTCGCGCACTAGTGCGCTTCTCCGTTTTCGCATGAAATCTCCGACTTTTTTCTACTTTCCTAGTTTCCTATTTTTTCTTTTTATCCGTTCTATACGATTCGCCTCTGAAAGGTTATTCTTGCTGTACCGCTACTATTAGGTTGTCCGAAATGTTTCTCTCGTTTTATGAGGAAATAATAGACGCACGTTCTTTCTTTTATATTATTTTGTCGAATTACGTACGATCCGTTTTGTTCTGTTGAGATAAACACCGCGATATTTCACAGACTTACTTTCACGTTTGTACGAAGGTGCACTGTTGTAAAAAATTCTTTTTGCGAAAGAAAGACACTTTTCGGGCAACTTAATACGTTGTGTTCGTTTTATAAAGAAATAATAGACGCGCGATGTCCTTTCTTTTATATTAGTTTATCGAATTATGCACGAACATAATAATAGAGATATAAGGAAATGGATCGCACCTAATTCGATAAAATGATATAAAATAGAAATTGTTGCTCAACTATTACCATTTTATGAAACGAAAGAAACTTCTCGGACAACCTAGTACATCGAACGACTACCGTTGAATAAATTCTCTAAAAACGAAAATGTTTTTAATCGAATTAAACGATCGAGATGGCTGTAATACTTTTGTAGGATTTTACGAATACTTACCGAGCGTTGAAAGTTCGATGTGCTCAAATACTTATAAGCGATTTTTCTTTCTCGAGACGATTCCCTTTCGTTCGCGAACAACCTGAAAATAGAAAAAATATCGTTAACGGGTGTATTCGTGATAATCGTAACAACGTCGTTAATCGATTTATCGATGAATCGTTACGTGTGCTTTACGTTCTTTGCGAGATTCCACGACAAATATCGTTACGCGCGACTTAATCGAGTAAACGACGTTTAAAACGGTTTAAAGTTATTCCCGATATCGCAACTATAAATAGGGAAATGATACAAAGAACAGTGTTTTAACCCTTTGAGTGCTGTGGGCGCATATAGGTGTCTGGCGAAAGCTATCGGTGTGGACTAAGGACATATATATGCGTTTTCTGTAAGTGCTCGGCATGGACTAAGGACGCATGTATGGGTTTTTTTTAATTTTTCACACACAACTAAATTATTAACTCGTGTTATATTTATAAGGTTCAATAATGCGATAATTCAGGGATCGATTCTGAAGTCTGAAAATCGAGTTTTTTTTATTATGAAATGATTTGATAAAATATAAAAATAAACAACAATTAATATGCGTCTATAACAATCAATAACGATGATTACCTAAACGGGAAATTATAAGTCTTTGGTGCAATGTTTACCTGAACGTCCTGAGCTACCGATCTTTCTCCTTCAGTCTTTAAATCTTAAATCTTCAGTCTTCACAATCTCAAACAACTATTCTATAACCTTGTATGTCTCTCTAATGTAATTCTCTGTCCATCCGTCTGGGGAACACGTGCTTCTGCAACTGCTCGTCCGTGCAATAAAGGAAGATCGGAAGATCTTGTATCTTTGAATCTATCAGATTTGTTTTTAGATACAAAAGAAAATTAATAAAAATGTGACTTATTTTTATTCATTCTTTTGTACTGTTCGATCGTTCTCCACTATGATACGGTTTCAACGAAGAAACGTTTTATTTATGTTCAAGTGAGAGTTTTCTAAATCAAGATGAGAAGACAATGGTACAGGCCGAATGTGAATGTGGCAAACTATGGCGAGCCTCAAATCGTCATAGAGGAAAGCACATCGGGCGAAGAGGAAGAGGAAGGGCGAAGGAACGAGTCGCCTTCGCGTTGCATGGATCCCGATTCGACACCCTTAAATCCTCATCTATTGTCTCCCTGGCGAGAGGTCAGGAAACGCTCTCTACCGACTCCGCAATATACTTCCGAGATAACCGCATCACAGGTACTGTCTGATTGGTCATATCTAGAAGAACATACTTGCTTACGGGCCACATCCCCTTTCTTGATAATGTACTTTTAGTGTATCCTGTTAGCTTAACAAAACATAACGTTGTCCAACGTTTGCATAATATATTTAAATATATTCCTATTAGGTCATTTGTTGTCTGTATATTTTCCCTTTCGATTTTGTCCTGGACTTCGATAGGTAATCCAATGACAATCAGGTGTATCCTCACCTCTTCATCCATTTCCCTTTGTACTTCCAATATTAGTCGTTCTTTCTCTATTGCATATTCTACGAATGAATCTGAAAGGTATTTAAAGTTGTAAGCATATCGTATTGCCGGCCAACCTTTATTCTTAAAGGCTTTGAGAAATGCTTCTTTCCAATCTTCCCAGTTGTGTCCTCCAGCTTTCAATAGATTTGTCTGGTACCACCTTTTTGCTGTTTTTCCTAGGTACTTTCTCAAACCTTTGACTTTTTCCTCATCGCTTTTCATTTTGTATTTTTTGCATTCCTCTTCATACTCTGATATCCAGTTTGTGGCTTTCTGAGTTCCTTCAAATCGTTCTATATTGAAGTTTATTTCCTCTATTTCCCTCTTATCTCATCTTTGAAGGGTCTCTAGAAGTTTTTCCATGTCCAGGTTGAGTTTCTCGATTTCCGTCTTTGTTTTTCTTGTGGAGGTTATTTCTGCTTCCTCTAAGACAATGTCTCGGAATACGAAGTTTGAATCCATATCGGTATACAGTGCTGCTGTCTCATCGTCTATTGTGAGTTTAATATTTCTATATTGGCCTACCTTGGTTAGACTGTTTGCGGTCTTTTTCACTGTTGGTAAACTGAATAATTGTTGATGGTACTTTCTTTCTTGATATTCCGGGGGGAAAATATAGCACATTTCGTCTTTTGGTCCTCTGATAGATTCTATACTCTCTATCTTCTCCCCTTTCGCGTTCTCGGTCATGACGACGCGTAGGTTAACTCTCAGCGGCATGACGTGGCGAAAATCGATTTATAAGGTTCAATAATGGGATAATTCAGGGATCGATTCTGAAGTCTGAAAATCGAGTTTTTTTTATTATGAAATGATTTGATAAAATACAAAAATGAACAACAATTAATATGCGTCTATAACAATCAATAACGATGATTATCTAAACGGGAAATTATAAGTCTTTGGTGCAATGTTTACCTGAACGTCCTGAGCTATCGACCTTTCTTCTTCAGTCTTTAAATCTTAAATCTTCAGTCTTTACAATCTTAAACAACTATTCTATAACCTTGTCTGTCTCTCTAATGTAACTCTCTGTCCGTCCGTCTGGGGAACACGTACTTCTTCAACTGCTCGTCCGTATCGATCTCTCCGTTAAACACAGCTTGTCGTGCTACCCGTAAAACAAAAAGAATCCCTATCCTACATGAACTCTAGGGATTTTACATATTTACTAAATTTAGTTTTCTAGTTTATTACCCAAATTCTAGTTAACTGTAAATTTCAATGTTTATAATAAATAATTAAAAATAACTAAAAAATAACGCTCTTGAATCATTTAATCTCTTTCATTTTAATCATTTAAACTACTATAACTTATTACGATTTGCGCTTTGAATAGTTAATCAACAGAGTTCAGTCTAACGAAAAAGTATTCCGTCCACAGCGATCGTCAGCGCTAGACACGCGTCGTCCGTATGGACGACATAGGCCGTGAGTATTCAGCACTCAAAGGGTTTATCGTCTGTGATAAAGCTTTTAGTTTCGAAAGCTCTGTTAAACTCGTTATGGTAAAATTAATAGACACTATAATCTTAACGAATTATCTTTTGTATTCGTAAGAGGCCCGACGATTTCTTTATTATGGGAAAATAATTTCAGCGATATTTTTCGCTTTTAACGCGTTTGCAGCGCGTACGCGTATATCCTTGCCTGTTGCGCGTTATACGTTTTAACGTATGTGCATAATTTTCTATCTACCAAATACGCGCAGCTTTTAACGAAGCAGAGCGAAACGTTTGTAAAATTGAAATGTTAGAACGATGTTTCCGATAAAATTCTTTGTTCCCGGCAGGTTGAACTGCGAGACCGATGCGTTTAAAAGTGCAATTTTCGAGGAATTAAACGCACGAAATTCTGAATATTAGTTCCTTCGTTATGCCTTTGTCATATTCGTTTCTATCTTTATCATTATTCGACAGGTTATTCGCAACTCGTGCAACGAAATAGAAGGATATCCATACGTTGATCCAAATTTCTTCTTTCAATCATATAATTGGCTTTCTTTTGCATAAAACGATATTATCGAAACGTTATCATAGATATAATCTGGTTCTGGAAAAAATCGAAGAACGTCGTGTAAAAATCGATTTTAATTTAAATTGTCTTAAATATCCTTTAACGAATACGTCGTATTCTTTCGTTCTATTACGTTTAAATTAACAGTTATCGTCCTTTATGTCGGCCATTTCCTTCGTTTACGTTCTTTTTCACTTTCTACCGTAATAGATCAGCCACGGATAGTCCATTTCGACGAATAGTTTCTCTCGATCGACGTGGAAACCGTCGAAAAGAAAGATTCAGGATATTGTAGCCGTTCGCCGATAAGGAGCGCCATTTACGCCGAAGGAGATCCGTTCTCTTAGAACGTTCATAGAGCTCTGGGCCTTTTCGTTCTATAGTATTAATATAAATCTAGAAATTGTACAGCCCAACTTTAAGTCTATCGCAGCTTCGTTCGAACGACGCTACTTCGTCCTGTACAAATTTCGATTCCTCCGATGAAACGTGTATTCACAGCAAAGTACTTTTTTCTGTAATCTAATTATGGCTTGCGAAAGTGTTCGAAAAATCTTGATCGTTCCGAGGTGACGCGTATCACACGAACAATAGAAAACTCGGAAAATACCGAAAGGTCGGATGATACCGGCGTTCGTACGGTAAAATCGTAAAATTGATTTCGATAACTTAACATCGTACGTGCGTTTCAGTTTAGTTGACTATTTGATCGATTAAAAGTTCAATTAATCTACTTACTTTGTTCGCGCGGTGCCGGCGTTAAAATTTCGAAAAAAAAACGCGCAGTTAGGAGAAAGCTGGAAACACATCGTATAATACGAGACTCGGATAGCCGAAACTTCACTGAGCTGGCGGAAATTTTGCGTAGGATCGCGTATTATGCCAAACATTTTGAAATCCCGTTAACGCTGTAACGAGACACGACTATCGTGATTATGTTCGTTACATCAGTTGCGACTCTTCAATTTTTGTACTTTCGAGTCTGTCCCTATTTTAACGATAATAAAACATATTTGTAACGTTGGGAGAAGAGGTTTAATCAAGAAAATTGAAACGAAAATGTGCGATCTTTTTTCATTTTCTTCAAAACGAAGGTATTCTCTAACGTTGTAAGAACGTAATTGGGTCGACCCACACATAACTGGACCTGAAATGATCGAAAGGGCGTAGCAGGCTTTTTTTTTATTTATTACAAGCGTACAGTTTTGTCAGGTTCAGCCAAATATTAGGTTGCCCCAAAAGTGTCTTTCCTCTACGAATATGTCTTTTACGACAATGCATCTTTATATAAACACGACAGCTAATCTGTCAAATGTCGTGGTCTTTACCTTAATAGAACAAAATGGAACGTACGTAGTTCGATAAAATAAAGGAAACAAGAAACGTCGTGCGTCTATTATTTTCTTATAAAACGAAAGACTCTTTTGTTGTACAACCTGATATTTGAACTGTCGATAATTTTCGAGAAAGGTCCTGTAACTTCCATATACATTTTCCGATCCATTTCAAATTTTTCCAATACAATACTCGCGTCTCGTTACAGCGCCAGCGAAATTTCCAAATATCTCGCATGACACGCATCGCACATTCGTGAAAACATTCCGTGATAAACGTTGGAACGCTTTCTCAAGCCATTGGGTATATCGCACCGATGAATTTCGAAATTTCACTGGCGCTGTAACGAGACAAAACTATGCTGATTATTATTATTATACGTGCAAAATGTGGAACAGATTTGAAAATGTATCACACAAGTATCGGGAAAAAGATCATCGAATTATTGGAAAAACCAATTTTGTTTGCTACGTCGATAAGCCACGGTAAATAGCGAGATCGTTTTTGAGACTAATAGTGCGTTTAAAACTACTGTTCATACCGTGTGCTAATTTTTCACTAATACTAAATAAACTACGTTCGCAAGTAAATGTCCAGAATAACGTAATTTCCATCTGCATTGTTGGTTTCGTTTCAAATTTCACTGTTATAATTCTCGCAGCGATTCCTGTCTCGTTACAGCGTTAACAAACTTTCGGAAAGTGTCGCGTAATGCGCATTTGGAAAAAATTTTCCGTTGCGAACGTTGGAATAGCAGCGCGAGCCACCGCGCAAATAGCGGGAAACAATTTTTCCTTGGGAAACTTGGAAGCTCGTGTCATCGTTTAGAACACGTACCTGCGTTGTGTTTTATCTATGTTTGGTACTTTGAAGTCTAAGTATAAACCTTGTTTGCACGGTGCAACTAATCCGTGACAAATCGAGCAAAGTAGAGGCTGCATTTCATCGAATCAAGGAACGTTTGACGTGTACACCGTGACATACAGAAACTTGTACATCTCTGAAAGCCAACGCTTTGATGTTTAACGATGAATGCTCAATTCTCAGAAACGATGCTGTCGTTGAAATTAAGCTAGTCGTTTCTGCCGGCGTACGCGGAATTTCCTTTCTATGGGCTCTCGCGTACAAACGTGTTTATGTTCATTTACACCGTCTTTCTATACGAGAGGTCTAATCAGTTCGTAGAGCCGATTTATCGGTTTCTGTGCGTACAGCTGCGTTACCGTTCGTCGAACGAATCATGCAAACCAGACAATTGCCCGATTTTAAGACGCGACGCGATAAACGCGAACAACTGGTTCAGTGGGACGACGATAATATCGATCAGAACGTTCTACGTAAAATTAGTTAGAAACGATCCGCCTGTTACGATCGAACTTGGGCTATTGGCATCGATTGTGGTAGTTACACTTGGCTAGCAAGTGTAATTAGAAGAATACGAATCCTTGGCAAATTAACGAATAGTTTCTTTCGAAATTTACTCTTAACCGAAGCATTTATCTTTTATACGATATCATACACAGCAACTGGAGAACCCGGAGAAGCGTTACCACTGCGAGAATTACGCTCAGCTAATAAACGCAAACGAACGAGAGACAAATATTCTGATAAGTTCGGCAAGCAAATGTTATCTCGTTTCTAGAAATAATTGTTAATAAGGAATATGCTAACAAGGAATTTGCTAATAACCGTAAGGTTGTATTAAGCGTACGATTTATGCTAAATATAAATTGCACGAATGCGACGACAGTTCGTAACAAATTGAGTTCGATAACGACAATGTTAATTGTTTATCGTTTGTGCAACGCCATGAGGCGATTCTTCTCGAAAAATTGCAAGTGCCGAAACGACGGTAATTAACGCCATATTATTATAAAATAAATTCTAGGTAGTTTTAACGCGAAAGATTTATACTGTTTGAATAAATTCTCGTTCGTAAGTATTTGCCCGAATGCTGGTCTCGTGCGAAACGCGATAATTAAAATTGCGGATTTTTAGCATACGCAATACACGCAAGAAGATATAAAATTGCACAAATATTTGAGATATAATTGTAGATGAAACTTTCAGCCTGAGATCCAATCGAACCGGTAGCCTTTCTAAAACCGATCTCTACTTTCAAATCAACTTTAAATTTCAGCCTGTTTTTATGAGAAAATTCTCAAACTAATATGATGCTCCTCGGACAGCTCTTCTCTGCCTTCTCTTTCGCTCTCCACTCGTCTCCCCCTAGAGAACAGCGTAATAGGACTACGTGTGCTCGTAGTCGGAGACAAAATTGGCGTTCAGGTGATATTCTACGGGAGCTTATTTTTCTAGATGACTCGTAACCCTGGCAAGTGTCAGTCTTTAATCTCTTAACGTACAATTTTGCTCCGCCTAACCGGTCAAAGACGCGCAATTTCTTCCTCGATCTACGTTCGCGATCTAAAGACGCTCGATTATACGCACACAGAGACGCACGAAGATACTCGAAGACTCTTAGAAACTTTTCACTTTTCCTATATTACACGAAATATTTAGAAACTTCATTAACAGCACGACGAGCCACGATTATACGTGATTATGAAATTTCTAAAATTTCTAATTTCTCTGCAAAACCGTATCCAGAAGTTACATAAAATATTCGTCGCGCAAAGACGATGAAAATATTTGAGCAGTCAATTATTCGCTGTGTTAAGCCACGATATTTAGCGAAACGATCTTTATCACCAGTTGTAATGTTTAAGACTACTTCTATTCATGCTGTATACTAATTTTTCGCTAAATGTATATTTGCCATAAATGTTACAATTACAAGACATCATAACTGTTACAAGAGAAGTTTCCAAAGTTGCGATATGAAGGTTGATGTTTTTAATTAAAAAATTTTTGATCGCGAATAACCGTTAAAACGGATTAAAGTTTTTTTGATTGCTGGTAATCGTTATCGACGAGAGAAATTTCACTTTGGTTACCAATAACCAACATAAATGACCGGATTTTTAAAATATTTTTTTTTTTTCTTTTTTCTGTTACGAGTAACTGTTATCCGTGGCGAGAAAATTTTATTTTGGTTATCGATGACCATTATCGATGGCAAAAATTTGCTCTACATTGTCAATTATCACTGGCTATGTTATCAATCGTTATTAACGTCACTGATAATTATTGGGTTGGAAACTAGGTGATTGCGAATTTTGTCAATATCATCTAATGACAAAACTCGCAATCACCTAGTTAACAAGCCAATAGTACGTGTGTTCGCAGTTATTCATAAAACTTGTGTGTTTTATCGAGCAAACAAAAAGATATGAAAATATATGAAACGAATAAGATGAAAGATATCGCAGTAGAATATTTTTATTAACAGTTGCGCCGTGATATCTTTTATCTTATGCTTTGTTTCGTACATTTTCGTATCTTTTTGTTTGCTTAATAAAACATATCAGTTTTATAATTAGGCTTCTTTACGTTGCCAGTGAAAACCGATTATCAGCAATGTCAATAAATATCGACGATAGGCGAATGTGACTAGAAAATATTTTTTTCATCGATATTGCTTGGCGATAATCGAAAATCAATTTCGTCATCGATAATGGTTATCGGTAGCTAAAGCAAAATTCGGTTTTCCTTGATAATGGACACTGTTCGATAACCGAACAAAAATTCAGGTCACTTCCATTGATTACTGTTTCAAATTAAATTCCCATGATCTAAAATTATTATCGAGCGACCGAGGAACAAATCGAATCGTTCGTAATGATTATTCGTAATCAGAATTATTAACGATTAAAATTCTTGAATCGTATCGCTTTTGGAGAAATTGAAAACTGGCTTTCGTTTAAATAAAAACTAGTTTCTACCCAATGATTTTCCTGCCAAAAAATATTTAACGTAGTTGTTATTTTGGAGCTTCGCTTGTAACTTCCACGTAGATTTCCAGATTGATTTCTAATTTTCCTATTGTAATATAACAATTAATACGATATAATATAATAATCTTAATATTAGATTATAAATATTAACATTGTAGGATTTTTTTATTTATTTATTTTATTTGGGTATGGTCGTTGTCACAAGATCACCGGCGATCTATCGGTTTCGTGATTTCTTGCGTTTCCGACGTGATACTGGCAACCTCACCATACACGCCTATTACATCAATGCACTCGTGTTCAGTGTCTCCATACACTGCACTCGCATTCAGTGTCTCCATACACGCCTATTACATCAATGCACTCGTGTTCAGTGTCTCCATACACTGCACTCGCATTCAGTGTCTCCATACACGCCTATTACAACAATGCACTCGTGTTCAGTGTCCCCATACAATATAATTTAGCTAAACTATAAAGGAACAAAATACCAGTTATATCAAGTTTAATGTTAGGAAAACCCAATATTTTAGATCCACCCGAGGACGTGTGATAATCAGAATGGCCGTGTCGGAGATGAAAGAACACCGGAGCCTCCCCTTTGGAGCGGTGGGAGGACCCCCTTAGTGCTGTAATCCAGATTTCATCATAGCCGCACTAAGAAACTGTTGTAATTCGATCCGACTGTACTTATTCGAAATTTATGATAGTGAGCTCGGGCTCGAGGCGACAACCGGTCGCCGAACGTAGTCGCGGTCAAGGGATGAACGTTCTATCTAACAGAGGCATGAAGTAACTCTATAGCTTTCCTTAAAAGAAATACTTGGGACGGGGCACGACGGTAAACATTTCAACGATTTCTGTCCCGTGGCTCGCCACACGCAGACTTTGTCCTTCGGGTAAGACGATTGCCAGATGCCAACGCATCTTCACAGTATATGTTTAGCTGGGCGAATATTAGCTACGAATATTAAATTTCAATTACACAAAGTCTCTCAAATAGACAAATGGCCTGTGCCTCAACTACGGGAAGATAAGAGAAATCTATTCTTCCACGAACGACGCTTCTCGCTAGCAACTTTCCCCAAGGACAGCTAATATCTTTTTCTAACCACCAACATGGAAATTGACCAATTAACAGCAACGTCAATTTCCCTCACCCTTCGAACGAAGACTTTTCTCCGCGAATCCGATGATCTCGTGCCCTTAGGTACACCCATCATAGTTTTCTTCGACAGCGTCACCGCGACGGAGAGTCACTCTCTAGTGCGATCTCATCAGTAATCGACCTGTCTTTCGTATACGTAATAATTACCCCTTGCTCTAACATACAGTGTAACTTAGACGCAAACGAAGGGTAAAGTTCAGCATCCGTTGACCGCGGAAACGTTGCCGGAGCCGAGACCATTGTCATAGTGCCGCGAATATCGAAACCTTGCGATTATCTATCGACGCTGTAATCTCCCTAATTTGTGTCAATAAACTCAACTATTGTTACACCGCACCTATGGCTAATTTCAACGAAGATTCACCGAACACCCCCACCCCCAATCCTGACGTGCATCCGACATATATATTATTATATTATTATATATTATTATATTAAATCTTCAGTTGGTTTAGTTGAATGTTCAGTAATGTAATTTTCACAAGGTGGTTTCGTATATTAGATGAGTAGTTGGTCGATATAATAATATGTGAATATATATATATATATACATTTCACAATGTAATTTTCCATTATGTAAAATATATATATGCATATGTATATGTACGTGTATTGTTATTCTCATTGTTTCTCGGATCGTTAAATTTTCAAACTTTAAACAATATAGTAGTCGCTGCCACCAGAAACAGTCTAAGGACTGTTTCAATTAGATATTTCTTGTTAGATTAAGCAGCGTTGATTGGAGTTTAGGCCACTGGTCAACAATCTCCACGTTTCGGCTAACCTGCTATGCGCAGGAATACTAGCACTAGCACGGGAGAGGATTGTTTGGAATAAACAATTATATTATAAACAATTATTACTGGCGGAATTAATGACGAATTATACTAATTATTAATATTATTTATTATTTTAGTTATTAATTATTAATAATGATTAAAAGTTGACTCACCTGACGTTGGCCTCCGCTGATGAACGGGCAGGCCGCTGGGGTGATTCCGGTTTTACAAAGATTGACACTTGTATAATTTTTTTTTTGTTTTAATCTTTATTTAACTATTTCTTATTCTAACTGATAACAATTATTCTTCTTTATTTTAACTAAATTATTCTACTGAACCAACTAATCACAATTACTCTATTCTATTTCTTTATTCTAACTGAATCAACTGATCACAATTACTCCTTTTTAATTTCGTTAAATTCTCCGGAACGCTAACAATTTCTCTGACTCTGATTATTCTCTTATTCAACTGAACCGCTAACAATTTCTTTATTCTAACTGATAACGATTACTCTTCTGTAATTTCGCCAAAATCTCCCGAACAGCTAACAATTACTCTTACTCTATTTTCGCTAAATTCTCCCGAACGCTAACAATTACTCTTACTCTATTCTAACTGAACCAACTAATGACAGTTACTCTCTTTTCACAATTACTCTTCTTTATTCTAACTGAACCACTAACAATTACTCTCCTTATTTTCGCTAAATTCTCCCGAACGCTAACAATTAATCTGATTTGAATTGTGTCGCTACGTTTTTTATAATGACATCCCCAATGGGATGACAGTCATGTGACAGTTCGTTCCGGTGGGAATCGCAATGCTGCAGGTTTTTTAGAGTTTCCATGAGAGAACGTGGATTTTGATGATTGCTGATGTCTTGTTTGCTTCATCCCACGCCGTGTCTTGATTTCTCTTATACCTTTTCGATGCTGATGGAAACACTCAAAATACGTGATAAAATATAGATATTGCAGTGGTTTGTCTTTCGTCGAGATTGCGTCTGCAGTCCTTCCGAATCCTTTCCTGCTGATGCCAATGGGAACGATCAAGGCACGTGCAATCCG
The DNA here is from genome assembly GCF_910591885.1 of Bombus terrestris. NCBI lineage: Eukaryota > Metazoa > Arthropoda > Insecta > Hymenoptera > Apidae > Bombus > Bombus terrestris. The sequence goes on along the minus strand of NC_063271.1, from coordinate 16,329,139 downwards.
TTTTGTCAAAATTGCAAGGACTTTCCATACGCGTGTAGCAACGTGTCTTTGCCGAAGTTGCATCTGCGATGCTCTTGTAACCCTTCATAGCGGTGGTCATCTCGCAGTTCCGCCGTGGCTTTTGTATGTGTAGCACGCGTTATTTCTTGTTTCTTCCAATAAAATATTTTTACATAATGGTAAGTTTTAATATATCATTTTGAAGTCGTTGTAGTGTGATCGTGAGGGTTTGATTTAATTATAAAGTTGTATAGTTTTATATTTTGAGGTTATCTTGTATTCACAATGGCGTGCTATGAACTTTGGTTATATGAATCTCGATCAGTGATTTTTAATATGCGATCGCTATTTCGGTATTTTAGTTTATTGGGGTTTTTATCTTCTTTTGGTGATTACAGGTTATGTTGAGTCATGGACACAAAAGCGTCCGCGCCTGTGCGAACTGTGTGAGTATGTGTTTTTAGTATTCTATCTCGTTTCGCATGTTGTTTGTTTCCTTAAACTTGTGAATTTGTTTTAGCGCAAGAGGAGGAAGATATGTGAATGGTACAAGATGACGTGATCGACGTGCGTGTGTGAATATGTGCGAAGGATGATGCTGAAGTGGCGGTTTTCCACCCAAGTAGGCACAGTGGCACCTTCGTTGGCGTCGTGTCCTGATGATCTTTTGACAATTTGGTTTTATTTGACAATATGAGATATATTTTGCTCCTTGTAGATTTATATGTCCATATTTGTTATATATTAAATCGTGTATATTTTATATTACTTTCTTGTTATTAGGTTATTAGTTGTGTAACTCCAGTTTCTGATCTATGGAAAGTAGTGAAACGTCTTCACGAAATACAATTTCATTCGTTTTCCTCCCTTGCATTGGCACGCTGTGAGTGGTGTCGACTTCCAAATGAGGTTTGTGCATCTTGATTATTATGCGTTTAATGATAGATACGGAGGTATCTTTGTCAGAGGTTTCCATGCGGACTGTCTCGGTGTGTATCTTGTTATGATTTCTTTTATTTAGTTCATCCTGCTTCTTTCGTGTTTTATTCACTGCATATGATATTTCAGTGCAAGAAGAAGAAGAATTGTAAAGAATCCGTAAGTGGCCCTAGAAGACGCAGTCATCGTGTGAGGTGTTGTCGGCAGGAACGAAGAGTCGAAGTTGTTGAAGAAGTCGTGTGACATTTGTATTGTTTCTGGTTATATACAACGCTATTTCACATATCTATGTATATATATATATATTATTATATTATTATATATTATTATATTAAATCTTCAGTTGGTTTAGTTGAATGTTCAGTAATGTAATTTTTACAAGGTGGTTTTGTATATTAGATGAGTAGCTGTTCGATATAATAATATGTGTATATATGTGTCGGAGATGAAAGAACGCCGGAGCTCCTCCTTGGATTCGCGGGAATATCGCAACTCTGTAACTTGGATTAAACAAATGCCGCTCCGATTGTTCGAGATTTATGATCATGAGCTTGGGCTCGAGGCGACAATCAGTCGCCGAACGTAGCCGCGGTCAAAGGGATGAACGTTCTATCTAACAAAGGCACAGAGTAACTCTATACCTCTCCTTAAAAGAAATAGTCGTAGCGACACGTGGCAGTAAATACTTCAATAGTTTCTATCCCGCGGCCCGCCACACGCAGATTTTGTCCTCCGGGTAAGATGATCGCCGGGTGTCGGCATGCCTTTGTGGCGTATGTTTAGCTAACGTGAGGACCCGCTATAGATCTTAAGATTTAGTCAAGCGAAGTCCGTCAAATAGACTTTGTTGCAACTACGGGAAGATAGGAGAAACCTATCCTCCACGAGCGTTGCCCCCCGTCAACAACCTCCCCTCAAGGGCGGCCAGCATCTCTTTCAAAACGCCGATATGGAGATCGACCAATTAGCAATAGCGCTAATTTCCCTCACCTTTGGAACGAAAGCTTTCTTTGACGAATCCGAGGATCTCATGTCCTTAGACCCATCCATTATAGTTTTCCTCGACGGTATCGTCGAGACGGAGAGTTACTCTCCGGTACGATCTCGACGACGATTCAAGCAACTCTCGGATACGTAGTGATTGCCCCACGCATTAACATTGAGTACAACTTAGACGCTAAAGAAGAGTAGAGTTCGTCATTCCGTTGACCGTGGATTCGTTATTGAGCCTAGGATCATTGTCATTAGCTTCTCGAGTATCAATTTATCGCGATTACTTGTCCAATTCCAACATGGTCATGTTTGCACTAGTAAATATCTCCTCTATTGCATAGTGATCACGTCTAGTGTCAATAGGGATTCGTTTACGCCCTTAACCCTAACTCTAATCGTAACGCCAACCTGACATATATATATATATACATTTCACAATGTAATTTTCCATTATGTAAAATATATATATGCATATGTATATGTGCGTGTATTGTTATTCTCATTGTTTCTCGGATCGTTAATTGGTTGAATATTCCATAATGTGGATTTCGTATATAATTCTCTAGGTTCGTAGAAATGTAATTCTATATATTTATTTCTTTGCGTTTTAATGGCGTAATAACGTATACATACATACATATATATATATAATGAATTTTTCCGAAAGATACGCGTACGCATGTGTATATCTATATATGTGTGTGTCGCAGAGCAATCTTCTATACAATTTTCACTTTTATTAGAATGCTGATGTAGTGTAGTATATTTTATTTCTTTTATTTATTTTATTAGATTACCAATTATTCAGATTCACGAAGTAGGTCACACACACAGATATGCATACACGTGTGTGTATATACATGTGTTTTCGCAGAGAAATCTCATACATTTGATTCGCGGCTTGTTTTATTTATTGGTTCATTTAATTATTTCATTTTATTTGTATTTTCTATGTCATTGCTGATTGGTTGTAGTGTTTCTTCTTATTGATTCATTTATTTCATTTTGATTGTCTGTCGTATAATTCTTTTTATTTTGATTGGTTAGTTATTAGTTAATTTATTATTATTGGTCGTGTTTAATTATTCATAAGTTATTGATTCGTGGCGTCACGTGCGGAACGCGGGACGTGACAATGTCCTGTCGTGACATGTCGTGACTGTCTTTATACGATCGTTTGCCGTCTAACGTTTTTAAAATATATCTATCTCCTTCCAAAATCTCGGTTATTACGAATGGACCCTTGAATTTCGGCTCTAGCTTGGTTTGGTTTCTTTCCTCGTTCTTGCGTAGTACGAAGTCGCCGAGGTTAAACTTAACCACTTTAGCTTTGTTCCTATCAAATCTTTCTTTGTCGTATTGGGCGTTACTTTCTATGTTCTGTACGGCCTGCTGTCTTACATCGGAGATATCGACTTCTTTTTCTTCGATATTGTCGGGTAGCAATAGGTCATACGGTCTCGCCGATCTACCGATTAGTAGTTGTAAAGGGCTCGAATTAGTCACGCGGTTGACGGTGCAGTTCAACGCTAGCTGCATTTCCCCAATCGCGTCTTGCCACGGCCGCCCGGTCGTCTCTACTGTCGTGAACATGTTTTTCAACGTGCCCATAACACGTTCTACTTGTCCGTTAGCCCTACTGGCACCAGTCGCTATCAAGTGAACTTTAATTCGTTTGCTTTCGCAGAACTCGCGAAATCCTTTACCCGTAAAACATCTTCCCTGGTCCGCTATTATCCGACAGGGACTCCCGAATAAAAATATAGCGGATTTAAGCGCTTTAATGGTGTTAAGAGAATCTATCCTACGAGTATGATGCAGGAATACGAATTTAGTGAAGGCGTCGATCAACACAATGACGTACTCCTTCGAATCGCTTTTACCGCTCAGCTTGCCCGTTATATCCATGTGGACCGTATGCCAAGGTATGCTGGCCTTAGATATGGGATATAGTTCGGCTTGTATCTTACCTGAACTAGCCTTCGAAACTCTACAAGCATGGCAGTTCTCTACGAACTTGCGAACGTACTTCGCCATTCCTTCGAACCAATAATACTCGTACAGTTTCTCGAGCGTCTTATCCCAACCCAAGTGCATAATTGACTGATGCACATGGTTAATAACGGACCACCTAAACCCTCTTGGAACAATAGGAAAACTGAGAGTCCTGCCTCTTCACGAATTTTACGTTATACGTTAATACGTAATAGTATATATCGTTATACGTTATATGGTAATACTATATATCGTTATACGTAATATGGTAATACTATATAACGTTAAACGTTATTACGTAATAGTATATAACGTGATACGTTACTACGTAACAGTATACAACGTTATACGTCATATGGTAGTACTATATAACGTTATACGTTATTACGTAATAGTATATACCGTTATGCCTTATATAGTAATAATACATAACGTTATACGTTATTACGTCGTAGTATATAACGATATACGTTATATGGTAATAATATACAACGTTATACGTGATATAGTGATACTATATAACGTTATACGTTATTACGTAATAGTATATATCATTTTACGTTATATTGTAATACTATATAACGTTATACGTAATATGGTAATACTATATAACGTTATACGTTATTACGTAATAGTATATAACGTTATACGTTATATGGTTATAATATACAACGTTATACGTGATATGGTAATACTACATAACGCTATACGTTATTACGAAATAGTATATAACGTGATACGTTATTACGTAATAGTATATACCGTTATACCTTATATGGTAATAATACATAACGTTATACGTTATATGGTACTAATATACAACGTTATGCGTGATATAGTGATACTATATAACGTGATACGTTATTACGTAATAGTATATAACGTTATACGTTATATGGTAATAATATACAACGTTATACGTAATATGGTAATACCACATAACGTTATACGTTATAACGTAATAGTGTATATCGTTATACGTTATTACGTAATAGTATATAACGTGATACGTTAATAGGTAATAGTACATAACGTTATGCGTTATTTCGGAATAGTATATAACGTTATACGTTATTACGTAATAGTATATAACGTGATACGTTATTACGTAATAGTATATAACGTGATACGTTATATGGTAACACTATATAACGTTATACGTAATATGGTAATCCTATATAACGTTATACGTAATATGGTAATACTATATAACGTCAAACGTTATTACGTAACACTATACAACGTTATACGTTATATGATAGTACTATATAACGTTATACGTTGTTACGTAATAGTATATATCGTTATACGTTATATTGTAATAATGCACAACGTTATACGAGATATGGAAATACTATATAACGGTATACGTTATTACGTAATAGTATATAACGTTATACGTTATAGTGTAATACTATATAACGTTATACGTTAAGACGTAATAGTATATGACGTTATGCGTTATTACGTAATAGTATATAACGATATACGTTAATGGGTAATAGTATAAAACGTTATGCGTTATTTCGCAATAGTATACAACGTTATACGTTATTACGTAATAGTATATAACGTGATACGTTATTACGTAACAGTATACAACGTTATACGTTATATGGTAGTACTATATAACGTTATACGTTATTACGTAATGGTATATATCGTTATACGTTATATGGTAATAATACACAACGTTATACGTGATATGGTAATACCATATAACGTTATACGTTATTACGTAATATTATATAACGTTATACGTTAATACGTAATAGTATATATCGTTATACGTTATATGGTAATACTATATATCGTTATACGTAATGTGGTAATACTATATAACGTTAAACATTATTACGTAATAGTATATTACGTGATACGTTATTACGTAATAGTATATAACGTTATATGTTAATACGTAATACTATACATCGTTATACGTAATGTGGTAATACTATATAACGTTAAACGTTATTACGTAATAGTATATTACGTGATACGTTATTACGTAACAGTATACAACGTTATACGTTATATGGCAGTACTATATAACCTTATACGTTATTACGTAATAGTATATATCGTTATAGTTTATATGGTAATAATACACAACGTTATACGTGATATGGTAATACCATATAACGTTATACGTTATTACGTAATAGTATATAACGTTATACGTTAATACGTAATAGTATATATCGTTATACGTTATATGGTAATACTATATATCGTTATACGTAATGTGGTAATACTATATAACGTTAAACGTTATTACGTAATAGTATATTACGTGATACGTTATTACGTAACAGTATACAACGTTATACGTTATATGATAGTGCTATATAACGTTATACGTTATTACTTAACATTATATATCGTTGTACGTTATATGGTAATGGTACACAACGTTATACGTGATATGGTAATACCATGTAACGTTATACGTTAATACGTAATAGTATATATCGTTATACGTTATATGGTAATACTATATAATGTTATACGTAATATGTTAATACTATATAACGTTAAACGTTATTAAGTAATAGTATATAACGTGATACATTATTACGTAACAGTATACAACGTTATACGTTATATGGTAGTACTATATAACGTTATACGTTATTACGTAATAGTATATATCGTTATACGTTATATGGTAATAATACACAACGTTATACGTGATATGGTAATACCATATAACGTTATACGTTATTACGTAATAGTATATATCGTTATACGTTATATGGTAATACCATATATCGTTATACGTAATATGGTAATACTATATAACGTTAAACGTTATCACGTAATAGTATATAACGTGATACATTATTACGTAACAGTATACAACGTTATACGTTATATGGTAGAACTATATAACGTTAAAAGTTATTAGGTTATAGTATATAACGTGATACGTTATTACGTAACAGTATACAACGTTTTACGTTATATTGTAATACTATATAACGTTATACGTAATATGGTAATACTATATAACGTTATACGTTATTACGTAATAGTATATAACGTTATACGTTATATGGTAATAATATACAACGTTATACGTGATATGGTAATACTACATAACGCTATACGTTATTACGAAATAGTATATAACGTGATACGTTATTACGTAATAGTATATACCGTTATACCTTATATGGTAATAATACATAACGTTATACGTTATATGGTACTAATATACAACGTTATGCGTGATATAGTGATACTATATAACGTGATACGTTATTACGTAATAGTATATAACGTTATACGTTATATGGTAATAATATACAACGTTATACGTAATATGGTAATACCACATAACGTTATACGTTATAACGTAATAGTGTATATCGTTATACGTTATTACGTAATAGTATATAACGTGATACGTTAATAGGTAATAGTACATAACGTTATGCGTTATTACGTAATAGTATATAACGATATACGTTAATGGGTAATAGTATAAAACGTTATGCGTTATTTCGCAATAGTATACAACGTTATACGTTATTACGTAATAGTATATAACGTGATACGTTATTACGTAACAGTATACAACGTTATACGTTATATGGTAGTACTATATAACGTTATACGTTATTACGTAATGGTATATATCGTTATACGTTATATGGTAATAATACACAACGTTATACGTGATATGGTAATACCATATAACGTTATACGTTATTACGTAATATTATATAACGTTATACGTTAATACGTAATAGTATATATCGTTATACGTTATATGGTAATACTATATATCGTTATACGTAATGTGGTAATACTATATAACGTTAAACATTATTACGTAATAGTATATTACGTGATACGTTATTACGTAATAGTATATAACGTTATATGTTAATACGTAATACTATACATCGTTATACGTAATGTGGTAATACTATATAACGTTAAACGTTATTACGTAATAGTATATTACGTGATACGTTATTACGTAACAGTATACAACGTTATACGTTATATGGCAGTACTATATAACCTTATACGTTATTACGTAATAGTATATATCGTTATAGTTTATATGGTAATAATACACAACGTTATACGTGATATGGTAATACCATATAACGTTATACGTTATTACGTAATAGTATATAACGTTATACGTTAATACGTAATAGTATATATCGTTATACGTTATATGGTAATACTATATATCGTTATACGTAATGTGGTAATACTATATAACGTTAAACGTTATTACGTAATAGTATATTACGTGATACGTTATTACGTAACAGTATACAACGTTATACGTTATATGATAGTGCTATATAACGTTATACGTTATTACTTAACATTATATATCGTTGTACGTTATATGGTAATGGTACACAACGTTATACGTGATATGGTAATACCATGTAACGTTATACGTTAATACGTAATAGTATATATCGTTATACGTTATATGGTAATACTATATAATGTTATACGTAATATGTTAATACTATATAACGTTAAACGTTATTAAGTAATAGTATATAACGTGATACATTATTACGTAACAGTATACAACGTTATACGTTATATGGTAGTACTATATAACGTTATACGTTATTACGTAATAGTATATATCGTTATACGTTATATGGTAATAATACACAACGTTATACGTGATATGGTAATACCATATAACGTTATACGTTATTACGTAATAGTATATATCGTTATACGTTATATGGTAATACCATATATCGTTATACGTAATATGGTAATACTATATAACGTTAAACGTTATCACGTAATAGTATATAACGTGATACATTATTACGTAACAGTATACAACGTTATACGTTATATGGTAGAACTATATAACGTTAAAAGTTATTAGGTTATAGTATATAACGTGATACGTTATTACGTAACAGTATACAACGTTTTACGTTATATTGTAATACTATATAACGTTATACGTAATATGGTAATACTATATAACGTTATACGTTATTACGTAATAGTATATAACGTTATACGTTATATGGTTATAATATACAACGTTATACGTGATATGGTAATACTACATAACGCTATACGTTATTACGAAATAGTATATAACGTGATACGTTATTACGTAATAGTATATACCGTTATACCTTATATGGTAATAATACATAACGTTATACGTTATATGGTACTAATCTACAACGTTATGCGTGATATAGTGATACTATATAACGTGATACGTTATTACGTAATAGTATATAACGTTATACGTTATATGGTAATAATATACAACGTTATACGTAATATGGTAATACCACATAACGTTATACGTTATAACGTAATAGTGTATATCGTTATACGTTATTACGTAATAGTATATAACGTGATACGTTAATAGGTAATAGTACATAACGTTATGCGTTATTTCGGAATAGTATATAACGTTATACGTTATGACGTAATAGTATATAACGTGATACGTTATTACGTAATAGTATATAACGTGATACGTTATATGGTAACACTATATAACGTTATACGTAATATGGTAATCCTATATAACGTTATACGTAATATGGTAATACTATATAACGTCAAACGTTATTACGTAACACTATACAACGTTATACGTTATATGATAGTACTATATAACGTTATACGTTGTTACGTAATAGTATATATCGTTATACGTTATATTGTAATAATGCACAACGTTATACGAGATATGGAAATACTATATAACGGTATACGTTATTACGTAATAGTATATAACGTTATACGTTATAGTGTAATACTATATAACGTTATACGTTAAGACGTAATAGTATATGACGTTATGCGTTATTACGTAATAGTATATAACGATATACGTTAATGGGTAATAGTATAAAACGTTATGCGTTATTTCGCAATAGTATACAACGTTATACGTTATTACGTAATAGTATATAACGTGATACGTTATTACGTAACAGTATACAACGTTATACGTTATATGGTAGTACTATATAACGTTATACGTTATTACGTAATGGTATATATCGTTATACGTTATATGGTAATAATACACAACGTTATACGTGATATGGTAATACCATATAACGTTATTCGTTATTACGTAATAGTATATAACGTTATACGTTAATACGTAATAGTATATATCGTTATACGTTATATGGTAATACTATATATCGTTATACGTAATGTGGTAATAATATATAACGTTAAACATTATTACGTAATAGTATATTACGTGATACGTTATTACGTAATAGTATATAACGTTATATGTTAATACGTAATACTATATATCGTTATACGTAATGTGGTAATACTATATAACGTTAAACGTTATTACGTAATAGTATATTACGTCATACGTTATTACGTAACAGTATACAACGTTATACGTTATATGGCAGTACTATATAACCTTATACGTTATTACGTAATAGTATATATCGTTATAGTTTATATGGTAATAATACACAACGTTATACGTGATATGGTAATACCATATAACGTTATACGTTATTACGTAATAGTATATAACGTTATACGTTAATACGTAATAGTATATATCGTTATACGTTATATGGTAATACTATATATCGTTATACGTAATGTGGTAATACTATATAACGTTAAACGTTATTACGTAATAGTATATTACGTGATACGTTATTACGTAACAGTATACAACGTTATACGTTATATGATAGTGCTATATAACGTTATACGTTATTACTTAACATTATATATCGTTGTACGTTATATGGTAATGATACACAACGTTATACGTGATATGGTAATACCATGTAACGTTATACGTTAATACGTAATAGTATATATCGTTATACGTTATATGGTAATACTATATAATGTTATACGTAATATGTTAATACTATATAACGTTAAACGTTATTAAGTAATAGTATATAACGTGATACATTATTACGTAACAGTATACAACGTTATACGCTATATGGTAGTACTATATAACGTTATACGTTATTACGTAATAGTATATATCGTTATACGTTATATGGTAATAATACACAACGTTATACGTGATATGGTAATACCATATAACGTTATACGTTATTACGTAATAGTATATATCGTTATACGTTATATGGTAATACCATATATCGTTATACGTATTATGGTAATACTATATAACGTTAAACGTTATCACGTAATAGTATATAACGTGATACATTATTACGTAACAGTATACAACGTTATACGTTATATGGTAGAACTATATAACGTTAAAAGTTATTAGGTTATAGTATATAACGTGATACGTTATTACGTAACAGTATACAACGTTTTACGTTATATGGTAGTACTATATAACGTTATACGTTATTACGTAATAGTATATATCGTTATACGTTATATGGTAATAATACACAACGTTATACGAGATATGGAATTACTATATAACGGTATACGTTATTACGTAATAGTATATAACGTTCTACGCTATATGGTAATAATACACAACGTTATACGTGATATGGTAATACCATGTAACGTTATACCTTATTACGTAAAAGTATATAACGCGATACGTTATTACGTAACAGTATACAACGTTATACGTTATATGATAGTACTATATAACGTTATACGTTATTACGTAATATTATATAATGTTGTGCGTTATATGGTATTAATACACAACATTATACGTGATATGGTAATACCATGTAACGTTATACGTTAATACGTAATAGTATATATCGTTATACGTTATATGGTAATACTATATAACGTTATACGTAATATGGTAATACTATATAACGTTAAACGTTATTACGTAATAGTATATAACGTGATACGTCATTACGTTACAGTATACAACGTTATACTTTATATGGTAGTAATATATAACGTTAAACGTTATTACGTAATAGTATATAACGTGATACGTTATTACGTAACAGTATACAACGTTATACGCCATATGGAAATACTATATAACGTTATACGTTAATACGTAATAGTATATAACGTTATGCGTTATTACGTAATCGTATATAAAGTTATACGTTAATACGTAATAGTATATATCGTTATACGTTATATGGTAATACTATGTATCGTTATACGTAATATGGTAATACTATATAACGTTAAACGTTATTACGTAATAGTATATAACGTGATACGTTATTACGTAACTGTATAAAACGTTATACTTTATATGGTAGTAATATATATCGTTAAACGTTATTACGTAACAGTATATAACGTGATACGTTATTTCGTAACAGTATACAACGTTATACGTTATATGGTAGTACTATATAACGTTATACGGTATTACGTAGTAGGATATAACGTTATACGGTATTACGTAGTAGGATATAACGTTATACGGTATTACGTAGTAGGATATAACGTTATGCGTTATATAGTAATCATATACAACGTTATACGTGATATGGTAATAATATATAACGTTATACGTTATTACGTAATAGTATATAACGTTATACGTTAATACGTAATAGTATATAACGTTATGCGTTACTACGTAATAGTATATAACGTTATACGTTAATACGTAATAGTATATATCGTTATACGTTATATGGTAATACTACATATCGTTATACGTAATATGGTAATACTATATAACGTTAAAAGTTATTACGTAATAGTATACAACGTGATACGTTATTAGGTAACAGTATACAACGTTATACGTTATATGGTAGTACTATATAACGTTATACGCTATTACGTAACAGGACATAACGTTATGCGTTATATAGTAATCATATACAACGTTATACGTGATATGGTAATAATATATAACGTTATACGTTATATAGTAATAATATACAACGTTATACGTCATATGGTAATACTATATATCGTTATACGTAATGTGGTAATACTATATAACGTTAAACGTTATTACGTAATAGTATATTACGTGATACGTTATTAGGTAACAGTATACAACGTTATACGTTATATGATAGTACTATATAACGTTATACGTTATTACGTAATAGTATCTATCGTTATACGTTATATGGTAATAATACACAACGTTATACGTGATATGGTAATACTATATAACGTTATACGTTATTGCGTAATAGTATATAACGTTAAACGTTAATACGTAATAGTATATATCTTTATACGTTATATGGTAATACTATATAACGTTATACGTAATGTGGTAATACTATATAACGTTAAACGTTATTACGTAATAGAATATAACGTGATACGTTATTACGTAATATTATATATCGTTGTACGTTATATGGTAATAATACACAACGTTATACGTGATATGGTAATACCATATAATGTTATACGTTATTACGTAATAGTATATAACGTTATACGTTAATACGTAATAGTATATATCGTTATACGTTATATGGTAATACTATATATGGTTATGCGTAATGTGGTGATACTATATAACGTTAAACGTTATTACGTAATAGTATATATCGTTATAGGTTATATGGTAATAATACACAACGTTATACGTGATATGGTAATACCATATAATGTTATACGTTATTACGTAATAGTACATAACGTTATACGTTAATACGTAGTAGTATATATCGTTATACGTTATATGGTAATACTATATATGGTTATACGTAATGTGGTAATACTATATAACGTTAAACGTTATTACGTAATAGTATATAACGTGATACGTTATTACGTAAGAGAATACAACGTTATACGTTATATGGCAGTACTATATAACGTTATACGTTATTACGTAATAGTATATATCGTTATAGGTTATATGGTAATAATACACAACGTTATACGTGATATGGTAATACCATATAATGTTATACGTTATTACGTAATAGTACATAACGTTATACGTTAATACGTAGTAGTATATATCGTTATACGTTATATGGTAATACTATATATGGTTATACGTAATGTGGTAATACTATATAACGTTAAACGTTATTACGTAATAGTATATAACGTGATACGTTATTACGTAACAGTATACAACGTTATACGTTATATAGTAATCATATACAACGTTATACGTGATATGGTAATAATATATAACGTTATACGTTATATAGTAATAATATACAACGTTATACGTCATATGGTAATACTATATATCGTTATACGTAATGTGGTAATACTATATAACGTTAAACGTTATTACGTAATAGTATATTACGTGATACGTTATTACGTAATAGCATATAACGAGATAAGTTATTACGTAATACTATATATCGTTATACCTCATATGGTAATAGTACATAACGTTATACGTTATTACGTAATAGTATATAACGTTATACGCTTAGTGGCATTAATATACAACGTTATACGTGATGTAGTGATACTATATAACGTTATACGTTACTACGTAATTGTATATAACGTTATACGTTAATACGTAATAGTATATATCATTTTACGTTATATCGTAATACTATATAACGTTATACGAGATATGGAAATATTATATAACGGTATACGTTATTACGTAATAGTATATATCGTTATACGTTATATGGTAATAATACACAACGTTATACGAGATATGGAAATATTATATAACGGTATACGTTATTACGTAATAGTGTGTAACGTTATACGTTATAGTGTAATACTATAAAACGTTATACGTTAATATGTAATAGTATATAACGTTATACGTTATTACGTAACAGTATATAACGTGATATGTTATTACGTAATAGTATATATCGTTATACCTTGTATGGTAAGAATACATAACGTTATACGTTATTACGTAATAGTATATAACGTTCTACGCTATATGGTAATAATATACAAAGCTATACGTGATATAGTGATACTATATAACGTTATACGTTATTACGTAATAGAATATAACGTTAAACGTTAATACGTAATAGTATATATCGTTATACGTTATATGGTAATACTATATAACGTTATACGTAATATGGTAATACTATATAACGTTAAACGTTATTACGTAATAGAATATAACGTGATACGTTATTACGTAAGAGTATACGACGTTATACGTTATATGATAGTACTATATAACGTTAAACGTTATTACGTAATAGTATATTACGTGATATGTTATTACGTAACAGCATACAACGTTATACGTTATATGGTAGAACTATATAACGTTAAACGTTATTACGTAATAGTATATAACGTGATACGTTACTACGTAACAGAATGCAACGTTATACGTTATATGGTAGTACTATATAACGTTATACGTTATTACATAACAGTATATATCGTTATAGGTTATATGGTAATAATACACAACGTTATACGTGATATGGTAATACCATATAATGTTATACGTTATTACGTAATAGTACATAACGTTATACGGTAATACGTAGTAGTATATATCGTTATACGTTATATGGTAAAACTATATATGGTTATACGTAATGTGGTAATACTATATAACGTTAAACGTTATTACGTAATAGTATATTACGTGATACGTTATTACGTAACAGTATACAACGTTATACGTTATTACGTAATAGTATATATCGTTATACGTTGTATGGTAATAATACACAACGTTATACGTGATATGGTTATGCCATATAACGTTATACGTTATTACATAATAGGATATAACGTTATACGTTAATACGTAATAGTATATATCATTTCACTTTATATCGTAATACTATATAACGTTATACGTAATATGGTAATGCTATATAACGTTATACGTTATTACGTAATAGTATATATCGTTATACCTCATATGGTAACAGTACATAACGTTATACGTTATTACGTAATAGTATATAACGTGATACGTTATTACGTAACAGTATACAACGTTATACGTTATATGGTAGTACTATATAACGTTATACGTTATTACGTAATAGTATATATCGTTATACGTTATATGGTAATAATACACAACGATATACGTGATATGGTAATACTATATAACGTTAAACGTTATTGCGTAATAGTATATAACGTGATACGTTAATACGTAATAGTATATAACGTTATACGTTATATGGTAATAATATACAACGTTATACGTGATATAGTGATACTATATAACGTTATACGTTACTACGTAATAGTATATAACGTTATACGTTAATACGTAATAGTATATATCATTTTACTTTATATCGTAATACTATATAACGTTATACGTAATATGGTAATGCTATATAACGTTATACGTTATTACGTAATAGTATATATCGTTATACCTCATATGGTAACAATACATAACGTTATACGTTATTACATAATAGTATATAACGTTATACGCTATGTGGTAATAATATACAACGCTATACGTGATATAGTGCTACTATATAACGTTAAACGTTATTACGTAATAGTATATAACGTGATACGTTATTACGTAACAGTATACAACGTTATACGTTATATGGTAGTACTATATAACGTTATACGTTATTACGTAATAGTATATAACGTGATACGTTATATGGTAACACTATATAACGTTATACGTTATATGGTAATAATACACAACGTTATACGTGATGAGGTAATGCCATATAGCGTTATACGTTGTTACGTAATAGGATATAACGTTATGCTTTATATAGTAATCATATACAACGTTATACGTGATATGGTAATACTATATAACGTTATACGTAATATGGTAATACTATATAACGTTATACGTTATTACGTAATAGGATATAACGTTATGCGTTATATAGTAACAGTATACAACGTTATACGTTATTACGTAATACTATATAACGTTAAACGTTGTTGCGTAATAGTATATAACGTGATACGTTAATACGTAATAGTATATAACGTTATACGTTATATGGTAATAATATATATCGTTATACGTAATATGGTAGAACTATATAACGTTAAACGTTATTACGTTATAGTATATAACGTGATACGTTATTACGTAACAGTATACAACGTTATACGTTATATGGTAGTACTATATAACGTTATACGTTATTACGTAATAGTATATATCGTTATACGTTATATGGTAATAATACACAACGTTATACATGATATGGTAATACCATATAACGTTACACGTTATTACGTAATAGTATATATCGTTATACGTTATATGGTAATACTATATATCGTTATACGTAATATGGTAGAACTATATAACGTTAAACGTTATTACGTTATAGTATATAACGTGTTACGCTATTACGTAACAGTATACAACGTTATACGTTATATGGTAGTTCTATATAACGTTATACGTTGTTACGTAATAGTATATATCGTTATACGTTATATGGTAATAATACACAACGTTATACGTGATGAGGTAATGCCATATAGCGTTATACGTTGTCACGTAATAGGATATAACGTTATGCGTTATATAGTAACAGTATACAACGTTATACGTTATTACGTAATACTATATAACGTTAAACGTTATTATGAAATAGTATATAACGTGATACGTTGTTACGTAACAGTATACAACGTTATACGTTCTATGGTAGAACTATATAACGTTAAACGTTAATACGTTATAGTATATATCGTTATACGTTATATGGTTATCATATACAACGTTATACGTGATGTGGTAATACTACATAACGCTATACGTTATTACGTAATAGTATATACCGATATACCTTATATGGTAATAATACATAACGTTATACGTTATTACGTAATAGTATATAACGTTATACGTTATGTGGTACTAATATACAACGTTATACGTTATGTGGTACTAATATACAACGTTATGCGTGATATAGTTATACTATATAACGTGATACGTTATTACGTAATAGTATATCACGTTATACGTTAATACGTAATAGTATATAACGTTATACGTTATATGGTAATAATATACAACGTTATACGTGATATAGTGATACTATATAACGATATACGTTACTACGGAATAGTATATAACGTTATACGTTAATACGTAATAGTATATATCATTTAACGTTATATCGTACTACTATATAACGTTATACGTAATATGGTAATACTATATAACGTTATACGTTATTACGTAATAGTGTATATCGTTATACGTTATTACGTAATAGTATATAACGTGATACGTTATTACGTAATAGCATATAACGTGATACGTTGTTACGTAATACTATATATCGTTATACCTCATATGGTAATAATACATAACGTTATACGTTATTACGTAATAGTACATAACGTTATACGCTATGTGGTAATAATTTACGTTATACGTGATATAGTGATACTATATAACGTTATACGTTATTACGTAATATTATATAACGTTATACGTTAATACGTAATAGTATATATCATTTTACTTTATATCGTAATACTATATAACGTTATACGTAATATGGTAATACTATATAACGTTATACGTTATTACGTAATAGGATATAACGTGATACGTTAATACGTAATAGTATATAACGTTATACGTTATATGGTAATAATATACAACGTTATAGGTGATATAGTGATACTATATAACGTTATACGTTACTACGTAATAGTATATAACGTTATACGTTAATACGTAATAGTATATATCATTTTACTTTATATCGTAATACTATATAACGTTATACGTAATATGGTAATACTATATAACGTTAAACGTTATTACGTAATAGTATATTACGTGATACGTTATTACGTAAGAGCATACAATGTTATACGTTATATGGTAGAACTATATAACGTTAAACGTTATTACGTAATAGTATATAACGTGATACGTTATTACGTAACAGAATACAACGTTATACGTTATATGGTAGAACTATATAACGTTAAACGTTATTACGTAATAGTATATAACGTGATATGTTATTACGTAACAGAATACAACGTTATACGTTATATGGTAGTACTATATAACGTTATACGTTATTACGTAATAGTATATTACGTGATACGTTATTACGTAACAGTATACAACGTTATACGTTATATGATAGTACTATATAACGTTATACGTTATTACGTAATAGTATATTACGTGATACGTTATTACGTAACAGTATACAACGTTATACGTTATATGATAGTACTATATAACGTTATACGTTATTACGTAATAGTATATATCGTTATACGTTATATGGTAATAATACACAACGTTATACGTGATATGGTAATACTATATAACGTTATACGTTATTGCGTAATAGTATATAACGTCATACGTTAATACGTAATAGTACATAACGTTATGCGTTATTTCGTAATAGTTTATAACGTTATACGCTATGTGGTAATAATATACAACGTTATACGTGATATAGTGATACTATATAACGTTATACGTTATTACGTAATAGTATATAACGTTATACGTTATATGGTACTAATATACAACGTTATGCGTGATGTAGTGATACTATATAACGTTATACGTTAACACGTAATTGTATATAACGTTATACGTTAATACGTAATAGTATATATCATTTTACGTTATATCGTAATACTATATAACGTTATACGAGATATGGAAATATCATATAACGGTATACAATATTACGTAATAGTATATATCGTCATACGTTATATGGTAATAATACACAACGTTATACGAGATATGGAAATATTATATAACGGTATACGTTATTACGTAATAGTGTGTAATGTTATACGTTATAGTGTAATACTATATAACGTTATACGTTAATATGTAATAGTATATAACGTTATACGTTATTACGTAATAGTATATAACGTTATACGTTAATAGGTAATAGTATATAACGTGATATGTTATTACGTAATAGTATATATCGTTATACCTTATATGGTAAGAATACATAACGTTATACGTTATTACGTAATAGTATATAACGTTCTACGCTATATGGTAATAATATACAACGCTATACGTGATATAGTGATACTATATAACGTTATACGTTACTATGTAATAGTATATAACGTTATACGTTAATACGTAATAGTATATATCATTTTACTTTATATCGTAATACTATATAACGTTATACGTAATATGGTAATACTATATAACGTTATGCGTTATTACGTAATAGGATCTAACGTTATGCGTTATATAGTAATCATATACAACGTTATACGTGATATGGTAATACTATATAATGCTATACGTTATATAGTAATAATATACAACGTTATACGTGATATGGAAGTACTACATAACGTTATACGTTATTACGTAATACTATATAACGTTATACGTTAATACGTAATAGTATATAACGTTATGCGTTATTACGTAATAGTATACAACGTTCTACGTTATTACGTAATAGTATATAACTTCATACGTTATATGGTAATAACATACAACGTTATACGTGATAAGGTAATACTACATAAGGCTTTAAGTTATTACGCAATAGTATATAACGTTATAGGATACACGGTAATCATATGCAACTTTATACGTGATATGGTAATTCTACATAAAGTTATACGTTATTACGTAGTAGTATATAACGATATACGTTATATGGTAATAATATATAACGTTATACGTGAGATAGTGATACTATATGACGTCATACGTTATTACGTAATAGTATATATCATTTTACGTTATATTGTAATACTAAACGTCATACGTAATATGGTAATACTATATAACGTTATACGTTATTACGTACTAGTATGTATCGTTGTACGTTGTATGGTAATAATACACAACGTTATACGTGATATGGTAATACCATGTAACGTTATACGTTATTACATAATAGTATATAACTTTATACGTTATATAGTAACACTATATAACGTTAAACGTTATGTGGTAATGCTACATTACGTTATACGTTATAACGTATCACTATATAACGTTATACGTTATAACGTAAGAATATACAACGGTATACGTTAATACGTTATAGTATATATCGTTATACGTTATATCGTAATAATATAAAACGTTATACGTTATATAGTAATATTATACAACGTTATACGTGAAATGGAAATACTATATTACGGTATACGTTATTACGTAATAGTATATAACGTTATACGTTATATGGTAATAATATACAACGTTATACGTGATATAGTGATACTATATAACGTTATGCGTTACTACGTAATAGTATATAACGTTATAAGTTATTACGTAATAGTATATAACGTGATACGTTATTACGTAATAGTATATATCGTTATACCTTATATGGTAATAATACATAACGTTATACGTTATTACGTACTAGTATGTATCGTTGTACGTTGTATGGTAATAATACACAACGTTATACGTGATATGGTAATACCATGTAACGTTATACGTTATTACATAATAGTATATAACTTTATACGTTATATAGTAACAGTATATAGCGTTGTACGTTATAACGTAACATTGTATAACGTTATACGTTATTACGTAATAGTATATATCGCCATACGTTATATGGTTATAATATATATCGTTATACGTTATGTGGTTATACTATATATCGTTATACGATGTAACGTAAGAATATACAACGTTATACGTTATTACGTAATGCTATGTAACGTTATACGATATATGGTAATACTATATAACATTATACTTTATAACGTAACAATATACAACGTTATACGATATATCGTAACACTATATAACGTTATACGTAATATGGTAATACTATATAACGTTATACGTTGTAACGTAACACTATAAACGCTATACGATATTACGTAACAATACACGACGTTATACTTTATTACGTAATAGTATATAACGTTATACGTTATAACGTAAGAATATACATCGTTATACGTTAATACGAAACAGTAAAAGGTATGTAAATATGAAACCGGAATTTTTGTATAGAAAAATACACGTGTATTGTATGATAATTATTCGTCATAAGGTGACACCATATAACGTTATACGTTATAATGTAACACTATATAACGTTAAACGTTATGTGGTAATGCTACATTACGTTATACGTTATAACGTAACACTATATAACGTTATACGTTATATTGTCATACTATATATCGTTATACGTTATAACGTAACACTATATAACGTTATACGTTATATGGTAATACTATATAACGTTATACGTTATAACGTAAGAATATACAACGGTATACGTTATTACGTAATAGTATATAACGTTATACGCCATGTGGTAATACTATATAACGTTATACGTTATTACGTAATTGTTTATGTCGATAAACGTTATATGGTAATACTATATAACGTTATAAGGTATAACGTAACACTATATAACGATATACGTTATAACGTAAGAATATACATCGCTATACGTTATTACGTAATAGTAAAAGGTATGTAAGCATGAAACCGGAATTTTTGTATAGAAAAATACACGTTTATTGTATGATAATTATACGTTATATGGTAACACCATACAACGTTGTACGCTATAACGTAACACTATATAACGTTATATGTTATATGGTAATGGTATATAACGTTATACGTTATAACGTAACCCTATATAACGTTATACGGTATATGGTAATACTATATAACGATATACGTTATTACGTAATCGTATATATCGTTATACGTTATGTCGTAACACTATATAACGATATACGTTATTACGTAATAGTATATAACGTTATACGTCATGTGGTAATACTATATAGCGTTATACGTTATAACGTAACATTATACAACGTTATACGTTATTACGTAAGAGTAATAGGTATGTAAATATGAAACCGGAATTTTTGTATAGAAAAATGTACGATTATTGTACGATAATTATTCGTTATATGCTAACACCATATAACGTTATACGTTATAACCCAACCGGCGAAAGTGATCACAACGTGCTCCTATCCTCCGAAGTGTTTCCTATCCGCCAGAGAGAAGAAAATCCCTAACGCATCTAACCCCTACCCAAACCTTACCTCATAGCCTCACGACTAGTTATTTATATTGAAATAGCTAGCTCGATGATGGCCCAGCAATCACCACCAGGCTCGCCCACGCAAACTTTCAACTACCCCGCACTACTCCCCCCGTGGCAGAAGTGCAGCAGATCCCCACGCGCCAACGACGCCAATAAGGCGAAAAAACGCAAAATTGAATCACCAAACACAAACTCAAACCAACAGCAAACAACACAAATCAACACCCACAATATGTTCGCAATACTAGAATCCTCAAACGACGCCATGGAAATCGCAGGCCCGCCACCATACCAACAAGCACAGAGAAGCCCCCCTCCCCCACCAATATTTGTTAATGATGTCATCGACATCCAGACAATGATCAAGTCCTTAGAGAGAGATATCTCCAAGGAGGACTACAACCTGAAGATAACCAACAACCAAGTAAAAATCCTGCCGACAAATCCAGAAGCCTACAGGAAGCTCACCAAGACACTTAGGGCCCTGAACGCCAATTTCCACACCTACCAACTCAAAGAAGAAAGACCTTTTCGGGTGGTGCTACGAAACATCCACCACTCCGCAGACATCGACGAACTAAAAATAGAACTATCGAAACTCGGCCATG
The DNA here is from genome assembly GCF_910591885.1 of Bombus terrestris. NCBI lineage: Eukaryota > Metazoa > Arthropoda > Insecta > Hymenoptera > Apidae > Bombus > Bombus terrestris. Next base: position 16,305,678 of record NC_063271.1, on the reverse strand, counting down.
AAGTCACCAATGTTAGCAACATAAGGCATAGAGTCACAAAAGACCTGCTATACCTATTTTTCATCGATTTAAAACAGAAACCCAACAACAAGGAAATCTACAACATCAGCCGCCTAATGAACGCCATCGTAAAATTCGAACCACCGCAAACCAAAAAGGAGATAGTGCAATGCAAAAGGTGCCAAAGATACGAACACACGCAGAAATATTGCAACCATACCTTCCGCTGCGTCAAATGTGCAGGAACACACCCCACCGACCAATGCAGGAAATCACCGGAAACCCCAGCGAAGTGCATCCACTGTCAAGGTGACCATCCTGCCAACTACAAAGGCTGCTCAGCCTACAAAACTCTGTACTCAAGCAAATACCCCAAACTTAGAACAAAAGAGGTAAATTACCAAACACCCAGCTCGCCGAAATTCACCTTTACCCCAATCCCCCCAACCAATCAAACACCCAGCCCTATCAAACTCACCACTCCCTCAAACTCCTATGCCCAAGCGGTACAAGGCACTCGAAATACACCAAATAGCCACAGGGATCCTCCCCAAAATAGTGCCCCCACCTCACCTAATACAGACAACATCTCTAGACTTGAAAAGCTAATGGAGAAACAATCAGACCAAATAAACAATTTGCTATCGTTATTAACACACATCATGGATAAATTAATACGCCCCGACACAAAATAAAACCAAGACGCATAGCTCTGTGGAATGCCAACGGTCTAGCGCAACGCAAACTTGAGCTAGAACTCTTCCTAAAACACCAGCTAATCGACATAATGCTCATATCTGAAACCCACTTCACCGACAAAAACTACCTGAACATAAACGGATACAAGTTCTACCACACCCAACACCCCAGCGGAAAGGCCCACAGCGGCACCGGAATCATAATCAAATCAAACATCAAGCACTACGAACTTCCACCATTCCAGAAAGACTACCTCCAAGCAACAAACGTAGCAATAGAAGACTGTCATGGTACAATCACCACTTCAGCTGTATACTGCCCTCCCAGACACTCCATCGCCAAAGAAGACTTCGACAACTTCCTGGACACCCTGGGCAATAGATTCATAGCCGGAGGAGACTACAACGCTAAACACACCCAATGGGGCAGCGGACTGGTTACAGTAAGAGGCAAAAACCTCCTCAACAGCATAATAACAAACAACCTCAACTACCTTACCACATACGAACCCACACATTGGCCCACCGACAAACCACAAACAAAATACCCGATCTCCTTGATTTCCTCATAACTAAATATATCTCGTCAAGACACGTCCAAATCAATTCCTCGGCTGATCTCTTCTCTGACCATTCCCCCGTGATAGTAACAATCAGTTCAACTATCATCGAGAATACACCTAATGGCTCCATTCATAACCAACACACCAACTGGCAGCTCTTTAGAGAAATCTTCACACACACAAGTTCAGCCTCAACTTCACTAAAAACCAATGAAGAAGTCGAAGCAGCCACGGAATATCTAAACAGGAGCATAATAAATGCTATCCGCTTCTCCACGCCGGCAATAACGTCCATCAGCAAACACGAATATCCCCAGTACATATTAAAAAAAATAGCAGAAAAACGTGACTAAGAAGAGTATGGCAGACCCATAGAACACCGGAGGACAAACGCAAACTAGACAACGCAACTAGAAAACTATCCAAAACCATAAAAAACTACAATAATGACTGTTTTCACAAATATCTCGCCAGCTTGTCCCCCATCAGTTCGTTCGTGAGTGACGAGGCGTGCAGACGTGTGTCCAGTGCCCTGTGAAGTTCACAAAACTCCACGTGACGCCCATCTGTCGAAAGCGAATCCAACTAACCTAGCCAGGGGTGAACAGCCTCTCGACTAGTTCTTTCACACTGAATTAACTAGCTCGATGATGGCTCTATCATTTCCAACAAGCTCCCCGGAGCTAAATTATCACACCGCCATTTTTCCTCCCCCGTGGCAAGAGGGCAACACATCCATCCTGGTAAACGACCAGCACACGAAAAAACGGAAGCTCGAACCGACCATGACAAACGTAAACAAGAATCAAACCAAACCATCAGCCAGCCAAGTGACCACCTACAATAGATTCTCAATACTGGAGTCCACGGAAGACCCCATGATTACAACCGAAAAGGTAAACAATCTCCATACTCAAAGAATTCCCCCTCCCCCACCGATATTCATAAACGACGTAATCGACATTCAGTCAATGATTAAGACTATCGAAAAAGAAATCAGCAAAGAGGACTACAAACTAAAGATTAACAACAACCACGTGAAGATACTGCCGACCCACCCAGACGCCTATAGAAAGTTAACCAAGCTATTAAAAACATTAGACGCTAAATTCCACACATACCAGCTCAAACAAGAAAGACCATTTCGAGTGGTGCTACGCAACATCCATCACTCAGTCGATCTAGACGAACTAAAGTGCGAACTGTCAAACCACGGCCACGAAGTAACTAATATCAGCAACATTAAGCACAGAATCACAAAAAACCCACTATCCTTATTCTTTATAGACTTAAAACAAAAAACAAACAACAAAGAAATCTACAATATCAATCGGCTGATGAACTCCATAGTTAAGTTCGAGCCACCTCTTGTAAAGAAAGAAATAATACAATGCAAAAGGTGCCAAAGGTACGGCCACACGCAGAAATACTGCAATCACAACTTCCGGTGCGTAAAATGTGCAGGTAATCACCCCACTGACCAATGCACTAAATCCCCGGAAACCCCCGCCAAGTGTATCCACTGTCAAGGAGAGCATCCTGCGAACTACAAAGGATGCTCAGCCTACAAATCGCTACATAATATAAGGTATCCAAAACTGAGACCCAAGGACATAAACATACAAGAACCTAAACCCCAAAAACTCACCTCACCAACAGTATCCTATGCGCAGGCAACGCAAGGAAACGTATACAACTCGAAAACACACAGTGTACACACAGAAAATAGAATTCCCACCCCACAAAGCACAGACAACTTTACCAGACTCGAAAAACTTATCGAGAAGCAAACTGAGCAAATTAACAACTTGCTGTCACTACTCACACTCTTCATGGACAAATTCATAAGCACAGAAGCAAAATAAAACCAATGCGAATAGCTCTGTGGAACGCCAACGGTCTAGCTCAGCACAAACCTGAGCTAGAACTATTCTTAAAACAACAGCAAATCGATGTGATGCTCATATCCGAAACCCATTTCACCGACAAAAACTACCTCAAAATACACGGCTACAACTTCTACCACACCCAACACCCCAGCGGAAAGGCTCACGGCGGCACCGGAATCATAATCAAGTCAATCATCAAGCACTACGAACTTCCACCATTCCAGAAAGACTACCTCCAAGCAACAAACGTAGCAATAGAACATTGTCATGGTACAATCACCACCTCAGCTGTATACTGCCCTCCCAGACACTCCATTGCCAAAGAAGACTTCGACCACTTCCTGGACACCCTGGGCAACAGATGCATAGCCGGAGGAGACTACAACGCTAAACACACCCAATGGGGTAGCAGACTGGTTACAGTAAGAGGCAAAAACCTCCTCAACAGCATAATATCCAACAACCTCAAATACCTTACCTCATACGAACCCACACACTGGTCCACCGACACAAACAAAATACCCGATCTCCTTGATTTCTTCATAACTAAAAATATCTCGCCAAGACACGTCCAAATCAATTCCTCGGCTGATCTCTCCTCTGATCATTCCCCCGTGATAGTAACAGTCAGTTCAACTATCATCGAGAATACACCTAATGGCTCCATTCATAACCAACACACCAACTGGCAGCTCTTTAGAGAAGTCTTTACCCACACAATTTCAGCCTCAACCTCACTAAAAACCAATGACGAAATCGAAGCAGCCACGGAATACCTAAATGCGAGCATAATAAACGCTATCCGCGTCTCCACACCGGCAAAAACGTCCATCAGCAACCACGAATACCCCCAGTACATATTAAAAAAAATAGCAGAAAAACGTAGACTAAGAAGGATATGGCAGACCCATAGAACACCGGAGGACAAACGCAAACTAACCAACGCAACTAGAAAACTATCCAAAACCATAAAGAACTACAATAATGACCGTTCTCACAAATATCTCGCCAGCCTGTCCCCCACAGCCGACTCAAACTACTCACTATGGAAAGCCTCCAGGAAACTCACGCGCCCCCCACAAATAATACCACCAATCCGCCGCCCGCAGCGTGGATGGGCGCGTAGCCCTATAGAAAAAGCCAACCTATTTGCCAAACACTTGACTGAAGTATTCCAACCCCATTCCTCCATAGCTGCAGCGGACGTCACCGAATACCTGCACACTCCCTTCCAAATGTCCCCTCCTATCCAACCCTTCACTTCTGCAGAGATTATAGAAGCAATCAGTCGCCTAAACCCCAAGAAAGCAGCAGGTCACGACCTAATAGGAAATAAAGCAATCAAGGAACTCCCCATAAAAGGGATTGCACTCATCGCATCAATCTTTAACGCTATCCTCCGCCTTGAACACTTTCCTAAGGCGTGGAAAATCTCACTAATCACCCTCATCCCCAAATCCAGTAAACCAATATATGAAACCAGCTCCTATCGCCCAATCAGTCTCTTACCTACCCTGTCTAAACTATTCGAGAGGATGCTCACGAATCGTCTCCTCCCACTCCTAGAAGAATTGAAAACACTCCCAGACCACCAATTCGGCTTCCGAAAACAACACTCAACAGTAGAGCAAATCCACCGCATAACCCACATGATCAGCCAAACCCTTGAAAAGAAAAAATACTGTTCAGCGGTATTCCTAGACATCCAACAGGCATTCGACAAAGTATGGCATGAAGGGCTACTCTACAAGATCAAAAAGATCCTACCCCATCCATACTACTCCATCTTAAAATCCTAGCAAAATCCAAAGCAATTAAAGGAAAAACTAAGAAAATTCTATTGGCTCACGGGCCGACGCTCCAAACTAAATATACAGAACAAAATAACCCTCTACAAGGCCGTAATAAAACCTGTCTCGACCTACGGAATCCAACTATGGGGAACAGCAAGTAATTCCAACATTGAAATACTCCAACGCTTCCAATCGAAAACGCTAAGATCCCTATTAAATGCACCTTGGTATGTTACCAACGAAACAATCCACCGTGACCTCAAGATACCTACAGTCAAAGATGAAATACACAAGTTCAGAAGCAGATATAACACAAGAGTGAACAACCACCACAACCCACTAGTCACCCAACTACTGGACACGACGGACCAGATCCGCAGACTAAAAAGAAAATAACCTCTAGATTAAATCCTTAGTTTCTACTAGAACCAACAATATAAAACTATTATAATCCATGTCATTGTATCACGCCAAATTAAGTTACTGAAAATTCTCAACGAGAATTGATTGTAAATATTCTAATAAATTAAAAAAAAAAAAAAAAAAAAGCTTGTCCCCCACAGCCGACTCCAACTACTCACTATGGAAGGCCTCCAGGAAACTCACGCGCCCCCCACAAATAATACCTCCAATCGGCCGCCCGCAAGGCGGATGGGCGCGTAGCCCTATAGAAAAAGCCAACCTATTTGCCAAACACTTGTCTGAAGTATTCAAACCCCATTCCTCCGTAGCTGCTGCAGACGTTACCGAATACCTGCACACTCCCTTCCAAATGTCCCCTCCTATTGAACCCTTCACTTCTGCAGAGATTATAGAAGCAATCAGTCGCCTAAACCCCAAGAAAGCAGCAGGTCACGACCTACTAGGAAATAAAGCAATCAAGGAACTTCCCATAAAAGGGATTGCACTCATCGCATCAATCTTTAACGCTATCCTCCGCCTTCAACACTTTCCCAAGACTTGGAAAATCTCACTAATCACCCTCATCCCTAAACCCGGTAAACCAATATATGATACCACCTCCTATCGCCCAATCAGTCTTTTACCTACCCTGTCTAAACTATTCGAGAGGATGCTCACGAATCGTCTCCTCCCACTCCTAGAAGAATTGAAAACACTCCCAGACCACCAATTCGGCTTCCGAAAACAACACTCAACAGTAGAGCAAATCCACCGCATAACCCACATGATCAGCCAAACCCTTGAAAAGAAAAAATACTGTTCAGCGGTATTCCTAGACATCCAACAGGCATTCGACAAAGTATGGCATGAAGGGCTACTCTACAAGATCAAAAAGATCCTACCCCATCCATACTACTCCATCTTAAAATCCTAGCAAAATCCAAAGCAATTAAAGGAAAAACTAAGAAAATTCTATTGGCTCACGGGCCGACGCTCCAAACTAAACATACAGAACAAAATAACCCTCTACAAGGCCGTAATAAAACCTGTCTCGACCTACGGAATCCAACTATGGGGAACAGCAAGTAATTCCAACATTGAAATACTCCAACGCTTCCAATCGAAAACGCTAAGATCCCTATTAAATGCACCTTGGTATGTTACCAACGAAACAATCCACCGTGACCTCAAGATACCTACAGTCAAAGATGAAATACACAAGTTCAGAAGCAGATATAACACAAGAGTGAACAACCACCACAACCCACTAGTCACCCAACTACTGGACACGACGGACCAGATCCGCACACTAAAAAGAAAATAACCTCTAGATTAAATCCTTAGTTTCTACTAGAACCAACAATATAAAACTATTATAATCCATGTCATTGTATCACGCCAAACTAAGTTACTGAAAATTCTCAACGAGAATTGATTGTAAATATTCTAATAAATAAAAAAAAAAAAATGATACATGTTTCGATGATTGAGCCGTTAAACGTGACAAAGCGATGGAATTGTTTTGCACAGAAATTCTGGTTCTAAAATTATGTTAGGGATTCTAGGGCGTAATAACATCTTGGAACGCAAAGTTATCGATGTGTCGATGAAAGTTAAGCGAGCTTTATCGAAGCACACGTTCGAGTCTTTGGGCGATTGCTAGGAATACGCGTAATGTTCTTTTCTGTGAGCTGAAAAGTTGAACGACTATAAAAGGCGTTTGTAGAGGATTTCAAAGCGGAAGAAGAGGCAGATTATTTAATACATAATATCTTCCTTTATAATATATCTAATATCCTAATAATTAGATGAACGTAATACAAATGTTTAGAATCAGAAATTATCTGTTTATATAGAGATCTGTTTGATGCAAGATCTAAAATCAATCAAATCGAATTGTATGGATTGTGTATTTGTCTGTGTTAATCCTTTGACGTCGATACCAACGATGTATATAGCGAATGGCGGTTATCAGCCAAGATTGTGAGCACGTACGCAAATAGACTAGAATATTTTGCAAGAATGAAATGTCTTGGTATGGTACGCTTTAATCTATCTATCCAAGTCAAAATAAGTATAAAAATAGCGTGGCAATCAACATATTAAAAAAAAAAAAAAAAAAAAAAAGGAGAAACAGATGCTTCTGATTGTTTTTTAGTGCATTTTCATAAAATCCTCTAAATGTTTAATTCTCATGGAATAAAAGGGAGAGCATACGTTTGAATCTCAGCAGATTTTATTAATTCTTTGTAACCATAAATACAATATGAGTATTACATCAACTTTAGTTCATACATGTAACAACATATTATTCTGCACGTAACAGTTACATTTAATGAAACATTTACTTATCCAGTAAATCCATATTCTCTACTAAACGTTCGTTTATTAATAAAACTGCCATAATCGTCCACGCATTGTTCGCTTCCTTAATTATTTTTCAAAGTATAACGATAATCAATGATGCAACAGAAATATCACGTAACATCCCAACAATCTTACATGAGATTTTAGCTGTTTTTACTATACAAATTAAGTCATTATTAAAATAAGTCATTATAATAATATATATGTCGGAGATGGAAATACACCGGAACCTCTCCTTGGATTCTCGGGAATACCGTAATGTCGTAATTTAGATTAAACAAATGTCACCCCGATTGTTTGAGATTTATGATAGTGAGCTTGGGCTCGAGGCGACAACCAGTCGCCGAACGTAGCCGCGGTCAAGGGATGAACGTTTTATCTAACAAGGGCATAGAGTAACTCTATACCTCTCCTTTAAAGAAGTGGCCGTAGTGACACATGGCAGTAAATATTTCAAAGGTTTCTGTTCCGTGGCTCGCCACACGCAGATCCTATCCTTCGAGTAAGATGATCTCCAGATGTCGATATACCTCCGCAGTATGTTTAGCTAGCGTGAGGACCCGCAATAAATTTTAAGATTTATTCAAGCAAAGTTCTTTATTTAGACAAACAGTCCTTGTCGCAACTACGGGAAGATAGGAGAAGCCTATCTTCCACGAACGATGCCCCGTCAACAACCCCCCCTTAAGGGCGGCCAGCATCTCTTTCAAAACGCCGATATGGAGATCGACCAATTAGCAACAGCGCTAATTTCCCTCACTTTTGGAACGAAAGCCTTCTTTGACGAATCCGAGGATCTCACATCCTTAGACCCACCCCATATAGTTTTCCTCGACGACATCGTCGAGACGGAGAGTCATTCCTTCGTGTGGACTCATTGACGAGTGACAGTACTATCTTACAACCAGTGAATACCTCACGTCTAGTTAACAAAGAGTTAGACTTGAACTGTGCGATAACATATGTTCATCATCCCGTGACCGCGGATTCGTTCGAACCTAAGGTCATTATCACTAGTGCTACGAGTGCTTAATCTTGTTAATAAGCCTGTGCTAATAAACTCTCCGTTGTATCACAACAATGGCTAATTCTAATGAAAATCCATTAAACGCCCATCTCCTTAATCCTGACTCTAATCCGACATATATATATATTTATATAATATATTACAATCATTTAATAAACTTTCATTTTCATTTAATATTTTCATTTAATAATTTAATAAACCTTCGTCCCGCAAAGGCAAATAAATTCACGCATAACATTTCTCTTCAGCGCCATTGTTCTAGGATTGTATTTGTTGAAAGATGGATAGCATTAAGCGCTGGAATAAAGAATGACGAATCGTTATTCTTTAACCATCGTACTTAGACACATATTTATTGAGCTACTTGTATTTTAATCGAAGTTTAATATCCTCCATCTGTAGGCGTAAATATTACTGCCGTTGTTAATGTTATTTAAGTTTTACTACTGAAAAGGACATTTAAGTTTGAAGGCAGGCAAGTCTACTGTTCTTAAAGCTGACATTTAGACATCTAAGATTTTTTGTGTCTTTATTGACAAAAATATATTTGACTTTGCATATCTAAAATAAAGGATTTGCGTTATCTAAAATAAATAGATCATCTTTCTTTAGAAAATTCAATGTGGTGAAATTAGGATATGAGATACTATGCATAAAGAAATACTATGCATATGATTTGATTGAAATTTTGAAAGTGTATAGACCCTGTTTTAGAAATATCAGTATTAATTCGGTAGACTATAAATTTATATTACAAAATTGACTGTTTCCTACTTTTGTTGTACTTTTCTTCTACTTTCTGGACATTTTACTGAAAATGCTGGAGATTTTAAATCAGTAATTAATAAAGTGAATTCATAAAATAACTTTTAAACGCATTGCTATCTAAAGTACAAATTCTTACGTTTTTAAAAATATATTCTTATAGTTATTGTATGTAACGTACTTGAATCTTTACGTGTATGGTTAAAATATTTTGTCCGCATTTTATTCAGTCATTTAAAATATCAAAGCAAACTTATTTCAAGTGAAAAATAATCCTTATTTCTATAAGCAGTATTCATTAAATGAATACTCATAATCCTAAAACATCCTTTCTATGTTGTACTAGATATATATACAATTAAAATGTGTAATAATGTGAATGATAAACTAGTTCGAATAATTATTTTGCTTAAACGTAAGTTAATTGAAATCAGATGAATGTTATACACGCATTATACCGCGCATTATGAACTATTGATTGATTGATGCTCATATTTAATTATTAACGAGAAAATTAGAAAAATCAAATTGAATTTAATCTGTCCTTCTTATATTTATTAAGATGAGTTCTGGGACTTGAAACACTCGAGATTAGAAATTTTGATTAATGTTTCACATTATCACTGGACGCTTGTTGTAATATCTTTTGTACGAGATACACTATACATACACAAGATCAAAATGGAATTTCGAAACGGTCGTATCGTTCAACAAAAATCTCTTTTATCTTTGATCCTCTTCATAAAAATGCAATTCTCCTTTACAGAACATCATATAACATTTATTGTACGATATATTGTTCAATTATATTTCGAAATTTTCAGCTTCGAATCTTTGTTTAATTATACTGTAGAATTAAATATCATGCGTTATTTAAACATAGAGATAGACTAAACTTTTGTCCACATTTATTAAAGCTGTATCAACTGAGATGTTTAAATTTGCGAAATTTCATGGACTTTTATATTTAATTTTTCATCATGAATCCCGCTTTGCGATACAATACATATTAGATTTATAATATCTTAAATTTACAGTATCAATGCTGATTTTATCCGAAACTATTTGTTTGCAAATGATATCTTTCTTCGTTGGAATTACCCTTCACTTATAAATTAATAATTATTAACATTGAACAGTATTGTTAAACTTCAATAAAAATAGGATCGATAACTAAATGTTAGTTAAAGAAACTTCCTATTACAGGTATAACAAATCATATTGAATTTTGTTTAGAAAACAATAATAAAAATGGGTGTCTTTTTGTGATAATAATTTACAGCATATCACTCGACTTATTCATATAAGAGATATTAGTTTGTTTAAATACCCTGTTGCACCCTTTTATTCATTTTCAACCCAATTTTTTCACAACATTAAAAAATATTTTAAGCCTGAAGAAAAACATGAAAAACTTCTTATTAGCATGATTTCATGCTAAACATCCTCTTAAGATATTATAAATCTTTCTTGTTTACTAAAACCAGAGCCTAACTGAAATATACGAGTATCGCAACAGGATTAATCGTAATACATGATTAAATACAAGCAATATGTAAGCTATATTTTTACTTTTTACTTCAGAAATAAATATTTCACGAGCATCGTCTTTAGCTTAAGGAAAATAAACTTGTGAAATTTAATTTAAAGCTTCGTAAAACATGGAAATGTTGCAGGATAACAAATCAGGAAAGATATATTAAATAAATCACAGTTCAGGTATCTATAACATGTGATTCTCTTAACAAATCTGTTTCATTCATCAAGCAACTGCAAAATTTCCGTAAAATCAGAAGCGGTTTCACAAATTATAGGCATTCGTAAACATGATAGATAAGAGTTAGTATCGCGGCGTTTTAGAGTATCTATGAGCGTAATATGGAAAGTAAAAAGATGTATAATAAAAATAGTTCACTTTCCAAGCTATCACTAACATTGTAACGAATTATTATACATATAACGGCTCACGAAAGTACTCGGACGCTTACAGAAACTTTCCATGAATATTTTGTTGAAGCTTTTCATGAATTTCAAGATGCATTAGGCTGTCTCAAAAGTTTCTTTCGTTTTGTTCTATTACTACAAAATAGTTCATACATAAATCGATAAAATAATATAAAACAAAAAGTGTCGTGCATCTATTATTTCCTTATGAAACGAAAGAAACTTTTGAAACAAATGTAAATAGGAATTATAAGATGCTTATTGATTACCATCGGTATTTGGACAGTTAATTATGTATTGTATAAATAAGTCACAATATTTTTAGTAGGAGCATTTTTGCTACCTAATCAATCATATGTTTAAAAATACTCTTTACATTGTACATTAGTTTTTTGCTATGTGTACGTCTGCAATAAGCAACTTCTAGCTTCCATATATATATTTCCAAATTAGTCTCAATTTTTACCGGTGTAATCATGATAGACACGTCTCGTTACATTGAAGTGAAGTGAAGAAAAACACTAACACACATAATATATATTCGCAAAAATCTTCTATCTAATATTTTCGTCAACTACTGTATACACATTTATTAGATATTTGTGTGAGATTAAAATCGACAGATACGATAAAAGAATATTGTAGAGGTATAGCAATAAGAAAGTACAAGGAAAGTATAGCTCGTTAATTTGAATTACACCAGATTGTCAGTCATCTATTAGGTCGTGTTAATCTCTGAATAAATTCTTAAATAAATAAGTGTTAATTAAACGAGAGAAACTTAGCATTTATTAGTATTTGTGCTTCTACATTACATAATGAATAGGTCTTTTAGGGAAGAAATTCTTAGATAAAGAAGTGTTAATTAAACTAGAGACACTTAACATTTATTAGTATTTGTTCTTCCCCATTACTTCTTGAATAGGTCCTTTAGGGAAGAACAGAGAGACGGTTCGCTGAATTCCGTCTGCTTTTGGTTCTTGCTATTCCAAAACAAATTTGTCACTTCACCTGACATTGGTTTGTTCGAAGATACCGAGGGCTTTCCGCTCGACCCGGAAGCCCTCGGTATCTCCGTATCGTTTCCCTTCTGCGCCGTTAATATCTTCTCAATTGCGCTACCAAATACCTACGGACAAAATTGTTCTTATAAATTTATGAATATTATGTGTTTACGTATTTGAATGAAAATTTTTATGAAACGAGATTTCGCGTTAAAATACGTAATAGTAAATACGATAACTTACATGCTCTTTTTACCAAGATGAAAATGTATATGTAAATTTACTTGATGTATATGTAAATAGAAATATTTATATGTAATATTTATATGCTTGTATTTAAAATATTTTCATGCTTAAAGAATAAAGGTCATAATGTTATAAATATTTAAATCCTTGCACCTCTCCTTTATCGCGTAAGAAAGAGAAACTAAAAGTTTCACTCCAGAGAATGAGCTTCGTTCTAAAACAAATCAAATAACATATATTCAAGTATTTAACTGTTATTTAATATTCCTATATTATTAATATAGATGAGAGGTCGATAAGATAGTTTACAATCATTAAGTACAGTATCGCAGATCCACCATCAGAGATCAGTAATATTAAAATAAAATTCATGTTGGATTAAAAGTGTGGTTAAGTTGGGGCTAACCCCAAATTTGCAAATTTTGACCTAAGTCAAAAAGTGGCCATTTTTGCACCTCCTCGCGAACGAAAAATTCTTGTGCGACGTTTAAGAGAATTTATCAAAAAAAAAAAAAGAAAGAATTATTAGCATTTATACGAAATGTGACATGGAAGTTGAAAAAGATGAGTGTAGAGATGAAAAAATTAAGCAGAGGTCAAACTTACGCGCTACACTTGATCTTCATTTTCTTTAAATTTTGATCCAGCTGATAAATCAGTAATTAAACCAAGGGAACTAAGTTTGAAATCAAGCGAATCTGAAATACTATCAGACTGTTGCTACGTGAGAACAATAGCCATCTTGTACTTCGTATTTGCTCGATTCCAAACTCTAATCGATATACCAGCAGAATTTACCAGCAAAATAATTATTCAGAGATTCTGTCGGTAAAACAATTGAAGTTTAAAATCGAACGAATCCGAATTACTGCGAGATCGTTGGTGGCTATTTTTCTCGTAGCAACAAACTGATGGTACTTCAGCTTCTTTTGATTTCAAACTACAATTGATTTATCAATAGAGTTGTCGAAGAATTATTTTGTCGATATCGGTGTAGAACAATAGCCAACAACGATCTCGCTGTACTTCATATTTCCTCTATTACAAACGTCGATTCATTTACCAGCAGAGCATCTGAAGAATTATTTCACATGGATCATGTAGAAAAAAAAAAAAAAAACGAACACGAAAATGGAACTGTAATAACATTTTTTATTCCTTGTTGAGAGCCGTTCTTAAACATTTTGCAGGAATTTTCCCTTCGCAAGAAGATCGAAAAATAACCACTTTTGACGCTCTGTTTTCATCCCATATGAATTTTATCTTTAATATTACCGATTGATAATAATGTCACTGCGATATTGTCCGCAATGATTGCAAATTATCTTCTCCACGTTTCACCTATATCGATAATACAGAATATCAAACAACAATTATTTAATTTCACGTTGTTGTTGACTTTATTAATTTTTACGATAAAGTGCATTCTCTGGAAGAGATTTTACGATTTACGATTTTCTTTTTCATTCCTCCTTTCACCTATGATGGCTCTTAAACAAGAAACGATATCGTAACGAGAAATACAACTTACCTGAGCGTCCACTTTGGTTCCACTAGTGTTGTCCCATACGACCTCGCTATTAGGGGACTTTTTACCGAACATTTTCTTCATCGCCTTCACTACCTTCAATTCATCGAACCTAAGACTTGAACTGGCCGTTGCTAAATCTTCCGGCTTCTTCGACATTTCCGTCGCGGAAGACCCTACCGAGCTTAGGATCGATATCAGATCCCTATTAGAGCAGACCATGCCCGCAGCACCGAAAACGGGTGTTCTCGCGGCTCTTGGCAGTTCCGAGACGCGCTTTCGGAGAGAAGACGTCGGCGAAACCGACAGAGTAGGCATTTCAAAGAATCGTTGTTTCGGCTGTTCAGTGTAACGTTGAACAGAACTGTTACCCTCCAGCGGCTGCATTTCGTACACTTGCTCCGTCGACGTCCTGTACATCCTTAAGCGCACCTGGCAAACGGATTGCTTTTATTCGAAAGACAGTTTCTTTTTTATCATAATTCGTGCGTTATGATACATGTTTCGATGATTGAGCCGTTAAACGTGACAAAGCGATGGAATTGTTTTGCACAGAAATTCTGGTTCTAAAATTATGTTAGGGATTCTAGGGCGTAATAACATCTTGGAACGCAAAGTTATCGATGTGTCGATGAAAGTTAAGCGAGCTTTATCGAAGCACACGTTCGAGTCTTTGGGCGATTGCTAGGAATACGCGTAATGTTCTTTTCTGTAAGCTGAAAAGTTGAACGACTATAAAAGGCGTTTGTAGAGGATTTCAAAGCGGAAGAAGAAGCAATACAAATGTTTAGAATCAGAAATTATCTGTTTATATAGAGATCTGTTTGATGCAAAATCTAAAATCAATCAAATCGGATTGTACGGACGTATTTGTCTGTATTAATCCTTTGACGTCGATACCAACGATGTATATAGCGAATGGCGGTTATCAGCCAAGATTATGAGCACGTAGGGAAGAACAGAACTGAACGCTTGCTGTTCCAATAATGACGATCCATAAAAGTCTGAACTCTAATAAAAAAAACGCATGATAACGAATACAGCGCGTATTCTTTCGTATGTCTTCAATGAATATGTATAAGTTTGCTCGTAACAGAGTTGAAAAATGCCTGTAGCGTTCCAAGTTTGAACAACGTTTGTGTCGCGCGAAAGTTGATCAATATCTGAACCGCTTGAACGTTAACAAGTATCTTTTTCTGTGTTCGAGGTGTGAATGCCGCGAGTGTCATGACCAGCCTTTCACGTGCTCTTGGCGCGCCTTCTACTGGCAAAGATGGGTCGCTACTTGAACTAACACGAGATGTTAGTTTTCCGAGAAGATCACGATATCTCTGCGGGTGAGGAAGTTCGGCAACTTGTACCGCTGTAATATAATTCCAAATTACCCTGCGGAGATACCGAGTTTACGACACGTCCCTGGCGATTGAGCGCGGGATGAAGCAAATTTCTATGTTATTGCTTAATAATTTATGATTCCAATTGAAAAATAAGCTTCTTCGCGACCATGCTATAAGCTTCACCGACGAAGACGTGCTTCCTTAGCGAGGCTCCTGACGAACAAGGAATGAAAACCATAGCGACTCGATTCGTCCGTAATTTTAACTGTTAATTTTCGCCTAATTAATAATTGTTCTAACTCCATCTAAAAAAGAAGAAAAAAAAAGTAATTGATGAATCCACGTATGCGTACATTGTTATAAAGAACGATATGATGTGTAAATAATTATAAGTTACAAAGAATAAAATAATAAATAATACGATGAAAATTGTATACCTGGAGAGCAACGAATATTTGGTTCTTTCAAATCTTAACTTCGCACGATCGTATAGAAGTTCGTCAACCTTAAACTCGGTTTTTTTTAGTCTGCAAACTAGCGGAGATAGAGCGGCTAAAATAAACGAAAGATCCTTACCTTCCTCGCTTTTAGGTCTGCGATGTCGTCCATAATGTCCAACTGAAGATTGTGCGTACTTCCTCTACCGCTCGGTGGTGCGGACATTCTAGACTCTGGGTCTCGACGACTCGGCAATATTCTGGTCACGACTCCAAAAGGAAAACGGGCGATTGATTCGCGACGATTACGGCCAAACAAAGTCGGTGACACTCTTTCAATCGTAACGACCGAATGTCTTCGGCCACCTAGCTGAGGAGCCGATGTTTGAGAGAGGGTGGACAGGAAAGTAGCTTCCCTCGGCGATGGTCCTTGTATTTTCGAGCTATCGCGGGAAAACGCGGTCGTTAGAATATGCGTCAACGGGAGTCGTAAATTCCCGTTACGATTAGAATAATCGACACCACGAATAGTTCGATCCCCGTATTTCGGTTAGGATAATCGGGGTGGTTGATGCGGTATAACACTGGTAGTCACTGAGTTATAATAATGTATATTTCCAACACTTTATACAATCACACAAAGTAGTAACGCCGTTGATTAAGATACAGATAACGAGAGAAGGGTTAGTCTTGGATGAGAGAAGGAGAGCTATAGGCGCTTTAGGCCCTTGAGAATTATAGGAACTGTCGGAGTTCTGGATAATGTGAGAGCCTTAGGAGACTCTAGGCCGTGTAGGCACCTTGGAAATGATGAAGGAACTCTGAAAGATATAGGAACGGTAAGAGTTATAGGGATTATGGGAACTCTAGACACCGTGAGAGACGATCAAACTCTTAGAGAGGTAGGAACGGTGAGAGTTGTAGGAAATGCAGGAACTCTAGGCACCGTGAGAGACGATCAAACTCTAAAGTTTTATTCTAATGTGAATGCGGAGGAAAGCTCGGTATGGGTGTGCCCTTTGACCGAAGAACGCGGATTCGTTGCTTACATTTTCAGTTAGGAAAGTGAGGGCAATGATCCGCGATGCTGATTGGTTATGACCAATGTTGGGAAGGAAGATAGGAGGAAAAAGCCTCCTACTAACTTGGGTCCTAGGCGACATTGTTTATGGGGAGACTCGGATTTTCCGTTAGGGAGATCACCGCCTTTTTCGTTAGGCCACTACCTGCTTTCTCCGCAATTCTTAAGAGCACGTAATAAACCCAAGGACCCTTCTAAAGAACCAGCTGAAAACACTTCTGGAATTAGAAAGTCTTTTCTGGCAGTCAGATTGACTCAAACCATGTGTGCGAACAATGCAGTTAGGATTTCACTTTATGGTGGGTCCTTAGGCCTATGGAAGGTTCGAAGGACGGCACGTAGACCGTTGGCTGTCACGCCGCGCGGGATGGACTGCAGATGTGTTGCGCAGCGTAACAGTCCTGATCCTTCTCCGCCACGATCGCTCATTCGTCTCACCTGTCCACACAAACATCAAGATAGTTTCGCTACGCGAGAACTGTCGTAGTGACAATCGAGCCTGGCGAAAGTCAAATTGACCAACTTCATCTTTGGACAATCTCATAGTTTCGCAATTTCATCGTCCAAGTACACGATTGATTCTCACAAAACCTCTAGTTCCTTAGAGCTTAACGCCACGCTCATCTTTTCACTTTTATCGCATATTGTCTCACCACTTGCGATACTTGTAATTACTTTTCTCTACTTTTCAATTTTGGAGTTGGTCAATGTGATTTCCGAATGGCTCGATTGACTATGTGAGTCTTGAATAAAGATGACAATTAAACTATTCAGATTAGTCATGTTGCTTCGTCAAACGATTTGAATTCAAGCAATTCGAAACCATTTTGTCAATGTGAACCTATTATTTTACCAATGTGAATCTGTAATTTTACTTGAAATATCCTTCCAAGTTTTGATGATGATTCAGACTGATCAAGTTACCTGAATCAAGCAACTAATTTCAAGTTACTTGAAACTATTTTGTTAACGTGTACAGTTGCTTGAATCAAGCAACTATTTTCAAGTAAGTTAAAATCATTTTGCCAATGTGAACCTGTAATTTTGCCTGAAATATCCTTCCAAGTTTTTATGATGATTCAGATTGGTCAAGTTACCTCAATCAAGCAACTATTTTCAAGTAACTTGAAACTATTTTATTAATGTGTGCAGTTGAGTGAAACAAGTATTTTCAAATAACTTGAAGCTATTTTGTTAACGCGTACAGTTGCTTGAATCAAGCAACTATTTTCAAGTAAGTTGGAACTATTTTGTTAACGCATACAGTTGCTTGAATCAAGCAACTATATTCAAGTAACTCGAAACTATTTTGTCAGTGTGAAACTATATAGACACTAGTTAATTCCCATACACATATATAATGTATAATGTATAAACAGAGCTATTTTTTCAGATCAGAAGGTACGATCAATCCTTTTCTTTAAATATATTATGCAATAATATAATAACGTTGGACAACGTTATGTTTTGTT
Source organism: Bombus terrestris (assembly GCF_910591885.1). Classification (NCBI taxonomy): domain Eukaryota; kingdom Metazoa; phylum Arthropoda; class Insecta; order Hymenoptera; family Apidae; genus Bombus; species Bombus terrestris. Next base: position 16,287,125 of record NC_063271.1, on the reverse strand, counting down.
AAGCTAACAGGATACACTAAAAATACATTATCAAGAAAGGGGATGTGGCCCGTAAGCAAGTATGTTCTTCTAGATATGACCATCAGACAGTACCTGTGATGCGGTTATCCCGGAAGTACATTGCGGAGTCGGTAGAGAGCGTTTCCTTTTTTTTTTATTTATTAGAATATTTACAATCAATTCTCGTTGAGAATTTTCAGTAACTTAGTTTGGCGTGATACAATGACATGGATTATAATAGTTTTATATTGTTGGTTCTAGTAGAAACTAAGGATTTAGTCTAGAGGGTATTTTCTTTTTAGTCTGCGGATCTGGTCCGTCGTGTCCAGTAGTTGGGTGACTAGTGGGTTGTGGTGGTTGTTGACTCTTGTGTTATATCTGCTTCTGGACTTGTGTATTTCATCTTTGACTGTAGGTATCTTGAGGTCGCGGTGGATTGTTTCGTTGGTAACATACCAGGGTGCATTTAATAGGGATCTTAGCGTTTTCGATTGGAAGCGTTGGAGTATTTCAATGTTGGAGTTACTTGCTGTTCCCCATAGTTGGATTCCGTAGGTCCAGACAGGTTTTATTACGGTCTTGTAGAGGGTTATTTTGTTCTGTATGTTTAGTTTGGAGCGTCGGCCCGTGAGCCAATAGAATTTTCTTAGTTTTTCCTTTAGTTGCTTTGTTTTTTCCGAGATATGTTTTTTCCAGGTTAGCCTCCTGTCCAGGGTCATGCCCAGGTATCTTACGGAGTCCTTGCTTGGGATTATTGTGTTGTTAATGGTGACCTGGGGGCAGGTTTGTTTTCGGAGCGTGAAGGTTACATGGGAGGATTTTTTTTCGTTTATTTTAAAACCCCATTTTTGGAACCACTTTTCCATGGAGTCGAGACTTCGCTGGAGAGTGGATGAGGCAATTGCCGGGTCTGCGTGGGTAGCTAATAGTGCTGTGTCGTCGGCAAATGTTGCTATTGTTACCTCGTTTGGTACGGGTAAGTCGGCAGTGTAGATGGAGAATAGTAGGGGTCCGAGGACACTACCTTGCGGTATGCCGGATTCTATTGGGAATGTTGCGGAAGTGGCGCCTAGACATTTAACTATGAATTGTCTGTTGGTTAGGTAGGATTTTAAGATGGAGTAGTATGGGTGGGGTAGGATTTTTTTAAGCTTGTAGAGTAGCCCTTCATGCCATACTTTATCGAATGCCTGTTGGATGTCTAGGAATACGGCTGAGCAGTATTTTTTCTTTTCAAAGGTTTGGCTGATCATGTGGGTTATGCGGTGGATTTGCTCTACTGTTGAGTGTTGTTTTCGGAAGCCGAATTGGTGATCTGGGAGAGTTTTCAATTCTTCTAGGAGTGGAAGGAGACGATTCGTGAGCAGCCTCTCGAATAGTTTAGACAGGGTAGGTAAGAGACTGATTGGGCGATAGGAGCTGGCTTCATATATTGGTTTACCGGGTTAGGGGATGAGGGTGATTAGTGAGATTTTCCACGCCTTAGGAAAGTGTTCAAGGCGGAGGATGGCGTTAAATATTGATGCGATGAGTGCAATCCCTTTTATGGGGAGTTCCTTGATTGCTTTATTTCCTATTAGGTCGTGACCTGCTGCTTTCTTGGGGTTTAGGCGACGGATAGCTTCTATGATCTCTGCAGAAGTGAAGGGTTGGATAGGAGGGGACATTTGGAAGGGAGTGTGCAGGTATTCGGTGACGTCCGCTGCAGCTATGGAGGAATGGGGTTGGAATACTTCAGTCAAGTGTTTGGCAAATAGGTTGGCTTTTTCTATAGGGCTACGCGCCCATCCACCCTGCGGGCGGCGGATTGGAGGTATTATTTGTGGGGGGCGCGTGAGTTTCCTGGAGGCTTTCCATAGTGAGTAGTTTGAGTCGGCTGTGGGGGACAGGCTGGCGAGATATTTGTGAAAACGGTCATTATTGTAGTTCTTTATGGTTTTGGATAGTTTTCTAGTTGCGTTGTTTAGTTTGCGTTTGTCCTCCGGTGTTCTATGGGTCTGCCATATCCTTCTTAGTCTACGTTTTTCTGCTATTTTTTTTAATATGTACTGGGGGTATTCGTGGTTGCTGATGGACGTTTTTGCCGGTGTGGAGACGCGGATAGCGTTTATTATGCTCGCATTTAGGTATTCCGTGGCTGCTTCGATTTCGTCATTGGTTTTTAGTGAGGTTGAGGCTGAAGTTGTGTGGGTAAAGACTTCTCTAAAGAGCTGCCAGTTGGTGTGTTGGTTATGAATGGAGCCATTAGGTGTATTCTCGATGATAGTTGAACTGACTGTTACTATCACGGGGGAATGATCAGAGGAGAGATCAGCCGAGGAATTGATTAGGACGTGTCTTGGCGAGATATTTTTAGTTATGAAGAAATCAAGGAGATCGGGTATTTTGTTTGTGTCGGTGGGCCAGTGTGTGGGTTCGTATGTGGTAAGGTAGTTGAGGTTGTTGGATATTATGCTGTTGAGGAGGTTTTTGCCTCTTACTGTAACCAGTCTGCTACCCCATTGGGTGTGTTTAGCGTTGTAGTCTCCTCCGGCTATGCATCTGTTGCCCAGGGTGTCCAGGAAGTGGTCGAAGTCTTCTTTGGCAATGGAGTGTCTGGGAGGGCAGTATACAGCTGAGGTGGTGATTGTACCATGACAATGTTCTATTGCTACGTTTGTTGCTTGGAGGTAGTCTTTCTGGAATGGTGGAAGTTCGTAGTGCTTGATGATTGACTTGATTATGATTCCGGTGCCGCCGTGAGCCTTTCCGCTGGGGTGTTGGGTGTGGTAGAAGTTGTAGCCGTGTATTTTGAGGTAGTTTTTGTCGGTGAAATGGGTTTCGGATATGAGCATCACATCGATTTGCTGTTGTTTTAAGAATAGTTCTAGCTCAGGTTTGTGCTGAGCTAGACCGTTGGCGTTCCACAGAGCTATTCGCATTGGTTTTATTTTGCTTCTGTGCTTATGAATTTGTCCATGAAGAGTGTGAGTAGTGACAGCAAGTTGTTAATTTGCTCAGTTTGCTTCTCGATAAGTTTTTCGAGTCTGGTAAAGTTGTCTGTGCTTTGTGGGGTGGGAATTCTATTTTCTGTGTGTACACTGTGTGTTTTCGAGTTGTATACGTTTCCTTGCGTTGCCTGCGCATAGGATACTGTTGGTGAGGTGAGTTTTTGGGGTTTAGGTTCTTGTATGTTTATGTCCTTGGGTCTCAGTTTTGGATACCTTATATTATGTAGCGATTTGTAGGCTGAGCATCCTTTGTAGTTCGCAGGATGCTCTCCTTGACAGTGGATACACTTGGCGGGGGTTTCCGGGGATTTAGTGCATTGGTCAGTGGGGTGATTACCTGCACATTTTACGCACCGGAAGTTGTGATTGCAGTATTTCTGCGTGTGGCCGTACCTTTGGCACCTTTTGCATTGTATTATTTCTTTCTTTACAAGAGGTGGCTCGAACTTAACTATGGAGTTCATCAGCCGATTGATATTGTAGATTTCTTTGTTGTTTGTTTTTTGTTTTAAGTCTATAAAGAATAAGGATAGTGGGTTTTTTGTGATTCTGTGCTTAATGTTGCTGATATTAGTTACTTCGTGGCCGTGGTTTGACAGTTCGCACTTTAGTTCGTCTAGATCGACTGAGTGATGGATGTTGCGTAGCACCACTCGAAATGGTCTTTCTTGTTTGAGCTGGTATGTGTGGAATTTAGCGTCTAATGTTTTTAATAGCTTGGTTAACTTTCTATAGGCGTCTGGGTGGGTCGGCAGTATTTTCACGTGGTTGTTGTTAATCTTTAACTTGTAGTCCTCTTTGCTGATTTCTTTTTCGATAGTCTTAATCATTGACTGAATGTCGATTACGTCGTTTATGAATATCGGTGGGGGAGGGGGAATTCTTTGATTATGGAGGTTGTTTACCTTTTCGGTTGTAATCATGGAGTCTTCCGTGGACTCCAGTATTGAAAATCTATTGTAGGTGGTCACCTGGCTGGCTGATGGTTTAGTTTGACTCTTGTTTACATTTGTCTTGGTTGGTTCGAGCTTTCGTTTTTTCGTGTGATGGTCGTTTACCAGGATAGATGTGTTGCCCTCTTGCCACGGGGGAGGAAAAATGGCGGTGTTATAATTTAGCTCCGGGGAGCCTGTTGGAAATGATAGAGCCATCATCGAGCTAGTTAATTCAGTGTGAAAGAACTAGTCGAGAGGCTGTTGACCCCTGGCTAGGTTAGTTGGATTCGCTTTCGACAGATGGGCGTCACGTGGAGTTTTGTGAACTTCACAGGGCACTGGGCACACGTCTGCACGTCTCGGCACTCAGCAGCAACTGGATGGTCACTGAGAGCGTTTCCTGACCTCTCGCCAGGGAGACAATAGACGAGGATTTAAGGGTGTCGAATCGGGATCCATGCAACGCGGAGGCGACTCGTTCCTTCGCCCTTCCTCTTCCTCTTCGCCCGATGTGCTTTCCTCTATGACGATTTGAGGCTCGCCATAGTTTGCCACATTCACATTCGGCCTGTACCATTGTCTTCTCATCTTGATTTAGAAAACTCTCACTTGAACATAAATAAAACGTTTCTTCGTTGAAACCGTATCATAGTGGAGAACGATCGAACAGTACAAAAGAATGAATAAAAATAAGTCACATTTTTATTAATTTTCTTTTGTATCTAAAAACAAATCTGATAGATTCAAAGATACAAGATCTTTGAAAATATCGTATGGAATTTAATACTAATTTAGTGTGCAATTAAAAAATTACTATACTATTTTATTTCTCCTATATACATGTTGGAGATAAAAGGACATCGGGGCCTTTCTTTTGGAATTTTTGGGAAGACCCCCAATACTTTAGTCTAGACTTTTTATTATAGCTGCACTTAAATAATAAAACTCAGAAGTAGTTGTTTATGATTTAATCCGACTATGTTTACCCGAAATTTATGACAGTAGGCTTGGGCTCGAAGTGACACAACTGGTCGCTAAACGTAGCCACGGTCATGGCATGGACGTTTTTACCTAACAAAGCTATGGAGTAATTGTATAGATCTCCTTAAAAATATAGTTGACCCGAGGGGTACAGAGACGAGTATATAAGTGCAGTTCCATTTGGACTGAGGGAGTTCTACTTATACTGTAGACAAGTAAGTTGAGTTACACTTGAATTGTGGACAAGTAAGCTCAGTACGACTTAGACTTTGGAAGAAGACGTATTTGTTATCCCTTTGACCGTGGATTCGTTATTGAACCTAAGATCATTGTCATTGGCATCTCGAGTATCTAATTGCCACGGTTACTTGTCAAACTCTGTACCATATCGGTACTGTAATCATATCGGTACCAGTAAATATCATCCATATCGTATAACAACAATGGTTAATCCAAATGAAGATTCGTTACACGCCCCTAATCCCAATGAGAACTCGAGATATATGTATTTTTCTTTTCTTTTTGCTTAAAAGATTTCCTGTTTATTGTCACATTAGAATGTCAGATTCTTTTGGCACACGAAGGCTTCGTAAATATCAGAAGGAATATAACGTGGAAAAATGTTGTTTTATTTTTAAAGTTCTACGCTTCGCTACTTTTTTCCTAGTACGTTCGCTTTAGCAATAACACTGACTTTTTCGCCCGTTAAAAACGGATTACGCAGACGCGCTCACGCAGCACGTGCCCAGAGCGAATGTTGCGAGTCGATATTTTCTTTTGCGAATCGCTCTCGTTATTTTTTTTTTTTTTTTATTTATTTATTAAAATTCACAATTTGTCCAATTTGGACATTTGGTGGAATTTTTTAACGGTTAAATTAGCATGTTGGTGGCTATCCCCAGCGGGGTACCATCCTCGTGTTTCTTAGGTTATGTCCTTTATAAGGTCTGCTGGGTGCTTCCTTTTTAGTCTTCTGTCTGTGTGCTTTGAGTTGTAGTCTCCCGCTGCGATGTACTTGTCCCCTAGGTCCTGGAAGTATTCTTCCCACATTTGTGTTGTTATTTTGTGTCGCGGAGGCACGTATACTGCCGACGACTGGAAGTAGTTGCTGCTAGTTTGAACTGTAACAGTGGTTGCTTGTAAATATTCTTTGTTAACTTGGCTGTGAAGATAATGTTTGATATCGTTTCTGACTATCACTGCTGTCCCTCCGTGAGCTTTTCCTGAGGGGTGTTTGGTATCATATATGGTGTAGTATGGTATTTTCAAATAGCTTTTTGTAGTGAAGTGTGTTTCTGAGACAAGTAATATGTCTATATTATTATTGTATATGAATGTTTTAGTTTCGAGGGCCCGTTGTTGTAGGCCGTTTGAGTTCCAGGCTGCTATTTTTAGAGTGTCCGTTTTTATTTTTTGCTTAGCACGTTTGTAATTAGTTGTAGCATGACTGTGATTTGTTGGGTTTGCTGTTTGAGTACTGCATTTTGTTCGCTTATCATTCTGGTTAGCATTTCGGTGTTCTTTATGGATTGTTTGAGCAGTTCTTTGATTTCTGCAGTGTCGTTGTTACTATTGCTGTGGTATTGGTTATGTGTGTGTGTTGGTTGGCTGGTTACTTGAGCATAGCTTAGACCACCAATGGTGTTGGTGCTGATAGGTTTGGTGTTTATTGCTTGCTCTGTATTTGGTAATGTTTCAGGTTTTGTGCTGTCATGATGGGCTTGTGTGTTAGTGCTTGTCCTGCTTCGTAGGGGCGGGAACAGTTTTCGTTGTAGTTGTTTTCTTACTTCACAGCCTTTATAGCTGGCTGGGTGGTTACCGTTACAGTTGAAGCATTTAACTTTTTCTATTTTTCCTGAATATGGGCAGTGTGCAGTTAAGTGATTTTTTGCGCACTTGACGCAGGCTGGGCTTCTGTTGCAGTAGTTTTTAGTGTGTCCGTATTGTTGACACCGAATGCATTGAGGTATATCTTTTTTGTGTCGTGGTGGTTCGACTGTTACTATTGTGTTTAGTATTTGTTTGATATCATATATTTCCTTGTTATTGATTCTGGGTTCAAGTTCTATTAAGAATAGTGGTAGTGGTTGCTTAGTGTCGAATCTTGTTATATTGTTTATTGTTCTAGTTTGATGTCCAATTTTAGCTAACTCATCGCTTAGTTTATGTACGTTGGTTTTAGGATGCAATCCTCTTATGACAATTTTATAGCTCCTTTCAGTTTTAAGCTGATAAGTGTGGTAGATGGCATTTTTTTCTTTTAATGCTTTTATAACTTTCCTAAATGATTCTGGTGTGTTTGTTTGAATTTTTACTTGATCCAATTTTGTTTGCTTTATTGTGTAATTGTTTTTCTCTTCTAGATTATTTAGTAGATCAATGAGCGGGTCTATTATTTGGGCCTCGACAAAGATTGGTGGTGGTTTTGTAATATGGTTTGTTTGGGTAATGGTTTTACTTACGGGGTCAGAGTCTATTTCTTCAGTTAGTGAGTTGAAGGAGTTACTTAGTGGTAATTCTTGCAGCCATCGCTGCTTTTCTGTGACTGGGTTTCCTATGGCACTTGTGTCTGTGGTTGTTTTACGTTTTTTGCTAGCCTTCACTGGCTTCCAGCTTTCATCCTGGTAGTATCCTTCATGTTCTGAATTGCTATCTTCCTGTCCCCGATGCTCTTTTGTTTCTTCTGTCTCCATGTTGGTTTGTTTGGTTTTTATATAATATGTTTCTCCTTTTGTTGCTATGTTTATAGTTGGTATCTGCATTGTTATTTTATTTCCTCCTCACTATCACTTTGCAGCACTATTACTTTGGAGCACTTTTTCACTATTCACTTATACCTGGAGAGGACGACCGTCTAGACACGTCCGTCCTCCTCGGCTGTCCGAGCAGGAGTGTCTGAAAATTGTAGCGTATATCGAAAAACAAATTTTCGTTCTGCGTAAAATCTCGAGAAATTCTTCCTTTCTTCGTCCGTGTCACATGATAGACGAATGACGCATCAGATGACTGGTACGATTCCTTAGCATAGAAGAGTGAATTGAAATATTCACGAAGCGCGATGTACTGTTAACCAGTTAACCGTGGAATTTAGTTTTAGAAATCAACGTGAATAAAATGCAAATAAAAATAAACGACGACGAGTATACACGTCGAACACAAAGAAAATGTGTTACGTGTTCCTGTTATAAGTTTTACGACGACGTTAAACCAAAATGACGATGGCTTACATTTTTCTTCGAAAAAATGAATTATTTCCCACATAAAATGTTAAAATTGTAACAAAATAATAAAATTCGTAAACAAGAAAAATGTGAAAAGATAGAAGAAATTCAGTGGATCCTCCCAGTGTGGTATTTCTCGAAACAGAATATCGCACAAAGTGGCACTTCGCAAATCTAACACCAGCAACGTGAAGTGGATTCGATCAATGATATAACTGGTATAAAATTGGGGAAATGTTTTTTGATAGGAAGCGTAGGTTTTACGGTTGAACTCGTAGATGGTGGAGCAACTTTCGAAGCTCGTGTTCGTGGAATTGCATATTCGATAATTTATTCAACACACCTTCGACGAAAAAACTGAATCGCATTATATTTTCTGTATTATATTTCGATCGTTATCGGGGAATACCGGACACACGCAGTAAAACATCCACTCAATTTGCAAGCAGACAAAATTGCGTAAACAATTCGGGCATAGCCGATATATCGGTGAAAATAATCAACTGAGTTTATAAAAAGGAATACGTTGTACAGGGAATAACCGATATAACAAAGGAACAAATCAAATTTTTCAGTTTTACTGACAAAGCGAACGTACCACTAAATAACATTCTTAGCGCTTCTTACTAAAATTTGGAATTTTTATGGTAAATGGTAATGTTTTATATTATACGACAGATGAAACATACCGAGATTAACATTTTTCTCGACGTGTTTAATTCATGAAACGCGGTTAACTGTTTAAAAACGCTATCGACGATAGCTTTTCAAAAGATGTATAAATAAAACGAGGAGATAGAGCGAAATGAAATAACAACGAGTCGTTCGATTTCTCGTTATGTCGTGTTGTTAAGAAGCAACAGAAATGAAATTTCAATTTTCCATTAGAATCGACGGAAGGATCAAACGACGATACGGTAAGAGAAATCGCATGATTCCATTCAAGTGGCACCGTTTTGTCAACGCAGGCTAACGCGTGACCTTTCGTCGTTTCGATCAACATGGTTCAACATGGGTCATACCGCCTGTGCTGTCAGATGTTCAGCCAAATGGTGTTTGCATTTGTCGTAGATAAAACGCTTGGAAAACTCGTCGCGCACTAGTGCGCTTCTCCGTTTTCGCATGAAATCTCCGACTTTTTTCTACTTTCCTAGTTTCCTATTTTTTCTTTTTATCCGTTCTATACGATTCGCCTCTGAAAGGTTATTCTTGCTGTACCGCTACTATTAGGTTGTCCGAAATGTTTCTCTCGTTTTATGAGGAAATAATAGACGCACGTTCTTTCTTTTATATTATTTTGTCGAATTACGTACGATCCGTTTTGTTCTGTTGAGATAAACACCGCGATATTTCACAGACTTACTTTCACGTTTGTACGAAGGTGCACTGTTGTAAAAAATTCTTTTTGCGAAAGAAAGACACTTTTCGGGCAACTTAATACGTTGTGTTCGTTTTATAAAGAAATAATAGACGCGCGATGTCCTTTCTTTTATATTAGTTTATCGAATTATGCACGAACATAATAATAGAGATATAAGGAAATGGATCGCACCTAATTCGATAAAATGATATAAAATAGAAATTGTTGCTCAACTATTACCATTTTATGAAACGAAAGAAACTTCTCGGACAACCTAGTACATCGAACGACTACCGTTGAATAAATTCTCTAAAAACGAAAATGTTTTTAATCGAATTAAACGATCGAGATGGCTGTAATACTTTTGTAGGATTTTACGAATACTTACCGAGCGTTGAAAGTTCGATGTGCTCAAATACTTATAAGCGATTTTTCTTTCTCGAGACGATTCCCTTTCATTCGCGAACAACCTGAAAATGGAAAAAATATCGTTAACGGGTGTATTCGTGATAATCGTAACAACGTCGTTAATCGATTTATCGATGAATCGTTACGTGTGCTTTACGTTCTTTGCGAGATTCCACGACAAATATCGTTACGCGCGAGTTAATCGAGTAAACGACGTTTAAAACGGTTTAAAGTTATTCCCGATATCGCAACTATAAATAGGGAAATGATACAAAGAACAGTGTTTTAACCCTTTGAGTGCTGTGGGCGCATATAGGTGTCTGGCGAAAGCTATCGGTGTGGACTAAGGACATATATATGCGTTTTCTGTAAGTGCTCGGCATGGACTAAGGACGCATGTATGGGTTTTTTTTAATTTTTCACACACAACTAAATTATTAACTCGTGTTATATTTATAAGGTTCAATAATGCGATAATTCAGGGATCGATTCTGAAGTCTGAAAATCGAGTTTTTTTTATTATGAAATGATTTGATAAAATATAAAAATGAACAACAATTAATATGCGTCTATAACAATCAATAACGATGATTATCTAAACGGGAAATTATAAGTCTTTGGTGCAATGTTTACCTGAACGTCCTGAGCTACCGATCTTTCTTCTTCAGTCTTTAAATCTTAAATCTTCAGTCTTCACAATCTCAAACAACTATTCTATAACCTTGTATGTCTCTCTAATGTAATTCTCTGTCCATCCGTCTGGGGAACACGTGCTTCTGCAACTGCTCGTCCGTGCAATAAAGGAAGATCGGAAGATCTTGTATCTTTGAATCTATCAGATTTGTTTTTAGATACAAAAGAAAATTAATAAAAATGTGACTTATTTTTATTCATTCTTTTGTACTGTTCGATCGTTCTCCACTATGATACGGTTTCAACGAAGAAACGTTTTATTTATGTTCAAGTGAGAGTTTTCTAAATCAAGATGAGAAGACAATGGTACAGGCCGAATGTGAATGTGGCAAACTATGGCGAGCCTCAAATCGTCATAGAGGAAAGCACATCGGGCGAAGAGGAAGAGGAAGGGCGAAGGAACGAGTCGCCTTCGCGTTGCATGGATCCCGATTCGACACCCTTAAATCCTCATCTATTGTCTCCCTGGCGAGAGGTCAGGAAACGCTCTCTACCGACTCCGTAATATACTTCCGAGATAACCGCATCACAGGTACTGTCTGATTGGTCATATCTAGAAGAACATACTTGCTTACGGGCCACATCCCCTTTCTTGATAATGTACTTTTAGTGTATCCTGTTAGCTTAACAAAACATAACGTTGTCCAACGTTTGCATAATATATTTAAATATATTCCTATTAGGTCATTTGTTGTCTGTATATTTTCCCTTTCGATTTTGTCCTGGACTTCGATAGGTAATCCAATGACAATCAGGTGTATCCTCACCTCTTCATCCATTTCCCTTTGTACTTCCAATATTAGTCGTTCTTTCTCTATTGCATATTCTACGAATGAATCTGAAAGGTATTTAAAGTTGTAAGCATATCGTATTGCCGGCCAACCTTTATTCTTAAAGGCTTTGAGAAATGCTTCTTTCCAATCTTCCCAGTTGTGTCCTCCAGCTTTCAATAGATTTGTCTGGTACCACCTTTTTGCTGTTTTTCCTAGGTACTTTCTCAAACCTTTGACTTTTTCCTCATCGCTTTTCATTTTGTATTTTTTGCATTCCTCTTCATACTCTGATATCCAGTTTGTGGCTTTCTGAGTTCCTTCAAATCGTTCTATATTGAAGTTTATTTCCTCTATTTCCCTCTTATCTCATCTTTGAAGGGTCTCTAGAAGTTTTTCCATGTCCAGGTTGAGTTTCTCGATTTCCGTCTTTGTTTTTCTTGTGGAGGTTATTTCTGCTTCCTCTAAGACAATGTCTCGGAATACGAAGTTTGAATCCATATCGGTATACAGTGCTGCTGTCTCATCGTCTATTGTGAGTTTAATATTTCTATATTGGCCTACCTTGGTTAGACTGTTTGCGGTCTTTTTCACTGTTGGTAAACTGAATAATTGTTGATGGTACTTTCTTTCTTGATATTCCGGGGGGAAAATATAGCACATTTCGTCTTTTGGTCCTCTGATAGATTCTATACTCTCTATCTTCTCCCCTTTCGCGTTCTCGGTCATGACGACGCGTAGGTTAACTCTCAGCGGCATGACGTGGCGAAAATCGATTTATAAGGTTCAATAATGGGATAATTCAGGGATCGATTCTGAAGTCTGAAAATCGAGTATTTTTTATTATGAAATGATTTGATAAAATACAAAAATGAACAACAATTAATATGCGTCTATAACAATCAATAACGATGATTATCTAAACGGGAAATTATAAGTCTTTGGTGCAATGTTTACCTGAACGTCCTGAGCTATCGACCTTTCTTCTTCAGTCTTTAAATCTTAAATCTTCAGTCTTTACAATCTTAAACAACTATTCTATAACCTTGTCTGTCTCTCTAATGTAACTCTCTGTCCGTCCGTCTGGGGAACACGTACTTCTTCAACTGCTCGTCCGTATCGATCTCTCCGTTAAACACAGCCTGTCGTGCTACCCGTAAAACAAAAAGAATCCCTATCCTACATGAACTCTAGGGATTTTACATATTTACTAAATTTAGTTTTCTAGTTTATTACCCAAATTCTAGTTAACTGTAAATTTCAATGTTTATAATAAATAATTAAAAATAACTAAAAAATAACGCTCTTGAATCATTTAATCTCTTTCATTTTAATCATTTAAACTACTATAACTTATTACGATTTGCGCTTTGAATAGTTAATCAACAGAGTTCAGTCTAACGAAAAAGTATTCCGTCCACAGCGATCGTCAGCGCTAGACACGCGTCGTCCGTATGGACGACATAGGCCGTGAGTATTCAGCACTCAAAGGGTTTATCGTCTGTGATAAAGCTTTTAGTTTCGAAAGCTCTGTTAAACTCGTTATGGTAAAATTAATAGACACTATAATCTTAACGAATTATCTTTTGTATTCGTAAGAGGCCCGACGATTTCTTTATTATGGGAAAATAATTTCAGCGATATTTTTCGCTTTTAACGCGTTTGCAGCGCGTACGCGTATATCCTTGCCTGTTGCGCGTTATACGTTTTAACGTATGTGCATAATTTTCTATCTACCAAATACGCGCAGCTTTTAACGAAGCAGAGCGAAACGTTTGTAAAATTGAAATGTTAGAACGATGTTTCCGATAAAATTCTTTGTTCCCGGCAGGTTGAACTGCGAGACCGATGCGTTTAAAAGTGCAATGTTCGAGGAATTAAACGCACGAAATTCTGAATATTAGTTCCTTCGTTATGCCTTTGTCATATTCGTTTCTATCTTTATCATTATTCGACAGGTTATTCGCAACTCGTGCAACGAAATAGAAGGATATCCATACGTTGATCCAAATTTCTTCTTTCAATCATATAATTGGCTTTCTTTTGCATAAAACGATATTATCGAAACGTTATCATAGATATAATCTGGTTCTGGAAAAAATCGAAGAACGTCGTGTAAAAATCGATTTTAATTTAAATTGTCTTAAATATCCTTTAACGAATACGTCGTATTCTTTCGTTCTATTACGTTTAAATTAACAGTTATCGTCCTTTATGTCGGCCATTTCCTTCGTTTACGTTCTTTTTCACTTTCTACCGTAATAGATCAGCCACGGATAGTCCATTTCGACGAATAGTTTCTCTCGATCGACGTGGAAACCGTCGAAAAGAAAGATTCAGGATATTGTAGCCGTTCGCCGATAAGGAGCGCCATTTACGCCGAAGGAGATCCGTTCTCTTAGAACGTTCATAGAGCTCTGGGCCTTTTCGTTCTATAGTATTAATATAAATCTAGAAATTGTACAGCCCAACTTTAAGTCTATCGCAGCTTCGTTCGAACGACGCTACTTCGTCCTGTACAAATTTCGATTCCTCCGATGAAACGTGTATTCACAGCAAAGTACTTTTTTCTGTAATCTAATTATGGCTTGCGAAAGTGTTCGAATAATCTTGATCGTTCCGAGGTGACGCGTATCACACGAACAATAGAAAACTCGGAAAATACCGAAAGGTCGGATGATACCGGCGTTCGTACGGTAAAATCGTAAAATTGATTTCGATAACTTAACATCGTACGTGCGTTTCAGTTTAGTTGACTATTTGATCGATTAAAAGTTCAATTAATCTACTTACTTTGTTCGCGCGGTGCCGGCGTTAAAATTTCGAAAAAAAAACGCGCAGTTAGGAGAAAGCTGGAAACACATCGTATAATACGAGACTCGGATAGCCGAAACTTCACTGAGCTGGCGGAAATTTTGCGTAGGATCGCGTATTATGCCAAACATTTTGAAATCCCGTTAACGCTGTAACGAGACACGACTATCGTGATTATGTTCGTTACATCAGTTGCGACTCTTCAATTTTTGTACTTTCGAGTCTGTCCCTATTTTAACGATAATAAAACATATTTGTAACGTTGGGAGAAGAGGTTTAATCAAGAAAATTGAAACGAAAATGTGCGATCTTTTTTCATTTTCTTCAAAACGAAGGTATTCTCTAACGTTGTAAGAACGTAATTGGGTCGACCCACACATAACTGGACCTGAAATGATCGAAAGGGCGTAGCAGGCTTTTTTTTTATTTATTACAAGCGTACAGTTTTGTCAGGTTCAGCCAAATATTAGGTTGCCCCAAAAGTGTCTTTCCTCTACGAATATGTCTTTTACGACAATGCATCTTTATATAAACACGACAGCTAATCTGTCAAATGTCGTGGTCTTTACCTTAATAGAACAAAATGGAACGTACGTAGTTCGATAAAATAAAGGAAACAAGAAACGTCGTGCGTCTATTATTTTCTTATAAAACGAAAGACTCTTTTGTTGTACAACCTGATATTTGAACTGTCGATAATTTTCGAGAAAGGTCCTGTAACTTCCATATACATTTTCCGATCCATTTCAAATTTTTCCAATACAATACTCGCGTCTCGTTACAGCGCCAGCGAAATTTCCAAATATCTCGCATGACACGCATCGCACATTCGTGAAAACATTCCGTGATAAACGTTGGAACGCTTTCTCAAGCCATTGGGTATATCGCACCGATGAATTTCGAAATTTCACTGGCGCTGTAACGAGACAAAACTATGCTGATTATTATTATTATACGTGCAAAATGTGGAACAGATTTGAAAATGTATCACACAAGTATCGGGAAAAAGATCATCGAATTATTGGAAAAACCAATTTTGTTTGCTACGTCGATAAGCCACGGTAAATAGCGAGATCGTTTTTGAGACTAATAGTGCGTTTAAAACTACTGTTCATACCGTGTGCTAATTTTTCACTAATACTAAATAAACTACGTTCGCAAGTAAATGTCCAGAATAACGTAATTTCCATCTGCATTGTTGGTTTCGTTTCAAATTTCACTGTTATAATTCTCGCAGCGATTCCTGTCTCGTTACAGCGTTAACAAACTTTCGGAAAGTGTCGCGTAATGCGCATTTGGAAAAAATTTTCCGTTGCGAACGTTGGAATAGCAGCGCGAGCCACCGCGCAAATAGCGGGAAACAATTTTTCCTTGGGAAACTTGGAAGCTCGTGTCATCGTTTAGAACACGTACCTGCGTTGTGTTTTATCTATGTTTGGTACTTTGAAGTCTAAGTATAAACCTTGTTTGCACGGTGCAACTAATCCGTGACAAATCGAGCAAAGTAGAGGCTGCATTTCATCGAATCAAGGAACGTTTGACGTGTACACCGTGACATACAGAAACTTGTACATCTCTGAAAGCCAACGCTTTGATGTTTAACGATGAATGCTCAATTCTCAGAAACGATGCTGTCGTTGAAATTAAGCTAGTCGTTTCTGCCGGCGTACGCGGAATTTCCTTTCTATGGGCTCTCGCGTACAAACGTGTTTATGTTCATTTACACCGTCTTTCTATACGAGAGGTCTAATCAGTTCGTAGAGCCGATTTATCGGTTTCTGTGCGTACAGCTGCGTTACCGTTCGTCGAACGAATCATGCAAACCAGACAATTGCCCGATTTTAAGACGCGACGCGATAAACGCGAACAACTGGTTCAGTGGGACGACGATAATATCGATCAGAACGTTCTACGTAAAATTAGTTAGAAACGATCCGCCTGTTACGATCGAACTTGGGCTATTGGCATCGATTGTGGTAGTTACACTTGGCTAGCAAGTGTAATTAGAAGAATACGAATCCTTGGCAAATTAACGAATAGTTTCTTTCGAAATTTACTCTTAACCGAAGCATTTATCTTTTATACGATATCATACACAGCAACTGGAGAACCCGGAGAAGCGTTACCACTGCGAGAATTACGCTCAGCTAATAAACGCAAACGAACGAGAGACAAATATTCTGATAAGTTCGGCAAGCAAATGTTATCTCGTTTCTAGAAATAATTGTTAATAAGGAATATGCTAACAAGGAATTTGCTAATAACCGTAAGGTTGTATTAAGCGTACGATTTATGCTAAATATAAATTGCACGAATGCGACGACAGTTCGTAACAAATTGAGTTCGATAACGACAATGTTAATTGTTTATCGTTTGTGCAACGCCATGAGGCGATTCTTCTCGAAAAATTGCAAGTGCCGAAACGACGGTAATTAACGCCATATTATTATAAAATAAATTCTAGGTAGTTTTAACGCGAAAGATTTATACTGTTTGAATAAATTCTCGTTCGTAAGTATTTGCCCGAATGCTGGTCTCGTGCGAAACGCGATAATTAAAATTGCGGATTTTTAGCATACGCAATACACGCAAGAAGATATAAAATTGCACAAATATTTGAGATATAATTGTAGATGAAACTTTCAGCCTGAGATCCAATCGAACCGGTAGCCTTTCTAAAACCGATCTCTACTTTCAAATCAACTTTAAATTTCAGCCTGTTTTTATGAGAAAATTCTCAAACTAATACGATGCTCCTCGGACAGCTCTTCTCTGCCTTCTCTTTCGCTCTCCACTCGTCTCCCCCTAGAGAACAGCGTAATAGGACTACGTGTGCTCGTAGTCGGAGACAAAATTGGCGTTCAGGTGATATTCTACGGGAGCTTATTTTTCTAGATGACTCGTAACCCTGGAAAGTGTCAGTCTTTAATCTCTTAACGTACAATTTTGCTCCGCCTAACCGGTCAAAGACGCGCAATTTCTTCCTCGATCTACGTTCGCGATCTAAAGACGCTCGATTATACGCACACAGAGACGCACGAAGATACTCGAAGACTCTTAGAAACTTTTCACTTTTCCTATATTACACGAAATATTTAGAAACTTCATTAACAGCACGACGAGCCACGATTATACGTGATTATGAAATTTCTAAAATTTCTAATTTCTCTGCAAAACCGTATCCAGAAGTTACATAAAATATTCGTCGCGCAAAGACGATGAAAATATTTGAGCAGTCAATTATTCGCTGTGTTAAGCCACGATATTTAGCGAAACGATCTTTATCACCAGTTGTAATGTTTAAGACTACTTCTATTCATGCTGTATACTAATTTTTCGCTAAATGTATATTTGCCATAAATGTTACAATTACAAGACATCATAACTGTTACAAGAGAAGTTTCCAAAGTTGCGATATGAAGGTTGATGTTTTTAATTAAAAAATTTTTGATCGCGAATAACCGTTAAAACGGATTAAAGTTTTTTTGATTGCTGGTAATCGTTATCGACGAGAGAAATTTCACTTTGGTTACCAATAACCAACATAAATGACCGGATTTTTAAAATATTTTTTTTTTTTCTTTTTTCTGTTACGAGTAACTGTTATCCGTGGCGAGAAAATTTTATTTTGGTTATCGATGACCATTATCGATGGCAAAAATTTGCTCTACATTGTCAATTATCACTGGCTATGTTATCAATCGTTATTAACGTCACTGATAATTATTGGGTTGGAAACTAGGTGATTGCGAATTTTGTCAATATCATCTAATGACAAAACTCGCAATCACCTAGTTAACAAGCCAATAGTACGTGTGTTCGCAGTTATTCATAAAACTTGTGTGTTTTATCGAGCAAACAAAAAGATATGAAAATATATGAAACGAATAAGATGAAAGATATCGCAGTAGAATATTTTTATTAACAGTTGCGCCGTGATATCTTTTATCTTATGCTTTGTTTCGTACATTTTCGTATCTTTTTGTTTGCTTAATAAAACATATCAGTTTTATAATTAGGCTTCTTTACGTTGCCAGTGAAAACCGATTATCAGCAATGTCAATAAATATCGACGATAGGCGAATGTGACTAGAAAATATTTTTTTCATCGATATTGCTTGGCGATAATCGAAAATCAATTTCGTCATCGATAATGGTTATCGGTAGCTAAAGCAAAATTCGGTTTTCCTTGATAATGGACACTGTTCGATAACCGAACAAAAATTCAGGTCACTTCCATTGATTACTGTTTCAAATTAAATTCCCATGATCTAAAATTATTATCGAGCGACCGAGGAACAAATCGAATCGTTCGTAATGATTATTCGTAATCAGAATTATTAACGATTAAAATTCTTGAATCGTATCGCTTTTGGAGAAATTGAAAACTGGCTTTCGTTTAAATAAAAACTAGTTTCTACCCAATGATTTTCCTGCCAAAAAATATTTAACGTAGTTGTTATTTTGGAGCTTCGCTTGTAACTTCCACGTAGATTTCCAGATTGATTTCTAATTTTCCTATTGTAATATAACAATTAATACGATATAATATAATAATCTTAATATTAGATTATAAATATTAACATTGTAGGATTTTTTTATTTATTTATTTTATTTGGGTATGGTCGTTGTCACAAGATCACCGGCGATCTATCGGTTTCGTGATTTCTTGCGTTTCCGACGTGATACTGGCAACCTCACCATACACGCCTATTACATCAATGCACTCGTGTTCAGTGTCTCCATACACTGCACTCGCATTCAGTGTCTCCATACACGCCTATTACATCAATGCACTCGTGTTCAGTGTCTCCATACACTGCACTCGCATTCAGTGTCTCCATACACGCCTATTACAACAATGCACTCGTGTTCAGTGTCCCCATACAATATAATTTAGCTAAACTATAAAGGAACAAAATACCAGTTATATCAAGTTTAATGTTAGGAAAACCCAATATTTTAGATCCACCCGAGGACGTGTGATAATCAGAATGGCCGTGTCGGAGATGAAAGAACACCGGAGCCTCCCCTTTGGAGCGGTGGGAGGACCCCCTTAGTGCTGTAATCCAGATTTCATCATAGCCGCACTAAGAAACTGTTGTAATTCGATCCGACTGTACTTATTCGAAATTTATGATAGTGAGCTCGGGCTCGAGGCGACAACCGGTCGCCGAACGTAGTCGCGGTCAAGGGATGAACGTTTTATCTAACAAAGGCATGAAGTAACTCTATAGCTTTCCTTAAAAGAAATACTTGGGACGGGGCACGACGGTAAACATTTCAACGATTTCTGTCCCGTGGCTCGCCACACGCAGACTTTGTCCTTCGGGTAAGACGATTGCCAGATGCCAACGCATCTTCACAGTATATGTTTAGCTGGGCGAATATTAGCTACGAATATTAAATTTCAATTACACAAAGTCTCTCAAATAGACAAATGGCCTGTGCCTCAACTACGGGAAGATAAGAGAAATCTATTCTTCCACGAACGACGCTTCTCGCTAGCAACTTTCCCCAAGGACAGCTAATATCTTTTTCTAACCACCAACATGGAAATTGACCAATTAACAGCAACGTCAATTTCCCTCACCCTTCGAACGAAGACTTTTCTCCGCGAATCCGATGATCTCGTGCTCTTAGGTACACCCATCATAGTTTTCTTCGACAGCGTCACCGCGACGGAGAGTCACTCTCTAGTGCGATCTCATCAGTAATCGACCTGTCTTTCGTACACGTAATAATTGCCCCCTTGCTCTAACATACAGTGTAACTTAGACGCAAACGAAGGGTAAAGTTCAGCATCCGTTGACCGCGGAAACGTTGCCGGAGCCGAGACCATTGTCATAGTGCCGCGAATATCGAAACCTTGCGATTATCTATCGACGCTGTAATCTCCCTAATTTGTGTCAATAAACTCAACTATTGTTACACCGCACCTATGGCTAATTTCAACGAAGATTCACCGAACACCCCCACCCCCAATCCTGACGTGCATCCGACATATATATTATTATATTATTATATATTATTATATTAAATCTTCAGTTGGTTTAGTTGAATGTTCAGTAATGTAATTTTCACAAGGTGGTTTCGTATATTAGATGAGTAGTTGGTCGATATAATAATATGTGAATATATATATATATATACATTTCACAATGTAATTTTCCATTATGTAAAATATATATATGCATATGTATATGTGCGTGTATTGTTATTCTCATTGTTTCTCGGATCGTTAAATTTTCAAACTTTAAACAATATAGTAGTCGCTGCCACCAGAAACAGTCTAAGGACTGTTTCAATTAGATATTTCTTGTTAGATTAAGCAGCGTTGATTGGAGTTTAGGCCACTGGTCAACAATCTCCACGTTTCGGCTAACCTGCTATGCGCAGGAATACTAGCACTAGCACGGGAGAGGATTGTTTGGAATAAACAATTATATTATAAACAATTATTACTGGCGGAATTAATGACGAATTATACTAATTATTAATATTATTTATTATTTTAGTTATTAATTATTAATAATGATTAAAAGTTGACTCACCTGACGTTGGCCTCCGCTGATGAACGGGCAGGCCGCTGGGGTGATTCCGGTTTTACAAAGATTGACACTTGTATAATTTTTTTTTTGTTTTAATCTTTATTTAACTATTTCTTATTCTAACTGATAACAATTATTCTTCTTTATTTTAACTAAATTATTCTACTGAACCAACTAATCACAATTACTCTATTCTATTTCTTTATTCTAACTGAATCAACTGATCACAATTACTTCTTTTTAATTTCGTTAAATTCTCCGGAACGCTAACAATTTCTCTGACTCTGATTATTCTCTTATTCAACTGAACCGCTAACAATTTCTTTATTCTAACTGATAACGATTACTCTTCTGTAATTTCGCCAAAATCTCCCGAACAGCTAACAATTACTCTTACTCTATTTTCGCTAAATTCTCCCGAACGCTAACAATTATTCTTACTCTATTCTAACTGAACCAACTAATGACAGTTACTCTCTTTTCACAATTACTCTTCTTTATTCTAACTGAACCACTAACAATTACTCTCCTTATTTTCGCTAAATTCTCCCGAACGCTAACAATTAATCTGATTTGAATTGTGTCGCTACGTTTTTTATAATGACATCCCCAATGGGATGACAGTCATGTGACAGTTCGTTCCGGTGGGAATCGCAATGCTGCAGGTTTTTTAGAGTTTCCATGAGAGAACGTGGATTTTGATGATTGCTGATGTCTTGTTTGCTTCATCCCACGCCGTGTCTTGATTTCTCTTATACCTTTTCGATGCTGATGGAAACACTCAAAATACGTGATAAAATATAGATATTGCAGTGGTTTGTCTTTCGTCGAGATTGCGTCTGCAGTCCTTCCGAATCCTTTCCTGCTGATGCCAATGGGAACGATCAAGGCACGTGCAATCCGTTTTGTCAAAATTGCAAGGACTTTCCATACGCGTGTAGCAACGTGTCTTTGCCGAAGTTGCATCTGCGATGCTCTTGTAACCCTTCATAGCGGTGGTCATCTCGCAGTTCCGCCGTGGCTTTTGTATGTGTAGCACGCGTTATTTCTTGTTTCTTCCAATAAAATATTTTTACATAATGGTAAGTTTTAATATATCATTTTGAAGTCGTTGTAGTGTGATCGTGAGGGTTTGATTTAATTATAAAGTTGTATAGTTTTATATTTTGAGGTTATCTTGTATTCACAATGGCGTGCTATGAACTTTGGTTATATGAATCTCGATCAGTGATTTTTAATATGCGATCGCTATTTCGGTATTTTAGTTTATTGGGGTTTTTATCTTCTTTTGGTGATTACAGGTTATGTTGAGTCATGGACACAAAAGCGTCCGCGCCTGTGCGAACTGTGTGAGTATGTGTTTTTAGTATTCTATCTCGTTTCGCATGTTGTTTGTTTCCTTAAACTTGTGAATTTGTTTTAGCGCAAGAGGAGGAAGATATGTGAATGGTACAAGATGACGTGATCGACGTGCGTGTGTGAATATGTGCGAAGGATGATGCTGAAGTGGCGGTTTTCCACCCAAGTAGGCACAGTGGCACCTTCGTTGGCGTCGTGTCCTGATGATCTTTTGACAATTTGGTTTTATTTGACAATATGAGATATATTTTGCTCCTTGTAGATTTATATGTCCATATTTGTTATATATTAAATCGTGTATATTTTATATTACTTTCTTGTTATTAGGTTATTAGTTGTGTAACTCCAGTTTCTGATCTATGGAAAGTAGTGAAACGTCTTCACGAAATACAATTTCATTCGTTTTCCTCCCTTGCATTGGCACGCTGTGAGTGGTGTCGACTTCCAAATGAGGTTTGTGCATCTTGATTATTATGCGTTTAATGATAGATACGGAGGTATCTTTGTCAGAGGTTTCCATGCGGACTGTCTCGGTGTGTATCTTGTTATGATTTCTTTTATTTAGTTCATCCTGCTTCTTTCGTGTTTTATTCACTGCATATGATATTTCAGTGCAAGAAGAAGAAGAATTGTAAAGAATCCGTAAGTGGCCCTAGAAGACGCAGTCATCGTGTGAGGTGTTGTCGGCAGGAACGAAGAGTCGAAGTTGTTGAAGAAGTCGTGTGACATTTGTATTGTTTCTGGTTATATACAACGCTATTTCACATATCTATGTATATATATATATATTATTATATTATTATATATTATTATATTAAATCTTCAGTTGGTTTAGTTGAATGTTCAGTAATGTAATTTTTACAAGGTGGTTTTGTATATTAGATGAGTAGCTGTTCGATATAATAATATGTGTATATATGTGTCGGAGATGAAAGAACGCCGGAGCTCCTCCTTGGATTCGCGGGAATATCGCAACTCTGTAACTTGGATTAAACAAATGCCGCTCCGATTGTTCGAGATTTATGATCATGAGCTTGGGCTCGAGGCGACAATCAGTCGCCGAACGTAGCCGCGGTCAAAGGGATGAACGTTCTATCTAACAAAGGCACAGAGTAACTCTATACCTCTCCTTAAAAGAAATAGTCGTAGCGACACGTGGCAGTAAATACTTCAATAGTTTCTATCCCGCGGCCCGCCACACGCAGATTTTGTCCTCCGGGTAAGATGATCGCCGGGTGTCGGCATGCCTTTGTGGCGTATGTTTAGCTAACGTGAGGACCCGCTATAGATCTTAAGATTTAGTCAAGCGAAGTCCGTCAAATAGACTTTGTTGCAACTACGGGAAGATAGGAGAAACCTATCCTCCACGAGCGTTGCCCCCCGTCAACAACCTCCCCTCAAGGGCGGCCAGCATCTCTTTCAAAACGCCGATATGGAGATCGACCAATTAGCAATAGCGCTAATTTCCCTCACCTTTGGAACGAAAGCTTTCTTTGACGAATCCGAGGATCTCATGTCCTTAGACCCATCCATTATAGTTTTCCTCGACGGTATCGTCGAGACGGAGAGTTACTCTCCGGTACGATCTCGACGACGATTCAAGCAACTCTCGGATACGTAGTGATTGCCCCACGCATTAACATTGAGTACAACTTAGACGCTAAAGAAGAGTAGAGTTCGTCATTCCGTTGACCGTGGATTCGTTATTGAGCCTAGGATCATTGTCATTAGCTTCTCGAGTATCAATTTATCGCGATTACTTGTCCAATTCCAACATGGTCATGTTTGCACTAGTAAATATCTCCTCTATTGCATAGTGATCACGTCTAGTGTCAATAGGGATTCGTTTACGCCCTTAACCCTAACTCTAATCGTAACGCCAACCTGACATATATATATATATACATTTCACAATGTAATTTTCCATTATGTAAAATATATATATGCATATGTATATGTGCGTGTATTGTTATTCTCATTGTTTCTCGGATCGTTAATTGGTTGAATATTCCATAATGTGGATTTCGTATATAATTCTCTAGGTTCGTAGAAATGTAATTCTATATATTTATTTCTTTGCGTTTTAATGGCGTAATAACGTATACATACATACATATATATATATAATGAATTTTTCCGAAAGATACGCGTACGCATGTGTATATCTATATATGTGTGTGTCGCAGAGCAATCTTCTATACAATTTTCACTTTTATTAGAATGCTGATGTAGTGTAGTATATTTTATTTCTTTTATTTATTTTATTAGATTACCAATTATTCAGATTCACGAAGTAGGTCACACACACAGATATGCATACACGTGTGTGTATATACATGTGTTTTCGCAGAGAAATCTCATACATTTGATTCGCGGCTTGTTTTATTTATTGGTTCATTTAATTATTTCATTTTATTTGTATTTTCTATGTCATTGCTGATTGGTTGTAGTGTTTCTTCTTATTGATTCATTTATTTCATTTTGATTGTCTGTCGTATAATTCTTTTTATTTTGATTGGTTAGTTATTAGTTAATTTATTATTATTGGTCGTGTTTAATTATTCATAAGTTATTGATTCGTGGCGTCACGTGCGGAACGCGGGACGTGACAATGTCCTGTCGTGACATGTCGTGACTGTCTTTATACGATCGTTTGCCGTCTAACGTTTTTAAAATATATCTATCTCCTTCCAAAATCTCGGTTATTACGAATGGACCCTTGAATTTCGGCTCTAGCTTGGTTTGGTTTCTTTCCTCGTTCTTGCGTAGTACGAAGTCGCCGAGGTTAAACTTAACCACTTTAGCTTTGTTCCTATCAAATCTTTCTTTGTCGTATTGGGCGTTACTTTCTATGTTCTGTACGGCCTGCTGTCTTACATCGGAGATATCGACTTCTTTTTCTTCGATATTGTCGGGTAGCAATAGGTCATACGGTCTCGCCGATCTACCGATTAGTAGTTGTAAAGGGCTCGAATTAGTCACGCGGTTGACGGTGCAGTTCAACGCTAGCTGCATTTCCCCAATCGCGTCTTGCCACGGCCGCCCGGTCGTCTCTACTGTCGTGAACATGTTTTTCAACGTGCCCATAACACGTTCTACTTGTCCGTTAGCCCTACTGGCACCAGTCGCTATCAAGTGAACTTTAATTCGTTTGCTTTCGCAGAACTCGCGAAATCCTTTACCCGTAAAACATCTTCCCTGGTCCGCTATTATCCGACAGGGACTCCCGAATAAAAATATAGCGGATTTAAGCGCTTTAATGGTGTTAAGAGAATCTATCCTACGAGTATGATGCAGGAATACGAATTTAGTGAAGGCGTCGATCAACACAATGACGTACTCCTTCGAATCGCTTTTACCGCTCAGCTTGCCCGTTATATCCATGTGGACCGTGTGCCAAGGTATGCTGGCCTTAGATATGGGATATAGTTCGGCTTGTATCTTACCTGAACTAGCCTTCGAAACTCTACAAGCATGGCAGTTCTCTACGAACTTGCGAACGTACTTCGCCATTCCTTCGAACCAATAATACTCGTACAGTTTCTCGAGCGTCTTATCCCAACCCAAGTGCATAATTGACTGATGCACATGGTTAATAACGGACCACCTAAACCCTCTTGGAACAATAGGTAAACTGAGAGTCCTGCCTCTTCACGAATTTTACGTTATACGTTAATACGTAATAGTATATATCGTTATACGTTATATGGTAATACTATATATCGTTATACGTAATATGGTAATACTATATAACGTTAAACGTTATTACGTAATAGTATATAACGTGATACGTTATTACGTAACAGTATACAACGTTATACGTCATATGGTAGTACTATATAACGTTATACGTTATTACGTAATAGTATATATCGTTATGCCTTATATAGTAATAATACATAACGTTATACGTTATTACGTAGTAGTATATAACGATATACGTTATATGGTAATAATATACAACGTTATACGTGATATAGTGATACTATATAACGTTATACGTTATTACGTAATAGTATATATCATTTTACGTTATATTGTAATACTATATAACGTTATACGTAATATGGTAATACTATATAACGTTATACGTTATTACATAATAGTATATAACGTTATACGTTATATGGTTATAATATACAACGTTATACGTGATATGGTAATACTACATAACGCTATACGTTATTACGAAATAGTATATAACGTGATACGTTATTACGTAATAGTATATACCGTTATACCTTATATGGTAATAATACATAACGTTATACGTTATATGGTACTAATATACAACGTTATGCGTGATATAGTGATACTATATAACGTGATACGTTATTACGTAACAGTATACAACGTTATACGTTATATGGTAGTACTATATAACGTTATACGTTATTACGTAATAGTATATATCGTTATACGTTATATGGTAATAATACACAACGTTATACGTGATATGGTAATACCATATAACGTTATACGTTATTACGTAATAGTATATATCGTTATACGTTATATGGTAATACCATATATAGTTATACGTAATATGGTAATACTATATAACGTTAAACGTTATCACGTAATAGTATATAACGTGATACGTTATTACGTAACAGTATACAACGTTATACGTTATATGGTAGTACTATATAACGTTATACGTTATTACGTAATAGTATATATCGTTATACGTTATATGGTAATAATACACAACGTTATACGTGATATGGTAATACCATATAATGTTATACGTTATTACGTAATAGTATATAACGTTATAAGTTAATACGTAATAGTATATATCGTTATACGTTATATGGTAATACTATATAACGTTATACGTAATGTGGTAATACTATATAACGTTAAACGTTATTACGTAATAGTATATTACGTGATACGTTATTACGTAATAGTATATAACGTTATACGTTAATACGTAATAGTATATATCGTTATACGTTATATGGTAATACTATATATCGTTATACGTAATATGGTAATACTATATAACGTTAAACGTTATTACATAACAGTATATAACGTGATACGTTATTACGTAACAGTATACAACGTTATACGTTATAACGTAATAGTATATATCGTTATAGGTTATATGGTAATAATACACAACGTTATACGTGATATGGTAATACCATATAACGTTATACGTTATTACGTAATAGTATATAACGTTATACGTTAATACGTAATACTATATATCGTTATACGTTAATACGTAATACTATATATCGTTATACGTAATGTGGTAATACTATATAACGTTAAACGTTATTACGTAATAGTATATTACGTGATACGTTATTACGTAACAGTATACAACGTTATACGTTATATGGCAGTACTATATAACCTTATACGTTATTACGTAATAGTATATATCGTTATAGTTTATATGGTAATAATACACAACGTTATACGTGATATGGTAATACCATATAACGTTATACGTTATTACGTAATAGTATATAACGTTATACGTTAATACGTAATAGTATATATCGTTATACGTTATATGGTAATACTATATATCGTTATACGTAATGTGGTAATACTATATAACGTTAAACGTTATTACGTAATAGTATATTACGTGATACGTTATTACGTAACAGTATACAACGTTATACGTTATATGATAGTGCTATATAACGTTATACGTTATTACTTAACATTATATATCGTTGTACGATATATGGTAATGATACACAACGTTATACGTGATATGGTAATACCATGTAACGTTATACGTTAATACGTAATAGTATATATCGTTATACGTTATATGGTAATACTATATAATGTTATACGTAATATGTTAATATTATATATTGTTAAACGTTATTAAGTAATAGTATATAAGGTGATACGTTATTACGTAACAGTATACAACGTTATACGTTATATGGTAGTACTATATAACGTTATACGTTATTACGTAATAGTATATATCGTTATACGTTATATGGTAATAATACACAACGTTATACGTGATATGGTAATACCATATAACGTTATACGTTATTACGTAATAGTATATATCGTTATACGTTATATGGTAATACCATATATAGTTATACGTAATATGGTAATACTATATAACGTTAAACGTTATCACGTAATAGTATATAACGTGATACATTATTACGTAACAGTATACAACGTTATACGTTATATGGTAGAACTATATAACGTTAAACGTTATTACGTTATAGTATATAACGTGATACGTTATTACGTAACAGAATACAACGTTATACGTTATATGGTAGTACTATATAACGTTATACGTTATTACATAATAGTATATTACGTGATACGTTATTACGTAACAGCATACAATGTTATACGTTATATGGTAGAACTATATAACGTTAAACGTTATTACGTAATAGTATATAACGTGATACGTTATTACGTAACAGTATACAACGTTATACGTTATATAGTAGTACTATATAACGTTATACGTTATTACGTAATAGTATATATCGTTATAGGTTATATGGTAATAATACACAACGTTATACGTGATATGGTAATACCATATAATGTTATACGTTATTACGTAATAGTACATAACGTTATACGGTAATACGTAGTAGTATATATCGTTATACGTTATATGGTAAAACTATATATGGTTATACGTAATGTGGTAATACTATATAACGTTAAACGTTATTACGTAATAGTATATTACGTGATACGTTATTACGTAACAGTATACAACGTTATACGTTATTACGTAATAGTATATATCGTTATACGTTATATGGTAATAATACACAACGTTATACGTGATATGGTTATGCCATATAACGTTATACGTTATTACATAATAGGATATAACGTTATACGTTAATACGTAATAGTATATATCATTTTACTTTATATCGTAATACTATATAACGTTATACGTAATATGGTAATGCTATATAACGTTATACGTTATTACGTAATAGTATATATCGTTATACCTCATATGGTAACAGTACATAACGTTATACGTTATTACGTATAGTATATAACGTTATACGCTATGAGGTAATAATATACAACGCTATACGTGATATAGTGATACTATATAACGTTAAACGTTATTACGTAATAGTATATAACGTGATACGTTATTACGTAACAGTATACAACGTTATACGTTATATGGTAGTACTATATAACGTTATACGTTATTACGTAATAGTATATATCGTTATACGTTATATGGTAATAATACACAACGATATACGTGATATGGTAATACTATATAACGTTAAACGTTATTGCGTAATAGCATATAACGTGATACGTTAATACGTAACAGTATACAACGTTATACGTTATATGGTAGTTCTATATAACGTTATACGTTGTTACGTAATAGGATATAACGTTATGCTTTATATAGTAATCATATACAACGTTATACGTGATATGGTAATACTATATAACGTTATACGTTATTAAGTAATAGGATATAACGTTATGCGTTATATAGTAACATTATACAACGTTATACGTTATTACGTAATACTATATAACGTTAAACGTTATTATGAAATAGTATATAACGTGATACGTTGTTACGTAACAGTATACAACGTTATACGTTATATGGTAGTACTATATAACGTTAAACGTTAATACGTTATAGTATATATCGTTATACGTTATATGGTTATCATATACAACGTTATACGTGATATGGTAATACTACATAACGTTATACGTTATTACGTAATAGTATATAACGTTATACGTTATGTGGTACTAATATACAACGTTATACGTGATATAGTGATACTATATAACGTTGTACGTTATTACGTAATAGTATATAACGTTATACGTTAATACGTAATAGTATATATCGTTATACGTTATATGGTTATCATATACAACGTTATACGTGATATAGTGATACTATATAACGTTATACGTTACTACGTAATAGTATATATCATTTTACGTTATATCGTACTACTATATAACGTTATACGTAATATGGTAATACTATATAACGTTATACGTTATTACGTAATAGTGTATATCGTTATACGTTATTACGTAATAGTATATAACGTGATACGTTATTACGTAATAGCATATAACGTGATACGTTATTACGTAATACTATATATCGTTATACCTCATATGGTAATAATACATAACGTTATACGTTATTACGTAATAGTATATAACGTTATACGCTATATGGTAATAATATACAACGTTATACGTGATATAGTGATACTATATAACGTTATACGTTATTACGTAATAGTATATAACGTTATACGTTAATACGTAATAGTATATATCATTTTACTTTATATCGTAATACTATATAACGTTATACGTAATATGGTAATACTATATAACGTTAAACGTTATTACGTAATAGTATATTACGTGATACGTTATTACGTAACAGTATACAAAGTTATACGTCATATGATAGTACTATATAACGTTATACGTTATTACGTAATAGTATATATCGTTATACGTTATATGGTAATAATACACAACGTTATACGTGATATGGTAATACTATATAACGTTATACGTTATTGCGTAATAGTATATAACGTTATACGTTAATACGTAATAGTACATAACGTTATGCATTATTTCGTAATAGTATATAACGTGATACGTTATTACGTAATAGCATATAAAGTGATAAGTTATTACGTAATACTATATATCGTTATACCTCATATGGTAATAATACATAACGTTATACGTTATTACGTAATAGTATATAACGTTATACGCTATGTGGTAATAATATACAACGTTATGCGTGATGTAGTGATACTATATAACGTTATACGTTAAGACGTAATTGTATATAACGTTATACGTTAATACGTAATAGTATATATCATTTTACGTTATATCGTAATACTATATAACGTTATACGTAACATGTTAATACTATATAACGTTAAACGTTATTAAGTAATAGTATATAACGGGATACGTTATTACGTAACAGTATACAACGTTATACGTTATATGGTAGTACTATAAAACGTTATACGTTATTACGTAATAGTATATATCGTTATACGTTATATGGTAATAATACACAACGTTATACGTGATATGGTAATGCCATATAGCGTTATACGTTATTACGTAATAGGATATAACGTTATGCGTTATATAGTTATCATATACAACGTTATACGTGATGTAGTGATACTATATAACGTTATACGTTACTACGTAATTGTATATAACGTTATACGTTAATACGTAATAGTATATATCATTTTACGTTATATCGTAATACTATATAACGTTATACGAGATATGGAAATATCATATAACGGTATACGTTATTACGTAATAGTATATATCGTTATACGTTATATGGTAATAATACACAACGTTATACGAGATATGGAAATATTATATAACGGTATACGTTATTACGTAATAGTGTGTAATGTTATACGTTATAGTGTAATACTATATAACGTTATACGTTAATATGTAATAGTATATAACGTTATACGTTATTACGTAATAGTATATCACGTTATACGTTAATACGTAATAGTATATAACGTTATACGTTATATGGTAATAATATACAACGTTATACGTGATATAGTGATACTATATAACGTTATACGTTACTACGGAATAGTATATAACGTTATACGTTAATACGTAATAGTATATATCATTTTACGTTATATCGTACTACTATATAACGTTATACGTAATATGGTAATACTATATAACGTTATACGTTATTACGTAATAGTGTATATCGTTATACGTTATTACGTAATAGTATATAACGTGATACGTTATTACGTAATAGCATATAACGTGATACGTTATTACGTAATACTATACATCGTTATACCTCATATGGTAATAATACATAACGTTATACGTTATTACGTAATAGTATATAACGTTATACGCTATGTGGTAGTAATATACAACGTTATACGTGATATAATGATACTATATAACGTTATACGTTATTACGTAATAGTATATAACGTTATACGTTAATACGTAATAGTATATATCATTTTACTTTATATCGTAATACTATATAACGTTATACGTAATATGGTAATACTATATAACGTTATACGTTATTACGTAATAGGATATAACGTGATACGTTAATACGTAATAGTATATAACGTTATACGTTATATGGTAATAATATACAACGTTATAGGTGATATAGTGATACTATATAACGTTATACGTTACTACGTAATAGTATATAACGTTATACGTTAATACGTAATAGTATATATCATTTTACTTTATATCGTAATACTATATAACGTTATACGTAATATGGTAATACTATATAACGTTCAACGTTATTACGTAATAGTATATTACGTGATACGTTATTACGTAACAGCATACAATGTTATACGTGATATGGTAATACCATAAAATGTTAAACGTTATTACGTAATAGTATATATCGTTATAGGTTATATGGTAATAATATACAACGTTATACGTGATATGGTAATACCATAAAATGTTATACGTTATTACGTAATAGTACATAACGTTATACGGTAATACGTAGTAGTATATATCGTTATACGTTATATGGTAATACTATATATGGTTATACGTAATGTGGTAATACTATATAACGTTAAACGTTATTACGTAATAGTATATTACGTGATACGTTATTAAGTAACAGTATACAACGTTATACGTTATATGATAGTACTATATAACGTTATACGTTATTACGTAATAGTATATATCGTTATACGTTATATGGTAATAATACACAACGTTATACGTGATATGGTAATACTAAATAACGTTATACGTTATTGCGTAATAGTATTTAACGTTATACGTTAATACGTAATAGTACATAACGTTATGCGTTATTTCGTAATAGTATATAACGTGATACGTTATTACGTATTAGCATATAACGTGATAAGTTATTACGTAATACTATATATCGTTATACCTCATATGGTAATAATACATAACGTTATACGTTATTACGTAATAGTATATAACGTTATACGCCATGTGGTAATAATATACAACGTTATACGTGATATAGTGATACTATATAACGTTATACGTTATTACGTAATAGTATATAATGTTATACTTTATATGGTACTAATATACAACGTTATGCGTGATGTAGTGATACTATATAACGTTATACGTTAACACGTAATTGTATATAACGTTATACGTTAATACGTAATAGTATATAACATTTTACGTTATATCGTAATACTATATAACGTTATACGTAATATGGTAATGCTATATAACGTTATACGTTATTACGTAATAGTATATATCGTTATACCTCATATGGTAACAATACATAACGTTATACGTTATTACGTAATAGTATATAACGTTATACGTTATATGGTAATAATATACAACGTTATACGTGATATGGTAATACCATGTAACGTTATACGTTAATACGTAATAGTATATATCGTTATACGTTATATGGTAATACTATATAACGTTATACGTAATATGTTAATACTATATAACGTTAAACGTTATTACGTTATAGTATATAACGTGATACGTTATTACGTAACAGTATACAACGTTATACGTTATATGGTAGTACTATATAACGTTATACGTTATTACGTAATAGTATATATCGTTATACGTTATATGGTAATAATACACAACGTTATACGTGATGAGGTAATGCCGTATAGCGTTATACGTTGTTACGTAATAGGATATAACGTTATGCTTTATATAGTAATCATATACAACGTTATACGTGATATGGTAATACTATATAACGTTAAACGTTATTATGAAATAGTATATAACGTGATACGTTGTTGCGCAACAGTATACAACGTTATACGTTATATGGTAGAACTATATAACGTTAAACGTTAATACGTTATAGTATATACCGTTATACGTTATATGGTTATCATATACAACGTTATACGTGATATGGTAATACTACATAACGCTATACGTTATTACGTAATAGTATATACCGTTATACCTTATATGGTAATAATACATAACGTTATACGTTATTACGTAATAGTATATCACGTTATACGTTAATACGTAATAGTATATAACGTTATACGTTAAATGGTAATAATATACAACGTTATACGTGATATAGTGATACTATATAACGTTATACGTTACTACGGAATAGTATATAACGTTATACTTTAATACGTAATGGTATATAACGTTATGCGTTATTACGTAATAGTATGTAACGTTCTACGTTATTACGTAATAGTATATAACGTTATACTTTAATACGTAATGGTATATAACGTTATGCGTTATTACGTAATAGTATATAACGTTATACGTTAAATGGTAATAATATACAACGTTATACGTGATATAGTGATACTATATAACGTTATACGTTACTACGGAATAGTATATAACGTTATACTTTAATACGTAATGGTATATAACGTTATACGTTATTACGCAATATTATATATCGTTGTACGTTATATGGTAATAATACACAACGTTATACGTGATATGGTAATACCATATAATGTTATACGTTATTACGTAGTAGTATATAACGTTATACGTTAATACGTAATAGTATATATCGTTATACGTTATATGGTATTACTATATATGGTTATGCGTAATGTGGTAATACTATATAACGTTAAACGTTATTACGTAATAGTATATTACGTGATACGTTATTACGTAACAGCATACAACGTTATACGTTATATGGTAGAACTATATAACGTTAAACGTTATTACGTAATAGTATATAACGTGATACGTTATTACGTAACAGAATACAACGTTATACGTTATATGGTAGTACTATATAACGTTATACGTTATTACGTAATAGTATATTACGTGATACGTTATTACGTAACAGCATACAATGTTATACGTTATATGGTAGAACTATATAACGTTAAACGTTATTACGTAATAGTATATATCGTTATAGGTTATATGGTAATAATATACAACGTTATACGTGATATGGTAATACCATATAATGTTATACGTTATTACGTAATAGTACATAACGTTATACGGTAATACGTAGTAGTATATATCGTTATACGTTATATGGTAATACTATATATGGTTATACGTAATGTGGTAATACTATATAACGTTAAACGTTATTACGTAATAGTATATTACGTGATACGTTATTACGTAACAGTATACAACGTTATACGTTATATGATAGTACTATATAACGTTATACGTTATTACGTAATAGTATATATCGTTATACGTTATATGGTAATAATACACAACGTTATACGTGATATGGTTATGCCATATAACGCTATACGTTATTACATAATAGGATATAACGTTATGCGTTATACAGTAATCATATACAACGTTATACGTGATATGGTAAGACTCTATAACGTTATACGTTATTACGTAATAGTATATATCGTTATACGTTATAACGTAATAGTATACAACGTTATACGTTATATGGTAGTACTATATAACGTTATACGTTATTACGTAATAGTATATATCGTTATACGTTATAAGGTAATAATACACAACGTTATACGTGATATGGTTATGCCATATAACGCTATACGTTATTACATAATAGGATATAACGTTATGCGTTATACAGTAATCATATACAACGTTATACGTGATATGGTAAGACTCTATAACGTTATACGTTATTACGTAATAGTATATATCGTTATACGTTATAACGTAATAGTATACAACGTTATACGTTATATGGTAGAACTATATAACGTTAAACGTTATTACGTAATAGTATATATCGTTATAGGTTATATGGTAATAATATACAACGTTATACGTGATATGGTAATACCATATAATGTTATACGTTATTACGTAATAGTACATAACGTTATACGGTAATACGTAGTAGTATATATCGTTATGCGTTATACAGTAATCATATACAACGTTATACGTGATATGGTAAGACTCTATAACGTTATACGTTATTACGTAATAGTATATATCGTTATACGTTATAACGTAATAGTATACAACGTTATACGTTATATGGTAGTACTATATAAAGTTATACGTTATTACGTAATAGTATATATCGTTATACGTTATATGGTAATAATACACAACGTTATACGTGATATGGTTATGCCATATAACGCTATACGTTATTACATAATAGGATATAACGTTATGCGTTATACAGTAATCATATACAACGTTATACGTGATATGGTAAGACTCTATAACGTTATACGTTATTACGTAATAGTATATATCGTTATACGTTATAACGTAATAGTATACAACGTTATACGTTATATGGTAGTACTATATAACGTTATACGTTATTACGTAATAGTATATATCGTTATACGTTATAAGGTAATAATACACAACGTTATACGTGATATGGTAATACTATATAACGTTAAACGTTATTACGTAATAGTATATAACGTTATACGTTATATGGTAATAATATACAACGTTATACGTGATATAGTGATACTATATAACGTTATACGTTACTACGTAATAGTATATAACGTTATACGTTAATACGTAATAGTATATATCATTTTACTTTATATCGTAATACTATATAACGTTATACGTGATATGGTAAGACTATATAACGCTATACGTTATATAGTAATAATATACAACGTTATACGTGGTATGGAAGTACTATATAACGTTATGCGTTATTACGTAATACTATATAACGTTATACGTTAATACGTAATAGTATATAACGTTATGCGTTATTACGTAATAATATATAACGTTCTACGTTATTACGTAATAGTATATAACGTGATACGTTATTACGTAACAGAATACAACGTTATACGTGATATAGTGATACTATTTAACGTTATACGTTATTACGTAATAGTATATATCATTTTACGTTATATTGTAATACTAAATAACGTCCTACGTAATATGGTAATACTATATAACGTTATACGTTATTACGTAGTAGTATATAACGTTATACGTTATATGGTTATAATATACAACGTTATACGTGATATAGTGATACTATATAACGTGATACGTTATTACGTAATGGTATATGACGTTATACGTTAATACGTAATAGTATATAACGTTATACGTTATAGGGTAATAATATAGAACGTTATACGTGATATAGTGATACTATATAACGTTATACGTTACTACGTAATAGTATATAACGTTATACGTTAATACGTAATAGTATATAACATTTTACGTTATATCGTAATACTATATAACGTTATACGTAATATGGTAATGCTATCTAACGTTATACGTTATTACGTAATAGTATATATCGTTATACCTCATATGGTAACAATACATAACGTTATACGTTATTACGTAATAGTATATAACGTTATACGCTATGTGGTAATAATATACAACGCTATACGTGATATAGTGATACTATATAACGTTATACGTTATTACGTAATGGTATATAACGTTTAACGTTGATACGTAATAGTATATATCGTTATACGTTATATGGTAATACTATATAACGTTATACGTAATATGGTAATACTATATAACGTTAAACGTTATTACGTAATAGTATATAACGTTATACGCTATGTGGTAATAATATACAACGCTATACGTGATATAGTGATACTATATAACGTTATACGTTATTACGTAATGGTATATAACGTTTAACGTTGATACGTAATAGTATATATCGTTATACGTTATATGGTAATACTATATAACGTTATACGTAATATGGTAATACTATATAACGTTAAACGTTATTACGTAATAGTATATAACGTGCTACGTTATTACGTAACAGTATACAACGTTATACGTTATATGATAGTACTATATAACGTTATACGTTATTACGTAATATTATATATCGTTGTACGTTATATGGTAATAATACACAACGTTATACGTGATATGGTAATACCATGTAACGTTATACGTTAATACGTAATAGTATATATCGTTATACGTTATATGGTAATACTATATAACGTTATACGTAATATGGTAATACTATATAACGTTATACGTTGTAACGTAACACTATATAACGCTATACGATATTACGTAACAATACACGACGTTATACTTTATTACGTAATAGTATATAACGTTATACGTTATAACGTAAGAATATACATCGTTATACGTTAATACGAAACAGTAAAATGTATGTAAATATGAAACCGGAATTTTTGTATAGAAAAATACACGTGTATTGTATGATAATTATTCGTCATAAGGTGACACCATATAACGTTATACGTTATAATGTAACACTATATAACGTTAAACGTTATGTGGTAATGCTACATTACGTTATACGTTATAACGTTACACTATATAACGTTATACGTTATATTGTCATACTATATATCGTTATACGTTATAACGTAACACTATATAACGTTATACGTTATATGGTAATACTATATAACGTTATACGTTATAACGTAAGAATATACAACGGTATACGTTATTACGTAATAGTATATAACGTTATACGCCATGTGGTAATACTATATAACGTTATACGTTATTACGTAATTGTTTATGTCGATAAACGTTATATGGTAATACTATATAACGTTATAAGGTATAACGTAACACTATATAACGATATACGTTCTAACGTAAGAATATACATCGCTATACGTTATTACGTAATAGTAAAAGGTATGTAAGCATGAAACCGGAATTTTTGTATAGAAAAATACACGTTTATTGTATGATAATTATACGTTATATGGTAACACCATACAACGTTGTACGCTATAACGTAACACTATATAACGTTATATGTTGTATGGTAATGGTATATAACGTTATACGTTATAACGTAACCCTATATAACGTTATACGGTATATGGTAATACTATATAACGATATACGTTATTACGTAATCGTATATATCGTTATACGTTATGTCGTAACACTATATAACGATATACGTTATTACGTAATAGTATATAACGTTATACGCCATGTGGTAATACTATATAGCGTTATACGTTATAACGTAACAATATACAACGTTATACGTTATTACGTAAGAGTAAAAGGTATGTAAATATGAAACCGGAATTTTTGTATAGAAAAATGTACGATTTTTGTACGATAATTATTCGTTATATGCTAACACCATATAACGTTATACGTTATAACCCAACCGGCGAAAGTGAACACAACGTGCTCCTATCCTCCGAAGTGTTTCCTATCCGCCAGAGAGAAGAAAATCCCTAACGCATCTAACCCCTACCCAAACCTTACCTCATAGCCTCACGACTAGTTATTTATATTGAAATAGCTAGCTCGATGATGGCCCAGCAATCACCACCAGGCTCGCCCACGCAAACTTTCAACTACCCCGCACTACTCCCCCCGTGGCAGAAGTGCAGCAGATCCCCTCGCGCCAACGACGCCAATAAGGCGAAAAAACGCAAAATTGAATCACCAAACACAATCTCAAACCAACAGCAAACAACACAAATCAACACCCACAATATGTTCGCAATACTAGAATCCTCAAACGACGCCATGGAAATCGCAGGCCCGCCACCATACCAACAAGCACAGAGAAGCCCCCCTCCCCCACCAATATTTGTTAATGATGTCATCGACATCCAGACAATGATCAAGTCCTTAGAGAGAGATATCTCCAAGGAGGACTACAACCTGAAGATAACCAACAACCAAGTAAAAATCCTGCCGACAAATCCAGAAGCCTACAGGAAGCTCACCAAGACACTTAGGGCCCTGAATGCCAATTTCCACACCTACCAACTCAAAGAAGAAAGACCTTTTCGGGTGGTGCTACGAAACATCCACCACTCCGCAGACATCGACGAACTAAAAATAGAACTATCGAAACTCGGCCATGAAGTCACCAATGTTAGCAACATAAGGCATAGAGTCACAAAAGACCTGCTATACCTATTTTTCATCGATTTAAAACAGAAACCCAACAACAAGGAAATCTACAACATCAGCCGCCTAATGAACGCCATCGTAAAATTCGAACCACCGCAAACCAAAAAGGAGATAGTGCAATGCAAAAGGTGCCAAAGATACGAACACACGCAGAAATATTGCAACCATACCTTCCGCTGCGTCAAATGTGCAGGAACACACCCCACCGACCAATGCAGGAAATCACCGGAAACCCCAGCGAAGTGCATCCACTGTCAAGGTGACCATCCTGCCAACTACAAAGGCTGCTCAGCCTACAAAAGTCTGTACTCAAGCAAATACCCCAAACTTAGAACAAAAGAGGAAAATCACCAAACACCCAGCTCGCCGAAATCCACAGTTATCCCAATCCCCCCAACCAATCAAACACCCAGCCCTATCAAACTCACCACTCCCTCAAACTCCTATGCCCAAGCGGTACAAGGCACTCGAAATACACCAAATAGCCACAGGGATCCTCCCCAAAATAGTGCCCCCACCTCACCTAATACAGACAACATCTCTAGACTTGAAAAGCTAATGGAGAAACAATCAGAGCAAATAAACAATTTGCTATCGTTATTAACACACATCATGGATAAATTAATACACCCCGACACAAAATAAAACCAAGACGCATAGCTCTGTGGAATGCCAACGGTCTAGCGCAACGCAAACTTGAGCTAGAACTCTTCCTAAAACACCAGCTAATCGACATAATGCTCATATCTGAAACCCACTTCACCGACAAAAACTACCTGAACATAAACGGATACAAGTTCTACCACACCCAACACCCCAGCGGAAAGGCCCACAGCGGCACCGGAATCATAATCAAATCAAACATCAAGCACTACGAACTTCCACCATTCCAGAAAGACTACCTCCAAGCAACAAACGTAGCAATAGAAGACTGTCATGGTACAATCACCACTTCAGCTGTATACTGCCCTCCCAGACACTCCATCGCCAAAGAAGACTTCGACAACTTCCTGGACACCCTGGGCAATAGATTCATAGCCGGAGGAGACTACAACGCTAAACACACCCAATGGGGCAGCGGACTGGTTACAGTAAGAGGCAAAAACCTCCTCAACAGCATAATAACAAACAACCTTAACTACCTTACCACATACGAACCCACACATTGGCCCACCGACAAACCACAAACAAAATACCCGATCTCCTTGATTTCCTCATAACTAAATATATCTCGTCAAGACACGTCCAAATCAATTCCTCGGCTGATCTCTTCTCTGACCATTCCCCCGTGATAGTAACAATCAGTTCAACTATCATCGAGAATACACCTAATGGCTCCATTCATAACCAACACACCAACTGGCAGCTCTTTAGAGAAATCTTCACACACACAACTTCAGCCTCAACTTCACTAAAAACCAATGAAGAAGTCGAAGCAGCCACGGAATATCTAAACACGAGCATAATAAACGCTATCCGCTTCTCCACGCCGGCAATAACGTCCATCAGCAAACACGAATATCCCCAGTACATATTAAAAAAAATAGCAGAAAAACGTGACTAAGAAGAGTATGGCAGACCCATAGAACACCGGAGGACAAACGCAAACTAGACAACGCAACTAGAAAACTATCCAAAACCATAAAAAACTACAATAATGACTGTTTTCACAAATATCTCGCCAGCTTGTCCCCCATCAGTTCGTTCGTGAGTGCCGAGGCGTGCAGACGTGTGTCCAGTGCCCTGTGAAGTTCACAAAACTCCACGTGACGCCCATCTGTCGAAAGCGAATCCAACTAACCTAGCCAGGGGTGAACAGCCTCTCGACTAGTTCTTTCACACTGAATTAACTAGCTCGATGATGGCTCTATCATTTCCAACAAGCTCCCCGGAGCTAAATTATCACACCGCCATTTTTCCTCCCCCGTGGCAAGAGGGCAACACATCCATCCTGGTAAACGACCAGCACACGAAAAAACGGAAGCTCGAACCGACCATGACAAACGTAAACAAGAATCAAACCAAACCATCAGCCAGCCAAGTGACCACCTACAATAGATTCTCAATACTGGAGTCCACGGAAGACCCCATGATTACAACCGAAAAGGTAAACAATCTCCATACTCAAAGAATTCCCCCTCCCCCACCGATATTCATAAACGACGTAATCGACATTCAGTCAATGATTAAGACTATCGAGAAAGAAATCAGCAAAGAGGACTACAAACTAAAGATTAACAACAACCACGTGAAGATACTGCCGACCCACCCAGACGCCTATAGAAAGTTAACCAAGCTATTAAAAACGTTAAACGCTAAATTCCACACATACCAGCTCAAACAAGAAAGACCATTTCGAGTGGTGCTACGCAACATCCATCACTCAGTCGATCTAGACGAACTAAAGTGCGAA
Organism: Bombus terrestris; assembly: GCF_910591885.1. NCBI lineage: Eukaryota > Metazoa > Arthropoda > Insecta > Hymenoptera > Apidae > Bombus > Bombus terrestris. The sequence goes on along the minus strand of NC_063271.1, from coordinate 16,244,609 downwards.
CTGTCAAACCACGGCCACGAAGTAACTAATATCAGCAACATTAAGCACAGAATCACAAAAAACCCACTATCCTTATTCTTTATAGACTTAAAACAAAAAACAAACAACAAAGAAATCTACAATATCAATCGGCTGATGAACTCCATAGTTAAGTTCGAGCCACCTCTTGTAAAGAAAGAAATAATACAATGCAAAAGGTGCCAAAGGTACGGCCACACGCAGAAATACTGCAATCACAACTTCCGGTGCGTAAAATGTGCAGGTAATCACCCCACTGACCAATGCACTAAATCCCCGGAAACCCCCGCCAAGTGTATCCACTGTCAAGGAGAGCATCCTGCGAACTACAAAGGATGCTCAGCCTACAAATCGCTACATAATATAAGGTATCCAAAACTGAGACCCAAGGACATAAACATACAAGAACCTAAACCCCAAAAACTCACCTCACCAACAGTATCCTATGCGCAGGCAACGCAAGGAAACGTATACAACTCGAAAACACACAGTGTACACACAGAAAATAGAATTCCCACCCCACAAAGCACCGACAACTTTACCAGACTCGAAAAACTTATCGAGAAGCAAACTGAGCAAATTAACAACTTGCTGTCACTACTCACACTCTTCATGGACAAATTCATAAGCACAGAAGCAAAATAAAACCAATGCGAATAGCTCTGTGGAACGCCAACGGTCTAGCTCAGCACAAACCTGAGCTAGAACTATTCTTAAAACAACAGCAAATCGATGTGATGCTCATATCCGAAACCCATTTCACCGACAAAAACTACCTCAAAATACACGGCTACAACTTCTACCACACGCAACACCCCAGCGGAAAGGCTCACGGTGGCACCGGAATCATAATCAAGTCAATCATCAAGCACTACGAACTTCCACCATTCCAGAAAGACTACCTCCAAGCAACAAACGTAGCAATAGAAGACTGTCATGGTACAATCACCACCTCAGCTGTATACTGCCCTCCCAGACACTCCATTGCCAAAGAAGACTTCGACCACTTCCTGGACACCCTGGGCAACAGATGCATAGCCGGAGGAGACTACAACGCTAAACACACCCAATGGGGTAGCAGACTGGTTACAGTAAGAGGCAAAAACCTCCTCAACAGCATAATATCCAACAACCTCAACTACCTTACCACATAGAAACCCACACACTGGCCCACCGACACAAACAAAATACTCGATCTCCTTGATTTCTTCATAACTAAAAATATCTCGCCAAGACACGTCCAAATCAATTCCTCGGCTGATCTCTCCTCTGATCATTCCCCCGTGATAGTAACAGTCAGTTCAACTATCATCGAGAATACACCTAATGGCTCCATTCATAACCAACACACCAACTGGCAGCTCTTTAGAGAAGTCTTTACCCACACAACTTCAGCCTCAACCTCACTAAAAACCAATGACGAAATCGAAGCAGCCACGGAATACCTAAATGCGAGCATAATAAACGCTATCCGCGTCTCCACACCGGCAAAAACGTCCATCAGCAACCACGAACACCCCCAGTACATATTAAAAAAAATAGCAGAAAAACGTAGACTAAGAAGGATATGGCAGACCCATAGAACACCGGAGGACAAACGCAAACTAAACAACGCAACTAGAAAACTATCCAAAACCATAAAGAACTACAATAATGACCGTTTTCACAAATATCTCGCCAGCCTGTCCCCCACAGCCGACTCAAACTACTCACTATGGAAAGCCTCCAGGAAACTCACGCGCCCCCCACAAATAATACCACCAATCCGCCGCCCTCAGGGTGGATGGGCGCGTAGCCCTATAGAAAAAGCCAACCTATTTGCCAAACACTTGACTGAAGTATTCCAACCCCATTCCTCCATAGCTGCAGCGGACGTCACCGAATACCTGCACACTCCCTTCCAAATGTCCCCTCCTATCCAACCCTTCACTTCTGCAGAGATCATAGAAGCAATCAGTCGCCTAAACCCCAAGAAAGCAGCAGGTCACGACCTAATAGGAAATAAAGCAATCAAGGAACTCCCCATAAAAGGGATTGCACTCATCGCATCAATCTTTAACGCCATCCTCCGCCTTGAACACTTTCCTAAGGCGTGGAAAATCTCACTAATCACCCTCATCCCCAAACCCGGTAAACCAATATATGAAGCCAGCTCCTATCGCCCAATCAGTCTCTTACCTACCCTGTCTAAACTATTCGAGAGGCTACTCACAAATCGTCTCCTTCCACTCCTAGAAGAATTGAAAACTCTCCCAGATCACCAATTCGGCTTCCGAAAACAACACTCAACAGTAGAGCAAATCCACCGCATAACCCACATGATCAGCCAAACCCTTGAAAAGGAAAAATACTGCTCAGCCGTATTCCTAGACATCCAACAGGCATTCGATAAAGTATGGCATGAAGGGCTACTCTACAAGCTTAAAAAAATCCTACCCCACCCATACTACTCCATCTTAAAATCCTACCTAACCAACAGACAATTCATAGTTAAATGTCTAGGCGCCACTTCCGCAACATTCCCAATAGAATCCGGCATACCGCAAGGTAGTGTCCTCGGACCCCTACTATTCTCCATCTACACTGCCGACTTACCCGTACCAAACGAGGTAACAATAGCAACATTTGCCGACGACACAGCACTATTAGCTACCCACGCAGACCCGGCAATTGCCTCATCCACTCTCCAGCGAAGTCTCGACTCCATGGAAAAGTGGTTCCAAAAATGGGGTTTTAAAATAAACGAAATAAAATCCTCCCATGTAACCTTCACGCTCCGAAAACAAACCTGCCCCCAGGTCACCATTAACAACACAATAATCCCAAGCAAGGACTCCGTAAGATACCTGGGCATGACCCTGGACAGGAGGCTAACTTGGAAAAAACATATCTCAGAAAAAACAAAGCAACTAAAGGAAAAACTAAGAAAATTCTATTGGCTCACGGGCCGACGCTCCAAACTAAACATACAGAACAAAATAACCCTCTACAAGGCCGTAATAAAACCTGTCTGGACCTACGGAATCCAACTATGGGGAACAGCAAGTAACTCCAACATTGAAATACTCCAACGCTTCCAATCGAAAACGCTAAGATCCCTATTAAATGCACCCTGGTATGTTACCAACGAAACAATCCACCGTGACCTCAAGATACCTACAGTCAAAGATGAAATACACAAGTCCAGAAGCAGATATAACACAAGAGTGAACAACCACCACAACCCACTAGTCACCCAACTACTGGACACGACGGACCAGATCCGCAGACTAAAAAGAAAATAACCTCTAAATTAAATCCTTAGTTTCTACTAGAACCAACAATATAAAACTATTATAATCCATGTCATTGTATCACGCCAAATTAAGTTACTGAAAATTGTCAACGAGAATTGATTGTAAATATTCTAATAAATTAAAAAAAAAAAAAAAAAAAAAGCTTGTCCCCCACAGCCGACTCCAACTACTCACTATGGAAGGCCTCCAGGAAACTCACGCGCCCCCCACAAATAATACCTCCAATCGGCCGCCCGCAAGGCGGATGGGCGCGTAGCCCTATAGAAAAAGCCAACCTATTTGCCAAACACTTGTCTGAAGTATTCAAACCCCATTCCTCCGTAGCTGCTGCAGACGTTACCGAATACCTGCACACTCCCTTCCAAATGTCCCCTCCTATTGAACCCTTCACTTCTGCAGAGATTATAGAAGCAATCAGTCGCCTAAACCCCAAGAAGGCAGCAGGTCACGACCTAGTAGGAAATAAAGCAATCAAGGAACTTCCCATAAAAGGGATTGCACTCATCGCATCAATCTTTAACGCTATCCTCCGCCTTCAACACTTTCCCAAGGCTTGGAAAATCTCACTAATCACCCTCATCCCTAAACCCGGTAAACCAATATATGAAACCACCTCCTATCGCCCAATCAGTCTTTTACCTACCCTGTCTAAACTATTCGAGAGGATGCTCACGAATCGTCTCCTCCCACTCCAAGAAGAATTGAAAACACTCCCAGACCACCAATTCGGCTTCCGAAAACAACACTCAACAGTAGAGCAAATCCACCGCATAACCCACATGATCAGCCAAACCCTTGAAAAGAAAAAATACTGTTCAGCGGTATTCCTAGACATCCAACAGGCATTCGACAAAGTATGGCATGAAGGGCTACTCTACAAGATCAAAAAGATCCTACCCCATCCATACTACTCCATCTTAAAATCCTAGCAAAATCCAAAGCAATTAAAGGAAAAACTAAGAAAATTCTATTGGCTCACGGGCCGACGCTCCAAACTAAACATACAGAACAAAATAACCCTCTACAAGGCCGTAATAAAACCTGTCTCGACCTACGGAATCCAACTATGGGGAACAGCAAGTAATTCCAACATTGAAATACTCCAACGCTTCCAATCGAAAACGCTAAGATCCCTATTAAATGCACCTTGGTATGTTACCAACGAAACAATCCACCGTGACCTCAAGATACCTACAGTCAAAGATGAAATACACAAGTTCAGAAGCAGATATAACACAAGAGTGAACAACCACCACAACCCACTAGTCACCCAACTACTGGACACGACGGACCAAATCCGCAGACTAAAAAGAAAATAACCTCTAGATTAAATCCTTAGTTTCTACTAGAACCAACAATATAAAACTATTATAATCCATGTCATTGTATCACGCCAAACTAAGTTACTGAAAATTCTCAACGAGAATTGATTGTAAATATTCTAATAAATAAAAAAAAAAAATGATACATGTTTCGATGATTGAGCCGTTAAACGTGACAAAGCGATGGAATTGTTTTGCACAGAAATTCTGGTTCTAAAATTATGTTAGGGATTCTAGGGCGTAATAACATCTTGGAACGCAAAGTTATCGATGTGTCGATGAAAGTTAAGCGAGCTTTATCGAAGCACACGTTCGAGTCTTTGGGCGATTGCTAGGAATACGCGTAATGTTCTTTTCTGTGAGCTGAAAAGTTGAACGACTATAAAAGGCGTTTGTAGAGGATTTCAAAGCGGAAGAAGAGGCAGATTATTTAATACATAATGTCTTCCTTTATAATATATCTAATATCCTAATAATTAGATGAACGTAATACAAATGTTTAGAATCAGAAATTATCTGTTTATATAGAGATCTGTTTGATGCAAGATCTAAAATCAATCAAATCGAATTGTATGGATTGTGTATTTGTCTGTGTTAATCCTTTGACGTCGATACCAACGATGTATATAGCGAATGGCGGTTATCAGCCAAGATTGTGAGCACGTACGCAAATAGACTAGAATATTTTGCAAGAATGAAATGTCTTGGTATGGTACGCTTTAATCTATCTATCCAAGTCAAAATAAGTATAAAAATAGCGTGGCAATCAACATATTAAAAAAAAAAAAAAAAAAAAAAAGGAGAAACAGATGCTTCTGATTGTTTTTTAGTGCATTTTCATAAAATCCTCTAAATGTTTAATTCTCATGGAATAAAAGGGAGAGCATACGTTTGAATCTCAGCAGATTTTATTAATTCTTTGTAACCATAAATACAATATGAGTATTACATCAACTTTAGTTCATACATGTAACAACATATTATTCTGCACGTAACAGTTACATTTAATGAAACATTTACTTATCCAGTAAATCCATATTCTCTACTAAACGTTCGTTTATTAATAAAACTGCCATAATCGTCCACGCATTGTTCGCTTCCTTAATTATTTTTCAAAGTATAACGATAATCAATGATGCAACAGAAATATCACGTAACATCCCAACAATCTTACATGAGATTTTAGCTGTTTTTACTATACAAATTAAGTCATTATTAAAATAAGTCATTATAATAATATATATGTCGGAGATGGAAATACACCGGAACCTCTCCTTGGATTCTCGGGAATACCGTAATGTCGTAATTTAGATTAAACAAATGTCACCCCGATTGTTTGAGATTTATGATAGTGAGCTTGGGCTCGAGGCGACAACCAGTCGCCGAACGTAGCCGCGGTCAAGGGATGAACGTTTTATCTAACAAGGGCATAGAGTAACTCTATACCTCTCCTTTAAAGAAGTGGCCGTAGTGACACATGGCAGTAAATATTTCAAAGGTTTCTGTTCCGTGGCTCGCCACACGCAGATCCTATCCTTCGAGTAAGATGATCTCCAGATGTCGATATACCTCCGCAGTATGTTTAGCTAGCGTGAGGACCCGCAATAAATTTTAAGATTTATTCAAGCAAAGTTCTTTATTTAGACAAACAGTCCTTGTCGCAACTACGGGAAGATAGGAGAAGCCTATCTTCCACGAACGATGCCCCGTCAACAACCCCCCCTTAAGGGCGGCCAGCATCTCTTTCAAAACGCCGATATGGAGATCGACCAATTAGCAACAGCGCTAATTTCCCTCACTTTTGGAACGAAAGCCTTCTTTGACGAATCCGAGGATCTCACATCCTTAGACCCACCCCATATAGTTTTCCTCGACGACATCGTCGAGACGGAGAGTCATTCCTTCGTGTGGACTCATTGACGAGTGACAGTACTATCTTACAACCAGTGAATACCTCACGTCTAGTTAACAAAGAGTTAGACTTGAACTGTGCGATAACATATGTTCATCATCCCGTGACCGCGGATTCGTTCGAACCTAAGGTCATTATCACTAGTGCTACGAGTGCTTAATCTTGTTAATAAGCCTGTGCTAATAAACTCTCCGTTGTATCACAACAATGGCTAATTCTAATGAAAATCCATTAAACGCCCATCTCCTTAATCCTGACTCTAATCCGACATATATATATATTTATATAATATATTACAATCATTTAATAAACTTTCATTTTCATTTAATATTTTCATTTAATAATTTAATAAACCTTCGTCCCGCAAAGGCAAATAAATTCACGCATAACATTTCTCTTCAGCGCCATTGTTCTAGGATTGTATTTGTTGAAAGATGGATAGCATTAAGCGCTGGAATAAAGAATGACGAATCGTTATTCTTTAACCATCGTACTTAGACACATATTTATTGAGCTACTTGTATTTTAATCGAAGTTTAATATCCTCCATCTGTAGGCGTAAATATTACTGCCGTTGTTAATGTTATTTAAGTTTTACTACTGAAAAGGACATTTAAGTTTGAAGGCAGGCAAGTCTACTGTTCTTAAAGCTGACATTTAGACATCTAAGATTTTTTGTGTCTTTATTGACAAAAATATATTTGACTTTGCATATCTAAAATAAAGGATTTGCGTTATCTAAAATAAATAGATCATCTTTCTTTAGAAAATTCAATGTGGTGAAATTAGGATATGAGATACTATGCATAAAGAAATACTATGCATATGATTTGATTGAAATTTTGAAAGTGTATAGACCCTGTTTTAGAAATATCAGTATTAATTCGGTAGACTATAAATTTATATTACAAAATTGACTGTTTCCTACTTTTGTTGTACTTTTCTTCTACTTTCTGGACATTTTACTGAAAATGCTGGAGATTTTAAATCAGTAATTAATAAAGTGAATTCATAAAATAACTTTTAAACGCATTGCTATCTAAAGTACAAATTCTTACGTTTTTAAAAATATATTCTTATAGTTATTGTATGTAACGTACTTGAATCTTTACGTGTATGGTTAAAATATTTTGTCCGCATTTTATTCAGTCATTTAAAATATCAAAGCAAACTTATTTCAAGTGAAAAATAATCCTTATTTCTATAAGCAGTATTCATTAAATGAATACTCATAATCCTAAAACATCCTTTCTATGTTGTACTAGATATATATACAATTAAAATGTGTAATAATGTGAATGATAAACTAGTTCGAATAATTATTTTGCTTAAACGTAAGTTAATTGAAATCAGATGAATGTTATACACGCATTATACCGCGCATTATGAACTATTGATTGATTGATGCTCATATTTAATTATTAACGAGAAAATTAGAAAAATCAAATTGAATTTAATCTGTCCTTCTTATATTTATTAAGATGAGTTCTGGGACTTGAAACACTCGAGATTAGAAATTTTGATTAATGTTTCACATTATCACTGGACGCTTGTTGTAATATCTTTTGTACGAGATACACTATACATACACAAGATCAAAATGGAATTTCGAAACGGTCGTATCGTTCAACAAAAATCTCTTTTATCTTTGATCCTCTTCATAAAAATGCAATTCTCCTTTACAGAACATCATATAACATTTATTGTACGATATATTGTTCAATTATATTTCGAAATTTTCAGCTTCGAATCTTTGTTTAATTATACTGTAGAATTAAATATCATGCGTTATTTAAACATAGAGATAGACTAAACTTTTGTCCACATTTATTAAAGCTGTATCAACTGAGATGTTTAAATTTGCGAAATTTCATGGACTTTTATATTTAATTTTTCATCATGAATCCCGCTTTGCGATACAATACATATTAGATTTATAATATCTTAAATTTACAGTATCAATGCTGATTTTATCCGAAACTATTTGTTTGCAAATGATATCTTTCTTCGTTGGAATTACCCTTCACTTATAAATTAATAATTATTAACATTGAACAGTATTGTTAAACTTCAATAAAAATAGGATCGATAACTAAATGTTAGTTAAAGAAACTTCCTATTACAGGTATAACAAATCATATTGAATTTTGTTTAGAAAACAATAATAAAAATGGGTGTCTTTTTGTGATAATAATTTACAGCATATCACTCGACTTATTCATATAAGAGATATTAGTTTGTTTAAATACCCTGTTGCACCCTTTTATTCATTTTCAACCCAATTTTTTCACAACATTAAAAAATATTTTAAGCCTGAAGAAAAACATGAAAAACTTCTTATTAGCATGATTTCATGCTAAACATCCTCTTAAGATATTATAAATCTTTCTTGTTTACTAAAACCAGAGCCTAACTGAAATATACGAGTATCGCAACAGGATTAATCGTAATACATGATTAAATACAAGCAATATGTAAGCTATATTTTTACTTTTTACTTCAGAAATAAATATTTCACGAGCATCGTCTTTAGCTTAAGGAAAATAAACTTGTGAAATTTAATTTAAAGCTTCGTAAAACATGGAAATGTTGCAGGATAACAAATCAGGAAAGATATATTAAATAAATCACAGTTCAGGTATCTATAACATGTGATTCTCTTAACAAATCTGTTTCATTCATCAAGCAACTGCAAAATTTCCGTAAAATCAGAAGCGGTTTCACAAATTATAGGCATTCGTAAACATGATAGATAAGAGTTAGTATCGCGGCGTTTTAGAGTATCTATGAGCGTAATATGGAAAGTAAAAAGATGTATAATAAAAATAGTTCACTTTCCAAGCTATCACTAACATTGTAACGAATTATTATACATATAACGGCTCACGAAAGTACTCGGACGCTTACAGAAACTTTCCATGAATATTTTGTTGAAGCTTTTCATGAATTTCAAGATGCATTAGGCTGTCTCAAAAGTTTCTTTCGTTTTGTTCTATTACTACAAAATAGTTCATACATAAATCGATAAAATAATATAAAACAAAAAGTGTCGTGCATCTATTATTTCCTTATGAAACGAAAGAAACTTTTGAAACAAATGTAAATAGGAATTATAAGATGCTTATTGATTACCATCGGTATTTGGACAGTTAATTATGTATTGTATAAATAAGTCACAATATTTTTAGTAGGAGCATTTTTGCTACCTAATCAATCATATGTTTAAAAATACTCTTTACATTGTACATTAGTTTTTTGCTATGTGTACGTCTGCAATAAGCAACTTCTAGCTTCCATATATATATTTCCAAATTAGTCTCAATTTTTACCGGTGTAATCATGATAGACACGTCTCGTTACATTGAAGTGAAGTGAAGAAAGACACTAACACACATAATATATATTCGCAAAAATCTTCTATCTAATATTTTCGTCAACTACTGTATACACATTTATTAGATATTTGTGTGAGATTAAAATCGACAGATACGATAAAAGAATATTGTAGAGGTATAGCAATAAGAAAGTACAAGGAAAGTATAGCTCGTTAATTTGAATTACACCAGATTGTCAGTCATCTATTAGGTCGTGTTAATCTCTGAATAAATTCTTAAATAAATAAGTGTTAATTAAACGAGAGAAACTTAGCATTTATTAGTATTTGTGCTTCTACATTACATAATGAATAGGTCTTTTAGGGAAGAAATTCTTAGATAAAGAAGTGTTAATTAAACTAGAGACACTTAACATTTATTAGTATTTGTTCTTCCCCATTACTTCTTGAATAGGTCCTTTAGGGAAGAACAGAGAGACGGTTCGCTGAATTCCGTCTGCTTTTGGTTCTTGCTATTCCAAAACAAATTTGTCACTTCACCTGACATTGGTTTGTTCGAAGATACCGAGGGCTTTCCGCTCGACCCGGAAGCCCTCGGTATCTCCGTATCGTTTCCCTTCTGCGCCGTTAATATCTTCTCAATTGCGCTACCAAATACCTACGGACAAAATTGTTCTTATAAATTTATGAATATTATGTGTTTACGTATTTGAATGAAAATTTTTATGAAACGAGATTTCGCGTTAAAATACGTAATAGTAAATACGATAACTTACATGCTCTTTTTACCAAGATGAAAATGTATATGTAAATTTACTTGATGTATATGTAAATAGAAATATTTATATGTAATATTTATATGCTTGTATTTAAAATATTTTCATGCTTAAAGAATAAAGGTCATAATGTTATAAATATTTAAATCCTTGCACCTCTCCTTTATCGCGTAAGAAAGAGAAACTAAAAGTTTCACTCCAGAGAATGAGCTTCGTTCTAAAACAAATCAAATAACATATATTCAAGTATTTAACTGTTATTTAATATTCCTATATTATTAATATAGATGAGAGGTCGATAAGATAGTTTACAATCATTAAGTACAGTATCGCAGATCCACCATCAGAGATCAGTAATATTAAAATAAAATTCATGTTGGATTAAAAGTGTGGTTAAGTTGGGGCTAACCCCAAATTTGCAAATTTTGACCTAAGTCAAAAAGTGGCCATTTTTGCATCTCCTCGCGAACGAAAAATTCTTGTGCGACGTTTAAGAGAATTTATCAAAAAAAAAAAAGAAAGAATTATTAGCATTTATACGAAATGTGACATGGAAGTTGAAAAAGATGAGTGTAGAGATGAAAAAATTAAGCAGAGGTCAAACTTACGCGCTACACTTGATCTTCATTTTCTTTAAATTTTGATCCAGCTGATAAATCAGTAATTAAACCAAGGGAACTAAGTTTGAAATCAAGCGAATCTGAAATACTATCAGACTGTTGCTACGTGAGAACAATAGCCATCTTGTACTTCGTATTTGCTCGATTCCAAACTCTAATCGATATACCAGCAGAATTTACCAGCAAAATAATTATTCAGAGATTCTGTCGGTAAAACAATTGAAGTTTAAAATCGAACGAATCCGAATTACTGCGAGATCGTTGGTGGCTATTGTTCTCGTAGCAACAAACTGATGGTACTTCAGATTCTTTTGATTTCAAACTACAATTGATTTATCAATAGAGTTGTCGAAGAATTATTTTGTCGATATCGGTGTAGAACAATAGCCAACAACGATCTCGCTGTACTTCATATTTCCTCTATTACAAACGTCGATTCATTTACCAGCAGAGCATCTGAAGAATTATTTCACATGGATCATGTAGAAAAAAAAAAAAAAAAAACGAACACGAAAATGGAACTGTAATAACATTTTTTATTCCTTGTTGAGAGCCGTTCTTAAACATTTTGCAGGAATTTTCCCTTCGCAAGAAGATCGAAAAATAACCACTTTTGACGCTCTGTTTTCATCCCATATGAATTTTATCTTTAATATTACCGATTGATAATAATGTCACTGCGATATTGTCCGCAATGATTGCAAATTATCTTCTCCACGTTTCACCTATATCGATAATACAGAATATCAAACAACAATTATTTAATTTCACGTTGTTGTTGACTTTATTAATTTTTACGATAAAGTGCATTCTCTGGAAGAGATTTTACGATTTACGATTTTCTTTTTCATTCCTCCTTTCACCTATGATGGCTCTTAAACAAGAAACGATATCGTAACGAGAAATACAACTTACCTGAGCGTCCACTTTGGTTCCACTAGTGTTGTCCCATACGACCTCGCTATTAGGGGACTTTTTACCGAACATTTTCTTCATCGCCTTCACTACCTTCAATTCATCGAACCTAAGACTTGAACTGGCCGTTGCTAAATCTTCCGGCTTCTTCGACATTTCCGTCGCGGAAGACCCTACCGAGCTTAGGATCGATATCAGATCCCTATTAGAGCAGACCATGCCCGCAGCACCGAAAACGGGTGTTCTCGCGGCTCTTGGCAGTTCCGAGACGCGCTTTCGGAGAGAAGACGTCGGCGAAACCGACAGAGTAGGCATTTCAAAGAATCGTTGTTTCGGCTGTTCAGTGTAACGTTGAACAGAACTGTTACCCTCCAGCGGCTGCATTTCGTACACTTGCTCCGTCGACGTCCTGTACATCCTTAAGCGCACCTGGCAAACGGATTGCTTTTATTCGAAAGACAGTTTCTTTTTTATCATAATTCGTGCGTTATGATACATGTTTCGATGATTGAGCCGTTAAACGTGACAAAGCGATGGAATTGTTTTGCACAGAAATTCTGGTTCTAAAATTATGTTAGGGATTCTAGGGCGTAATAACATCTTGGAACGCAAAGTTATCGATGTGTCGATGAAAGTTAAGCGAGCTTTATCGAAGCACACGTTCGAGTCTTTGGGCGATTGCTAGGAATACGCGTAATGTTCTTTTCTGTAAGCTGAAAAGTTGAACGACTATAAAAGGCGTTTGTAGAGGATTTCAAAGCGGAAGAAGAAGCAATACAAATGTTTAGAATCAGAAATTATCTGTTTATATAGAGATCTGTTTGATGCAAAATCTAAAATCAATCAAATCGGATTGTACGGACGTATTTGTCTGTATTAATCCTTTGACGTCGATACCAACGATGTATATAGCGAATGGCGGTTATCAGCCAAGATTATGAGCACGTAGGGAAGAACAGAACTGAACGCTTGCTGTTCCAATAATGACGATCCATAAAAGTCTGAACTCTAATAAAAAAAACGCATGATAACGAATACAGCGCGTATTCTTTCGTATGTCTTCAATGAATATGTATAAGTTTGCTCGTAACAGAGTTGAAAAATGCCTGTAGCGTTCCAAGTTTGAACAACGTTTGTGTCGCGCGAAAGTTGATCAATATCTGAACCGCTTGAACGTTAACAAGTATCTTTTTCTGTGTTCGAGGTGTGAATGCCGCGAGTGTCATGACCAGCCTTTCACGTGCTCTTGGCGCGCCTTCTACTGGCAAAGATGGGTCGCTACTTGAACTAACACGAGATGTTAGTTTTCCGAGAAGATCACGATATCTCTGCGGGTGAGGAAGTTCGGCAACTTGTACCGCTGTAATATAATTCCAAATTACCCTGCGGAGATACCGAGTTTACGACACGTCCCTGGCGATTGAGCGCGGGATGAAGCAAATTTCTATGTTATTGCTTAATAATTTATGATTCCAATTGAAAAATAAGCTTCTTCGCGACCATGCTATAAGCTTCACCGACGAAGACGTGCTTCCTTAGCGAGGCTCCTGACGAACAAGGAATGAAAACCATAGCGACTCGATTCGTCCGTAATTTTAACTGTTAATTTTCGCCTATTTAATAATTGTTCTAACTCCATCTAAAAAAGAAGAAAAAAAAAGTAATTGATGAATCCACGTATGCGTACATTGTTATAAAGAACGATATGATGTGTAAATAATTATAAGTTACAAAGAATAAAATAATAAATAATACGATGAAAATTGTATACCTGGAGAGCAACGAATATGTGGTTCTTTCAAATCTTAACTTCGCACGATCGTATAGAAGTTCGTCAACTTTAAACTCGGTTTTTCTTAGTCTGCAAACTAGCGGAGATAGAGCGACTAAAATAAACGAAAGATCCTTACCTTCCTCGCTTTTAGGTCTGCGATGTTGTCCATAACGTCCAACTGACGATTACTGCCAAACAACGTCGATGACACTCTTTCCATCGTAACGACCGAATTTCTTCGGCCATCTAGCTGAGGAGCTGGTCCTGATCCTTCTCCGCCACGATCGCTCATTCGTCTCATCTGTCGACACAAACATCAAGATAGTTTCGATACGCGAGAACTGTCGTAGTGACGATCGAGCCTGGCGAAAGTCAAATTGACCAACTTCATCTTTGGACAATCTCATAATTTCGCAATTTCATCGTCCAAATACACGATTGATTCTCACAAAACCTCTAGTTCCTTAGAGCTTAACGCCACGCTCATCTTTTCACTTTTATCGCATATTGTCTCACCACTTGCGATACTTGTAATTACTTTTCACTACTTTTCAATTTTGGAGTTGGTCAATCTGATTTCCGAATGGCTCGATTGACTATGCGAGTCATGGATAAAGATGACAATTAAACTATTCAGATTAGTCATGTTGCTTCGTCAAACGATTTGAATTCAAGCAATTCGAAACCATTTTGTCAATGTGAACCTATTATTTTACCAATGTGAATCTGTAATTTTGTTTGAAATATCCTTCCAAGTTTTTATGATGATTCAGACTGGTCAAGTTACCTGAATCAAGCAACTAATTTCAAGTTACTTGAAACTATTTTGTTAACGTGTACAGTTGCTTGAATCAAGCAACTATTTTCAAGTAAGTTAGAATCATTTTGCCAATGTGAACCTGTAATTTTGCTTGAAATATCCTTCCAAGTTTTTATGATGTTTCAGAATGATTGCCACGTTAGAACGAAGTAGCTTCAATAAATAATTGATATGCAGCGACATAAAGAAAGTAGTGGCAAAGTAAAAATTTTAATGTAAATCTTTCGATGGATTCAAAGGCGTAATAAAAAAAGGTAATAAAAAGATTTCGAAGCAGAACTAGATTATTTGAAATTCTCTGACGAAAATGCTACGATAGAAGGTCCTTTAGTGCGGAAATTACGTTACAGAATTTTTTCGAATGGAAAGAACACAATGTAGTTATTGATTTTGAAGAACGTTCCATAAAATATTGAGTTACTTAAGCTGCTTATATTTTGATTTTTGTAAATAAGCAAACGCGTATTGTTTATCATTTTATTGTTAACTTATTTATTCCATCTTTTCTATTATTCGTTATTTAATATTAAAAATTATACTTATTTTCTTAAAGTTGATTCATATAATTATCATGCTTTCCTTTATGAATTAATTGAATGTTAACGCGTCGCGTAATTTATAAGTATTAAGAAAAATCGTTTATTCGAGTACATTATTCACCTGGTGTAATGTCACTCAATTAAGAAGCACGAAAGAATATATTCTTGTTCGATTTATCGCGAAAAATAAAATCTTGCACGTGTGTACAAGCTGTTGGTTTCATCCAAAAACTACGACGCATGGGATAGAGAAACAGATATATATGCAAATGCACGTAATATATAAGAGAAAAACGTATGTACGAGTCCATAAATCGAAGTACGAACTGAAAAGGGAAATTTAAATTTTATCGAAAATTCTACTTCTAATCGACGTCTGCGTAAGATACGAGGACTAGCTGTTGGCGAGATACGGAAGCAATTTGTAGGTTCGAAGGGGAATATCGAGAAACTGGTGGAATACGCGAAGCTGTCGCCAAATTTTAACGTCTAATAACTTCCAATGGCTGTCTGATATCCGCACGGTAACACTTCCAACGAAATAACGAGAGCGATTCGCAAAAGAAAATATCGACTCGCAACATTCGCTCTGGGCACGTGCTGCGTGAGCGCGTCTGCGTAATCCGTTTTTAACGGGCGAAAAAGTCAGTGTTATTGCTAAAGCGAACGTACTAGGAAAAAGGTAGCGAAGCGTAGAACTTTAAAAATAAAACAACATTTTTCCACGTTATATTCCTTCTGATATTTACGAAGCCTTCGTGTGCCAAAAGAATCTGACATTCTAATGTGACAATAAACAGGACATCTTTTAAGCAAAAAGAAAAGAAAAATACATATATCTCGAGTTCTCATTGGGATTAGGGGCGTGTAACGAATCTTCATTTGGATTAACCATTGTTGTTATACGATATGGATGATATTTACTGGTACCGATATGATTACAGTACCGATATGGTACAGAGTTTGACAAGTAACCGTGGCAATTAGATACTCGAGATGCCAATGACAATGATCTTAGGTTCAATAACGAATCCACGGTCAAAGGGATAACAAATACGTCTTCTTCCAAAGTCTAAGTCGTACTGAGCTTACTTGTCCACAATTCAAGTGTAACTTGTCTACTTACTTGTCTACAGTATAAGTAGAACTCCCTCAGTCCAAATGGAACTGCACTTATATACTCGTCTCTGTACCCCTCGGGTCAACTATATTTTTAAGGAGATCTATACAATTACTCCATAGCTTTGTTAGGTAAAAACGTCCATGCCATGACCGTGGCTACGTTTAGCGACCAGTTGTGTCACTTCGAGCCCAAGCCTACTGTCATAAATCTCGGGTAAACATAGTCGGATTAAATCATAAACAACTACTTCTGAGTTTTATTATTTAAGTGCAGCTATAATAAAAAGTCTAGACTAAAGTATTGGGGGTCTTCCCAAAAATTCCAAAAGAAAGGCCCCGATGTCCTTTTATCTCCAACATGTATATAGGAGAAATAAAATAGTATAGTAATTTTTTAATTGCACACTAAATTAGTATTAAATTCCATACGATATTTTCAAAGATCTTGTATCTTTGAATCTATCAGATAATTTTCGAGAAAGGTCCTGTAACTTCCATATACATTTTCCGATCCATTTCAAATTTTTCCAATACAATACTCGCGTCTCGTTACAGCGCCAGCGAAATTTCCAAATATCTCGCATGACACGCATCGCACATTCGTGAAAACTTTCCGTGATAAACGTTGGAACGCTTTCTCAAGCCATTGGGTATATCGCACCGATGAATTTCGAAATTTCACTGGCGCTGTAACGAGACAAAACTATGCTGATTATTATTATTATACGTGCAAAATGTGGAACAGATTTGAAAATGTATCACACAAGTATCGGAAAAAAGATCATCGAATTATTGGAAAAACCAATTTTGTTCGCTACGTCGATAAGCCACGGTAAATAGCGAGATCGTTTTTGAGACTAATAGTGCGTTTAAAACTACTGTTCATACCGTGTGCTAATTTTTCACTAATACTAAATAAACTACGTTCGCAAGTAAATGTCCAGAATAACGTAATTTCCATCTGCATCGTTGGTTTCGTTTCAAATTTCACTGTTATAATTCTCGCAGCGATTCCTGTCTCGTTACAGCGTTAACAAACTTTCGGAAAGTGTCGCGTAATGCGCATTTGGAAAAAATTTTCCGTTGCGAACGTTGGAATAGCAGCGCGGGCCACCGCGCAAACAGCGGGAAACAATTTTTCCTTGGGAAACTTGGAAGCTCGTGTCATCGTTTAGAACACGTACCTGCGTTGTGTTTTATCTATGTTCGGTACTTTGAAGTCTAAGTATAAACCTTGTTTGCACGGTGCAACTAATCCGTGACAAATCGAGCAAAGTAGAGGCTGCATTTCATCGAATCAAGGAACGTTTGACGTGTACACCGTGACATACAGAAACTTGTACATCTCTGAAAGCCAACGCTTTGATGTTTAACGATGAATGCTCAATTCTCAGAAACGATGCTGTCGTTGAAATTAAGCTAGTCGTTTCTGCCGGCGTACGCGGAATTTCCTTTCTATGGGCTCTCGCGTACAAACGTGTTTATGTTCATTTACACCGTCTTTCTATACGAGAGGTCTAATCAGTTCGTAGAGCCGATTTATCGGTTTCTGTGCGTACAGCTGCGTTACCGTTCGTCGAACGAATCATGCAAACCAGACAATTGCCCGATTTTAAGACGCGACGCGATAAACGCGAACAACTGGTTCAGTGGGACGACGATAATATCGATCAGAACGTTCTACGTAAAATTAGTTAGAAACGATCCGCCTGTTACGATCGAACTTGGGCTATTGGCATCGATTGTGGTAGTTACACTTGGCTAGCAAGTGTAATTAGAAGAATACGAATCCTTGGCAAATTAACGAATAGTTTCTTTCGAAATTTACTCTTAACCGAAGCATTTATCTTTTATACGATATCATACACAGCAACTGGAGAACCCGGAGAAGCGTTACCACTGCGAGAATTACGCTCAGCTAATAAACGCAAACGAACGAGAGACAAATATTCTGATAAGTTCGGCAAGCAAATGTTATCTCGTTTCTAGAAATAATTGTTAATAAGGAATATGCTAACAAGGAATTTGCTAATAACCGTAAGGTTGTATTAAGCGTACGATTTATGCTAAATATAAATTGCACGAATGCGACGACAGTTCGTAACAAATTGAGTTCGATAACGACAATGTTAATTGTTTATCGTTTGTGCAACGCCATGAGGCGATTCTTCTCGAAAAATTGCAAGTGCCGAAACGACGGTAATTAACGCCATATTATTATAAAATAAATTCTAGGTAGTTTTAACGCGAAAGATTTATACTGTTTGAATAAATTCTCGTTCGTAAGTATTTGCCCGAATGCTGGTCTCGTGCGAAACGCGATAATTAAAATTGCGGATTTTTAGCATACGCAATACACGCAAGAAGATATAAAATTGCACAAATATTTGAGATATAATTGTAGATGAAACTTTCAGCCTGAGATCCAATCGAACCGGTAGCCTTTCTAAAACCGATCTCTACTTTCAAATCAACTTTAAATTTCAGCCTGTTTTTATGAGAAAATTCTCAAACTAATACGATGCTCCTCGGACAGCTCTTCTCTGCCTTCTCTTTCGCTCTCCACTCGTCTCCCCCTAGAGAACAGCGTAATAGGACTACGTGTGCTCGTAGTCGGAGACAAAATTGGCGTTCAGGTGATATTCTACGGGAGCTTATTTTTCTAGATGACTCGTAACCCTGGCAAGTGTCAGTCTTTAATCTCTTAACGTACAATTTTGCTCCGCCTAACCGGTCAAAGACGCGCAATTTCTTCCTCGATCTACGTTCGCGATCTAAAGACGCTCGATTATACGCACACAGAGACGCACGAAGATACTCGAAGACTCTTAGAAACTTTTCACTTTTCCTATATTACACGAAATATTTAGAAACTTCATTAACAGCACGACGAGCCACGATTATACGTGATTATGAAATTTCTAAAATTTCTAATTTCTCTGCAAAACCGTATCCAGAAGTTACATAAAATATTCGTCGCGCAAAGACGATGAAAATATTTGAGCAGTCAATTATTCGCTGTGTTAAGCCACGATATTTAGCGAAACGATCTTTATCACCAGTTGTAATGTTTAAGACTACTTCTATTCATGCTGTATACTAATTTTTCGCTAAATGTATATTTGCCATAAATGTTACAATTACAAGACATCATAACTGTTACAAGAGAAGTTTCTAAAGTTGCGATATGAAGGTTGATGTTTTTAATTAAAAAATTTTTGATCGCGAATAACCGTTAAAACGGATTAAAGTTTTTTTGATTGCCGGTAATCGTTATCGACGAGAGAAATTTCACTTTGGTTACCAATAACCAACATAAATGACCGGATTTTTAAAATATTTTTTTTTTTTTTTTTGTTACGAGTAACTGTTATCCGTGGCGAGAAAATTTTATTTTGGTTATCGATGACCATTATCGATGGCAAAAATTTGCTCTACATTGTCAATTATCACTGGCTATATTATCAATCGTTATTAACGTCACTGATAATTATTGGGTTGGAAACTAGGTGATTGCGAATTTTGTCAATATCATCTAATGACAAAACCCGCAATCACCTAGTTAACAAGCCAATAGTACGTGTGTTCGCAGTTATTCATAAAACTTGTGTGTTTTATCGAGCAAACAAAAAGATATGAAAATATATGAAACGAATAGGATGAAAGATATCGCAGTAGAATATTTTTATTAACAGTTGCACCGTGATATCTTTTATATTATGCTTTGTTTCGTACATTTTCGTATCTTTTTGTTTGCTTAATAAAACATATCAGTTTTATAATTAAGCTCCTTTACGTTGCCAGTGAAAACCGATTATCAGCAATGTCAATAAATATCGACGATAGTCGAATGTGACTAGAAAATATTTTTTTCATCGATATTGCTTGGCGATAATCGAAAATCAATTTCGCCATCGATAATGGTTATCGGTAACTAAAGCAAAATTCGGTTTTCCTTGATAATGGTCACTGTTCGATAACCGAACAAAAATTCAGGTCACTTCCATTGATTACTGTTTCAAATTAAATTCCCATGATCTAAAATTATTATCGAGCGACCGAGGAACAAATCGAATCGTTCGTAATGATTATTCGTAATCAGAATTATTAACGATTAAAATTCTTGAATCGTATCGCTTTTGGAGAAATTGAAAACTGGCTTTCGTTTAAATAAAAACTAGTTTCTACCCAATGATTTTCCTGCCAAAAAATATTTAACGTAGTTGTTATTTTGGAGCTTCGCTTGTAACTTCCACGTAGATTTCCAGATTGATTTCTAATTTTCCTATTGTAATATAACAATTAATACGATATAATATAATAATCTTAATATTAGATTATAAATATTAACATTGTAGGATTTTTTTATTTATTTATTTTATTTGGGTATGGTCGTTGTCACAAGATCACCGGCGATCTATCGGTTTCGTGATTTCTTGCGTCTCCGACGTGACACAGGCAACCTCTTGTACCATGGCTCCGGTATACACACGTTCCACAGAGGTGGATGACCCATGGTCAAGTAGACTTTCTTAGTTAATCAAGGTTTTCCCCGATATTACAATATTACAGCAACGATAGTTCCAATGCGGTGCATTTGATACACGTCCGGCAGTGAAAAATGACGAGGATACAACAACAACAACGTTCGAAAAACTTTGAACCGCAAGGCGGGTAATGCTTCGAGAATTCCTCTTTAAACGAAGAACTTCGATGCAGTTGAACGTTCTCAAATTAAAATTACGCCAACTATGTTCGAGTAGTGCGCTTTCCAGCTTTATGCTGTTTTTACGTTCTGAAGAGAAAAATGATTTAAGTATTTCGGGTGGAAATTCTGCGAGTAGAACGAGAGTTTTAGTTCTTGCTTTTCCAGCAGTTGTCGTTTTAATAATTTTAACCTTCTTAATACAACCTGCATGCGATAGTTTCATAGTTGAAACATTTATTCCCTGGCACAGCACTTAAAAATGATATATGTACGGTTTTCATTATCAGATTCGAATACGCGCGTATTGAATTTAGTTAAAATTTTAATTGAATATAAAATACATTATCGCTTGTTTCATTGGATAATGTAACGAATTTCTCGTAATAATATAGGAATTTCATCAAAACGAGTAAATAAACACGTTGATTGACGAAGTTTGAACTACCTGTTGAAAAGTTTAACAATAATGTATTATATATGTATCTGTTCATCAACCATCACGAATCAGCCAAATAATAATTGGAAATAAATTTCATTGATATTTCGTTCCGTTAATAATTAATATGATATTGCCTATAAAAGCGAACATACTTCTTTATTAATACGTTGTCTCAGCGTAGTTTTAATATGTAGATAGATATGAGAAAGACAAAAATAGCGGAGATAGTTCAACGTGCAAGTTTGATGTACGGTGCCCGGGCCGAGTGATACGAAGAAGCAAGCACCGCGTGATTCTTCGTGGAAATATAAATGAAATATATATAGCATAAAAATTTTTGCATTCTCGACGTGGTTGTCGAGAAAATTGAGTTTGAAAATTTATCAAGCATACCGGAACGTGGGTAATTCCGGACTGGACGGGACTGAATAATCGACATGGAGGTCATTTTACGTGTGGAAACAAGTCGAAAATGTGGAGTAACATGTTCCCGTTTAAGGCTTCATTTTCGAGATAATAAATGTTAACGATTAAATGAGAAATTTTCAAATTTATTTTTCTGGGAAACAAAGCGTTCTACGAAGAAATGTTATTTTACGTTTTCGACTTATTTTCACACGTGAAACCACCTCCTGTCGATTATCTAGTCCTACTTATTCCGGAACATACCGTCGTTTAAGTATACTTGATAAATTTGCAAATTCGACTTTTTCGCCAACTAAGTCGAGTTAAAACTAGCAAAATGTTATTTTTAAAATAAAAATTAGATAATAGAAAGTAGATAGAAAATAACATTTTGTCAGTATATATATAATTATATATATAATTTATCAAATTTCATCTGTCGGCTACAAAATGAAATTCATTTACGCACGTGGAGTTCTCATTCACATTTGTCGGAGTTATCATTCAACCTCAATGCACAGATTAAACATAGATTATTATATAGATATATAGTACACTCTATACAGCATAAACATTGTATTAATTATCGGTTTATTATTATTATTATTATTACCTATTTATCGCAGCAAGGTTTAAAGGATAGTGCTGTCTGTGTTACGAAACACGCGCGTTGCATGTTAATTGGTGAAGTAACTTTACATGTGAGAACGACGAATGTAATTTCTCTTTAATAGACAGAACATTGTCGAAATTTTCGACAAATACAAACCCGTAACACGTAAGTAGGAAAGCGATAAAAGTCAACGATTCGTTTATCGCAATTTCCACTTTTAACAACGTCTCAAACGTTATTCCAGCGTATATTGCTCGAAATTGAATAGAAATTTGTGCAAGTTCTTAGTTAATAACGTTAGAGAAACGAATAGCGCGTTAATAATTTGCAACTCGTATTAGTTGGTGAAAGTTTGCGTATTACGTGTTCCGGTCGAAAAGTTTATCGACTTGATAAATTAACATAGCATTGTGACAGCGTAGCAAAGAATACGTGCTTAACATTCGATTAATATTACCATTCGCTTGAAATTAACTTCTTCGTGAAAATTTAATATCGATAGGATAAAGAGGATATCACGCGGATTATCTCGAGATCAGAAATTAAATTACTTGGTAATTTGATGTTAAAATTTCTTATTATACACAATGTGTTTCAGTAATTGAATATACGCGAAATTAACTTACGATATTATTCATCGAATTATAATGAAACAATTAGCTAGCAATTCGTTTATTCTATTATTTTATTATGTGTATGTTGAACAGAATTTTATACGTTTCTCGTACCTACTACGTGGTAGACATAATTTATTATTATGGTTTATCATCGTTTATAATTTAATAATCATTTAACGTTGAAATTCGATATAATATTCCGGCGGAATTATTCTTTCACTATCATAATGAATTTAATAGCAGCAAATTTTATATATAAACGTAATAATGAATGCAACGAAAGTAAAGGTATTATATTCACTTTCGTTAAAGTAATCGGTTAATCATTAGAATACAATCTAACGATTATCAATATTAAAGAGCATCGCTTGTTTACTTCTTATAGCTTCGCCGCCTTCCGCATATTTTATATCTTCGTTCAACGTTTTAATTTTAGTACACGAACATTAACTTTCATAAATCGTCAGAGCTAATCTGTTACAATGTAATCAGGAAAGATAATTAAAAACTGAGCAGGTTAATTAGCCTAGTTCCATAAAGGACCAAATTAAAAATCCAATCAACAACGTACTTGAGCCAAGCTTAAATTCGATGCATGTGTTAAATTAACATTTCAACTTATTAATAATTCAACGATACTCTCCGCTGCAATGATCCTTTTTTTTTTTTTTTTTTTTTTTTTTTTTTTTTTATTTAGAACGAAATACAATAGCCTGCTATTTTATTTATTGCCGTTACACGCTGTCGCTATTATCAGTTGTTTCGGAAAACTAGAAATAACAGGGAACTACATTTCTATATATCCGTCGCTCGTTACATTACATTGACGTTTCATAGATATTTATAACGACGGTCTCTGACATTTACGTTGTCGATCGATGTAAGATAAATGAATTTCAGGAAGGAAGAGAATTGACATTTGATCATTTCAATTGCAATTACACGTAATCACAAACCATTTCGATAAAGGGAAATTTAATTTTACAAATACGAAATAAACCGAACAGATCGTCAACATATTTTTAACCCTTCAATAAATAGACACAGTAGAGGCCATTCGATTCTGAAATTGAAATCTGAATTTTCATTTCGGTTATCACGGTATAACGGAGAACTTTAGAATCTTTAACGTTCATGTACGTCCGAATATAAAAGGAAAAACTTAACGAGTAAACGCACGTTAGATTGATTTTTATGAAACAGAAATTACAATAAATGAAATTATCACTCAGAAACATTCACTCAGCGTTTCGTCTATCCTTGGTTCGTACGAATACCGAAAAATTCTATTTTATCATATCATTTATCTAGTAATCCTGATCAATTATTTTCTAATGTTATAGAAAACCAGCAGGTGTTGCAACGTTCATTAACGAGCATGTACACATGTTAGCCATGAGATGTAGATTATACCTTTTAGTAAACAATTTCATTTGCCGTGGAAATTGAAGTTAGGACGTTTTAACGCTTTTTATTCCCCTTTTTTGCTTCTTATGACGCTATAACCATAACGCACTGGCAATGGTGATAATGTTTTTAAACTTTCTTTCTTTTGTTCATATTATGTTGCACATAAATATACGTGAAATAAGGTAATAATAATAATAGTAATAATAATAATAATAATAATAATAATAATAATAATAATAATAATAATAGTCGCTTATAAGTTTCCACTCACAGGGATGTTGTTACATTAGGCTGTTGCAATTTGTTTGAAACGACAAGTATATTCGTCAAACACAAAGTGACTGCTACAATACAGAATTAAGTTGTAATAAAACGACCGTTTCATTTTTTAATGTTATTACCAACAGGGCTCGTCGTGAGGCAAAATATTACCACTTCTTCGTGACGACTATACTCGTCGAAGACGGCTAACTGGTTAAGTCTATCCGTTTAATGTACTTATCATTTTCCACAGCTGCCTGCTGTCTTCCTATGAAATGTTCTACTTTTCTCTTATAAAATTTCTACGGAGACGAGTTCCATTGTCGCAAATTTCGCTCCTCGATCAATCGAATTATTTATGGGATGCTCCGACAACCATAATAGGTAGAGCAACGCGATGAAAATAATATAATACGTTGATATAACGTATAAATTAATTATATCACGTATCATGGAATGATATATCATCGATAATGTCATTACCAAAGCGTCGATCTGAATAGTTTCGTTTAAGTTTGATAGCTAATCGCTAGCAAACTGCGTCGTAATAAATTGTCCTGGCTGATAGGAAGCAATTATACAAATTGAACGCGCGAATAGTCCGAGGAATTGTCTGAAGAAAGCATTATCTCTTGGAAATTTCATTAGAAGGTAAACACTGCGTGGGTGGAACCCTATCTGTAAATTTGCAGTTATTTCTTATTGGGTGATCTCCTCATTAATTTTACAGGGGGTGCTAACAAGCAGACTGACGAACGAGGGTAACATTCCCTTTTGAACGCTTCTGCGAATTCTCCGTTGCCTTTGCCAGCTTTCTGTCCGATTATACAAAATCTATCAAACGAGAATTTATCAATAAACCGCAGATTGTCGTACAAATTAATATAATTGTATACATTAATATAATTGTAAATATTATTGGCGGAACGCACAAATTTTCTAACAAACGTATAAATATTAGCGGCATACTTGAAAACCACAAATACGATAAGTTCGTGTTTGTTCATTCGATGACCTTCGTGTCGCTTGTTGACTACAAAGAAATATTTTGATAAATAAGACATAATCGATAAATAATAATTATAAAAATAAACGAATAAGTAAATCTAGAATATTTTGCAAAGGAACAGTAATAATACTGGAGCAACTCTTCTGTTGATCCAACTTAATAAACTTGATTGCAGAAGATAAAATTCTCGATCGTTGATCAAAGCAAAGTCGAAGACGAAGTGCAAAGACACCTCTCTACACGCTGGAAGCATAAAACTTCACAAGATAAAATAAAAGATCGAAATCGTAAATTTGAAGGGATAAAGTCGCTGTTCCGATGTAAGCGAGATATCATTAACTTTCACTCTCACCTACGAATGGTCATAAATGTCTCAAAGCGTACAGAAGACACCAGGGAGAAACGATATAGCATCGATAAAACTTTTATTATTAAAAAAAAAATTACCACATTCGAAGTTTTTATTTGGGGACTTTGAAACGCTCCCTGCTAAAAACCTTTAACGCCCCCCCCCCCTATATCTTCTTCTTTTTATACCTCGGAAGCAGTTTCACAAGTTTCCTGCCCTTTTCATTATTTTAGACCTAATAAGAAGATATTTTTAAGGTGAAAAAGACAGTACGTTTATCATCGATGTCAGTCCGGTTAGATTCTATGGTAAATTCATACAGAATATCTTAATCAGTTAATTGTCTTTGACGAGTATACTCGTCGTGCGTAAAAAATAGTTAAAACTTGCTGTTTTCAATTGCGATAAATTTCGGCAATAAAGTTGAAAAATAAAAAAGTCGTTTCGTTACAACTTAACGCTAGAACTACCGATAGTTGACACGAAGCTATTTCTACTAAAACCAGCGAAAATGACTGGTCTTTAAAAAATACGTAACAATGGAATATTTTTATATTTAGTGATTTATTACTTTCTTACAGAAGGAATTCCATGTTATGTAGTGCATTTTTGGGATTATTAATCCATCTGGGACCATCATCCCTGAACTAGGATTGATACACTTATAATAGGATTGATACACTTCCTGATAAATGTTATCATTATATCGAATAACACGCAGTAAAAATTTTAAGAACGCGTGGCAAGTTGTACAAAACGAGGCAACTGGTTAATTGGGATTCAGATTGTGGGAAACAGATTGTGGGACCTTTTTACCCTTTTACACCTTGACAAGTACCGGTAATTTTAACTGATATTGGTATAGGTAGCCTTGATACATTATTTTGAGTTTGAATACATAAAAAACAAAACAAGATTCATTATATTATTCTTTTAGTTATCGTTGCAAAAGTCATTACATCATTGCGGAAAAAAATATAACATGAAGTAGGAATTTTAAAATAAAATTGTAAAACCAGTCAATTTCACTAGTTATTCTGGTTTAGTTTATTTGACAACTTAATTCCATACTACACAGTTGTACATACCCTGTGTTTGAATATACTCGTCATCGCTTTTTAGGAAAACGTTTTCCAAACAGGTGGCAACAGTCGACTGGCCAAGTAGATTATTAGCAACTTCGTCAAGAAAGTTTCTAATTTTATGAAGGAAACGTAAAATGTAGAAATTGGTAATTTTAAACACGAAAAAAATGTAAAGATTGTATAGCTTCAGTATAGGTTCAGTCGCTATCTCCCTTTCAGAACATTTTAGAAATCATCTACAAGATCATATTGACCATTAATTCTCAATCTTTTCGTCCCCTTCGTGTCTCTTATGTCAGATTGAAGGGAATGTCAACGATAATTTACCTTCTACCCTTGGTGAACAACTTTCAGATAGAAATGGCGGAACCTTCAAGATATATCGAATGATATTTATTAAGCCGTCCCATTAGGGTGAACGAGAACGGAATGTAGCATTAACTTGGTACATAAAATCCCACCCCACTTTGTCTCCAGCATATTGCTTGTACGGTTCTGCAACCATGTAACATTTGCCCCTAATGCGATACAAGTATGAGAAGAGCTTCGGTATGTTGCAGCCTAAGTATCGTGAATTACGAGCGCAATAAAAATGTTAATGCTACAACAAGGAAAACAACGTTCCGATTTGTTTAATTCTTTTAATTCGAATCACGAAAAAAGCACATGTTCATTCAAAATGATAGTAATCCGTGTTATGAAAGAAGCAAGGACGAGCATATAAATTGATTTGAATTTTTCAAAATATTTGTTCAGATGGCGAATCGAAGAGATGAAAGGCGAATCGAAAGTTGAAAGATTTCGGAATAAATTATTTTTTTAACGTTCTGTACGTGTGCGAATCTTCGAAAGATGTTCAAATTTCCGTTGCTCTAAACCCAGATAAAGAAAGCTTGAAAAATAAACCTCTACCTTGTTCATCGCAAAAACTCAAGTCGTTTGATCTGACCTTACGAAGAAATTATTCAATTGCGAAGGATGTTGCGATAGTATTGCCGTTCACTGTACATGACCATTCTATGGCAAATCGATCATTTTTTCACGTCGATGTCAGGGATTCTTTTTTTTTCCAACTTGCCAACTCGAGAAAGCGAAAAAACTTTCGACAGATCTAACTCACGAAGATGGAAGAGATCGATTTACGTAAATGGAAAGATGCGTAGCTATCTTTGAATAAATAAAAAACTTACATATTATTTAAACGAAAAAGGTCGTTTCAACAAAGATCCATTTTGAGATCAAAACAAAGATCCAAAATTTCTCCCTATCGCGCTCTCTTTTCTCTCATCTTTACACACTCATTGTGTAATATCATGGTCATATAGCAATTTCAACAATGTTTCGACCATGTAACGAGCTATCCTAATCACATCGAACTACCACGGAAAATGCAGTCGAACAAGCAGACTAACGCCAATGATTCATAGACTCGTGGCAAACGAAAATTAATCGCTGCGAGTCTTTTTCCTGTCGTTGCTATATACTATGTATGTATGTATATATGTACGTACATTTATATATGTAGCTTGCTCCGGACATACAGACTAACAGATAATAACCGAAGAGAAATATCCAGGCTGTGTCACACGACAAAAGCCACTAGCATGATTTAGGATGCCACCAGTGTTAAAGGATATGCATCTATTATTTATAGTGATAAAAATTCTATTACTTTCTTCTCACAGTACTGTGTCTAACTAGACTGTGAATATTTATTGCGCGCTCATATTTCCACGAAAATAATTAAGAGAGACACTTGAACCGGAAGTTGCCGTTATTTGTTAAATATTATATTAGATCGTGGCAAAAGTTTCTTTCGTTCTATAAGGAAATCATAGACGCGCAACATTTTTCTGTTTTCTATTATTTTATCGAATTACGTACGATCCATTTTGTCCTATTAAGATGAAGATCGCATTGTTTGACTGAATTTTCGTGTTTGTATAAAGATGCGTTGTCGTAAAAGATACGTTCGTAAAACAAAGACGATTAGGGGACAACCTGCTGTTGTTACAAGCAACAGGTACTCTACTTTAGATATTTTATACGTTTACGTATACGACATCCGATACGTTTTTACACGTTATGAGCACGTTGTATCCATTTCTGCATGATTTCAGATTTCTCTTGAACGTATAAAACGACCACGATATACATATTCCAACGAAAATAAATAAAAACGCGCTTCATTAACCAGGCACACGTCAACGCGTAAATTCAACAAATTGTGGAACTTTGAAATTGCACGCAGAGAATACGTGGATGCGTATGGCGCAATTTTTATTTTCTGCCACAATTCACCCTCGGAGAGTGAAATCTACCTCTGAAAATTTCCCGCTATTGCTGTAACATTGTCGGATACTTTTATCGAACGATAGGCGCTGATCGAAAGATGTAACTCTCGTCCGAAAAGTTTCTTTCTATGTATACTTGTGGCTTGAAAGCTATAACGGAAAATCGGAAAGTAGGCCGATTCTCGGAGGTGAATTTCATCCCCTTAGAGCAACTTTGGACAGCGAAAGAATGTCCTGTACGCGTCTCGGAAGTTTCATAATCTTTCGAAACTTGTCTTGTAAGTAGAAAATTTGCTTATATCTGTTTTGAATATTTTATACGCTTCTGCATTATTTCGTACACTCTGTGTACTCGTTTTCGAATTTCTCATAAACGCAGAGAAAACGTACGCGACGACTGTTCTATGCATCTCGTTTTTTGAAAATGAACGATAATCGCAAGAACTTGTAACGTTGAAGAACGAGCCACTGACTGTCGTCGTTGATCTTTCAGATCATCCTCGCTTTTATTTAATTACAGCTAAGTGGAAAACATCGGTAGCGAACACAACGTCGTCGATATCCCGTACAATACGTCGTGTTACGATATTACGGTGAACATCATTTGTCAGCATAGGCTTCCCGTTGCTTCGGCTTGCCATCTGATCTTTACAATTCTTGCGAATACGCCTTTCAACGACGCTTTAAACTCGTGGCCGTATTCCAGGACAACGCACACCGCGCCCGATAGAAATATCGAAAGCGAAAGCTTTCTCTTGTTGGCGGATGAATGCCCGTGAAAGCTCCGGATCGATAAGGGACACGGTATGTTAAATTCTTTTTCTTCGAAACAGGTCTGATGCAGCTTTCGATTTCCCGGAGAAGCGATTCACGCGATAATCGTTTCCCTTTGCGACGATTCTGTGAAAAGCTTCACACGCTTTTCCGCTACACACGACAGATCGTCACTCTTTCTATCGAATAATCCAAGCCGAATCCAAGTTCGACAAGACCAATTCCGCAAAATTCCTGTCTCTCGCTATTCCTCGTGTAGAAGATTTACTAAGTTGAAATTTCACAGATCGTAGCTGCTAAGCTACTCGTAAATTACTCGCAAATCCTTTCGTAACTTGTATCTCGTCCTTGCATCGTGTTTCTGCATATTCTTCCCAATAAATTCTAATTAAACCGCGGATCCATATTTTGGAGAATGTAAAAAGGTAGAATCTCGGTTGAAAATTGCCTTACCAACCAATTGCTGTAGAAAACGCTACTTTATATATTTTTTCGTGTTCCATTTCGAATTTCCTATGAATGGAATTCAGGAATCCTAGGAATGGAATAAATGGAGTATTAAAATCTTTCCGTTTAATTACAAGGTGGTCACAAAGCGGAAAGGTCAATGAAAATATTCTTGTCGCGCTTTTTCTCCTCTGCGATCTTCCGAGACGTTAAGAAAATCGAAATTGTAGGATTTTAAAAACGAACGTAAGACTTTGACGTTATTGAGAAAAATATTTTGACGTGAAACGATATCGCGATAAAGCCCGCTTAAGCTCGGTATTATCCTCGACGTAGAATAAACTTCTGCCCTTTTTTTAACTCGTCGAAGTTGCCTTAAGTTGTTTTAGCTGTCATCCTGCGCTACTTTCACTATCACTAAAAATTTCTCTCAGAAATTCCAACGAGAAGCAAAATTAAATAAATCGGCGTGCATAGTAATTGATTGCGTTTTGTTATCACGACAAGAATCGCGTTAGTAGGAACGCAGTTTCAGCTTTTTTATTCGCCGCCAAAACGTTCATTTTTAATACTGTCAGTTTCGTTTGGATGGAAAAAGGGAAAAAAGAAAGGGAGATAATTCGGACGTCATACTCGGCAACTTTGCCTTCTTAATTAGCAGCGAGTCAACGACTTGTACGAAATTCTCCACATTAGTCGGCGGCAGCTAATCGCGACAAATGGCGTGCAACGATGTGCAACTTGTCGTACAGCTGCGAAAAAAGCTATTCAGCTCGTTCGAGCAGGTTCAGTAATTTTAACGGCATAAGACATGTCCAACGTTTCGTGGAAAATTTTATCTGCGCTCTGTTTTTCTTTTATCGTTTTATTTCCGTGACTTGGAGATCACTTCCAGGCTGAGCAAAGGGAATATTTTAATACCAGATCAAAAAGGGAAACAGCCTATCAAATCGAACGATGGAAGGTTTTTTAAAATAGATGACAAATCTGCCAAGTTCTGGGTCCCGTTAAGAGCATAACTAACTTACAACTGCGTGATACCTAGATCGCTGGTGTTCACGCGTAAATTCATTCGTACCTTCATCGAAGCGATAAAAAATATTTTTTAATAAAATTTCGGATCGATGGAATTACGAATTTCCATAAAAATATGCGAGCCAAATTAAAAAGCCAAAATTTGTTTCGTCCACTACCGATATTGCCACATCTACAATGTGTTTTCCGCTTCTCACGTTTCGCGTATATTCTTTTTTTTTTTTTTTTTTTCATGCTACACGAATTTCCATAAATATATAAACATCGGCAGTCTAATTGAAACCCTGAAACCCTCGAACCGATGTATTTCGTTCGAAAATCAATTAAAGCGATGTTTTTCGATAATTCGAGAAATTAGTTAACAACGAATTCGATTTGATATGTTTTCATTGGACGCGTTCGCTTTAATTGCCCTTTCATCGAACGCTTTGCCTCGGTCCCCTGTCTTAAACATTTCCTCGGAGGATGAACTTCTTAACGGACTTGATGAACGGTGTGGACTTAACGAAGGTAATTTTTTATACTCGCGGAATGATCTTTTTCAGAGAATCTTAACGATGGTCGAGCTGATAGAAGGAGCAATGCATGTCTTTTAAACGTCTTCGTTTAAATCATTACGAGATATTCGAATGAGTTGTAATCGACCATAAGCGTATCGTAATTGAATTATTAATTATTTATTAGAACAAACGATAATTAATATATATTTCTCGATGATACGTTTCTACGTGATATATCTCTTTTTCGTGAAAATTATCTCCTGAATTTTCCACCGTTTTGTACACCATGGTAAATATGTTCGTGAAATAGCTTTCACGATAAAAGTCTCTCGTACCTGCACGATAATAAAACTGTTTTTATTAAATCTCTTTCATTGTTTTCGAACAGAAAATCTATTCTCTGTTGTTTCTTATACGACGCGAAATACGTTCTACGACAGTGCGTTACCGTATAAAGGTTAAACTGTGTACCGTAAAAGGTCAGACCACAATTGTTGAAAAAGTTGTTTTGAAAATAATGGAAAACGTCAAGATAAAATCAGCATTTCTATCGGTTTAATATCTTTGCATGGAATACAAATTTTATTAATTTTAAAACAATTGGCGTTATTTTCAGCAAATTATTCGGTAAAAAATTCGATCGATATTTCACAAACTGGTTGTTCAACGGATATTCCTTTCTCCGTGGTTGCACAGAATACACATTATTTTTTCATTTTTTTTTTTTTCCTTATCGAACCTCTGAATTCGTATCACAGTTGCATATAAATATGCACGACGTAAAATTGCGTTAGACGCTTAATTTGCAATTCTTTCGAAGAATAAAAACACGCGAGTAGTATCTCTGCAGTAAATTAATAAATTTACTTGAAGGGTACTTGCGCGAAGAAAACATTGTAAATTGCAAAATTGAATAATTTTGATGTTTTACCGGAGAACGTTCTACGTACCGATAAAAATACCGTATTATGAAATTTAACTGTGATTTCCCTTACCGAATAAGCTACCACTAACACTGGAAGATTGTGTCGCAACGTCGTTTCTGTGAAAAAAGAATATAAATTTCAATAAACATTGGTCGATCGTTTCTTAGCTTTCGTCTATGCCATCGATCTCGACGAATAGAATTTCCTTTGCAAGTAACAGCCGACACACACACACACGCCTCTCTACCCGTACGCTTCCCTCGTTCGTGAATCTGGAATATGTTAAGGCTGAACTACATCAAGTTTTCTCCTGCTGGCGAAAAAACTTGTTTCTTGGCACTCGAGGTGATTTCTACGAGAACTCTTAGCTTGGTACGTTAAGAGCTGTACAGGCTACGCCGCCAAACTATACGTCGCTTGATAACTCGAATCACTTTGAATCGCAAACAACTGCAACACGAGCCAGAGAAGCGTTAATGGATTGCCGATCCCCGAACCGAGTGCCAAAACGCACTCTACGCGCACTGTTTTTACTCTGCTCAAACCGAGGAGGAAAAAAAAAAAAAAGAAATAAAGGCACCTCATCCTCGTTGATCGATAGAATCGTTCTGTTTTGTGTCTGTTGGGGTAAACGAAGTAGCACAAGGTACGTTCCATCACGTTGCGAAACTCGTTCGCACATCGAAGGTAAATGAAGATACGTTTGAAGGAATGAATCCAATTAACTCCGCGAATTGGATGTGAATTCGAACAAAGCCAATAGGAAGCTGCGTCGATTCTCGAATTCTTCCAATAATTGGACAATAATGCCGGCCGCGGGTCAAAGATTGCCGCGCCGGGTTGAACGATAATCGATACTCGGCAATTTTATCAACGAACAATACGCAAACTGTTGTTTCGCGACGGACGCTATCGATAGAACTGACGGTCGATGACGCCACTCGAGAATCGTGCAAGGAACAGCAGTTATTTCTTTGCTATTATTCGGATTAAAGGTTTCCATGCACTTCACCACATTCGAATTGTTAAATTGTACCGCTGTTGACGTACTTGCGTCCTCTGCTCCCATTGCCACGCGCTCGAGCGTCGCATCGAATTTTTGTTGTTCGCTGTTATTCAAAGTCACGTCAATCACAAAGGCTTTCGGCTGCTATTTCGCGTTAATTCAATTCGAGGATCAAAAAGCGGAATAATCGCGTACCAATAATCGCGACATTGACGCGAACGAGGCGAGTTATTGTTCCCTCGAGTTTGCCAGCAACCTATATGTTTGTTTTATATTCGCTTCTCATTATCCTCGCTCTCCTGGGTAGCACAGAATTTCAGTTACGTTTCTCCTTGGTTTACGTCCATGGTCTACTCTTTCAACCAACGACCTTCGCGTCTCTCCTACTGAACATCTACGCTCGAAGCTTGAAACTTGAACTTCACCTTCGAACGTACCTCTAACTACTTGTACTATCGCTGCGCCTAAACTTCGACAACGTACAGACGTACAAGATGTGAAACTCAGTGTGAGAATATGCAAAAGACGTATCAACACGACGGACCACGAACAGGCCACGAAGGTCTATTACGAAACTTCAAGACACAAACGGAAGTTGTGTAATTAAAAGAAAATAGTTCGACGTATTACTACGAAGTAGCTCAATTTCCTTAACACTTTGACTGACACGCCGAAATCACATGTTTCACTCAGCACGCCACGGGAATATTTTTATTGTTCCAAGCATATAATGGCAAAATAATAATAAAATGACGATGTAAGACAACATTGTTCCCCAATGGACCATTTATCTTATTGGTGGTCAGGGGAGGCCACTGTGGCGCCTTGGTAACAATTGATAGCGACGCATTATAACAAGGCTTCGTTTATTTCAACAAACCAGTCTCATTCGTTATTTCGTCGCAAGCAAAACGTCCAGAATATATCGTTGAAACGTGTAGAAGATATTAGTAAACAGTATTTGCTCATTCTATATATAATAGTAAGGTATGTGCACACTTCTAACTTGAATTATATGATTATAAAGCAGCATTTACGATTATTTTCTAGTAATCTTAACTTAATGAAGAACGAAAAAGATTTCAATTTGAACGTTGAATCGCGAAAATTTTAAATATAATATAAATTAATATAAATTTTAAATCGCGAATTTTAAAAAGCAGGAAGGGCAGGCAGGGACACGGCGCAGCACGCGCTGGAGCTTTGTCCGGCGTGGGAGCTACACAGCTACTTCCTGCGGCACGTCATAGGTGAAAGATTGACACACCCTGGGCGATTCTAAAAACGATGTTGAGAGCGAACCATAGGAATACGAGGCTATCCGCCTCTTTTGCGAGCGAGCAGAAAGGGAGAGAAAGAAGAACTCTCACCCTTGTAGGATAACGCATGCAGGGGGATGGCGGTCAGGCGGCCCTAGAACCGCTTCATCGCCGTCCCAACGGACCCACGACTAAAACAGGGGATAACGCTAGGGGCAATGCCCCCCCTCCCCATCCTAGCATCAAATTCAACAGTCGGAGAATTATTAGGATTGGCTCGAACAAGAGGACGACGGAAAAGGGTGCAACTGAAGACAATTCATGAGAGGTTCCTGGAGCACTCCTGTCGTACGCGTAGGATGATCATCGTGAAATTTTAGTCGGTAAGAGTCCGACACTACTCTACTGTTACCGATTATTAGCAGCAGCGGAGTGTTCATGAGGATTTCTTCACGTACAAAAAGAAAGAAAAAGGTGGAAGAGTAATAAATAGCAAGAAGAAAAATACCGACTAAACAGTCGCAAATTCTTTTCATAGTTGCAACGTGAATCCCATAGAATTGGATAAAGTAAATTGATCGAAAAAATGACGAATGTTAATGTTACGCATGAACGCAACTATCCTGTTATCGGGTTCAAGAATGCGCATGGGTCGTGGCTTATTAACGCGTATATCGTCAGGCACATAGCTGTGCTGTGGTACTCCGGGACACAAGGACCTCTGTTTTCGTGTTACCTAAGGGTAGTTACGGTACAAACGGGTCGATTGAGCGGTCGATGAGAAATTTGAGTAAGTCTCTCCCTGCGGAAACGCGAGTTTGGTCGACTAGTCTGGGTCAAGGGTCTAGCGACGGATAAAATTTTCGCGTGCAAACGCAAAAATTTAATTGCGTAGATTGGTAAAACCTCGGTTCGGTAATAAATAGAGTTCGCTTAAAAATAAAGAGACCTCGTTTCAAACGAATCAATGTGCACAGTGCACGACGTCGTAGTAATGATCAGTGGCTTCTTCTTTGCAACTTGTAGCGAGTTAGACAATGAGTTTCCACTATATCTCGTTTATCTCACGAGTAACCCGCGCATCTCGCGAATTAGAAACGTAGTTTAAAGTTTCGATATCCAGTAAACCACTCGTGGCCATCAGCGACGTGTTTTTAACATTTTAGATCTTGTTTAGCAGATTCGCTTGTTTATGAGACTCTGTTGTCCTCTTCGATTTGTTCGCGCAGTATCGCCCGACGGAACGGAAATTGCAAGCTGCAAGCTGCTCTTGGCTTTATTTGCAAATTTATTCGTGCGCACATATTTCTAATTACGATTAACATCACCAAGCAAGAGCAACGCAATCGATTGTCACACGAATCTCTTGACACGTGCGTTTTATGGCGAGAAAGAGGCAAAACCGTGTCGGCGGATTTGGCACGACTTGCAAATTGCCAGTGTTACACGGTCGAGTGAATAAATATTCGCGTGTCTATTTCGTTCGTCGATGGAAAAATTTTATCAGCTCTGTAACTGATACGTTTTACGGCACGACGAACGATTTATAGCAAATTCTTAATGCTTACGATATAATTTGCCAAGAGTTTATACCATCGAGTTTATAGGAGCTTGATCACCGGTCGAATATCCTGTCAAGATATTTGATATTTCGAATTTACATCTATATCGATAAAATCAGCAACACGGTAAAATGATACAGCAGTTGCCCTACGCGTTATTTTATATATTTTTATCAATAGCGTAGCATCGTTTTAGAAAATTATTGTAAGAAACTACTAGAATTATTTTCTGTTTATTATTTTACGTTTTTCTCTAATTTCAAACGCCACGATCAAGTTGGAATAAAGTTAAATTGAAATATATCGATAAGGAGTGAAATTGCATGGCATATGTCAAAAAATAGACGAAATAGATTTTCATGATCTTGATGGCGTAAAGCGTCAAGCGTAATACTAGCAATGTCAGTACTAATGTCGATACCGGCAGTAAATTGATCTTGGTGGTTTAACGCACGGACAATCAAGTGCAACCGTGCAACATGCGGATTTAATCAAATTACATTAGAAAATTATGTATGTACACGAACGATACATGGCATATTTAACCTTTTGTATTCCTGTGTGGAGTGTGACTCGACATCAGTTTTTACCTCAGGAACTCCTTTGTCGAGTCCCACTAGACATTCTTTCAGACCCACCTTTTTTTGTGAAACGCGCGAAAAAAAAGCCAGGATTGCATCCTGGAAGTTGTTCCAAGATATACCATACACTTAAAAATTACAAGGTACGACAATAGTGTGAATAAAACTGGTATTTAAATGAATTTGTTTCTTCCTTTTGTTCTGTCGCGCAACACATCTGCACGCCATCCCGCGCGGCTTGCCAACCACCGGTCTACCTGCCGTCCTTCTAACACTCCATAGTCCCAAGGACCCACTATAAAGTTGCAATTCTAGCTGCATTGTTCACACACATGGTCTAAGCACATCTGTTTGCCAGAAGAGACTTTCTAATTCCAGAAGTATTTTCGGCCGGTTTTTAGAATTATGTGCTCTTAAGAATTACGAAGAAAGCGGAGATATACCTAACGAAAAATCTGAGTTTCCCTGTAAACAATGTCGCCTAGGACCCAAGTTGGTAGGAGGTTTCTTCCTCCTCTCTTCCTTCCTAACATTGGTCCCAACCAATCGACATCGCGGATTATTGCCCTCACTCTACTAACTAAAAATGTAAGCAACGAATCCGCGTTCTTCGTTCAAAGGGCACACCCATACCAAGCTTTCCTCCTTATTCACATTAGAATAAGCTTCAGAGTTTTCCATCGTCTCTCACGGTGACTAGAGTTCCTGCATTCCCTACAACTCTCACCGTTCCTATATCTCTCACATTTTCCTACCACAGTCAAAGATCTAACGCCTAACTTCTAACATTAAGTCTCATACCGTGCTAAGTTATTAAGTGATTATATCTATTCAATCGTGTATACTAAGTGTTGGAAATATAAATTTTAACTCTGTGAGCCACAGTGTTATCATACCTGAATCACCCCTATTATCTTAATCGAAATACGGGGATCGAACTATTCGTGGTGTCGATCATTCTAATCGTAACGGGAATTTACGACTCCCGTTGGCGCGTATTCTAACGACCGCGTCTCCCCGCGATAGCTCGAAAATACATGGTCCTTCGAGCCGGATCACGTGCCATCAAAGAAGTGCACTGACCAGTGACTATACAGTGTCACGTGAAATCCACATTCCAACACCTAGTCAACTGACCAAAGGAGCCGCCACCGGAGAGGAACACCTCCTTCGTTCAGCATCTACACGAGACCACGCCACACTGTAGCGAGTAAAAATCGACTGTCAGACCAACGCCCATTTGATCAAGGTAAGATCGTTCCTACCATTAAAATCAAACATGGCTCAACCTGACTCGATCAGCACATTGCGGCGGAGACGAAACGGCCTCGCCAACCGCTTTACAATCACGAAGCGCCAACTCGATGAATACGAAGAGTCTGGGCAAGTAAACAAGGGCTACTTAGTATCTTGCCGCAATTCGTTCGACGAGTATTGGAGGAAATTAAGCGCGGTTCAAGGCGAGCTAGAAGTGTTAGATCAGGGGGAAATTGCTTGTAGAGCCTCTTTGTTGCAAGAGCATCTGGAGATTAACACACGACTCATAGATCTCTTTGACCAAATACCAGCAACAACCCCCTCGACAACAAAAACACGCGACTCATGCGTGAACCCTGAGCCGACACCAATCACTTTACCAGAGGTCAGCTTGCCTCAGTTCGACGGTGCCTTCGAGAACTGGACCTATTCCTATGACACGTTCTCATCCACAGTGGACCGCAATGAACATTTGACCGAAGTGCAAAAAGTCCAACACGAGTCGACGCATCAAGTCGAAGCTGTCCAACTCGAGATAGAATTATTAGACTCGGATGGACAATCGCGCGATCTCGAAATCAGAGAGCAATATGAAGATATATACGAGCGGCTAAGACGTAACCAACGTGTCGCACGGCAAGCCCCGTCATCGAGACCGAGAACCAGTGAATCCGTCGCTGCTATCAAATCGCCACGAAATGTCTTCATTCAACCAACCTCTCACGATCCACTGGACCGGAAGGAAGTGAATCCCGTCCAGGACAACAAGAATCAAACTCCGCCGACGGGGAACACCACTTTACATATTACACCTGACATGGACGTCATAGCAGAGAATCTTTCTCCGGGCCCTAACGTGAAGAACTCTCCATCGCCATGGCGGCGAGGAGCCACGCCTGCGAGTGACCCAGATCGAGATAATCTCCACGCTATTACTACTATGACTAATCATTTAATTGTCGGTAGTTTTCAGAACGCGCCAGCTGATTTCAACACTTGTCCACTAAGCCCACAGATCACTACGTCGGACAAATCGCTGATTTTGTCTTTTGCGGATTGTTGGACTACGCCGGTACAACTACCAGCCATCAGCGAGAAGACGCAATCCGAAGGGGTCAACGGGGGGAGCCTCATCCCTCAATCAACCATGACCTCCTTCACGTTTCCACAGCCGAAACAAGAACGAGGATGTCCAAATGATATGCAATACTTTCACGGGTCTGATGTTGCAGAAATACCATATAAGAAAGGCGAAACCTGCTCGAGGTCTTACCATGAAACAAGCTACGATACCTGGGACAAGACAACTCAATTGGGCCAAATCATCGGGGGGAGCTCAGTTCCCCAATCAAACACAAAACTCTGCGACGTGTTTGAACCTGTACCATGCATCATCGGAGTTTCATTCAATGACACCTCGTGGGCCGAGGTGTTCCACAATACTTCATGGGCCAAGCTGTTTCACGACGCGTCTTGGATCGTGAATTTCATCGCGCCCTCCGCGCGACGTCGAACCAGACTCCAGGACAGACGAATACCCTCAGCGCACCGGCCTTTCGGTCGTATCATCAAATTCCTCCTGGCGATCACGACATCTTCTGGACGGCCACAGTCCACACGGCAGCAACAATCAACAAGAAGGCGGATAGGAGATTTAATTAACTCTACCTCTACAGAATTTTGATCGGTGCCCTCTCAACGGGGGGAGGATGTTCTGTCGCGCAACACATCTGCACGCCATCCCGCGCGGCTTGCCAACCACCGGTCTACCTGCCGTCCTTCTAACACTCCATAGTCCCAAGGACCCACTATAAAGTTGCAATTCTAGCTGCATTGTTCACACACATGGTCTAAGCACATCTGTTTGCCAGAAGAGACTTTCTAATTCCAGAAGTATTTTCGGCCGGTTTTTAGAATTATGTGCTCTTAAGAATTACGAAGAAAGCGGAGATATACCTAACGAAAAATCTGAGTTTCCCTGTAAACAATGTCGCCTAGGACCCAAGTTGGTAGGAGGTTTCTTCCTCCTCTCTTCCTTCCTAACATTGGTCCCAACCAATCGACATCGCGGATTATTGCCCTCACTCTACTAACTAAAAATGTAAGCAACGAATCCGCGTTCTTCGTTCAAAGGGCACACCCATACCAAGCTTTCCTCCTTATTCACATTAGAATAAGCTTCAGAGTTTTCCATCGTCTCTCACGGTGACTAGAGTTCCTGCATTCCCTACAACTCTCACCGTTCCTATATCTCTCACATTTTCCTACCACAGTCAAAGATCTAACGCCTAACTTCTAACATTAAGTCTCATACCGTGCTAAGTTATTAAGTGATTATATCTATTCAATCGTGTATACTAAGTGTTGGAAATATAAATTTTAACTCTGTGAGCCACAGTGTTATCATACCTGAATCACCCCTATTATCTTAATCGAAATACGGGGATCGAACTATTCGTGGTGTCGATCATTCTAATCGTAACGGGAATTTACGACTCCCGTTGGCGCGTATTCTAACGACCGCGTCTCCCCGCGATAGCTCGAAAATACACCTTTGTTTATTTAAATTGTCTTCTTTTTTAGTTAAAGTAAATTTCAAATTGAATTTAAAAGCGTTGCGAGCTGCTGGTAACGAAATTGAAATAAAATTCGGAGTGCAAAGGGTTAATATCAAAGTCACCTAAAGAAATCGAAGTATCCGATATGATTGAAACTTAAAGACAGCCTCTCGTTTGACAAAACAATATTTTACCATTAAGTTCTTTTCTATCAGGTAAAAGCTAATTCTCGGATTATCGAAATCCACGATTACAAATATTAATTTCGACAAACGTTCTCGAGATCGAGCCTCCGTTCATCGATTAAAATATAAACTGTGTTTATCTGAAATTGCTCGTACATGCTGCGACGTAGAATTTTTTTTCAACGATGCTCGACAATTTCACTTTCAATTGTAAAAAATGTTACGCATCGAACGGAAACACCTGACTCGAAACGATAACGTTTCATCAGAAAAATCGGAATGTTTCTATTTTTCTATGTTTCGTAGAACTGGCGTTTCTCGTTCGTCGTTTAATTCGTGTTTTGAATGATGTTGAGTTTGACGTTGACTGATCGAAGAACGAGTGGATGAATTTGTAATAGAAAAGTATACTGAAATGATTAAAGGTATAAATATAATATAATATTGATTCAGATCCTTAATCTTTTAGTATTACTAGAAAATGGAAGGATAGGGAGCACGTTCATAAATTTATGGCAAAAGAATATTACCAAAAAAGGTAAGCTTCTGGCTTTGGCTAGAGGCTACAGGGAACATAAAGAGAAATCTGTTTATTAGTTTCTTTGTTCCTAGACCTTGCAACCCAGAACATAATATACATTCAAGGGTAGGATAATATGCGCCGCTCCTTATTTGCAATATATCTGCGTAATAGC
Organism: Bombus terrestris; assembly: GCF_910591885.1. Lineage (NCBI taxonomy): Eukaryota > Metazoa > Arthropoda > Insecta > Hymenoptera > Apidae > Bombus > Bombus terrestris. The sequence goes on along the minus strand of NC_063271.1, from coordinate 16,202,186 downwards.
AGTCTCCAGGCCATGGATATACATAAATAAAGATGTAGAATTTTTCATGAAGTTACTTCAACAGATGAAATATACGATAAATCGCAAGTTAATCACTTCTAAAACAGCGTCTTTTTGTGATTTTTTTTTTAGAAGGAAAAGAAAGAAACGAAGTTATTGAATTTTGAGGTATGTTTTTATATATATTTAAAGAATACAAAAAATTTCTTTTTAAAGTAAAAGAAAAATTATAACAGCGTAAAATTATTTCTAAGCCTATTTCATGGGCTGCATTTTTCAATCGGCGTGATCCTCGACTGAAACGAAGAACCAAAAAAGGATTAAATTATTATATATTTTTCTTTTCTTTTATATCTTTCTTTTATGGACTAAAAAAAAAGAAGGCGGAAAATAAAAAAATGTGTTTTTTAAGAAGAAAGAATAAACTTCAAGGTGCTATAACAATTATTTAAATCAACTTTTTGACAAACTTTTTTAGTTCATCGAGAAGAAAAATATATAATAATTTAATCCTTTCTAGTTTTTCCGTTTCAGTCAAGAATTACGAGGTGAATCTTTCACGCCGACTGAAAACGATTAGAAATCTGATATAATTTTTTTGTTAACATTAAAAAAAATTTGTTGCATTCGTTAAATATATATAAAGCCACACCTCAAAATTCAATAACTTCGTTTCTTTCTTTCCCTTCTAAAAAAAATCACAAAGAGACGCTGTTTTAGAACATTCTAATTCAGGACACCCCGTTAAATAATCATATCGTCGAAGTACGTAAGAATTTAAAGCGAGGATCAGCTTCGTGACAGAGCTCGTCTCTGCGTACGAGCGATAAGTCAGGAAAACGTTGATATTTAACTAAAAGTTATTACCGTATACGCGTAAACGTGTTCCTGTCGCATCTACTTCACGCGCTGCAACGCTAGGCGTTCTGACGCGTCATAATCTTTTAGTCGGCTAAATGTAATATCAATCGTTAGCAGAGAAACGTGAAAGCACTTCGGAGTATTTCTATGTACGAGGATTTATCGAGAAAGATATTAAAAATACATTTATCAAACAGCTTACAGCTTAAACAACTGCACACGCCTCTCTGCCTGCGTCTTTACGTAGAAAATATTTTTTCTATCCAAGAGATGTACGCAGATTTTTCCAACTGACCGTATTTTCACTGTATTAAAAGGCTCTATACTACGAAACACGTAATACTTTCTACGAAACCATTTAATAACAAAAGCGACGTAGAAACGTTCGTTCTGTTGCACAGGCGAACGATCAAAATGCGTTTCTTCCATTTCACAGATTTTACGGTATTCAGAGAGACCGCTGCGGATGTTAAACCGCGTTCGACAAATATGGCGGAAGACGATTTATCTAAAGTTGTCAGAAAACGAGAACAGTTTATATAATTGGAGTTTGTATAATGGAAGCTTACCAATTTTTCTCGCTACGTATCGCTCTTTGCTCGAATAATACCAGCAAACGTTCCGTTAATTGGGCGTTAATTAAAGTTTTGTTTCAATAAACGCATTTATACTCTACTTGTATTTTTACGATACATCCCGTATTTTACGATAAATCCCGTATTTTACGATAAATCCCGTGTACGCAGCGAACGCTGAAATGCTTCTACATTTCCATGCTAACGGTCCATGTTACCATTTAGCCGACTAATTGTCAGTGATTAATAAATTGTGATAATTGCTCGATAAAAAGCGAAAGAGTGATAAGTGAATTTATGATACGATTAATCAGCTCTTCCAGATCTCTTTGAAAGCGTGTGCCTACAATGTGTCGCAAAAGGTAAGCGGTGACGAGTATACTCGTCAAACACGGAGTACGTGTGGCTGTTATAACGTAGAATGAAATTGCAACGAAACGACTGTTTTATCTTGTAATTTTATTAATGTCGGGCTAACATTTGGCAATGGCGTAACTCGTATGATGTAACTGAGTGAGAAAACGTTGTTTATAAAGCTTAAAGTGTCGTGTAAGGTAATACCCCATACAAAATGTTTTATGGAAACATCGATGGATCTCGAAGAGGAGTTTCGCGTTTTACACCTTTCGCTGAAAAGGCGGATGCTGAAATGACGTTATAATTCACATTATATGCAGGTGAGAGGTCAGTGATAAAAGATAAAATGTAAAGACACGATGGATCTGCTATATTCTACGTTCCATCGAACCACGAAGTATCTTGGAGCCTTTAAAGCGTACGGAACAGAAAATTTCGTTATCGAAGCAGATGAGAATGTAACAATGTAATGGTGCAAAATTACAATACATATATGCGATATAAAAAGATAAATCTGTTCGTTTCTCATTTGTCTTTTCAACAAAATCCATTATCTTTTATTATCGTAAGTCAGCAGCTAGAATATACGATTAATTCTAAAAATAGTGCAAGTGACTTAAGCATTTAAGAGGCACATTTTCGAACAAACTGCTCGTAAAATTGTACGACGCGTAAATCTCACTTTAGAAGATCGTATATTTTACGAAACGTTTTATTGCGTGTCGGAAAAATACTTTTTAACGTGTTCGAACGCCGAACGTCGAAACGCGTCTAAAAACGAGATACAGCGGCGATCGAAGGGAAGTTTAAAATTCACAAAACTGTGTACGATAACTGCACCTTACGTACTAATTGCAACTTTCATCACCAACAACGTTGAAGACAGTCATCCGTATCAAGCTTGTTCGCAATCCAATTCTTCTTATCAATTACAACTTTTCTTTGTTTCTAAAACTGTCGCGTTTCTTTTATCCTTTTTTTTTTTTTTTTTTTTTTTTTAAACTTCCTCTCGTCCTCCATCGTATACGACTTGCTGCAATTTCACAGCCACCGGCACGTACGTGCCACAGAATAGACGACCATCGTCGACGATTTTGAACAAATTTTAGAAAGAAGAAAACTTAATAAAATTCGTGATGTATCAATTTGAAGCTGCCTCACCTTATCCGCCAACGTAGATGAAGCAGTAAATACACCGACGTACGGATACTGTTTGCAACCACTGTGCGTCTACATTTCTTTTCCGCCCCTGTCTTTCCCATTCGCCCACACATTTTTTCCCCCCTCACGTATCTCGCACACACGCGTGCGCTATACGCACATACGGAGAATTACAGCACGCGAACCACACAAATTAGTCTCAATTACGAATTAATAAAGAAAGTCGATGTTTCCCGCGGAGATGGTCCGCGAACTATATCTTCCGGGTATTCGGACGTGATTTCCATTTCGAGATACGATTTGGAATGCCAAAATGAAATTAGCGTGGAGATTTACGTCCGCCAGCCGTGCGATCGACCGATTGCCTCGAAATTAGAGTTGATTGTGGAACAGATTGGAGTTTGTTACTGGCGACGGTTAGCAAACTGTGGGACGGATCGTAAAAAGGATTTCGTGCGGCGTATCCTCTGATTAATAGTCTTTTGAACTGTTCATTAAGACGAAACACTGCTGGGTAATGGGCGGAGAGAATTTTCCTGAAATCTGTTTTGCTCCGCAGGGGGTAGACGATCCACGGATATTTTTGACTTGGACGAATTCTACCGACATCTATGGAGGCGTCTCCTAGCGAGCGATTCGTCGTAAGATTGTTGGGGGCAGACCAATTGGATTCAAAAACCCGAGTACGACGAATTGAAAAATTTCGAAAGCGGAACAAAACCAATTTTCATATCAATGACTGAATCTTTCTGACGATTGGAAAATTGGACGGTTTCCCGAGAATTTCGTGAAACCACGTGTATATATGTCCGCGAATCTTTTCGTCGAGTCTGAAGAATAAATGCACGAATAGAAAATTAGATAACAAACATTGGATCGAGGAAAGCCGTGGAAAACATTAAATATCTTTGCATAGACAATTTTTATCGGATTGTCGGGACGTTTTTATCGAAGTTTCAGTCCTTTTCTATTGCGATTATCTGTGTCGCGGAATGATTTACATAAAAATGAATTGAACAAAGGTGAATGTAGAATACGAAATTACCTTTTCCCCAACTTTCAAGCTTTCCCTGCAGTAATATAAAGATTCATGTTCCCTTCGTACATAAGATCGAATGTAAAACTTCTAAATAAGAAAGCCAAGCCATCTCTTTGAAATCAGAAATGGTCGATCACTTGAATCTGAATCTTAACAAATAAACATAGATGGTGGCTTCAAAGGTTATTCGATATAAAGAATCTTCGAGTTCGTCATCGAATCTACATGCAATCGCGAAAGGTTAATCGCTGTTCCACGGAGTCTTTCTCGCCCGAAACATTTTACCCGTATTTTATTATGCATCGCTTCTAATTTAACCGACTTATCGAAACAAACGAAATTTACCTATTGCGTAAACTCTCTCGAATAGGACGATGAAAAATAATTTCCAAACCGCAGGTAGGTAACTCATTGTCGGCGCATTGAAATTCAAATTCTACGAGACACCCGTACACTGCACAGATCGTGGACAGATGGAACATTGGAGGAGACAGAAACGCGAAATTATCGGTAGCGGAGAAAGGAGAAACGAGGTTAAAATGGAAATATAGAAAAAATGTATGAAAGAAGAATGAGTCTAAATATCACATGGCAGAATTGAACTCTTCAGGTAGGTTTCTCCTTTCGATAGACCAGAGGTTACGTGCACTGCATTTAAATGAAAATTGAATTTCCTGTATACGTACTACAAAGTATAGAGTAATTTGCCCATGCGAGATAAAATTTCAAAAGAAAATTCACCTTCATTCGCTTTCTATTTAGTTCATTAGTTTCGGGAATAAATAATACAGACAGGTAATTCTATTTTACTTTTCGATCATTCTTTCGATCTTTACGTATTAAGCTCTTTCTTTATGTTGCCTGAATTTTCAATACTTGGGAAAATTATTCCCACAATCACGCAATCCAGAATTTCGATTAGTTTTTATTTATTTATTTATTTGAGACGTTAAATATTTCCAACTCTAATTTACTGTCGTTCGAGAAGAAGGCGCGAAAAAGTCGGGTTTAAATCGAATAGACGAGAAGAAGAAGGAATTTTATAACGTTTAAAGCCACGTTTTATTTAATTCTATGGAATAGGTTCGCGGAATATTTTCAATTATTCGATAAACTTAGTTTCTCGTTCGAGCATAAACATGCGCTTGCACGTTTCGTCCACGCATTTCCTGCGATACCACGCTCAACGATTAACTAATTATATCATTGTAGAGTATATAGGCTTATTAATTAATATAATAAATTATTATATACTTCAGGTGAACGTACAAGCGCGCGTGTGTGTGATGACTTTATTCGAAAAAAAGAATTTGTTCTTGTCGTTGCGTTGTTCGTTCATTCATTATTCATCTGATTAGTAACATCTAATATCAACATAATACTCGGTCCTAATAGTAATAGCAGTAAGCTGGCTTAATTTTCCTCTAATTTTTAAAATTCTAATTTTTAAAATTTTAAATTTTTAAAATCTAATTTTTAATATTCAACGCTGTTTAACATTTCATCCTTGGAACACTCTCAGTACGTATGTATAAATAGTGTGTACGTGTGTATTTTTTATCGTAGTTTAGGGTATCTTCCACCTCAATTTCCAAATAGTTTCCTTTAAATTCATTTTTATGAAACAATACTGACACGCAAGAAGGGTACATCAAACAGTCTTCGACTGTTACTTCCTCGTCGATTATTCCACATCACTTAGAAATATTATTTGAAATTTTTATATTTACATTGTGGATATACGAATATTTATATTTTAACGGTCACACTAAAGTGTTAAAACCCGGACAGATATTTGTTGTACTTCTTAAATATCCTAACGAAGATTATACTTTGAATGTCCTATATATCGTTGCATATTCTGTGAATTCTATGCATCCTTAAATTCTATTACTCGCTTCTTTTATCTTCCGAATCTTTAAACATTTCCCACACAAACGTACAAAACTCTATGATCCGCTTATATCTCGTATACGCGTCACAATCTGATTGTTTCGCACAGAACATGAAACCGGTATACCTGGTCGTTAAAACGTCATCAAATTAATAGTGAAACGAACGAATGATGATATTCGTCACATCGTTATTGCTACTTCAACCAACAACCAATCTCGTTCTTTCTGCTCGAGTAAAAAGTCTCGTTAAAAATACCAGTTTTCATTTTATATAAAAAGGAAAAAAATTCCGACCTTACGATATTAATTCTATGCTAATTGAACGTAGTTATCTTCGAAGAAATTGGCTTGCGCGCTTCTTATGCATAAATGCAGCATTTCCGCGTAAGCTGATTCGTTGTTTGCTAGGTCGCGATTTAGCGAGCCATCGAGAGTCAAAAAGCAATTTCGCTTCCTTTCTTTGACCCTTGTTCCAATTGGACCGAAACTACGCTCGTTACATCGACGGAAAAAGTACGAAAGATTTCGCAAATCGGAGGAGACGACGCTGGGAACAACGGAAAAGTTCCTCGAAACGTTTATCCGTGGTCGTATCTCGTGCGAGTAATTCCAACCGATGCCCGGGATAAGCGTGACCCGTATTCCATACCGCCGGGTGTTCATCGATGTCACTGAAATTTTCTCTCGCTTTCAACTTCTCTACGCTAGTTAATAAAGCGCGGCAATCGTTGCAGGGTATCTCTCCCACGCGTTTACGCCGAATCGCCTACAACATGAACCGATATCGCGCCTTTTTTCGTTTACTATTGCGCAGCTTCAACTACGACCTTTCCGCGACACGTATTTCAATGCTAGCGGCTGCGACAAAAGCCGCATGAAGCACGGCGAAATAAAAGCGCGTCAGAGTAACGCGGAAAACATTGTTCGTACTTTTCGTTAAAAAATGATTTGGAAAAGAATTTTACCGTTGCAAAAACGGTGTATGTAAATGGTGGAGATAGGAACAAATGGATAATAGATTTTTTCTTTTGTAGCGCGGGCGATAATATTTAACTTTATCAAGTAAATAGAATACCCGCTCGTTCGACGAATTTTGTTTTACGATCGAGCCCCTATGACTTCAAAAACCTGCACGAGGCTGCAACAATTTTGTTTGATTCCTTTCGTTTCGCTGCCTCCTATAAGTAAAAATAAAGCTTGCTTTAACTCGAATCATCTACACGTCCGGATACGTTATTTTAGCTCTGTAACTCGAGTTTAGAACACGATCTAACCCAGCCCAGACTTCTACATGGCCAAGTTTACCTGTGCGAGTACAACTTCCATATTGCCGCTACTCTAACAAGTTGCTCTCTGCAACTCTAACTTTTCCAGCTATACGTTACGAGCCGTCAGGAACCAATCTTTCTTTCTATTGTTGGCATTGTCTGGAATAACCATAAAGATATAGAGATACAGAGTACGAGAGTCGTACGTTACCGTGTAAATGGATGCGATATGAGAATGGGAAGAGAATGCCGTGTTAGACGGATAAAGGCGCCTTTTGTCCTTGTTCAACGCTAATCTTACCAAGCCCGGTGAAACGACATAGAAAATTTTATTTAAAATTGTGCATTTGCCCTTATTCATTTCGTTCGTCTAACTTTATGCACATTCTTATATTTTTCGATTTCTCAATTTTTGTCAATACGAGAATTTACATAAAGTTGAATGAACAAAAAAAGAAGAAGAAAAAATAACGACTAATGTACAATTTTAAATGAAACTTTAAACGAAACCTTCAAACTCGTCATTTGACTTTGTCAGATTTGGTAAGAGTTAGTGTTAATCAGGTACGATGGTTAATCTGTACACACTTACGTATGTAACTGCGATAACAAAACTTTCCAACGGTTTCGTCGATACAAGTATAACATCGAAGCGTAAGTGCCAATAGGCCTAACCAGTCATCGATATCCCTACAATCCCTCCACCAAATATTTGGAAAAAGGCGTGACGAAAATGACGTTCGAAAACGAAAATTCGTTTCCTTTTGTCGTCTCTCAATATCCCCACTGCGCACGCGGTTGGTAGGCGTCCTTGACCGTTGTCACGTGTCAACGGTCACGGACGAAAATGACGTTCGAAAAATAAAATTCCTTTCTTTTTGTCGCTTCTCAATATCCCCACTGCGCACGCGGTTGGTAGGCGTCCGCTACCGTTGCCACGTGTCAACGGTCAAGGACGAAAGGACGTTCGAAAAGGAAAATTCCTTTCTTTTTGTCGTCTCTCAATATCTCTACTGCGCACGCGGTTGGTAGGCGTCCGCTACCGTTGCCACGTGTCAACGGTCAAGGACGAAAGGACGTTCGAAAAATAAAATTCCTTTCTTTTTGTCGTCTCTCAATATCTCTACTGCGCACGCGGTTGGTAGGTGTCCGCCACCATTGCCACGTGTAAACGGTCACGGACGAAAATGACGTTGGAAAAATTAAATTCCTTTCTTTTTGTCGTCTCTCAATATCCCCACTACGCACACGGTTGGTGGGCGTCCGTGACCGTTGTCGTGTAACAATGGTCGTGGACGAAAATGAAGTTTGAAAACTAAAATTCCTTTCTTTTTGTCGTCTCTCAATATCTCTACTGCGCACGCGGTTGGGGTAGGCGTCCGCTATCGTTGCCACGTGTCAACGGTCAAGGACGAAAATGACGTTCGAAAAATAAAATTCCTTTCTTTTTGTCGTCTCTCAATATCTCTACTACGCACGCGGTTGGTAGGCGTCCGCCACCATTGCCACGTGTAAACGGTCAAGGACGAAAGGACGTTCGAAAAGGAAAATTCCTTTCTTTTTGTCGCCTCTCAATATCTCCACTACGCACGCGGTTGGTAGGCGTCCGCTACCGTTGCCACGTGTAAACGGTCACGGACGAAAATGACGTTGGAAAAATTAAATTCCTTTCTTTTTGTCGTCTCTCAATGTCCCCACTACGCACACGGTTGGTGGGCGTCCGTGACCGTTGTCGTGTAACAATGGTCGTGGACGAAAATGAAGTTTGAAAACTAAAATTCCTTTCTTTTTGTCGTCTCTCAATATCTCTACTGCGCACGCGGTTGGTAGGCGTCCGCTACCATTGCCACGTGTAAACGGTCACGGACGAAAATGACGTTTGAAAAATAAAATTCCTTTCTTTTTGTCGCCTCTCAATATCCCCACTACGCACACGGTTGGTAGGCGTCCGCGACCGTTGTTACGTGACAACGGTCACGGACGCCCACCAACCGCGTGCGTAGTGGGGATATTAAAGGGCGACAAAAGGAAACGAATCGGATCAAGAAAACATTTGTTGAATCGAGAGTTGTACGTAAAGAATCGAAAACGAGAATTGTTAATAAATATACTATTAAACATCTACACATCCTGCACCAAATAACCTCACGTATTTACCGTACGAATGTGCGTGCGTTATTAGACGAACGCATTATATATATATTTCGCATTTTCAGTCTTCGTCGTCGTCGATCCTTATCGTTTGAAAAGTCGTACGGTTCCAGAGCATTTGGTCGCAGTCGCAGACCTTTCGGTTAGCGAGCTCGTTAGCGACTGTCTTATGAAACTCTGGGCAAAGAATCACGAGAACTGCGTGCGGATGGCGAAGTATGAACCTACAGTTTTAGGTCTGAATTTAGATCCCGAACGATCGGAACCACACTGAGACAAACGTCTGTCTTTCTTTGTATATTTACGGAAATAACGCGAGACGAAAAATGTAAGACGCAAGTTGTATCCCAACTTCTTCGAAGGTCGACGTCAGACGCATATCGATGGAAGCTAAAGGTTTTTCGTCATTGCGCCAGTCATTTCCACCGTGTTTTTACCAACACCTGTCAAATTGGCGGGCAAAGGAAAACGCGTATCTTCTTTCCAAACGACCAATCTAATTTAAAATAATTCGGTGTTGGTTGCACGAAGCAAGGGATTTGTCTGGAATAAAATGTTTTAGCTATCAAAGATACAATGGCCAAAATGTTCTTAAAAAAGATTTAATTTATTTATACGATATGAAGCTGTTAGTTGTTGCGACCTTTCTGAGAAGCGTGTTAAAATGCGTCGCGAAAAGTAAGCGACGACGAGTATACTCGTGAAACGTGGAGTATGCGTGGCTGTTATAACACAGAATTAATATTCCACGGATGCTCTGACAAGCATATAGCCTGAATTGCCACGTATTTTTCGAACCATTGAAAAGATCCTTTGGTTCTAATTTGCATTTCTACTCGAAATACGTTTATCGAATTATACAGGCACGATTTTTTGTTCCGCAAACTTTTCCCATATTTCACGCAACTTGAATATCCATTCTTCCAGAACCTCTCAGGCTTTCCGGCGGGAAACTTTTCAATATGATTTTTTACATCGTCCAAAGAGTTAAAAATCCGAACGAACTTTCCCAGCAGCGTTTAACACGTGTAATATTTTATTAAAAATCAACGAGCATATTTAAAAACATTTACAGTAACGTTTTTTCAGCGTGATATGCTTAAAAACATAAATGAAAACATACTTGAAATTTCCTCAATGGAAAGGTACTAAGCAAAGCTTTTATTTTATTAAATTCCTTAAAAATCGGAACGAACTTTCCGACCAACCGATATTATAGCTAATATATCGATAACGATTTCGTATTATCCATCGTATCCATCGTATCCATTCGTATTACACATCGAAGATGTAAAGGAGATTGCAACGATTTGTCTGAAAGTTTGTGACCATCACGGGTGAACGAAATCCGATATCTCCGAAAAAAAAGAACGAATTAGAATGCGTGCAAATGACAAAGAGGAAAATTAATTGTTTATCCTTTCGCGTAGTCGATGTTCTACTATTCTGTCAATTTGACATATTTGAAACGAGAGACGCATTAAGTCGCAAAAATGACAGGGGTTGATCTTTTGCGTCGAATCAAACGAATTCGAAGAGGAAGCTTAAAACGTTTCCTGAAAAGATGAACGCAATTCAACCTTCGTATTCCTTCGAATTTCCGCTTGTCGAACCTCATTTGCTCGACGTTTTCGATAAGAAGAAACCTCTAGAACTCGGAAATTTTTGCTCATCCCTTGGGCTTCGAGCTAACAAGGTTCGACTTTAGCATTTTACGTTATGAACACTTTACATACATAGAGGAAAGTGGCCAAATATGGAACAGGTCTCCCTTTCTTTCTTAATCCGATCGATGATGAATGTCTGCCAAACGACTATAGGCTACTTCACTCAGTTAGTCGTTCATTTTCTGAACGTTTATTTTGCCAGAAACTATTTTCGCTAAATTTTAGATTTATTATTCTGGTGGCAAAATGTGGATCATCGAGTAGTCAAACAATTTGATGCTCGGATCTCGATGATTGCGAACAACTACATTTCTGTTCTGTTAACCGATGTGAGTATTCCATATTTTACCTTTTCTGCGATGTCGATTCGATATTAAGAATTTATTTATAACGTTAGAGGTATAAGGCTAACACTTAGATGGAGCGTAATTACAAGAATCTTTTACGTATCGCAACTGAGGGTAAAATAACAAAAAAAGAATAAAATAAAAGAATAATAAAAATAAGGTTTTGCGTGTGTGTGTATGATTAAGCGAGAATACAAGGCAAGAGGGAGGATAATTATTGTAAATCGAGTTTATGGCCAGCAGTCTAAACATAAAGTATACTACGTTGCAAGCTACGTATGCGAGTGAACGTAAAAACTGTATTACTAGCGTTACGTTACAAGGCACACGCACGACCGAAATGACAAAGTTAGGATAAAAAGATTAGAAAATAAAACCAAGCACACTGTAATGGTATTCCGCGACGTATTTTATTCTGTAACGTTATATCTGGTATGGTTATACCTTTCGATAAAAATCACAGATAATAAACCGAGTCTCCGTTTCAATTGTAAGAAAATAAATTTCATTTTGTATTATGTGACGTTGCACTTTGTACAGCAAATCAACCGTTTCTCATATTTCGAAATATACACATAGCGTTTTATGCGTAAGGAGAGATAAGAAGCACACGGGACACTTGTGTACGTACGTTGTAAAGGACTTTCAATTTTGCATATGTGTCATCACGCATGATATAACCGGACCAAAACAGTGGATACGGCGATATGTGTTTGACACGGCCAACCAGCGTTTGATTTGCGTTGAAATCAAATTTTTCGGTTCAACTTCACCGAAACTTCGCGCTGAAATAACGCGTGATACACATAGCTTGCATTTCACTCTCAATATTATTTTGATCGATATCCGAGCCGAAAGTACTTGCCATTTCGATTCAATAACGCACTTACGTATTTATATCTCATTTATATGTGTCCTATGGTTTTAAAAATATTACGAGGCTGTACATGACGATAACAAGCGAAACGAGAAAGTAGAATATTGCTTGATTTTCGATGTTACATCGATGTTTTAGCTGTATATTCTACGATCGATGGAAATTCGTCAAGCACAATGAAATTTGAATTTTAATCAAACCTTCGAACTAAAAGTATTTTCCATTTCGATCTCATAATACAAATTCTATGCCATATATTCGTCATGTCTTTTGAAATATTATTCTCCGATCACGATAACAATAATGACAATGACGTAGAATACATTTAACTTTGCACATTATATCCGTTATTATATATTCTAATATTATATATTCTGCAACCGATTAAAATTTCCAAAGTACAAATCGAATTTCAACTAAAGTTGATTAAAATCAACTGTTCGAACCGAAGGTATTTTCCATTTTGACTTAATAACGCAAATAATAACAAAAATACTTATTCATATTTTTTCTTCTGTCTAAATATTATTACAATCATGCAAGGTGGTGTGCAACGATAATAAAAAAATCGAGATGACAGAAATGGCCCTTAAACTGCGCAACTATACGTGCAATTCCAAGCATTTCAATAACAGTCCCCGGAGTAGGAAACACTTCAAGTATGCGCTATCCTTGAATAAAGGAGTTAGACAAACTGACCGTCTACTCATTGTGGAAGCGCTCGATAATTACCAGTTCCTGGGGATTTTCTTCCTTACCGGTGTCCTCAATGAAAAGTTAGTCCATGTATATTACTTTAAAGATTCAACCGGGATAATTAAGTTTCGAAAGTCCTTTAGACGCAATCGTTTTACGGAAGCCGGAAAAAGAAGAGAAATTAAATTTCGTGCTACAACGTTCGTATAAATATCAGATTTTAGATGCAAAGTTTCCAATATATTTTTCGATCTTTTTTTTTCTCCATTCGATATGATGATTACGGTGACTCGAAGTTGTTCCCATTCGTTAGAAGATGCGTATGTACTAACAATTAAATAATTTCCTTATAAAAGGAAAGAAACTTTTGGGACAAAGTAATATGTTCCTTCTTACGATAAAATACCCACTGTACGTAATATTTGCGCGCAACGATGGTAACAATAATATTAATTTCTTGATCCTTTTTTGTTTTTATTTGTACAAGGTTTACGATAGTTTCATTAATATAATTGCGCGTAATTAACGACATTAAAATGCGATCGATCGATACTCATTGAAGACTGGGTTGTTTAAATTGGAAGTTTCCATAACATTCATCCCTAATCATCTATGCAGATTCGAGATATGTACCGTTATACCGTGTTGCGTGAACAACGAAATAAGCGTAACCCGTATCATCGGTTGACACAGCCAACATAGTTAAGGTAAACCAATTAAGGCAACGAGTTAGTAAAACGATTACCCTTCACGTTTTCTCCGCGTTATAATCGTGTACGATCCGCCTACCATGAGAAAGGTTATTTGGCAATAGACAAAAAATAGTAAAAAGTCATGTAACAACTATAGCAAGAATCCGATATTAACCGGTTAACCGAGTCATTTTTTAAACTAATTTTTTAAACGTAATTTATTTTTAACGGAAATTAAACGTCGCGCAGATAAAAGAACAGCAATTGGTAATTTGTATACTGTTCGTGGATTTCTAGCCATGGAACGTTAAAAACATAGACAGTTAAAATACTATAATAATACGAATCCGACAGACAAGCAACGATAATTTATTGAAAATTGGTAATGAAAAACGAACGGAATTTGCAAGAAAACAACGTTATAAGTTGTTATTTTTAATATTAGACGCTTGCCTATTATTGGGTTGGCTGGCAACTTAGCGATTGTGGATTTTGTCCTTAGGTGGTATTGACAAAATTCGCAATCACATAGATGCCAATCCAATATTTATCGTATGCAAGAAGAACCTTACGATATCTCGAGCGATTTTAATCGAGGTATAGTTGCAAACAACTTTTTTCATTAACTGCTGCAACTGCTATCTTAAAGTATATAAGCACGAGCGGAATATTTGGAAAAGAAGCGAAGAAAGAAACGTTTTGCGTTTGTAACAAAATTGAAGGACGAACATCTTCTAGACAAACTGTCAAGGCGGATATTCATAAATAAAATTGTTCGTTGTATGACTACGGATACGGTGAAGAAAGCTTTCTCGCTTTAGTTAGAGTTTAGACATTCCCACGTCGGATAAATAGATTCGCAAAGCGGAAATAATAGTCTTGCGAGTTCTTCTCGCAAAAAGTACGACGTTGGCTGATAACGAATTAACGAAACTTTACGAGATCTTGTACGTCGTGTAATTGGGAACTTCGTTCGGGTACGAATGAAACTTCTACAGGAGTGACGGGAAGCATAATATCGCCGACAGCCTCAAAATATTTAAAACAGCCACAATGTGATCAAATCGCGAGTTTAAACGAATGATCCGTTAATAAATATCAGACGAAGCAGGGAATTGTTTTGACGGAAAGGTAATAAAAATTGGTTCAAGTTCGTGGAATTTTCCTTCCGATGCCAAAATACCTGATGGAAATATCTACGTTAAATTTTTGAGATTCGAAGCTTAGCGAAAGAAATAATTTGATTCTAACGACAAGTTCTTCGTGTATCATAATCTTTCATAAGCAGATTAAAACGAGTATTATTTAACAAATTGTATATTCGATGATATACATTTGATTTGTATAAATCGGTTTCGTTCGACAACTTAAATTCGAATATACAGGATTCTTTATTTTCGAGAAGATCGCGTTTGAAAATTTACCAAGCGTACTAGAACATGGCTAATTCTGGACCGAAGAGGAGTAAACAATCGACAGGACGCTATTCTACGTGTGAAAATAAACTGAGAATGTGGAACAAAATTTATTCGCAAGACGCTTTGTTTTCAAGAAAAATACATTTTTTTAATTTATCACGTAATGAGCCAAGTTCAAGTATACTTGGTAGGCAAATTTTCAATCTTGGAATCTCTTGAATACGAAGCGTCCTACGAATAAATTTTCCTCTATATTTCCCTACCATTTTCTCTTTTTTCTTTATAATAAATATATTTCGATAAATTTATAATTATCGTTTCTTACTTTTACAGCGTGTCATACGAACGATACATAAACATATCAATCTATAATTTTGTGACGATCTAACAAGTCCACCTGCTATTTGTTTCTATTAAATTTCTATATATACATATTATTTTAAGTTTTCAAATTATTTAATTATGCAAGAGCAAGGTAAAGGATGATCTTGAAAAAAATTAATCGAAAACGTAAGACGGAGCATCCGCGTGCCAATGCTCATTCTTGAGAAAATCGATTTCGAAAATATATTGACTATGCGAAGACTGAATTAAAATTTGGTTGAATAAATTCCATTGCGTACGTACATATACAGAATGCAATTTCCCAAGGGTTTGAGCCGTAATATTTTCGACACTATTCATTATATCGAAAAATGCTTCGGATAAAAGTTTGATGGTTGTAAGGAGGACATATTTAGACGTTGCTAGCTTTTCTATAGGTGGTGGCACAACCATCGTACTAAGGTCAACTTTGTTTCTTCAAATGGAATCACACAGTTCTTAATACATTAATCGATGCAGCTCAAAATTCTCTATAAAATGTTATTTATTAACCTACTTGCGTCGAAAAACCATTAGTTTAGTAAATATTTTAGGTATAAGAGACAAGGAAAGACACAAGACGCTACTTTCGTATTTGTCTTCGTGCTTGTCTTTCGTACGATAAATTTCACTAAATAAAAATTAAGATATCTGTTAAACTAATATTTCTTCGACGTAAGTGAATTAATAATTTTATTAATAATTAATAATTTTTACACGCAGAATTTCAGTTCAGCTTTTATCCGAAACATTTTTCGATATATTTAAAAATATAAAAAATATTTCGTTTCAAACTCTCAAGTAACTCGCCTTGTATATATCGTGTTAGTATGTATATGTTAATATTGCTTTAATTTTTATGCAAGGGAAAATAAGAAAGATAAGTTTGAATCGCTAAAATCGAGAGTTGTCATATCGCACGACTGCTTTAAGATCAAGTTCGAGTTCAATGATCATCGTTTTCTGTTTAATCCACTGTAATTAATCCATCTATCGATACATCATCACATAGGATAGAAACTACTGGAAATCCTAATTTCTAATATTTCTCTCTTTAGTCCAAGATAAAAAATACATCAACAAATACCGTCGACATCTTTAGCTAATTATGCAATAACGACGATGAAATCATTGAATATATTCGTTTAACCGCATCGCAATTATGGTACAGATATCTCACGACATTGCATATACACAGCCCGTACGATGGCCACGGACAAGTTATTTCACGACGCAATACGTTTGTACGACGCTACGAATGCGTCATTTCGCAACACAATACCGTTCGTACATTCCCACGGACGAGATATTCCCCGCGTCTGTTTTTCCGCAATTAAGCACAGCTCTCGCCCTAATAAACAAACACTTGCTTTTATACGAGACGTTTTTGTCACATTCGGATACGTATTATAATTTATCTCACAAATTTCCTGCCTTTCTATCCATTGTATACGTCAGAGACGAAGATTTCTAGTAGAAACACAATTCCATTGATTTTAACATCCAGATGAAATACGTACGATACACGTATTGCGTAATATTTGTATCATTATGTATGTATCATTATGTTAATACAAATCTATACAATATATTCTTACAGGATTTATCATAATCGACAACGTAACGATCTGCAATGTTTATGAAACTTCGAATCAAAACATCGATAAAAACGGGATCGACGAAGCAGAAAATACGAGTCCCGTCGGATGCAATCCGACAGTTTAAAATCTGTTGTTCTTGATATCCGATCTTACTTTAAAATCGAAGCGTTCGTAAACCGATTAAAATCATAACTGCTTAATTACGATAATCAGGTGAACTCATTGGCCAAGGATCAAGGGTCTAGAATTAATATCGAGCTTAGTTGTTGGGTCACAAATAGGTCGTATACACCCGCTTGATGGCTATTCGACGTGCTTTGACCATAAAGGTTCGCAATACTAGAGTATCTTCAACGAAACGCAGTGTAACGTTGCAGCAGACAATGAGAGGCACCCACGTGAAAACGTACATACTTCATGGCTGCTGTCCCTTTCATTCTCGCTTTCTTCTTAACTGACTAAGAACGAGGAAAGGAAAAAAGACTTGTTCTCGACTTTTCATTTCATCCCTTACGTTACACGAAGGCATTGTCAGCGTCTCTTTGAGATTTTGCTCGGCGCGTTTCTTTCGCGTCGCCTATCGTCGATGCGCGATATTATTCGATATCAACGAAACAACGCCATTAAGACACGTATGGTCTCGCCCTTGTAACGCCACTGTGGCTGGGAAACTATATTACGCGTGATATAAAACGTATTATAGCAACGTGATATAAAGCGATAAAAATTATGTGGTTTATATAGTTTGTATCTTCTACTTCTTTTAAGACAGGGAAATTTATAGCGGCGAGGATTTGTAGAGCGACAAGTAGGTACATACGTTGATTTTTAAAGGCTTGTACAAGATTTTTAAACGGAAATTCAATTTCGTTGGATTCTGTTTAATTGGATTTGAATTTTTAAAAGGTAATGAATTTTCCCGATCGAACTGTTAGTTTAAGCGCGGCCTTTAATTGTATCACGAACATTATTTTACGTTACTCTGCAACGTTTTCTCTATGTAATATATTCGCGATCTTCGCCTTAAGAATTACTCAAATATTTGGTTTTAATACGAAGGATTGTTTTAAAGATCATTTTCACCTCTATAAATATTTATTGTGTAAACCGTGTGTATAATTTGCGTAAAGCTTAAAAGATTTCCAATTTAACATTCGCACGTGAATTAAGACTGTTACTTGGAAAAATCATCGAACTCAAGAACCACACTCTTTCTCGCGTTCAAACTTATCCGCCTGTGCAGTTCGTAAATTCACTTCTTAGGTTTCTAATGAATTTTCAAAATAAACCTTCAACCTATCTATGTATGTATCTATACGATTAAACAAACCGTGGATTTTTATGCATTTCTAAATAATTCGTAGATATTATTCTAAATATCCATGGAACTATCGATTAAAGAATTATTATTCACGAGAATATAAGAAACAAAGTAGTAGTATACTTATAGCATTCTATCTATTCACATTAAATAAGTGACATTTAAGTTAAAAAATTATTTGTATATTATTATTTATACACTTTTGTTTGCATATATCATTATAAAAATTAATGGAATAAACTAATAGGACAACATATTTCTTAAACAAATGGAAAAATGAAAAGTCGATGGATTTTCATTTAACAAGCGTGTATCATTTGTAGCGTTATGACAACTTCGCGATCCATTTGCTCAGCAAGTACTATCTTCAATAACTAAATCGTTTTAAATTAGTTAAATCTTCAGTGTCCTATTTTCCTATTCACTAAACGACATTTTTAATACGAATCAATTCGTTTCGCTAAAGACACTAAAAATTGATTATTAAAATAGAATTATACGTTTTATATATTTTACACTAGTTCTCGTTGTCATATGATTACAATAACCTTAATGAATAAACGATCCTAAACAGTAACAGCATAAACGAGCTTATCTCAAGTATATCAATATTATACCAATATGTAGAAGTTTATATTTCCAAAATACCTGTCTTTAAAAGTAAAATAATAGCAAACAAGGCAGTAAATAAAGTAAACGATCGTATTGCTCAACAGTCTTAACAAATAAAGCAACGATGCTAAAAGTAACAAAAATTGCTCCATAGCATATGTCCTCACAATTAAATTACGAATTAAAAAGGAGAATAGGAGTAAAATTAACAAATCGAATGTAAGCAAATGAAAGAATCATTCTGTATTATGTTTCCCTCGCTAGTGGCGGGATATTCAAACTTTTAATAATGATAGCGTCTCTTCAATCAAGAAATCACGCATCCAAAAACTTTTACCTCGTAATAACGGTATTATTATACCATCGAATAAGTAAAAAATTAACACTCACCATGAAACCGGTATAAGTAACGAAGATTTACAGCTTTGGCCTTTGCGAGACAATATGCCCTACTGCGCAGTTATAGGCGTAGATTGTACACCCGAATTGTCC
The DNA here is from genome assembly GCF_910591885.1 of Bombus terrestris. Lineage (NCBI taxonomy): Eukaryota > Metazoa > Arthropoda > Insecta > Hymenoptera > Apidae > Bombus > Bombus terrestris. The sequence continues at coordinate 16,182,793 of NC_063271.1, read as the reverse complement.
CGTTTGTCGATGGATATTACCTGCAACAACTTCCGTGATACATTTCTTGCGCTACGCGAATAGATGCACCTGTTTGCGTGCCGCTTAATATCGCGTACGCACGAAACAGCTCGAGAATTATCCACGAATTCTACGAATTCGCAGTTACTAATCGCTTACCAAACGTCGATTATATCGTTAGCGCTTGAAAAGACATTCGAATGTAATTATTGCAAAAGATAAAGGAGCTTTGTAAAATAGACAATCCAATTCCTATCGCGTTCACAGTCGAAGCGGTACTGTGAGGCTCGTTGCGACCCGGCGTCCCTTTATACGATCGACCCCCGAGCTCAATAGCCAATCAGCGTTACGCATTCTCCAACGTTCAAAATCCTTCCGTTGGATCCACGGACGGCCGATGTCAGTTATGTGAGGGGGTGGAAAGCACTTTTGGCGGTATCACGTGTTGCTTCGCTGTAAACATGGACGATCTGGATTTGATTCAATTATCCAAAGCGAGAGAAACGGTGTTTGAGTGGTGGCGCGAAAATTACCGATTTCGTTGCGCATATTGACAAAGTTATGGCGAGGGATCTGTATGGTATGTACTATGTAGCTTTTCTCGCGGACTATGTTTCTTTATATTGTATATCGAAGTACGCACCTAACGTTTCAAGAGAAGCTTTGCATGCCTTGTATAACTTGAACTGTAGTTTAGATTTACAACTTTACTTTAGTCTTTATGTTTTCTTACTTTTCAAGAGGTAATCTGCGATACTTGTAAATAGATACTACATATATATGTACGTTAACTTGTAATGTGTAATATTCCTGTTTGGTTAGGTCTACATTTTCTAATGTGACAAATATCTGTATGGTGGCCATCTTGTACAAGTAAACTGATATTATTAGCGTAATTTTACAAATTACAAGTCATAAATTATTCCTTTTTCCAAACAAGGAAATATACGAGAAAAAATAGATCAGATTCTTACGATTATTTTTGTGAAGTTTTGTAATATACGAATTAGCATTTTTTTTTTCTTTTTTTTTTTGCATTTGAAAAAATCATGTATTCAAGTATTCATGAGAAAGGGGAGACAGAAAAGAAATGCAAAGATGGAAAGTTTCGAATATGTAAAACGTAGTGAAATCCGTAAATGATTTCATAACTGCTCTTGAACATTTCTTACAAACAAACGAGTCATCTCATAGTTTCCTACAGGAGAAGTACATATTCATCAGAAAAAATTCCATTGATGCTGTCTATGAATGCTTATGCATCCAGCGAAGTCTGTGATTATTTTCTTTATCTGGAAACATACGTTATAGTTTTGAAGGTTATTTTTACATTATTTGTTCACAATCGTTATAAAAAGACCGGAAATGTATTCAGGTCACGCACATGCTTTACTGCTTTATACGTACCATCGATGTTAAAAAACAACTCGTATCGAAAGGATTAATATAATTTTTATTTAAATTTTTTATTTCGTATTTATAGACGAAAACTGTGTTGTGTTGTTTGTCCGCAAATATGTAAAACGATTCCATTATATTATAAAGTTCTGAAAATCGATAGTTTTCGTTATACATTTCGTTAGTTAAAATAGTTAAATGACTTTCCAGAAACAAATCATGCTTCATGGACATTTTGAGCTTAATTAGCGTAAAAGTTAAACCTTGTTCTGTAATTAGTTAAGTTACATGAAATTAAATGGATTTCAAGTAGCTGGTATGTAAATGATACTTAAACTAACATGTAATGCTTAAGTCGTAAAATAAATATACATATAAAATCAGTTAAATTTAGGGAATCAATATCGATAAACGCGAAACTATAAATAACATCTTTAAGTCAAAGATTATTTGAAAGAATTTCAATTTCACTTCAAACTTGAAAGGATATTTCAGATCAAGTAAATAACAAATTTATACCGGTATAGTGATCTCATGTTTCTTGAATTCAAACAATTTGTGTAATCGGTACGAGAATGTATGCAATATGGGATATTAAAGAAAATCGCATTAGGCATTATTGCACCATGTACGTCATAAATCGTCGATGAAAGCTCTGAAGTGGACAAAAAAGTTTATAGCTTCGATAAATAAACTGTTCTTTGTAAATGATAGGTTAAAAAGTAGGTAATCAGCATTAATATCAATAGGATATTCCATCGAATAATTTTAAGAATCTTTGTATTATAACATATCCTTTAGATAAAAGATAATTGTTAGTTTTATAACGAAGAATCCACAAGTGTTTCCACAGTAACAAAGTAATTAACGTTTCCTTAAGGGACTAATTCTTGTTACAGATTTCTTTCACCTTCATCTTTGAAACTATTCATAAATTATATTTATATCTTTCAAAAAATCACATCCTAATCCTTAATAATGCTCACAGTTTTGTAGTATTTAATATCTTTTGATTTATTCGAGATTTCTTCAAATCTAATACAGAATTCAAAATGTTTCACGTATTTATTATAGTCTATAGATTATGCTTACAGACTTGGTTCATGTATGTATGTATGTGTATTATACATTATTGTATTTAAGAATTTATATGATCGTCCCATGAAATACCTCTAGTCTGTAGGAAACAGTCTGTTGCTACTATGGTTTAGATGAAAGAATATTATGACATGTCGTTTAACTGTATGATACCATCTATTAATGTACCAACGATGACTTTAATGACAGTCTAATAGATATTGCGCTACAACTTTGATCGACGTGACTTATTTCTATGATGCACTTCGACAAGCTGATTTCAGCCAAATCAAGTCAAACGAAGTTTCTTATATTTAATATTCATATAAACTTACTATGCATGTACGTAGTTTGTTTCAATAGCATCTACGTACTTTAAGAAACTAGTTGATGACGTTGTTTCAATAACACAATCATAGTGGTTTTTAGAATAATCATGATTCGAACGCAGACTATTAGGGGATGATATGTTTTAAGAACAAAAATTATAGTTTTCCCTTCTAAAACATGAGATTGAGATTGAAATAATTTTGAAAGAAGAGCCAAATAATTTTAATTCTTTAACCATTTAACTCTACCTTAATAACAAAATACAAGAACGTGTTAAGTATACATTATTACTAATTTAATTATTTATATCACTAATAAACAATATTCTTAATTCGCAATTCTTATATCATTGAACTATACTATTAATGAAATGATTTTATATAACTTGCAATTCAATGGAATAAAAACATGAATGAAATATTTAAACATACCTACGTACATAGATTTCCAATAATTTTACGTAACTTTATGGATTAACACGTTACAATATATTTTGCATATATATACGGTATATATCTGTTACATTTATCAAAAATGATTCTTGTTCAATTACATTCGCCACTTATATCGCGGAAGCGTAAAATTATTTCAAACAATATGAAAATAATTTATCGTGAAAAATATTTTACGTATTGTTTCTCGTTTTTATCGTAAATTAAGCACGTTCCCATTTCTTGCCATAAGAAATAATGGATAATCGATAACAACAGCGTAACGAAAGTAAAAATTATTGTTCATTCACGTTTTGAACGTAATTTTATCAGCTGTACTTTTTCAGCTACTTTGATTTTACTTAATTTCAAAGAACATATTTAAATAATAGCTGGCTTAACGTATGGAATATAACGTCGAAACATTACCGCGACTGTCTTGAACAGATTTCCGCCTGTAGATGACTTTAAACGTTTCCGTATCTCGTAATTTGCGAGAAACGAATCTCAACATTTCTACGAGACCTTGCTCTGTCCATCTTGCAGTTCCTTCCTTGATTGACTTTCAAATTTCCCCCTGGATTCTAGGCTGTTTCTGTCATATAGAGTGAAGAGTTCGCTGGCCCTCGAAGCAAAGAGACAAGCAAAAAGAAAGTCTGCCTTTGCGGTTGGAAGTAAGCATAATTTACGATACGATGATCTAATCCCTTCATCACGCTTGGAATATACATGGTTGCCTGTAAAAGGACGCAGTTTTATATTCAGCAAGTTGCAAAGAAAAGATCTATGTCATTTTGTGATCTTATAGTACTCACTCGAGAGAAAAGGAAATTTTAATCAACGTTATATAATATTTGAAATCCAATTGCTGGGTCAAGAAGAAGAGAAAAATATCCTTCGCCATTGATAAGAAATATTTCATTTGACTTTCTGTTTTAATATACTGCGGGCACGAGAAAATATTTGCGCGTGTCCATATTTTCCAATGAACCGTTTTCCTATCAGCTTTTATATTTCAAATCAAATCCTTATAATCGTATGAAAGTACCAGTAAATAATACCAAGTTTAATACATGTATCATGTATTTATATTCATATTATTTAAATACCTTTCGTAGTCACTGTATAACTGCCATCTGTGGATAATACATAATTCTCTATTTATTCCTTCTGTAGCCGATATTGCACGACATGCATTATTTATTGATTTGTACGTGTGTCCACAATAGGTAGATTTCTCTCTATGTGTATTCATAAAAAAAAATTTGTTGAATTCAAATCAGATGATGGAGGAGATTATTTTATTGGACACGTTTATTCTATCTATTCTATCGAGGGTTCGATTTAAACGTTCGATTTAAATGTTAAATAAAAAGTACGGTATATCAAATAAATAGGATTAATTTTTGGATCTACGCTTATCAGATATTTTATACTTCTCTCATTAAACATGTACTACAAATTTACGAAGTTTTAGATTACTTCCTTGTAACATTCTCTCTCTCTCTCTATATATATATATATATATATATTTATATATATATATAAATATACAAATATGTACATATATGTAAGATCGCAATCCGGGGATAATTCAGGGATCTATTCTGTAGTCTGAAAATCGAGTTTTTATTATGGAGTAAATAATAAAATAGAAAAATAAACAACAATTAATATGCGTCTATAACAATAAATAACAATAATTATATAAACGGGAAATAAGAAGTCTTTAGTACAATGTTTACCTGAAAATCGAGAATCGATTATCAACGTCCTGAGCTACCGATCTTTCTTCTTCAGTCTTTAAAATTTTAAATAACTATTCTGTAACCTTGTCTGTCTCTAATGTAACTCTCTGTCCGTCCGTTCGCGAAAAATTTGCTTCTTAAAATGGTCGTCCATAAAACAAAAGAAGGTCTGTCCGTGAAACACAGCCTGTCGTGCTACCCGTAAAACAAAAAGAATCCCTATCCTACATGAACTCTAGGGAGTTTACACCGCCCCTCGAATGGGGAGTGGAACAGATTCCCTTCAGATCTCCGATTACCGTTATCCACTTCATATATGGAGTTTGAAATCCTTCTTAGAATTATGAAAGGTCCTTTCCTAATTTCTTCCAGCTTATTTCTATTCATTTTTTTTCCGTTATGGGTGAAGACCATATCACCGATTTTAAATTCGTGTTCTCTTCTTTTTTTATTTGTTGATTTGTTTGTTGATTTCGAAATTTCTTGTTGAGTTTTTGAATGCTTCTTCTCTGTCTCTTTTTAGGTTTATCTTATTCTCCATTATTTCCTTAGGGACTATGATTTCAATCATTTTTCCATTCAGTAAATGATTTGGCGCAAACCCCGTTACACTGTGTCTGGTGTTATTGTTCTTATCTTATTGTTCTTATCTTCTATGCTTTCTTCTGTGATTTTTGTCCAGTTTCTCTTATTTTTGTCTGAATTACATCTGATCCTGTTTACTAATGTTTGATTTACCCTTTTGTTCAGTCCATTGGAGGATGGGCAGTCTGTCGAGGTGAAAATTAATTTAATGTTCCTTTTCCTCCTATACTCTTGAATTTCTTTGGATGTCATTACTGGGTATCGGTCTGCAAGGATAATTTTTATGGAATCAGTTTCTCCTGTCGAGTCTATAAGTTTTATGATATCTTCTGTGTGTTGTGTTTTAGATGTGGACATAAAAACAGCCCTTGAAAAATGATTGATGAGTATGTGCATGTATTTCTTTGGTGAGTTGTTATTGGGTGAAATTGACCTGGAAAATTCAGTGCTTCATAAATCACACAAGGTTGTTTCTTGGGCGGTGGCTCTGGCTTTCTGTCCAATCTTGTGTTACTCCCTTGTGTTTTTCTTCCCTTCGTCTGATATTGCCCCAAGAATCCTATTAAGCCATTTGTTGATTGTACTGTTTCTTATTGATTTTATCTTGAATGTGTATGGGTAACCCAATAACAATTAGATTTATCCCTGTCTCTTCAGAAGTCTTCCTCCTTACTTCCAATATTAATCATTCCTTTTTTATGGCATATTCAGTGAATGAACCTGAAATGTATTTAAAGTTATAAGCGTATCGTACTGCAGACCAACCTTTATTGCCAGAAGCTTTTTGAACTGCCACCTTCCAATTTTCCCAGTTGTATTCTTCATCCTTCAGCAGATTTGTCTGGTACCATTCTGATGCTGTTTTTCCCAAATATTTCTTCAAATTCTTGATCCTTTTTTCATCAGTTTGGATTTCGTATTCGGTTTCATACTCATATTAGAGTATGGAAGGGATGCATATGTGAAATATGAATATTTCATACTCCAATCTGTGGTTTTTTGCGTTCCATCAAATTGTTTTATGACAAAGTATGTGCCTTCTCTCTCATGCATGTTTTGTTTCTGGAAGATCTCTAATAATGTTTCTGTTTGAAGATTGGGCTTTTCGATTTCGGTCTTTATTTTCCTTGTGGGGATGATCTCCGATTCTTCTAAGTAAATATCTCGAAACACGAAGTTTAAACTTGTACCGATGTATGACGCTGCCGTTGCGTCATCCATCGTGAGTGCAATGTTTCTGTAATGGCTTACCTTGGTTAAGTTGTTTGCGGCTTTCTTCACTATCGATAAACTGAATAACCGCGGATGATGATCTCTTGCTTGATATTCTGGAGGAAAGACATCACATACTTCATCTTCTGGTTTTCTTATGGATTCTTATGCATTCTATTTTCTCCCCCCCCCCCTTGCGTTCTCGTTCATGGCGATACGTAGCTTCACTTCTAACGGCATGGCGTAGTGAAAATCGATTTGTAAAATCGTAATTTGGTGATAATTCAGGGATCGATTCTGTAGTCTGAAAATCGAGTTTTTATTATGAAGTAAATAATAAAATACAAAAATGAACAACAATTAATATGCGTTTATAACAATAAATAACAATAATTATATAAACGGGAAATAACAAGTCTTTAGTACAATGTTTACCTGAAAATTGAGAATCGATTTTCAACGTCCTGAGCTACCGATCTTTCTTCTTCAGTCTTTAAAATCTTAAATAACTATTCCGTAACCTTGTTTGTCTCTAATGTAACTCTCTGTCCGTCCGTTCGGGAAAAACGTGCTTAAAATGGTCGTCCGTAAAACAAGGGAAGATCGGTCTGTCCATGAAACACAGCCTGTCGTGCTACCCGCGAAACAAAAAGAATCCCTATCCTACATGAAATCTAGGGAGCTTGCATATATATATGTATCCTTTTAAAATTCTAAAAAATTATACAGATTTATAAAAATATAGTTAAAGACTTTGTAATATAGCGGTTTTTAAATACATATATATAGTTTTTAAATAAATGTTAAATTTCTTCCGACTATTCGTATCACATTACGATTATGCTCTTTTAGTTCTATAGCTTACGAAGTTAGTTTAGAAGTCGAGGCTTACCTCACAGGCTTACACAAAAGTATTGGTTGAAGTTTTCCTATCAAAAAAAAAAAAAGTAAAAAAAAAAGGAAAAAGTTGTAATCGCTTTAATCCGCAGGTTGTAGTTAACACGTTTGTGTTTCGATTTAAAAGTTAATTCAATTAATCCATAATATCGAAATGTTGCTAACTGTTATTTTATATTTTTTTTTATATTATTTGATATTTAATCGTTTGATGAATACCATAGATATCTGATATTTAATCATTTAGATGAATTTCATAGATATGTAATATTTCATCGTTAGATGCGTTCCATCACAATTTAATATTCATCTGCCCACGTTCTCTAAGGGAAGATTTCATATAAACTAATATTCATAACGTTTTAAGACATTTATAAAATAATTACGTAACACTTTATGTTAATTTGTAAGTTGTAATCGCTTTAATCCGCAGGTTGTAGTTAACACGTTTGTGTTTCGATTTAAAAGTTAATTCAATTAATCCATAATATCGAAATGTTGCTAACTGTTATTTTATATTTATTTTATATTATTTGATATTCAATCGTTTGATGAATACCATAGATATCTGATATTTAATCATTTAGATGAATTTCATAGATATGTAATATTTCATCGTTAGATGCGTTCCATCAAAGTTTAATATTCATCTGCCCACGTTCTCTAAGGGAAGATTTCATATAAAATAATTTTCATAACGTTTTAAGACATTTATGAAATGATTACGTAACACTTTATGTTAATTTGGAAATTTAAATAAATTAGAGAATTATCAACACCATTCGTTGTTATAACGATGCTTAATAACTCGGAATACAAACAGCTTTCAAGTAATCGGATAAAATTTATTATGCTGCTAAAGTAAAAGTATGATTTATACAAGGTAAAATCTTCTTTGTAAGTAGTGTGATGCTCGTAATGTCAGGCACACGAAGTATACGCGCATATTATATCACGTAATTTCAGCTTTATTCCATCTGTTAATCGCTTGGTTTGAAGAAGCCGTAAGTAACAAGCGAAGCCATGGCGTAAAATAGTTTTATTAAACTTGTAAACAGATATAAGAAATATAGTCGTAGTATCCAACTGCAAGTTCAAATGCGAAAAATAACGTTCGGGAAAATTTGTGACATGGTGAGAAATTTTATACTCATATCCTAAATTGATAACATATATATTATTTGTAGAAAATTATATTTATTTGTATATATGTAAACATAATATCTATTAATGAAAAAGTTAATTAAGAAATATTCTATTATTATTACTATTCGTATCTATTATTTTTCATTTAATAAAAAACTAGTGTACACCAACTCATGTTCATTCTACTGATCTTATTTTTACGGTTCGAAATATATATCGAATTTCGATTTTCCATCGTGTTTCACTTATGATTCATAAATATTAATTAGCATGCGATTAATTGGTGTTATAATTCAGAATGTTCGATATTCATTTACATTTATATTACTTTCACGTTATAGTTAAATATTTAACGTTGGTTAAATATTTTATTATTTGAAAGACTTGTGGCTATACTTCATATGCGACAAAAATTGAGAATTATTCACGTTTTTTAATTTAACGATCCTACTTTTATTTCAATTAAATCTCGATTCTTAAACTTTCATTTATTCGCGTCAAAATTAAATCCTAAGCTTCAATCCTACGCTTCCCTATGTAAAAACCTTTTAATCCTTATTTTTCGAATAGTTTGCGAGAATTGATTTTCGCGCAAGAATTAACGCCACTCAAGTACTAATTGATTCCATCTCCAGAGCGCTTAAGTGACATTCGATTGTCGCTTGAGTAGTTCTTATCCTCGCTGTAAAATACGACAGAATTTCGATTCCTCGATCATTAATTACATTATGAGACTACTTTCTCACGCTTTTCCATTCCACGCCGTGATTCCGCTCGCCTAACTACTCTTTCGTTATAGCGCCGATCAGACTTTCAACAAGGTCACGATTAATCTCGATAATGAAATTTCCATCACTATCGCAATAAAAAAGATTATTCTACGTTAAGCTATATCTTCTTTTTTTAATTGACAGAATGCATCAATACGTTGATCGCCACGTGAAATTTATAGATTTTGGCCAATAGATCGAATAGAAACACAGAGTGTGATTCTACGTGAAAAATAAGAAAGATAGGAAAAACACCTGGTATGATTTATTACAATTAATTTTTTTTCATCCGAGGATCGAAATTGAGGATTTAACCGGTGTACTTAAATTTTTACAAAATTTTATTCCACATTTTCCACTCGGTTTTTCACGTAGAATCAGTAATTGCTCGCTTCTGCCGCAATATTTTTCAGCCCATTTACATTATTAAAAGAAACGTTTTACTTTTCCAAGGTATTGTATTACATTCGCGCACTCTTCTCCGACAACGTTACCTAATTCCTTCATATCGTCGGAAATTTCTTGGTCCGTGAGATTTAGCCTATTTTAGCGATCCTGGAAAATTCAATGAATAACAGTCGATTCGATCGATTCGCCAACTGGAAGTTACATAAGTCCGTCGATTTTTATTTCCACGAACTGTTAGAATAGGATAAAATTTTGTTGCCATAAATTGTATTTAACGCGGAGTTATCAACCACGAGCTATTGTATAAAGCTTATTACTTATTGTATAGAACTTTTACTATATCGTAGATCAATAACGTACTAAGATTATGAAAAATAATTTCACGTGGCTGAGATACGACGGAGATTCGGAAGATTTTGGAGATTTATGCTCGTAATATTAAGACTTATGTACGCGACTCGAATATTAATGTATTCTCCTTCAATATCCTTAATCCCTTCGATATGACGTATAAAATTTACAAATTGCCATTTTAACACAATTCAAATATAGTTCACGTGGACTACACGCGAACGATGTGGTTTCGAATTTATTAACTAAGCGTTATACGTTCCTCAATGTGGACATTACTTATGTACATGGAATGTACGATTATAGTTAGAAACGTGGCTGAAAATACAGATTTGTTAATGGTATAAGTTACAGTTGCACAATGATGAGTCATAGCAGAAGAGATTACCATAACTTCGAATATAACTTTTATCGTTACAATTATATGTTAACGTTGTATTTGCATCTGACAGTTTGTTGAATTGCGTAATATCACGAAGATGGCGAACTAAGTTTAACTTGGTTTAAGAATATAAATTTAACGATAAGTAAAATCTACCAGTTTCTTCCCTTTTTTCTTCTTTTTTTCTTTTTATTTTGCTTATTTCCTTATTTCGTGAGTTTCGTATAATTCCTATCTATCCAAGAATAATTTAAATGTAGAAAACAATTCAACGAAATGAGAAATTTAATATATCAATTAATAAGTATTATATTTGTTTGGAATGTTATTTCTGCAAAATTGTTTAGAATTGTTCTTTGGATATTTAATAATACGTATCTTGTAAGTTAACGAAGATACTCGCGATTTGTTGTTTTTTTTTTTTTTTTTTTTTTTTTTTTTTTATTAATGTAACTTTTACATACTGCTGTGTCCGCTAAAATAAATTCAGATATTATGGAGGTTTCAAATACGTAACGACAAGAAGATATTGTGCCTGGAAAATAGTAGTAAATGTTGAATATGTCGATGTTAAAACGTCTTTAATATATTCGGTATAAATATATCGAATTTAATTTATTTTCAAATTACATTATTATTTAATGCTCGCGATTAACAACCATTTCCAATTACATATTTAATGATGCATCTATTATCAGAACTTATTAAAACATCGCATCTCATCGAAGATCACGTTATTCTGTGATTGTTTCGTACTCGCTACGTTTTATGTACGTACACGTAATGAGAATTAAAATTTATCGAAGGAGGAGCTGCGGTCTGCGAATAATTTTTTAACAAAAGCGAAAAAAAGAATCGTGTTAAATCTAACTAAGTATCTCTGTCTGTTGTTACAAATATTAGGTTAAAATTGTGTACGAGACGAATAAATCGTAGAGAAATAGGGAATCGAAGAGGCAATTATGGCATAGAAATTAACAGGAAAAAATAATCTTATCTGTTAATTTTTATAGGATAGTTTGCTTTTTAATTTTTATCTATAGGCATAAGAGTAACCATTAGAAATACTTATAGAAATTTAATGGAATTTTCTGTTAAAATTACATCTACCTTGATTGAAGGAAATTTTAATTAATTTCACTCTTAAAACTCAACGAATCAAAGTAAATGCTTAACATTCGTCATACATTAATTGAATTCGCTAAAATTGATGTACCAAATACATTTCACCATGATGAAAATGTTTTAACGTTTGCATCGATATAATAGCGTTTGTACTGGTGTATTTATCGATGATATGTTTACTTGAAATACGTGAAAACAAAGTATAGCTACAACAGGCTGTTTAAAAACAGAATATAAATTATTGAACGTACTTTCGTACTGTGACGATAAATCGTGGGGATTGTTAATGAATTATTATGCACTCGGTAATAAAATACGCTTGCAAAATACAACATCTTTTTGCATGGAAGCTTTGATATTAATATTAAATATGCAAACAGGATATACAGCGTGATGAAGGCTATTCATTTAGTTTGCTTATTACTTTATAGAATGTTATAAACGTTAACTTCACATAGTTTAAGAAAATTATCACGGAATGCACGTCACGTTGCACATGGAACATTTGCGGTGACATTTCAAAGGCTGATTAACAGAATGTTATTATTGTGCCGTAGAGAAATACGATTAGTGCGCGGAATTTACTCGAAACTATAGTAGAAAAATGGTAATACGGCGTTTATTTAATTAGAATTTCATTTTACGTTTTAATCATTCTTAAGCAACCTTCCTCTTCTATATTTGTAAAAGAGGAAACGAACACCTCGCTTTTTTTCTTCTGGTAACTTCAATTTTGTAATTTTGCTAATAACTTAACGTTATAATAACTAAGATTAATATATTGTATAATAAAAATCCGTAATTCTTTCGAAGATTGACGTTATGTAAGGGTAAAGCTGTAAGTAAACGTTGGTTTATAAATATGAACGTTAACGGTATAGCAAACGTTTATTAAAGTAATAACGCAAATAATAAATGAAATATTTCCTTAAAAATGAAAGCATGTTGTTCGAATGCAGTTGATTGTTACGTTTGACAGCCTATAAAATTTTTCTGAGAATCGTGTTAAATAATGAACGTAAAAAATATTACTTTTTGCATAATTTATCATTAAACATGTTTGTTTAATAGAGCGAGTAAAACAGTCCCGGAAGGATTTGAGTTCTCATCGGCCCTTTTTTCCCAGAAATTACGCTCTTGGTGCAACAATTTCAACAATTTTCAGCAGTTGCCAAAATTATTTTAATACAACTTTCAGCTAAAAAATTGTAAGAAATTGTTAGAATTTAATATTAGGAAAAAACGTAATATCGATGTTAAAAGAATTTATAAAGCGACACCGAAAGGACTTATTAATTTCTCGAAAGCAATTGAAAAGAAAAGCATGTTTCTCTTTTTGGGAAGCTTTTAAAGTCAGGTGTTCCATATTAAGTGCAATTAACTAGCAAATATTTATATTTGCGCAGTTCCTTCATTTTGAAATATTCGCAAAATTTGCTGCATATTTCGTGTTCGTTCCATCTTCCGAAATGAAAATAAAAATTTTTATTCAATGTCTGAATATATTTCATTATATTCTATCTTTCTCATGATTGAAAGTTTCTTCTTCTTTTTAATAATTATATCGTAGCAAATACACAAAGATATTCAATTTTGTACGATAAAACAATCTTTACTGTAACATCGTCATTTCACTATTTTATATTTCACTATTTGGAGAAATATTATACTTCAGGTAGTATACATAAAGATGAGACTTTGAAAATATAATTCCAACGAACGTTAATTTAATATTAATAGTTTTCACAACTAACAGTTTAATCCTACGCTCGGTATTTTACCGACGGTAGTTGGTAAGAGAATATTTCTTTTTAAAAAAATTCGTCTCCCTCATGGCTATGTTAAAGAGAATCAATTAATCATTCAACTGCTTCATCATGCTTAATGTGAAAATGGCAGAAAAGTTATAAATACCTGCTATCAATCTTTATACACGTAACAATTGATTTAAATAATTAACTGCATTATATCCAATTATAAATTGCAGAGTACTGATTAATTGCAAAGCGATCATCTGCTATCGCCAAGATATTAAATGAATTAATATCCTCTGTATCGATCAGTAATTTCATTCTCTGTATCTATATGGTGTTTCCTATTAATAAGTTCGCAATTTCACAACTTCCTAAATACGATATTGATATTATATAATCCTACTAGAAACGAAGTACTTTTAATACTATCCAGATAAATGATTATACACTTTACAAAAGTATCTTTGGTCTGAAAAATCTGCAAATAATCCTTGAATACGTATTCGAGGTAAAATACTCTCGATGTGTATTTTACTCTTCTTTTCTTTTCTTTATTTATTTGTCAAAAAACAAATATATCATTACGTGAATGTAGCCGATACGATATTTAGAGCATTTCGAAGTTTTCTCTTGGGAGATTGCAATTCAGAATCCCAAACATAGTTGCAGTAAATCCACGAACAATATACTTAGGCAGAGCGCTCAAATGAAAGCAATAACATTTGTCCCTTGTAGAACTGGAATCGATTTCTCTGCGGCTATTCACCCCTATAAAACATGCAACTGCGGCAGTCTGTTGTGAAATGGTCGATGGGGAATTTGTGATTTCAATTTACGATCAATCGTCCGTTATACTTCACGTCGCTAATGCGATAAATTTACGAAGATGTGCAGAAACGGAAAATAGAAAGCGATAAGTTTTATTGCAACGATTAAGCTGCAATTTCCTATAAGTACGCGGAACGCCAAAAGTAAGAAATATAAAAGGCAAATGCTTGCAAGAGAAATGCTTTTCGCAAAAACAAGATATAATAATAATAATATACGTATGTTCGTGCAGTTTGCTACTTTCACGAATACGACTGAATAAACCGAAACGGATAGAGATTTATTTCATCCTCTACGTTTCCTAAACGTTTCATGGACTTTTGCATTTTTAAAATTCCCACAAATGCACGAACATCCGCGATCTAATAATCTAACGATGAGTCCGCTATTTCGGAAGATATTTCTATATTTTGGGTAAATCGTTGCTTTGTAATATTTGACATAAGAGATGCTCGTTAACGAACGCGTAACGTCAGATATCCACGTTTACCGCGACTCTTTCAGGAGAAGAACTTTGCAGCTAGGAAAGTTTTAAGGAACTTTTAATTTAGAAGAATTTTAAAGAACGACCGTAACATGTATATCCCGACGCAAATGTCGTTCCTGATAGGAGAATCACACAGTCGAGTTCAGCAATCGAATCGATGTTCAACAGATGCGAGGGCAGAAGCAGACGAAGAATAAAGAGAGAATAAACACGCGCTCGTTAAATCAGCGCAACGAGTAAAGTAGATCTAGCCATTATTCCGTTCTGAAAAGGAAGACGAATGGAAGAGGAAAGGAAGGTTCAAAAGAGCATCGTTCGCTTTGATTATTGACACACGCTCACGCTAATAACGGTCATTGAAAGGCGAACGGAGAATGAGAATTATTGAAACTTGGAAATATCGAAAGCTTGAAGCTTCGCTAATTAAGAGAAGTCAACTGTCATAAACATCGATGAAGATCCTATCGACGGAAAGTTAGGAAATTTAATCTTTTCCCTTTACGTTTGACTCGAACGCAAACAGTTCGATCTGTTTCTCGTTTAAGGAACGACCTAACGAGTATACAGAGTCTTTCGCGTACATTACTCGTCAGAAGTTTCGAGTCATTGCGCGTTTCATCAAATTTTGCAGAATTTAAAGAATCGAAGACTTCGCTTTGATAAATTTTTAATTAAAGAAACGTATAGTCGAGTGCAGGCGATTATTGCTGATAACTGTAACATTTATTTTAGTAACGAAATTGACAGGAGATTTGGCATAGATAATACAGGAAAAGTATTTTAAGCTTTCCGTATACGAGGGAGAAAAAATTTAATTATTTATATCGTAAAGTGGCGTCAGGGAAAACCGGTGTCTTATTTCATGAATCTGAGTCTTCTATCGAGTAAACGTTCCTCTTTAATAAAATCTATAACGTGTTAGAACGATACAACAATTTTAGTTATTCCGTAGAGTATTACGACAACAGTCTTAGACCATTTGCATGATGATCAGGATCGCATGGTCAAGCAGAGAAGTAAGTGTCACAGCGTAAAAGAAAAATAGTATCGGTGCATGACGTAGGGATGATGTACGGTGGTAAAGCGAAAGCTGAAGGACATTCGAATAAAAAGAAATAATAAAAAGAAAATAGTTATCGGTTATACAATGTGAACAAAATTACGTACGTGTTTAGAGCAACGACGTTGCCTACTACAGTTGTACGGTAACGAGCCTTTAGAATTTAAAGCCTGGATATTACTCTCGCGATGCTCGTCGATTATACGATGGACATTTTTCTAATAGTTTACAGTAAAAATATTCCTACGTCCAATAGATTGAATTTCAAGTTGAAAAACAATATTAGAAAAGATTGAAAACTTCACGATTCCTAGGATTACGTGTAACATTGCGTCTGCGGAGCCAGAAAATTGATCCACGGATTGGTCTCAAAGGAAAGTTATTTATAAGTCAAAGAGTATCGTATTGCATCGTTCTTTCTTTATTCGAAGCACTCGGGAACGTTAGCTGTAAACATTTCCATTGTATCGCGATCAACGAAGAATGATTCGTTTCGTAACTATAATCGCATTTTCATCCATAATGGACAAGACGAAACAAAGCGAAAGGAAAGTTGTACGTTCTCAATTACTCCTATACGGAACAAAGATCAGAAGTTATAAGTTATAGTCATAAGGGGCGACTTAATTGAACATTACCAATACACTTGACATCACGCGTTGCTCGAGAGCGAAGTTACGCGGATGTTTATATCGTCTGGGAGTCCCAGAGCAGCAGTTAAGGGTTAATATCGAGAGCGCAGCGATGGTAAACGTTATAATAATACAAAGTTCCGATATTCTCTAACTCTAACCATTCTACAAATTTCATCTTTAAACGGTATCGTGATCTGGTCCTGGTTTAACCAATTGGCCGTTTTCCACTAGTATACTCGTCACGAAGAGATGGCAGTATTTTACGTTACGACGAGCCCCGTCAGTACTAAATTGAAAAATAAAACAGTCGTTTCGTAACAACTTAATTCTGTATTATAACAGTCACCCGTACTCCGTGTTCGACGAGTATACTCGCCATCGCTTACTGTTCGCGACACACTTTTAGGTACACGCTTTTCAAAGAGGTCGCAACGGCTAACTGCTAAACTTTTTTATTCTGACATTGAAATTTAACAAGAATAAATCAATATCAGCGGCAATTTCAGTTCTATCCTTGGCACGTAAATACAATATAATTTACCTTTAACGAAAATGAATGCAATTATTCGTAATTATTCGCGATACTATTTACTTATATATTTTTCTATGTTGTCTTACGTATCTGTTATTTGTAATAGATGAGATCGAACGAGAAATATTAGAGGATCAGCAGCAGGGTTAATTTATCAGTGTAAAAATATGCGCAAACTTCCACGATCCAGTTATAACACGCGATATAATTCGCTATTTGCTTAGCTCGCTTCGCCAACTAGAAGCCTCGCTAGCTTTGTCCATGAGGATCTATTAAGATTATCATTTTAATTACACGTTGGTTGATCGAACGGCCAACGAGAAACGCGGCCGACAATTTTGATTAAATAGCCGTTAGCGTTACCGAGAACACGGCCCGTGTAAAACAATTTCGCCAGACAATTTTAGTTATCGAATTTGTTCGGCGAGACGCGCAAACAAACAAACCGCAAACAAACCGGCTTTCACCTCGTCAAAGGCTACGTTTCACGCGAAACTCGCGCCAGTTACAGCGTTAACTTGCTTTGTAGTATTCATGGTGAAATCGCCAATTCATTTCCACCGTCTAACGAGAAAGACGAAACGGACGTATTCTCGGTGAACGCTTCCCTTTCGCGTCTCTGCCGTTCTTCGAATCGCTCTGCTTCAACGCAGTACAACCAGCCAGCTCTCTCGTTCGACAGCTGACAAATTGCCTGCGTAACTTGTTTGCCGCGACCGCGAGAACTATGTTTTAAGTCGAATGATCGTCAGATGTTACGAACAATTGGAAATTATCTTCATTTCCCATATCGCTGGCCGATGCTCACGATCTGTTCAGTTTGGAAAACACGGAACAGCTCGCTGGACGATTAGTTTGAATTTTACGGAATCGCGTTTGAGGTGGAATATGCCGAGATCGTAGAATCGTTGATGTTCGACTGCTCCCACGAATACTCTGGTGTCTGTACGTTTTATCAGTCGAACCTAACATTTCTCAGTGACGGATAAGTTTCTTTTTAAAAAATCTACGCATTCTTTTCTCTGTTCGATAGAATAGAATTCCGATAAATAAGAATTTGGTATGAAACTAACAACGTTCCAGTCGTACAGAAAGAAAATACAATTTAATTAAAAACGTGGGAGGTGGTGTAAGAATCGGCGATAGAATTCATCAAGAGTACGTGACGTTGGAAAAGCTACAGTCACGGATGTTAGAAAATGGAAACGTGATATTGAGAATTATGTAAAGCACGTGGATTGCTCGAATGATGGGGTAACTGTGGGGAAACCTTAAATACACTGATGTAATGGGATGGTTTCGTTGTGATAAAGACGATAATAACGACGATTTTATACAAATGGAAACAGCCAGCTAAAACGATAATGGAGAGGCACTTTCCCATGCCGAAGCACCCATGCCACTCGAAAAAGGGGCTTCGATCGTATAAAATTTACCGCGCAAAAGCTCCCAGGTACAGAGAAAATGTAATTTTACGCAGTTATTTCTACCGAAAGAATCGTGTGACGTGGTGCTTAAAAAGATATGGAATGTATAAATATTCAAAAAATCAATTTTATAAAATTAAATCTATCGATCCATTAATAGGATTAAAAGAAAGGAATGCATCCGAAATGTACACAAAATTGAAGGAAAGGAAGATTTGTATAAAAATTGTAATAATACGATGCAGCAATTTCACGATACCATTTAATTAAAGTGGGTGTATATATTTTTGAGAGCATCCTCTGTATATCAGAAATATATTACGAAATAGAAATATGTTATTACTGGTTTTCCGATGAGAATCCGAAGTGTATCGAAAATTTAATCGGCGTAGATATTTATCGACGCAACAGTTGCAATTTCACAGATACAAATATCTTGCGAGTTCTCTCATCGTCGTAATTTGTATCTCCTTTATATACATCGTCTGTCTGAATATTCTTTCTAATATTCTAATTAGACTGTAGATTTTGATGCAAATTCATATTTTTGAGAATATGATTGAAAAGAAAAAAAAAAAAAAAAGAGAAGTAAAGAGTATTTTGTATATTTTATATTTTCTTTCGTATCACGTGCATTTTGTACAATTTTATTGAAATTGGATTAGAAGAGCCAAGCAAATCGAACATCAAACGGACTACGCGTCGTGTGTTACTTTATAGGAAAATCACGACAATGTCTGTAACATTCGTAGTATTTTACGATCCTATCTACGATAGCACTTAAAAGTTCATCAAACAGATGATTACATCACGTACAAGCCATTTGAAAGTCAAATTGTTCCATTTTCCGAAAATTTATTCTTTAAACTCTTAAGAGTTTATTCTCTAAAAATTTATTCTCTAAAAATTTATTGAGAGTTTATTCTCTAAAAATTTATTCTCTAACTCTTTAAGAGTATTACATCGTGGTTTATTAACATACTAAATAATAATTGACTGTTCGAATAGTTTGATGATTTTTGGAAAGTACGTGTCCCTGATAAATATAACTTCTATGCACACTTCCAAATCCGTTTGAAATTTCACCGATACGATCAAGTTAGGCGTGTCTCGCTACAGTGCTGCAATGATCATTTCGAAATGCTTCGTATATCATATACGCAAAAAGTTTCCAGCAACGTTGAAACAGCTTCGCGAGCCACGTGTAATTTATTTATAAAAGATTTTTGCAACTGTCGAGACATCTTGGTATCTGTTAATAATCGTTGAGATATCATTGCAATCAAGTAAGTGCACTGTATCATACGCGATAACAAAGTTACTCGATTATTCGAATGGTATGTACTGGGATTAGTTTCGATGGATGTTTGAATGATGACGGAATATTTGGCCAGCATAAGAACTGAGGCGTGTATGGCGTTATGTTGTCGTCGGTGATAGTAGTAGTTGCCGGCTGTAGATATCGCTGCTGGAACGCTACTAATTATTCTTTTATTTTGATGCGTGGTAGAAAAATAG
This sequence comes from Bombus terrestris, assembly GCF_910591885.1. NCBI lineage: Eukaryota > Metazoa > Arthropoda > Insecta > Hymenoptera > Apidae > Bombus > Bombus terrestris. Next base: position 16,162,692 of record NC_063271.1, on the reverse strand, counting down.
GATGATCACGGGCGCCGGGAACCGAACCCGGGTCCCGAACGTTCGAAACCTAGAGCGCTAACCACTTCGCTACCGTGTTTTTTTTTTTTTTTTTTTTAATCTCTGTTTATTTGTTCCAGGTTATTTACATATTTTTTTATATCATTTTTTTTCCAGAATAAACGCTGAATTCTAATTGTAGGGTGGTACAGGCAAGAGTACCGATACGCGGCGGTACGACGTAGCCATGCATTATTACATTCTTTTCTCTTTTTTTTTTTTTTTTTTTTTTAAGATTATTATTGTTAACTAAAATAAAATTAAGCCGCTGTTGCGCTGTGCTTATGTACGATATTTTAATTTATGTCCTGAAAGCCTGGACGCAAAAACAAGACAGTTCGCTAGCCTATTAGGGAGGGGCTGGGAGGGGCTGGGAGGGGATGGACTGGGAGGGGCGGGGAGGGGTGTTCTGTGGGATTAGTATAATATTTGTTTATCTATTTACATATTTACATATTTACACTTTGATTCGGTGAGCGTTGCCGTTCTGTGGCTCTTTATCTTGTTGTTTTTGTTGTGAATTCCGTATCCACCAATATTTTTTTGTGTTTTTTCTGTGTTTGTCTTCTGTATCCTTTTGGGGGAGGGCCATGTTGTATCTCCACCTAGTGTCTGCCGTGCGGCCATCTAGGTTTTCCTCGTATTGAATAGATTTCATTCCTATTTTCCTTTGCATATGATAAATTATGGGTATGTTGTTTTGGTCTTGGAGATAGTTTCTTTCGTCTAGGTATAGAAAGGCTTCGGGGGGGATGTAGCCTGTTAACAGAGTGTTTTTGAAGTATGCGTCGTTTGGGTATAAGCAGCCGAAGATTAGGCTGTTTTCTTTGATCTTCGCGGCTTGCGAGAAGTGATTTCTCGTTAGTTTTAGGATGTGACAGTCGATGCGGTGGATGTTGGCTAAGTCGTATATTTTTTTGTTTTTTACGTATTTTCTGTATCCGCTGTGTTCTGATCTGTAAATGCTCAGGCAAGCTCTGATGCATTTTCTTTCAAATATGCGAATTTTTTCCATTATTGACGCAGGTATGTTGTACCATATTGGGCAGCCGTAGGTTATAATGGGTCTTATTAGCGATTGGTAGCACATGATTTTTACTTTGCTATCGAGAAGTCTGGAGTAAAACAGCCTTTTTGTATTCCAAAAAGCTTTGCTGGCTTTGGAGAGTTGGATTTCGATGTGTTGCTTATAATTTAGTTTTTCATCTATGTTTATTCCTAGGTATTTTACGCAGTTTTTGTGTGGTATGAGGTTCTCTTCGTTTGCTTTTTCTTTTAGGCGGAATTTCCTGACTTGTTCCCTTTCTGCTGGGCCGATTTTGCTTGTTCTGGGTCTGAATAGTATGGTTTCGCATTTGCTTGCGTTAATTTTTAGTTTCCATGTATGATAGTAATCGCTGATTTTGTTAAAGAGTTCTTGCAGTTCTGTTCTTATCGTTTTGGTTTTGCGGCCTGTTACGTAGATGATTAGGTCATCCGCGAAGGCTATGGAGCGTTTGTGTGTGGATGTGTTGAGGTTAAAGAGGTTTAGTAAGTCGTTATTGTAGATGCTGAAGAGTAGCGGGGAATTTACTGTTCCTTGTTGCAGGCCGTTCTCTATGGAGAATTCTTTGCTTGAAGTGTGCGAGCCGTCGGTCATTATGAAAGTTTTGTTTGTTACCATGTCCCATACTATTTTGATTAGGTATTCGGGGAAGTTCTTTTTAATCATTTTATAAATGAGCCCTGGGATCCAGACGGTGTCGAAGGCTTTTTCGATATCTATTAGGCAGGCGGCTACTCGCTGGTTTGCGTTAAGTGCCCAGCAGATATCCGACGTAAGTTTGTTTATTGCGTGGATTGTGGAGTGTTTGTGGCGGAAGCCGAATTGGTTTTCCGGGATTATCTTATTTTTTGAGCAGAAGGCTGCTAGGGGGTTGTTTATGATCATTTCGTATACTTTGCTTATGTTGGGGAGGAGGCTTATGGGTCGTAGGTTTGCAGGTGATGAGCCGTCTTTATTTTTTTTTGTAATGGCTATGAGTTTGGCTTTTTTCCATTTTTTGGGGAAGTACGTGTTGTTTAGTGCATTATTAAACAGTACTGTGTAGTACCATTTTATTTTGTTTGGTAGGCGTTTGAGCGAGATATTTGGGATGCCATCGAAGCCGGCGGATTTTTTGTTGTTTAGCGTGGAGAAGATTGTACTTAGTTGATTGAAGTTTGTAAAGTAGTTTATTTCTGGGTCGGGCTGTTTGGGGTCGTCCGATGTGTTTTCGTTTGAGAATGTGCAGACTGTTTTGTTTAGCGCTATGTCTTGTTTTATTTTATTTTTTAGTATGTTTGTTTCGGCGATGATAATTCTGTTTAATTGTTCTCGGCCCATGTGTTCGTTTTGTGTGTGAGTTTTGGCGAAGTGGGTGCCGATAATGTCTAGTTTTTCCGTTGTTTTTGATATTATGAAGTTGCCCTCTGTGTCTTTGTTGGTGTTGTGTATCTCGATGCCTGCTTCTTGGATGAGGGAGGCTTTTTCTGGAGGCAGTTTGAGGGGCGGGATGGAGTTTTGTTCCTTTGGTCTGAAAATTTGATTTATCTGCGGGAACATGCTAGCAGAGTCTTTTTTGGAGATATTTTTTATTTTGTTTGTCCAGTATTGATTTATAGAGTTTGCGAATTCTTGTTTTAGTTGTGATTTTATTTCGTGTAGCAGGTACTTTAGGAATTCTATGTCTTCTCTTTTGTCGTAAGAGTAGTTATGTCTTAGGTAGTTTAATTTCGATAGTATGTAGCTTTTATCTCGTTGTAGTTTTTTTATTTTATAGTTTATATATGGCTCGCAGGAGTCTTTTTTTTTATATGTCGGTACGGATTCTTGTAGGGCGATTTGTATATGTTTTTCTATTTCGTCTATGAACGAGTCGATTTGTCTGTCTGTTAGGTTGACATTGTTGTAGATTTTTAGGTCGCAGTTCTGTTCGAGCAGGTTTTGGAACTTTTTCCAGTCTGTCTTTTTGTAGTTGTACCTGGGTGTTTCGGTCTGCGTTTCGAGTGTTAGGTAGTCGGATGTGTTTTTGCTTATCTGAAATACTATGGCGTTATGGTCGCTGTCGTAGTCTATGGTTTTGAGAGTGTTATTTGGTCGTAAGTTTTGGAATTTTATTCGGGCGTCTGCTAGGCATATGTCTAGGTAGGAGCGTCCTTTTGGGTAATAGGGTAGCTCGGAGCCATAAAGGTTTGTTTTGTAGAAAATGCTTTTATTGTCTAGCCAGGTTCTGACGGAGTTTCCTCTCGTGTTGTTTATTTCGTTTTTCCAGCTGGTATGTTTGGCGTTAAGGTCACCGGCTATTATGTAGTAGTTTTCCTGTTTGTCGAGCTGTAAAAGTTGGAAGAGATTGTCGAATTCGTCGTTAAATTGTTTCTGGTTTCCGTAGGCTGCGTAGGCTGCAGAGATAAATAAGTTTTCCTTATTGTTTATTTTTATTTTTATGATCGTCGTCTCTAGGATTTTGAAGTTTGTTATTTTGTCGTTTTGTATTGTTTTGAACTTCAGGGGGTTTTTTTTGAGGATTGCCGTTCCTCCTCCTTGGGTGGCGTTTGGTCTGTCGTGTCTTATTATAGAGTAGTTTTTGTATTGCACCTTATGTCTATAGTTCAGTTTGGTTTCTGAGATAAGTACTATGTCGGGGGTTTCTTTCTTAATTAGAGTTAGTAAGCTGTATCTTTTTTGGTTTGAGATTAGAGAGTTGGCGTTTATTGATATGATTTTCAGATGTTTAACTTTTATCTGGTTTATTTTCTGCTGTGATTGGTGGGCGGGTGTGTTTTGGCTAATCTTCGTCTATATTTTCGATGATGTTGAAGATGGAATCGATTCTTTCTTCATGCGTATTTAGTGCTTTTTTGATTTCGTTTAGTTGGGTTTGTTGGTCGCTTAGTGCTTTTAGGATGCTTTTTTTGAAGTCTTCAATGACATTTATTATGCTTATTTGGGGTGCGTCTATTGTTGGGTTTGGGTTTTGTTTGGCTTGTGCCGCTAAGTTTGTTACTAGCGGTCTTGTCTCGTTTATACTTGTTTTTTGTTTTACTATATCCGCGAACTTTAGCTCGGGGACGTACTTACGGCTTATTTTGGCGATTCTTTCGGTTTTTGATGTTTTTGCTTTGGTGATTTTTTCATTAATCTTTTTCCGTAGTTCGACGAGTTTTGGACATCCTTTGTAAGATGCAGGATGTCCGTAGTTTTTGCAGTTTACGCAGTAGATTTTTTCTTTGCTTACTGCTGCTTCTTTTTTTATTTTGCACTCACCTGGCCCGTGCGGTTCAGTGCATTTTACACAGCGATAATTTAGGTTACAGTTTTGTGCAGTGTGGCCTATTCGCTGGCATTTGTAGCACTGCGTGATATCGTTGTTTTTTTTATTTTTTCCCATGCTATTTTTAGATAGTTGAGTCTGTTTATTTTTAATAGGTTCCCAATATTGCTATCGGGGGAGACTTGAATTATATAGATTGGGAGCAATGTGTTGTTCTCCCTTGATTTTCTTGTTGTGAATCGGGTCACTTTGGTGAAGTTAACTTCTTCGATATTCAGGGCTTTTAGATCTTCTAGTATTTCCGCTTCTGTGTAGCTGTTACCTAGACCTTTTAGTAGATACGTATGGGGTTTTTGAGATTTTGGAGTATATGTGAAGTAGGCCGTGTTGGCTGCAGTCAGTATTTTTTTTGCATTTGTGTAGTCATTTATGTTTTGAAGGTAAAGCACGTGCTTACCTGAGTGGATTCTTTTGATGTGGAAATTCTTGATTTTGAGTGAAGTTTCCATGAGTGCTATTGTATCTTTTGGGTCTTGTAATGTTATGTTGCTGGGGGGTGGCCTGGCCCCTTTTGCCGATGTGGGGGGGTCTGCCTGTTCTTCAGCGGGGTGGCTGGGTGACAGGCCTTTATAATTTTGGTTTTTCAGTAATGTTGAATGATGTGGTGTTGTTGTTTTTTTTGGCGGAGCGGCGGGGGAGGTACTTGTCCGGGTGGCATTGTTTTTGTTCGTGGTTATCGGTGATGTGACCAGGGGTGTGGGCTGTCTGGTTGCTTTTTTCCTTAGTAAGTCGTTTTTTTTTTTTAATGTTTCGATGATAGTTTCCTGCAACTGCGGTGCGCAGGGGTCTTGAGCTTGGAGGGCTTCAAATCTGTTTTTTATTGGGATTGCCATTGGTTGGGGGCTTCTTTTTTGTTTCATGTTTTCGTTTTTTTCATGACACTCTTCTTGAGAATCGCTTTCTTTTTCTTTTAAATTTTCTTGTCTGATTTCTTTTTTGTTCCTGCTTATCAGGTTTGGAGGCGGATTGAGTTTCCGCGTCTTTTGTGCAGCGGGTCTTATGCTGCTATCTTTAATTATCTGTTGCTTTTCTATCTTCCTTTTGACCCCCTTTTTGTCGCACTTATGGCGGATTCCGCCTCCTTGGTTTCAATCTCATTCCTTTCCTCTTCTATTTTTGTATTGTTTGTAGTGTGGGTGATGTTATCACTATTTTTTCACTGCTTAGCACTCTTTTTGCTTTTTTTTTTTCTCCGCTCTCTCACTGTATACTGTACACTGAATAGCTTGCTGCGCTCACTGTTAGGGCCTACGCCTGGTAGTTCCTTAGGGCCGAAAGGTCCGGCCTGCTCGGAGGATCACGGTCAACTGGCTTCGCTACCGTGTCCGTTGCTCAGTTAGTGTCGTGTAGCGGTATTTGTTGTCGAGTGCCGCTACAGAACTGATCCCTTCCATATCGATCGCGTTTATCGATATTTGATAAAGAGATCGTTTGCAAATTACATTTACCGTCTACTGTTGCTCACGAAATTATTCCAACTCTGATACGTGCTTCTTTATAAATATATCGCGTGTGTACGTGTATGTTACATATTATATTACATATCGCATATTACATATTATATTGTATTTTAAGTAACAAGATATTTAGTGCGAGTGTATATTTCGCAGAGATTCCAAAAGTGATTAAACAGTCAATTATCCATCACATCGATGCATCTCAATGTTCAATGGGACAGTATTTAGCGTCTATAACATGTTGAAGATAGCTCTTTATGGTGTATCTCGTGGAGGAAATTAATTTCACGAAATTAATTAAACAGTCAATTATCTGTTGTACCGATACGTCTTGATATTCAATGGAATAATTTTTGATATTTATTATACGCTCAAAATACCTATCTATACTATGTACTATTTTTCCCCCCAAATATTCGCCACAACTATTTTCTGTCTTTTACATTTGCACTTTCAGGATGATTTCAAATTCTACCAATGTGATCGGGATAGTCGTGTTTCGTTACAAAACGAACAAAATCCCGAAGTCTCGTGTAACGGGCTATAGGAGGCGTTGGTGCGTTCTTTAAAACAGAATAACTTTTCAAAAATTGAGTCAAACAATTTGTTTCTTTCCTTTGCTTTCTTTTTTTTTTTTTTTTTTTTTTTTACGAGTTAGAAGAATTGGAAAGATTAACAATAGGTGACGTGTAAAGAAATGTTGAAAGAAGTACAATTAGTCGGAATAGCGAAGAAGAAAGTAAAGGTAGCTTTTTACAACTTTTCTAGCTGGACCTGTAACGAAGATTTAAATAACACATTTCGAAGATTTCCTCTAACTCGTCGAGCAAAATTCAAATGGTTCGGTCCACAGTTGCAGACGAGTTATTTCGTTCGAATGAACGTACGAAACGAAAGATATTTTTACGGCGAGTGTCGGACTATTTTAGCTTTCGAGGCATTGTAAGTTGAATTTTAGTTGCGGTGTCGACAAATCATTGATTCAGTGACAGTGAATTTTCTTTTTCCTGGATGTGATGCGAATGCGCAGAAACTTTGACGTCAAACGTTCCCGCTGAACGAACAGGACCTTCCGGCTGCCATGGATATTGATTTTCCTTGGGCTTCAAGGTTTCTGGAGCAGCTGTACCCATCCAGCGCAGACTCCGGCTATTCTCAATATGGCTGTCTATTGTACCCAAATCCGCCCGTTTTGCGTTGCAACGCGCTCGCCGCCATACACCAGCATGCGATCAATGCGCCAAGGACATCAGCCGATCGCAATTTAAACAGCCGAATTTATTTTCGAATGTGACGCGCTAGACGTTATCAACATGGCCGATACATGTACCCTGTCATGTACTTCCTGATCGTCGCGTCTATCTCCATGGTCGTAAGCATCAATGGTAAGCCTCGCATTTCACTCGCTTTGTCGGGCTGCTTAAACCTTCGCCTCTTTAATTCGACGCGTTTCTCACACGTTTCGCCACGAATCAAATTACATTTTTCTGAAATTAAAAATTCGCCGATACGCGTTGTCCATCTTCGGTATTTGCGAGAGAAGAAAACGATTCTTGCGCCTTATTCGTCACGCCGATTTTCACGTCGATCGGAATACCAAAGTTGATCGACTCGACAATGTATTGACCAGTTAGCCGTTGCGACTAATGCGACTAAAATGCGTTAGAAAGGACAGAACAACTACTTTGTTCACGCTGTATTATAGTTTTTTCATAATAATTATTTATATCTCTTCATTTGTTCGTTTTACCTGGTCCTGGCTTCCAAATGGTCGAAACGTCTTCAAATTTACGAATATATTTTAGTTTTCGCTGAAATTGCAGTTTAAACAGCAAAAATTGCTTTTTACGCGTGACGAGTATACTCGTCAAGAGTAGGTAACTGGTTAAGACGGAAGATAATTTGCCAGGATAGACAATGGCGGTATTTCGTCTTTGAGAATTTTTAATTTGAGGAATTTTTCTTTCAACAAAGAGCGTTTCTGTAATGGAAAATGGAAGTTTCTGTTTCTTCCCATTTTCCTCTTTCTTTCTCGAGGTTCCTTTCAGTTACATGGCCCTATTTGTTTTACGAGCAAGTTGCGTTTTAGGAGCGTGTTTCGTTGAGGGAGTTTTCACTAGATGTCTGAAGGAACGATTTATAGCGAAGATCTTCCTCTACATATAAACTGCATATAGAGGAAAGTGCACCTGTTGAAGCCTTCACTCGTAGGTGTTAGCCATTTGTGTTACGAATCGTGTAAACAACGATCATCGTACACGGTGCATTTAATTGACTTTTCTTCCGTGATAAGCTTCGCGATGAATTCTCATTTCGAGGCTACCTTTTTCATTTACCGTCTTGCCTATGTTTCCTATGTATAAAATAAATAATTCATACTGAATACATCTATTTCTATTTTCTCTTTTTCTTTAGATAAGAAGAATATTACAATCAACTTTCACAGAGAATTTTTAACATTAGATCGTCCCAAAAGTGTCTTTTATCTTATAAGGAAATAATAGACGCACAACATTTTTTGTTTTAAATTATTTTATTGAATTACGTTTAATCCATCTTATTCTATTGGAACCAGATGTGAAATAAAACAGTATAATTTTTAACTTCATGAAATATACATAGAATATTTCGTGGATATCGAATCTGCAGTCTTGCGTAGATCCAATTGTCGTATAGATGCAAACGTAGTCGTATACCGTCTGTTTAGTCTTCGGAGATGATCCAATCTGTTAAGAAGCTGAAACTCTAGAGGATTGGTACGATTGGTCAAACTTGCGTGGAAGCGTTTTTCCGAACTTGGAAATATCTTTCATAACTGTAGGTATTTTTAAGTACCCGTGTATGATTTCGTTGATTACCTGTCAGTGGATAAGCGTTAATAATGCCTTAAAATGAAATCGTTGAATGCTCTCGGAATACGTTTAATTGAAATAAATCGAAATAAATTTTTCGTAATTTCCAGATACGTTTACGATATTTTGCTTGCCAAGTCTCACCGTCGGACGTATCGCAAGAACAGCAGGAAAATTTGGCGAAATATCGTTAGAGACGCTATTCGACGGAAAAGCTAAACATCCGAAGAATTCCGTTGTAAATAAGAAACCTAAACCGATGTTTCACCTTATTAGACGATTTCCTCGATGATATCCCTTTCCGCAATCTTCCTAGCAATCTTGTCAACGAACGCGACGAAATTTCATCTTACGCATATCACCGATGTGTCTGTAAATGTCAAGACTAATATCTATTTATTTTTACAAAAATGTACAAAAGTCTGACGTTAATGAAAGCACGACACATTTGTTTGAAAAATGAAAGAAAGGAAGAAGTAGAAGGAAGTAATTTCTAAGAAATAAAAGAGAGAAAGATGCGAAGCATTAAAAAGTAGACAACGATTTGCCCAACGTCTTACGTCCGATTCCTACGTCGATTTTAATAATCTTTAGAAATCTAGGATAAATCACGATTTCTATTAATTAATACGTATTTGTCGGTTGATTGTGTCCGATGATCAGGCCAACTGTTAACTACGGAACATCGAACTCACGCAGCGTCGGAACGAGCAAACGATTTATGGTGTCATCAGTGTGATACAATGGAAGATGGAGAGAGATGCGCCAATCTGACCGGAAACTTCACCACTTTCGGGCACAAGTGCACTGGTGACAAAAGGACCTGTATGGTAATGACAAATGATAACAGAGATTCAAACGCTTGTTGATTATACACAGGTCACGCACGTGTTTCAGCAGATGTTTGATATTTTGCTTTGATCGCGTGCTTTTAAAGCAAACAGAATATAGCAAACAGCTAGCTAAAAGCGATATTAGTTATCGTCAACACGAGAGCGAAAGAAGACTGTTCAAGTTTCAAGTTCAAGTTCACAGTTTCATTTAGTTCATAACGCGATTTTAGTGTTTGGAAATGTTCAATATAGTCGATCAATTCAGTTTCATAATAATTACGTACTTTATTGAAATTGTTTCCGCTTTATAGGAACATATGTACATGGTGTACACATTTGAGGGAATATGCAAATGCAATTTTTTGTTTGTTCTTCTTATTTATTGATAATCAACAATGATATTGAATATGATATAATTGTACAATTTGCACATACACGGCAAAAATTTTACGAAATCCGTAATCGATATTAACCGACCGAATTAACAATGAACGAGTCGTATTCTCTGGAAATGATGCGAGATATTCTGGAAAATTGATATTCCCTTGACTAAAAATATGTTACGTTCACACTCACTCGTGTTCGTTACAAGTTCCAATGTGAAATGTCATACAGAGTGAAACAAGGAATTGTTGCAAATATTAATTTAATTTTAGTATCAAGAATCATTCTACGTACATGTAGAATTCTTTCTCATCTTTTCTTTTCAGTCTTCTTTTTTCTCTTTTCGCTCGATACTATCAAGTTCGTGGTTTAATGCCGCCCAAAATGAGCTCGTACTCGGACAAAATTAAAAGAAATACTATACTTTAGCGTACGAGTGTCTCTTGCGATCCGCTAGGACATGTCATATAACGAACATCGTGAAAGTTAAAAATCTGCAAATATTCCTTTCACGTTTGCTTCTTTCTCTTCAGGTAAAGCGATTTTCTTACACTACCAGCACCGAAGATTCAACGTCTAGTCCACAAACTTGGTCGGTGGAGAGAAAGTGTACTAACAAATGCGACTCCGGATGTATAGTGGTCGGTGAACGAACAAAACTCTCCGCTTGCACCACTTGCTGCGAGAAATCGTTTTGCAATATCGGTACCGGTGCTGCGAACGACTTGACGATAAGAGGGATCGATCTGTTTCTAGCTTTAATATTACAAATTACATTAACAATTATCATGTATCCGTCCTGACATTGCAGACGAAATAACACACGATCGTGAATCATTTTAGTCACCGATGAGAATAATTGGTTCCATTAACGCGTTTATACGTACATTGTAACATATACTGTAATATTACACAACAACACGATACATAAGATTTGTCGCATTACCAATGAAAATGCTGTTTTCATTTTGTAAATGTATACATGGAGTTTCATTCCTTATGTGTTTCATAATAATATTACGATGAATATTGATTAATAAGTCAATAAAATTACGACGATATCGATAATACGAAGCTCAGAAATAAGAAAATAATAATGATGTTCTCGTTCTACTGTCGATAAATCAAAGAACAATTGACAATATAGAAAGGGGATGTTCTTAAGAATATAATAATTCATAATTATAATAATTACAAATACAATCAAATCTACGAGAATGAGATTTAAAACACTGCTAAGTTATTACTCGATCGTTCAACGAACCAATGTAATTTAAATTGTAAATTTTAGAAAAATTGTTATAGCAATACACTACCAATAAATTGTATAAAGTGACAAACTTTTCTAAAAAAAAAACTCATTAATCTCGATATAATAATAAATACTTTTTATCGATTTCCATTTTTCCATTATCCTCTACTTAATTCCCAAGGATGTCAATGAGAAACATATTAGGTTGTTCCAAAAGTCTCTGTCTGTTTTATAAGAAAATAATAGATGCACAACATTTTTTCTTTTATATTATTTTATTGAATTTTGTATGGTCCGTTTTCTACTAATAGAACAAAATGGATCATAATGTAAAACAAAAAATGATGTGCATCTGTCACTTCCTTATAAAACGAAAGAAACTTTTGAGAAAACCCAATAGAATGGGAATTTTCTCGTGGACACATAACATTAGAAAATTGTACACAACTTTTATTTAAATTCCTTCGTACGATCTCTGTACAATATTCTTTTATTAATTATACCTTAATTTTCTTTTTATTTTACTTTAATTTTTAAGTATCCTCCGATTGGTTTCCAATTATTTTGATTATTTTGCAGGAAGCGAACAATTTTAACGATCGGCATATTTTTCGATACTCGTGAACAAGAGTGTACAACCTGGACGTTTATACACACTCACATTTCTCTCAAACGCACAAACATCCGCATTCCGTTTATAATACTAAAATTTCGCTGGAAACAAGGAAACGCGAGATCAGGTATCTACTAAATCGCTTAAACTATATAGTTTATACCAGCGCGTTTACAGCTGTAACCAATTAACGTAATTACACTGCCTAAATGAAAGCATTCAGTTTATACTCGTGCATTCTGTTCTTTCAACAGCATCCTGGAAATCTGCGTGTTATCATTTTCGTAGAAATCGAGAGAGCTTAGGTTGAATGTAGATCCGACATCGTCAAACGGAAAATTACAAAGTTCTTGAATTCCTGGAAGGTTCTAACGGGATATAGGGTTTTGTTCCAATGGAAAACGCATATTCGTTTCTAGGAATCGGTTTTAATTAAATTTCCACATCCGTGAACAAAGGGATATGATTTATCGTGCGATAGCATATAATGAAAACTAAGGCAAAGAATGGAATTATTTTGTTTTCGTAGAAAACGTGAGACGACATCGCCTTGTTAAGAGGAAATAAAACCATTCCAGGAAAGAATAACGATCGTCGTTAAGCGTAATGTAATTTCTTTCTAAAGAGTCATACTAATCTATCGCCCACGCGTAATGCCTCGATGCTAAGCATCTCTCATTTTGCATCTCGTTCGTTGCCATTCATCTCGTCGTGTAAAACGCAAATAAAATGGAAAGAAATATTTTTTATTCCAAGAAGCAATTATTCAAACAACAATTTATCAACGGATAAGAAAATCAGAAATGTCCCTTTTAATATTTTTAAAATTAATATTAAAACCATCTTTCTCTTCTTTTTTACACTCTTACTTATCTGAAATTCTTTATCTCCTAATTTCGATAAACCATTTTACAAAACGTAGGCTATTGTCCGTTTTACGTTTAACTGTTATGAAATTTTGCAGTCCATTTACGCATAATCTTGCGAGTAAAGTACATTTTGCCAAAAGTAATCGAGCGACTGTCTACTTTTGAACAATACTGTACCCAACAGCTACTTACAGTGGCTACAAAAAGTATTTCTGTATTATTTCTACTATTGTGTTTATCCCAGCGTGTTAATCAATTCTATTAATTGAAAGCATATTAATTGTCCTCTGTCTGCAAAAGCCTTACCGACATTTACACGCTGGATCGTTTAGGATCATGCAATATCTGTTTACGTTCTCGTGTTTTAAAAACTGTGCTCAAAAATTCTTGAATACTCTTGCAAGTTGCTAGAATATCTTCCAATAATTTTCATATCGATACATGTGAATCTTTTTAAACGAAGCGGAATCTAAGCAAAAATATGAAGAAAGTGGAAAATCGCTTAAAGTCACTGGTCGAAAACCATCCACTATGCAGATGGACAGATAAATTTCGCGTCACTTGATAGTACTATCGTATGACTACGAACTATTGACACTAGTTGAAAGTGAAATGTAACGGCTGATGAAAAAAAATTGAAAAAGATAGAGATACCGTAAGTATTAGCATTAGGTTGGCATAAAAGTTTCTTTCGTTTTGTGAGGAAATAATAAATGTACATTTTTTGTATCATATTATTGTATTGAATTATGTATGATCTATTTTGTAGTAATAGAATCCATTTTATTTTATTCGTACAGAATTCATTAATAATAACATTATATTTCCTTATAAAACTAAAGAAACTTTTGGGACAACCTAACGCATATAAATACCTTTTCACAGCCACTGTATAAGATTATAAAAGATACTGATATACAGGATATTGTTAGCTGTAGCTGCACAGCCACCACGCACTCAGCATCGCAAATATCGAAAGCCCTGAAGAAAATTTGATGAAGAAATGCTGTAATTTTATAAAACTGAATTCTAATCGACGAGACGAGTAAACGTGTGACAGATATCGTAGAATAGAAAAAAAAGTGTGTAATAGGCAAAAAAAGAAATGTTTAATATAAATTTTACTTAGAATTCATACACGTAAGTAGATATGACTTTTCTGCCAATCACTCACTGTGCATTATCTGACATAATTTATCTCTCGTACTTATTCTTTCATCCAGGCAAAGGAAGCTGTCGGAACAGATTTAATTCCCGTTCATTAGATTCGTCGCCTTACTGAATACGATATTCTCGAGTTCGCGGTTCAAGGGAAAGCAAAGAATTCTGGTGGGGTCGAGAGCAACGTTCAAGATGAAATCCTCGGCCCTTGTTAAATCGTCTCGGTCGGGGTCGAACAATGCGTTCGCCAGCATCCTCGTTTCTCGGTGATTGCACATAAAGCTGCCATTATTAGAACTTCAGTGAGCGGTAAGCGCTGGTGCTTTTTCCAGTCTCGCGTTCGCGCTTACTCTTGCGCACAATTCGCCGCTGCAATCGCGTGCGTTTCCAGCCGCGTTCATCCGTCCATGTGGCTGCCAGTCGTAGCACGAAGCTCGTTCGTCGCGTTTACTCCACTTTTTTCATCGAAAAATTTTATCCGGAATATCACGTTCGACTCGACGACCGATTAATTATCGTATTTTACTTTCACCGATGGTGCATCATTTTCATGGGAAACGTTTAAATTTCCACGTGGTGCCACGTGATGGAAAAATTGGCCACCGGTTGCTGCACGACGCTCCTTCGTCGCGTTTATTCCACCTCTTCGGCGAAACGTTCCATCCGGAACGTCGCGATCGACACGAGATCGAAATTAATTATATTCTACTTTCTCCAATGGTGGATCGTTCTTGCGCGAAAGAAAAATTTTAAATTCCTACGGCACGTGGTGAATAAATTGGCCACCAGTTGCTGCACGACGCTCCTTCGTCGCGTCTACTCCACTTTTTCGTCGAAACCTTCTGTCCGGGGGTATCGCGATCGACCCGAGATCCGTTCGATCGTCTTATCCTTCCGTCCTTTTCGCGAAAGTCGTTCGAATTTCTGTGACGCGCGCGTGGAAAATACTGGCGCGAATCTTCGAGTTAGTGAGAATCTTTGGCTCGAATTTGATGATTCGTTCGCGTGGGAATCGCACGGCGAGCCGTGCGATTGTCGCGATCGCTCTTATCGCTCGCTCCACTTACGTTCCGCTTCGTTCTATCGACTACTAGTTTGCTGCATTCCCGGTTACTTCACTGGTGGTGAATCGTTAATCGACGCGAGTTACCGCCGACGAGTTTGTTACGATACGCAAGTACAGTGGAAAAAGGAGTTTAGCGAAACAGTTTCGTAAAGCTAAACGATTGGACGAATCGAAAGGAATTGGAAGTCGTTCTAAGAATTCTGTTCGAAGACAGCTTTGAGAAGGCGAACGGCGATTGAAAAAAGAAGAAATTGAAACACGTGGAAGGAAATCGAGAAACGTTCGAATTCAACGAGGCAGTTTCGTACGCCTAGAGACGATGATCGAAGGAAATTGAGAAAGATTCGTCTGTATTTTAAGATTCTGTATCAATTTGGTATAAATAGGTCGAGCAAATATTCACGGTTAATCTTTTCGATAAAGCACTACCTACAAAACCACTGCATTCTATGATTTCATTTCATCTCTGGTGTACCGTAGAATCGTTCCCTTCTCCATTATACGATCGATTAAACAACACCCTGTGTATTAAAACCAACGATTCATCTTCGTATTACTTCTGCGCGAGCTACGTGATAAAGCGCGAGACATTGAAAATGTTAGAACGCGAGAGTATCGTCGCATCCGCGTCTATATGACACGGCGTTACATGACAATGTAACGTATATGTCGTTGATACGTTCCAGTCTGGTCGTATTTACAATTTCAGAAATTTTGCAACTATTTTTTCATTTTATCCGTAACGAGAATAGCGAAGATAAGACAGGCAAACGTGGTAAAACGTTGATAATTCGGTTACAGGGAAATCGAATAAATTTGAAGTTGAAGAAAGTAAGAGAAAGTGGAAACGAAGCAAACGCGATTCCTTAAGCCACGATGTTCAGGGATTTTATAATCTTTCCGGTGACGTCTTCGACGTGGAATACCCAGAAGCTGAGAAATTGATTCTGTACGATGAAAAAGACGATGTCTCCACAGAATACAACGATACAATAGCGGAAGAATTATCGATCGACGTAAATCCTGTTGAGAAATGCTCAGTTGGTATGACCGCTAGTTACTAAAAGGTTACTAGGGTTATGTTGGTACGACTCCTAACGACGCTCTTTTGTCTTGGGAGTCGACCACGTCTTAATTGCTAAGACGCATTGGGAAAGATTAGGCGTTTGCTGTGTGATTTGGTGTTTTGTATAAGAGAGAAAATAAAAGGTGTGATAACCAATCCGAGTGGATCAGCTTGATTATCAACCCCAACCTATATAAAATAACAAATCCCGAGGAAATTGGATACTTCTCTGGTCCTAAATGGCAAAGGAACAGATTATCAAGTAAGTATTATTTTTCCAAATGCCATTCTTGTACAATCGTTGCTTTTCTACTTACCACGTACAATATAGCGGTTAATAAATTAACGAATCATCGAATATTACTGAAAGAAAGAAATTGTACTGATATTCCAATCTATCGTGTACAAAAGTAATAATAACAGCATGTAATATAAGAATAGCTTATCTTCAGCCTTAAAAGGAACTCGGTTTACAATTATTCTCCCTATTGCGTTCCACTCTCGCTTGATCTTCTACACGTTCATCTATATTTCGCTGTTTTTAATTTATTTTATTATTCCCTGTCTATTATACATATGTATATTGTCCATTGCACGAATCTTTATCTATCTTGCCTAATTTAATGTAAAAAAATAGAAAAATAGAAAAATTTGCTGGAGGAATACGTTTACCAAAATTTGTCAAGAATTTTAAAGAAATTTGCAGGATGAAATTCACGGTGATACCGAATTGATAATTTTGAAATTATACTTTTGAAATAATTATTTATATCATAATAATTATTCCATGAATACTTGCTCGTAGATATTAATTTATGCTTTTAATAATCATGCGTTTAAGCTATCAAGTCGAGTCGAGTAGACTTTCTAATTTCGTGGAAGATAAGTCGATTTCTAAGATAAGTCATTTCTAGAGAAAAGACCAGCTGCTAAGGATTCGCCGCCACGATGGCTAGAGCTTGGAATAGCTGCTGATTACTCCGTGGTAGATTTTCATGGAATTCGAGTACAACAATATATCTTGGCTCTTTTAAACATCGTAAGTAATACCAAACGAAATTCTGTTATTATATTTAGATATAGAATACCTCCTCCTACATATGTACGCAAGCAACCGGGAAACATAGGGCAGAGTTATGCGTATCTCTGTATTTTCAAGGTACGCTACTTGCTTTCAAACATCTCGATCGTATACTCGGATGGAAGCTCTGTATTTTCTGTTTACATTGTTCAAAGCTTACACGTATCTTTTAAAAAGTTCAGCGAATAATTTATCCGTAATGGAATTTTGTAATCGATTAATTTCAGCCATTCGGTAATTGGTTTTCCAATGCTGTTGAGATTAATAACGTACATTTCCTAAGATAAATATAACGAATAAAATTAATTTTTTAGGAAAATTATATAAGATACGATGTATTTACGAGAGTTTTGAATAATAATTTATTTGTAAGGCTGTAATACTGTTTTAACGCCTGTTACATTTTCGTACGTATTTTAATCCTAGGTCAGTGCAATTTACATGGATCCATCGCTCGAATCCAACATGATTCTAGTGATCGTACGAATGATTTTATACGCGGAAAAACGAGACGGTATGGTAAGCGATTTCCATTAAATTAAATCATTTAAGTAAAGTAGTAACTATCTGAGATACGCATATGCGAGTGTCAATTATTTTATTTTCTACTTATCTGTACAGTGTATGGTATATAAATTATATAGGTCAAAATATCTGCGCATGACGTTTTAGATCGATAAAATGCAACGAGTTCCATTTTGTTAAATTGGACAACCGTGAACGATCCCTTGTCTTTGTTGCAACTACGGGAAGATAGGAAAAACCTATCTTCCACGAACGATGCCCCCCGTCAACAACCTCCCCTCAAGGACGGCCAGCATCTCTTTCAAAACGCCGATATGGAGATCGACCAATTAGCAACAGCGCTCATTTCCCTCACTTTTGGAACAAAAGCTTTCTTTGACGAATCCGAGGATCTCATGTCCTTAGACCCACCCATTATAGTTTTCCTCGACGGCATCGTCGAGACGGAGAGTTACTCTCCGGTACGATCTCGACGACGATTCAAGTAACTATCGGATACGTAGTGATTGCCCCACGCATTAACATTGAGTACAACTTAGACGCTAAAGAAGAGTAGAGTTCGTCATTCCGTTGACCGTGGATTCGTTATTGAGCCTAGGATCATCGTCATTAGCTTCTCGAGTATCAAATTATCGCGATTACTTGTCCAATTCCATCATGGTCATGTTTGCACTGGTAAATATCTCCTCTATTGCATAACGATCACGTCTAGCGCCAATAGGGATTCGTTTCACGCCCTTAACCCTAACTCTAATCTTAACGCCAAACCGACATATATATATATATACATACATATATATATTTTATACATACATACATATATCAATTTTTATACACACAATTATACATATTTATATATGTATGTATATATATATATATATTTATATAATATATTACAATCATTTAATAAACTTTCATTTTCATTTAATAATTTAATAAACCTTCGTCCCGCAAAGGCAAATAAATTCACGCATAACATTTCTCTTCAGCGGCATTGTTCTAGGATTGTATTTGTTGAAAGATGGATAGCATTAAGCGCTGGAATAAAGAATGACGAATCGTTATTCTTTAACCATCGTACTTAGACACATATTTATTGAGCTACTTGTATTTTAATCGAAGTTTAATATCCTCCATCTGTAGGCGTAAATATTACTGCCGTTGTTAATGTTATTTAAGTTTTACTACTGGAAAGGACATTTAAGTTTGAAGGCAGGCAAGTCTACTGTTCTTAAAGCTGACATTTTGACATCTAAGATTTTTTGTGTCTTTATTGACAAAAATATATTTGACTTTGCATATCTAAAATAAAGGATTTGCGTTATCTAAAATAAATAGTTCATCTTCCTTTAGAGAATTCAATGTGGTGAAATTAGGATATGAGATAAAAGAAATACTATGCATATGATTTGATTGAAATTTTGAAAGTGTATAGACCCTGTTTTAGAAATATCAGTATTAATTCGGTAGACTATAAATTTATATTACAAAATTAACTGTTTTCTACTTTTGTTGTACTTTTCTTCTACTTTCTGGACATTTTATTGAAAATGCTGGAGATTTTAAATCAGTAATTAATAAAGTAAATTCATAAAATAACTTTTAAACGCATTGCTATCTAAAGTACAAATTCTTACGTTTTTAAAAATATATTCTTATAGTTATTGTATGTAACGTACTTGAATCTTTACGTGTATGGTTAAAATATTTTGTCCGCATTTTATTCAGTCATTTAAAATATCAAAGCAAACTTATTTCAAGTGAAAAATAATCCTTATTTCTATAAGCAGTATTCATTACAAGAACTAATTTTACATATATAATCGTAACAAAAAAGAAACATTAAACAGGCATTTATAGTTATTGACATTTATCTTTTGTATGTTCATTTACGAGGAAATGGTACTTAATGTAAAAGCGACTGGATTTCATATTTTTAACTATTGTGTACATGTATTGAATCTTATTGTTCTTCTTAAAAATTAAATGAATACTCATAATCCTAAAACATCCTTTCTCTGTTGTACTAGGTATATATACAATTAAAATGTGTAATAATGCGAATGATAAACTAGTTCGAATAATTATTTTGCTTAAACGTAAGTTAATTGAAATCAGATAAATGTTATACACGCATTATACCGTGCATTATGAACTATTGATTGATTGATGCTCATATTTAATTATTAACGAGAAAATTAGAAAAATCAAATTGAATTTAATCTGTCCTTCTTATATTTATTAAGATGAATTCTAGGACTTGAAACACTCGAGATTAGAAATTTTGAATAATGTTTCACATTATCACTGGACGCTTGTTGTAATATCTTTTGTACGAGATACACTATACATACACAAAATCAAAATGGAATTTCGAAACGGTCGTATCGTTCAACAAAAATCTCTTTTATCTTTGATCCTCTTCATAAAAATGCAATTCTCCTTTACAGAACATCATATAACATTTATTGTACGATATATTGTTCAATTATATTTCGAAATTTTCAGCTTCGAATCTTTGTTTAATTATACTGTAGAATTAAATATCATGCGTTATTTAAATATAGAGATAGACTAAACTTTTATCCACATTTATTAAAGCTGTATCAACTGAGATGTTTAAATTTGCGAAATTTCATGGACTTTTATATTTAATTTTTCGTCATGAATCCCGCTTTGCGATACAATACATATTAGATTTATAATATCTTAAATTTACAGTACCAATGCTGATTTTATCGGAAGCTATTTGTTTGCAAATGATATCTTTCTTCGTTGGAATTACCCTTCACTTATAAATTAATAATTATTAACATTGAACAGTATTGTTAAACTTCAATAAAAATAGGATCGATAACTAAATGTTAGTTAAAGAAACTTCCTATTACAGGTATAACAAATCATATTGAATTTTATTTAGAAAACAATAATAAAAATGGGTGTCTTTTTGTGATAATAATTTACAGCATATCACTCGACTTATTCATATAAGAGATATTAGTTTGTTTAAATACCCTGTTGCACCATTTTATTCATTTTCAACCCAATTTTTTCACAACATTAAAAAATATTTTAAGCCTGAAGAAAAACATGAAAAACTTCTTATTAGCATGATTTCATGCTAAACATCCTCTTAAGATAGTATAAATCTTTCTTGTTTACTAAAACCAGAGCCTAACTGAAATATACGAGTATCGCAACAGGATTAATCGTAATACATGATTAAATACAAGCAATATGTAAGCTATATTTTTACTTTTTACTTCAGAAATAAATATTTCACGAGCATCGTCTTTAGCTTAAGGAAAATAAACTTGTGAAATTTAATTTAAAGCTTCGTAAAACATGGAAATGTTGCAGGATAACAAATCAGGAAAGATATATTAAATAAATCACAGTTCAGGTATCTATAACATGTGATTCTCTTAACAAATCTGTTTCATTCATCAAGCAACTGCAAAATTTCCGTAAAATCAGAAGCGGTTTCACAAATTATAGGCATTCGTAAACATGATAGATAAGAGTTAGTATCGCGGCGTTTTAGAGTATCTATGAGCGTAATATGGAAAGTAAAAAGATGTATAATAAAAATAGTTCACTTTCCAAGCTATCACTAACATTGTAACGAATTATTATACATATAACGGCTCACGAAAGTACTCGGACGCTTACAGAAACTTTCCATGAATACTTTGTTGAAGCTTTTCATGAATTTCAAGATGCATTAGGCTGTCTCAAAAGTTTCTTTCGTTTTGTTCTATTACTACAAAATAGATCATACATAAATCGATAAAATAATATAAAACAAAAAGTGTCGTGCATCTATTATTTCCTTATGAAACGAAAGAAACTTTTGAAACAAATGTAAATAGGAATTATAAGATGCTTATTGATTACCATCGGTATTTGGACAGTTAATTATGTATTGTATAAATAAGTCACAATATTTTTAGTAGGAGCATTTTTACCCCTAATCAATCATATGTTTAAAAATACTCTTTACATTGTACATTAGTTTTTTGCTATGTGTACGTCTGCAATAAGCAACTTCTAGCTTCCATATATATATTTCCAAATTAGTCTCAATTTTTACCGGTGTAATCATGATAGACACGTCTCGTTACATTGAAGTGAAGTGAAGAAAGACACTAACACACATAATATATATTCGCAAAAATCTTCTATCTAATATTTTCGTCAACTACTGTATACACATTTATTAGATATTTGTGTGAGATTAAAATCGACAGATACGATAAAAGAATATTGTAGAGGTATAGCAATAAGAAAGTACAAGGAAAGTATAGCTCGTTAATTTGAATTACACCAGATTGTCAGTCATCTATTAGGTCGTGTTAATCTCTGAATAAATTCTTAAATAAATAAGTGTTAATTAAACGAGAGAAACTTAGCATTTATTAGTATTTGTGCTTCTACATTACATAATGAATAGGTCTTTTAGGGAAGAAATTCTTAGATAAAGAAGTGTTAATTAAACTAGAGACACTTAACATTTATTAGTATTTGTTCTTCCCCATTACTTCTTGAATAGGTCCTTTAGGGAAGAACAGAGAGACGGTTCGCTGAATTCCGTCTGCTTTTGGTTCTTGCTATTCCAAAACAAATTTGTCACTTCACCTGACATTGGTTTGTTCGAAGATACCGAGGGCTTTCCGCTCGACCCGGAAGCCCTCGGTATCTCCGTATCGTTTCCCTTCTGCGCCGTTAATATCTTCTCAATTGCGCTACCAAATACCTACGGACAAAATTGTTCTTATAAATTTATGAATATTATGTGTTTACGTATTTGAATGAAAATTTTTATGAAACGAGATTTCGCGTTAAAATACGTAATAGTAAATACGATAACTTACATGCTCTTTTTACCAAGATGAAAATGTATATGTAAATTTACTTGATGTATATGTAAATAGAAATATTTATATGTAATATTTATATGCTTGTATTTAAAATATTTTCATGCTTAAAGAATAAAGGTCATAATGTTATAAATATTTAAATCCTTGCACCTCTCCTTTATCGCGTAAGAAAGAGAAACTAAAAGTTTCACTCCAGAGAATGAGCTTCGTTCTAAAACAAATCAAATAACATATATTCAAGTATTTAACTGTTATTTAATATTCCTATATTATTAATATAGATGAGAAGTCGATAAGATAGTTTACAATCATTAAGTACAGTATCGCAGATCCACCATCAGAGATCAGTAATATTAAAATAAAATTCATGTTGGATTAAAAGTGTGGTTAAGTTGGGGCTAACCCCAAATTTGCAAATTTTGACCTAAGTCAAAAAGTGGCCATTTTTGCACCTCCTCGCGAACGAAAAATTCTTGTGCGACGTTTAAGAGAATTTATCAAAAAAAAAGAAAGAATTATTAGCATTTATACGAAATGTGACATGGAAGTTGAAAAAGATGAGTGTAGAGATGAAAAAATTAAGCAGAGGTCAAACTTACGCGCTACACTTGATCTTCATTTTCTTTAAATTTTGATCCAGCTGATAAATCAGTAATTAAACCAAGGGAACTAAGTTTGAAATCAAGCGAATCTGAAATACTATCAGACTGTTGCTACGTGAGAACAATAGCCATCTTGTACTTCGTATTTGCTCGATTCCAAACTCTAATCGATATACCAGCAGAATTTACCAGCAAAATAATTATTCAGAGATTCTGTCGGTAAAACAATTGAAGTTTAAAATCGAACGAATCCGAATTACTGCGAGATCGTTGGTGGCTATTTTTCTCGTAGCAACAAACTGATGGTACTTCAGATTCTTTTGATTTCAAACTACAATTGATTTATCAATAGAGTTGTCGAAGAATTATTTTGTCGATATCGGTGTAGAACAATAGCCAACAACGATCTCGCTGTACTTCATATTTCCTCTATTACAAACGTCGATTCATTTACCAGCAGAGCATCTGAAGAATTATTTCACATGGATCATGTAGAAAAAAAAAAAAAAACGAACACGAAAATGGAACTGTAATAACATTTTTTATTCCTTGTTGAGAGCCGTTCTTAAACATTTTGCAGGAATTTTCCCTTCGCAAGAAGATCGAAAAATAACCACTTTTGACGCTCTGTTTTCATCCCATATGAATTTTATCTTTAATATTACCGATTGATAATAATGTCACTGCGATATTGTTCGCAATGATTGCAAATTATCTTCTCCACGTTTCACCTATATCGATAATACAGAATATCAAACAATTATTTAATTTCACGTTGTTGTTGACTTTATTAATTTTTACGATAAAGTGCATTCTCTGGAAGAGATTTTACGATTTACGATTTTCTTTTTCATTCCTCCTTTCACCTATGATGGCTCTTAAACAAGAAACGATATCGTAACGAGAAATACAACTTACCTGAGCGTCCACTTTGGTTCCACTAGTGTTGTCCCATACGACCTCGCTATTAGGGGACTTTTTACCGAACATTTTCTTCATCGCCTTCACTACCTTCAATTCATCGAACCTAAGACTTGAACTGGCCGTTGCTAAATCTTCCGGCTTCTTCGACATTTCCGTCGCGGAAGACCCTACCGAGCTTAGGATCGATATCAGATCCCTATTAGAGCAGACCATGCCCGCAGCACCGAAAACGGGTGCTCTCGCGGCTCTTGGCAGTTCCGAGACGCGCTTTCGGAGAGAAGACGTCGGCGAAACCGACAGAGTAGGCATTTCAAAGAATCGTTGTTTCGGCTGTTCAGTGTAACGTTGAACAGAACTGTTACCCTCCAGCGGCTGCATTTCGTACACTTGCTCCGTCGACGTCCTGTACATCCTTAAGCGCACCTGGCAAACGGATTGCTTTTATTCGAAAGACAGTTTCTTTTTTATCATAATTCGTGCGTTATGATACATGTTTCGATGATTGAGCCGTTAAACGTGACAAAGCGATGGAATTGTTTTGCACAGAAATTCTGGTTCTAAAATTATGTTAGGGATTCTAGGGCGTAATAACATCTTGGAACGCAAAGTTATCGATGTGTCGATGAAAGTTAAGCGAGCTTTATCGAAGCACACGTTCGAGTCTTTGGGCGATTGCTAGGAATACGCGTAATGTTCTTTTCTGTAAGCTGAAAAGTTGAACGACTATAAAAGGCGTTTGTAGAGGATTTCAAAGCGGAAGAAGAAGCAATACAAATGTTTAGAATCAGAAATTATCTGTTTATATAGAGATCTGTTTGATGCAAAATCTAAAATCAATCAAATCGGATTGTACGGACGTATTTGTCTGTATTAATCCTTTGACGTCGATACCAACGATGTATATAGCGAATGGCGGTTATCAGCCAAGATTATGAGCACGTAGGGAAGAACAGAACTGAACGCTTGCTGTTCCAATAATGACGATCCATAAAAGTCTGAACTCTAATAAAAAAAACGCATGATAACGAATACAGCGCGTATTCTTTCGTATGTCTTCAATGAATATGTATAAGTTTGCTCGTAACAGAGTTGAAAAATGCCTGTAGCGTTCCAAGTTTGAACAACGTTTGTGTCGCGCGAAAGTTGATCAATATCTGAACCGCTTGAACGTTAACAAGTATCTTTTTCTGTGTTCGAGGTGTGAATGCCGCGAGTGTCATGACCAGCCTTTCACGTGCTCTTGGCGCGCCTTCTACTGGCAAAGATGGGTCGCTACTTGAACTAACACGAGATGTTAGTTTTCCGAGAAGATCACGATATCTCTGCGGGTGAGGAAGTTCGGCAACTTGTACCGCTGTAATATAATTCCAAATTACCCTGCGGAGATACCGAGTTTACGACACGTCCTTGGCGATTGAGCGTGGGATGAAGCAAATTTCTATGTTATTGCTTAATAATTTATGATTCCAATTGAAAAATAAGCTTCTTCGCGACCATGCTATAAGCTTCACCGACGAAGACGTGCTTCCTTAGCGAGGCTCCTGACGAACAAGGAATGAAAACCATAGCGACTCGATTCGTCCGTAATTTTAACTGTTAATTTTCGCCTAATTAATAATTGTTCTAACTCCATCTAAAAAAGAAGAAAAAAAAAGTAATTGATGAATCCACGTATGCGTACATTGTTATAAAGAACGATATGATGTGTAAATAATTATAAGTTACAAAGAATAAAATAATAAATAATACGATGAAAATTGTATACCTGGAGAGCAACGAATATGTGGTTCTTTCAAATCTTAACTTCGCACGATCGTATAGAAGTTCGTCAACTTTAAACTCGGTTTTTCTTAGTCTGCAAACTAGCGGAGATAGAGCGACTAAAATAAACGAAAGATCCTTACCTTCCTCGCTTTTAGGTCTGCGATGTTGTCCATAACGTCCAACTGACGATTACTGCCAAACAACGTCGATGACACTCTTTCCATCGTAACGACCGAATTTCTTCGGCCATCTAGCTGAGGAGCTGGTCCTGATCCTTCTCCGCCACGATCGCTCATTCGTCTCATCTGTCGACACAAACATCAAGATAGTTTCGATACGCGAGAACTGTCGTAGTGACGATCGAGCCTGGCGAAAGTCAAATTGACCAATTTTATCTTTGGACAATCTCATAATTTCGCAATTTCATCGTCCAAATACACGATTGATTCTCACAAAACCTCTAGTTCCTTAGAGCTTAACGCCACGCTCATCTTTTCACTTTTATCGCATATTGTCTCACCACTTGCGATACTTGTAATTACTTTTCACTACTTTTCAATTTTGGAGTTGGTCAATGTGATTTCCGAATGGCTCGATTGACTATGCGAGTCATGGATAAAGATGACAATTAAACTATTCAGATTAGTCATGTTGCTTCGTCAAACGATTTGAATTCAAGCAATTCGAAACCATTTTGTTAATGTGAACCTATTATTTTACCAATGTGAATCTGTAATTTTGCTTGAAATATCCTTCCAAGTTTTTATGATGATTCAGACTGATCAAGTTACCTGAATCAAGCAACTAATTTCAAGTTACTTGAAACTATTTTGTTAACGTGTACAGTTGCTTGAATCAAGCAACTATTTTCAAGTAAGTTAAAATCATTTTGCCAATGTGAACCTGTAATTTTGCCTGAAATATCCTTCCAAGTTTTTATGATGATTCAGATTGGTCAAGTTACCTCAATCAAGCAACTATTTTCAAGTAACTTGAAACTATTTTATTAATGTGTGCAGTTGAGTGAAACAAGTATTTTCAAATAACTTGAAGCTATTTTGTTAACGCGTACAGTTGCTTGAATCAAGCAACTATTTTCAAGTAAGTTGGAACTATTTTGTTAACGCATACAGTTGCTTGAATCAAGCAACTATATTCAAGTAACTCGAAACTATTTTGTCAGTGTGAAACTATATAGACACTAGTTAATTCCCATACACATATATAATCGGACTCCTGCTCGGACAGCCGAGGAGGACGGACGTGTCTAGACGGTCGTCCTCTCCAGGTATAAGTGAATAGTGAAAAAGTGCTCCAAAGTAATAGTGCTGCAAAGTGATAGTGAGGAGGAAATAAAATAACAATGCAGATACCAACTATAAACATAGCAACAAAAGGAGAAACATATTATATAAAAACCAAACAAACCAACATGGAGACAGAAGAAACAAAAGAGCATCGGGGACAGGAAGATAGCAATTCAGAACATGAAAGATACTACCAGGATGAAAGCTGGAAGCCAGTGAAGGCTAGCAAAAAACGTAAAACAACCACAGACACAAGTTTTTTTTTTTTTTTTATTTATTAGAATATTTACAATCAATTCTCGTTGAGAATTTTCAGTAACTTAATTTGGCGTGATACAATGACATGGATTATAATAGCTTTATATTGTTGATTCTAGTAGGACTAAGGATTTAATCTAGTGGGTATTTTCTTTTTAGTCTGCGGATCTGGTCCGTCGTGTCCAGTAGTTGGGTGACTAGTGGGTTGTGGTGGTTGTTGACTCTTGTGTTATATCTGCTTCTGGACTTGTGTATTTCGTCTTTGACTGTAGGTATCTTGAGGTCTCGGTGTATTGTTTCGTTGGTAACATACCAGGGTGCATTTAATAGGGATCTTAGCGTTTTCGATTGGAAGCGTTGGAGTATTTCAATGTTGGAGTTACTTGCTGTTCCCCATAGTTGGATTCCGTAGGTCCAGACAGGTTTTATTACGGCCTTGTAGAGGGTTATTTTGTTCTGTATGTTTAGTTTGGAGCGTCGGCCCGTGAGCCAATAGAATTTTCTTAGTTTTTCCTTTAGTTGCTTTATTTTTTCCGAGATATGTTTTTTCCAGGTTAGCCTCCTGTCCAGGGTCATGCCCAGGTATCTTACGGAGTCCTTGCTTGGGATTATTGTGTTGTTAATGGTGACCTGGGGGCAGGTTTGTTTTCGGAGCGTGAAGGTTACATGGGAGGATTTTTTTTCGTTTATTTTAAAGCCCCATTTTTGGAACCACTTTTCCATGGAGTCGAGACTTCGCTGGAGAGTGGATGAGGCAATTGCCGGGTCTGCGTGGGTAGCTAATAGTGCTGTGTCGTCGGCAAATGTTGCTATTGTTACCTCATTTGATATGGGTAAGTCGGCAGTGTAGATGGAGAATAGTAGGGGTCCGAGGACACTACCTTGCGGTATGCCGGATTCTATTGGGAATGTTGCGGAAGTGGCGCCTAGACATTTGACTACGAATTGTCTGTTGGTTAGGTAGGATTTTAAGATGGAGTAGTATGAGTGGGGTAGGATTTTTTTAAGCTTGTAGAGTAGCCCTTCATGCCATACTTTATCGAATGCCTGTTGGATGTCTAGGAATACGGCTGAGCAGTATTTTTCCTTTTCAAGGGTTTGGCTGATCATGTGGGTTATGCGGTGGATTTGCTCTACTGTTGAGTGTTGTTTTCGGAAGCCGAATTGGTGATCTGGGAGAGTTTTCAATTCTTCTAGGAGTGGAAGGAGACGGTTCGTGAGCATCCTCTCGAATAGTTTAGATAGGGTAGGTAAAAGACTGATTGGGCGATAGGAGCTGGCTTCATATATTGGTTTACCGGGTTTGGGGATGAGGGTGATTAGTGAGATTTTCCACGCCTTAGGAAAGTGTTCAAGGCGGAGGATGGCGTTAAAGATTGATGCGATGAGTGCAATCCCTTTTATGGGGAGTTCCTTGATTGCTTTATTTCCTATTAGGTCGTGACCTGCTGCTTTCTTGGGGTTTAGGCGACTGATTGCTTCTATGATCTCTGCAGAAGTGAAGGGTTGGATAGGAGGGGACATTTGGAAGGGAGTGTGCAGGTATTCGGTGACGTCCGCTGCGGCTATGGAGGTATGGGGTTGGAATACTTCAGTCAAGTGTTTGGCAAATAGGTTGGCTTTTTCTATAGGGCTACGCGCCCATCCACCCTGCGGGCGGCGGATTGGAGGTATTATTTGTGGGGGGCGCGTGAGTTTCCTGGAGGCTTTCCATAGTGAGTAGTTTGAGTCGGCTGTGGGGGACAGGCTGGCGAGATATTTGTGAAAACGGTCATTATTGTAGTTCTTTATGGTTTTGGATAGTTTTCTAGTTGCGTTGTTTAGTTTGCGTTTGTCCTCCGGTGTTCTATGGGTCTGCCATATCCTTCTTAGTCTACGTTTTTCTGCTATTTTTTTTAGTATGTACTGGGGGTATTCGTGATTGCTGATGGACGTTTTTGCCGGTGTGGAGACGCGGATAGCGTTTATTATGCTCTCATTTAGGTATTCCGTGGCTGCTTCGATTTCGTCATTGGTTTTTAGTGAGGTTGAGGCTGAAGTTGTGTGGGTAAAGACTTCTCTAAAGAGCTGCCAGTTGGTGTGTTGGTTATGAATGGAGCCATTAGGTGTGTTCTCGATGATAGTTGAACTGACTGTTACTATCACGGGGGAATGATCAGAGGAGAGATCAGCCGAGGAATTGATTTGGACGTGTCTTGGCGAGATATTTTTAGTTATGAAGAAATCAAGGAGATCGGGTATTTTGTTTGTGTCGGTGGGCCAGTATGTGGGTTCGTATGTGGTAAGGTAGTTGAGGTTGTTGGATATTATGCTGTTGAGGAGGTTTTTGCCTCTTACTGTAACCAGTCTGCTACCCCATTGGGTGTGTTTAGCGTTGTAGTCTCCTCCGGCTATGCATCTGTTGCCCAGGGTGTCCAGGAAGTGGTCGAAGTCTTCTTTGGCGATGGAGTGTCTGGGAGGGCAGTATACAGCTGAGGTGGTGATTGTACCATGATAGTCTTCTATTGCTACGTTTGTTGCTTGGAGGTAGTCTTTCTGGAATGGTGGAAGTTCGTAGTGTTTGATATTTGCTTTGATTATGATTCCGGTGCCGCCGTGGGCCTTTCCGCTGGGGTGTTGGGTATGGTAGAACTTGTATCCGTTTATGTTCAGGTAGTTTTTGTCGGTGAAGTGGGTTTCAGATATGAGCATTATGTCGATTAGCTGGTGTTTTAGGAAGAGTTCTAGCTCAAGTTTGCGTTGCGCTAGACCATTGGCATTCCAGAGAGCTATGCGTCTTGGTTTTATTTTGTGTCTGGGCGTATTAATTTGTCCATGATGAATGTTAATAGCGATAGCAAATTGTTTATTTGCTCTGATTGTTTCTGTATTAGCTTTTCTAGTCTAGAGATGTTGTCTGTGTTAGGTGAGGTGGGGGCACTATTTTGGGGAGGATCCCTGTGGCTATTTGGTGTATTTTGAGTGCCTTGTACCGCTTGGGCATAGGAGTTTGAGGGAGTGGTGAGTTTGATAGGGCTGGGTGTTTGATTGGTTGGGGGGATTGGGATAACTGTGGATTTCGGCGAGCTGGGTGTTTGGTGATTTTCCTCTTTTGTTCTAAGTTTGGGGTATTTGCTTGAGTACAGACTTTTGTAGGCTGAGCAGCCTTTGTAGTTGGCAGGATGGTCACCTTGACAGTGGATGCACTTCGCTGGGGTTTCCGGTGATTTCCTGCACTGGTCGGTGGGGTGTGTACCTGCACATTTGACGCAGCGGAAGGTGTGGTTGCAGTATTTCTGCGTGTGCCCATATCTTTGGCACCTTTTGCATTGGACTATCTCCTTTTTGGTTTGCGGTGGTTCGAATTTAACGATGGCGTTCATTAGACGTCTGATATTGTAGATTTCCTTGTTGTTTGGTTTCTGTTTTAAGTCGATGAAAAATAGGGATAGCGGGTCTTTTGTGACTCTATGCCTTATGTTGCTGACATTTGTGACTTCGTGGCCGAGTTTCGATAGTTCTATTTTTAGTTCGTCGATGTCTGCGGAGTGGTGGATGTTTCGTAGCACCACCCGAAAAGGTCTTTCTTCCTTGAGTTGGTAGGTGTGGAAGTTGGCATTCAGGGCCCTGAGTGTCTTGGTGAGCTTCCTGTAAGCTTCTGGGTTCGTCGGCAGGATTTTTACTTGATTGTTGGTTATTTTCAGGTTATAGTCCTCCTTGGAGATATCTCTCTCTAAGGACTTGGTCATTGTCTGGATGTCTATGACATTATTAACAAATATTGGTGGTGGAGGGGGGCTTCTCTGTGCGTGATGGTTTGACGGCGGGTCTGCGATTTCCATGGCGTCGTTTGAGGATTCCAATACTGCAAACCTGTTGTGAGTGTTAATTTGTGTTGATGGCTGTTCGTTCGAGTTAGTGTTTGATGGTTCAGTTTTGCGTTTTTTCGCCTTATTGGCGTCGTTGGCACGGGGGGATCTGCTGAGCTTCTGCCACGGGGGGAGTAGCGCGGGGTAGTGGTGGGTTTGCACAGGCGAGCCTGGTCGTGATTGTTGGGCCATCATCGAGCTAGCTATTTCAATATGAATAACTAGTCGTGAGGCTATGCGGCAGGGATCGGGTTGGGGTTAGTTGCGTAGGCTTTTCTTCTCTCTGGCGGATAGGAACACTTGGGAAGATAGGAGCACGTTGTGTTCACTTTCGACGGTTGGGTAACACGTGTTGCTTTCGAACTTCACTGGGCACTAGAGACACGTCTGCACGCTTCGGCACTCGACAGCGAACTGGACAGACACAAGTGCCATAGGAAACCCAGTCACAGAAAAGCAGCGATGGCTGCAAGAATTACCACTAAGTAACTCCTTCAACTCACTAACTGAAGAAATAGACTCTGACCCCGTAAGTAAAACCATTACCCAAACAAACCATATTACAAAACCACCACCAATCTTTGTCGAGGCCCAAATAATAGACCCGCTCATTGATCTACTAAATAATCTAGAAGAGAAAAACAATTACACAATAAAGCAAACAAAATTGGATCAAGTAAAAATTCAAACAAACACACCAGAATCATTTAGGAAAGTTATAAAAGCATTAAAAGAAAAAAATGCCATCTACCACACTTATCAGCTTAAAACTGAAAGGAGCTATAAAATTGTCATAAGAGGATTGCATCCTAAAACCAACGTACATAAACTAAGCGATGAGTTAGCTAAAATTGGACATCAAACTAGAACAATAAACAATATAACAAGATTCGACACTAAGCAACCCCTACCACTATTCTTAATAGAACTTGAACCCAGAATCAATAACAAGGAAATATATGATATCAAACAAATACTAAACACAATAGTAACAGTCGAACCACCACGACACAAAAAAGATATACCTCAATGCATGCGGTGTCAACAATACGGACACACTAAAAACTACTGCAACAGAAGCCCAGCCTGCGTCAAGTGCGCAAAAAATCACTTAACTGCACACTGCCCATATTCAGGAAAAATAGAAAAAGTTAAATGCTTCAACTGTAACGGTAACCACCCAGCCAGCTATAAAGGCTGTGAAGTAAGAAAACAACTACAACGAAAACTGTTCCCGCCCCTACGAAGCAGGACAAGCACTAACACACAAGCCCATCATGACAGCACAAAACCTGAAACATTACCAAATACAGAGCAAGCAATAAACACCAAACCTATCAGCACCAACACCATTGGTGGTCTAAGCTATGCTCAAGTAACCAGCCAATCAACACACACACATAACCAATACCACAGCAATAGTAACAACGACACTGCAGAAATCAAAGAACTGCTCAAACAATCCATAAAGAACACCGAAATGCTAACCAGAATGATAAGTGAACAAAATGCAGTACTCAAACAGCAAACCCAACAAATCACAGTCATGCTACAACTAATTACAAACGTGCTAAGCAAAAAATAAAAACGGACACTCTAAAAATAGCAGCCTGGAACTCAAACGGCCTACAACAACGGGCCCTCGAAACTAAAACATTCATATACAATAATAATATAGACATATTACTTGTCTCAGAAACACACTTCACTACAAAAAGCTATTTGAAAATACCATACTACACCATATATGATACCAAACACCCCTCAGGAAAAGCTCACGGAGGGACAGCAGTGATAGTCAGAAACGATATCAAACATTATCTTCACAGCCAAGTTAACAAAGAATATTTACAAGCAACCACTGTTACAGTTCAAACTAGCAGCAACCACTTCCAGTTGTCAGCAGTATACGTGCCTCCGCGACACAAAATAACAACACAAATGTGGGAAGAATACTTCCAGGACCTAGGGGACAAGTACATCGCAGCGGGAGACTACAACTCAAAGC
The DNA here is from genome assembly GCF_910591885.1 of Bombus terrestris. NCBI lineage: Eukaryota > Metazoa > Arthropoda > Insecta > Hymenoptera > Apidae > Bombus > Bombus terrestris. Next base: position 16,129,551 of record NC_063271.1, on the reverse strand, counting down.
ACACGCTCTGGGGATCAAGAAACATTACACCTCGAGGTAGAACACTGGAAAAATACATTAGAAATAATAACCTCAATATATTATCCACAGGAACACCGACACATTGGCCGACTGACCTGAACAAAAAACCAGATCTTCTGGACTTTGCAGTTACAAGGGGACTAAACACAAATAAACTAAAAATAACATCCAACCACGAGCTCAGCTCCGATCATACACCCATAATAATTGAATACAGAAACAAACCAATTCACTATAGCAAACCAGAAACACTATGCAATAAAACCACCAATTGGCAAACTTTCAAAGAAATAATAGAAAGCAAAATAAACTGCAACATCCCGTTAAAAACTCCTGAACACATAGAACAGGCAGTAGCAACATTGACAGCAACTATTCAGGAAGCAGCAAGGACAACCACTACTCCCGAACCAACCAGCAGATAAACAATAACAATACCGCAAGAAATACTTGACAAAATCAAAGAAAAAAGAAAAGCAAAAGCAAAATGGCAAAAATACAGAACCCGAGAAAACAAAAAACACTTAAACAAACTTGCAAAGGAAATAAAAAACAAAATAAAGGAGCACAACGATAACGAATTCTCAAAGTTCATAGGGACACTCTCCACACACGAGAACACCAACTATTCACTATGGAAATCCGCGAAAAAAATAAGGAAGCCTATAATACCCGTCCCGGCAATCAGAAAAGCAGATAACACATGGGCAAGAAGCAACGAAGAACAAGCTGAAGAATTCTCCAACCACCTCTACAACACATTCACACCACACATTACCAACAACAGCAACCTCAAAAGTCATACGGAGGAGGATCCACAAACCACTGCTACCGCAGCCGACAAGGAATACACCATACCTAAAACATCGGCACAAGAAATTAGAAACATAATTGATAAAACAAAAAACAACAAAGCGCCAGGAATCGACCTAATTAATGGTAAAATCTTAAAAAACCTTCCGCCAAAAGCAATAAGACTAATAACAGTAATATTCAACGCAATTCTAAGAATTCAATACTTCCCCAAACCATGGAAATTAGCACAGATCAAAATGTTACATAAACCAGGCAAAGACCCGCACCAAACTGCATCTTACAGACCAATATCACTGCTTCCAGTATTTTCCAAAATACTGGAAAAGATAATATACGACCGCATAAAACCAATAATAGAGACAAAAAAACTAATACCGGATCACCAATTTGGTTTCAGAAACAAACACTCCACGATAGAGCAAATGCACAGGCTAATAAACGAAATAATAGTAGCACTAGAAAACAAGGAATACTGCACAGCCCTCTTCATAGACATAGAAAAAGCATTCGATAAAATTAACCATGAAAGTCTACTACAAACAATTAGGAAACAATTCCCGGAGCAAATACACCACTTAATAAAATCCTACCTAAGCTACAGAACCTTCGTAATAAAAATCAAGGACACACATTCTCAAGTTAAAGACATCAAGGCCGGGGTACCACAAGGAAGCGTCCTAGGCCCAATACTATACACATTATACACGGCGAACATACCAACAACTACCAACAGCACAGTATTGACATTCGCGGACGACACAGCTATACTAGTCAGGCATACTAACCCAGAAACGGCAGTCAAAATACTACAAGAACACATCGTAAAAATAGAAAATTGGCTACGAGAAAAACAAATAAAAGCAAACCCCAATAAATGCAACCATATTACATTCACGCTACGGAAAAAGACACCACCAAACATCCTATTGAACGGCTCGCATATAACGCAAACAAAGCATGTCAAATACCTAGGACTCCACTTAGATCAAAAACTCACCTGGAAACTACACATCAAATCAATAGTAGAAAAAATACAGAAAACAAGAAGACAAATGCATTGGCTAACAAGCCGAAAATCCAAACTAAGCACAGAAAACAAGTTAAAAATATATAAAACGATCATAAAACCAATCTGGACGTACGGAATACCACTATGGGGGACGGCAGCAATGAGCCATATAAACAAAATAGAGGTAATACAGGCTAAAATCCTCAGGACAATAGTAAACGGACCTTGGTACGTCAGAAACGAAGATATACAAAGGGACCTGGGAATGCCAACGGTCAAGGAAGAAATCAACAGATACTCCGAGAAATACAAATTAAGAATAGCAACACACATAAAGCGGCTAGCTGCGGAAACATACAAAATCACAAATATGGACAGAAGACTAAAAAGGAAGCACCCAGCAGACCTTATAAAGGACACAACCTAAGAAACACGAGGATGGTACCCCGCTGGGGGTAGCCACCAACATGCTAATTTAACCGTTAAAAAATTCCACCAAATGTCCAAATTGGACAAATTGTGAATTTTAATAAATAAATAAATAATAAAAAAAAAAATATTACATTCACGCTACGGAAAAAGACACCACCAAACATCCTATTGAACGGCACGCATATAACGCAAACAAAGCATGTCAAATACCTAGGACTCCACTTAGATCAAAAACTCACCTGGAAACTACACATCAAATCAATAGTAGAAAAAATACAGAAAACAAGAAGACAAATGCATTGGCTAACAAGCCGAAAATCCAAACTAAGCACAGAAAATAAGTTAAAAATATATAAAACGATCATAAAACCAATCTGGACGTACGGAATACCACTATGGAGGACGGCAGCAATGAGCCATATAAACAAAATAGAGGTAATACAGGCTAAAATCCTCAGGACAATAGTAAACGGACCTTGGTACGTCAGAAACGAAGATATACGAAGGGACCTGGGAATGCCAACGGTCAAGGAAGAAATCAACAGATACTCCGAGAAATACAAATTAAGAGTAGCAACACACATAAACCGGCTAGCTGCGGAAACATACAAAATCACAAATATGGACAGAAGACTAAAAAGGAAGCACCCAGCAGACCTTATAAAGGACATAACCTAAGAAACACGAGGATGGTACCCCGCTGGGGATAGCCACCAACATGCTAATTTAACCGTTAAAAAATTCCACCAAATGTCCAAATTGGACAAATTGTGAATTTTAATAAATAAATAAAAAAAAAAAAAAAAATAACGAGAGCGATTCGCAAAAGAAAATATCGACTCGCAACATTCGCTCTGGGCACGTGCTGCGTGAGCGCGTCTGCGTAATCCGTTTTTAACAGGCGAAAAAGTCAGTGTTATTGCTAAAGCGAACGTACTAGGAAAAAAGTAGCGAAGCGTAGAACTTTAAAAATAAAACAACATTTTTCCACGTTATATTCCTTCTGATATTTACGAAGCCTTCCTGTGCCAAAAGAATCTGACATTCTAATGTGACAATAAACAGGAAATCTTTTAAGCAAAAAGAAAAGAAAAATACATATATCTCGAGTTCTCATTGGGATTAGGGGCGTGTAACGAATCTTCATTTGGATTAACCATTGTTGTTATACGATATGGATGATATTTACTGGTACCGATATGATTACAGTACCGATATGGTACAGAGTTTGACAAGTAACCGTGGCAATTAGATACTCGAGATGCCAATGACAATGATCTTAGGTTCAATAACGAATCCACGGTCAAAGGGATAACAAATACGTCTTCTTCCAAAGTCTAAGTCGTACTGAGCTTACTTGTCCACAATTCAAGTGTAACTTGTCTACTTACTTGTCTACAGTATAAGTAGAACTCCCTCAGTCCAAATGGAACTGCACTTATATACTCGTCTCTGTACCCCTCGGGTCAACTATATTTTTAAGGAGATCTATACAATTACGCCATAGCTTTGTTAGGTAAAAACGTCCATGCCATGACCGTGGCTACGTTTAGCGACCAGTTGTGTCACTTCGAGCCCAAGCCTACTGTCATAAATCTCGGGTAAACATAGTCGGATTAAATCATAAACAACTACTTCTGAGTTTTATTATTTAAGTGCAGCTATAATAAAAAGTCTAGACTAAAGTATTGGGGGTCTTCCCAAAAATTCCAAAAGAAAGGCCCCGATGTCCTTTTATCTCCAACATGTATATAGGAGAAATAAAATAGTATAGTAATTTTTTAATTGCACACTAAATTAGTATTAAATTCCATACGATATTTTCAAAGATCTTGTATCTTTGAATCTATCAGATTTGTTTTTAGATACAAAAGAAAATTAATAAAAATGTGACTTATTTTTATTCATTCTTTTGTACTGTTCGATCGTTCTCCACTATGATACGGTTTCAACGAAGAAACGTTTTATTTATGTTCAAGTGAGAGTTTTCTAAATCAAGATGAGAAGACAATGGTACAGGCCGAATGTGAATGTGGCAAACTATGGCGAGCCTCAAATCGTCATAGAGGAAAGCACATCGGGCGAAGAGGAAGAGGAAGGGCGAAGGAACGAGTCGCCTCCGCGTTGCATGGATCCCGATTCGACACCCTTAAATCCTCGTCTATTGTCTCCCTGGCGAGAGGTCAGGAAACGCTCTCTACCGACTCCGCAATGTACTTCCGGGATAACCGCATCACAGGTACTGTCTGATGGTCATATCTAGAAGAACATACTTGCTTCCGGGCCACATCCCCTTTCTTGATAATGTATTTTTAGTGTATCCTGTTAGCTTAACAAAACATAACGTTGTCCAACGTTATTATATTATTGCATAATATATTTAAAGAAAAAGATTGATCGTACCTTCTGATCTGAAAAAATAGCTCTGTTTATAGATTATACATTATATATGTTTTTTTTTTTTTTTTTTTTTTTTATTTATTAAAATTCACAATTTGTCCAATTTGGACATTTGGTGGAATTTTTTAACGGTTAAATTAGCATGTTGGTGGCTATCCCCAGCGGGGTACCATCCTCGTGTTTCTTAGGTTATGTCCTTTATAAGGTCTGCTGGGTGCTTCCTTTTTAGTCTTCTGTCCATATTTGTGATTTTGTATGTTTCCGCAGCTAGCCGGTTTATGTGTGTTGCTACTCTTAATTTGTATTTCTCGGAGTATCTGTTGATTTCTTCCTTGACCGTTGGCATTCCCAGGTCCCTTCGTATATCTTTGTTTCTGACGTACCAAGGTCCGTTTACTATTGTCCTGAGGATTTTAGCCTGTATTACCTCTATTTTGTTTATATGGCTCATTGCTGCCGTCCCCCATAGTGGTATTCCGTACGTCCAGATTGGTTTTATGATCGTTTTATATATTTTTAACTTGTTTTCTGTGCTTAGTTTGGATTTTCGGCTTGTTAGCCAATGCATTTGTCTTCTTGTTTTCTGTATTTTTTCTACTATTGATTTGATGTGTAGTTTCCAGGTGAGTTTTTGATCTAAGTGGAGTCCTAGGTATTTGACATGCTTTGTTTGCGTTATATGCGTGCCGTTCAATAGGATGTTTGGTGGTGTCTTTTTCCGTAGCGTGAATGTAATATGGTTGCATTTATTGGGGTTTGCTTTTATTTGTTTTTCTTGTACCCAATTTTCTATTTTTACGATGTGTTCTTGTAGTATTTTGACTGCCGTTTCTGGGTTAGTATGCCTGACTAGTATAGCTGTGTCGTCCGCGAATGTCAATACTGTGCTGTTGGTAGTTGTTGGTATGTTCGCCGTGTATAATGTGTATAGTATTGGGCCTAGGACGCTTCCTTGTGGTACCCCGGCCTTGATGTCTTTAACTTGAGAATGTGTGTCCTTGATTTTTATTACGAAGGTTCTGCAGCTTAGGTAGGATTTTATTAAGTGGTGTATTTGCTCCGGGAGTTGTTTCCTAATTGTTTGTAGTAGACTTTCATGGTTAATTTTATCGAATGCTTTTTCTATGTCTATGAAGAGGGCTGTGCAGTATTCCTTGTTTTCTAGTACTACTATTATTTCGTTTATAAGCCTGTGCATTTGCTCTATCGTGGAGTGTTTGTTTCTGAAACCAAATTGGTGATCCGGTATTAGTTTTTTTGTCTCTATTATTGGTTTTATGCGGTCGTATATTATCTTTTCCAGTATTTTGGAAAATACTGGAAGCAGTGATATTGGTCTGTAAGATGCAGTTTGGTGCGGGTCTTTGCCTGGTTTATGTAACATTTTGATCTGTGCTAATTTCCATGGTTTGGGGAAGTATTGAATTCTTAGAATTGCGTTGAATATTACTGTTATTAGTCTTATTGCTTTTGGCGGAAGGTTTTTTAAGATTTTACCATTAATTAGGTCGATTCCTGGCGCTTTGTTGTTTTTTGTTTTATCAATTATGTTTCTAATTTCTTGTGCCGATGTTTTAGGTATGGTGTATTCCTTGTCGGCTGCGGTAGCAGTGGTTTGTGGATCCTCCTCCGTATGACTTTTGAGGTTGCTGTTGTTGGTAATGTGTGGTGTGAATGTGTTGTAGAGGTGGTTGGAGAATTCTTCAGCTTGTTCTTCGTTGCTTCTTGCCCATGTGTTATCTGCTTTTCTGATTGCCGGGACGGGTATTATAGGCTTCCTTATTTTTTTCGCGGATTTCCATAGTGAATAGTTGGTGTTCTCGTGTGTGGAGAGTGTCCCTATGAACTTTGAGAATTCGTTATCGTTGTGCTCCTTTATTTTGTTTTTTATTTCCTTTGCAAGTTTGTTTAAGTGTTTTTTGTTTTATCGGGTTCTGTATTTTTGCCATTTTGCTTTTGCTTTTCTTTTTTCTTTGATTTTGTCGAGTATTTCTTGCGGTATTGTTATTGTTTGTCTGCTGGTTGGTTCGGGAGTAGTGGTTGTCCTTGCTGCTTCCTGAATAGTTGCTGTCAATGTTGCTACTGCCTGTTCTATGTGTTCAGGAGTTTTTAACGGGATGTTGCAGTTTATTTTGCTTTCTATTATTTCTTTGAAAGTTTGCCAATTGGTGGTTTTATTGCATAGTGTTTCTGGTTTGCTATAGTGAATTGGTTTGTTTCTGTATTCAATTATTATGGGTGTATGATCGGAGCTGAGCTCGAGGTTGGATGTTATTTTTAGTTTATTTGTGTTTAGTCCCCTTGTAACTGCAAAGTCCAGAAGATCTGGTTTTTTGTTCAGGTCAGTCGGCCAATGTGTCGGTGTTCCTGTGGATAATATATTGAGGTTATTATTTCTAATGTATTTTTCCAGTGTTCTACCTCGAGGTGTAATGTTTCTTGATCCCCAGAGCGTGTGCTTTGAGTTGTAGTCTCCCGCTGCGATGTACTTGTCCCCTAGGTCCTGGAAGTATTCTTCCCACATTTGTGTTGTTATTTTGTGTCGCGGAGGCACGTATACTGCTGACAACTGGAAGTAGTTGCTGCTAGTTTGAACTGTAACAGTGGTTGCTTGTAAATATTCTTTGTTAACTTGGCTGTGAAGATAATGTTTGATATCGTTTCTGACTATCACTGCTGTCCCTCCGTGAGCTTTTCCTGAGGGGTGTTTGGTATCATATATGGTGTAGTATGGTATTTTCAAATAGCTTTTTGTAGTGAAGTGTGTTTCTGAGACAAGTAGTATGTCTATATTATTATTGTATATGAATGTTTTAGTTTCGAGGGCCCGTTGTTGTAGGCCGTTTGAGTTCCAGGCTGCTATTTTTAGAGTGTCCGTTTTTATTTTTTGCTTAGCACGTTTGTAATTAGTTGTAGCATGACTGTGATTTGTTGGGTTTGCTGTTTGAGTACTGCATTTTGTTCACTTATCATTCTGGTTAGCATTTCGGTGTTCTTTATGGATTGTTTGAGCAGTTCTTTGATTTCTGCAGTGTCGTTGTTACTATTGCTGTGGTATTGGTTATGTGTGTGTGTTGATTGGCTGGTTACTTGAGCATAGCTTAGACCACCAATGGTGTTGGTGCTGATAGGTTTGGTGTTTATTGCTTGCTCTGTATTTGGTAATGTTTCAGGTTTTGTGCTGTCATGATGGGCTTGTGTGTTAGTGCTTGTCCTGCTTCGTAGGGGCGGGAACAGTTTTCGTTGTAGTTGTTTTCTTACTTCACAGCCTTTATAGCTGGCTGGGTGGTTACCGTTACAGTTGAAGCATTTAACTTTTTCTATTTTTCCTGAATATGGGCAGTGTGCAGTTAAGTGATTTTTTGCGCACTTGACGCAGGCTGGGCTTCTGTTGCAGTAGTTTTTAGTGTGTCCGTATTGTTGACACCGAATGCATTGAGGTATATCTTTTTTGTGTCGTGGTGGTTCGACTGTTACTATTGTGTTTAGTATTTGTTTGATATCATATATTTCCTTGTTATTGATTCTGGGTTCAAGTTCTATTAAGAATAGTGGTAGTGGTTGCTTAGTGTCGAATCTTGTTATATTGTTTATTGTTCTAGTTTGATGTCCAATTTTAGCTAACTCATCGCTTAGTTTATGTACGTTGGTTTTAGGATGCAATCCTCTTATGACAATTTTATAGCTCCTTTCAGTTTTAAGCTGATAAGTGTGGTAGATGGCATTTTTTTCTTTTAATGCTTTTATAACTTTCCTAAATGATTCTGGTGTGTTTGTTTGAATTTTTACTTGATCCAATTTTGTTTGCTTTATTGTGTAATTGTTTTTCTCTTCTAGATTATTTAGTAGATCAATGAGCGGGTCTATTATTTGGGCCTCGACAAAGATTGGTGGTGGTTTTGTAATATGGTTTGTTTGGGTAATGGTTTTACTTACGGGGTCAGAGTCTGTTTCTTCAGTTAGTGAGTTGAAGGAGTTACTTAGTGGTAATTCTTGCAGCCATCGCTGCTTTTCTGTGACTGGGTTTCCTATGGCACTTGTGTCTGTGGTTGTTTTACGTTTTTTGCTAGCCTTCACTGGCTTCCAGCTTTCATCCTGGTAGTATCTTTCATGTTCTGAATTGCTATCTTCCTGTCCCCGATGATCTTTTGTTTCTTCTGTCTCCATGTTGGTTTGTTTCGTTTTTATATAATATGCTTCTCCTTTTGTTGCTATGTTTATAGTTGGTATCTGCATTGTTATTTTATTTCCTCCTCACTATCACTTTGCAGCACTATTACTTTGGAGCACTTTTTCACTATTCACTTATACCTGGAGAGGACGACCGTCTAGACACGTCCGTCCTCCTCGGCTGTCCGAGCAGGAGTCCGCTCTCGTTATTTCGTTGGAAGTGTTACCGTGCGGATATCAGACAGCCATTGGAAGTTATTAGACGTTAAAATTTGGCGACAGCTTCGCGTATTCCACCAGTTTCTCGATATTCCCCTTCGAACCTACAAATTGCTTCCGTATCTCGCCAACAGCTAGTCCTCGTATCTTACGCAGACGTCGATTAGAAGTAGAATTTTCGATAAAATTTAAATTTCCCTTTTCAGTTCGTACTTCGATTTATGGACTCGTACATACGTTTTTCTCTTATATATTACGTGCATTTGCATATATATCTGTTTCTCTATCCCATGCGTCGTAGTTTTTGGATGAAACCAACAGCTTGTACAAACGTGCAAGATTTTATTTTTCGCGATAAATCGAACAAGAATATATTCTTTCGTGCTTCTTAATTGAGTGACATTACACCAGGTGAATAATGTACTCGAATGAACGATTTTTCTTAATACTTATAAATTACGCGACGCGTTAACATTCAATTAATTCATAAAGGAAAGCATGATAATTATATGAATCAACTTTAAGAAAATAAGTGTAATTTTTAATATTAAATAACGAATAATAGAAAAGATGGAATAAATAAGTTAACAATAAAATGATAAACAATACGCGTTTGCTTATTTACAAAAATCAAAATATAAGCAGCTTAAGTAACTCAATATTTTATGGAACGTTCTTCAAAATCAATAACTACATTGTGTTCTTTCCATTCGAAAAAATTCTGTAACGTAATTTCCGCACTAAAGGACCTTCTATCGTAGCATTTTCGTCAGAGAATTTCAAATAATCTAGTTCTGCTTCGAAATCTTTTTATTACCTTTTTTTATTACGCCTTTGAATCCATCGAAAGATTTACATTAAAATTTTTACTTTGCCACTACTTTCTTTATGTCGCTGCATATGCATAGTATATAACGTTATACGTTATATAGTAATAGTATATAACGTTATACGTTAATACGTAATAGTATATATCGTTATACGTTATATAGTAATAGTATATAACGATATACGTTATATAGTAATAGTATATAACGTTATTCGTTATATAGTAATAGTATATAACGTTATACGTGATATAGTAATAGTATATAACGTTATACGTTATATAGTAATATTATATAACGTTATGCGTTATATAGTAATAGTATATAACGTTATACGTTATATAGTAATAGCATATAACGTTATGCGTTATATAGTAATAGTATATAACGTTATACGATAGTACGTAATAGTATCTGACGTTATACGTGATATGGCAATACTATATAACGTTATACCTTATTACGTAATAGTATATAACGTTATACGTCATATAGTAATAGTATATAACGTTATACGTTATATAGTAATAGTATATAACGTCATACGTCAGTACGTAATAATATACAACGTTATCCGTGATATGGCAATACTATATAACGTTATACGTTATTAAGTAATAGTATATAACGTTATACGTTATATAGTAATAGTATATAACGTTATACGTTATATAGTAATATTATATAACGTTATGCGTTATATAGTAATAGTATATAACGTTATACGTTATAGAGTAATAGTATATAACGTTATACGTTAATGCGTAATAGTATATAACGTTATACGTTATATAGTAATAGTATATAACGTCATACGTCAGTACGTAATAATATACAACGTTATCCGTGATATGGCAATACTATATAACGTTATGCGTTATATAGTAATAGTATATAACGTTATACGATATATAGTAATAGTATATAACGTTATACGTTGTATAGTAGTAGTATATAACGTTATACGTTATATAGTAATAGTATATAACGGTATACGTTATATAGTAATAGTATATAACGTTATACGTTATACAGTAATAGTATATAACTTTATACGTTAGTACGTAATAGTATATAACGTTATACGTTATTATGTAATAGTATATACCGTTATACGATAGTACGTAATACTATATAACGTTATACGTGATATGGTAATACTATATAACGTTATACACTATTACGTAATAGTATATAACGTTATACGATAGTACGTAATAGTATATAACGTTATACGTGATATGGTAATACTATATAACGTTATACGCTATTACGTAATAGTATATAACGTTATACGTTAATACGTAATAGTATATATTATTTTACGTTATATCGTAAAACTATATAACGTTATACGTTATAACATAATAGTATATAACGTTATACGTTATTACATAATAGTATATAACGTGATACGCTATTACGTAATAGTATATATCGTTATACCTTATATGGTAATAATACATAACGTTATACATTATTACGTCATAGTATATAACGTTTTACGTTATATGGTACTACTATACAACGTTATACGTGATATAGTGGTACTATATAACGTGATACGTTTTTACGTAATAGTATATATCGTTATACCTTATATGGTTATAATACATAACGTTATACGTTATTACATAATAGTATATAACGTTATAAGTTAATAAGTAATAGTATATATCATTTTACGTTATATCGTAATACTATATAACGTTATACGTAATATGGTAAGACTATATAACGTTATACGTTATATGGTAATAACATGCAACTTTATACGTGATATGGTAACTCTACATAACGTTATACGTTATTACGTAATAGTATATAACGTTATAAATTAATAAGTAATAGTATATATCATTTTACATTATATCGTAATAATACATAACGTTATACGTAATATGGTAATAGTATATAACGTTATACGTTATTACGTAATTGTATGTATCGTTATACCTTATATGTTAATAATACATAACGTTATACGCTATTACGTAATAGTATATAACGATATACGTTATATGATACTAATATACAAACGTTATACGTGATATAGTGATACTATATAACATGATACGTTATTACGTAATAGTATATATCGTTATACCTTATATGGTTATAATACATAACGTTATACGTTATTACGTAATAGTATATGTCGTTTTACGTTATATCGTAATACTATATAACGTTATACGTAATATGGTAATACTATATAACGTTATACGTTATTACGTAATAGTATATAACGTTATAGGTTATATGGTAATAATATACAACGTTATACGTGATATGGTAATACCATATACCGTTATACGTTATTACGTAATAGTATTTAACGTTATACGTTATACAGTAATAATATACAACGTTATACGTGATATGGTAATACCATATATCGTTATACGTTATTACGTAATAGTATATTACATTATAGGTTATAGTGTAATACTGTATAACGTTATTCGTTCTATAGTAATAATATACAACGTTATACGTTATATGGAAATACTATATAACGGTATACGTTATTACGTATTAGTATATAACGTTATACGTTATAGTGTATTACTATATAACGTTATACGTTATAACGTAATAGTATATAACGTGATACGTTATTACGTAATTGTATATATCGTTATACGTTATAGCGTAATAGTATATAACGTTATACGTTATTACGTAATAGTATATAACGTGATACGTTATTACGTAATTGTATATATCGTTATACCTTATATGGTAATAATACATAACGTTATACGTTATTACGTAATAGTATATATCGTTTTACGTTATATTGTAATACTATACAACGTTATACGTAATATGGTAATACTATATAACGTTAGCCGTTATTACGTAATAGTATATAACTTTATAGGTTATATGGTAGTAATATGCAACTTTATACGTGATATGGTAATTATACATAACGTTATACGTTATTACGTAGTAGTATATAACGATATACGTTATACGGTAATAATATACAACGTTATACGAGATATAGTGATTCTATATAACGTTATACGATATTACGTAATAGTATATAACGTTATACGTTAATACGTAAGAGTATATAACGTTATGCGTTATTACGTAATAGTATATAACGGTATGAGTTAATAAGTAATAGTGTATATCATTTTACGTCATATCGTAATACTATATAACGTTATACGTACTATGGTAATACTATATAACGTTATACGTTATAACGTAATAGTATATAACGTTATACCTTATAACGTAATAGTATATAACGTTATACGTTATTACGTAATTGTATATAACGTGATACGTTATTACGTAATTGTATGTATCGTTATACCTTATATGGTAATAATACATAACGTTATATGTTATTACGTAATAGTATATAATGTGATACGTTATTACGTAATTGTATGTATCGTTATACCTTATATGGTAATAATACATAACGTTATATGTTATTACGTAATAGTATATAACGTTATACGTTATATGATACTAATATACAAACGTTATACGTGATATAGTGATACTATATAACGTTATACGTTATATGGTATTAATATACAAACGTTATACATTATAACGTAATAATACATAACGTTATACGGTATAACGTGATATTATTAAACGTTATACGTTATTATGTAACAGTATATAACGTTGTAAGTTATAACGTAACATTATATAACGTTATACGTTATTACGTAATAGTATATATCGCCATACGTTATATGGCTATAATATATATCGTTATACGTTATGTGGTTGTACTATACATCGTTATACGTTATTACGTAATAGTATATAACGTCATACGTTATATAGTAATAACATACAACGTTATACGTGATATGGTAACTCTACATAACGTTATACATTATTACGTAATTGTGTATAACGTTATACGTTATATGGTAATAATACACAACGTTATACGTGATATAGTGATACTATATAACGTTATACGTTATTACGTAATAGTATATAACGTTATAAGTTAATAAGTAATAGTATATATCATCTTACGTTATATCGTAATACTACATAACGTTATACGTAATATGGTAATACTATATAACGTTATACGTTATTACGTAATAGTATATAACTTTATACGTTATATAGTAATAATATACGACGTTATGCGTGATATGGAAATACTATATAACGTTATACGTTATTACGTAATAGTATATAACGTTATACGTTATAGCGTAATAGTATATAACGTTATACGTTATTAGGTAATAGTATATAACGTGATACGTTATTACGTAATTGTATGTATCGTTATACCTTATATGTTAATAATACATAACGTTATACGTTATTACGTAACAGTATATAACGTTATAAGTTAGTACGTAATAGTATATATCGTTGTACGTTATATGGTAATAATACACAACGTTATACGTGATATGGTAATACCATGTAACGTTATACGTTATTACGTAATAGTATTTAACGTTATACGTTATACAGTAATAATATACAACGTTATACGTGATATGGTAATACCATATATCGTTATACGTTATTACGTAATAGTATATAACGTTATACGTTATTATGTAATAGTATATAACGTTATACGTTATTACGTTATATGGTAATAATATACAACTTTATACGTGATATAGTGATACTATATAACGTTATACGTTATTACGTAATAGTATATAACATTATAGGTTATAGTGTAATACTGTATAACGTTATGCGTTCTATAGTAATAATATACCCCAAACTTAGAACAAAAGAGGTAAATTACCAAACACCCAGCTCGCGGAAATTCACCTTTACACCAATCCCCCCAACCAATCAAACACCCAGCCCTATCAAACTCACCACTCCCTCAAACTCCTATGCCCAAGCGGTACAAGGCACTCGAAATACACCAAATAGCCACAGGGATCCTCCCCAAAATAGTGCCCCCACCTCACCTAATACAGACAACATCTCTAGACTTGAAAAGCTAATGGAGAAACAATCAGAGCAAATAAACAATTTGCTATCGCTATTAACACTCATCATGGATAAATTGATACGTCCCGACACAAAATAAAACCAAGACGCATAGCTCTGTGGAATGCCAACGGTCTAGCGCAACGCAAACTTGAGCTAGAACTCTTCCTAAAACACCAGCTAATCGACATAATGCTCATATCTGAAACCCACTTCACCGACAAAAACTACCTGAACATAAACGGATACAAGTTCTACCACACCCAACACCCCAGCGGAAAGGCCCACAGCGGCACCGGAATCATAATCAAATCAAACATCAAGCACTACGAACTTCCACCATTCCAGAAAGACTACCTCCAAGCAACAAACGTAGCAATAGAAGACTGTCATGGTACAATCACCACTTCAGCTGTATACTGCCCTCCCAGACACTCCATCGCCAAAGAAGACTTCGACAACTTCCTGGACACCCTGGGCAATAGATTCATAGCCGGAGGAGACTACAACGCTAAACACATCCAATGGGGCAGCGGACTGGTTACAGTAAGAGGCAAAAACCTCCTCAACAGCATAATAACAAACAACCTTAACTACCTTACCACATACGAACCCACACTTTGGCCCACCGACAAACCACAAACAAAATACCCGATCTCCTTGATTTCCTCATAACTAAATATATCTCGTCAAGACACGTCCAAATCAATTCCTCGGCTGATCTCTTCTCTGACCATTCCCCCGTGATAGTAACAATCAGTTCAACTATCATCGAGAATACACCTAATGGCTCCATTCATAACCAACACACCAACTGGCAGCTCTTTAGAGAAATCTTCACACACACAACTTCAGCCTCAACTTCACTAAAAACCAATGAAGAAGTCGAAGCAGCCACGGAATATCTAAACACGAGCATAATAAACGCTATCCGCTTCTCCACGCCGGCAATAACGTCCATCAGCAAACACGAATATCCCCAGTACATATTAAAAAAAATAGCAGAAAAACGTGACGAAGAAGAGTATGGCAGACCCATAGAACACCGGAGGACAAACGCAAACTGGACAACACAACTAGAAAACTATCCAAAACCATAAAAAACTACAATAATGACTGTTTTCACAAATATCTCGCCAGCTTGTCCCCCATCAGTTCGTTCGTGAGTGCCGAGGCGTGCAGACGTGTGTCCAGTGCCCTGTGAAGTTCACAAAACTCCACGTGACGCCCATCTGTCGAAAGCGAATCCAACTAACCTAGCCAGGGGTGAACAGCCTCTCGACTAGTTCTTTCACACTGAATTAACTAGCTCGATGATGGCTCTATCATTTCCAACAAGCTCCCCGGAGCTAAATTATCACACCGCCATTTTTCCTCCCCCGTGGCAAGAGGGCAACACATCCATCCTGGTAAACGACCAGCACACGAAAAAACGGAAGCTCGAACCGACCAAGACAAACGTAAACAAGAATCAAACCAAACCATCAGCCAGCCAAGTGACCACCTACAATAGATTCTCAATACTGGAGTCCACGGAAGACCCCATGATTACAACCGAAAAGGTAAACAATCTCCATACTCAAAGAATTCCCCCTCCCCCACCGATATTCATAAACGACGTAATCGACATTCAGTCAATGATTAAGACTATCGAAAAAGAAATCAGCAAAGAGGACTACAAACTAAAGATTAACAACAACCACGTGAAGATACCGCCGACCCACCCAGACGCCTATAGAAAGTTAACCAAGCTATTAAAAACATTAGACGCTAAATTCCACACATACCAGCTCAAACAAGAAAGACCATTTCGAGTGGTGCTACGCAACATCCATCACTCAGTCGATCTAGACGAACTAAAGTGCGAACTGTCAAACCACGGCCACGAAGTAACTAATATCAGCAACATTAAGCACAGAATCACAAAAAACCCACTATCCTTATTCTTTATAGACTTAAAACAAAAAACAAACAACAAAGAAATCTACAATATCAATCGGCTGATGAACTCCATAGTTAAGTTCGAGCCACCTCTTGTAAAGAAAGAAATAATACAATGCAAAAGGTGCCAAAGGTACGGCCACACGCAGAAATACTGCAATCACAACTTCCGGTGCGTAAAATGTGCAGGTAATCACCCCACTGACCAATGCACTAAATCCCCGGAAACCCCCGCCAAGTGTATCCACTGTCAAGGAGAGCATCCTGCGAACTACAAAGGATGCTCAGCCTACAAATCGCTACATAATATAAGGTATCCAAAACTGAGACCCAAGGACATAAACATACAAGAACCTAAACCCCAAAAACTCACCTCACCAACAGTATCCTATGCGCAGGCAACGCAAGGAAACGTATACAACTCGAAAACACACAGTGTACACACAGAAAATAGAATTCCCACCCCACAAAGCACCGACAACTTTACCAGACTCGAAAAACTTATCGAGAAGCAAACTGAGCAAATTAACAACTTGCTGTCACTACTCACACTCTTCATGGACAAATTCATAAGCACAGAAGCAAAATAAAACCAATGCGAATAGCTCTGTGGAACGCCAACGGTCTAGCTCAGCACAAACCTGAGCTAGAACTATTCTTAAAACAACAGCAAATCGATGTGATGCTCATATCCGAAACCCATTTCACCGACAAAAACTACCTCAAAATACACGGCTACAACTTCTACCACACGCAACACCCCAGCGGAAAGGCTCACGGTGGCACCGGAATCATAATCAAGTCAATCATCAAGCACTACGAACTTCCACCATTCCAGAAAGACTACCTCCAAGCAACAAACGTAGCAATAGAAGACTGTCATGGTACAATCACCACCTCAGCTGTATACTGCCCTCCCAGACACTCCATCGCCAAAGAAGACTTCGACCACTTCCTGGACACCCTGGGCAACAGATGCATAGCCGGAGGAGACTACAACGCTAAACACACCCAATGGGGTAACAGACTGGTTACAGTAAGAGGCAAAAACCTCCTCAACAGCATAATATCCAACAACCTCAACTACCTTACCACATACGAACCCACATACTGGCCCACCGACACAAACAAAATACCCGATCTCCTTGATTTCTTCATAACTAAAAATATCTCGCCAAGACACGTCCAAATCAATTCCTCGGCTGATCTCTCCTCTGATCATTCCCCCGTGATAGTAACAGTCAGTTCAACTATCATCGAGAACACACCTAATGGCTCCATTCATAACCAACACACCAACTGGCAGCTCTTTAGAGAAGTCTTTACCCACACAACTTCAGCCTCAACCTCACTAAAAACCAATGACGAAATCGAAGCAGCCACGGAATACCTAAATGAGAGCATAATAAACGCTATCCGCGTCTCCACACCGGCAAAAACGTCCATCAGCAATCACGAATACCCCCAGTACATACTAAAAAAAATAGCAGAAAAACGTAGACTAAGAAGGATATGGCAGACCCATAGAACACCGGAGGACAAACGCAAACTAAACAACGCAACTAGAAAACTATCCAAAACCATAAAGAACTACAATAATGACCGTTTTCACAAATATCTCGCCAGCCTGTCCCCCACAGCCGACTCAAACTACTCACTATGGAAAGCCTTCAGGAAACTCACGCGCCCCCCACAAATAATACCACCAATCCGCCGCCCTCAGGGTGGATGGGCGCGTAGCCCTATAGAAAAAGCCAACCTATTTGCCAAACACTTGACTGAAGTATTCCAACCCCATTCCTCCATAGCTGCAGCGGACGTCACCGAATACCTGCACACTCCCTTCCAAATGTCCCCTCCTATCCAACCCTTCACTTCTGCAGAGATCATAGAAGCAATCAGTCGCCTAAACCCCAAGAAAGCAGCAGGTCACGACCTAATAGGAAATAAAGCAATCAAGGAACTCCCCATAAAAGGGATTGCACTCATCGCATCAATCTTTAACGCCATCCTCCGCCTTGAACACTTTCCTAAGGCGTGGAAAATCTCACTAATCACCCTCATCCCCAAACCCGGTAAACCAATATATGAAGCCAGCTCCTATCGCCCAATCAGTCTCTTACCTACCCTGTCTAAACTATTCGAGAGGCTACTCACAAATCGTCTCCTTCCACTCCTAGAAGAATTGAAAACTCTCCCAGATCACCAATTCGGCTTCCGAAAACAACACTCAACAGTAGAGCAAATCCACCGCATAACCCACATGATCAGCCAAACCCTTGAAAAGAAAAAATACTGCTCAGCCGTATTCCTAGACATCCAACAGGCATTCGATAAAGTATGGCATGAAGGGCTACTCTACAAGATCAAAAAGATCCTACCCCATCCATACTACTCCATCTTAAAATCCTAGCAAAATCCAAAGCAATTAAAGGAAAAACTAAGAAAATTCTATTGGCTCACGGGCCGACGCTCCAAACTAAACATACAGAACAAAATAACCCTCTACAAGGCCGTAATAAAACCTGTCTCGACCTACGGAATCCAACTATGGGGAACAGCAAGTAATTCCAACATTGAAATACTCCAACGCTTCCAATCGAAAACGCTAAGATCCCTATTAAATGCACCTTGGTATGTTACCAACGAAACAATCCACCGTGACCTCAAGATACCTACAGTCAAAGATGAAATACACAAGTTCAGAAGCAGATATAACACAAGAGTGAACAACCACCACAACCCACTAGTCACCCAACTACTGGACACGACGGACCAAATCCGCAGACTAAAAAGAAAATAACCTCTAGATTAAATCCTTAGTTTCTACTAGAACCAACAATATAAAACTATTATAATCCATGTCATTGTATCACGCCAAACTAAGTTACTGAAAATTCTCAACGAGAATTGATTGTAAATATTCTAATAAATAAAAAAAAAAAATGATACATGTTTCGATGATTGAGCCGTTAAACGTGATAAAGCGATGGAATTGTTTTGCACAGAAATTCTGGTTCTAAAATTATGTTAGGGATTCTAGGGCGTAATAACATCTTGGAACGCAAAGTTATCGATGTGTCGATGAAAGTTAAGCGAGCTTTATCGAAGCACACGTTCGAGTCTTTGGGCGATTGCTAGGAATACGCGTAATGTTCTTTTCTGTGAGCTGAAAAGTTGAACGACTATAAAAGGCGTTTGTAGAGGATTTCAAAGCGGAAGAAGAGGCAGATTATTTAATACATAATATCTTCCTTTATAATATATCTAATATCCTAATAATTAGATGAACGTAATACAAATGTTTAGAATCAGAAATTATCTGTTTATATAGAGATCTGTTTGATGCAAGATCTAAAATCAATCAAATCGGATTGTATGGATTGTGTATTTGTCTGTGTTAATCCTTTGACGTCGATACCAACGATGTATATAGCGAATGGCGGTTATCAGCCAAGATTATGAGCACGTACGCAAATAGACTAGAATATTTTGCAAGAATGAAATGTCTTGGTATGGTACGCTTTAATCTATCTATCCAAGTCAAAATAAGTATAAAAATCGCGTGGCAATCAACATATTAAAAAAAAAAAAAAAAAAAAAAGGAGAAACAGATGCTTCTGATTGTTTTTTTAGTGCATTTTCATAAAATCCTCTAAATGTTTAATTCTCATGGAATAAAAGGGAGAGCATACGTTTGAATCTCAGCAGATTTTATTAATTCTTTGAAACCATAAATACAATATGAGTATTACATCAACTTTAGTTCATACATGTAACAACATATTATTCTGCACGTAACAGTTACATTTAATGAAACATTTACTTATCCAGTAAATCCATATTCTCTACTAAACGTTCGTTTATTGATAAAACTGCCATAATCGTCCACGCATTGTTCGCTTCCTTAATTATTTTTCAAAGTATAACGATAATCAATGATGCAACAGAAATATCACGTAACATCCCAACAATCTTACATGAGATTTTAGCTGTTTTTACTATACAAATTAAGTCATTATTAAAATAAGTCATTATAATAATATATATGTCGGAGATGGAAATACACCGGAACCTCTCCTTGGATTCTCGGGAATACCGTAATGTCGTAATTTAGATTAAACAATTGTCACCCCGATTGTTTGAGACTTATGATAGTGAGCTTGGGCTCGAGGCGACAACCAGTCGCCGAACGTAGCCGCGGTCAAGGGATGAACGTTTTATCTAACAAGGGCACAGAGTAACTCTATACCTCTCCTTTAAAGAAGTGGCCGTAGTGACACATGGCAGTAAATATTTCAAAGGTTTCTGTTCCGTGGCTCGCCACACGCAGATCCTATCCTTCGAGTAAGATGATCTCCAGATGTCGATATACCTCCGCAGTATGTTTAGCTAACGTGAGGACCCGCAATAAATTTTAAGATTTAGTCAAGCAAAGTTCTTTATTTAGACAAACAGTCCTTGTCGCAACTACGGGAAGATAGGAGAAGCCTATCTTCCACGAACGATGCCCCGTCAACAACCCCCCCTTAAGGGCGGCCAGCATCTCTTTCAAAACGCCGATATGGAGATCGACCAATTAGCAACAGCGCTAATTTCCCTCACCTTTGGAACGAAAGCCTTCTTTGACGAATCCGAGGATCTCACATCCTTAGACCCACCCCATATAGTTTTCCTCGACGACATCGTCGAGACGGAGAGTCATTCCTTCGTGTGGACTCATTGACGAGTGACAGTACTATCTTACAACCAGTGACTACCTCACGTCTAGTTAACAAAGAGTTAGACTTGAACTGTGCGATAACATACGTTCATCATCCCGTGACCGCGGATTCGTTCGAACCTAAGGTCATTATCACTAGAGCTACGAGTGCTTAATCTTGTTAATAAGCCTGTGCTAATAAACTCTCCGTTGTATCACAACAATGGCTAATTCTAATGAAAATCCATTAAACGCCCATCTCCTTAATCCTGACTCTAATCCGACATATATATATATTTATATAATATATTACAATCATTTAATAAACTTTCATTTTCATTTAATATTTTCATTTAATAATTTAATAAACCTTCGTCCCGCAAAGGCAAATAAATTCACGCATAACATTTCTCTTCAGCGGCATTGTTCTAGGATTGTATTTGTTGAAAGATGGATAGCATTAAGCGCTGGAATAAAGAATGACGAATCGTTATTCTTTAACCATCGTACTTAGACACATATTTATTGAGCTACTTGTATTTTAATCGAAGTTTAATATCCTCCATCTGTAGGCGTAAATATTACTGCCGTTGTTAATGTTATTTAAGTTTTACTACTGGAAAGGACATTTAAGTTTGAAGGCAGGCAAGTCTACTGTTCTTAAAGCTGACATTTTGACATCTAAGATTTTTTGTGTCTTTATTGACAAAAATATATTTGACTTTGCATATCTAAAATAAAGGATTTGCGTTATCTAAAATAAATAGTTCATCTTCCTTTAGAGAATTCAATGTGGTGAAATTAGGATATGAGATAAAAGAAATACTATGCATATGATTTGATTGAAATTTTGAAAGTGTATAGACCCTGTTTTAGAAATATCAGTATTAATTCGGTAGACTATAAATTTATATTACAAAATTAACTGTTTTCTACTTTTGTTGTACTTTTCTTCTACTTTCTGGACATTTTATTGAAAATGCTGGAGATTTTAAATCAGTAATTAATAAAGTAAATTCATAAAATAACTTTTAAACGCATTGCTATCTAAAGTACAAATTCTTACGTTTTTAAAAATATATTCTTATAGTTATTGTATGTAACGTACTTGAATCTTTACGTGTATGGTTAAAATATTTTGTCCGCATTTTATTCAGTCATTTAAAATATCAAAGCAAACTTATTTCAAGTGAAAAATAATCCTTATTTCTATAAGCAGTATTCATTACAAGAACTAATTTTACATATATAATCGTAACAAAAAAGAAACATTAAACAGGCATTTATAGTTATTGACATTTATCTTTTGTATGTTCATTTACGAGGAAATGGTACTTAATGTAAAAGCGACTGGATTTCATATTTTTAACTATTGTGTACATGTATTGAATCTTATTGTTCTTCTTAAAAATTAAATGAATACTCATAATCCTAAAACATCCTTTCTCTGTTGTACTAGATATATATACAATTAAAATGTGTAATAATGCGAATGATAAACTAGTTCGAATAATTATTTTGCTTAAACGTAAGTTAATTGAAATCAGATAAATGTTATACACGCATTATACCGTGCATTATGAACTATTGATTGATTGATGCTCATATTTAATTATTAACGAGAAAATTAGAAAAATCAAATTGAATTTAATCTGTCCTTCTTATATTTATTAAGATGAATTCTAGGACTTGAAACACTCGAGATTAGAAATTTTGAATAATGTTTCACATTATCACTGGACGCTTGTTGTAATATCTTTTGTACGAGATACACTATACATACACAAAATCAAAATGGAATTTCGAAACGGTCGTATCGTTCAACAAAAATCTCTTTTATCTTTGATCCTCTTCATAAAAATGCAATTCTCCTTTACAGAACATCATATAACATTTATTGTACGATATATTGTTCAATTATATTTCGAAATTTTCAGCTTCGAATCTTTGTTTAATTATACTGTAGAATTAAATATCATGCGTTATTTAAATATAGAGATAGACTAAACTTTTATCCACATTTATTAAAGCTGTATCAACTGAGATGTTTAAATTTGCGAAATTTCATGGACTTTTATATTTAATTTTTCGTCATGAATCCCGCTTTGCGATACAATACATATTAGATTTATAATATCTTAAATTTACAGTACCAATGCTGATTTTATCGGAAGCTATTTGTTTGCAAATGATATCTTTCTTCGTTGGAATTACCCTTCACTTATAAATTAATAATTATTAACATTGAACAGTATTGTTAAACTTCAATAAAAATAGGATCGATAACTAAATGTTAGTTAAAGAAACTTCCTATTACAGGTATAACAAATCATATTGAATTTTATTTAGAAAACAATAATAAAAATGGGTGTCTTTTTGTGATAATAATTTACAGCATATCACTCGACTTATTCATATAAGAGATATTAGTTTGTTTAAATACCCTGTTGCACCATTTTATTCATTTTCAACCCAATTTTTTCACAACATTAAAAAATATTTTAAGCCTGAAGAAAAACATGAAAAACTTCTTATTAGCATGATTTCATGCTAAACATCCTCTTAAGATAGTATAAATCTTTCTTGTTTACTAAAACCAGAGCCTAACTGAAATATACGAGTATCGCAACAGGATTAATCGTAATACATGATTAAATACAAGCAATATGTAAGCTATATTTTTACTTTTTACTTCAGAAATAAATATTTCACGAGCATCGTCTTTAGCTTAAGGAAAATAAACTTGTGAAATTTAATTTAAAGCTTCGTAAAACATGGAAATGTTGCAGGATAACAAATCAGGAAAGATATATTAAATAAATCACAGTTCAGGTATCTATAACATGTGATTCTCTTAACAAATCTGTTTCATTCATCAAGCAACTGCAAAATTTCCGTAAAATCAGAAGCGGTTTCACAAATTATAGGCATTCGTAAACATGATAGATAAGAGTTAGTATCGCGGCGTTTTAGAGTATCTATGAGCGTAATATGGAAAGTAAAAAGATGTATAATAAAAATAGTTCACTTTCCAAGCTATCACTAACATTGTAACGAATTATTATACATATAACGGCTCACGAAAGTACTCGGACGCTTACAGAAACTTTCCATGAATACTTTGTTGAAGCTTTTCATGAATTTCAAGATGCATTAGGCTGTCTCAAAAGTTTCTTTCGTTTTGTTCTATTACTACAAAATAGATCATACATAAATCGAGAAAATAATATAAAACAAAAAGTGTCGTGCATCTATTATTTCCTTATGAAACGAAAGAAACTTTTGAAACAAATGTAAATAGGAATTATAAGATGCTTATTGATTACCATCGGTATTTGGACAGTTAATTATGTATTGTATAAATAAGTCACAATATTTTTAGTAGGAGCATTTTTACTACCTAATCAATCATATGTTTAAAAATACTCTTTACATTGTACATTAGTTTTTTGCTATGTGTACGTCTGCAATAAGCAACTTCTAGCTTCCATATATATATTTCCAAATTAGTCTCAATTTTTACCGGTGTAATCATGATAGACACGTCTCGTTACATTGAAGTGAAGTGAAGAAAAACACTAACACACATAATATATATTGGCAAAAATCTTCTATCTAATATTTTCGTCAACTACTGTATACACATTTATTAGATATTTGTGTGAGATTAAAATCGACAGATACTATAAAAAAATATTGTAGAGGTATAGCAATAAGAAAGTACAAGGAAAGTATAGCTCGTTAATTTGAATTACACCAGATTGTCAGTCATCTATTAGGTCGTGTTAATCTCTGAATAAATTCTTAAATAAATAAGTGTTAATTAAACGAGAGAAACTTAGCATTTATTAGTATTTGTGCTTCTACATTACATAATGAATAGGTCTTTTAGGGAAGAAATTCTTAGATAAAGAAGTGTTAATTAAACTAGAGACACTTAACATTTATTAGTATTTGTTCTTCCCCATTACTTCTTGAATAGGTCCTTTAGGGAAGCACAGAGAGACGGTTCGCTGAATTCCGTCTGCTTTTGGTTCTTGCTATTCCAAAACAAATTTGTCACTTCACCTGACATTGGTTTGTTCGAAGATACCGAGGGCTTTCCGCTCGACCCGGAAGCCCTCGGTATCTCCGTATCGTTTCCCTTCTGCGCCGTTAATATCTTCTCAATTGCGCTACCAAATACCTACGGACAAAATTGTTCTTATAAATTTATGAATATTATGTGTTTACGTATTTGAATGAAAATTTTTATGAAACGAGATTTCGCGTTAAAATACGTAATAGTAAATACGATAACTTACATGCTCTTTTTACCAAGATGAAAATGTATATGTAAATTTACTTGATGTATATGTAAATAGAAATATTTATATGTAATATTTATATGCTTGTATTTAAAATATTTTCATGCTTAAAGAATAAAGGTCATAATGTTATAAATATTTAAATCCTTGCACCTCTCCTTTATCGCGTAAGAAAGAGAAACTAAAAGTTTCACTCCAGAGAATGAGCTTCGTTCTAAAACAAATCAAATAACATATATTCAAGTATTTAACTGTTATTTAATATTCCTATATTATTAATATAGATGAGAGGTCGATAAGATAGTTTACAATCATTAAGTACAGTATCGCAGATCCACCATCAGAGATCAGTAATATTAAAATAAAATTCATGTTGGATTAAAAGTGTGGTTAAGTTGGGGCTAACCCCAAATTTGCAAATTTTGACCTAAGTCAAAAAGTGGCCATTTTTGCATCTCCTCGCGAACGAAAAATTCTTGTGCGACGTTTAAGAGAATTTATCAAAAAAAAAGAAAGAATTATTAGCATTTATACGAAATGTGACATGGAAGTTGAAAAAGATGAGTGTAGAGATGAAAAAATTAAGCAGAGGTCAAACTTACGCGCTACACTTGATCTTCATTTTCTTTAAATTTTGATCCAGCTGATAAATCAGTAATTAAACCAAGGGAACTAAGTTTGAAATCAAGCGAATCTGAAATACTATCAGACTGTTGCTACGTGAGAACAATAGCCATCTTGTACTTCGTATTTGCTCGATTCCAAACTCTAATCGATATACCAGCAGAATTTACCAGCAAAATAATTATTCAGAGATTCTGTCGGTAAAACAATTGAAGTTTAAAATCGAACGAATCCGAATTACTGCGAGATCGTTGGTGGCTATTTTTCTCGTAGCAACAAACTGATGGTACTTCAGATTCTTTTGATTTCAAACTACAATTGATTTATCAATAGAGTTGTCGAAGAATTATTTTGTCGATATCGGTGTAGAACAATAGCCAACAACGATCTCGCTGTACTTCATATTTCCTCTATTACAAACGTCGATTCATTTACCAGCAGAGCATCTGAAGAATTATTTCACATGGATCATGTAGAAAAAAAAAAAAAAAACGAACACGAAAATGGAACTGTAATAACATTTTTTATTCCTTGTTGAGAGCCGTTCTTAAACATTTTGCAGGAATTTTCCCTTCGCAAGAAGATCGAAAAATAACCACTTTTGACGCTCTGTTTTCATCCCATATGAATTTTATCTTTAATATTACCGATTGATAATAATGTCACTGCGATATTGTCCGCAATGATTGCAAATTATCTTCTCCACGTTTCACCTATATCGATAATACAGAATATCAAACAACAATTATTTAATTTCACGTTGTTGTTGACTTTATTAATTTTTACGATAAAGTGCATTCTCTGGAAGAGATTTTACGATTTACGATTTTCTTTTTCATTCCTCCTTTCACCTATGATGGCTCTTAAACAAGAAACGATATCGTAACGAGAAATACAACTTACCTGAGCGTCCACTTTGGTTCCACTAGTGTTGTCCCATACGACCTCGCTATTAGGGGACTTTTTACCGAACATTTTCTTCATCGCCTTCACTACCTTCAATTCATCGAACCTAAGACTTGAACTGGCCGTTGCTAAATCTTCCGGCTTCTTCGACATTTCCGTCGCGGAAGACCCTACCGAGCTTAGGATCGATATCAGATCCCTATTAGAGCAGACCATGCCCGCAGCACCGAAAACGGGTGCTCTCGCGGCTCTTGGCAGTTCCGAGACGCGCTTTCGGAGAGAAGACGTCGGCGAAACCGACAGAGTAGGCATTTCAAAGAATCGTTGTTTCGGCTGTTCAGTGTAACGTTGAACAGAACTGTTACCCTCCAGCGGCTGCATTTCGTACACTTGCTCCGTCGACGTCCTGTACATCCTTAAGCGCACCTGGCAAACGGATTGCTTTTATTCGAAAGACAGTTTCTTTTTTATCATAATTCGTGCGTTATGATACATGTTTCGATGATTGAGCCGTTAAACGTGACAAAGCGATGGAATTGTTTTGCACAGAAATTCTGGTTCTAAAATTATGTTAGGGATTCTAGGGCGTAATAACATCTTGGAACGCAAAGTTATCGATGTGTCGATGAAAGTTAAGCGAGCTTTATCGAAGCACACGTTCGAGTCTTTGGGCGATTGCTAGGAATACGCGTAATGTTCTTTTCTGTAAGCTGAAAAGTTGAACGACTATAAAAGGCGTTTGTAGAGGATTTCAAAGCGGAAGAAGAAGCAATACAAATGTTTAGAATCAGAAATTATCTGTTTATATAGAGATCTGTTTGATGCAAAATCTAAAATCAATCAAATCGGATTGTACGGACGTATTTGTCTGTATTAATCCTTTGACGTCGATACCAACGATGTATATAGCGAATGGCGGTTATCAGCCAAGATTATGAGCACGTAGGGAAGAACAGAACTGAACGCTTGCTGTTTCAATAATGACGATCCATAAAAGTCTGAACTCTAATAAAAAAAAACGCATGATAACGAATACAGCGCGTATTCTTTCGTATGTCTTCAATGAATATGTATAAGTTTGCTCGTAACAGAGTTGAAAAATGCCTGTAGCGTTCCAAGTTTGAACAACGTTTGTGTCGCGCGAAAGTTGATCAATATCTGAACCGCTTGAACGTTAACAAGTATCTTTTTCTGTGTTCGAGGTGTGAATGCCGCGAGTGTCATGACCAGCCTTTCACGTGCTCTTGGCGCGCCTTCTACTGGCAAAGATGGGTCGCTACTTGAACTAACACGAGATGTTAGTTTTCCGAGAAGATCACGATATCTCTGCGGGTGAGGAAGTTCGGCAACTTGTACCGCTGTAATATAATTCCAAATTACCCTGCGGAGATACCGAGTTTACGACACGTCCTTGGCGATTGAGCGTGGGATGAAGCAAATTTCTATGTTATTGCTTAATAATTTATGATTCCAATTGAAAAATAAGCTTCTTCGCGACCATGCTATAAGCTTCACCGACGAAGACGTGCTTCCTTAGCGAGGCTCCTGACGAACAAGGAATGAAAACCATAGCGACTCGATTCGTCCGTAATTTTAACTGTTAATTTTCGCCTAATTAATAATTGTTCTAACTCCATCTAAAAAAGAAGAAAAAAAAAGTAATTGATGAATCCACGTATGCGTACATTGTTATAAAGAACGATATGATGTGTAAATAATTATAAGTTACAAAGAATAAAATAATAAATAATACGATGAAAATTGTATACCTGGAGAGCAACGAATATGTGGTTCTTTCAAATCTTAACTTCGCACGATCGTATAGAAGTTCGTCAACTTTAAACTCGGTTTTTCTTAGTCTGCAAACTAGCGGAGATAGAGCGACTAAAATAAACGAAAGATCCTTACCTTCCTCGCTTTTAGGTCTGCGATGTTGTCCATAACGTCCAACTGACGATTACTGCCAAACAACGTCGATGACACTCTTTCCATCGTAACGACCGAATTTCTTCGGCCATCTAGCTGAGGAGCTGGTCCTGATCCTTCTCCGCCACGATCGCTCATTCGTCTCATCTGTCGACACAAACATCAAGATAGTTTCGATACGCGAGAACTGTCGTAGTGACGATCGAGCCTGGCGAAAGTCAAATTGACCAATTTTATCTTTGGACAATCTCATAATTTCGCAATTTCATCGTCCAAATACACGATTGATTCTCACAAAACCTCTAGTTCCTTAGAGCTTAACGCCACGCTCATCTTTTCACTTTTATCGCATATTGTCTCACCACTTGCGATACTTGTAATTACTTTTCACTACTTTTCAATTTTGGAGTTGGTCAATGTGATTTCCGAATGGCTCGATTGACTATGCGAGTCATGGATAAAGATGACAATTAAACTATTCAGATTAGTCATGTTGCTTCGTCAAACGATTTGAATTCAAGCAATTCGAAACCATTTTGTTAATGTGAACCTATTATTTTACCAATGTGAATCTGTAATTTTGCTTGAAATATCCTTCCAAGTTTTTATGATGATTCAGACTGATCAAGTTACCTGAATCAAGCAACTAATTTCAAGTTACTTGAAACTATTTTGTTAACGTGTACAGTTGCTTGAATCAAGCAACTATTTTCAAGTAAGTTAAAATCATTTTGCCAATGTGAACCTGTAATTTTGCCTGAAATATCCTTCCAAGTTTTTATGATGATTCAGATTGGTCAAGTTACCTCAATCAAGCAACTATTTTCAAGTAACTTGAAACTATTTTATTAATGTGTGCAGTTGAGTGAAACAAGTATTTTCAAATAACTTGAAGCTATTTTGTTAACGCGTACAGTTGCTTGAATCAAGCAACTATTTTCAAGTAAGTTGGAACTATTTTGTTAACGCATACAGTTGCTTGAATCAAGCAACTATATTCAAGTAACTCGAAACTATTTTGTCAGTGTGAAACTATATAGACACTAGTCAATTCCCATACACATATATAATGTATAATGTATAAACAGAGCTATTTTTTCAGATCAGAAGGTACGATCAATCTTTTTCTTTAAATATATTATGCAATAATATAATAACGTTGGACAACGTTATGTTTTGTTAAGCTAACAGGATACACTAAAAATACATTATCAAGAAAGGGGATGTGGCCCGTAAGCAAGTATGTTCTTCTAGATATGACCATCAGACAGTACCTGTGATGCGGTTATCCCGGAAGTACATTGCGGAGTCGGTAGAGAGCGTTTCCTGACCTCTCGCCAGGGAGACAATAGACGAGGATTTAAGGGTGTCGAATCGGGATCCATGCAACGCGGAGGCGACTCGTTCCTTCGCCCTTCCTCTTCCTCTTCGCCCGATGTGCTTTCCTCTATGACGATTTGAGGCTCGCCATAGTTTGCCACATTCACATTCGGGCTGTACCATTGTCTTCTCATCTTGATTTAGAAAACTCTCACTTGAACATAAATAAAACGTTTCTTCGTTGAAACCGTATCATAGTGGAGAACGATCGAACAGTACAAAAGAATGAATAAAAATAAGTCACATTTTTATTAATTTTCTTTTGTATCTAAAAACAAATCTGATAGATTCAAAGATACAAGATCTTTGAAAATATCGTATGGAATTTAATACTAATTTAGTGTGCAATTAAAAAATTACTATACTATTTTATTTCTCCTATATACATGTTGGAGATAAAAGGACATCGGGGCCTTTCTTTTGGAATTTTTGGGAAGACCCCCAATACTTTAGTCTAGACTTTTTATTATAGCTGCACTTAAATAATAAAACTCAGAAGTAGTTGTTTATGATTTAATCCGACTATGTTTACCCGAGATTTATGACAGTAGGCTTGGGCTCGAAGTGACACAACTGGTCGCTAAACATAGCCACGGTCATGGCATGGACGTTTTTACCTAACAAAGCTATGGAGTAATTGTATAGATCTCCTTAAAAATATAGTTGACCCGAGGGGTACAGAGACGAGTATATAAGTGCAGTTCCATTTGGACTGAGGGAGTTCTACTTATACTGTAGACAAGTAAGTAGACAAGTTACACTTGAATTGTGGACAAGTAAGCTCAGTACGACTTAGACTTTGGAAGAAGACGTATTTGTTATCCCTTTGACCGTGGATTCGTTATTGAACCTAAGATCATTGTCATTGGCATCTCGAGTATCTAATTGCCACGGTTACTTGTCAAACTCTGTACCATATCGGTACTGTAATCATATCGGTACCAGTAAATATCATCCATATCGTATAACAACAATGGTTAATCCAAATGAAGATTCGTTACACGCCCCTAATCCCAGTGAGAACTCGAGATATATGTATTTTTCTTTTCTTTTTGCTTAAAAGATTTCCTGTTTATTGTCACATTAGAATGTCAGATTCTTTTGGCACACGAAGGCTTCGTAAATATCAGAAGGAATATAACGTGGAAAAATGTTGTTTTATTTTTAAAGTTCTACGCTTCGCTACTTTTTTCCTAGTACGTTCGCTTTAGCAATAACACTGACTTTTTCGCCCGTTAAAAACGGATTACGCAGACGCGCTCACGCAGCACGTGCCCAGAGCGAATGTTGCGAGTCGATATTTTCTTTTGCGAATCGCTCTCGTTATTTTTTTTTTATTTATTTATTAAAATTCACAATTTGTCCAATTTGGACATTTGGTGGAATTTTTTAACGGTTAAATTAGCATGTTGGTGGCTATCCCCAGCGGGGTACCATCCTCGTGTTTCTTAGGTTATGTCCTTTATAAGGTCTGCTGGGTGCTTCCTTTTTAGTCTTCTGTCCATATTTGTGATTTTGTATGTTTCCGCAGCTAGCCGGTTTATGTGTGTTGCTATTCTTAATTTGTATTTCTCGGAGTATCTGTTGATTTCTTCCTTGACCGTTGGCATTCCCAGGTCCCTTCGTATATCTTTGTTTCTGACGTACCAAGGTCCGTTTACTATTGTCCTGAGGATTTTAGCCTGTATTACCTCTATTTTGTTTATATGGCTCATTGCTGCCGTCCCCCATAGTGGTATTCCGTACGTCCAGATTGGTTTTATGATCGTTTTATATATTTTTAACTTGTTTTCTGTGCTTAGTTTGGATTTTCGGCTTGTTAGCCAATGCATTTGTCTTCTTGTTTTCTGTATTTTTTCTACTATTGATTTGATGTGTAGTTTCCAGGTGAGTTTTTGATCTAAGTGGAGTCCTAGGTATTTGACATGCTTTGTTTGCGTTATATGCGTGCCGTTCAATAGGATGTTTGGTGGTGTCTTTTTCCGTAGCGTGAATGTAATATGGTTGCATTTATTGGGGTTTGCTTTTATTTGTTTTTCTCGTAGCCAATTTTCTATTTTTACGATGTGTTCTTGTAGTATTTTGACTGCCGTTTCTGGGTTAGTATGCCTGACTAGTATAGCTGTGTCGTCCGCGAATGTCAATACTGTGCTGTTGGTAGTTGTTGGTATGTTCGCCGTGTATAATGTGTATAGTATTGGGCCTAGGACGCTTCCTTGTGGTACCCCGGCCTTGATGTCTTTAACTTGAGAATGTGTGTCCTTGATTTTTATTACGAAGGTTCTGCAGCTTAGGTAGGATTTTATTAAGTGGTGTATTTGCTCCGGGAGTTGTTTCCTAATTGTTTGTAGTAGACTTTCATGGTTAATTTTATCGAATGCTTTTTCTATGTCTATGAAGAGGGCTGTGCAGTATTCCTTGTTTTCTAGTACTACTATTATTTCGTTTATAAGCCTGTGCATTTGCTCTATCGTGGAGTGTTTGTTTCTGAAACCAAATTGGTGATCCGGTATTAGTTTTTTTGTCTCTATTATTGGTTTTATGCGGTCGTATATTATCTTTTCCAGTATTTTGGAAAATACTGGAAGCAGTGATATTGGTCTGTAAGATGCAGTTTGGTGCGGGTCTTTGCCTGGTTTATGTAACATTTTGATCTGTGCTAATTTCCATGGTTTGGGGAAGTATTGAATTCTTAGAATTGCGTTGAATATTACTGTTATTAGTCTTATTGCTTTTGGCGGAAGGTTTTTTAAGATTTTACCATTAATTAGGTCGATTCCTGGCGCTTTGTTGTTTTTTGTTTTATCAATTATGTTTCTAATTTCTTGTGCCGATGTTTTAGGTATGGTGTATTCCTTGTCGGCTGCGGTAGCAGTGGTTTGTGGATCCTCCTCCGTATGACTTTTGAGGTTGCTGTTGTTGGTAATGTGTGGTGTGAATGTGTTGTAGAGGTGGTTGGAGAATTCTTCAGCTTGTTCTTCGTTGCTTCTTGCCCATGTGTTATCTGCTTTTCTGATTGCCGGGACGGGTATTATAGGCTTCCTTATTTTTTTCGCGGCTTTCCATAGTGAATAGTTGGTGTTCTCGTGTGTGGAGAGTGTCCCTATGAACTTTGAGAATTCGTTATCGTTGTGCTCCTTTATTTTGTTTTTTATTTCCTTTGCAAGTTTGTTTAAGTGTTTTTTGTTTTCTCGGGTTCTGTATTTTTGCCATTTTGCTTTTGCTTTTCTTTTTTCTTTGATTTTGTCGAGTATTTCTTGCGGTATTGTTATTGTTTGTCTGCTGGTTGGTTCGGGAGTAGTGGTTGTCCTTGCTGCTTCCTGAATAGTTGCTGTCAATGTTGCTACTGCCTGTTCTATGTGTTCAGGAGTTTTTAACGGGATGTTGCAGTTTATTTTGCTTTCTATTATTTCTTTGAAAGTTTGCCAATTGGTGGTTTTATTGCATAGTGTTTCTGGTTTGCTATAGTGAATTGGTTTGTTTCTGTATTCAATTATTATGGGTGTATGATCGGAGCTGAGCTCGAGGTTGGGTGTTATTTTTAGTTTATTTGTGTTTAGTCCCCTTGTAACTGCAAAGTCCAGAAGATCTGGTTTTTTGTTCAGGTCAGTCGGCCAATGTGTCGGTGTTCCTGTGGATAATATATTGAGGTTATTATTTCTAATGTATTTTTCCAGTGTTCTACCTCGAGGTGTAATGTTTCTTGATCCCCAGAGCGTGTGCTTTGAGTTGTAGTCTCCCGCTGCGATGTACTTGTCCCCTAGGTCCTGGAAGTATTCTTCCCACATTTGTGTTGTTATTTTGTGTCGCGGAGGCACGTATACTGCCGACAACTGGAAGTAGTTGCTGCTAGTTTGAACTGTAACAGTGGTTGCTTGTAAATATTCTTTGTTAACTTGGCTGTGAAGATAATGTTTGATATCGTTTCTGACTATCACTGCTGTCCCTCCGTGAGCTTTTCCTGAGGGGTGTTTGGTATCATATATGGTGTAGTATGGTATTTTCAAATAGCTTTTTGTAGTGAAGTGTGTTTCTGAGACAAGTAATATGTCTATATTATTATTGTATATGAATGTTTTAGTTTCGAGGGCCCGTTGTTGTAGGCCGTTTGAGTTCCAGGCTGCTATTTTTAGAGTGTCCGTTTTTATTTTTTGCTTAGCACGTTTGTAATTAGTTGTAGCATGACTGTGATTTGTTGGGTTTGCTGTTTGAGTACTGCATTTTGTTCGCTTATCATTCTGGTTAGCATTTCGGTGTTCTTTATGGATTGTTTGAGCAGTTCTTTGATTTCTGCAGTGTCGTTGTTACTATTGCTGTGGTATTGGTTATGTGTGTGTGTTGGTTGGCTGGTTACTTGAGCATAGCTTAGACCACCAATGGTGTTGGTGCTGATAGGTTTGGTGTTTATTGCTTGCTCTGTATTTGGTAATGTTTCAGGTTTTGTGCTGTCATGATGGGCTTGTGTGTTAGTGCTTGTCCTGCTTCGTAGGGGCGGGAACAGTTTTCGTTGTAGTTGTTTTCTTACTTCACAGCCTTTATAGCTGGCTGGGTGGTTACCGTTACAGTTGAAGCATTTAACTTTTTCTATTTTTCCTGAATATGGGCAGTGTGCAGTTAAGTGATTTTTTGCGCACTTGACGCAGGCTGGGCTTCTGTTGCAGTAGTTTTTAGTGTGTCCGTATTGTTGACACCGAATGCATTGAGGTATATCTTTTTTGTGTCGTGGTGGTTCGACTGTTACTATTGTGTTTAGTATTTGTTTGATATCATATATTTCCTTGTTATTGATTCTGGGTTCAAGTTCTATTAAGAATAGTGGTAGTGGTTGCTTAGTGTCGAATCTTGTTATATTGTTTATTGTTCTAGTTTGATGTCCAATTTTAGCTAACTCATCGCTTAGTTTATGTACGTTGGTTTTAGGATGCAATCCTCTTATGACAATTTTATAGCTCCTTTCAGTTTTAAGCTGATAAGTGTGGTAGATGGCATTTTTTTCTTTTAATGCTTTTATAACTTTCCTAAATGATTCTGGTGTGTTTGTTTGAATTTTTACTTGATCCAATTTTGTTTGCTTTATTGTGTAATTGTTTTTCTCTTCTAGATTATTTAGTAGATCAATGAGCGGGTCTATTATTTGGGCCTCGACAAAGATTGGTGGTGGTTTTGTAATATGGTTTGTTTGGGTAATGGTTTTACTTACGGGGTCAGAGTCTATTTCTTCAGTTAGTGAGTTGAAGGAGTTACTTAGTGGTAATTCTTGCAGCCATCGCTGCTTTTCTGTGACTGGGTTTCCTATGGCACTTGTGTCTGTGGTTGTTTTACGTTTTTTGCTAGCCTTCACTGGCTTTCAGCTTTCATCCTGGTAGTATCCTTCATGTTCTGAATTGCTATCTTCCTGTCCCCGATGCTCTTTTGTTTCTTCTGTCTCCATGTTGGTTTGTTTGGTTTTTATATAATATGTTTCTCCTTTTGTTGCTATGTTTATAGTTGGTATCTGCATTGTTATTTTATTT
Source organism: Bombus terrestris (assembly GCF_910591885.1). Taxonomy (NCBI): domain Eukaryota; kingdom Metazoa; phylum Arthropoda; class Insecta; order Hymenoptera; family Apidae; genus Bombus; species Bombus terrestris. Next base: position 16,093,387 of record NC_063271.1, on the reverse strand, counting down.
CCTCCTCACTATCACTTTGCAGCACTATTACTTTGGAGCACTTTTTCACTATTCACTTATACCTGGAGAGGACGACCGTCTAGACACGTCCGTCCTCCTCGGCTGTCCGAGCAGGAGTGTCTGAAAATTGTAGCGTATATCGAAAAACAAATTTTCGTTCTGCGTAAAATCTCGAGAAATTCTTCCTTTCTTCGTCCGTGTTACATGATAGACGAATGACGCATCAGATGACTGGTACGATTCCTTAGCATAGAAGAGTGAATTGAAATATTCACGAAGCGCGATGTACTGTTAACCAGTTAACCGTGGAATTTAGTTTTAGAAATCAACGTGAATAAAATGCAAATAAAAATAAACGACGACGAGTATACACGTCGAACACAAAGAAAATGTGTTACGTGTTCCTGTTATAAGTTTTACGACGACGTTAAACCAAAATGACGATGGCTTACATTTTTCTTCGAAAAAATGAATTATTTCCCACATAAAATGTTAAAATTGTAACAAAATAATAAAATTCGTAAACAAGAAAAATGTGAAAAGATAGAAGAAATTCAGTGGATCCTCCCAGTGTGGTATTTCTCGAAACAGAATATCGCACAAAGTGGCACTTCGCAAATCTAACACCAGCAACGTGAAGTGGATTCGATCAATGATATAACTGGTATAAAATTGGGGAAATGTTTTTTGATAGGAAGCGTAGGTTTTACGGTTGAACTCGTAGATGGTGGAGCAACTTTCGAAGCTCGTGTTCGTGGAATTGCATATTCGATAATTTATTCAACACACCTTCGACGAAAAAACTGAATCGCATTATATTTTCTGTATTATATTTCGATCGTTATCGGGGAATACCGGACACACGCAGTAAAACATCCACTCAATTTGCAAGCAGACAAAATTGCGTAAACAATTCGGGCATAGCCGATATATCGGTGAAAATAATCAACTGAGTTTATAAAAAGGAATACGTTGTACAGGGAATAACCGATATAACAAAGGAACAAATCAAATTTTTCAGTTTTACTGACAAAGCGAACGTACCACTAAATAACATTCTTAGCGCTTCTTACTAAAATTTGGAATTTTTATGGTAAATGGTAATGTTTTATATTATACGACAGATGAAACATACCGAGATTAACATTTTTCTCGACGTGTTTAATTCATGAAACGCGGTTAACTGTTTAAAAACGCTATCGACGATAGCTTTTCAAAAGATGTATAAATAAAACGAGGAGATAGAGCGAAATGAAATAACAACGAGTCGTTCGATTTCTCGTTATGTCGTGTTGTTAAGAAGCAACAGAAATGAAATTTCAATTTTCCATTAGAATCGACGGAAGGATCAAACGACGATACGGTAAGAGAAATCGCATGATTCCATTCAAGTGGCACCGTTTTGTCAACGCAGGCTAACGCGTGACCTTTCGTCGTTTCGATCAACATGGTTCAACATGGGTCATACCGCCTGTGCTGTCAGATGTTCAGCCAAATGGTGTTTGCATTTGTCGTAGATAAAACGCTTGGAAAACTCGTCGCGCACTAGTGCGCTTCTCCGTTTTCGCATGAAATCTCCGACTTTTTTCTACTTTCCTAGTTTCCTATTTTTTCTTTTTATCCGTTCTATACGATTCGCCTCTGAAAGATTATTCTTGCTGTACCGCTACTATTAGGTTGTCCGGAATGTTTCTCTCGTTTTATGAGGAAATAATAGACGCACGTTCTTTCTTTTATATTATTTTGTCGAATTACGTACGATCCGTTTTGTTCTGTTGAGATAAACACCGCGATATTTCACAGACTTACTTTCACGTTTGTACGAAGGTGCACTGTTGTAAAAAATTCTTTTTGCGAAAGAAAGACACTTTTCGGGCAACTTAATACGTTGTGTTCGTTTTATAAAGAAATAATAGACGCGCGATGTCCTTTCTTTTATATTAGTTTATCGAATTATGCACGAACATAATAATAGAGATATAAGGAAATGGATCGCACCTAATTCGATAAAATGATATAAAATAGAAATTGTTGCTCAACTATTACCATTTTATGAAACGAAAGAAACTTCTCGGACAACCTAGTACATCGAACGACTACCGTTGAATAAATTCTCTAAAAACGAAAATGTTTTTAATCGAATTAAACGATCGAGATGGCTGTAATACTTTTGTAGGATTTTACGAATACTTACCGAGCGTTGAAAGTTCGATGTGCTCAAATACTTATAAGCGATTTTTCTTTCTCGAGACGATTCCCTTTCATTCGCGAACAACCTGAAAATGGAAAAAATATCGTTAACGGGTGTATTCGTGATAATCGTAACAACGTCGTTAATCGATTTATCGATGAATCGTTACGTGTGCTTTACGTTCTTTGCGAGATTCCACGACAAATATCGTTACGCGCGAGTTAATCGAGTAAACGACGTTTAAAACGGTTTAAAGTTATTCCCGATATCGCAACTATAAATAGGGAAATGATACAAAGAACAGTGTTTTAACCCTTTGAGTGCTGTGGGCGCATATAGGTGTCTGGCGAAAGCTATCGGTGTGGACTAAGGACATATATATGCGTTTTCTGTAAGTGCTCGGCATGGACTAAGGACGCATGTATGGGTTTTTTTTAATTTTTCACACACAACTAAATTATTAACTCGTGTTATATTTATAAGGTTCAATAATGCGATAATTCAGGGATCGATTCTGAAGTCTGAAAATCGAGTTTTTTTTATTATGAAATGATTTGATAAAATATAAAAATGAACAACAATTAATATGCGTCTATAACAATCAATAACGATGATTATCTAAACGGGAAATTATAAGTCTTTGGTGCAATGTTTACCTGAACGTCCTGAGCTACCGATCTTTCTTCTTCAGTCTTTAAATCTTAAATCTTCAGTCTTCACAATCTCAAACAACTATTCTATAACCTTGTATGTCTCTCTAATGTAATTCTCTGTCCATCCGTCTGGGGAACACGTGCTTCTGCAACTGCTCGTCCGTGCAATAAAGGAAGATCGGAAGATCTTGTATCTTTGAATCTATCAGATTTGTTTTTAGATACAAAAGAAAATTAATAAAAATGTGACTTATTTTTATTCATTCTTTTGTACTGTTCGATCGTTCTCCACTATGATACGGTTTCAACGAAGAAACGTTTTATTTATGTTCAAGTGAGAGTTTTCTAAATCAAGATGAGAAGACAATGGTACAGCCCGAATGTGAATGTGGCAAACTATGGCGAGCCTCAAATCGTCATAGAGGAAAGCACATCGGGCGAAGAGGAAGAGGAAGGGCGAAGGAACGAGTCGCCTTCGCGTTGCATGGATCCCGATTCGACACCCTTAAATCCTCATCTATTGTCTCCCTGGCGAGAGGTCAGGAAACGCTCTCTACCGACTCCGCAATATACTTCCGAGATAACCGCATCACAGGTACTGTCTGATTGGTCATATCTAGAAGAACATACTTGCTTACGGGCCACATCCCCTTTCTTGATAATGTACTTTTAGTGTATCCTGTTAGCTTAACAAAACATAACGTTGTCCAACGTTTGCATAATATATTTAAATATATTCCTATTAGGTCATTTGTTGTCTGTATATTTTCCCTTTCGATTTTGTCCTGGACTTCGATAGGTAATCCAATGACAATCAGGTGTATCCTCACCTCTTCATCCATTTCCCTTTGTACTTCCAATATTAGTCGTTCTTTCTCTATTGCATATTCTACGAATGAATCTGAAAGGTATTTAAAGTTGTAAGCATATCGTATTGCCGGCCAACCTTTATTCTTAAAGGCTTTGAGAAATGCTTCTTTCCAATCTTCCCAGTTGTGTCCTCCAGCTTTCAATAGATTTGTCTGGTACCACCTTTTTGCTGTTTTTCCTAGGTACTTTCTCAAACCTTTGACTTTTTCCTCATCGCTTTTCATTTTGTATTTTTTGCATTCCTCTTCATACTCTGATATCCAGTTTGTGGCTTTCTGAGTTCCTTCAAATCGTTCTATATTGAAGTTTATTTCCTCTATTTCCCTCTTATCTCATCTTTGAAGGGTCTCTAGAAGTTTTTCCATGTCCAGGTTGAGTTTCTCGATTTCCGTCTTTGTTTTTCTTGTGGAGGTTATTTCTGCTTCCTCTAAGACAATGTCTCAGAATACGAAGTTTGAATCCATATCGGTATACAGTGCTGCTGTCTCATCGTCTATTGTGAGTTTAATATTTCTATATTGGCCTACCTTGGTTAGACTGTTTGCGGTCTTTTTCACTGTTGGTAAACTGAATAATTGTTGATGGTACTTTCTTTCTTGATATTCCGGGGGGAAAATATAGCACATTTCGTCTTTTGGTCCTCTGATAGATTCTATACTCTCTATCTTCTCCCCTTTCGCGTTCTCGGTCATGACGACGCGTAGGTTAACTCTCAGCGGCATGACGTGGCGAAAATCGATTTATAAGGTTCAATAATGGGATAATTCAGGGATCGATTCTGAAGTCTGAAAATCGAGTATTTTTTATTATGAAATGATTTGATAAAATACAAAAATGAACAACAATTAATATGCGTCTATAACAATCAATAACGATGATTATCTAAACGGGAAATTATAAGTCTTTGGTGCAATGTTTACCTGAACGTCCTGAGCTATCGACCTTTCTTCTTCAGTCTTTAAATCTTAAATCTTCAGTCTTTACAATCTTAAACAACTATTCTATAACCTTGTCTGTCTCTCTAATGTAACTCTCTGTCCGTCCGTCTGGGGAACACGTACTTCTTCAACTGCTCGTCCGTATCGATCTCTCCGTTAAACACAGCCTGTCGTGCTACCCGTAAAACAAAAAGAATCCCTATCCTACATGAACTCTAGGGATTTTACATATTTACTAAATTTAGTTTTCTAGTTTATTACCCAAATTCTAGTTAACTGTAAATTTCAATGTTTATAATAAATAATTAAAAATAACTAAAAAATAACGCTCTTGAATCATTTAATCTCTTTCATTTTAATCATTTAAACTACTATAACTTATTACGATTTGCGCTTTGAATAGTTAATCAACAGAGTTCAGTCTAACGAAAAAGTATTCCGTCCACAGCGATCGTCAGCGCTAGACACGCGTCGTCCGTATGGACGACATAGGCCGTGAGTATTCAGCACTCAAAGGGTTTATCGTCTGTGATAAAGCTTTTAGTTTCGAAAGCTCTGTTAAACTCGTTATGGTAAAATTAATAGACACTATAATCTTAACGAATTATCTTTTGTATTCGTAAGAGGCCCGACGATTTCTTTATTATGGGAAAATAATTTCAGCGATATTTTTCGCTTTTAACGCGTTTGCAGCGCGTACGCGTATATCCTTGCCTGTTGCGCGTTATACGTTTTAACGTATGTGCATAATTTTCTATCTACCAAATACGCGCAGCTTTTAACGAAGCAGAGCGAAACGTTTGTAAAATTGAAATGTTAGAACGATGTTTCCGATAAAATTCTTTGTTCCCGGCAGGTTGAACTGCGAGACCGATGCGTTTAAAAGTGCAATTTTCGAGGAATTAAACGCACGAAATTCTGAATATTAGTTCCTTCGTTATGCCTTTGTCATATTCGTTTCTATCTTTATCATTATTCGACAGGTTATTCGCAACTCGTGCAACGAAATAGAAGGATATCCATACGTTGATCCAAATTTCTTCTTTCAATCATATAATTGGCTTTCTTTTGCATAAAACGATATTATCGAAACGTTATCATAGATATAATCTGGTTCTGGAAAAAATCGAAGAACGTCGTGTGAAAATCGATTTTAATTTAAATTGTCTTAAATATCCTTTAACGAATACGTCGTATTCTTTCGTTCTATTACGTTTAAATTAACAGTTATCGTCCTTTATGTTGGCCATTTCCTTCGTTTACGTTCTTTTTCACTTTCTACCGTAATAGATCAGCCACGGATAGTCCATTTCGACGAATAGTTTCTCTCGATCGACGTGGAAACCGTCGAAAAGAAAGATTCAGGATATTGTAGCCGTTCGCCGATAAGGAGCGCCATTTACGCCGAAGGAGATCCGTTCTCTTAGAACGTTCATAGAGCTCTGGGTCTTTTCGTTCTATAGTATTAATATAAATCTAGAAATTGTACAGCCCAACTTTAAGTCTATCGCAGCTTCGTTCGAACGACGCTACTTCGTCCTGTACAAATTTCGATTCCTCCGATGAAACGTGTATTCACAGCAAAGTACTTTTTTCTGTAATCTTATTATGGCTTGCGAAAGTGTTCGAATAATCTTGATCGTTCCGAGGTGACGCGTATCACACGAACAATAGAAAACTCGGAAAATACCGAAAGGTCGGATGATACCGGCGTTCGTACGGTAAAATCGTAAAATTGATTTCGATAACTTAACATCGTACGTGCGTTTCAGTTTAGTTGACTATTTGATCGATTAAAAGTTCAATTAATCTACTTACTTTGTTCGCGCGGTGCCGGCGTTAAAATTTCGAAAAAAAAACGCGCAGTTAGGAGAAAGCTGGAAACACATCGTATAATACGAGACTCGGATAGCCGAAACTTCACTGAGCTGGCGGAAATTTTGCGTAGGATCGCGTATTATGCCAAACATTTTGAAATCCCGTTAACGCTGTAACGAGACACGACTATCGTGATTATGTTCGTTACATCAGTTGCGACTCTTCAATTTTTGTACTTTCGAGTCTGTCCCTATTTTAACGATAATAAAACATATTTGTAACGTTGGGAGAAGAGGTTTAATCAAGAAAATTGAAACGAAAATGTGCGATCTTTTTTCATTTTCTTCAAAACGAAGGTATTCTCTAACGTTGTAAGAACGTAATTGGGTCGACCCACACATAACTGGACCTGAAATGATCGAAAGGGCGTAGCAGGCTTTTTTTTTATTTATTACAAGCGTACAGTTTTGTCAGGTTCAGCCAAATATTAGGTTGCCCCAAAAGTGTCTTTCCTCTACGAATATGTCTTTTACGACAATGCATCTTTATATAAACACGACAGCTAATCTGTCAAATGTCGTGGTCTTTACCTTAATAGAACAAAATGGAACGTACGTAGTTCGATAAAATAAAGGAAACAAGAAACGTCGTGCGTCTATTATTTTCTTATAAAACGAAAGACTCTTTTGTTGTACAACCTGATATTTGAACTGTCGATAATTTTCGAGAAAGGTCCTGTAACTTCCATATACATTTTCCGATCCATTTCAAATTTTTCCAATACAATACTCGCGTCTCGTTACAGCGCCAGCGAAATTTCCAAATATCTCGCATGACACGCATCGCACATTCGTGAAAACATTCCGTGATAAACGTTGGAACGCTTTCTCAAGCCATTGGGTATATCGCACCGATGAATTTCGAAATTTCACTGGCGCTGTAACGAGACAAAACTATGCTGATTATTATTATTATACGTGCAAAATGTGGAACGGATTTGAAAATGTATCACACAAGTATCGGGAAAAAGATCATCGAATTATTGGAAAAACCAATTTTGTTTGCTACGTCGATAAGCCACGGTAAATAGCGAGATCGTTTTTGAGACTAATAGTGCGTTTAAAACTACTGTTCATACCGTGTGCTAATTTTTCACTAATACTAAATAAACTACGTTCGCAAGTAAATGTCCAGAATAACGTAATTTCCATCTGCATTGTTGGTTTCGTTTCAAATTTCACTGTTATAATTCTCGCAGCGATTCCTGTCTCGTTACAGCGTTAACAAACTTTCGGAAAGTGTCGCGTAATGCGCATTTGGAAAAAATTTTCCGTTGCGAACGTTGGAATAGCAGCGCGAGCCACCGCGCAAATAGCGGGAAACAATTTTTCCTTGGGAAACTTGGAAGCTCGTGTCATCGTTTAGAACACGTACCTGCGTTGTGTTTTATCTATGTTTGGTACTTTGAAGTCTAAGTATAAACCTTGTTTGCACGGTGCAACTAATCCGTGACAAATCGAGCAAAGTAGAGGCTGCATTTCATCGAATCAAGGAACGTTTGACGTGTACACCGTGACATACAGAAACTTGTACATCTCTGAAAGCCAACGCTTTGATGTTTAACGATGAATGCTCAATTCTCAGAAACGATGCTGTCATTGAAATTAAGCTAGTCGTTTCTGCCGGTGTACGCGGAATTTCCTTTCTATGGGCTCTCGCGTACAAACGTGTTTATGTTCATTTACACCGTCTTTCTATACGAGAGGTCTAATCAGTTCGTAGAGCCGATTTATCGGTTTCTGTGCGTACAGCTGCGTTACCGTTCGTCGAACGAATCATGCAAACCAGACAATTGCCCGATTTTAAGACGCGACGCGATAAACGCGAACAACTGGTTCAGTGGGACGACGATAATATCGATCAGAACGTTCTACGTAAAATTAGTTAGAAACGATCCGCCTGTTACGATCGAACTTGGGCTATTGGCATCGATTGTGGTAGTTACACTTGGCTAGCAAGTGTAATTAGAAGAATACGAATCCTTGGCAAATTAACGAATAGTTTCTTTCGAAATTTACTCTTAACCGAAGCATTTATCTTTTATACGATATCATACACAGCAACTGGAGAACCCGGAGAAGCGTTACCACTGCGAGAATTACGCTCAGCTAATAAACGCAAACGAACGAGAGACAAATATTCTGATAAGTTCGGCAAGCAAATGTTATCTCGTTTCTAGAAATAATTGTTAATAAGGAATATGCTAACAAGGAATTTGCTAATAACCGTAAGGTTGTATTAAGCGTACGATTTATGCTAAATATAAATTGCACGAATGCGACGACAGTTCGTAACAAATTGAGTTCGATAACGACAATGTTAATTGTTTATCGTTTGTGCAACGCCATGAGGCGATTCTTCTCGAAAAATTGCAAGTGCCGAAACGACGGTAATTAACGCCATATTATTATAAAATAAATTCTAGGTAGTTTTAACGCGAAAGATTTATACTGTTTGAATAAATTCTCGTTCGTAAGTATTTGCCCGAATGCTGGTCTCGTGCGAAACGTGATAATTAAAATTGCGGATTTTTAGCATACGCAATACACGCAAGAAGATATAAAATTGCACAAATATTTGAGATATAATTGTAGATGAAACTTTCAGCCTGAGATCCAATCGAACCGGTAGCCTTTCTAAAACCGATCTCTACTTTCAAATCAACTTTAAATTTCAGCCTGTTTTTATGAGAAAATTCTCAAACTAATATGATGCTCCTCGGACAGCTCTTCTCTGCCTTCTCTTTCGCTCTCCACTCGTCTCCCCCTAGAGAACAGCGTAATAGGACTACGTGTGCTCGTAGTCGGAGACAAAATTGGCGTTCAGGTGATATTCTACGGGAGCTTATTTTTCTAGATGACTCGTAACCCTGGCAAGTGTCAGTCTTTAATCTCTTAACGTACAATTTTGCTCCGCCTAACCGATCAAAGACGCGCAATTTCTTCCTCGATCTACGTTCGCGATCTAAAGACGCTCGATTATACGCACACAGAGACGCACGAAGATACTCGAAGACTCTTAGAAACTTTTCACTTTTCCTATATTACACGAAATATTTAGAAACTTCATTAACAGCACGACGAGCCACGATTATACGTGATTATGAAATTTCTAAAATTTCTAATTTCTCTGCAAAACCGTATCCAGAAGTTACATAAAATATTCGTCGCGCAAAGACGATGAAAATATTTGAGCAGTCAATTATTCGCTGTGTTAAGCCACGATATTTAGCGAAACGATCTTTATCACCAGTTGTAATGTTTAAGACTACTTCTATTCATGCTGTATACTAATTTTTCGCTAAATGTATATTTGCCATAAATGTTACAATTACAAGACATCATAACTGTTACAAGAGAAGTTTCCAAAGTTGCGATATGAAGGTTGATGTTTTTAATTAAAAAATTTTTGATCGCGAATAACCGTTAAAACGGTTTAAAGTTTTTTTGATTGCTGGTAATCGTTATCGACGAGAGAAATTTCACTTTGGTTACCAATAACCAACATAAATGACCGGATTTTTAAAATATTTTTTTTTTTTCTTTTTTCTGTTACGAGTAACTGTTATCCGTGGCGAGAAAATTTTATTTTGGTTATCGATGACCATTATCGATGGCAAAAATTTGCTCTACATTGTCAATTATCACTGGCTATGTTATCAATCGTTATTAACGTCACTGATAATTATTGGGTTGGAAACTAGGTGATTGCGAATTTTGTCAATATCATCTAATGACAAAACTCGCAATCACCTAGTTAACAAGCCAATAGTACGTGTGTTCGCAGTTATTCATAAAACTTGTGTGTTTTATCGAGCAAACAAAAAGATATGAAAATATATGAAACGAATAAGATGAAAGATATCGCAGTAGAATATTTTTATTAACAGTTGCGCCGTGATATCTTTTATCTTATGCTTTGTTTCGTACATTTTCGTATCTTTTTGTTTGCTTAATAAAACATATCAGTTTTATAATTAGGCTTCTTTACGTTGCCAGTGAAAACCGATTATCAGCAATGTCAATAAATATCGACGATAGGCGAATGTGACTAGAAAATATTTTTTTCATCGATATTGCTTGGCGATAATCGAAAATCAATTTCGTCATCGATAATGGTTATCGGTAGCTAAAGCAAAATTCGGTTTTCCTTGATAATGGACACTGTTCGATAACCGAACAAAAATTCAGGTCACTTCCATTGATTACTGTTTCAAATTAAATTCCCATGATCTAAAATTATTATCGAGCGACCGAGGAACAAATGGAATCGTTCGTAATGATTATTCGTAATCAGAATTATTAACGATTAAAATTCTTGAATCGTATCGCTTTTGGAGAAATTGAAAACTGGCTTTCGTTTAAATAAAAACTAGTTTCTACCCAATGATTTTCCTGCCAAAAAATATTTAACGTAGTTGTTATTTTGGAGCTTCGCTTGTAACTTCCACGTAGATTTCCAGATTGATTTCTAATTTTCCTATTGTAATATAACAATTAATACGATATAATATAATAATCTTAATATTAGATTATAAATATTAACATTGTAGGATTTTTTTATTTATTTATTTTATTTGGGTATGGTCGTTGTCACAAGATCACCGGCGATCTATCGGTTTCGTGATTTCTTGCGTTTCCGACGTGATACTGGCAACCTCACCATACACGCCTATTACATCAATGCACTCGTGTTCAGTGTCTCCATACACTGCACTCGCATTCAGTGTCTCCATACACGCCTATTACATCAATGCACTCGTGTTCAGTGTCTCCATACACTGCACTCGCATTCAGTGTCTCCATACACGCCTATTACAACAATGCACTCGTGTTCAGTGTCCCCATACAATATAATTTAGCTAAACTATAAAGGAACAAAATACCAGTTATATCAAGTTTAATGTTAGGAAAACCCAATATTTTAGATCCACCCGAGGACGTGTGATAATCAGAATGGCCGTGTCGGAGATGAAAGAACACCGGAGCCTCCCCTTTGGAGCGGTGGGAGGACCCCCTTAGTGCTGTAATCCAGATTTCATCATAGCCGCACTAAGAAACTGTTGTAATTCGATCCGACTGTACTTATTCGAAATTTATGATAGTGAGCTCGGGCTCGAGGCGACAACCGGTCGCCGAACGTAGTCGCGGTCAAGGGATGAACGTTTTATCTAACAAAGGCATGAAGTAACTCTATAGCTTTCCTTAAAAGAAATACTTGGGACGGGGCACGACGGTAAACATTTCAACGATTTCTGTCCCGTGGCTCGCCACACGCAGACTTTGTCCTTCGGGTAAGACGATTGCCAGATGCCAACGCATCTTCACAGTATATGTTTAGCTGGGCGAATATTAGCTACGAATATTAAATTTCAATTACACAAAGTCTCTCAAATAGACAAATGGCCTGTGCCTCAACTACGGGAAGATAAGAGAAATCTATTCTTCCACGAACGACGCTTCTCGCTAGCAACTTTCCCCAAGGACAGCTAATATCTTTTTCTAACCACCAACATGGAAATTGACCAATTAACAGCAACGTCAATTTCCCTCACCCTTCGAACGAAGACTTTTCTCCGCGAATCCGATGATCTCGTGCTCTTAGGTACACCCATCATAGTTTTCTTCGACAGCGTCACCGCGACGGAGAGTCACTCTCTAGTGCGATCTCATCAGTAATCGACCTGTCTTTCGTACACGTAATAATTGCCCCCTTGCTCTAACATACAGTGTAACTTAGACGCAAACGAAGGGTAAAGTTCAGCATCCGTTGACCGCGGAAACGTTGCCGGAGCCGAGACCATTGTCATAGTGCCGCGAATATCGAAACCTTGCGATTATCTATCGACGCTGTAATCTCCCTAATTTGTGTCAATAAACTCAACTATTGTTACACCGCACCTATGGCTAATTTCAACGAAGATTCACCGAACACCCCCACCCCCAATCCTGACGTGCATCCGACATATATATTATTATATTATTATATATTATTATATTAAATCTTCAGTTGGTTTAGTTGAATGTTCAGTAATGTAATTTTCACAAGGTGGTTTCGTATATTAGATGAGTAGTTGGTCGATATAATAATATGTGAATATATATATATATATACATTTCACAATGTAATTTTCCATTATGTAAAATATATATATGCATATGTATATGTGCGTGTATTGTTATTCTCATTGTTTCTCGGATCGTTAAATTTTCAAACTTTAAACAATATAGTAGTCGCTGCCACCAGAAACAGTCTAAGGACTGTTTCAATTAGATATTTCTTGTTAGATTAAGCAGCGTTGATTGGAGTTTAGGCCACTGGTCAACAATCTCCACGTTTCGGCTAACCTGCTATGCGCAGGAATACTAGCACTAGCACGGGAGAGGATTGTTTGGAATAAACAATTATATTATAAACAATTATTACTGGCGGAATTAATGACGAATTATACTAATTATTAATATTATTTATTATTTTAGTTATTAATTATTAATAATGATTAAAAGTTGACTCACCTGACGTTGGCCTCCGCTGATGAACGGGCAGGCCGCTGGGGTGATTCCGGTTTTACAAAGATTGACACTTGTATAATTTTTTTTTTGTTTTAATCTTTATTTAACTATTTCTTATTCTAACTGATAACAATTATTCTTCTTTATTTTAACTAAATTATTCTACTGAACCAACTAATCACAATTACTCTATTCTATTTCTTTATTCTAACTGAATCAACTGATCACAATTACTTCTTTTTAATTTCGTTAAATTCTCCGGAACGCTAACAATTTCTCTGACTCTGATTATTCTCTTATTCAACTGAACCGCTAACAATTTCTTTATTCTAACTGATAACGATTACTCTTCTGTAATTTCGCCAAAATCTCCCGAACAGCTAACAATTACTCTTACTCTATTTTCGCTAAATTCTCCCGAACGCTAACAATTACTCTTACTCTATTCTAACTGAACCAACTAATGACAGTTACTCTCTTTTCACAATTACTCTTCTTTATTCTAACTGAACCACTAACAATTACTCTCCTTATTTTCGCTAAATTCTCCCGAACGCTAACAATTAATCTGATTTGAATTGTGTCGCTACGTTTTTTATAATGACATCCCCAATGGGATGACAGTCATGTGACAGTTCGTTCCGGTGGGAATCGCAATGCTGCAGGTTTTTTAGAGTTTCCATGAGAGAACGTGGATTTTGATGATTGCTGATGTCTTGTTTGCTTCATCCCACGCCGTGTCTTGATTTCTCTTATACCTTTTCGATGCTGATGGAAACACTCAAAATACGTGATAAAATATAGATATTGCAGTGGTTTGTCTTTCGTCGAGATTGCGTCTGCAGTCCTTCCGAATCCTTTCCTGCTGATGCCAATGGGAACGATCAAGGCACGTGCAATCCGTTTTGTCAAAATTGCAAGGACTTTCCATACGCGTGTAGCAACGTGTCTTTGCCGAAGTTGCATCTGCGATGCTCTTGTAACCCTTCATAGCGGTGGTCATCTCGCAGTTCCGCCGTGGCTTTTGTATGTGTAGCACGCGTTATTTCTTGTTTCTTCCAATAAAATATTTTTACATAATGGTAAGTTTTAATATATCATTTTGAAGTCGTTGTAGTGTGATCGTGAGGGTTTGATTTAATTATAAAGTTGTATAGTTTTATATTTTGAGGTTATCTTGTATTCACAATGGCGTGCTATGAACTTTGGTTATATGAATCTCGATCAGTGATTTTTAATATGCGATCGCTATTTCGGTATTTTAGTTTATTGGGGTTTTTATCTTCTTTTGGTGATTACAGGTTATGTTGAGTCATGGACACAAAAGCGTCCGCGCCTGTGCGAACTGTGTGAGTATGTGTTTTTAGTATTCTATCTCGTTTCGCATGTTGTTTGTTTCCTTAAACTTGTGAATTTGTTTTAGCGCAAGAGGAGGAAGATATGTGAATGGTACAAGATGACGTGATCGACGTGCGTGTGTGAATATGTGCGAAGGATGATGCTGAAGTGGCGGTTTTCCACCCAAGTAGGCACAGTGGCACCTTCGTTGGCGTCGTGTCCTGATGATCTTTTGACAATTTGGTTTTATTTGACAATATGAGATATATTTTGCTCCTTGTAGATTTATATGTCCATATTTGTTATATATTAAATCGTGTATATTTTATATTACTTTCTTGTTATTAGGTTATTAGTTGTGTAACTCCAGTTTCTGATCTATGGAAAGTAGTGAAACGTCTTCACGAAATACAATTTCATTCGTTTTCCTCCCTTGCATTGGCACGCTGTGAGTGGTGTCGACTTCCAAATGAGGTTTGTGCATCTTGATTATTATGCGTTTAATGATAGATACGGAGGTATCTTTGTCAGAGGTTTCCATGCGGACTGTCTCGGTGTGTATCTTGTTATGATTTCTTTTATTTAGTTCATCCTGCTTCTTTCGTGTTTTATTCACTGCATATGATATTTCAGTGCAAGAAGAAGAAGAATTGTAAAGAATCCGTAAGTGGCCCTAGAAGACGCAGTCATCGTGTGAGGTGTTGTCGGCAGGAACGAAGAGTCGAAGTTGTTGAAGAAGTCGTGTGACATTTGTATTGTTTCTGGTTATATACAACGCTATTTCACATATCTATGTATATATATATATATTATTATATTATTATATATTATTATATTAAATCTTCAGTTGGTTTAGTTGAATGTTCAGTAATGTAATTTTTACAAGGTGGTTTTGTATATTAGATGAGTAGCTGTTCGATATAATAATATGTGTATATATATGTCGGAGATGAAAGAACGCCGGAGCTCCTCCTTGGATTCGCGGGAATATCGCAACTCTGTAACTTGGATTAAACAAATGCCGCTCCGATTGTTCGAGATTTATGATCATGAGCTTGGGCTCGAGGCGACAATCAGTCGCCGAACGTAGCCGCGGTCAAAGGGATGAACGTTCTATCTAACAAAGGCACAGAGTAACTCTATACCTCTCCTTAAAAGAAATAGTCGTAGCGACACGTGGCAGTAAATACTTCAATAGTTTCTATCCCGCGGCCCGCCACACGCAGATTTTGTCCTCCGGGTAAGATGATCGCCGGGTGTCGGCATGCCTTTGTGGCGTATGTTTAGCTAACGTGAGGACCCGCTATAGATCTTAAGATTTAGTCAAGCGAAGTCCGTCAAATAGACTTTGTTGCAACTACGGGAAGATAGGAGAAACCTATCCTCCACGAGCGTTGCCCCCCGTCAACAACCTCCCCTCAAGGGCGGCCAGCATCTCTTTCAAAACGCCGATATGGAGATCGATAGCAATAGCGCTAATTTCCCTCACCTTTGGAACGAAAGCTTTCTTTGACGAATCCGAGGATCTCATGTCCTTAGACCCACCCATTATAGTTTTCCTCGACGGTATCGTCGAGACGGAGAGTTACTCTCCGGTACGATCTCGACGACGATTCAAGTAACTCTCGGATACGTAGTGATTGCCCCACGCATTAACATTGAGTACAACTTAGACGCTAAAGAAGAGTAGAGTTCGTCATTCCGTTGACCGTGGATTCGTTATTGAGCCTAGGATCATTGTCATTAGCTTCTCGAGTATCAATTTATCGCGATTACTTGTCCAATTCCAACATGGTCATGTTTGCACTAGTAAATATCTCCTCTATTGCATAGTGATCACGTCTAGTGTCAATAGGGATTCGTTTACGCCCTTAACCCTAACTCTAATCGTAACGCCAACCTGACATATATATATATATACATTTCACAATGTAATTTTCCATTATGTAAAATATATATATGCATATGTATATGTGCGTGTATTGTTATTCTCATTGTTTCTCGGATCGTTAATTGGTTGAATATTCCATAATGTGGATTTCGTATATAATTCTCTAGGTTCGTAGAAATGTAATTCTATATATTTATTTCTTTGCGTTTTAATGGCTTAATAACGTATACATACATACATATATATATATAATGAATTTTTCCGAAAGATACGCGTACGCATGTGTATATCTATATATGTGTGTGTCGCAGAGCAATCTTGTATACAATTTTCACTTTTATTAGAATGCTGATGTAGTGTAGTATATTTTATTTCTTTTATTTATTTTATTAGATTACCAATTATTCAGATTCACGAAGTAGGTCACACACACAGATATGCATACACGTGTGTGTATATACATGTGTTTTCGCAGAGAAATCTCATACATTTGATTCGCGGCTTGTTTTATTTATTGGTTCATTTAATTATTTCATTTTATTTGTATTTTCTATGTCATTGCTGATTGGTTGTAGTGTTTCTTCTTATTGATTCATTTATTTCATTTTGATTGTCTGTCGTATAATTCTTTTTATTTTGATTGGTTAGTTATTAGTTAATTTATTATTATTGGTCGTGTTTAATTATTCATAAGTTATTGATTCGTGGCGTCACGTGCGGAACGCGGGACGTGACAATGTCCTGTCGTGACATGTCGTGACTGTCTTTATACGATCGTTTGCCGTCTAACGTTTTTAAAATATATCTATCTCCTTCCAAAATCTCGGTTATTACGAATGGACCCTTGAATTTCGGCTCTAGCTTGGTTTGGTTTCTTTCCTCGTTCTTGCGTAGTACGAAGTCGCCGAGGTTAAACTTAACCACTTTAGCTTTGTTCCTATCAAATCTTTCTTTGTCGTATTGGGCGTTACTTTCTATGTTCTGTACGGCCTGCTGTCTTACATCGGAGATATCGACTTCTTTTTCTTCGATATTGTCGGGTAGCAATAGGTCATACGGTCTCGCCGATCTACCGATTAGTAGTTGTAAAGGGCTCGAATTAGTCACGCGGTTGACGGTGCAGTTCAACGCTAGCTGCATTTCCCCAATCGCGTCTTGCCACGGCCGCCCGGTCGTCTCTACTGTCGTGAACATGTTTTTCAACGTGCCCATAACACGTTCTACTTGTCCGTTAGCCCTACTGGCACCAGTCGCTATCAAGTGAACTTTAATTCGTTTGCTTTCGCAGAACTCGCGAAATCCTTTACCCGTAAAACATCTTCCCTGGTCCGCTATTATCCGACAGGGACTCCCGAATAAAAATATAGCGGATTTAAGCGCTTTAATGGTGTTAAGAGAATCTATCCTACGAGTATGATGCAGGAATACGAATTTAGTGAAGGCGTCGATCAACACAATGACGTACTCCTTCGAATCGCTTTTACCGCTCAGCTTGCCCGTTATATCCATGTGGACCGTGTGCCAAGGTATGCTGGCCTTAGATATGGGATATAGTTCGGCTTGTATCTTACCTGAACTAGCCTTCGAAACTCTACAAGCATGGCAGTTCTCTACGAACTTGCGAACGTACTTCGCCATTCCTTCGAACCAGTAATACTCGTACAGTTTCTCGAGCGTCTTATCCCAACCCAAGTGCATAATTGACTGATGCACATGGTTAATAACGGACCACCTAAACCCTCTTGGAACAATAGGTAAACTGAGAGTCCTGCCTCTTCACGAATTTTACGTTATACGTTAATACGTAATAGTATATATCGTTATACGTTATATGGTAATACTATATATCGTTATACGTAATATGGTAATACTATATAACGTTAAACGTTATTACGTAATAGTATATAACGTGATACGTTATTACGTAACAGTATACAACGTTATACGTCATATGGTAGTACTATATAACGTTATACGTTATTACGTAATAGTATATATCGTTATGCCTTATATAGTAATAATACATAACGTTATACGTTATTACGTAGTAGTATATAACGATATACGTTATATGGTAATAATATACAACGTTATACGTGATATGGTAATACTACATAACGCTATACGTTATTACGAAATAGTATATAACGTGATACGTTATTACGTAACAGTATACAACGTTATACGTCATATGGTAGTACTATATAACGTTATACGTTATTACGTAATAGTATATATCGTTATGCCTTATATAGTAATAATACATAACGTTATACGTTATTACGTAGTAGTATATAACGATATACGTTATATGGTAATAATATACAACGTTATACGTGATATAGTGATACTATATAACGTTATACGTTATTACGTAATAGTATATATCATTTTACGTTATATTGTAATACTATATAACGTTATACGTAATATGGTAATACTATATAACGTTATACGTTATTACGTAATAGTATATAACGTTATACGTTATATGGTTATAATATACAACGTTATACGTGATATGGTAATACTACATAACGCTATACGTTATTACGAAATAGTATATAACGTGATACGTTATTACGTAATAGTATATACCGTTATACCTTATATGGTAATAATACATAACGTTATACGTTATATGGTACTAATATACAACGTTATGCGTGATATAGTGATACTATATAACGTGATACGTTATTACGTAATAGTATATAACGTTATACGTTATATGGTAATAATATACAACGTTATACGTAATATGGTAATACCACATAACGTTATACGTTATAACGTAATAGTGTATATCGTTATACGTTATTACGTAATAGTATATAACGTGATACGTTATTACGTAATAGTATATAACGTGATACGTTATATGGTAACACTATATAACGTTATACGTAATATGGTAATCCTATATAACGTTATACGTAATATGGTAATACTATATAACGTCAAACGTTATTACGTAACACTATACAACGTTATACGTTATATGATAGTACTATATAACGTTATACGTTGTTACGTAATAGTATATATCGTTATACGTTATATTGTAATCATGCACAACGTTATACGAGATATGGAAATACTATATAACGGTATACGTTATTACGTAATAGTATATAACGTTATACCTTATAGTGTAATACTATATAACGTTATACGTTAAGACGTAATAGTATATGACGTTATGCGTTATTACGTAATAGTATATAACGATATACGTTAATGGGTAATAGTATAAAACGTTATGCGTTATTTCGCAATAGTATACAACGTTATACGTTATTACGTAATAGTATATAACGTGATACGTTATTACGTAACAGTATACAACGTTATACGTTATATGGTAGTACTATATAACGTTATACGTTATTACGTAATGGTATATATCGTTATACGTTATATGGTAATACTATATAATGTTATACGTAATATGTTAATACTATATAACGTTAAACGTTATTAAGTAATATTATATAACGTGATACATTATTACGTAACAGTATACAACGTTATACGTTATATGGTAGTACTATATAACGTCATACGTTATTACGTAATAGTATATATCGTTATACGTTATATGGTAATAATACACAACGTTATACGTGATATGGTAATACCATATAACGTTATACGTTATTACGTAATAGTATATATCGTTATACGTTATATGGTAATACCATATATCGTTATACGTAATATGGTAATACTATATAACGTTAAACGTTATCACGTAATAGTATATAACGTGATACATTATTACGTAGCAGTATACAACGTTATACGTTATATGGTAGAACTATATAACGTTAAACGTTATTACGTTATAGTATATAACGTGATACGTTATTACGTAACAGTATACAACGTTTTACGTTATATGGTAGTACTATATAACGTTATACGTTATTACGTAATAGTATATATCGTTATACGTTATATGGTAATAATACACAACGTTATACGAGATATGGAATTACTATATAACGGTATACGTTATTACGTAATAGTATATAACGTTATACGTTAATACGTAATAGTATATATCATTTTACTTTATATCGTAATACTATATAACGTTATACGTAATATGGTAATGCTATATAACGTTATAAGTTATTACGTAATAGTATATATCGTTATACCTCATATGGTAACAATACATAACGTTATACGTTATTACATAATAGTATATAACGTTATACGCTATGTGGTAACAATATACAACGCTATACGTGATATAGTGCTACTATATAACGTTAAACGTTATTACGTAAAAGTATATAACGTGATACGTTATTACGTAACAGTATACAACGTTATACCTTATATGGTAGTACTATATAACGTTATACGTCATTACGTAATAGTATATATCGTTATACGTTATATGGTAATAATACACAACTTTATACGTGATATGGTAATACCATATAACGTTACACGTTATTACGTAATAGTATATATCGTTATACGTTATATGGTAATACTATATATCGTTATACGTAATATGGTAGAACTATATAACGTTAAACGTTATTACGTTATAGTATATAACGTGTTACGCTATTACGTAACAGTATACAGCGTTATACGTTATATGGTAGTTCTATATAACGTTATACGTTGTTACGTAATAGTATATATCGTTATACGTTATATGGTAATAATACACAACGTTATACGTGATGAGGTAATGCCATATAGCGTTATACGTTGTTACGTAATAGGATATAACGTTATGCTTTATATAGTAATCATATACAACGTTATACGTGATATGGTAATACTATATAACGTTATACGTAATATGGTAATACTATATAACGTTATACGTTATTACGTAATAGGATATAACGTTATGCGTTATATAGTAACAGTATACAACGTTATACGTTATTACGTAATACTATATAACGTTAAACGTTATTATGAAATAGTATATAACGTGATACGTTGTTACGTAACAGTATACAACGTTATACGTTATATGGTAGAACTATATAACGTTAAACGTTAATACGTTATAGTATATATCGTTATACGTTATATGGTTATCATATACAACGTTATACGTGATATGGTAATACTACATAACGCTATACGTTATTACGTAATAGTATATACCGATATACCTTATATGGTAATAATACATAACGTTATACGTTATTACGTAATAGTATATAACGTTATACGTTATGTGGTACTAATATACAACGTTATACGTTATGTGGTACTAATATACAACGTTATGCGTGATATAGTTATACTATATAACGTGATACGTTATTACGTAATAGTATATCACGTTATACGTTATATGGTAATAATATACAACGTTATACGTGATATAGTGATACTATATAACGTTATACGTTACTACGGAATAGTATATAACGTTATACGTTAATACGTAATAGTATATATCATTTTACGTTTTATCGTACTACTATATAACGTTATACGTAATATGGTAATACTATATAACGTTATACGTTATTACGTAATAGTGTATATCGTTATACGTTATTACGTAATAGTATATAACGTGATACGTTATTACGTAATAGCATATAACGTGATACGTTATTACGTAATACTATATATCGTTATACCTCATATGGTAATAATACATAACGTTATACGTTATTACGTAATAGTACATAGCGTTATACGCTATGTGGTAATAATATACAACGTTATACGTGATATAGTGATACTATATAACGTTATACGTTATTACGTAATAGTATATAACGTTATACGTTAATACGTATAGTAATTGTATATATCATTTTACTTTATATCGTAATAGTATATAACGTTATACGTAATATGGTAATACTATATAACGTTATACGTTATTACGTAATAGGATATAACGTGATACGTTAATACGTAATAGTATATAACGTTATACGTTATATGGTAATATTATACAACGTTATAGGTGATATAGTGATACTATATAACGTTATACGTTACTACGTAATAGTATATAACGTTATACGTTAATACGTAATAGTATATATCATTTTACTTTATATCGTAATACTATATAACGTTATACGTAATATGGTAATACTATATAACGTTAAACGTTATTACGTAATAGTATATAACGTGATACGTTATTACGTAACAGAATACAACGTTATACGTTATATGGTAGAACTATATAACGTTAAACGTTATTACGTAATAGTATATAACGTGATACGTTATTACGTAACAGAATACAACGTTATACGTTATATGGTAGAACTATATAACGTTAAACGTTATTACGTAATAGTATATAACGTGATATGTTATTACGTAACAGAATACAAGGTTATACGTTATATGGTAGTACTATATAACGTTATACGTTATTACGTAATAGTATATATCGTTATACGTTATATGGTAATAATACACAACGTTATACGTGATATGGTAATACTATATAACGTTATACGTTATTGCGTAATAGTATATAACGTCATACGTTAATACGTAATAGTACATAACGTTATGCGTTATTTCGTAATAGTATATAACGTTATACGCTATGTGGTAATAATATACAACGTTATACGTGATATAGTGATACTATATAACGTTATACGTTATTACGTAATAGTATATAACGTTATACGTTATATGGTACTAATATACAACGTTATGCGTGATGTAGTGATACTATATAACGTTATACGTTAACACGTAATTGTATATAACGTTATACGTTAATACGTAATAGTATATATCATTTTACGTTATATCGTAATACTATATAACGTTATACGAGATATGGAAATATCATATAACGGTATACGTTATTACGTAATAGTATATATCGTTATACGTTATATGGTAATAATACACAACGTTATACGAGATATGGAAATATTATATAACGTTATACGTTATTACGTAATAGTGTGTAATGTTATACGTTATAGTGTAATACTATATAACGTTATACGTTAATATGTAATAGTATATAACGTTATACGTTATTACGAAATAGTATATAACGTTATACGTTAATAGGTAATAGTATATAACGTGATATGTTATTACGTAATAGTATATATCGTTATACCTTATATGGTAAGAATACATAACGTTATACGTTATTACGTAATAGTATATAACGTTCTACGCTATATGGTAATAATATACAACGCTATACGTGATATAGTGATACTATATAACGTTATACGTTACTACGTAATAGTATATAACGTTATACGTTAAAACGTAATAGTATATATCATTTTACTTTATATCGTAATACTATATAACGTTATACGTAATATGGTAATACTATATAACGTTATACGTTATTTCGTAATAGGATATAACGTTATGCGTTATATAGTAACAGTATACAACGTTATACGTTATTACGTAATAGTATATAACGTGATACGTTATTACGTAATAGGATATAACGTTATGCGTTATATAGTAATCATATACAACGTTATACGTGATATGGTAATACTATATAACGCTATACGTTATATAGTAATAATATACAACGTTATACGTGATATGGAAGTACTATATAACGTTATACGTTATTACGTAATACTATATAACGTTATACGTTAATACGTAATAGTATATAACGTTATGCGTTATTACGTAATAGTATACAACGTTCTACGTTATTACGTAATAGTATATAACTTCATACGTTATATGGTAATAACATACAACGTTATACGTGATAAGGTAATACTACATAAGGCTTTAAGTTATTACGCAATAGTATATAACGTTATAGGATACACGGTAATCATATGCAACTTTATACGTGATATGGTAATTCTACATAAAGTTATACGTTATTACGTAGTAGTATATAGCGATATACGTTATATGGTAATAATATATAACGTTATACGTGATATAGTGATACTGTATAACGTCATACGTTATTACGTAATAGTATATATCATTTTACGTTATATTGTAATACTAAATAACGTCATACGTAATATGGTAATACTATATAACGTTATACGTTATTACGTACTAGTATGTATCGTTGTACGTTGTATGGTAATAATACACAACGTTATACGTGATATGGTAATACCATGTAACGTTATACGTTATTACATAATAGTATATAACTTTATACGTTATATAGTAACAGTATATAACGTTGTACGTTATAACGTAACATTGTATAACGTTATACGTTATTACTTAATAGTATATATCGCCATACGTTATATGGTTATAATATATATCGTTATACGTTATGTGGTCATACTATATATCTTTATACGATGTAACGTAAGAATATACAACGTTATACGTTATTACGTAATGCTATGTAACGTTATACGATATATGGTAATACTGTATAACATTATACGTTATAACGTAACAATATACAACGTTATACGATATATCGTAACACTATATAACGTTATACGTAATATGGTAATACTATATAACGTTATACGTTGTAACGTAACACTATATAACGCTATACGATATTACGTAACAATACACGACGTTATACTTTATTACGTAATAGTATATAACGTTATACGTTATAACGTAAGAATATACATCGTTATACGTTATTACGAAACAGTAAAAGGTATGTAAATATGAAACCGGAATTTTTGTATAGAAAAATACACGTGTATTGTATGATAATTATTCGTCATAAGGTAACACCATATAACGTTATACGTTATAATTTAACACTATATAACGTTAAACGTTATGTGGTAATGCTACATTACGTTATACGTTATAACGTATCACTATATAACGTTATACGTTATATTGTCATACTATATATCGTTATACGTTATAACGTAACACTATATAACGTTATACGTTATATGGTAATACTATATAACGTTATACGTTATAACGTAAGAATATACAACGGTATACGTTAATACGTTATAGTATATATCGTTATACGTTATATCGTAATAATATAAAACGTTATATGTTATATAGTAATATTATACAACGTTATACGTGAAATGGAAATACTATATTACGGTATACGTTATTACGTAATAGTATATAACGTTATACGTTATATGGTAATAATATACAACGTTATACGTGATATAGTTATACTATATAACGTTATGCGTTACTACGTAATAGTATATAACGTTATACGTTATTACGTAATAGTATACAACGTGATACGTTATTACGTAATAGTATATATCGTTATACCTTATATGGTAATAATACATAACGTTATACGTTATTACGTAGTAGTATGTATCGTTGTACGTTGTATGGTAATAATACACAACGTTATACGTGATATGGTAATACCATGTAACGTTATACGTTATTACATAATAGTATATAACTTTATACGTTATATAGTAACAGTATATAACGTTGTACGTTATAACGTAACATTGTATAACGTTATACGTTATTACGTAATAGTATATATCGCCATACGTTATATGGTTATAATATATATCGTTATACGTTATGTGGTTATACTATATATCGTTATACGATGTAACGTAAGAATATACAACGTTATACGTTATTACGTAATGCTATGTAACGTTATACGATATATGGTAATACTATATAACGTTAAACGTTATTACGTAATAGAATATAACGTGATACGTTATTACGTAAGAGTATACGACGTTATACGTTATATGATAGTACTATATAACGTTAAACGTTATTACGTAATAGTATATTACGTGATATGTTATTACGTAACAGCATACAACGTTATACGTTGTATGGTAGAACTATATAACGTTAAACGTTATTACGTAATAGTATATAACGTGATACGTTACTACGTAACAGAATACAACGTTATACGTTATATGGTAGTACTATATAACGTTATACGTTATTACATAACAGTATATATCGTTATAGGTTATATGGTAATAATACACAACGTCATACGTGATATGGTAATACCATATAATGTTATACGTTATTACGTAATAGTACATAACGTTATACGGTAATACGTAGTAGTATATATCGTTATACGTTATATGGTAAAACTATATATGGTTATACGTAATGTGGTAATACTATATAACGTTAAACGTTATTACGTAATAGTATATTACGTGATACGTTATTACGTAACAGTATACAACGTTATACGTTATTACGTAATAGTATATATCGTTATACGTTATATGGTAATAATACACAACGTTATACGTGATATGGTTATGCCATATAACGTTATACGTTATTACATAATAGGATATAACGTTATACGTTAATACGTAATAGTATATATCATTTTACTTTATATCGTAATACTATATAACGTTATACGTAATATGGTAATGCTATATAACGTTATACGTTATTACGTAATAGTATATATCGTTATACCTCATATGGTAACAGTACATAACGTTATACGTTATTACGTAATAGTATATAACGTGATACGTTATTACGTAACAGTATACAACGTTATACGTTATATGGTAGTACTATATAACGTTATACGTTATTACGTAATAGTATATATCGTTATACGTTATATGGTAATAATACACAACGATATACGTGATATGGTAATACTATATAACGTTAAACGTTATTGCGTAATAGTATATAACGTGATACGTTAATACGTAATAGTATATAACGTTATACGTTATATGGTAATAATATACAACGTTATACGTGATATAGTGATACTATATAACGTTATACGTTACTACGTAATAGTATATAACGTTATACGTTAATACGTAATAGTATATATCATTTTACTTTATATCGTAATACTATATAACGTTATACGTAATATGGTAATGCTATATAACGTTATAAGTTATTACGTAATAGTATATATCGTTATACCTCATATGGTAACAATACATAACGTTATACGTTATTACATAATAGTATATAACGTTATACGCTATGTGGTAATAATATACAACGCTATACGTGATATAGTGCTACTATATAACGTTAAACGTTATTACGTAATAGTATATAACGTGATACGTTATTACGTAACAGTATACAACGTTATACGTTATATGGTAGTACTATATAACGTTATACGTTATTACGTAATAGGATATAACGTTATGCGTTATATAGTAACAGTATACAACGTTATACGTTATTACGTAATACTATATAACGTTAAACGTTATTATGAAATAGTATATAACGTGATACGTTGCTACGTAACAGTATACAACGTTATACGTTATATGGTAGAGCTATATAACGTTAAACGTTAATACGTTATAGTATATATCGCTATACGTTATATGGTTATCATATACAACGTTATACGTGATATGGTAATACTACATAACGCTATACGTTATTACGTAATAGTACATACCGATATACCTTATATGGTAATAATACATAACGTTATACGTTATTACGTAATAGTATATAACGTTATACGTTATGTGGTACTAATATACAACGTTATACGTTATGTGGTACTAATATACAACGTTATGCGTGATATAGTTATACTATATAACGTGATACGTTATTACGTAATAGTATATCACGTTATACGTTAATACGTAATAGTATATAACGTTATACGTTATATGGTAATAATATACAACGTTATACGTGATATAGTGATACTATATAACGATATACGTTACTACGGAATAGTATATAACGTTATACGTTAATTCGTAATAGTATATATCATTTAACGTTATATCGTACTACTATATAACGTTATACGTAATATGGTAATACTATATAACGTTATACGTTATTACGTAATAGTGTATATCGTTATACGTTAATACGTAATAGTATATAACGTGATACGTTATTACGTAATAGCATATAACGTGATACGTTATTACGTAATACTATATATCGTTATACCTCATATGGTAATAATACATAACGTTATACGTTATTACGTAATAGTACATAACGTTATACGCTATGTGGTAATAATATACAACGTTATACGTGATATAGTGATACTATATAACGTTATACGTTATTACGTAATATTATATAACGTTATACGTTAATACGTAATAGTATATATCATTTTACTTTATATCGTAATACTATATAACGTTATACGTAATATGGTAATACTATATAACGTTATACGTTATTACGTAATAGGATATAACGTGATACGTTAATACGTAATAGTATATAACGTTATACGTTATATGGTAATAATATACAACGTTATGCGTGATGTAGTGATACTATATAACGTTATACGTTAACACGTAATTGTATATAACGTTATACGTTAATACGTAATAGTATATATCATTTTACGTTATATCGTAATACTATATAACGTTATACGAGATATGGAAATATCATATAACGGTATACGATATTACGTAATAGTATATATCGTCATACGTTATATGGTAATAATACACAAGGTTATACGAGATATGGAAATATTATATAACGGTATACGTTATTACGTAATAGTGTGTAATGTTATACGTTATAGTGTAATACTATATAACGTTATACGTTAATATGTAATGGTATATAACGTTATACGTTATTACGTAATAGTATATAACGTTATACGTTAATAGGTAATAGTATATAACGTGATATGTTATTACGTAATAGTATATATCGTTATACCTTATATGGTAAGAATACATAACGTTATACGTTATTACGTAATAGTATATAACGTTCTACGCTATATGGTAATAATATACGACGCTATACGTGATGTAGTGATACTATATAACGTCATACGTTATTACGTAATAGTATATATCATTTTACGTTATATTGTAATACTAAATAACGTCATACGTAATATGGTAATACTATATAACGTTATACGTTATTACGTACTAGTATGTATCGTTGTACGTTGTATGGTAATAATACACAACGTTATACGTGATATGGTAATACCATGTAACGTTATACGTTATTACATAATAGTATATAACTTTATACGTTATATAGTAACACTATATAACGTTAAACGTTATGTGGTAATGCTACATTACGTTATACGTTATAACGTATCACTATATAACGTTATACGTTATAACGTAAGAATATACAACGGTATACGTTAATACGTTATAGTATATATCGTTATACGTTATATCGTAATAATATAAAACGTTATACGTTATATAGTAATATTATACAACGTTATACGTGAAATGGAAATACTATATTACGGTATACGTTATTACGTAATAGTATATAACGTTATATGGTAATAATATACAACGTTATACGTGATATAGTGATACTATATAACGTTATGCGTTACTACGTAATAGTATATAACGTTATAAGTTATTACGTAATAGTATACAACGTGATACGTTATTACGTAATAGTATATATCGTTATACCTTATATGGTAATAATACATAACGTTATACGTTATTACGTACTAGTATGTATCGTTGTACGTTGTATGGTAATAATACACAACGTTATACGTGATATGGTAATACCATGTAACGTTATACGTTATTACATAATAGTATATAACTTTATACGTTATATAGTAACAGTATATAGCGTTGTACGTTATAACGTAACATTGTATAACGTTATACGTTATTACGTAATAGTATATATCGCCATACGTTATATGGTTATAATATATATCGTTATACGTTATGTGGTTATACTATATATCGTTATACGATGTAACGTAAGAATATACAACGTTATACGTTATTACGTAATGCTATGTAACGTTATACGATATATGGTAATACTATATAACATTATACTTTATAACGTAACAATATACAACGTTATACGATATATCGTAACACTATATAACGTTATACGTAATATGGTAATACTATATAACGTTATACGTTGTAACGTAACACTATAAACGCTATACGATATTACGTAACAATACACGACGTTATACTTTATTACGTAATAGTATATAACGTTATACGTTATAACGTAAGAATATACATCGTTATACGTTAATACGAAACAGTAAAAGGTATGTAAATATGAAACCGGAATTTTTGTATAGAAAAATACACGTGTATTGTATGATAATTATTCGTCATAAGGTGACACCATATAACGTTATACGTTATAATGTAACACTATATAACGTTAAACGTTATGTGGTAATGCTACATTACGTTATACGTTATAACGTAACACTATATAACGTTATACGTTATATTGTCATACTATATATCGTTATACGTTATAACGTAACACTATATAACGTTATACGTTATATGGTAATACTATATAACGTTATACGTTATAACGTAAGAATTTACAACGGTATACGTTATTACGTAATAGTATATAACGTTATACGCCATGTGGTAATTCTATATAACGTTATACGTTATTACGTAATTGTTTATGTCGATAAACGTTATATGGTAATACTATATAACGTTATAAGGTATAACGTAACACTATATAACGATATACGTTATAACGTAAGAATATACATCGCTATACGTTATTACGTAATAGTAAAAGGTATGTAAGCATGAAACCGGAATTTTTGTATAGAAAAATACACGTTTATTGTATGATAATTATACGTTATATGGTAACACCATACAACGTTGTACGCTATAACGTAACACTATATAACGTTATATGTTATATGGTAATGGTATATAACGTTATACGTTATAACGTAACCCTATATAACGTTATACGGTATATGGTAATACTATATAACGATATACGTTATTACGTAATCGTATATATCGTTATACGTTATGTCGTAACACTATATAACGATATACGTTATTACGTAATAGTATATAACGTTATACGCCATGTGGTAATACTATATAGCATTATACGTTATAACGTAACATTATACAACGTTATACGTTATTACGTAAGAGTAAAAGGTATGTAAATATGAAACCGGAATTTTTGTATAGAAAAATGTACGATTATTGTACGATAATTATTCGTTATATGCTAACACCATATAACGTTATACGTTATAACCCAACCGGCGAAAGTGATCACAACGTGCTCCTATCCTCCGAAGTGTTTCCTATCCGCCAGAGAGAAGAAAATCCCTAACGCATCTAACCCCTACCCAAACCTTACCTCATAGCCTCACGACTAGTTATTTATATTGAAATAGCTAGCTCGATGATGGCTCAGCAATCACCACCAGGCTCGCCCACGCAAACTTTCAACTACCCCGCACTACTCCTCCCGTGGCAGAAGTGCAGCAGATCCCCACGCGCCAACGACGCCAATAAGGCGAAAAAACGCAAAATTGAATCACCAAACACAAACTCAAACCAACAGCAAACAACACAAATCAACACCCACAATATGTTCGCAATACTAGAATCCTCAAACGACGCCATGGAAATCGCAGGCCCGCCACCATACCAACAAGCACAGAGAAGCCCCCCTCCCCCACCAATATTTGTTAATGATGTCATCGACATCCAGACAATGATCAAGTCCTTAGAGAGAGATATCTCCAAGGAGGACTACAACCTGAAGATAACCAACAACCAAGTAAAAATCCTGCCGACAAATCCAGAAGCCTACAGGAAGCTCACCAAGACACTTAGGGCCCTGAACGCCAATTTCCACACCTACCAACTCAAAGAAGAAAGACCTTTTCGGGTGGTGCTACGAAACATCCACCACTCCGCAGACATCGACGAACTAAAAATAGAACTATCGAAACTCGGCCATGAAGTCACCAATGTTAGCAACATAAGGCATAGAGTCACAAAAGACCTGCTATACCTATTTTTCATCGATTTAAAACAGAAACCCAACAACAAGGAAATCTACAACATCAGCCGCCTAATGAACGCCATCGTAAAATTCGAACCACCGCAAACCAAAAAGGAGATAGTGCAATGCAAAAGGTGCCAAAGATACGAACACACGCAGAAATATTGCAACCATACCTTCCGCTGCGTCAAATGTGCAGGAACACACCCCACCGACCAATGCAGGAAATCACCGGAAACCCCAGCGAAGTGCATCCACTGTCAAGGTGACCATCCTGCCAACTACAAAGGCTGCTCAGCCTACAAAACTCTGTACTCAAGCAAATACCCCAAACTTAGAACAAAAGAGGTAAATTACCAAACACCCAGCTCGCCGAAATTCACCTTTACCCCAATCCCCCCAACCAATCAAACACCCAGCCCTATCAAACTCACCACTCCCTCAAACTCCTATGCCCAAGCGGTACAAGGCACTCGAAATACACCAAATAGCCACAGGGATCCTCCCCAAAATAGTGCCCCCACCTCACCTAATACAGACAACATCTCTAGACTTGAAAAGCTAATGGAGAAACAATCAGAGCAAATAAACAATTTGCTATCGTTATTAACACACATCATGGATAAATTAATACGCCCCGACACAAAATAAAACCAAGACGCATAGCTCTGTGGAATGCCAACGGTCTAGCGCAACGCAAACTTGAGCTAGAACTCTTCCTAAAACACCAGCTAATCGACATAATGCTCATATCTGAAACCCACTTCACCGACAAAAACTACCTGAACATAAACGGATACAAGTTCTACCACACCCAACACCCCAGCGGAAAGGCCCACAGCGGCACCGGAATCATAATCAAATCAAACATCAAGCACTACGAACTTCCACCATTCCAGAAAGACTACCTCCAAGCAACAAACGTAGCAATAGAAGACTGTCATGGTACAATCACCACTTCAGCTGTATACTGCCCTCCCAGACACTCCATCGCCAAAGAAGACTTCGACAACTTCCTGGACACCCTGGGCAATAGATTCATAGCCGGAGGAGACTACAATGCTAAACACACCCAATGGGGCAGCGGACTGGTTACAGTAAGAGGCAAAAACCTCCTCAACAGCATAATAACAAACAACCTCAACTACCTTACCACATACGAACCCACACATTGGCCCACCGACAAACCACAAACAAAATACCCGATCTCCTTGATTTCCTCATAACTAAATATATCTCGTCAAGACACGTCCAAATCAATTCCTCGGCTGATCTCTTCTCTGACCATTCCCCCGTGATAGTAACAATCAGTTCAACTATCATCGAGAATACACCTAATGGCTCCATTCATAACCAACACACCAACTGGCAGCTCTTTAGAGAAATCTTCACACACACAACTTCAGCCTCAACTTCACTAAAAACCAATGAAGAAGTCGAAGCAGCCACGGAATATCTAAACACGAGCATAATAAATGCTATCCGCTTCTCCACGCCGGCAATAACGTCCATCAGCAAACACGAATATCCCCAGTACATATTAAAAAAAATAGCAGAAAAACGTGACTAAGAAGAGTATGGCAGACCCATAGAACACCGGAGGACAAACGCAAACTAGACAACGCAACTAGAAAACTATCCAAAACCATAAAAAACTACAATAATGACTGTTTTCACAAATATCTCGCCAGCTTGTCCCCCATCAGTTCGTTCGTGAGTGCCGAGGCGTGCAGACGTGTGTCCAGTGCCCTGTGAAGTTCACAAAACTCCACGTGACGCCCATCTGTCGAAAGCGAATCCAACTAACCTAGCCAGGGGTGAACAGCCTCTCGACTAGTTCTTTCACACTGAATTAACTAGCTCGATGATGGCTCTATCATTTCCAACAAGCTCCCCGGAGCTAAATTATCACACCGCCATTTTTCCTCCCCCGTGGCAAGAGGGCAACACATCCATCCTGGTAAACGACCAGCACACGAAAAAACGGAAGCTCGAACCGACCATGACAAACGTAAACAAGAATCAAACCAAACCATCAGCCAGCCAAGTGACCACCTACAATAGATTCTCAATACTGGAGTCCACGGAAGACCCCATGATTACAACCGAAAAGGTAAACAATCTCCATACTCAAAGAATTCCCCCTCCCCCACCGATATTCATAAACGACGTAATCGACATTCAGTCAATGATTAAGACTATCGAGAAAGAAATCAGCAAAGAGGACTACAAACTAAAGATTAACAACAACCACGTGAAGATACTGCCGACCCACCCAGACGCCT
Source organism: Bombus terrestris (assembly GCF_910591885.1). NCBI lineage: Eukaryota > Metazoa > Arthropoda > Insecta > Hymenoptera > Apidae > Bombus > Bombus terrestris. The sequence continues at coordinate 16,059,057 of NC_063271.1, read as the reverse complement.
ATAGAAAGTTAACCAAGCTATTAAAAACATTAGACGCTAAATTCCACACATACCAGCTCAAACAAGAAAGACCATTTCGAGTGGTGCTACGCAACATCCATCACTCAGTCGATCTAGACGAACTAAAGTGCGAACTGTCAAACCACGGCCACGAAGTAACTAATATCAGCAACATTAAGCACAGAATCACAAAAAACCCACTATCCTTATTCTTTATAGACTTAAAACAAAAAACAAACAACAAAGAAATCTACAATATCAATCGGCTGATGAACTCCATAGTTAAGTTCGAGCCACCTCTTGTAAAGAAAGAAATAATACAATGCAAAAGGTGCCAAAGGTACGGCCACACGCAGAAATACTGCAATCACAACTTCCGGTGCGTAAAATGTGCAGGTAATCACCCCACTGACCAATGCACTAAATCCCCGGAAACCCCCGCCAAGTGTATCCACTGTCAAGGAGAGCATCCTGCGAACTACAAAGGATGCTCAGCCTACAAATCGCTACATAATATAAGGTATCCAAAACTGAGACCCAAGGACATAAACATACAAGAACCTAAACCCCAAAAACTCACCTCACCAACAGTATCCTATGCGCAGGCAACGCAAGGAAACGTATACAACTCGAAAACACACAGTGTACACACAGAAAATAGAATTCCCACCCCACAAAGCACAGACAACTTTACCAGACTCGAAAAACTTATCGAGAAGCAAACTGAGCAAATTAACAACTTGCTGTCACTACTCACACTCTTCATGGACAAATTCATAAGCACAGAAGCAAAATAAAACCAATGCGAATAGCTCTGTGGAACGCCAACGGTCTAGCTCAGCACAAATCTGAGCTAGAACTATTCTTAAAACAACAGCAAATCGATGTGATGCTCATATCCGAAACCCATTTCACCGACAAAAACTACCTCAAAATACACGGCTACAACTTCTACCACACGCAACACCCCAGCGGAAAGGCTCACGGTGGCACCGGAATCATAATCAAGTCAATCATCAAGCACTACGAACTTCCACCATTCCAGAAAGACTACCTCCAAGCAACAAACGTAGCAATAGAAGACTGTCATGGTACAATCACCACCTCAGCTGTATACTGCCCTCCCAGACACTCCATTGCCAAAGAAGACTTCGACCACTTCCTGGACACCCTGGGCAACAGATGCATAGCCGGAGGAGACTACAACGCTAAACACACCCAATGGGGTAGCAGACTGGTTACAGTAAGAGGCAAAAACCTCCTCAACAGCATAATATCCAACAACCTCAAATACCTTACCACATACGAACCCACACACTGGCCCACCGACACAAACAAAATACCCGATCTCCTTGATTTCTTCATAACTAAAAATATCTCGCCAAGACACGTCCAAATCAATTCCTCGGCTGATCTCTCCTCTGATCATTCCCCCGTGATAGTAACAGTCAGTTCAACTATCATCGAGAATACAACTAATGGCTCCATTCATAACCAACACACCAACTGGCAGCTCTTTAGAGAAGTCTTTACCCACACAACTTCAGCCTCAACCTCACTAAAAACCAATGACGAAATCGAAGCAGCCACGGAATACCTAAATGCGAGCATAATAAACGCTATCCGCGTCTCCACACCGGCAAAAACGTCCATCAGCAACCACGAATACCCCCAGTACATATTAAAAAAAATAGCAGAAAAACGTAGACTAAGAAGGATATGGCAGACCCATAGAACACCGGAGGACAAACGCAAACTAACCAACGCAACTAGAAAACTATCCAAAACCATAAAGAACTACAATAATGACCGTTTTCACAAATATCTCGCCAGCCTGTCCCCCACAGCCGACTCAAACTACTCACTATGGAAAGCCTCCAGGAAACTCACGCGCCCCCCACAAATAATACCACCAATCCGCCGCCCGCAGCGTGGATGGGCGCGTAGCCCTATAGAAAAAGCCAACCTATTTGCCAAACACTTGACTGAAGTATTCCAACCCCATTCCTCCATAGCTGCAGCGGACGTCACCGAATACCTGCACACTCCCTTCCAAATGTCCCCTCCTATCCAACCCTTCACTTCTGCAGAGATCATAGAAGCAATCAGTCGCCTAAACCCCAAGAAAGCAGCAGGTCACGACCTAATAGGAAATAAAGCAATCAAGGAACTCCCCATAAAAGGGATTGCACTCATCGCATCAATCTTTAACGCCATCCTCCGCCTTGAACACTTTCCTAAGGCGTGGAAAATCTCACTAATCACCCTCATCCCCAAACCCAGTAAACCAATATATGAAACCAGCTCCTATCGCCCAATCAGTCTCTTACCTACCCTGTCTAAACTATTCGAGAGGATGCTCACGAATCGTCTCCTCCCACTCCTAGAAGAATTGAAAACACTCCCAGACCACCAATTCGGCTTCCGAAAACAACACTCAACAGTAGAGCAAATCCACCGCATAACCCACATGATCAGCCAAACCCTTGAAAAGAAAAAATACTGTTCAGCGGTATTCCTAGACATCCAACAGGCATTCGACAAAGTATGGCATGAAGGGCTACTCTACAAGATCAAAAAGATCCTACCCCATCCATACTACTCCATCTTAAAATCCTAGCAAAATCCAAAGCAATTAAAGGAAAAACTAAGAAAATTCTATTGGCTCACGGGCCGACGCTCCAAACTAAACATACAGAACAAAATAACCCTCTACAAGGCCGTAATAAAACCTGTCTCGACCTACGGAATCCAACTATGGGGAACAGCAAGTAATTCCAACATTGAAATACTCCAACGCTTCCAATCGAAAACGCTAAGATCCCTATTAAATGCACCTTGGTATGTTACCAACGAAACAATCCACCGTGACCTCAAGATACCTACAGTCAAAGATGAAATACACAAGTCCAGAAGCAGATATAACACAAGAGTGAACAACCACCACAACCCACTAGTCACCCAACTACTGGACACGACGGACCAGATCCGCAGACTAAAAAGAAAATAACCTCTAAATTAAATCCTTAGTTTCTACTAGAATCAACAATATAAAGCTATTATAATCCATGTCATTGTATCACGCCAAATTAAGTTACTGAAAATTCTCAACGAGAATTGATTGTAAATATTCTAATAAATTAAAAAAAAAAAAAAAAAAAAAAGCTTGTCCCCCACAGCCGACTCCAACTACTCACTATGGAAGGCCTCCAGGAAACTCACGCGCCCCCCACAAATAATACCTCCAATCGGCCGCCCGCAAGGCGGATGGGCGCGTAGCCCTATAGAAAAAGCCAACCTATTTGCCAAACACTTGTCTGAAGTATTCAAACCCCATTCCTCCGTAGCTGCTGCAGACGTTACCGAATACCTGCACACTCCCTTCCAAATGTCCCCTCCTATTGAACCCTTCACTTCTGCAGAGATTATAGAAGCAATCAGTCGCCTAAACCCCAAGAAAGCAGCAGGTCACGACCTAATAGGAAATAAAGCAATCAAGGAACTTCCCATAAAAGGGATTGCACTCATCGCATCAATCTTTAACGCTATCCTCCGCGTTCAACACTTTCCCAAGACTTGGAAAATCTCACTAATCACCCTCATCCCTAAACCCGGTAAACCAATATATGAAACCACCTCCTATCGCCCAATCAGTCTTTTACCTACCCTGTCTAAACTATTCGAGAGGATGCTCACGAATCGTCTCCTCCCACTCCTAGAAGAATTGAAAACACTCCCAGACCACCAATTCGGCTTCCGAAAACAACACTCAACAGTAGAGCAAATCCACCGCATAACCCACATGATCAGCCAAACCCTTGAAAAGAAAAAATACTGTTCAGCGGTATTCCTAGACATCCAACAGGCATTCGACAAAGTATGGCATGAAGGGCTACTCTACAAGATCAAAAAGATCCTACCCCATCCATACTACTCCATCTTAAAATCCTAGCAAAATCCAAAGCAATTAAAGGAAAAACTAAGAAAATTCTATTGGCTCACGGGCCGACGCTCCAAACTAAACATACAGAACAAAATAACCCTCTACAAGGCCGTAATAAAACCTGTCTCGACCTACGGAATCCAACTATGGGGAACAGCAAGTAATTCCAACATTGAAATACTCCAACGCTTCCAATCGAAAACGCTAAGATCCCTATTAAATGCACCTTGGTATGTTACCAACGAAACAATCCACCGTGACCTCAAGATACCTACAGTCAAAGATGAAATACACAAGTTCAGAAGCAGATATAACACAAGAGTGAACAACCACCACAACCCACTAGTCACCCAACTACTGGACACGACGGACCAAATCCGCAGACTAAAAAGAAAATAACCTCTAGATTAAATCCTTAGTTTCTACTAGAACCAACAATATAAAACTATTATAATCCATGTCATTGTATCACGCCAAACTAAGTTACTGAAAATTCTCAACGAGAATTGATTGTAAATATTCTAATAAATAAAAAAAAAAAAATGATACATGTTTCGATGATTGAGCCGTTAAACGTGATAAAGCGATGGAATTGTTTTGCACAGAAATTCTGGTTCTAAAATTATGTTAGGGATTCTAGGGCGTAATAACATCTTGGAACGCAAAGTTATCGATGTGTCGATGAAAGTTAAGCGAGCTTTATCGAAGCACACGTTCGAGTCTTTGGGCGATTGCTAGGAATACGCGTAATGTTCTTTTCTGTGAGCTGAAAAGTTGAACGACTATAAAAGGCGTTTGTAGAGGATTTCAAAGCGGAAGAAGAGGCAGATTATTTAATACATAATATCTTCCTTTATAATATATCTAATATCCTAATAATTAGATGAACGTAATACAAATGTTTAGAATCAGAAATTATCTGTTTATATAGAGATCTGTTTGATGCAAGATCTAAAATCAATCAAATCGGATTGTATGGATTGTGTATTTGTCTGTGTTAATCCTTTGACGTCGATACCAACGATGTATATAGCGAATGGCGGTTATCAGCCAAGATTATGAGCACGTACGCAAATAGACTAGAATATTTTGCAAGAATGAAATGTCTTGGTATGGTACGCTTTAATCTATCTATCCAAGTCAAAATAAGTATAAAAATCGCGTGGCAATCAACATATTAAAAAAAAAAAAAAAAAAAAAAAGGAGAAACAGATGCTTCTGATTGTTTTTTTAGTGCATTTTCATAAAATCCTCTAAATGTTTAATTCTCATGGAATAAAAGGGAGAGCATACGTTTGAATCTCAGCAGATTTTATTAATTCTTTGAAACCATAAATACAATATGAGTATTACATCAACTTTAGTTCATACATGTAACAACATATTATTCTGCACGTAACAGTTACATTTAATGAAACATTTACTTATCCAGTAAATCCATATTCTCTACTAAACGTTCGTTTATTGATAAAACTGCCATAATCGTCCACGCATTGTTCGCTTCCTTAATTATTTTTCAAAGTATAACGATAATCAATGATGCAACAGAAATATCACGTAACATCCCAACAATCTTACATGAGATTTTAGCTGTTTTTACTATACAAATTAAGTCATTATTAAAATAAGTCATTATAATAATATATATGTCGGAGATGGAAATACACCGGAACCTCTCCTTGGATTCTCGGGAATACCGTAATGTCGTAATTTAGATTAAACAATTGTCACCCCGATTGTTTGAGACTTATGATAGTGAGCTTGGGCTCGAGGCGACAACCAGTCGCCGAACGTAGCCGCGGTCAAGGGATGAACGTTTTATCTAACAAGGGCACAGAGTAACTCTATACCTCTCCTTTAAAGAAGTGGCCGTAGTGACACATGGCAGTAAATATTTCAAAGGTTTCTGTTCCGTGGCTCGCCACACGCAGATCCTATCCTTCGAGTAAGATGATCTCCAGATGTCGATATACCTCCGCAGTATGTTTAGCTAACGTGAGGACCCGCAATAAATTTTAAGATTTAGTCAAGCAAAGTTCTTTATTTAGACAAACAGTCCTTGTCGCAACTACGGGAAGATAGGAGAAGCCTATCTTCCACGAACGATGCCCCGTCAACAACCCCCCCTTAAGGGCGGCCAGCATCTCTTTCAAAACGCCGATATGGAGATCGACCAATTAGCAACAGCGCTAATTTCCCTCACTTTTGGAACGAAAGCCTTCTTTGACGAATCCGAGGATCTCACATCCTTAGACCCACCCCATATAGTTTTCCTCGACGACATCGTCGAGACGGAGAGTCATTCCTTCGTGTGGACTCATTGACGAGTGACAGTACTATCTTACAACCAGTGACTACCTCACGTCTAGTTAACAAAGAGTTAGACTTGAACTGTGCGATAACATACGTTCATCATCCCGTGACCGCGGATTCGTTCGAACCTAAGGTCATTATCACTAGAGCTACGAGTGCTTAATCTTGTTAATAAGCCTGTGCTAATAAACTCTCCGTTGTATCACAACAATGGCTAATTCTAATGAAAATCCATTAAACGCCCATCTCCTTAATCCTGACTCTAATCCGACATATATATATATTTATATAATATATTACAATCATTTAATAAACTTTCATTTTCATTTAATATTTTCATTTAATAATTTAATAAACCTTCGTCCCGCAAAGGCAAATAAATTCACGCATAACATTTCTCTTCAGCGGCATTGTTCTAGGATTGTATTTGTTGAAAGATGGATAGCATTAAGCGCTGGAATAAAGAATGACGAATCGTTATTCTTTAACCATCGTACTTAGACACATATTTATTGAGCTACTTGTATTTTAATCGAAGTTTAATATCCTCCATCTGTAGGCGTAAATATTACTGCCGTTGTTAATGTTATTTAAGTTTTACTACTGGAAAGGACATTTAAGTTTGAAGGCAGGCAAGTCTACTGTTCTTAAAGCTGACATTTTGACATCTAAGATTTTTTGTGTCTTTATTGACAAAAATATATTTGACTTTGCATATCTAAAATAAAGGATTTGCGTTATCTAAAATAAATAGTTCATCTTCCTTTAGAGAATTCAATGTGGTGAAATTAGGATATGAGATAAAAGAAATACTATGCATATGATTTGATTGAAATTTTGAAAGTGTATAGACCCTGTTTTAGAAATATCAGTATTAATTCGGTAGACTATAAATTTATATTACAAAATTGACTGTTTTCTACTTTTGTTGTACTTTTCTTCTACTTTCTGGACATTTTATTGAAAATGCTGGAGATTTTAAATCAGTAATTAATAAAGTAAATTCATAAAATAACTTTTAAACGCATTGCTATCTAAAGTACAAATTCTTACGTTTTTAAAAATATATTCTTATAGTTATTGTATGTAACGTACTTGAATCTTTACGTGTATGGTTAAAATATTTTGTCCGCATTTTATTCAGTCATTTAAAATATCAAAGCAAACTTATTTCAAGTGAAAAATAATCCTTATTTCTATAAGCAGTATTCATTACAAGAACTAATTTTACATATATAATCGTAACAAAAAAGAAACATTAAACAGGCATTTATAGTTATTGACATTTATCTTTTGTATGTTCATTTACGAGGAAATGGTACTTAATGTAAAAGCGACTGGATTTCATATTTTTAACTATTGTGTACATGTATTGAATCTTATTGTTCTTCTTAAAAATTAAATGAATACTCATAATCCTAAAACATCCTTTCTCTGTTGTACTAGATATATATACAATTAAAATGTGTAATAATGCGAATGATAAACTAGTTCGAATAATTATTTTGCTTAAACGTAAGTTAATTGAAATCAGATAAATGTTATACACGCATTATACCGTGCATTATGAACTATTGATTGATTGATGCTCATATTTAATTATTAACGAGAAAATTAGAAAAATCAAATTGAATTTAATCTGTCCTTCTTATATTTATTAAGGTGAGTTCTGGGACTTGAAACACTCGAGATTAGAAATTTTGATTAATGTTTCACATTATCACTGGACGCTTGTTGTAATATCTTTTGTACGAGATACACTATACATACACAAGATCAAAATGGAATTTCGAAACGGTCGTATCGTTCAACAAAAATCTCTTTTATCTTTGATCCTCTTCATAAAAATGCAATTCTCCTTTACAGAACATCATATAACATTTATTGTACGATATATTGTTCAATTATATTTCGAAATTTTCAGCTTCGAATCTTTGCTTAATTATACTGTAGAATTAAATATCATGCGTTATTTAAATATAGAGATAGACTAAACTTTTGTCCACATTTATTAAAGCTGTATCAACTGAGATGTTTAAATTTGCGAAATTTCATGGACTTTTATATTTAATTTTTCGTCATGAATCCCGCTTTGCGATACAATACATATTAGATTTATAATATCTTAAATTTACAGTACCAATGCTGATTTTATCGGAAGCTATTTGTTTGCAAATGATATCTTTCTTCGTTGGAATTACCCTTCACTTATAAATTAATAATTATTAACATTGAACAGTATTGTTAAACTTCAATAAAAATAGGATCGATAACTAAATGTTAGTTAAAGAAACTTCCTATTACAGGTATAACAAATCATATTGAATTTTATTTAGAAAACAATAATAAAAATGGGTGTCTTTTTGTGATAATAATTTACAGCATATCACTCGACTTATTCATATAAGAGATATTAGTTTGTTTAAATACCCTGTTGCACCATTTTATTCATTTTCAACCCAATTTTTTCACAACATTAAAAAATATTTTAAGCCTGAAGAAAAACATGAAAAACTTCTTATTAGCATGATTTCATGCTAAACATCCTCTTAAGATATTATAAATCTTTCTTGTTTACTAAAACCAGAGCCTAACTGAAATATACGAGTATCGCAACAGGATTAATCGTAATACATGATTAAATACAAGCAATATGTAAGCTATATTTTTACTTTTTACTTCAGAAATAAATATTTCACGAGCATCGTCTTTAGCTTAAGGAAAATAAACTTGTGAAATTTAATTTAAAGCTTCGTAAAACATGGAAATGTTGCAGGATAACAAATCAGGAAAGATATATTAAATAAATCACAGTTCAGGTATCTATAACATGTGATTCTCTTAACAAATCTGTTTCATTCATCAAGCAACTGCAAAATTTCCGTAAAATCAGAAGCGGTTTCACAAATTATAGGCATTCGTAAACATGATAGATAAGAGTTAGTATCGCGGCGTTTTAGAGTATCTATGAGCGTAATATGGAAAGTAAAAAGATGTATAATAAAAATAGTTCACTTTCCAAGCTATCACTAACATTGTAACGAATTATTATACATATAACGGCTCACGAAAGTACTCGGACGCTTACAGAAACTTTCCATGAATATTTTGTTGAAGCTTTTCATGAATTTCAAGATGCATTAGGCTGTCTCAAAAGTTTCTTTCGTTTTGTTCTATTACTACAAAATAGTTCATACATAAATCGATAAAATAATATAAAACAAAAAGTGTCGTGCATCTATTATTTCCTTATGAAACGAAAGAAACTTTTGAAACAAATGTAAATAGGAATTATAAGATGCTTATTGATTACCATCGGTATTTGGACAGTTAATTATGTATTGTATAAATAAGTCACAATATTTTTAGTAGGAGCATTTTTGCTACCTAATCAATCATATGTTAAAAAATACTCTTTACATTGTACATTAGTTTTTTGCTATGTGTACGTCTGCAATAAGCAACTTCTAGCTTCCATATATATATTTCCAAATTAGTCTCAATTTTTACCGGTGTAATCATGATAGACACGTCTCGTTACATTGAAGTGAAGTGAAGAAAGACACTAACACACATAATATATATTCGCAAAAATCTTCTATCTAATATTTTCGTCAACTACTGTATACACATTTATTAGATATTTGTGTGAGATTAAAATCGACAGATACGATAAAAGAATATTGTAGAGGTATAGCAATAAGAAAGTACAAGGAAAGTATAGCTCGTTAATTTGAATTACACCAGATTGTCAGTCATCTATTAGGTCGTGTTAATCTCTGAATAAATTCTTAAATAAATAAGTGTTAATTAAACGAGAGAAACTTAGCATTTATTAGTATTTGTGCTTCTACATTACATAATGAATAGGTCTTTTAGGGAAGAAATTCTTAGATAAAGAAGTGTTAATTAAACTAGAGACACTTAACATTTATTAGTATTTGTTCTTCCCCATTACTTCTTGAATAGGTCCTTTAGGGAAGCACAGAGAGACGGTTCGCTGAATTCCGTCTGCTTTTGGTTCTTGCTATTCCAAAACAAATTTGTCACTTCACCTGACATTGGTTTGTTCGAAGATACCGAGGGCTTTCCGCTCGACCCGGAAGCCCTCGGTATCTCCGTATCGTTTCCCTTCTGCGCCGTTAATATCTTCTCAATTGCGCTACCAAATACCTACGGACAAAATTGTTCTTATAAATTTATGAATATTATGTGTTTACGTATTTGAATGAAAATTTTTATGAAACGAGATTTCGCGTTAAAATACGTAATAGTAAATACGATAACTTACATGCTCTTTTTACCAAGATGAAAATGTATATGTAAATTTACTTGATGTATATGTAAATAGAAATATTTATATGTAATATTTATATGCTTGTATTTAAAATATTTTCATGCTTAAAGAATAAAGGTCATAATGTTATAAATATTTAAATCCTTGCACCTCTCCTTTATCGCGTAAGAAAGAGAAACTAAAAGTTTCACTCCAGAGAATGAGCTTCGTTCTAAAACAAATCAAATAACATATATTCAAGTATTTAACTGTTATTTAATATTCCTATATTATTAATATAGATGAGAGGTCGATAAGATAGTTTACAATCATTAAGTACAGTATCGCAGATCCACCATCAGAGATCAGTAATATTAAAATAAAATTCATGTTGGATTAAAAGTGTGGTTAAGTTGGGGCTAACCCCAAATTTGCAAATTTTGACCTAAGTCAAAAAGTGGCCATTTTTGCATCTCCTCGCGAACGAAAAATTCTTGTGCGACGTTTAAGAGAATTTATCAAAAAAAAAAAAGAAAGAATTATTAGCATTTATACGAAATGTGACATGGAAGTTGAAAAAGATGAGTGTAGAGATGAAAAAATTAAGCAGAGGTCAAACTTACGCGCTACACTTGATCTTCATTTTCTTTAAATTTTGATCCAGCTGATAAATCAGTAATTAAACCAAGGGAACTAAGTTTGAAATCAAGCGAATCTGAAATACTATCAGACTGTTGCTACGTGAGAACAATAGCCATCTTGTACTTCGTATTTGCTCGATTCCAAACTCTAATCGATATACCAGCAGAATTTACCAGCAAAATAATTATTCAGAGATTCTGTCGGTAAAACAATTGAAGTTTAAAATCGAACGAATCCGAATTACTGCGAGATCGTTGGTGGCTATTGTTCTCGTAGCAACAAACTGATGGTACTTCAGATTCTTTTGATTTCAAACTACAATTGATTTATCAATAGAGTTGTCGAAGAATTATTTTGTCGATATCGGTGTAGAACAATAGCCAACAACGATCTCGCTGTACTTCATATTTCCTCTATTACAAACGTCGATTCATTTACCAGCAGAGCATCTGAAGAATTATTTCACATGGATCATGTAGAAAAAAAAAAAAAAAAAACGAACACGAAAATGGAACTGTAATAACATTTTTTATTCCTTGTTGAGAGCCGTTCTTAAACATTTTGCAGGAATTTTCCCTTCGCAAGAAGATCGAAAAATAACCACTTTTGACGCTCTGTTTTCATCCCATATGAATTTTATCTTTAATATTACCGATTGATAATAATGTCACTGCGATATTGTCCGCAATGATTGCAAATTATCTTCTCCACGTTTCACCTATATCGATAATACAGAATATCAAACAACAATTATTTAATTTCACGTTGTTGTTGACTTTATTAATTTTTACGATAAAGTGCATTCTCTGGAAGAGATTTTACGATTTACGATTTTCTTTTTCATTCCTCCTTTCACCTATGATGGCTCTTAAACAAGAAACGATATCGTAACGAGAAATACAACTTACCTGAGCGTCCACTTTGGTTCCACTAGTGTTGTCCCATACGACCTCGCTATTAGGGGACTTTTTACCGAACATTTTCTTCATCGCCTTCACTACCTTCAATTCATCGAACCTAAGACTTGAACTGGCCGTTGCTAAATCTTCCGGCTTCTTCGACATTTCCGTCGCGGAAGACCCTACCGAGCTTAGGATCGATATCAGATCCCTATTAGAGCAGACCATGCCCGCAGCACCGAAAACGGGTGTTCTCGCGGCTCTTGGCAGTTCCGAGACGCGCTTTCGGAGAGAAGACGTCGGCGAAACCGACAGAGTAGGCATTTCAAAGAATCGTTGTTTCGGCTGTTCAGTGTAACGTTGAACAGAACTGTTACCCTCCAGCGGCTGCATTTCGTACACTTGCTCCGTCGACGTCCTGTACATCCTTAAGCGCACCTGGCAAACGGATTGCTTTTATTCGAAAGACAGTTTCTTTTTTATCATAATTCGTGCGTTATGATACATGTTTCGATGATTGAGCCGTTAAACGTGACAAAGCGATGGAATTGTTTTGCACAGAAATTCTGGTTCTAAAATTATGTTAGGGATTCTAGGGCGTAATAACATCTTGGAACGCAAAGTTATCGATGTGTCGATGAAAGTTAAGCGAGCTTTATCGAAGCACACGTTCGAGTCTTTGGGCGATTGCTAGGAATACGCGTAATGTTCTTTTCTGTAAGCTGAAAAGTTGAACGACTATAAAAGGCGTTTGTAGAGGATTTCAAAGCGGAAGAAGAAGCAATACAAATGTTTAGAATCAGAAATTATCTGTTTATATAGAGATCTGTTTGATGCAAAATCTAAAATCAATCAAATCGGATTGTACGGACGTATTTGTCTGTATTAATCCTTTGACGTCGATACCAACGATGTATATAGCGAATGGCGGTTATCAGCCAAGATTATGAGCACGTAGGGAAGAACAGAACTGAACGCTTGCTGTTCCAATAATGACGATCCATAAAAGTCTGAACTCTAATAAAAAAAACGCATGATAACGAATACAGCGCGTATTCTTTCGTATGTCTTCAATGAATATGTATAAGTTTGCTCGTAACAGAGTTGAAAAATGCCTGTAGCGTTCCAAGTTTGAACAACGTTTGTGTCGCGCGAAAGTTGATCAATATCTGAACCGCTTGAACGTTAACAAGTATCTTTTTCTGTGTTCGAGGTGTGAATGCCGCGAGTGTCATGACCAGCCTTTCACGTGCTCTTGGCGCGCCTTCTACTGGCAAAGATGGGTCGCTACTTGAACTAACACGAGATGTTAGTTTTCCGAGAAGATCACGATATCTCTGCGGGTGAGGAAGTTCGGCAACTTGTACCGCTGTAATATAATTCCAAATTACCCTGCGGAGATACCGAGTTTACGACACGTCCCTGGCGATTGAGCGCGGGATGAAGCAAATTTCTATGTTATTGCTTAATAATTTATGATTCCAATTGAAAAATAAGCTTCTTCGCGACCATGCTATAAGCTTCACCGACGAAGACGTGCTTCCTTAGCGAGGCTCCTGACGAACAAGGAATGAAAACCATAGCGACTCGATTCGTCCGTAATTTTAACTGTTAATTTTCGCCTATTTAATAATTGTTCTAACTCCATCTAAAAAAGAAGAAAAAAAAAGTAATTGATGAATCCACGTATGCGTACATTGTTATAAAGAACGATATGATGTGTAAATAATTATAAGTTACAAAGAATAAAATAATAAATAATACGATGAAAATTGTATACCTGGAGAGCAACGAATATGTGGTTCTTTCAAATCTTAACTTCGCACGATCGTATAGAAGTTCGTCAACTTTAAACTCGGTTTTTCTTAGTCTGCAAACTAGCGGAGATAGAGCGACTAAAATAAACGAAAGATCCTTACCTTCCTCGCTTTTAGGTCTGCGATGTTGTCCATAACGTCCAACTGACGATTACTGCCAAACAACGTCGATGACACTCTTTCCATCGTAACGACCGAATTTCTTCGGCCATCTAGCTGAGGAGCTGGTCCTGATCCTTCTCCGCCACGATCGCTCATTCGTCTCATCTGTCGACACAAACATCAAGATAGTTTCGATACGCGAGAACTGTCGTAGTGACGATCGAGCCTGGCGAAAGTCAAATTGACCAACTTCATCTTTGGACAATCTCATAATTTCGCAATTTCATCGTCCAAATACACGATTGATTCTCACAAAACCTCTAGTTCCTTAGAGCTTAACGCCACGCTCATCTTTTCACTTTTATCGCATATTGTCTCACCACTTGCGATACTTGTAATTACTTTTCACTACTTTTCAATTTTGGAGTTGGTCAATCTGATTTCCGAATGGCTCGATTGACTATGCGAGTCATGGATAAAGATGACAATTAAACTATTCAGATTAGTCATGTTGCTTCGTCAAACGATTTGAATTCAAGCAATTCGAAACCATTTTGTCAATGTGAACCTATTATTTTACCAATGTGAATCTGTAATTTTGTTTGAAATATCCTTCCAAGTTTTTATGATGATTCAGACTGGTCAAGTTACCTGAATCAAGCAACTAATTTCAAGTTACTTGAAACTATTTTGTTAACGTGTACAGTTGCTTGAATCAAGCAACTATTTTCAAGTAAGTTAGAATCATTTTGCCAATGTGAACCTGTAATTTTGCTTGAAATATCCTTCCAAGTTTTTATGATGTTTCAGAATGATTGCCACGTTAGAACGAAGTAGCTTCAATAAATAATTGATATGCAGCGACATAAAGAAAGTAGTGGCAAAGTAAAAATTTTAATGTAAATCTTTCGATGGATTCAAAGGCGTAATAAAAAAAGGTAATAAAAAGATTTCGAAGCAGAACTAGATTATTTGAAATTCTCTGACGAAAATGCTACGATAGAAGGTCCTTTAGTGCGGAAATTACGTTACAGAATTTTTTCGAATGGAAAGAACACAATGTAGTTATTGATTTTGAAGAACGTTCCATAAAATATTGAGTTACTTAAGCTGCTTATATTTTGATTTTTGTAAATAAGCAAACGCGTATTGTTTATCATTTTATTGTTAACTTATTTATTCCATCTTTTCTATTATTCGTTATTTAATATTAAAAATTATACTTATTTTCTTAAAGTTGATTCATATAATTATCATGCTTTCCTTTATGAATTAATTGAATGTTAACGCGTCGCGTAATTTATAAGTATTAAGAAAAATCGTTTATTCGAGTACATTATTCACCTGGTGTAATGTCACTCAATTAAGAAGCACGAAAGAATATATTCTTGTTCGATTTATCGCGAAAAATAAAATCTTGCACGTGTGTACAAGCTGTTGGTTTCATCCAAAAACTACGACGCATGGGATAGAGAAACAGATATATATGCAAATGCACGTAATATATAAGAGAAAAACGTATGTACGAGTCCATAAATCGAAGTACGAACTGAAAAGGGAAATTTAAATTTTATCGAAAATTCTACTTCTAATCGACGTCTGCGTAAGATACGAGGACTAGCTGTTGGCGAGATACGGAAGCAATTTGTAGGTTCGAAGGGGAATATCGAGAAACTGGTGGAATACGCGAAGCTGTCGCCAAATTTTAACGTCTAATAACTTCCAATGGCTGTCTGATATCCGCACGGTAACACTTCCAACGAAATAACGAGAGCGATTCGCAAAAGAAAATATCGACTCGCAACATTCGCTCTGGGCACGTGCTGCGTGAGCGCGTCTGCGTAATCCGTTTTTAACGGGCGAAAAAGTCAGTGTTATTGCTAAAGCGAACGTACTAGGAAAAAGGTAGCGAAGCGTAGAACTTTAAAAATAAAACAACATTTTTCCACGTTATATTCCTTCTGATATTTACGAAGCCTTCGTGTGCCAAAAGAATCTGACATTCTAATGTGACAATAAACAGGACATCTTTTAAGCAAAAAGAAAAGAAAAATACATATATCTCGAGTTCTCATTGGGATTAGGGGCGTGTAACGAATCTTCATTTGGATTAACCATTGTTGTTATACGATATGGATGATATTTACTGGTACCGATATGATTACAGTACCGATATGGTACAGAGTTTGACAAGTAACCGTGGCAATTAGATACTCGAGATGCCAATGACAATGATCTTAGGTTCAATAACGAATCCACGGTCAAAGGGATAACAAATACGTCTTCTTCCAAAGTCTAAGTCGTACTGAGCTTACTTGTCCACAATTCAAGTGTAACTTGTCTACTTACTTGTCTACAGTATAAGTAGAACTCCCTCAGTCCAAATGGAACTGCACTTATATACTCGTCTCTGTACCCCTCGGGTCAACTATATTTTTAAGGAGATCTATACAATTACTCCATAGCTTTGTTAGGTAAAAACGTCCATGCCATGACCGTGGCTACGTTTAGCGACCAGTTGTGTCACTTCGAGCCCAAGCCTACTGTCATAAATCTCGGGTAAACATAGTCGGATTAAATCATAAACAACTACTTCTGAGTTTTATTATTTAAGTGCAGCTATAATAAAAAGTCTAGACTAAAGTATTGGGGGTCTTCCCAAAAATTCCAAAAGAAAGGCCCCGATGTCCTTTTATCTCCAACATGTATATAGGAGAAATAAAATAGTATAGTAATTTTTTAATTGCACACTAAATTAGTATTAAATTCCATACGATATTTTCAAAGATCTTGTATCTTTGAATCTATCAGATAATTTTCGAGAAAGGTCCTGTAACTTCCATATACATTTTCCGATCCATTTCAAATTTTTCCAATACAATACTCGCGTCTCGTTACAGCGCCAGCGAAATTTCCAAATATCTCGCATGACACGCATCGCACATTCGTGAAAACTTTCCGTGATAAACGTTGGAACGCTTTCTCAAGCCATTGGGTATATCGCACCGATGAATTTCGAAATTTCACTGGCGCTGTAACGAGACAAAACTATGCTGATTATTATTATTATACGTGCAAAATGTGGAACAGATTTGAAAATGTATCACACAAGTATCGGAAAAAAGATCATCGAATTATTGGAAAAACCAATTTTGTTCGCTACGTCGATAAGCCACGGTAAATAGCGAGATCGTTTTTGAGACTAATAGTGCGTTTAAAACTACTGTTCATACCGTGTGCTAATTTTTCACTAATACTAAATAAACTACGTTCGCAAGTAAATGTCCAGAATAACGTAATTTCCATCTGCATCGTTGGTTTCGTTTCAAATTTCACTGTTATAATTCTCGCAGCGATTCCTGTCTCGTTACAGCGTTAACAAACTTTCGGAAAGTGTCGCGTAATGCGCATTTGGAAAAAATTTTCCGTTGCGAACGTTGGAATAGCAGCGCGGGCCACCGCGCAAACAGCGGGAAACAATTTTTCCTTGGGAAACTTGGAAGCTCGTGTCATCGTTTAGAACACGTACCTGCGTTGTGTTTTATCTATGTTCGGTACTTTGAAGTCTAAGTATAAACCTTGTTTGCACGGTGCAACTAATCCGTGACAAATCGAGCAAAGTAGAGGCTGCATTTCATCGAATCAAGGAACGTTTGACGTGTACACCGTGACATACAGAAACTTGTACATCTCTGAAAGCCAACGCTTTGATGTTTAACGATGAATGCTCAATTCTCAGAAACGATGCTGTCGTTGAAATTAAGCTAGTCGTTTCTGCCGGCGTACGCGGAATTTCCTTTCTATGGGCTCTCGCGTACAAACGTGTTTATGTTCATTTACACCGTCTTTCTATACGAGAGGTCTAATCAGTTCGTAGAGCCGATTTATCGGTTTCTGTGCGTACAGCTGCGTTACCGTTCGTCGAACGAATCATGCAAACCAGACAATTGCCCGATTTTAAGACGCGACGCGATAAACGCGAACAACTGGTTCAGTGGGACGACGATAATATCGATCAGAACGTTCTACGTAAAATTAGTTAGAAACGATCCGCCTGTTACGATCGAACTTGGGCTATTGGCATCGATTGTGGTAGTTACACTTGGCTAGCAAGTGTAATTAGAAGAATACGAATCCTTGGCAAATTAACGAATAGTTTCTTTCGAAATTTACTCTTAACCGAAGCATTTATCTTTTATACGATATCATACACAGCAACTGGAGAACCCGGAGAAGCGTTACCACTGCGAGAATTACGCTCAGCTAATAAACGCAAACGAACGAGAGACAAATATTCTGATAAGTTCGGCAAGCAAATGTTATCTCGTTTCTAGAAATAATTGTTAATAAGGAATATGCTAACAAGGAATTTGCTAATAACCGTAAGGTTGTATTAAGCGTACGATTTATGCTAAATATAAATTGCACGAATGCGACGACAGTTCGTAACAAATTGAGTTCGATAACGACAATGTTAATTGTTTATCGTTTGTGCAACGCTATAAGGCGATTCTTCTCGAAAAATTGCAAGTGCCGAAACGACGGTAATTAACGCCATATTATTATAAAATAAATTCTAGGTAGTTTTAACGCGAAAGATTTATACTGTTTGAATAAATTCTCGTTCGTAAGTATTTGCCCGAATGCTGGTCTCGTGCGAAACGCGATAATTAAAATTGCGGATTTTTAGCATACGCAATACACGCAAGAAGATATAAAATTGCACAAATATTTGAGATATAATTGTAGATGAAACTTTCAGCCTGAGATCCAATCGAACCGGTAGCCTTTCTAAAACCGATCTCTACTTTCAAATCAACTTTAAATTTCAGCCTGTTTTTATGAGAAAATTCTCAAACTAATATGATGCTCCTCGGACAGCTCTTCTCTGCCTTCTCTTTCGCTCTCCACTCGTCTCCCCCTAGAGAACAGCGTAATAGGACTACGTGTGCTCGTAGTCGGAGACAAAATTGGCGTTCAGGTGATATTCTACGGGAGCTTATTTTTCTAGATGACTCGTAACCCTGGCAAGTGTCAGTCTTTAATCTCTTAACGTACAATTTTGCTCCGCCTAACCGGTCAAAGACGCGCAATTTCTTCCTCGATCTACGTTCGCGATCTAAAGACGCTCGATTATACGCACACAGAGACGCACGAAGATACTCGAAGACTCTTAGAAACTTTTCACTTTTCCTATATTACACGAAATATTTAGAAACTTCATTAACAGCACGACGAGCCACGATTATACGTGATTATGAAATTTCTAAAATTTCTAATTTCTCTGCAAAACCGTATCCAGAAGTTACATAAAATATTCGTCGCGCAAAGACGATGAAAATATTTGAGCAGTCAATTATTCGCTGTGTTAAGCCACGATATTTAGCGAAACGATCTTTATCACCAGTTGTAATGTTTAAGACTACTTCTATTCATGCTGTATACTAATTTTTCGCTAAATGTATATTTGCCATAAATGTTACAATTACAAGACATCATAACTGTTACAAGAGAAGTTTCTAAAGTTGCGATATGAAGGTTGATGTTTTTAATTAAAAAATTTTTGATCGCGAATAACCGTTAAAACGGATTAAAGTTTTTTTGATTGCCGGTAATCGTTATCGACGAGAGAAATTTCACTTTGGTTACCAATAACCAACATAAATGACCGGATTTTTAAAATATTTTTTTTTTTTTTTTTGTTACGAGTAACTGTTATCCGTGGCGAGAAAATTTTATTTTGGTTATCGATGACCATTATCGATGGCAAAAATTTGCTCTACATTGTCAATTATCACTGGCTATATTATCAATCGTTATTAACGTCACTGATAATTATTGGGTTGGAAACTAGGTGATTGCGAATTTTGTCAATATCATCTAATGACAAAACCCGCAATCACCTAGTTAACAAGCCAATAGTACGTGTGTTCGCAGTTATTCATAAAACTTGTGTGTTTTATCGAGCAAACAAAAAGATATGAAAATATATGAAACGAATAGGATGAAAGATATCGCAGTAGAATATTTTTATTAACAGTTGCACCGTGATATCTTTTATATTATGCTTTGTTTCGTACATTTTCGTATCTTTTTGTTTGCTTAATAAAACATATCAGTTTTATAATTAAGCTCCTTTACGTTGCCAGTGAAAACCGATTATCAGCAATGTCAATAAATATCGACGATAGTCGAATGTGACTAGAAAATATTTTTTTCATCGATATTGCTTGGCGATAATCGAAAATCAATTTCGCCATCGATAATGGTTATCGGTAACTAAAGCAAAATTCGGTTTTCCTTGATAATGGTCACTGTTCGATAACCGAACAAAAATTCAGGTCACTTCCATTGATTACTGTTTCAAATTAAATTCCCATGATCTAAAATTATTATCGAGCGACCGAGGAACAAATCGAATCGTTCGTAATGATTATTCGTAATCAGAATTATTAACGATTAAAATTCTTGAATCGTATCGCTTTTGGAGAAATTGAAAACTGGCTTTCGTTTAAATAAAAACTAGTTTCTACCCAATGATTTTCCTGCCAAAAAATATTTAACGTAGTTGTTATTTTGGAGCTTCGCTTGTAACTTCCACGTAGATTTCCAGATTGATTTCTAATTTTCCTATTGTAATATAACAATTAATACGATATAATATAATAATCTTAATATTAGATTATAAATATTAACATTGTAGGATTTTTTTATTTATTTATTTTATTTGGGTATGGTCGTTGTCACAAGATCACCGGCGATCTATCGGTTTCGTGATTTCTTGCGTCTCCGACGTGACACAGGCAACCTCTTGTACCATGGCTCCGGTATACACACGTTCCACAGAGGTGGATGACCCATGGTCAAGTAGACTTTCTTAGTTAATCAAGGTTTTCCCCGATATTACAATATTACAGCAACGATAGTTCCAATGCGGTGCATTTGATACACGTCCGGCAGTGAAAAATGACGAGGATACAACAACAACAACGTTCGAAAAACTTTGAACCGCAAGGCGGGTAATGCTTCGAGAATTCCTCTTTAAACGAAGAACTTCGATGCAGTTGAACGTTCTCAAATTAAAATTACGCCAACTATGTTCGAGTAGTGCGCTTTCCAGCTTTATGCTGTTTTTACGTTCTGAAGAGAAAAATGATTTAAGTATTTCGGGTGGAAATTCTGCGAGTAGAACGAGAGTTTTAGTTCTTGCTTTTCCAGCAGTTGTCGTTTTAATAATTTTAACCTTCTTAATACAACCTGCATGCGATAGTTTCATAGTTGAAACATTTATTCCCTGGCACAGCACTTAAAAATGATATATGTACGGTTTTCATTATCAGATTCGAATACGCGCGTATTGAATTTAGTTAAAATTTTAATTGAATATAAAATACATTATCGCTTGTTTCATTGGATAATGTAACGAATTTCTCGTAATAATATAGGAATTTCATCAAAACGAGTAAATCAACACGTTGATTGACGAAGTTTGAACTACCTGTTGAAAAGTTTAACAATAATGTATTATATATGTATCTGTTCATCAACCATCACGAATCAGCCAAATAATAATTGGAAATAAATTTCATTGATATTTCGTTCCGTTAATAATTAATATGATATTGCCTATAAAAGCGAACATACTTCTTTATTAATACGTTGTCTCAGCGTAGTTTTAATATGTAGATAGATATGAGAAAGACAAAAATAGCGGAGATAGTTCAACGTGCAAGTTTGATGTACGGTGCCCGGGCCGAGTGATACGAAGAAGCAAGCACCGCGTGATTCTTCGTGGAAATATAAATGAAATATATATAGCATAAAAATTTTTGCATTCTCGACGTGGTTGTCGAGAAAATTGAGTTTGAAAATTTATCAAGCATACCGGAACGTGGGTAATTCCGGACTGGACGGGACTGAATAATCGACATGGAGGTCATTTTACGTGTGGAAACAAGTCGAAAATGTGGAGTAACATGTTCCCGTTTAAGGCTTCATTTTCGAGATAATAAATGTTAACGATTAAATGAGAAATTTTCAAATTTATTTTTCTGGGAAACAAAGCGTTCTACGAAGAAATGTTATTTTACGTTTTCGACTTATTTTCACACGTGAAACCACCTCCTGTCGATTATCTAGTCCTACTTATTCCGGAACATACCGTCGTTTAAGTATACTTGATAAATTTGCAAATTCGACTTTTTCGCCAACTAAGTCGAGTTAAAACTAGCAAAATGTTATTTTTAAAATAAAAATTAGATAATAGAAAGTAGATAGAAAATAACATTTTGTCAGTATATATATAATTATATATATAATTTATCAAATTTCATCTGTCGGCTACAAAATGAAATTCATTTACGCACGTGGAGTTCTCATTCACATTTGTCGGAGTTATCATTCAACCTCAATGCACAGATTAAACATAGATTATTATATAGATATATAGTACACTCTATACAGCATAAACATTGTATTAATTATCGGTTTATTATTATTATTATTATTACCTATTTATCGCAGCAAGGTTTAAAGGATAGTGCTGTCTGTGTTACGAAACACGCGCGTTGCATGTTAATTGGTGAAGTAACTTTACATGTGAGAACGACGAATGTAATTTCTCTTTAATAGACAGAACATTGTCGAAATTTTCGACAAATACAAACCCGTAACACGTAAGTAGGAAAGCGATAAAAGTCAACGATTCGTTTATCGCAATTTCCACTTTTAACAACGTCTCAAACGTTATTCCAGCGTATATTGCTCGAAATTGAATAGAAATTTGTGCAAGTTCTTAGTTAATAACGTTAGAGAAACGAATAGCGCGTTAATAATTTGCAACTCGTATTAGTTGGTGAAAGTTTGCGTATTACGTGTTCCGGTCGAAAAGTTTATCGACTTGATAAATTAACATAGCATTGTGACAGCGTAGCAAAGAATACGTGCTTAACATTCGATTAATATTACCATTCGCTTGAAATTAACTTCTTCGTGAAAATTTAATATCGATAGGATAAAGAGGATATCACGCGGATTATCTCGAGATCAGAAATTAAATTACTTGGTAATTTGATGTTAAAATTTCTTATTATACACAATGTGTTTCAGTAATTGAATATACGCGAAATTAACTTACGATATTATTCATCGAATTATAATGAAACAATTAGCTAGCAATTCGTTTATTCTATTATTTTATTATGTGTATGTTGAACAGAATTTTATACGTTTCTCGTACCTACTACGTGGTAGACATAATTTATTATTATGGTTTATCATCGTTTATAATTTAATAATCATTTAACGTTGAAATTCGATATAATATTCCGGCGGAATTATTCTTTCACTATCATAATGAATTTAATAGCAGCAAATTTTATATATAAACGTAATAATGAATGCAACGAAAGTAAAGGTATTATATTCACTTTCGTTAAAGTAATCGGTTAATCATTAGAATACAATCTAACGATTATCAATATTAAAGAGCATCGCTTGTTTACTTCTTATAGCTTCGCCGCCTTCCGCATATTTTATATCTTCGTTCAACGTTTTAATTTTAGTACACGAACATTAACTTTCATAAATCGTCAGAGCTAATCTGTTACAATGTAATCAGGAAAGATAATTAAAAACTGAGCAGGTTAATTAGCCTAGTTCCATAAAGGACCAAATTAAAAATCCAATCAACAACGTACTTGAGCCAAGCTTAAATTCGATGCATGTGTTAAATTAACATTTCAACTTATTAATAATTCAACGATACTCTCCGCTGCAATGATCCTTTTTTTTTTTTTTTTTTTTTTTTTTTTTATTATTTTATTTAGAACGAAATACAATAGCCTGCTATTTTATTTATTGCCGTTACACGCTGTCGCTATTATCAGTTGTTTCGGAAAACTAGAAATAACAGGGAACTACATTTCTATATATCCGTCGCTCGTTACATTACATTGACGTTTCATAGATATTTATAACGACGGTCTCTGACATTTACGTTGTCGATCGATGTAAGATAAATGAATTTCAGGAAGGAAGAGAATTGACATTTGATCATTTCAATTGCAATTACACGTAATCACAAACCATTTCGATAAAGGGAAATTTAATTTTACAAATACGAAATAAACCGAACAGATCGTCAACATATTTTTAACCCTTCAATAAATAGACACAGTAGAGGCCATTCGATTCTGAAATTGAAATCTGAATTTTCATTTCGGTTATCACGGTATAACGGAGAACTTTAGAATCTTTAACGTTCATGTACGTCCGAATATAAAAGGAAAAACTTAACGAGTAAACGCACGTTAGATTGATTTTTATGAAACAGAAATTACAATAAATGAAATTATCACTCAGAAACATTCACTCAGCGTTTCGTCTATCCTT
This sequence comes from Bombus terrestris, assembly GCF_910591885.1. Lineage (NCBI taxonomy): Eukaryota > Metazoa > Arthropoda > Insecta > Hymenoptera > Apidae > Bombus > Bombus terrestris. Next base: position 16,034,673 of record NC_063271.1, on the reverse strand, counting down.
GGTTCGTACGAATACCGAAAAATTCTATTTTATCATATCATTTATCTAGTAATCCTGATCAATTATTTTCTAATGTTATAGAAAACCAGCAGGTGTTGCAACGTTCATTAACGAGCATGTACACATGTTAGCCATGAGATGTAGATTATACCTTTTAGTAAACAATTTCATTTGCCGTGGAAATTGAAGTTAGGACGTTTTAACGCTTTTTATTCCCCTTTTTTGCTTCTTATGACGCTATAACCATAACGCACTGGCAATGGTGATAATGTTTTTAAACTTTCTTTCTTTTGTTCATATTATGTTGCACATAAATATACGTGAAATAAGGTAATAATAATAATAGTAATAATAATAATAATAATAATAATAATAATAATAATAATAATAATAATAATAGTCGCTTATAAGTTTCCACTCACAGGGATGTTGTTACATTAGGCTGTTGCAATTTGTTTGAAACGACAAGTATATTCGTCAAACACAAAGTGACTGCTACAATACAGAATTAAGTTGTAATAAAACGACCGTTTCATTTTTTAATGTTATTACCAACAGGGCTCGTCGTGAGGCAAAATATTACCACTTCTTCGTGACGACTATACTCGTCGAAGACGGCTAACTGGTTAAGTCTATCCGTTTAATGTACTTATCATTTTCCACAGCTGCCTGCTGTCTTCCTATGAAATGTTCTACTTTTCTCTTATAAAATTTCTACGGAGACGAGTTCCATTGTCGCAAATTTCGCTCCTCGATCAATCGAATTATTTATGGGATGCTCCGACAACCATAATAGGTAGAGCAACGCGATGAAAATAATATAATACGTTGATATAACGTATAAATTAATTATATCACGTATCATGGAATGATATATCATCGATAATGTCATTACCAAAGCGTCGATCTGAATAGTTTCGTTTAAGTTTGATAGCTAATCGCTAGCAAACTGCGTCGTAATAAATTGTCCTGGCTGATAGGAAGCAATTATACAAATTGAACGCGCGAATAGTCCGAGGAATTGTCTGAAGAAAGCATTATCTCTTGGAAATTTCATTAGAAGGTAAACACTGCGTGGGTGGAACCCTATCTGTAAATTTGCAGTTATTTCTTATTGGGTGATCTCCTCATTAATTTTACAGGGGGTGCTAACAAGCAGACTGACGAACGAGGGTAACATTCCCTTTTGAACGCTTCTGCGAATTCTCCGTTGCCTTTGCCAGCTTTCTGTCCGATTATACAAAATCTATCAAACGAGAATTTATCAATAAACCGCAGATTGTCGTACAAATTAATATAATTGTATACATTAATATAATTGTAAATATTATTGGCGGAACGCACAAATTTTCTAACAAACGTATAAATATTAGCGGCATACTTGAAAACCACAAATACGATAAGTTCGTGTTTGTTCATTCGATGACCTTCGTGTCGCTTGTTGACTACAAAGAAATATTTTGATAAATAAGACATAATCGATAAATAATAATTATAAAAATAAACGAATAAGTAAATCTAGAATATTTTGCAAAGGAACAGTAATACTGGAGCAACTCTTCTGTTGGTCCAACTTAATAAACTTGATTGCAGAAGATAAAATTCTCGATCGTTGATCAAAGCAAAGTCGAAGACGAAGTGCAAAGACACCTCTCTACACGCTGGAAGCATAAAACTTCACAAGATAAAATAAAAGATCGAAATCGTAAATTTGAAGGGATAAAGTCGCTGTTCCGATGTAAGCGAGATATCATTAACTTTCACTCTCACCTACGAATGGTCATAAATGTCTCAAAGCGTACAGAAGACACCAGGGAGAAACGATATAGCATCGATAAAACTTTTATTATTAAAAAAAAAATTACCACATTCGAAGTTTTTATTGAAACGCTCCCTGCTAAAAACCTTTAACGCCCCCCCCCCCTATATCTTCTTCTTTTTATACCTCGGAAGCAGTTTCACAAGTTTCCTGCCCTTTTCATTATTTTAGACCTAATAAGAAGATATTTTTAAGGTGAAAAAGACAGTACGTTTATCATCGATGTCAGTCCGGTTAGATTCTATGGTAAATTCATACAGAATATCTTAATCAGTTAATTGTCTTTGACGAGTATACTCGTCGTGCGTAAAAAATAGTTAAAACTTGCTGTTTTCAATTGCGATAAATTTCGGCAATAAAGTTGAAAAATAAAAAAGTCGTTTCGTTACAACTTAACGCTAGAACTACCGATAGTTGACACGAAGCTATTTCTACTAAAACCAGCGAAAATGACTGGTCTTTAAAAAATACGTAACAATGGAATATTTTTATATTTAGTGATTTATTACTTTCTTACAGAAGGAATTCCATGTTATGTAGTGCATTTTTGGGATTATTAATCCATCTGGGACCATCATCCCTGAACTAGGATTGATACACTTATAATAGGATTGATACACTTCCTGATAAATGTTATCATTATATCGAATGACACGCAGTAAAAATTTTAAGAACGCGTGGCAAGTTGTACAAAACGAGGCAACTGGTTAATTGGGATTCAGATTGTGGGAAACAGATTGTGGGACCTTTTTACCCTTTTACACCTTGACAAGTACCGGTAATTTTAACTGATATTGGTATAGGTAGCCTTGATACATTATTTTGAGTTTGAATACATAAAAAACAAAACAAGATTCATTATATTATTCTTTTAGTTATCGTTGCAAAAGTCATTACATCATTGCGGAAAAAAATATAACATGAAGTAGGAATTTTAAAATAAAATTGTAAAACCAGTCAATTTCACTAGTTATTCTGGTTTAGTTTATTTGACAACTTAATTCCATACTACACAGTTGTACATACCCTGTGTTTGAATATACTCGTCATCGCTTTTTAGGAAAACGTTTTCCAAACAGGTGGCAACAGTCGACTGGCCAAGTAGATTATTAGCAACTTCGTCAAGAAAGTTTCTAATTTTATGAAGGAAACGTAAAATGTAGAAATTGGTAATTTTAAACACGAAAAAAATGTAAAGATTGTATAGCTTCAGTATAGGTTCAGTCGCTATCTCCCTTTCAGAACATTTTAGAAATCATCTACAAGATCATATTGACCATTAATTCTCAATCTTTTCGTCCCCTTCGTGTCTCTTATGTCAGATTGAAGGGAATGTCAACGATAATTTACCTTCTACCCTTGGTGAACAACTTTCAGATAGAAATGGCGGAACCTTCAAGATATATCGAATGATATTTATTAAGCCGTCCCATTAGGGTGAACGAGAACGGAATGTAGCATTAACTTGGTACATAAAATCCCACCCCACTTTGTCTCCAGCATATTGCTTGTACGGTTCTGCAACCATGTAACATTTGCCCCTAATGCGATACAAGTATGAGAAGAGCTTCGGTATGTTGCAGCCTAAGTATCGTGAATTACGAGCGCAATAAAAATGTTAATGCTACAACAAGGAAAACAACGTTCCGATTTGTTTAATTCTTTTAATTCGAATCACGAAAAAAGCACATGTTCATTCAAAATGATAGTAATCCGTGTTATGAAAGAAGCAAGGACGAGCATATAAATTGATTTGAATTTTTCAAAATATTTGTTCAGATGGCGAATCGAAGAGATGAAAGGCGAATCGAAAGTTGAAAGATTTCGGAATAAATTATTTTTTTAACGTTCTGTACGTGTGCGAATCTTCGAAAGATTTTCAAATTTCCGTTGCTCTAAACCCAGATAAAGAAAGCTTGAAAAATAAACCTCTACCTTGTTCATCGCAAAAACTCAAGTCGTTTGATCTGACCTTACGAAGAAATTATTCAATTGCGAAGGATGTTGCGATAGTATTGCCGTTCACTGTACATGACCATTCTATGGCAAATCGATCATTTTTTCACGTCGATGTCAGGGATTCTTTTTTTTTCCAACTTGCCAACTCGAGAAAGCGAAAAAACTTTCGACAGATCTAACTCACGAAGATGGAAGAGATCGATTTACGTAAATGGAAAGATGCGTAGCTATCTTTGAATAAATAAAAAACTTACATATTATTTAAACGAAAAAGGTCGTTTCAACAAAGATCCATTTTGAGATCAAAACAAAGATCCAAAATTTCTCCCTATCGCGCTCTCTTTTCTCTCATCTTTACACACTCATTGTGTAATATCATGGTCATATAGCAATTTCAACAATGTTTCGACCATGTAACGAGCTATCCTAATCACATCGAACTACCACGGAAAATGCAGTCGAACAAGCAGACTAACGCCAATGATTCATAGACTCGTGGCAAACGAAAATTAATCGCTGCGAGTCTTTTTCCTGTCGTTGCTATATACTATGTATGTATGTATATATGTACGTACATTTATATATGTAGCTTGCTCCGGACATACAGACTAACAGATAATAACCGAAGAGAAATATCCAGGCTGTGTCACACGACAAAAGCCACTAGCATGATTTAGGATGCCACCAGTGTTAAAGGATATGCATCTATTATTTATAGTGATAAAAATTCTATTACTTTCTTCTCACAGTACTGTGTCTAACTAGACTGTGAATATTTATTGCGCGCTCATATTTCCACGAAAATAATTAAGAGAGACACTTGAACCGGAAGTTGCCGTTATTTGTTAAATATTATATTAGATCGTGGCAAAAGTTTCTTTCGTTCTATAAGGAAATCATAGACGCGCAACATTTTTCTGTTTTCTATTATTTTATCGAATTACGTACGATCCATTTTGTCCTATTAAGATGAAGATCGCATTGTTTGACTGAATTTTCGTGTTTGTATAAAGATGCGTTGTCGTAAAAGATACGTTCGTAAAACAAAGACGATTAGGGGACAACCTGCTGTTGTTACAAGCAACAGGTACTCTACTTTAGATATTTTATACGTTTACGTATACGACATCCGATACGTTTTTACACGTTATGAGCACGTTGTATCCATTTCTGCATGATTTCAGATTTCTCTTGAACGTATAAAACGACCACGATATACATATTCCAACGAAAATAAATAAAAACGCGCTTCATTAACCAGGCACACGTCAACGCGTAAATTCAACAAATTGTGGAACTTTGAAATTGCACGCAGAGAATACGTGGATGCGTATGGCGCAATTTTTATTTTCTGCCACAATTCACCCTCGGAGAGTGAAATCTACCTCTGAAAATTTCCCGCTATTGCTGTAACATTGACGGATACTTTTATCGAACGATAGGCGCTGATCGAAAGATGTAACTCTCGTCCGAAAAGTTTCTTTCTATGTATACTTGTGGCTTGAAAGCTATAACGGAAAATCGGAAAGTAGGCCGATTCTCGGAGGTGAATTTCATCCCCTTAGAGCAACTTTGGACAGCGAAAGAATGTCCTGTACGCGTCTCGGAAGTTTCATAATCTTTCGAAACTTGTCTTGTAAGTAGAAAATTTGCTTATATCTGTTTTGAATATTTTATACGCTTCTGCATTATTTCGTACACTCTGTGTACTCGTTTTCGAATTTCTCATAAACGCAGAGAAAACGTACGCGACGACTGTTCTATGCATCTCGTTTTTTGAAAATGAACGATAATCGCAAGAACTTGTAACGTTGAAGAACGAGCCACTGACTGTCGTCGTTGATCTTTCAGATCATCCTCGCTTTTATTTAATTACAGCTAAGTGGAAAACATCGGTAGCGAACACAACGTCGTCGATATCCCGTACAATACGTCGTGTTACGATATTACGGTGAACATCATTTGTCAGCATAGGCTTCCCGTTGCTTCGGCTTGCCATCTGATCTTTACAATTCTTGCGAATACGCCTTTCAACGACGCTTTAAACTCGTGGCCGTATTCCAGGACAACGCACACCGCGCCCGATAGAAATATCGAAAGCGAAAGCTTTCTCTTGTTGGCGGATGAATGCCCGTGAAAGCTCCGGATCGATAAGGGACACGGTATGTTAAATTCTTTTTCTTCGAAACAGGTCTGATGCAGCTTTCGATTTCCCGGAGAAGCGATTCACGCGATAATCGTTTCCCTTTGCGACGATTCTGTGAAAAGCTTCACACGCTTTTCCGCTACACACGACAGATCGTCACTCTTTCTATCGAATAATCCAAGCCGAATCCAAGTTCGACAAGACCAATTCCGCAAAATTCCTGTCTCTCGCTATTCCTCGTGTAGAAGATTTACTAAGTTGAAATTTCACAGATCGTAGCTGCTAAGCTACTCGTAAATTACTCGCAAATCCTTTCGTAACTTGTATCTCGTCCTTGCATCGTGTTTCTGCATATTCTTCCCAATAAATTCTAATTAAACCGCGGATCCATATTTTGGAGAATGTAAAAAGGTAGAATCTCGGTTGAAAATTGCCTTACCAACCAATTGCTGTAGAAAACGCTACTTTATATATTTTTTCGTGTTCCATTTCGAATTTCCTATGAATGGAATTCAGGAATCCTAGGAATGGAATAAATGGAGTATTAAAATCTTTCCGTTTAATTACAAGGTGGTCACAAAGCGGAAAGGTCAATGAAAATATTCTTGTCGCGCTTTTTCTCCTCTGCGATCTTCCGAGACGTTAAGAAAATCGAAATTGTAGGATTTTAAAAACGAACGTAAGACTTTGACGTTATTGAGAAAAATATTTTGACGTGAAACGATATCGCGATAAAGCCCGCTTAAGCTCGGTATTATCCTCGACGTAGAATAAACTTCTGCCCTTTTTTTAACTCGTCGAAGTTGCCTTAAGTTGTTTTAGCTGTCATCCTGCGCTACTTTCACTATCACTAAAAATTTCTCTCAGAAATTCCAACGAGAAGCAAAATTAAATAAATCGGCGTGCATAGTAATTGATTGCGTTTTGTTATCACGACAAGAATCACGTTAGTAGGAACGCAGTTTCAGCTTTTTTATTCGCCGCCAAAACGTTCATTTTTAATACTGTCAGTTTCGTTTGGATGGAAAAAGGGAAAAAAGAAAGGGAGATAATTCGGACGTCATACTCGGCAACTTTGCCTTCTTAATTAGCAGCGAGTCAACGACTTGTACGAAATTCTCCACATTAGTCGGCGGCAGCTAATCGCGACAAATGGCGTGCAACGATGTGCAACTTGTCGTACAGCTGCGAAAAAAGCTATTCAGCTCGTTCGAGCAGGTTCAGTAATTTTAACGGCATAAGACATGTCCAACGTTTCGTGGAAAATTTTATCTGCGCTCTGTTTTTCTTTTATCGTTTTATTTCCGTGACTTGGAGATCACTTCCAGGCTGAGCAAAGGGAATATTTTAATACCAGATCAAAAAGGGAAACAGCCTATCAAATCGAACGATGGAAGGTTTTTTAAAATAGATGACAAATCTGCCAAGTTCTGGGTCCCGTTAAGAGCATAACTAACTTACAACTGCGTGATAACTAGATCGCTGGTGTTCACGCGTAAATTCATTCGTACCTTCATCGAAGCGATAAAAAATATTTTTTAATAAAATTTCGGATCGATGGAATTACGAATTTCCATAAAAATATGCGAGCCAAATTAAAATTTGTTTCGTCCACTACCGATATTGCCACATCTACAATGTGTTTTCCGCTTCTCACGTTTCGCGTATATTCTTTTTTTTTTTTTTTTTTTCATGCTACACGAATTTCCATAAATATATAAACATCGGCAGTCTAATTGAAACCCTGAAACCCTCGAACCGATGTATTTCGTTCGAAAATCAATTAAAGCGATGTTTTTCGATAATTCGAGAAATTAGTTAACAACGAATTCGATTTGATATGTTTTCATTGGACGCGTTCGCTTTAATTGCCCTTTCATCGAACGCTTTGCCTCGGTCCCCTGTCTTAAACATTTCCTCGGAGGATGAACTTCTTAACGGACTTGATGAACGGTGTGGACTTAACGAAGGTAATTTTTTATACTCGCGGAATGATCTTTTTCAGAGAATCTTAACGATGGTCGAGCTGATAGAAGGAGCAATGCATGTCTTTTAAACGTCTTCGTTTAAATCATTACGAGATATTCGAATGAGTTGTAATCGACCATAAGCGTATCGTAATTGAATTATTAATTATTTATTAGAACAAACGATAATTAATATATATTTCTCGATGATACGTTTCTACGTGATATATCTCTTTTTCGTGAAAATTATCTCCTGAATTTTCCACCGTTTTGTACACCATGGTAAATATGTTCGTGAAATAGCTTTCACGATAAAAGTCTCTCGTACCTGCACGATAATAAAACTGTTTTTATTAAATCTCTTTCATTGTTTTCGAACAGAAAATCTATTCTCTGTTGTTTCTTATACGACGCGAAATACGTTCTACGACAGTGCGTTACCGTATAAAGGTTAAACTGTGTACCGTAAAAGGTCAGACCACAATTGTTGAAAAAGTTGTTTTGAAAATAATGGAAAACGTCAAGATAAAATCAGCATTTCTATCGGTTTAATATCTTTGCATGGAATACAAATTTTATTAATTTTAAAACAATTGGCGTTATTTTCAGCAAATTATTCGGTAAAAAATTCGATCGATATTTCACAAACTGGTTGTTCAACGGATATTCCTTTCTCCGTGGTTGCACAGAATACACATTATTTTTTCATTTTTTTTTTTTTTTTCCTTATCGAACCTCTGAATTCGTATCACAGTTGCATATAAATATGCACGACGTAAAATTGCGTTAGACGCTTAATTTGCAATTCTTTCGAAGAATAAAAACACGCGAGTAGTATCTCTGCAGTAAATTAATAAATTTACTTGAAGGGTACTTGCGCGAAGAAAACATTGTAAATTGCAAAATTGAATAATTTTGATGTTTTACCGGAGAACGTTCTACGTACCGATAAAAATACCGTATTATGAAATTTAACTGTGATTTCCCTTACCGAATAAGCTACCACTAACACTGGAAGATTGTGTCGCAACGTCGTTTCTGTGAAAAAAGAATATAAATTTCAATAAACATTGGTCGATCGTTTCTTAGCTTTCGTCTATGCCATCGATCTCGACGAATAGAATTTCCTTTGCAAGTAACAGCCGACACACACACACACGCCTCTCTACCCGTACGCTTCCCTCGTTCGTGAATCTGGAATATGTTAAGGCTGAACTACATCAAGTTTTCTCCTGCTGGCGAAAAAACTTGTTTCTTGGCACTCGAGGTGATTTCTACGAGAACTCTTAGCTTGGTACGTTAAGAGCTGTACAGGCTACGCCGCCAAACTATACGTCGCTTGATAACTCGAATCACTTTGAATCGCAAACAACTGCAACACGAGCCAGAGAAGCGTTAATGGATTGCCGATCCCCGAACCGAGTGCCAAAACGCACTCTACGCGCACTGTTTTTACTCTGCTCAAACCGAGGAGGAAAAAAAAAAAAAAAGAAATAAAGGCACCTCATCCTCGTTGATCGATAGAATCGTTCTGTTTTGTGTCTGTTGGGGTAAACGAAGTAGCACAAGGTACGTTCCATCACGTTGCGAAACTCGTTCGCACATCGAAGGTAAATGAAGATACGTTTGAAGGAATGAATCCAATTAACTCCGCGAATTGGATGTGAATTCGAACAAAGCCAATAGGAAGCTGCGTCGATTCTCGAATTCTTCCAATAATTGGACAATAATGCCGGCCGCGGGTCAAAGATTGCCGCGCCGGGTTGAACGATAATCGATACTCGGCAATTTTATCAACGAACAATACGCAAACTGTTGTTTCGCGACGGACACTATCGATAGAACTGACGGTCGATGACGCCACTCGAGAATCGTGCAAGGAACAGCAGTTATTTCTTTGCTATTATTCGGATTAAAGGTTTCCATGCACTTCACCACATTCGAATTGTTAAATTGTACCGCTGTTGACGTACTTGCGTCATCTGCTCCCATTGCCACGCGCTCGAGCGTCGCATCGAATTTTTGTTGTTCGCTGTTATTCAAAGTCACGTCAATCACAAAGGCTTTCGGCTGCTATTTCGCGTTAATTCAATTCGAGGATCAAAAAGCGGAATAATCGCGTACCAATAATCGCGACATTGACGCGAACGAGGCGAGTTATTGTTCCCTCGAGTTTGCCAGCAACCTATATGTTTGTTTTATATTCGCTTCTCATTATCCTCGCTCTCCTGGGTAGCACAGAATTTCAGTTACGTTTCTCCTTGGTTTACGTCCATGGTCTACTCTTTCAACCAACGACCTTCGCGTCTCTCCTACTGAACATCTACGCTCGAAGCTTGAAACTTGAACTTCACCTTCGAACGTACCTCTAACTACTTGTACTATCGCTGCGCCTAAACTTCGACAACGTACAGACGTACAAGATGTGAAACTCAGTGTGAGAATATGCAAAAGACGTATCAACACGACGGACCACGAACAGGCCACGAAGGTCTATTACGAAACTTCAAGACACAAACGGAAGTTGTGTAATTAAAAGAAAATAGTTCGACGTATTACTACGAAGTAGCTCAATTTCCTTAACACTTTGACTGACACGCCGAAATCACATGTTTCACTCAGCACGCCACGGGAATATTTTTATTGTTCCAAGCATATAATGGCAAAATAATAATAAAATGACGATGTAAGACAACATTGTTCCCCAATGGACCATTTATCTTATTGGTGGTCAGGGGAGGCCACTGTGGCGCCTTGGTAACAATTGATAGCGACGCATTATAACAAGGCTTCGTTTATTTCAACAAACCAGTCTCATTCGTTATTTCGTCGCAAGCAAAACGTCCAGAATATATCGTTGAAACGTGTAGAAGATATTAGTAAACAGTATTTGCTCATTCTATATATAATAGTAAGGTATGTGCACACTTCTAACTTGAATTATATGATTATAAAGCAGCATTTACGATTATTTTCTAGTAATCTTAACTTAATGAAGAACGAAAAAGATTTCAATTTGAACGTTGAATCGCGAAAATTTTAAATATAATATAAATTAATATAAATTTTAAATCGCGAATTTTAAAAAGCAGGAAGGGCAGGCAGGGACACGGCGCAGCACGCGCTGGAGCTTTGTCCGGCGTGGGAGCTACACAGCTACTTCCTGCGGCACGTCATAGGTGAAAGATTGACACACCCTGGGCGATTCTAAAAACGATGTTGAGAGCGAACCATAGGAATACGAGGCTATCCGCCTCTTTTGCGAGCGAGCAGAAAGGGAGAGAAAGAAGAACTCTCACCCTTGTAGGATAACGCATGCAGGGGGATGGCGGTCAGGCGGCCCTAGAACCGCTTCATCGCCGTCCCAACGGACCCACGACTAAAACAGGGGATAACGCTAGGGGCAATGCCCCCCCTCCCCATCCTAGCATCAAATTCAACAGTCGGAGAATTATTAGGATTGGCTCGAACAAGAGGACGACGGAAAAGGGTGCAACTGAAGACAATTCATGAGAGGTTCCTGGAGCACTCCTGTCGTACGCGTAGGATGATCATCGTGAAATTTTAGTCGGTAAGAGTCCGACACTACTCTACTGTTACCGATTATTAGCAGCAGCGGAGTGTTCATGAGGATTTCTTCACGTACAAAAAGAAAGAAAAAGGTGGAAGAGTAATAAATAGCAAGAAGAAAAATACCGACTAAACAGTCGCAAATTCTTTTCATAGTTGCAACGTGAATCCCATAGAATTGGATAAAGTAAATTGATCGAAAAAATGACGAATGTTAATGTTACGCATGAACGCAACTATCCTGTTATCGGGTTCAAGAATGCGCATGGGTCGTGGCTTATTAACGCGTATATCGTCAGGCACATAGCTGTGCTGTGGTACTCCGGGACACAAGGACCTCTGTTTTCGTGTTACCTAAGGGTAGTTACGGTACAAACGGGTCGATTGAGCGGTCGATGAGAAATTTGAGTAAGTCTCTCCCTGCGGAAACGCGAGTTTGGTCGACTAGTCTGGGTCAAGGGTCTAGCGACGGATAAAATTTTCGCGTGCAAACGCAAAAATTTAATTGCGTAGATTGGTAAAACCTCGGTTCGGTAATAAATAGAGTTCGCTTAAAAATAAAGAGACCTCGTTTCAAACGAATCAATGTGCACAGTGCACGACGTCGTAGTAATGATCAGTGGCTTCTTCTTTGCAACTTGTAGCGAGTTAGACAATGAGTTTCCACTATATCTCGTTTATCTCACGAGTAACCCGCGCATCTCGCGAATTAGAAACGTAGTTTAAAGTTTCGATATCCAGTAAACCACTCGTGGCCATCAGCGACGTGTTTTTAACATTTTAGATCTTGTTTAGCAGATTCGCTTGTTTATGAGACTCTGTTGTCCTCTTCGATTTGTTCGCGCAGTATCGCCCGACGGAACGGAAATTGCAAGCTGCAAGCTGCTCTTGGCTTTATTTGCAAATTTATTCGTGCGCACATATTTCTAATTACGATTAACATCACCAAGCAAGAGCAACGCAATCGATTGTCACACGAATCTCTTGACACGTGCGTTTTATGGCGAGAAAGAGGCAAAACCGTGTCGGCGGATTTGGCACGACTTGCAAATTGCCAGTGTTACACGGTCGAGTGAATAAATATTCGCGTGTCTATTTCGTTCGTCGATGGAAAAATTTTATCAGCTCTGTAACTGATACGTTTTACGGCACGACGAACGATTTATAGCAAATTCTTAATGCTTACGATATAATTTGCCAAGAGTTTATACCATCGAGTTTATAGGAGCTTGATCGAATATCCTGTCAAGATATTTGATATTTCGAATTTACATCTATATCGATAAAATCAGCAACACGGTAAAATGATACAGCAGTTGCCCTACGCGTTATTTTATATATTTTTATCAATAGCGTAGCATCGTTTTAGAAAATTATTGTAAGAAACTACTAGAATTATTTTCTGTTTATTATTTTACGTTTTTCTCTAATTTCAAACGCCACGATCAAGTTGGAATAAAGTTAAATTGAAATATATCGATAAGGAGTGAAATTGCATGGCATATGTCAAAAAATAGACGAAATAGATTTTCATGATCTTGATGGCGTAAAGCGTCAAGCGTAATACTAGCAATGTCAGTACTAATGTCGATACCGGCAGTAAATTGATCTTGGTGGTTTAACGCACGGACAATCAAGTGCAACCGTGCAACATGCGGATTTAATCAAATTACATTAGAAAATTATGTATGTACACGAACGATACATGGCATATTTAACCTTTTGTATTCCTGTGTGGAGTGTGACTCGACATCAGTTTTTACCTCAGGAACTCCTTTGTCGAGTCCCACTAGACATTCTTTCAGACCCACCTTTTTTTGTGAAACGCGCGAAAAAAAAGCCAGGATTGCATCCTGGAAGTTGTTCCAAGATATACCATACACTTAAAAATTACAAGGTACGACAATAGTGTGAATAAAACTGGTATTTAAATGAATTTGTTTCTTCCTTTGTTTATTTAAATTGTCTTCTTTTTTAGTTAAAGTAAATTTCAAATTGAATTTAAAAGCGTTGCGAGCTGCTGGTAACGAAATTGAAATAAAATTCGGAGTGCAAAGGGTTAATATCAAAGTCACCTAAAGAAATCGAAGTATCCGATATGATTGAAACTTAAAGACAGCCTCTCGTTTGACAAAACAATATTTTACCATTAAGTTCTTTTCTATCAGGTAAAAGCTAATTCTCGGATTATCGAAATCCACGATTACAAATATTAATTTCGACAAACGTTCTCGAGATCGAGCCTCCGTTCATCGATTAAAATATAAACTGTGTTTATCTGAAATTGCTCGTACATGCTGCGACGTAGAATTTTTTTTCAACGATGCTCGACAATTTCACTTTCAATTGTAAAAAATGTTACGCATCGAACGGAAACACCTGACTCGAAACGATAACGTTTCATCAGAAAAATCGGAATGTTTCTATTTTTCTATGTTTCGTAGAACTGGCGTTTCTCGTTCGTCGTTTAATTCGTGTTTTGAATGATGTTGAGTTTGACGTTGACTGATCGAAGAACGAGTGGATGAATTTGTAATAGAAAAGTATACTGAAATGATTAAAGGTATAAATATAATATAATATTGATTCAGATCCTTAATCTTTTAGTATTACTAGAAAATGGAAGGATAGGGAGCACGTTCATAAATTTATGGCAAAAGAATATTACCAAAAAAGGTAAGCTTCTGGCTTTGGCTAGAGGCTACAGGGAACATAAAGAGAAATCTGTTTATTAGTTTCTTTGTTCCTAGACCTTGCAACCCAGAACATAATATACATTCAAGGGTAGGATAATATGCGCCGCTCCTTATTTGCAATATATCTGCGTAATAGCAGTCTCCAGGCCATGGATATACATAAATAAAGATGTAGAATTTTTCATGAAGTTACTTCAACAGATGAAATATACGATAAATCGCAAGTTAATCACTTCTAAAACAGCGTCTTTTTGTGATTTTTTTTTTAGAAGGAAAAGAAAGAAACGAAGTTATTGAATTTTGAGGTATGTTTTTATATATATTTAAAGAGTACAAAAAATTTCTTTTTAAAGTAAAAGAAAAATTATAACAGCGTAAAATTATTTCTAAGCCTATTTCATGGGCTGCATTTTTCAATCGGCGTGATCCTCGACTGAAACGAAGAACCAAAAAAGGATTAAATTATTATATATTTTTCTTTTCTTTTATATCTTTCTTTTATGGACTAAAAAAAAAAGAAGGCGGAAAATAAAAAAATGTGTTTTTTAAGAAGAAAGAATAAACTTCAAGGTGCTATAACAATTATTTAAATCAACTTTTTGACAAACTTTTTTAGTTCATCGAGAAGAAAAATATATAATAATTTAATCCTTTCTAGTTTTTCCGTTTCAGTCAAGAATTACGAGGTGAATCTTTCACGCCGACTGAAAACGATTAGAAATCTGATATAATTTTTTTGTTAACATTAAAAAAAATTTGTTGCATTCGTTAAATATATATAAAGCCACACCTCAAAATTCAATAACTTCGTTTCTTTCTTTCCCTTCTAAAAAAAATCACAAAGAGACGCTGTTTTAGAACATTCTAATTCAGGACACCCCGTTAAATAATCATATCGTCGAAGTACGTAAGAATTTAAAGCGAGGATCAGCTTCGTGACAGAGCTCGTCTCTGCGTACGAGCGATAAGTCAGGAAAACGTTGATATTTAACTAAAAGTTATTACCGTATACGCGTAAACGTGTTCCTGTCGCATCTACTTCACGCGCTGCAACGCTAGGCGTTCTGACGCGTCATAATCTTTTAGTCGGCTAAATGTAATATCAATCGTTAGCAGAGAAACGTGAAAGCACTTCGGAGTATTTCTATGTACGAGGATTTATCGAGAAAGATATTAAAAATACATTTATCAAACAGCTTACAGCTTAAACAACTGCACACGCCTCTCTGCCTGCGTCTTTACGTAGAAAATATTTTTTCTATCCAAGAGATGTACGCAGATTTTTCCAACTGACCGTATTTTCACTGTATTAAAAGGCTCTATACTACGAAACACGTAATACTTTCTACGAAACCATTTAATAACAAAAGCGACGTAGAAACGTTCGTTCTGTTGCACAGGCGAACGATCAAAATGCGTTTCTTCCATTTCACAGATTTTACGGTATTCAGAGAGACCGCTGCGGATGTTAAACCGCGTTCGACAAATATGGCGGAAGACGATTTATCTAAAGTTGTCAGAAAACGAGAACAGTTTATATAATTGGAGTTTGTATAATGGAAGCTTACCAATTTTTCTCGCTACGTATCGCTCTTTGCTCGAATAATACCAGCAAACGTTCCGTTAATTGGGCGTTAATTAAAGTTTTGTTTCAATAAACGCATTTATACTCTACTTGTATTTTTACGATACATCCCGTATTTTACGATAAATCCCGTATTTTACGATAAATCCCGTGTACGCAGCGAACGCTGAAATGCTTCTACATTTCCATGCTAACGGTCCATGTTACCATTTAGCCGACTAATTGTCAGTGATTAATAAATTGTGATAATTGCTCGATAAAAAGCGAAAGAGTGATAAGTGAATTTATGATACGATTAATCAGCTCTTCCAGATCTCTTTGAAAGCGTGTGCCTAGAATGTGTCGCAAAAGGTAAGCGGTGACGAGTATACTCGTCAAACACGGAGTACGTGTGGCTGTTATAACGTAGAATGAAATTGCAACGAAACGACTGTTTTATCTTGTAATTTTATTAATGTCGGGCTAACATTTGGCAATGGCGTAACTCGTATGATGTAACTGAGTGAGAAAACGTTGTTTATAAAGCTTAAAGTGTCGTGTAAGGTAATACCCCATACAAAATGTTTTATGGAAACATCGATGGATCTCGAAGAGGAGTTTCGCGTTTTACACCTTTCGCTGAAAAGGCGGATGCTGAAATGACGTTATAATTCACATTATATGCAGGTGAGAGGTCAATGATAAAAGATAAAATGTAAAGACACGATGGATCTGCTATATTCTACGTTCCATCGAACCACGAAGTATCTTGGAGCCTTTAAAGCGTACGGAACAGAAAATTTCGTTATCGAAGCAGATGAGAATGTAACAATGTAATGGTGCAAAATTACAATACATATATGCGATATAAAAAGATAAATCTGTTCGTTTCTCACTTGTCTTTTCAACAAAATCCATTATCTTTTATTATCGTAAGTCAGCAGCTAGAATATACGATTAATTCTAAAAATAGTGCAAGTGACTTAAGCATTTAAGAGGCACATTTTCGAACAAACTGCTCGTAAAATTGTACGACGCGTAAATCTCACTTTAGAAGATCGTATATTTTACGAAACGTTTTATTGCGTGTCGGAAAAATACTTTTTAACGTGTTCGAACGCCGAACGTCGAAACGCGTCTAAAAACGAGATACAGCGGCGATCGAAGGGAAGTTTAAAATTCACAAAACTGTGTACGATAACTGCACCTTACGTACTAATTGCAACTTTCATCACCAACAACGTTGAAGACAGTCATCCGTATCAAGCTTGTTCGCAATCCAATTCTTCTTATCAATTACAACTTTTCTTTGTTTCTAAAACTGTCGCGTTTCTTTTATCCTTTTTTTTTTTTTTTTTTTTTTTAAACTTCCTCTCGTCCTCCATCGTATACGACTTGCTGCAATTTCACAGCCACCGGCACGTACGTGCCACAGAATAGACGACCATCGTCGACGATTTTGAACAAATTTTAGAAAGAAGAAAACTTAATAAAATTCGTGATGTATCAATTTGAAGCTGCCTCACCTTATCCGCCAACGTAGATGAAGCAGTAAATACACCGACGTACGGATACTGTTTGCAACCACTGTGCGTCTACATTTCTTTTCCGCCCCTGTCTTTCCCATTCGCCCACACATTTTTTCCCCCCTCACGTATCTCGCACACACGCGTGCGCTATACGCACATACGGAGAATTACAGCACGCGAACCACACAAATTAGTCTCAATTACGAATTAATAAAGAAAGTCGATGTTTCCCGCGGAGATGATCCGCGAACTATATCTTCCGGGTATTCGGACGTGATTTCCATTTCGAGATACGATTTGGAATGCCAAAATGAAATTAGCGTGGAGATTTACGTCCGCCAGCCGTGCGATCGACCGATTGCCTCGAAATTAGAGTTGATTGTGGAACAGATTGGAGTTTGTTACTGGCGACGGTTAGCAAACTGTGGGACGGATCGTAAAAAGGATTTCGTGCGGCGTATCCTCTGATTAATAGTCTTTTGAACTGTTCATTAAGACGAAACACTGCTGGGTAATGGGCGGAGAGAATTTTCTTGAAATCTGTTTTGCTCCGCAGGGGGTAGACGATCCACGGATATTTTTGACTTGGACGAATTCTACCGACATCTATGGAGGCGTCTCCTAGCGAGCGATTCGTCGTAAGATTGTTGGGGGCAGACCAATTGGATTCAAAAACCCGAGTACGACGAATTGAAAAATTTCGAAAGCGGAACAAAACCAATTTTCATATCAATGACTGAATCTTTCTGACGATTGGAAAATTGGACGGTTTCCCGAGAATTTCGTGAAACCACGTGTATATATGTCCGCGAATCTTTTCGTCGAGTCTGAAGAATAAATGCACGAATAGAAAATTAGATAACAAACATTGGATCGAGGAAAGCCGTGGAAAACATTAAATATCTTTGCATAGACAATTTTTATCGGATTGTCGGGACGTTTTTATCGAAGTTTCAGTCCTTTTCTATTGCGATTATCTGTGTCGCGGAATGATTTACATAAAAATGAATTGAACAAAGGTGAATGTAGAATACGAAATTACCTTTTCCCCAACTTTCAAGCTTTCCCTGCAGTAATATAAAGATTCATGTTCCCTTCGTACATAAGATCGAATGTAAAACTTCTAAATAAGAAAGCCAAGCCATCTCTTTGAAATCAGAAATGGTCGATCACTTGAATCTGAATCTTAACAAATAAACATAGATGGTGGCTTCAAAGGTTATTCGATATAAAGAATCTTCGAGTTCGTCATCGAATCTACATGCAATCGCGAAAGGTTAATCGCTGTTCCACGGAGTCTTTCTCGCCCGAAACATTTTACCCGTATTTTATTATGCATCGCTTCTAATTTAACCGACTTATCGAAACAAACGAAATTTACCTATTGCGTAAACTCTCTCGAATAGGACGATGAAAAATAATTTCCAAACCGCAGGTAGGTAACTCATTGTCGGCGCATTGAAATTCAAATTCTACGAGACACCCGTACACTGCACAGATCGTGGACAGATGGAACATTGGAGGAGACAGAAACGCGAAATTATCGGTAGCGGAGAAAGGAGAAACGAGGTTAAAATGGAAATATAGAAAAAATGTATGAAAGAAGAATGAGTCTAAATATCACATGGCAGAATTGAACTCTTCAGGTAGGTTTCTCCTTTCGATAGACCAGAGGTTACGTGCACTGCATTTAAATGAAAATTGAATTTCCTGTATACGTACTACAAAGTATAGAGTAATTTGCCCATGCGAGATAAAATTTCAAAAGAAAATTCACCTTCATTCGCTTTCTATTTAGTTCATTAGTTTCGGGAATAAATAATACAGACAGGTAATTCTATTTTTCCCTTTTCGATCATTCTTTCGATCTTTACGTATTAAGCTCTTTCTTTATGTTGCCTGAATTTTCAATACTTGGGAAAATTATTCCCACAATCACGCAATCCAGAATTTCGATTAGTTTTTATTTATTTATTTATTTGAGACGTTAAATATTTCCAACTCTAATTTACTGTCGTTCGAGAAGAAGGCGCGAAAAAGTCGGGTTTAAATCGAATAGACGAGAAGAAGAAGGAATTTTATAACGTTTAAAGCCACGTTTTATTTAATTCTATGGAATAGGTTCGCGGAATATTTTCAATTATTCGATAAACTTAGTTTCTCGTTCGAGCATAAACATGCGCTTGCACGTTTCGTCCACGCATTTCCTGCGATACCACGCTCAACGATTAACTAATTATATCATTGTAGAGTATATAGGCTTATTAATTAATATAATAAATTATTATATACTTCAGGTGAACGTACAAGCGCGCGTGTGTGTGATGACTTTATTCGAAAAAAAGAATTTGTTCTTGTCGTTGCGTTGTTCGTTCATTCATTATTCATCTGATTAGTAACATCTAATATCAACATAATACTCGGTCCTAATAGTAATAGCAGTAAGCTGGCTTAATTTTCCTCTAATTTTTAAAATTCTAATTTTTAAAATTTTAAATTTTTAAAATCTAATTTTTAATATTCAACGCTGTTTAACATTTCATCCTTGGAACACTCTCAGTACGTATGTATAAATAGTGTGTACGTGTGTATTTTTTATCGTAGTTTAGGGTATCTTCCACCTCAATTTCCAAATAGTTTCCTTTAAATTCATTTTTATGAAACAATACTGACACGCAAGAAGGGTACATCAAACAGTCTTCGACTGTTACTTCCTCGTCGATTATTCCACATCACTTAGAAATATTATTTGAAATTTTTATATTTACATTGTGGATATACGAATATTTATATTTTTACGGTCACACTAAAGTGTTAAAACCCGGACAGATATTTGTTGTACTTCTTAAATATCCTAACGAAGATTATACTTTGAATGTCCTATATATCGTTGCATATTCTGTGAATTCTATGCATCCTTAAATTCTATTACTCGCTTCTTTTATCTTCCGAATCTTTAAACATTTCCCACACAAACGTACAAAACTCTATGATCCGCTTATATCTCGTATACGCGTCACAATCTGATTGTTTCGCACAGAACATGAAACCGGTATACCTGGTCGTTAAAACGTCATCAAATTAATAGTGAAACGAACGAATGATGATATTCGTCACATCGTTATTGCTACTTCAACCAACAACCAATCTCGTTCTTTCTGCTCGAGTAAAAAGTCTCGTTAAAAATACCAGTTTTCATTTTATATAAAAAGGAAAAAAATTCCGACCTTACGATATTAATTCTATGCTAATTGAACGTAGTTATCTTCGAAGAAATTGGCTTGCGCGCTTCTTATGCATAAATGCAGCATTTCCGCGTAAGCTGATTCGTTGTTTGCTAGGTCGCGATTTAGCGAGCCATCGAGAGTCAAAAAGCAATTTCGCTTCCTTTCTTCGACCCTTGTTCCAATTGGACCGAAACTACGCTCGTTACATCGACGGAAAAAGTACGAAAGATTTCGCAAATCGGAGGAGACGACGCTGGGAACAACGGAAAAGTTCCTCGAAACGTTTATCCGTGGTCGTATCTCGTGCGAGTAATTCCAACCGATGCCCGGGATAAGCGTGACCCGTATTCCATACCGCCGGGTGTTCATCGATGTCACTGAAATTTTCTCTCGCTTTCAACTTCTCTACGCTAGTTAATAAAGCGCGGCAATCGTTGCAGGGTATCTCTCCCACGCGTTTACGCCGAATCGCCTACAACATGAACCGATATCGCGCCTTTTTTCGTTTACTATTGCGCAGCTTCAACTACGACCTTTCCGCGACACGTATTTCAATGCTAGCGGCTGCGACAAAAGCCGCATGAAGCACGGCGAAATAAAAGCGCGTCAGAGTAACGCGGAAAACATTGTTCGTACTTTTCGTTAAAAAATGATTTGGAAAAGAATTTTACCGTTGCAAAAACGGTGTATGTAAATGGTGGAGATAGGAACAAATGGATAATAGATTTTTTCTTTTGTAGCGCGGGCGATAATATTTAACTTTATCAAGTAAATAGAATACCCGCTCGTTCGACGAATTTTGTTTTACGATCGAGCCCCTATGACTTCAAAAACCTGCACGAGGCTGCAACAATTTTGTTTGATTCCTTTCGTTTCGCTGCCTCCTATAAGTAAAAATAAAGCTTGCTTTAACTCGAATCATCTACACGTCCGGATACGTTATTTTAGCTCTGTAACTCGAGTTTAGAACACGATCTAACCCAGCCCAGACTTCTACATGGCCAAGTTTACCTGTGCGAGTACAACTTCCATATTGCCGCTACTCTAACAAGTTGCTCTCTGCAACTCTAACTTTTCCAGCTATACGTTACGAGCCGTCAGGAACCAATCTTTCTTTCTATTGTTGGCATTGTCTGGAATAACCATAAAGATATAGAGATACAGAGTACGAGAGTCGTACGTTACCGTGTAAATGGATGCGATATGAGAATGGGAAGAGAATGCCGTGTTAGACGGATAAAGGCGCCTTTTGTCCTTGTTCAACGCTAATCTTACCAAGCCCGGTGAAACGACATAGAAAATTTTATTTAAAATTGTGCATTTGCCCTTATTCATTTCGTTCGTCTAACTTTATGCACATTCTTATATTTTTCGATTTCTCAATTTTTGTCAATACGAGGATTTACATAAAGTTGAATGAACAAAAAAAGAAGAAGAAAAAATAACGACTAATGTACAATTTTAAATGAAACTTTAAACGAAACCTTCAAACTCGTCATTTGACTTTGTCAGATTTGGTAAGAGTTAGTGTTAATCAGGTACGATGGTTAATCTGTACACACTTACGTATGTAACTGCGATAACAAAACTTTCCAACGGTTTTGTCGATACAAGTATAACATCGAAGCGTAAGTGCCAATAGGCCTAACCAGTCATCGATATCCCTACAATCCCTCCACCAAATATTTGGAAAAAGGCGTGACGAAAATGACGTTCGAAAACGAAAATTCGTTTCCTTTTGTCGTCTCTCAATATCCCCACTGCGCACGCGGTTGATAGGCGTCCTTGACCGTTGTCACGTGTCAACGGTCACGGACGAAAATGACGTTCGAAAAATAAAATTCCTTTCTTTTTGTCGCTTCTCAATATCCCCACTGCGCACGCGGTTGGTAGGCGTCCGCTACCGTTGCCACGTGTCAACGGTCAAGGACGAAAGGACGTTCGAAAAGGAAAATTCCTTTCTTTTTGTCGTCTCTCAATATCTCTACTGCGCACGCGGTTGGTAGGCGTCCGCTACCGTTGCCACGTGTCAACGGTCAAGGACGAAAATGACGTTGGAAAAATTAAATTCCTTTCTTTTTGTCGTCTCTCAATATCCCCACTACGCACACGGTTGGTGGGCGTCCGTGACCGTTGTCGTGTAACAATGGTCGTGGACGAAAATGAAGTTTGAAAACTAAAATTCCTTTCTTTTTGTCGTCTCTCAATATCTCTACTGCGCACGCGGTTGGGGTAGGCGTCCGCTATCGTTGCCACGTGTCAACGGTCAAGGACGAAAATGACGTTCGAAAAATAAAATTCCTTTCTTTTTGTCGTCTCTCAATATCTCTACTACGCACGCGGTTGGTAGGCGTCCGCCACCATTGCCACGTGTAAACGGTCAAGGACGAAAGGACGTTCGAAAAGGAAAATTCCTTTCTTTTTGTCGCCTCTCAATATCTCCACTACGCACGCGGTTGGTAGGCGTCCGCTACCGTTGCCACGTGTAAACGGTCACGGACGAAAATGACGTTGGAAAAATTAAATTCCTTTCTTTTTGTCGTCTCTCAATGTCCCCACTACGCACACGGTTGGTGGGCGTCCGTGACCGTTGTCGTGTAACAATGGTCGTGGACGAAAATGAAGTTTGAAAACTAAAATTCCTTTCTTTTTGTCGTCTCTCAATATCTCTACTGCGCACGCGGTTGGTAGGCGTCCGCTACCGTTGCCACGTGTCAACGGTCAAGGACGAAAGGACGTTCGAAAAGGAAAATTCCTTTCTTTTTGTCGCCTCTCAATATCTCCACTACGCACGCGGTTGGTAGGCGTCCGCTACCATTGCCACGTGTAAACGGTCACGGACGAAAATGACGTTTGAAAAATAAAATTCCTTTCTTTTTGTCGCCTCTCAATATCCCCACTACGCACACGGTTGGTAGGCGTCCGCGACCGTTGTTACGTGACAACGGTCACGGACGCCCACCAACCGCGTGCGTAGTGGGGATATTAAAGGGCGACAAAAGGAAACGAATCGGATCAAGAAAACATTTGTTGAATCGAGAGTTGTACGTAAAGAATCGAAAACGAGAATTGTTAATAAATATACTATTAAACATCTACACATCCTGCACCAAATAACCTCACGTATTTACCGTACGAATGTGCGTGCGTTATTAGACGAACGCATTATATATATATTTCGCATTTTCAGTCTTCGTCGTCGTCGATCCTTATCGTTTGAAAAGTCGTACGGTTCCAGAGCATTTGGTCGCAGTCGCAGACCTTTCGGTTAGCGAGCTCGTTAGCGACTGTCTTATGAAACTCTGGGCAAAGAATCACGAGAACTGCGTGCGGATGGCGAAGTATGAACCTACAGTTTTAGGTCTGAATTTAGATCCCGAACGATCGGAACCACACTGAGACAAACGTCTGTCTTTCTTTGTATATTTACGGAAATAACGCGAGACGAAAAATGTAAGACGCAAGTTGTATCCCAACTTCTTCGAAGGTCGACGTCAGACGCATATCGATGGAAGCTAAAGGTTTTTCGTCATTGCGCCAGTCATTTCCACCGTGTTTTTACCAACACCTGTCAAATTGGCGGGCAAAGGAAAACGCGTATCTTCTTTCCAAACGACCAATCTAATTTAAAATAATTCGGTGTTGGTTGCACGAAGCAAGGGATTTGTCTGGAATAAAATGTTTTAGCTATCAAAGATACAATGGCCAAAATGTTCTTAAAAAAGATTTAATTTATTTATACGATATGAAGCTGTTAGTTGTTGCGACCTTTCTGAGAAGCGTGTTAAAATGCGTCGCGAAAAGTAAGCGACGACGAGTATACTCGTGAAACGTGGAGTATGCGTGGCTGTTATAACACAGAATTAATATTCCACGGATGCTCTGACAAGCATATAGCCTGAATTGCCACGTATTTTTCGAACCATTGAAAAGATCCTTTGGTTCTAATTTGCATTTCTACTCGAAATACGTTTATCGAATTATACAGGCACGATTTTTTGTTCCGCAAACTTTTCCCATATTTCACGCAACTTGAATATCCATTCTTCCAGAACCTCTCAGGCTTTCCGGCGGAAAACTTTTCAATATGATTTTTTACATCGTCCAAAGAGTTAAAAATCCGAACGAACTTTCCCAGCAGCGTTTAACACGTGTAATATTTTATTAAAAATCAACGAGCATATTTAAAAACATTTACAGTAACGTTTTTTCAGCGTGATATGCTTAAAAACATAAATGAAAACATACTTGAAATTTCCTCAATGGAAAGGTACTAAGCAAAGCTTTTATTTTATTAAATTCCTTAAAAATCGGAACGAACTTTCCGACCAACCGATATTATACCTAATATATCGATAACGATTTCGTATTATCCATCGTATCCATCGTATCCATTCGTATTACACATCGAAGATGTAAAGGAGATTGCAACGATTTGTCTGAAAGTTTGTGACCATCACGGGTGAACGAAATCCGATATCTCCGAAAAAAAAGAACGAATTAGAATGCGTGCAAATGACAAAGAGGAAAATTAATTGTTTATCCTTTCGCGTAGTCGATGTTCTACTATTCTGTCAATTTGACATATTTGAAACGAGAGACGCATTAAGTCGCAAAAATGACAGGGGTTGATCTTTTGCGTCGAATCAAACGAATTCGAAGAGGAAGCTTAAAACGTTTCCTGAAAAGATGAACGCAATTCAACCTTCGTATTCCTTCGAATTTCCGCTTGTCGAACCTCATTTGCTCGACGTTTTCGATAAGAAGAAACCTCTAGAACTCGGAAATTTTTGCTCATCCCTTGGGCTTCGAGCTAACAAGGTTCGACTTTAGCATTTTACGTTATGAACACTTTACATACATAGAGGAAAGTGGCCAAATATGGAACAGGTCTCCCTTTCTTTCTTAATCCGATCGATGATGAATGTCTGCCAAACGACTATAGGCTACTTCACTCAGTTAGTCGTTCATTTTCTGAACGTTTATTTTGCCAGAAACTATTTTCGCTAAATTTTAGATTTATTATTCTGGTGGCAAAATGTGGATCATCGAGTAGTCAAACAATTTGATGCTCGGATCTCGATGATTGCGAACAACTACATTTCTGTTCTGTTAACCGATGTGAGTGTTCCATATTTTACCTTTTCTGCGATGTCGATTCGATATTAAGAATTTATTTATAACGTTAGAGATATAAGGCTAACACTTAGATGGAGCGTAATTACAAGAATCTTTTACGTATCGCAACTGAGGGTAAAATAACAAAAAAAGAATAAAATAAAAGAATAATAAAAATAAGGTTTTGCGTGTGTGTGTATGATTAAGCGAGAATACAAGGCAAGAGGGAGGATAATTATTGTAAATCGAGTTTATGGCCAGCAGTCTAAACATAAAGTATACTACGTTGCAAGCTACGTATGCGAGTGAACGTAAAAACTGTATTACTAGCGTTACGTTACAAGGCACACGCACGACCGAAATGACAAAGTTAGGATAAAAAGATTAGAAAATAAAACCAAGCACACTGTAATGGTATTCCGCGACGTATTTTATTCTGTAACGTTATATCTGGTATGGTTATACCTTTCGATAAAAATCACAGATAATAAACCGAGTCTCCGTTTCAATTGTAAGAAAATAAATTTCATTTTGTATTATGTGACGTTGCACTTTGTACAGCCAATCAACCGTTTCTCATATTTCGAAATATACACATAGCGTTTTATGCGTAAGGAGAGATAAGAAGCACACGGGACACTTGTGTACGTACGTTGTAAAGGACTTTCAATTTTGCATATGTGTCATCACGCATGATATAACCGGACCAAAACAGTGGATACGGCGATATGTGTTTGACACGGCCAACCAGCGTTTGATTTGCGTTGAAATCAAATTTTTCGGTTCAACTTCACCGAAACTTCGCGCTGAAATAACGCGTGATACACATAGCTTGCATTTCACTCTCAATATTATTTTGATCGATATCCGAGCCGAAAGTACTTGCCATTTCGATTCAATAACGCACTTACGTATTTATATCTCATTTATATGTGTCCTATGGTTTTAAAAATATTACGAGGCTGTACATGACGATAACAAGCGAAACGAGAAAGTAGAATATTGCTTGATTTTCGATGTTACATCGATGTTTTAGCTGTATATTCTACGATCGATGGAAATTCGTCAAGCACAATGAAATTTGAATTTTAATCAAACCTTCGAACTAAAAGTATTTTCCATTTCGATCTCATAATACAAATTCTATGCCATATATTCGTCATGTCTTTTGAAATATTATTCTCCGATCACGATAACAATAATGACAATGACGTAGAATACATTTAACTTTGCACATTATATCCGTTATTATATATTCTAATATTATATATTCTGCAACCGATTAAAATTTCCAAAGTACAAATCGAATTTCAACTAAAGTTGATTAAAATCAACTGTTCGAACCGAAGGTATTTTCCATTTTGACTTAATAACGCAAATAATAACAAGAATACTTATTCATATTTTTTCTTCTGTCTAAATATTATTACAATCATGCAAGGTGGTGTGCAACGATAATAAAAAAATCGAGATGACAGAAATGGCCCTTAAACTGCGCAACTATACGTGCAATTCCAAGCATTTCAATAACAGTCCCCGGAGTAGGAAACACTTCAAGTATGCGCTATCCTTGAATAAAGGAGTTAGACAAACTGACCGTCTACTCATTGTGGAAGCGCTCGATAATTACCAGTTCCTGGGGATTTTCTTCCTTACCGGTGTCCTCAATGAAAAGTTAGTCCATGTATATTACTTTAAAGATTCAACCGGGATAATTAAGTTTCGAAAGTCCTTTAGACGCAATCGTTTTACGGAAGCCGGAAAAAGAAGAGAAATTAAATTTCGTGCTACAACGTTCGTATAAATATCAGATTTTAGATGCAAAGTTTCCAATATATTTTTCGATCTTTTTTTTTCTCCATTCGATATGATGATTACGGTGACTCGAAGTTGTTCCCATTCGTTAGAAGATGCGTATGTACTAACAATTAAATAATTTCCTTATAAAAGGAAAGAAACTTTTGGGACAAAGTAATATGTTCCTTCTTACGATAAAATACCCACTGTACGTAATATTTGCGCGCAACGATGGTAACAATAATATTAATTTCTTGATCCTTTTTTGTTTTTATTTGTACAAGGTTTACGATAGTTTCATTAATATAATTGCGCGTAATTAACGACATTAAAATGCGATCGATCGATACTCATTGAAGACTGGGTTGTTTAAATTGGAAGTTTCCATAACATTCATCCCTAATCATCTATGCAGATTCGAGATATGTACCGTTATACCGTGTTGCGTGAACAACGAAATAAGCGTAACCCGTATCATCGGTTGACACAGCCAACATAGTTAAGGTAAACCAATTAAGGCAACGAGTTAGTAAAACGATTACCCTTCACGTTTTCTCCGCGTTATAATCGTGTACGATCCGCCTACCATGAGAAAGGTTATTTGGCAATAGACAAAAAATAGTAAAAAGTCATGTAACAACTATAGCAAGAATCCGATATTAACCGGTTAACCGAGTCATTTTTTAAACTAGTTTTTTAAACGTAATTTATTTTTAACGGAAATTAAACGTCGCGTAGATAAAAGAACAGCAATTGGTAATTTGTATACTGTTCGTGGATTTCTAGCCATGGAACGTTAAAAACATAGACAGTTAAAATACTATAATAATACGAATCCGACAGACAAGCAACGATAATTTATTGAAAATTGGTAATGAAAAACGAACGGAATTTGCAAGAAAACAACGTTATAAGTTGTTATTTTTAATATTAGACGCTTGCCTATTATTGGGTTGGCTGGCAACTTAGCGATTGTGGATTTTGTCCTTAGGTGGTATTGACAAAATTCGCAATCACATAGATGCCAACCCAATATTTATCGTATGCAAGAAGAACCTTACGATATCTCGAGCGATTTTAATCGAGGTATAGTTGCAAACAACTTTTTTCATTAACTGCTGCAACTGCTATCTTAAAGTATATAAGCACGAGCGGAATATTTGGAAAAGAAGCGAAGAAAGAAACGTTTTGCGTTTGTAACAAAATTGAAGGACGAACATCTTTTAGACAAACTGTCAAGGCGGATATTCATAAATAAAATTGTTCGTTGTATGACTACGGATACGGTGAAGAAAGCTTTCTCGCTTTAGTTAGAGTTTAGACATTCCCACGTCGGATAAATAGATTCGCAAAGCGGAAATAATAGTCTTGCGAGTTCTTCTCGCAAAAAGTACGACGTTGGCTGATAACGAATTAACGAAACTTTACGAGATCTTGTACGTCGTGTAATTGGGAACTTCGTTCGGGTACGAATGAAACTTCTACAGGAGCGACGGGAAGCATAATATCGCCGACAGCCTCAAAATATTTAAAACAGCCACAATGTGATCAAATCGCGAGTTTAAACGAATGATCCGTTAATAAATATCAGACGAAGCAGGGAATTGTTTTGACGGAAAGGTAATAAAAATTGGTTCAAGTTCGTGGAATTTTCCTTCCGATGCCAAAATACCTGATGGAAATATCTACGTTAAATTTTTGAGATTCGAAACTTAGCGAAAGAAATAATTTGATTCTAACGACAAGTTCTTCGTGTATCATAATCTTTCATAAGCAGATTAATAAGCAGATCAACAAATACCGTCGACATCTTTAGCTAATTATGCAATAACGACGATGAAATCATTGAATATATTCGTTTAACCGCATCGCAATTATGGTACAGATATCTCACGACATTGCATATACACAGCCCGTACGATGGCCACGGACAAGTTATTTCACGACGCAATACGTTTGTACGACGCTACGAATGCGTTATTTCGCAACACAATACCGTTCGTACATTCCCACGGACGAGATATTCCCCGCGTCTGTTTTTCCGCAATTAAGCACAGCTCTCGCCCTAATAAACAAACACTTGCTTTTATACGAGACGTTTTTGTCACATTCGGATACGTATTATAATTTATCTCACAAATTTCCTGCCTTTCTATCCATTGTATACGTCAGAGACGAAGATTTCTAGTAGAAACACAATTCCATTGATTTTAACATCCAGATGAAATACGTACGATACACGTATTGCGTAATATTTGTATCATTATGTATGTATCATTATGTTAATACAAATCTATACAATATATTCTTACAGGATTTATCATAATCGACAACGTAACGATCTGCAATGTTTATGAAACTTCGAATCAAAACATCGATAAAAACGGGATCGACGAAGCAGAAAATACGAGTCCCGTCGGATGCAATCCGACAGTTTAAAATCTGTTGTTCTTGATATCCGATCTTACTTTAAAATCGAAGCGTTCGTAAACCGATTAAAATCATAACTGCTTAATTACGATAATCAGGTGAACTCATTGGCCAAGGATCAAGGGTCTAGAATTAATATCGAGCTTAGTTGTTGGGTCACAAATAGGTCGTATACACCCGCTTGATGGCTATTCGACGTGCTTTGACCATAAAGGTTCGCAATACTAGAGTATCTTCAACGAAACGCAGTGTAACGTTGCAGCAGACAATGAGAGGCACCCACGTGAAAACGTACATACTTCATGGCTGCTGTCCCTTTCATTCTCGCTTTCTTCTTAACTGACTAAGAACGAGGAAAGGAAAAAAGACTTGTTCTCGACTTTTCATTTTATCCCTTACGTTACACGAAGGCATTGTCAGCGTCTCTTTGAGATTTTGCTCGGCGCGTTTCTTTCGCGTCGCCTATCGTCGATGCGCGATATTATTCGATATCAACGAAACAATTAAGACACGCCATTAAGACACGTATGGTCTCGCCCTTGTAACGCCACTGTGGCTGGGAAACTATATTACGCGTGATATAAAACGTATTATAGCAACGTGATATAAAGCGATAAAAATTATGTGGTTTATATAGTTTGTATCTTCTACTTCTTTTAAGACAGAGAAATTTATAGCGGCGAGGATTTGTAGAGCGACAAGTAGGTACATACGTTGATTTTTAAAGGCTTGTACAAGATTTTTAAACGGAAATTCAATTTCGTTGGATTCTGTTTAATTGGATTTGAATTTTTAAAAGGTAATGAATTTTCCCGATCGAACTGTTAGTTTAAGCGCGGCCTTTAATTGTATCACGAACATTATTTTACGTTACTCTGCAACGTTTCCTCTATGTAATATATTCGCGATCTTCGCCTTAAGAATTACTCAAATATTTGGTTTTAATACGAAGGATTGTTTTAAAGATCATTTTCACCTCTATAAATATTTATTGTGTAAACCGTGTGTATAATTTGCGTAAAGCTTAAAAGATTTCCAATTTAACATTCGCACGTGAATTAAGACTGTTACTTGGAAAAATCATCGAACTCAAGAACCACACTCTTTCTCGCGTTCAAACTTATCCGCCTGTGCAGTTCGTAAATTCACTTCTTAGGTTTCTAATGAATTTTCAAAATAAACCTTCAACCTATCTATGTATGTATCTATACGATTAAACAAACCGTGGATTTTTATGCATTTCTAAATAATTCGTAGATATTATTCTAAATATCCATGGAACTATCGATTAAAGAATTATTATTCACGAGAATATAAGAAACAAAGTAGTAGTATACTTATAGCATTCTATCTATTCACATTAAATAAGTGACATTTAAGTTAAAAAATTATTTGTATATTATTATTTATACACTTTTGTTTGCATATATCATTATAAAAATTAATGGAATAAACTAATAGGATAACATATTTCTTAAACAAATGGAAAAATGAAAAGTCGATGGATTTTCATTTAACAAGCGTGTATCATTTGTAGCGTTATGACAACTTCGCGATCCATTTGCTCAGCAAGTACTATCTTCAATAACTAAATCGTTTTAAATTAGTTAAATCTTCAGTGTCCTATTTTCCTATTCACTAAACGACATTTTTAATACGAATCAATTCGTTTCGCTAAAGACACTAAAAATTGATTATTAAAATAGAATTATACGTTTTATATATTTTACACTAGTTCTCGTTGTCATATGATTACAATAACCTTAATGAATAAACGATCCTAAACAGTAACAGCATAAACGAGCTTATCTCAAGTATATCAATATTATACCAATATGTAGAAGTTTATATTTCCAAAATACCTGTCTTTAAAAGTAAAATAATAGCAAACAAGGCAGTAAATAAAGTAAACGATCGTATTGCTCAACAGTCTTAACAAATAAAGCAACGATGCTAAAAGTAACAAAAATTGCTCCATAGCATATGTCCTCACAATTAAATTACGAATTAAAAAGGAGAATAGGAGTAAAATTAACAAATCGAATGTAAGCAAATGAAAGAATCATTCTGTATTATGTTTCCCTCGCTAGTGGCGGGATATTCAAACTTTTAATAATGATAGCGTCTCTTCAATCAAGAAATCACGCATCCAAAAACTTTTACCTCGTAATAACGGTATTATTATACCATCGAATAAGTAAAAAATTAACACTCACCATGAAACCGGTATAAGTAACGAAGATTTACAGCTTTGGCCTTTGCGAGACAATATGCCCTACTGCGCAGTTATAGGCGTAGATTGTACACCCGAATTGTCCCGTTTGTCGATGGATATTACCTGCAACAACTTCCGTGATACATTTCTTGCGCTACGCGAATAGATGCACCTGTTTGCGTGCCGCTTAATATCGCGTACGCACGAAACAGCTCGAGAATTATCCACGAATTCTACGAATTCGCAGTTACTAATCGCTTACCAAACGTCGATTATATCGTTAGCGCTTGAAAAGACATTCGAATGTAATTATTGCAAAAGATAAAGGAGCTTTGTAAAATAGACAATCCAATTCCTATCGCGTTCACAGTCGAAGCGGTACTGTGAGGCTCGTTGCGACCCGGCGTCCCTTTATACGATCGACCCCCGAGCTCAATAGCCAATCAGCGTTACGCATTCTCCAACGTTCAAAATCCTTCCGTTGGATCCACGGACGGCCGATGTCAGTTATGTGAGGGGGTGGAAAGCACTTTTGGCGGTATCACGTGTTGCTTCGCTGTAAACATGGACGATCTGGATTTGATTCAATTATCCAAAGCGAGAGAAACGGTGTTTGAGTGGTGGCGCGAAAATTACCGATTTCGTTGCGCATATTGACAAAGTTATGGCGAGGGATCTGTATGGTATGTACTATGTAGCTTTTCTCGCGGACTATGTTTCTTTATATTGTATATCGAAGTACGCACCTAACGTTTCAAGAGAAGCTTTGCATGCCTTGTATAACTTGAACTGTAGTTTAGATTTACAACTTTACTTTAGTCTTTATGTTTTCTTACTTTTCAAGAGGTAATCTGCGATACTTGTAAATAGATACTACATATATATGTACGTTAACTTGTAATGTGTAATATTCCTGTTTGGTTAGGTCTACATTTTCTAATGTGACAAATATCTGTATGGTGGCCATCTTGTACAAGTAAACTGATATTATTAGCGTAATTTTACAAATTACAAGTCATAAATTATTCCTTTTTCCAAACAAGGAAATATACGAGAAAAAATAGATCAGATTCTTACGATTATTTTTGTGAAGTTTTGTAATATACGAATTAGCATTTTTTTTTTCTTTTTTTTTTTTGCATTTGAAAAAATCATGTATTCAAGTATTCATGAGAAAGGGGAGACAGAAAAGAAATGCAAAGATGGAAAGTTTCGAATATGTAAAACGTAGTGAAATCCGTAAATGATTTCATAACTGCTCTTGAACATTTCTTACAAACAAACGAGTCATCTCATAGTTTCCTACAGGAGAAGTACATATTCATCAGAAAAAATTCCATTGATGCTGTCTATGAATGCTTATGCATCCAGCGAAGTCTGTGATTATTTTCTTTATCTGGAAACATACGTTATAGTTTTGAAGGTTATTTTTACATTATTTGTTCACAATCGTTATAAAAAGACCGGAAATGTATTCAGGTCACGCACATGCTTTACTGCTTTATACGTACCATCGATGTTAAAAAACAACTCGTATCGAAAGGATTAATATAATTTTTATTTAAATTTTTTATTTCGTATTTATAGACGAAAACTGTGTTGTGTTGTTTGTCCGCAAATATGTAAAACGATTCCATTATATTATAAAGTTCTGAAAATCGATAGTTTTCGTTATACATTTCGTTAGTTAAAATAGTTAAATGACTTTCCAGAAACAAATCATGCTTCATGGACATTTTGAGCTTAATTAGCGTAAAAGTTAAACCTTGTTCTGTAATTAGTTAAGTTACATGAAATTAAATGGATTTCAAGTAGCTGGTATGTAAATGATACTTAAACTAACATGTAATGCTTAAGTCGTAAAATAAATATACATATAAAATCAGTTAAATTTAGGGAATCAATATCGATAAACGCGAAACTATAAATAACATCTTTAAGTCAAAGATTATTTGAAAGAATTTCAATTTCACTTCAAACTTGAAAGGATATTTCAGATCAAGTAAATAACAAATTTATACCGGTATAGTGATCTCATGTTTCTTGAATTCAAACAATTTGTGTAATCGGTACGAGAATGTATGCAATATGGGATATTAAAGAAAATCGCATTAGGCATTATTGCACCATGTACGTCATAAATCGTCGATGAAAGCTCTGAAGTGGACAAAAAAGTTTATAGCTTCGATAAATAAACTGTTCTTTGTAAATGATAGGTTAAAAAGTAGGTAATCAGCATTAATATCAATAGGATATTCCATCGAATAATTTTAAGAATCTTTGTATTATAACATATCCTTTAGATAAAAGATAATTGTTAGTTTTATAACGAAGAATCCACAAGTGTTTCCACAGTAACAAAGTAATTAACGTTTCCTTAAGGGACTAATTCTTGTTACAGATTTCTTTCACCTTCATCTTTGAAACTATTCATAAATTATATTTATATCTTTCAAAAAATCACATCCTAATCCTTAATAATGCTCACAGTTTTGTAGTATTTAATATCTTTTGATTTATTCGAGATTTCTTCAAATCTAATACAGAATTCAAAATGTTTCACGTATTTATTATAGTCTATAGATTATGCTTACAGACTTGGTTCATGTATGTATGTATGTGTATTATACATTATTGTATTTAAGAATTTATATGATCGTCCCATGAAATACCTCTAGTCTGTAGGAAACAGTCTGTTGCTACTATGGTTTAGATGAAAGAATATTATGACATGTCGTTTAACTGTATGATACCATCTATTAATGTACCAACGATGACTTTAATGACAGTCTAATAGATATTGCGCTACAACTTTGATCGACGTGACTTATTTCTATGATGCACTTCGACAAGCTGATTTCAGCCAAATCAAGTCAAACGAAGTTTCTTATATTTAATATTCATATAAACTTACTATGCATGTACGTAGTTTGTTTCAATAGCATCTACGTACTTTAAGAAACTAGTTGATGACGTTGTTTCAATAACACAATCATAGTGGTTTTTAGAATAATCATGATTCGAACGCAGACTATTAGGGGATGATATGTTTTAAGAACAAAAATTATAGTTTTCCCTTCTAAAACATGAGATTGAGATTGAAATAATTTTGAAAGAAGAGCCAAATAATTTTAATTCTTTAACCATTTAACTCTACCTTAATAACAAAATACAAGAACGTGTTAAGTATACATTATTACTAATTTAATTATTTATATCACTAATAAACAATATTCTTAATTCTCAATTCTTATATCATTGAATTATACTATTAATGAAATGATTTTATATAACTTGCAATTCAATGGAATAAAAACATGAATGAAATATTTAAACATACCTACGTACATAGATTTCCAATAATTTTACGTAACTTTATGGATTAACACGTTACAATATATTTTGCATATATATACGGTATATATCTGTTACATTTATCAAAAATGATTCTTGTTCAATTACATTCGCCACTTATATCGCGGAAGCGTAAAATTATTTCAAACAATATGAAAATAATTTATCGTGAAAAATATTTTACGTATTGTTTCTCGTTTTTATCGTAAATTAAGCACGTTCCCATTTCTTGCCATAAGAAATAATGGATAATCGATAACAACAGCGTAACGAAAGTAAAAATTATTGTTCATTCACGTTTTGAACGTAATTTTATCAGCTGTACTTTTTCAGCTACTTTGATTTTACTTAATTTCAAAGAACATATTTAAATAATAGCTGGCTTAACGTATGAAATATAACGTCGAAACATTACCGCGACTGTCTTGAACAGATTTCCGCCTGTAGATGACTTTAAACGTTTCCGTATCTCGTAATTTGCGAGAAACGAATCTCAACATTTCTACGAGACCTTGCTCTGTCCATCTTGCAGTTCCTTCCTTGATTGACTTTCAAATTTCCCCCTGGATTCTAGGCTGTTTCTGTCATATAGAGTGAAGAGTTCGCTGGCCCTCGAAGCAAAGAGACAAGCAAAAAGAAAGTCTGCCTTTGCGGTTGGAAGTAAGCATAATTTACGATACGATGATCTAATCCCTTCATCACGCTTGGAATATACATGGTTGCCTGTAAAAGGACGCAGTTTTATATTCAGCAAGTTGCAAAGAAAAGATCTATGTCATTTTGTAATCTTATAGTACTCACTCGAGAGAAAAGGAAATTTTAATCAACGTTATATAATATTTGAAATCCAATTGCTGGGTCAAGAAGAAGAGAAAAATATCCTTCGCCATTGATAAGAAATATTTCATTTGACTTTCTGTTTTAATATACTGCGGGCACGAGAAAATATTTGCGCGTGTCCATATTTTCCAATGAACCGTTTTCCTATCAGCTTTTATATTTCAAATCAAATCCTTATAATCGTATGAAAGTACCAGTAAATAATACCAAGTTTAATACATGTATCATGTATTTATATTCATATTATTTAAATACCTTTCGTAGTCACTGTATAACTGCCATCTGTGGATAATACATAATTCTCTATTTATTCCTTCTGTAGCCGATATTGCACGACATGCATTATTTATTGATTTGTACGTGTGTCCACAATAGGTAGATTTCTCTCTATGTGTATTCATAAAAAAAAATTCGTTGAATTCAAATCAGATGATGGAGGAGATTATTTTATTGGACACGTTTATTCTATCTATTCTATCGAGGGTTCGATTTAAACGTTCGATTTAAATGTTAAATAAAAAGTACGGTATATCAAATAAATAGGATTAATTTTTGGATCTACGCTTATCAGATATTTTATACTTCTCTCATTAAACATGTACTACAAATTTACGAAGTTTTAGATTACTTCCTTGTAACATTCTCTCTCTCTCTCTCTCTCTCTCTCTATATATATATATATATATATTTATATATATATATAAATATACAAATATGTACATATATGTAAGATCGCAATCCGGGGATAATTCAGGGATCTATTCTGTAGTCTGAAAATCGAGTTTTTATTATGGAGTAAATAATAAAATAGAAAAATAAACAACAATTAATATGCGTCTATAACAATAAATAACAATAATTATATAAACGGGAAATAAGAAGTCTTTAGTACAATGTTTACCTGAAAATCGAGAATCGATTATCAACGTCCTGAGCTATCGATCTTTCTTCTTCAGTCTTTAAAATTTTAAATAACTATTCTGTAACCTTGTCTGTCTCTAATGTAACTCTCTGTCCGTCCGTTCGCGAAAAATTTGCTTCTTAAAATGGTCGTCCATAAAACAAAAGAAGGTCTGTCCGTGAAACACAGCCTGTCGTGCTACCCGTAAAACAAAAAGAATCCCTATCCTACATGAACTCTAGGGAGTTTACACCGCCCCTCGAATGGGGAGTGGAACAGATTCCCTTCAGATCTCCGATTACCGTTATCCACTTCATATATGGAGTTTGAAATCCTTCTTAGAATTATGAAAGGTCCTTTCCTAATTTCTTCCAGCTTATTTCTATTCATTTTTTTTCCGTTATGGGTGAAGACCATATCACCGATTTTAAATTCGTGTTCTCTTCTTTTTTTATTTGTTGATTTGTTTGTTGATT
Organism: Bombus terrestris; assembly: GCF_910591885.1. Lineage (NCBI taxonomy): Eukaryota > Metazoa > Arthropoda > Insecta > Hymenoptera > Apidae > Bombus > Bombus terrestris. The sequence continues at coordinate 15,997,065 of NC_063271.1, read as the reverse complement.
TCGAAATTTCTTGTTGAGTTTTTGAATGCTTCTTCTCTGTCTCTTTTTAGGTTTATCTTATTCTCCATTATTTCCTTAGGGACTATGATTTCAATCATTTTTCCATTCAGTAAATGATTTGGGGCAAACCCCGTTACACTGTGTCTGGTGTTATTGTTCTTATCTTATTGTTCTTATCTTCTATGCTTTCTTCTGTGATTTTTGTCCAGTTTCTCTTATTTTTGTCTGAATTACATCTGATCCTGTTTACTAATGTTTGATTTACCCTTTTGTTCAGTCCATTGGAGGATGGGCAGTCTGTCGAGGTGAAAATTAATTTAATGTTCCTTTTCCTCCTATACTCTTGAATTTCTTTGGATGTCATTACTGGGTATCGGTCTGCAAGGATAATTTTTATGGAATCAGTTTCTCCTGTCGAGTCTATAAGTTTTATGATATCTTCTGTGTGTTGTGTTTTAGATGTGGACATAAAAACAGCCCTTGAAAAATGATTGATGAGTATGTGCATGTATTTCTTTGGTGAGTTGTTATTGGGTGAAATTGACCTGGGAAATTCAGTGCTTCATAAATCACACAAGGTTGTTTCTTGGGCGGTGGCTCTGGCTTTCTGTCCAATCTTGTGTTACTCCCTTGTGTTTTTCTTCCCTTCGTCTGATATTGCCCCAAGAATCCTATTAAGCCATTTGTTGATTGTACTGTTTCTTATTGATTTTATCTTGAATGTGTATGGGTAACCCAATAACAATTAGATTTATCCCTGTCTCTTCAGAAGTCTTCCTCCTTACTTCCAATATTAATCATTCCTTTTTTATGGCATATTCAGTGAATGAACCTGAAATGTATTTAAAGTTATAAGCGTATCGTACTGCAGACCAACCTTTATTGCCAGAAGCTTTTTGAACTGCCACCTTCCAATTTTCCCAGTTGTATTCTTCATCCTTCAGCAGATTTGTCTGGTACCATTCTGATGCTGTTTTTCCCAAATATTTCTTCAAATTCTTGATCCTTTTTTCATCAGTTTGGATTTCGTATTCGGTTTCATACTCATATTAGAGTATGGAAGGGATGCATATGTGAAATATGAATATTTCATACTCCAATCTGTGGTTTTTTGCGTTCCATCAAATTGTTTTATGACAAAGTATGTGCCTTCTCTCTCATGCATGTTTTGTTTCTGGAAGATCTCTAATAATGTTTCTGTTTGAAGATTGGGCTTTTCGATTTCGGTCTTTATTTTCCTTGTGGGGATGATCTCCGATTCTTCTAAGTAAATATCTCGAAACACGAAGTTTAAACTTGTACCGATGTATGACGCTGCCGTTGCGTCATCCATCGTGAGTGCAATGTTTCTGTAATGGCTTACCTTGGTTAAGTTGTTTGCGGCTTTCTTCACTATCGATAAACTGAATAACCGCGGATGATGATCTCTTGCTTGATATTCTGGAGGAAAGACATCACATACTTCATCTTCTGGTTTTCTTATGGATTCTTATGCATTCTATTTTCTCCCCCCCCCCCCTTGCGTTCTCGTTCATGGCGATACGTAGCTTCACTTCTAACGGCATGGCGTAGTGAAAATCGATTTGTAAAATCGTAATTTGGTGATAATTCAGGGATCGATTCTGTAGTCTGAAAATCGAGTTTTTATTATGAAGTAAATAATAAAATACAAAAATGAACAACAATTAATATGCGTTTATAACAATAAATAACAATAATTATATAAACGGGAAATAACAAGTCTTTAGTACAATGTTTACCTGAAAATTGAGAATCGATTTTCAACGTCCTGAGCTACCGATCTTTCTTCTTCAGTCTTTAAAATCTTAAATAACTATTCCGTAACCTTGTTTGTCTCTAATGTAACTCTCTGTCCGTCCGTTCGGGAAAAACGTGCTTAAAATGGTCGTCCGTAAAACAAGGGAAGATCGGTCTGTCCATGAAACACAGCCTGTCGTGCTACCCGCGAAACAAAAAGAATCCCTATCCTACATGAAATCTAGGGAGCTTGCATATATATATGTATCCTTTTAAAATTCTAAAAAATTATACAGATTTATAAAAATATAGTTAAAGACTTTGTAATATAGCGGTTTTTAAATACATATATATAGTTTTTAAATAAATGTTAAATTCCTTCCGACTATTCGTATCACATTACGATTATGCTCTTTTAGTTCTATAGCTTACGAAGTTAGTTTAGAAGTCGAGGCTTACCTCACAGGCTTACACAAAAGTATTGGTTGAAGTTTTCCTATCAAAAAAAAAGTAAAAAAAAAAGGAAAAAGTTGTAATCGCTTTAATCCGCAGGTTGTAGTTAACACGTTTGTGTTTCGATTTAAAAGTTAATTCAATTAATCCATAATATCGAAATGTTGCTAACTGTTATTTTATATTTTTTTTATATTATTTGATATTTAATCGTTTGATGAATACCATAGATATCTGATATTTAATCATTTAGATGAATTTCATAGATATGTAATATTTCATCGTTAGATGCGTTCCATCACAATTTAATATTCATCTGCCCACGTTCTCTAAGGGAAGATTTCATATAAACTAATATTCATAACGTTTTAAGACATTTATAAAATAATTACGTAACACTTTATGTTAATTTGTAAGTTGTAATCGCTTTAATCCGCAGGTTGTAGTTAACACGTTTGTGTTTCGATTTAAAAGTTAATTCAATTAATCCATAATATCGAAATGTTGCTAACTGTTATTTTATATTTATTTTATATTATTTGATATTCAATCGTTTGATGAATACCATAGATATCTGATATTTAATCATTTAGATGAATTTCATAGATATGTAATATTTCATCGTTAGATGCGTTCCATCAAAGTTTAATATTCATCTGCCCACGTTCTCTAAGGGAAGATTTCATATAAAATAATTTTCATAACGTTTTAAGACATTTATAAAATGATTACGTAACACTTTATGTTAATTTGGAAATTTAAATAAATTAGAGAATTATCAACACCATTCGTTGTTATAACGATGCTTAATAACTCGAAATACAAACAGCTTTCAAGTAATCGGATAAAATTTATTATGCTGCTAAAGTAAAAGTATGATTTATACAAGGTAAAATCTTCTTTGTAAGTAGTGTGATGCTCGTAATGTCAGGCACACGAAGTATACGCGCATATTATATCACGTAATTTCAGCTTTATTCCATCTGTTAATCGCTTGGTTTGAAGAAGCCGTAAGTAACATGCGAAGCCATGGCGTAAAATAGTTTTATTAAACTTGTAAACAGATATAAGAAATATAGTCGTAGTATCCAACTGCAAGTTCAAATGCGAAAAATAACGTTCGGGAAAATTTGTGACATGGTGAGAAATTTTATACTCATATCCTAAATTGATAACATATATATTATTTGTAGAAAATTATATTTATTTGTATATATGTAAACATAATATCTATTAATGAAAAAGTTAATTAAGAAATATTCTATTATTATTACTATTCGTATCTATTATTTTTCATTTAATAAAAAACTAGTGTACACCAACTCATGTTCATTCTACTGATCTTATTTTTACGGTTCGAAATATATATCGAATTTCGATTTTCCATCGTGTTTCACTTATGATTCATAAATATTAATTAGCATGCGATTAATTGGTGTTATAATTCAGAATGTTCGATATTCATTTACATTTATATTACTTTCACGTTATAGTTAAATATTTAACGTTGGTTAAATATTTTATTATTTGAAAGACTTGTGGCTATACTTCATATGCGACAAAAATTGAGAATTATTCACGTTTTTTAATTTAACGATCCTACTTTTATTTCAATTAAATCTCGATTCTTAAACTTTCATTTATTCGCGTCAAAATTAAATCCTAAGCTTCAATCCTACGCTTCCCTATGTAAAAACCTTTTAATCCTTATTTTTCGAATAGTTTGCGAGAATTGATTTTCGCGCAAGAATTAACGCCACTCAAGTACTAATTGATTCCATCTCCAGAGCGCTTAAGTGACATTCGATTGTCGCTTGAGTAGTTCTTATCCTCGCTGTAAAATACGACAGAATTTCGATTCCTCGATCATTAATTACATTATGAGACTACTTTCTCACGCTTTTCCATTCCACGCCGTGATTCCGCTCGCCTAACTACTCTTTCGTTATAGCGCCGATCAGACTTTCAACAAGGTCACGATTAATCTCGATAATGAAATTTCCATCACTATCGCAATAAAAAAGATTATTCTACGTTAAGCTATATCTTCTTTTTTTAATTGACAGAATGCATCAATACGTTGATCGCCACGTGAAATTTATAGATTTTGGCCAATAGATCGAATAGAAACACAGAGTGTGATTCTACGTGAAAAATAAGAAAGATAGGAAAAACACCTGGTATGATTTATTACAATTAATTTTTTTTCATCCGAGGATCGAAATTGAGGATTTAACCGGTGTACTTAAATTTTTACAAATTTTATTCCACATTTTCCACTCGGTTTTTCACGTAGAATCAGTAATTGCTCGCTTTTGCCGCAATATTTTTCAGCCCATTTACATTATTAAAAGAAACGTTTTACTTTTCCAAGGTATATTGTATTACATTCGCGCACTCTTCTCCGACAACGTTACCTAATTCCTTCATATCGTCGGAAATTTCTTGGTCCGTGAGATTTAGCCTATTTTAGCGATCCTGGAAAATTCAATGAATAACAGTCGATTCGATCGATTCGCCAACTGGAAGTTACATAAGTCCGTCGATTTTTATTTCCACGAACTGTTAGAATAGGATAAAATTTTGTTGCCATAAATTGTATTTAACGCGGAGTTATCAACCACGAGCTATTGTATAAAGCTTATTACTTATTGTATAGAACTTTTACTATATCGTAGATCAATAACGTACTAACATTATGAAAAATAATTTCACGTGGCTGAGATACGACGGAGATTCGGAAGATTTTGGAGATTTATGCTCGTAATATTAAGACTTATGTACGCGACTCGAATATTTATGTATTCTCCTTCAATATCCTTAATCCCTTCGATATGACGTATAAAATTTACAAATTGCCATTTTAACACAATTCAAATATAGTTCACGTGGACTACACGCGAACGATGTGGTTTCGAATTTATTAACTAAGCGTTATACGTTCCTCAATGTGGACATTACTTATGTACATGGAATGTACGATTATAGTTAGAAACGTGGCTGAAAATACAGATTTGTTAATGGTATAAGTTACAGTTGCACAATGATGAGTCATAGCAGAAGAGATTACCATAACTTCGAATATAACTTTTATCGTTACAATTATATGTTAACGTTGTATTTGCATCTGACAGTTTGTTGAATTGCGTAATATCACGAAGATGGCGAACTAAGTTTAACTTGGTTTAAGAATATAAATTTAACGATAAGTAAAATCTACCAGTTTCTTCCCTTTTTTCTTCTTTTTTTCTTTTTATTTTGTTTATTTCCTTATTTCGTGAGTTTCGTATAATTCCTATCTATCCAGGAATAATTTAAATGTAGAAAACAATTCAACGAAATGAGAAATTTAATATATCAATTAATAAGTATTATATTTGTTTGGAATGTTATTTCTGCAAAATTGTTTAGAATTGTTCTTTGGATATTTAATAATACGTATCTTGTAAGTTAACGAAGATACTCGCGATTTGTTTTTTTTTTTTTTTTTTTTTTTTTTTTATTTATTAATGTAACTTTTACATACTGCTGTGTCCGCTAAAATAAATTCAGATATTATGGAGGTTTCAAATACGTAACGACAAGAAGATATTGTGCCTGGAAAATAGTAGTAAATGTTGAATATGTCGATGTTAAAACGTCTTTAATATATTCGGTATAAATATATCGAATTTAATTTATTTTCAAATTACATTATTATTTAATGCTCGCGATTAACAACCATTTCCAATTACATATTTAATGATGCATCTATTATCAGAACTTATTAAAACATCGCATCTCATCGAAGATCACGTTATTCTGTGATTGTTTCGTACTCGCTACGTTTTATGTACGTACACGTAATGAGAATTAAAATTTATCGAAGGAGGAGCTGCGGTCTGCGAATAATTTTTTAACAAAAGCGAAAAAAAGAATCGTGTTAAATCTAACTAAGTATCTCTGTCTGTTGTTACAAATATTAGGTTAAAATTGTGTACGAGACGAATAAATCGTAGAGAAATAGGGAATCGAAGAGGCAATTATGGCATAGAAATTAACAGGAAAAAATAATCTTATCTGTTAATTTTTATAGGATAGTTTGCTTTTTAATTTTTATCTATAGGCATAAGAGTAACCATTAGAAATACTTATAGAAATTTAATGGAATTTTCTGTTAAAATTACATCTACCTTGATTGAAGGAAATTTTAATTAATTTCGTTCTTAAAACTCAACGAATCAAAGTAAATGCTTAACATTCGTCATACATTAATTGAATTCGCTAAAATTGATGTACCAAATACATTTCACCATGATGAAAATGTTTTAACGTTTGCATCGATATAATAGCGTTTGTACTGGTGTATTTATCGATGATATGTTTACTTGAAATACGTGAAAACAAAGTATAGCTACAACAGGCTGTTTAAAAACAGAATGTAAATTATTGAACGTACTTTCGTACTGTGACGATAAATCGTGGGGATTGTTAATGAATTATTATGCACTCGGTAATAAAATACGCTTGCAAAATACAACATCTTTTTGCATGGAAGCTTTGATATTAATATTAAATATGCAAACAGTATATACAGCGTGATGAAGGCTATTCATTTAGTTTGCTTATTACTTTACAGAATGTTATAAACGTTAACTTCATATAGTTTAAGAAAATTATCACGGAATGCACGTCACGTTGCGCATGGAACATTTGCGGTGACATTTCAAAGGCTGATTAACAGAATGTTATTATTGTACCGTAGAGAAATACGATTAGTGCGCGGAATTTACTCGATACTATAGTAGAAAAATGGTAATACGGCGTTTATTTAATTAGAATTTCATTTTACGTTTTAATCATTCTTAAGCAACCTTCCTCTTCTATATTTGTAAAAGAGGAAACGAACACCTCGCTTTTTTTCTTCTGGTAACTTCAATTTTGTAATTTTGCTAATAACTTAACGTTATAATAACTAAGATTAATATATTGTATAATAAAAATCCGTAATTCTTTCGAAGATTGACGTTATGTAAGGGTAAAGCTGTAAGTAAACGTTGGTTTATAAATATGAACGTTAACGGTATAGCAAACGTTTATTAAAGTAATAACGCAAATAATAAATGAAATATTTCCTTAAAAATGAAAGTATGTTGATCGAATGCAGTTGATTGTTACGTTTGACAGCCTATAAAATTTTTCTGAGAATCGTGTTAAATAATGAACGTAAAAAATATTACTTTTTGCATAATTTATCATTAAACATGTTTGTTTAATAGAGCGAGTAAAACAGTCCCGGAAGGATTTGAGTTCTCATCGGCCCTTTTTTCCCAGAAATTACGCTCTTGGTGCAACAATTTCAACAATTTTCAGCAGTTGCCAAAATTATTTTAATACAACTTTCAGCTAAAAAATTGTAAGAAACTGTTAGAATTTAATATTAGGAAAAAACGTAATATCGATGTTAAAAGAATTTATAAAGCGACACAGAAAGGACTTATTAATTTCTCGAAAGCAATTGAAAAGAAAAGCATGTTTCTCTTTTTGGGATGCTTTTAAAGTCAGGTGTTCCATATTAAGTGCAATTAACTAGCAAATATTTATATTTGCGCAGTTCCTTCATTTTGAAATATTCGCAAAATTTGCTGCATATTTCGTGTTCGTTCCATCTTCCGAAATGAAAATAAAAATTTTTATTCAATGTCTGAATATATTTCATTATATTCTATCTTTCTCATGATTGAAAGTTTCTTCTTCTTTTTAATAATTATATCGTAGCAAATACACAAAGATATTCAATTTTGTACGATAAAACAATCTTTACTGTAACATCGTCATTTCACTATTTTATATTTCACTATTTGGAGAAATATTATACTTCAGGTAGTATACATAAAGATGAGACTTTGAAAATATAATTCCAACGAACGTTAATTTAATATTAATAGTTTTCACAACTAACAGTTTAATCCTACGCTCGGTATTTTACCGACGGTAGTTGGTAAGAGAATATTTCTTTTTAAAAAAATTCGTCTCCCTCATGGCTATGTTAAAGAGAATCAATTAATCATTCAACTGCTTCATCATGCTTAATGTGAAAATGGCAGAAAAGTTATAAATACCTGCTATCAATCTTTATACACGTAACAATTGATTTAAATAATTAACTGCATTATATCCAATTATAAATTGCAGAGTACTGATTAATTGCAAAGCGATCATCTGCTATCGCCAAGATATTAAATGAATTAATATCCTCTGTATCGATCAGTAATTTCATTCTCTGTATCTATATGGTGTTTCCTATTAATAAGTTCGCAATTTCACAACTTCCTAAATACGATATTGATATTATATAATCCTACTAGAAACGAAGTACTTTTAATACTTTCCAGATAAATGATTATACACTTTACAAAAGTATCTTTGGTCTGAAAAATCTGCAAATAATCCTTGAATACGTATTCGAGGTAAAATACTCTCGATGTGTATTTTACTCTTCTTTTCTTTTCTTTATTTATTTGTCAAAAAACAAATATATCATTACGTGAAAGTAGCCGATACGATATTTAGAGCATTTCGAAGTTTTCTCTTGGGAGGTTGCAATTCAGAATCCCAAACATAGTTGCAGTAAATCCACGAACAATATACTTAGGCAGAGCGCTCAAATGAAAGCAATAACATTTGTCCCTTGTAGAACTGGAATCGATTTCTCTGCGGCTATTCACCCCTATAAAACATGCAACTGCGGCAGTCTGTTGTGAAATGGTCGATGGGGAATTTGTGATTTCAATTTACGATCAATCGTCCGTTATACTTCACGTCGCTAATGCGATAAATTTACGAAGATGTGCAGAAACGGAAAATAGAAAGCGATAAGTTTTATTGCAACGATTAAGCTGCAATTTCCTATAAGTACGCGGAACGCCAAAAGTAAGAAATATAAAAGACAAATGCTTGCAAGAGAAATGCTTTTCGCAAAAACAAGATATAATAATAATAATATACGTATGTTCGTGCAGTTTGCTACTTTCACGAATACGACTGAATAAACCGAAACGGATAGAGATTTATTTCATCCTCTACGTTTCCTAAACGTTTCATGGACTTTTGCATTTTTAAAATTCCCACAAATGCACGAACATCCGCGATCTAATAATCTAACGATGAGTCCGCTATTTCGGAAGATATTTCTATATTTTGGGTAAATCGTTGCTTTGTAATATTTGACATAAGAGATGCTCGTTAACGAACGCGTAACGTCAGATATCCACGTTTACCGCGACTCTTTCAGGAGAAGAACTTTGCAGCTAGGAGAGTTTTAAGGAACTTTTAATTTAGAAGAATTTTAAAGAACGACCGTAACATGTATATCCCGACGCAAATGTCGTTCCTGATAGGAGAATCACACAGTCGAGTTCAGCAATCGAATCGATGTTCAACAGATGCGAGGGCAGAAGCAGACGAAGAATAAAGAGAGAATAAACACGCGCTCGTTAAATCAGCGCAACGAGTAAAGTAGATCTAGCCATTATTCCGTTCTGAAAAGGAAGACGAATGGAAGAGGAAAGGAAGGTTCAAAAGAGCATCGTTCGCTTTGATTATTGACACACGCTCACGCTAATAACGGTCATTGAAAGGCGAACGGAGAATGAGAATTATTGAAACTTGGAAATATCGAAAGCTTGAAGCTTCGCTAATTAAGAGAAGTCAACTGTCATAAACGTCGATGAAGATCCTATCGACGGAAAGTTAGGAAATTTAATCTTTTCCCTTTACGTTTGACTCGAACGCAAACAGTTCGATCTGTTTCTCGTTTAAGGAACGACCTAACGAGTATACAGAGTCTTTCGCGTACATTACTCGTCAGAAGTTTCGAGTCATTGCGCGTTTCATCAAATTTTGCAGAATTTAAAGAATCGAAGACTTCGCTTTGATAAATTTTTAATTAAAGAAACGTATAGTCGAGTGCAGGCGATTATTGCTGATAACTGTAACATTTATTTTAGTAACGAAATTGACAGGAGATTTGGCATAGATAATACAGGAAAAGTATTTTAAGCTTTCCATATACGAGGGAGAAAAAATTTAATTATTTATATCGTAAAGTGGCGTCAGGGAAAACCGGTGTCTTATTTCATGAATCTGAGTCTTCTATCGAGTAAACGTTCCTCTTTAATAAAATCTATAACGTGTTAGAACGATACAACAATTTTAGTTATTCCGTAGAGTATTACGACAACAGTCTTAGACCATTTGCATGATGATCAGGATCGCATGGTCAAGCAGAGAAGTAAGTGTCACAGTGTAAAAGAAAAATAGTGTAGTATCGAAAAAAGGATAGGATTAGGATAATTTAGGTTTGTAAAATTCTCCTAATACTATTTATTAAGATAAATAAAAATAACAAAGATTAATTGGACAGAGAACGATAAATGTTCAACTTGAACTAAAACACTAAAGTCTTATTCCGTTCAAATCACTCTCTATAACTAACTATAATCACTCTCTATAAAATCAACTCTATAACTAACAACTCGATCTCTCTACAACGCTAGCAACTCTACAACTCTCGTCTTCGGCATCTGCACTCGCACGCTCTCGCTTCTCAACCCATACTGCACGCCTCTTGCATTCGTTCTCGCTGGCGTCTCAACTAACTCTACCCTTAGCGTCTCTTTGTCTTTTCTCGTCCCATCGAACACGTGTCCCGAAACCCCGTGGCCAGGGTCACGCAGGCTCTTTCCACAAAACTGTCCACTTGAAAGGACCGACGACACATTGATGTACTCGACGGCGCCACGGCTCTCGCCACTTTGTATACGGTTCGGCCGATATCTTGGGCCTTTTGCCCACGATACTACAATAGTATCGGTGCATGACGTAGGGATGATGTACGGTGGTAAAGCGAAAGCTGAAGGACATTCGAATAAAAAGAAATAATAAAAAGAAAATAGTTATCGGTTATACAATGTGAACAAAATTACGTACGTGTTTAGAGCAACGACGTTGCCTACTACAGTTGTACGGTAACGAGCTTTAGAATTTAAAGCCTGGATATTACTCTCGCGATGCTCGTCGATTATACGATGGACATTTTTCTAATAGCGTTCGTTCGTGAGTGCCGAGGCGTGCAGACGTGTGTCCAGTGCCCGGCAAAGTCCACAAAGCAGCAGTGACCATCCAGTTGCTGCTGAGTGCCGAGACGTGCAGACGTGTGCCCAGTGCCCTGTGAAGTTCACAAAACTCCACGTGACGCCCATCTGTCGAAAGCGAATCCAACTAACCTAGCCAGGGGTTAACAGCCTCTCGACTAGTTCTTTCACACTGAATTAACTAGCTCGATGATGGCTCTATCATTTCCAACAGGCTCCCCGGAGCTAAATTATCACACCGCCATTTTTCCTCCCCCGTGGCAAGAGGGCAACACATCCATCCTGGTAAACGACCAGCACACGAAAAAACGGAAGCTCGAACCGACCATGACAAACGTAAACAAGAATCAAACCAAACCATCAGCCAGCCAAGTGACCACCTACAATAGATTCTCAATACTGGAGTCCACGGAAGACTCCATGATTACAACCGAAAAGGTAAACAATCTCCATAATCAAAGAATTCCCCCTCCCCCACCGATATTCATAAACGACGTAATCGACATTCAGTCAATGATTAAGACTATCGAAAAAGAAATCAGCAAAGAGGACTACAAGTTAAAGATTAACAACAACCACGTGAAAATACTGCCGACCCACCCAGACGCCTATAGAAAGTTAACCAAGCTATTAAAAACATTAAACGCTAAATTCCACACATACCAGCTCAAACAAGAAAGACCATTTCGAGTGGTGCTACGCAACATCCATCACTCAGTCGATCTAGACGAACTAAAGTGCGAACTGTCAAACCACGGCCACGAAGTAACTAATATCAGCAACATTAAGCACAGAATCACAAAAAACCCACTATCCTTATTCTTTATAGACTTAAAACAAAAAACAAACAACAAAGAAATCTACAATATCAATCGGCTGATGAACTCCATAGTTAAGTTCGAGCCACCTCTTGTAAAGAAAGAAATAATACAATGCAAAAGGTGCCAAAGGTACGGCCACACGCAGAAATACTGCAATCACAACTTCCGGTGCGTAAAATGTGCAGGTAATCACCCCACTGACCAATGCACTAAATCCCCGGAAACCCCCGCCAAGTGTATCCACTGTCAAGGAGAGCATCCTGCGAACTACAAAGGATGCTCAGCCTACAAATCGCTACATAATATAAGGTATCCAAAACTGAGACCCAAGGACATAAACATACAAGAACCTAAACCCCAAAAACTCACCTCACCAACAGTATCCTATGCGCAGGCAACGCAAGGAAACGTATACAACTCGAAAACACACAGTGTACACACAGAAAATAGAATTCCCACCCCACAAAGCACAGACAACTTTACCAGACTCGAAAAACTTATCGAGAAGCAAACTGAGCAAATTAACAACTTGCTGTCACTACTCACACTCTTCATGGACAAATTCATAAGCACAGAAGCAAAATAAAACCAATGCGAATAGCTCTGTGGAACGCCAACGGTCTAGCTCAGCACAAACCTGAGCTAGAACTATTCTTAAAACAACAGCAAATCGATGTGATGCTCATATCCGAAACCCATTTCACCGACAAAAACTACCTCAAAATACACGGCTACAACTTCTACCACACCCAACACCCCAGCGGAAAGGCTCACGGCGGCACCGGAATCATAATCAAGTCAATCATCAAGCACTACGAACTTCCACCATTCCAGAAAGACTACCTCCAAGCAACAAACGTAGCAATAGAAGACTGTCATGGTACAATCACCACCTCAGCTGTATACTGCCCTCCCAGACACTCCATCGCCAAAGAAGACTTCGACCACTTCCTGGACACCCTGGGCAACAGATGCATAGCCGGAGGAGACTACAACGCTAAACACACCCAATGGGGTAGCAGACTGGTTACAGTAAGAGGCAAAAACCTCCTCAACAGCATAATATCCAACAACCTCAACTACCTTACCACATACGAACCCACACACTGGCCCACCGACACAAACAAAATACCCGATCTCCTTGATTTCTTCATAACTAAAAATATCTCGCCAAGACACGTCCTAATCAATTCCTCGGCTGATCTCTCCTCTGATCATTCCCCCGTGATAGTAACAGTCAGTTCAACTATCATCGAGAATACACCTAATGGCTCCATTCATAACCAACACACCAACTGGCAGCTCTTTAGAGAAGTCTTTACCCACACAACTTCAGCCTCAACCTCACTAAAAACCAATGACGAAATCGAAGCAGCCACGGAATACCTAAATGCGAGCATAATAAACGCTATCCGCGTCTCCACACCGGCAAAAACGTCCATCAGCAACCACGAATACCCCCAGTACATATTAAAAAAAATAGCAGAAAAACGTAGACTAAGAAGGATATGGCAGACCCATAGAACACCGGAGGACAAACGCAAACTAAACAACGCAACTAGAAAACTATCCAAAACCATAAAGAACTACAATAATGACCGTTTTCACAAATATCTCGCCAGCCTGTCCCCCACAGCCGACTCAAACTACTCACTATGGAAAGCCTCCAGGAAACTCACGCGCCCCCCACAAATAATACCTCCAATCCGCCGCCCGCAGGGTGGATGGGCGCGTAGCCCTATAGAAAAAGCCAACCTATTTGCCAAACACTTGACTGAAGTATTCCAACCCCATTCCTCCATAGCTGCAGCGGACGTCACCGAATACCTGCACACTCCCTTCCAAATGTCCCCTCCTATCCAACCCTTCACTTCTGCAGAGATCATAGAAGCTATCCGTCGCCTAAACCCCAAGAAAGCAGCAGGTCACGACCTAATAGGAAATAAAGCAATCAAGGAACTCCCCATAAAAGGGATTGCACTCATCGCATCAATATTTAACGCCATCCTCCGCCTTGAACACTTTCCTAAGGCGTGGAAAATCTCACTAATCACCCTCATCCCCAAACCCGGTAAACCAATATATGAAGCCAGCTCCTATCGCCCAATCAGTCTCTTACCTACCCTGTCTAAACTATTCGAGAGGCTGCTCACGAATCGTCTCCTTCCACTCCTAGAAGAATTGAAAACTCTCCCAGATCACCAATTCGGCTTCCGAAAACAACACTCAACAGTAGAGCAAATCCACCGCATAACCCACATGATCAGCCAAACCTTTGAAAAGAAAAAATACTGCTCAGCCGTATTCCTAGACATCCAACAGGCATTCGATAAAGTATGGCATGAAGGGCTACTCTACAAGCTTAAAAAAATCCTACCCCACCCATACTACTCCATCTTAAAATCCTACCTAACCAACAGACAATTCATAGTTAAATGTCTAGGCGCCACTTCCGCAACATTCCCAATAGAATCCGGCATACCGCAAGGTAGTGTCCTCGGACCCCTACTATTCTCCATCTACACTGCCGACTTACCCGTATCAAACGAGGTAACAATAGCAACATTTGCCGACGACACAGCACTATTAGCTACCCACGCAGACCCGGCAATTGCCTCATCCACTCTCCAGCGAAGTCTCGACTCCATGGAAAAGTGGTTCCAAAAATGGGGTTTTAAAATAAACGAAAAAAAATCCTCCCATGTAACCTTCACGCTCCGAAAACAAACCTGCCCCCAGGTCACCATTAACAACACAATAATCCCAAGCAAGGACTCCGTAAGATACCTGGGCATGACCCTGGACAGGAGGCTAACCTGGAAAAAACATATCTCGGAAAAAACAAAGCAACTAAAGGAAAAACTAAGAAAATTCTATTGGCTCACGGGCCGACGCTCCAAACTAAACATACAGAACAAAATAACCCTCTACAAGACCGTAATAAAACCTGTCTGGACCTACGGAATCCAACTATGGGGAACAGCAAGTAACTCCAACATTGAAATACTCCAACGCTTCCAATCGAAAACGCTAAGATCCCTATTAAATGCACCCTGGTATGTTACCAACGAAACAATCCACCGCGACCTCAAGATACCTACAGTCAAAGATGAAATACACAAGTCCAGAAGCAGATATAACACAAGAGTCAACAACCACCACAACCCACTAGTCACCCAACTACTGGACACGACGGACCAGATCCGCAGACTAAAAAGAAAATACCCTCTAGACTAAATCCTTAGTTTCTACTAGAACCAACAATATAAAACTATTATAATCCATGTCATTGTATCACGCCAAACTAAGTTACTGAAAATTCTCAACGAGAATTGATTGTAAATATTCTAATAAATAAAAAAAAAAAATTTTTCTAATAGTTTACAGTAAAAATATTCCTACGTCCAATAGATTGAATTTCAACTTGAAAAATAATATTAGAAAAGACTGAAAACTTCACGATTCCTAGGATTACGTGTAACATTGCGTCTGCGGAGCCAGAAAATTGATCCACGGATTGGTCTCAAAGGAAAGTTATTTATAAGTCAAAGAGTATCGTATTGCATCGTTCTTTCTTTATTCGAAGCACTCGGGAACGTTAGCTGTAAACATTTCCATTGTATCGCGATCAACGAAGAATGATTCGTTTCGTAACTATAATCGCATTTTCATCCATAATGGACAAGACGAAACAAAGCGAAAGGAAAGTTGTACGTTCTCAATTACTCCTATACGGAACAAAGATCAGAAGTTATAAGTTATAGTCATAAGGGGCGACTTAATTGAAAATTACCAATACACTTGACATCACGCGTTGCTCGAGAGCGAAGTTACGCGGATGTTTATATCGTCTGGGAGTCCCAGAGCAGCAGTTAAGGGTTAATATCGAGAGCGCAGCGATGGTAAACGTTATAATAATACAAAGTTCCGATATTCTCTAACTCTAACCATTCTACAAATTTCATCTTTAAACGGTATCGTGATCTGGTCCTGGTTTAACCAATTGGCCGTTTTCCACTAGTATACTCGTCACGAAGAGATGGCAGTATTTTACGTTACGACGAGCCCCGTCAGTACTAAATTGAAAAATAAAACAGTCGTTTCGTAACAACTTAATTCTGTATTATAACAGTCACCCGTACTCCGTGTTCGACGAGTATACTCGCCATCGCTTACTGTTCGCGACACACTTTTAGGTACACGCTTTTCAAAGAGGTCGCAACGGCTAACTGCTAAACTTTTTTATTCTGACATTGAAATTTAACAAGAATAAATCAATATCAGCGGCAATTTCAGTTCTATCCTTGGCACGTAAATACAATATAATTTACCTTTAACGAAAATGAATGCAATTATTCGTAATTATTCGCGATACTATTTACTTATATATTTTTCTATGTTGTCTTACGTATCTGTTATTTGTAATAGATGAGATCGAACGAGAAATATTAGAGGATCAGCAGCAGGGTTAATTTATCAGTGTAAAAATATGCGCAAACTTCCACGATCCAGTTATAACACGCGATATAATTCGCTATTTGCTTAGCTCGCTTCGCCAACTGCCAGCCTCGCTAGCTTTGTCCATGAGAATCTATTAAGATTATCATTTTAATTACACGTTGGTTGATCGAACGACCAACGAGAAACGCGGCCGACAATTTTGATTAAATAGCCGCTAGCGTTACCGAGAACACGGCCCGTGTAAAACAATTTCGCCAGACAATTTTAATTATCGAATTTGTTCGGCGAGACGCGCAAACAAACAAACCGCAAACAAACCGGCTTTCACCTCGTCAAAGGCTACGTTTCACGCGAAACTCGCGCCAGTTACAGCGTTAACTTGCTTTGTAGTATTCATGGTGAAATCGCCAATTCATTTCCACCGTCTAACGAGAAAGACGAAACGGACGTATTCTCGGTGAACGCTTCCCTTTCGCGTCTCTGCCGTTCTTCGAATCGCTCTGCTTCAACGCAGTACAACCAGCCAGCTCTCTCGTTCGACAGCTGACAAATTGCCTGCGTAACTTGTTTGCCGCGACCGCGAGAACTATGTTTTAAGTCGAATGATCGTCAGATGTTACGAACAATTGGAAATTATCTTCATTTCCCATATCGCTGGCCGATGCTCACGATCTGTTCAGTTTGGAAAACATGGAACAGCTCGCTGGACGATTAGTTTGAATTTTACGGAATCGCGTTTGAGGTGGAATATGCCGAGATCGTAGAATCGTTGATGTTCGACTGCTCCCACGAATACTCTGGTGTCTGTACGTTTTATCAGTCGAACCTAACATTTCTCAGTGACGGATAAGTTTCTTTTTAAAAAATCTACACATTCTTTCCTCTGTTCGATAGAATAGAATTCCGATAAATAAGAATTTGGTATGAAACTAACAACGTTCCAGCCGTACAGAAAGAAAATACAATTTAATTAAAAACGTGGGAGGTGGTGTAAGAATCGGCGATAGAATTCATCAAGAGTACGTGACGTTGGAAAAGCTACAGTCACAGATGTTAGAAAATGGAAACGTGATATTGAGCATTATGTAAAGCACGTGGATTGCTCGAATGATGGGGTAACTGTGGGGAAACCTTAAATACACTGATGTAATGGGATGGTTTCGTTGTGATAAAGACGATAATAACGACGATTTTATACAAATGGAAACAGCCAGCTAAAACGATAATGGAGAGGCACTTTCCCATGCCGAAGCACCCATGCCACTCGAAAAAGGGGCTTCGATCGTATAAAATTTACCGCGCAAAAGCTCCCAGGTACAGAGAAAATGTAATTTTACGCAGTTATTTCTACCGAAAGAATCGTGTGACGTGGTGCTTAAAAAGATATGGAATGTATAAATATTCAAAAAATCAATTTTATAAAATTAAATCTATCGATCCATTAATAGGATTAAAAGAAAGGAATACATCCGAAATGTACACAAAATTGAAGGAAAGGAAGATTTGTATAAAAATTGTAATAATACGATGCAGCAATTTCACGATACCATTTAATTAAAGTGGGTGTATATATTTTTGAGAGCATCCTCTGTATATCAGAAATATATTACGAAATAGAAATATGTTATTACTGGTTTTCCGATGAGAATCCGAAGTGTATCGAAAATTTAATCGGCGTAGATATTTATCGACGCAACAGTTGCAATTTCACAGATACAAATATCTTGCGAGTTCTCTCATCGTCGTAATTTGTATCTCCTTTATATACATCGTCTGTCTGAATATTCTTTCTAATATTCTAATTAGACTGTAGATTTTGATGCAAATTCATATTTTTGAGAATATGATTGAAAAGAAAAAAAAAAAAAGAGAAGTAAAGAGTATTTTGTATATTTTATATTTTCTTTCGTATCACGTGCATTTTGTACAATTTTATTGAAATTGGATTACAAGAGCCAAGCAAATCGAACATCAAACGGACTACGCGTCGTGTGTTACTTTATAGGAAAATCACGACAATGTCTGTAACATTCGTAGTATTTTACAATCCTATCTACGATAGCAATTAAAAGTTCATCAAACAGATGATTACATCACGTACGAGCCATTTGAAAGTCAAATTGTTCCATTTTCCGAAAATTTATTCTTTCTAACTCTTTAAGAGTATTACATCGTGGCTTATTAACATACTAAATAATAATTGACTGTTCGAATAGTTTGATGATTTTTGGAAAGTACGTGTCCCTGATAAATATAACTTCTATGCACACTTCCAAATCCGTTTGAAATTTCACCGATACGATCAAGTTAGGCGTGTCTCGCTACAGTGCTGCAATGATCATTTCGAAATGCTTCGTATATCATATACGCAAAAAGTTTCCAGCAACGTTGAAACAGCTTCGCGAGCCACGTGTAATTTATTTATAAAAGATTTTTGCAACTGTCGAGACATCTTGGTATCTGTTAATAATCGTTGAGATATCATTGCAATCAAGTAAGTGCACTGTATCATACGCGATAACGAAGTTACTCGATTATTCGAATGGTATGTACTGGGATTAGTTTCGATGGATGTTTGAATGATGACGGAATATTTGGCCAGCATAAGAACTGAGGCGTGTATGGCGTTATGTTGTTGTCGTCGGTGATAGTAGTAGTTGCCGGCTGTAGATGCCGCTGCTGGAACGCTGCTAATTATTCTTTTATTTTGATGCGTGGTAGAAAAATAGGATGATCACGGGCGCCGGGAATCAAACCCGGGTCCCGAACGTTCGAAACCTAGAGCGCTAACCACTTCGCTACCGTGTCCGTTGCTTAGTCAGTGTCGTGTAGCGGTATTTGTTGTCGAGTGCCGCTACAGAACTGATCCCTTCCATATCGATCGCGTTTATCGATATTTGATAAAGAGATCGTTTGCAAATTACATTTACCGTCTACTGTTGCTCACGAAATTATTCCAACTCTGATACGTGCTTCTTTATAAATATATCGCGTGTGTACGTGTATGTTACATATTATATTACATATCGCATATTACATATTATATTGTATTTTAAGTAACAAGATATTTAGTGCGAATGTATATTTCGCAGAGATTCCAAAAGTGATTAAACAGTCAATTATCCATCACATCGATGCATCTCAATGTTCAATGGGACAGTATTTAGCGTCTATAACATGTTGAAGATAGCTCTTTATGGTGTATCTCGTGGAGGAAATTAATTTCACGAAATTAATTAAACAGTCAATTATCTGTTGTACCGATACGTCTTGATATTCAATGGAATAATTTTTGATATTTATTATACGCTCAAAATACCTATCTATACTATGTACTATTTTTCCCCCCAAATATTCGCCACAACTATTTTCTGTCTTTTACATTTGCACTTTCACGATGATTTCAAATTCTACCAATGTGATCGGGATAGTCGTGTTTCGTTACAAAACGAACAAAATCCCGAAGTCTCGTGTAACGGGCTATAGGAGGCGTTGGTGCGTTCTTTAAAACAGAATAACTTTTCAAAAATTGAGTCAAACAATTTGTTTCTTTCCTTTTTTTCTTTTTTTTTTTTTTTTTTTACGATTTAGAAGAATTGGAAAGATTAACAATAGGTGACGTGTAAAGAAATGTTGAAAGAAGTACAATTAGTCGGAATAGCGAAGAAGAAAGTAAAGGTAGCTTTTTACAACTTTTCTAGCTGGACCTGTAATGAAGATTTAAATAACACATTTCGAAGATTTCCTCTAACTCGTCGAGCAAAATTCAAATGATTCGGTCCACAGTTGCAGACGAGTTATTTCGTTCGAATGAACGTACGAAACGAAAGATATTTTTACGGCGAGTGTCGGACTATTTTAGCTTTCGAGGCATTGTAAGTTGAATTTTAGTTGCGGTGTCGACAAATCATTGATTCAGTGACAGTGAATTTTCTTTTTCCTGGATGTGATGCGAATGCGCAGAAACTTTGACGTCAAACGTTCCCGCTGAACGAACAGGACCTTCCGGCTGCCATGGATATTGATTTTCCTTGGGCTTCAAGGTTTCTGGAGCAGCTGTACCCATCCAGCGCAGACTCCGGCTATTCTCAATATGGCTGTCTATTGTACCCAAATCCGCCCGTTTTGCGTTGCAACGCGCTCGCCGCCATACACCAGCATGCGATCAATGCGCCAAGGACATCAGCCGATCGCAATTTAAACAGCCGAATTTATTTTCGAATGTGACGCGCTAGACGTTATCAACATGGCCGATACATGTACCCTGTCATGTACTTCCTGATCGTCGCGTCTATCTCCATGGTCGTAAGCATCAATGGTAAGCCTCGCATTTCACTCGCTTTGTCGGGCTGCTTAAACCTTCGCCTCTTTAATTCGACGCGTTTCTCACACGTTTCGCCACGAATCAAATTACATTTTTCTGAAATTAAAAATTCGCCGATACGCGTTGTCCATCTTCGGTATTTGCGAGAGAAGAAAACGATTCTTGCGCCTTATTCGTCACGCCGATTTTCACGTCGATCGGAATACCAAAGTTGATCGACTCGACAATGTATTGACCAGTTAGCCGTTGCGACTAATGCGACTAAAATGCGTTAGAAAGGACAGAACAACTACTTTGTTCACGCTGTATTATAGTTTTTTCATAATAATTATTTATATCTCTTCATTTGTTCGTTTTACCTGGTCCTGGCTTCCAAATGGTCGAAACGTCTTCAAATTTACGAATATATTTTAGTTTTCGCTGAAATTGCAGTTTAAACAGCAAAAATTGCTTTTTACGCGTGACGAGTATACTCGTCAAGAGTAGGTAACTGGTTAAGACGGAAGATAATTTGCCAGGATAGACAATGGCGGTATTTCGTCTTTGAGAATTTTTAATTTGAGGAATTTTTCTTTCAACAAAGAGCGTTTCTGTAATGGAAAATGGAAGTTTCTGTTTCTTCCCATTTTCCTCTTTCTTTCTCGAGGTTCCTTTCAGTTACATGGCCCTATTTGTTTTACGAGCAAGTTGCGTTTTAGGAGCGTGTTTCGTTGAGGGAGTTTTCACTAGATGTCTGAAGGAACGATTTATAGCGAAGATCTTCCTCTACATATAAACTGCATATAGAGGAAAGTGCACCTGTTGAAGCCTTCACTCGTAGGTGTTAGCCATTTGTGTTACGAATCGTGTAAACAACGATCATCGTACACGGTGCATTTAATTGACTTTTCTTCCGTGATAAGCTTCGCGATGAATTCTCATTTCGAGGCTACCTTTTTCATTTACCGTCTTGCCTATGTTTCCTATGTATAAAATAAATAATTCATACTGAATACATCTATTTCTATTTTCTCTTTTTCTTTAGATAAGAAGAATATTACAATCAACTTTCACAGAGAATTTTTAACATTAGATCGTCCCAAAAGTGTCTTTTATCTTATAAGGAAATAATAGACGCACAACATTTTTTGTTTTAAATTATTTTATTGAATTACGTTTAATCCATCTTATTCTATTGGAACCAGATGTGAAATAAAACAGTATAATTTTTAACTTCATGAAATATACATAGAATATTTCGTGGATATCGAATCTGCAGTCTTGCGTAGATCCAATTGTCGTATAGATGCAAACGTAGTCGTATACCGTCTGTTTAGTCTTCGGAGATGATCCAATCTGTTAAGAAGCTGAAACTCTAGAGGATTGGTACGATTGGTCAAACTTGCGTGGAAGCGTTTTTCCGAACTTGGAAATATCTTTCATAACTGTAGGTATTTTTAAGTACCCGTGTATGATTTCGTTGATTACCTGTCAGTGGATAAGCGTTAATAATGCCTTAAAATGAAATCGTTGAATGCTCTCGGAATACGTTTAATTGAAATAAATCGAAATAAATTTTTCGTAATTTCCAGATACGTTTACGATATTTTGCTTGCCAAGTCTCACCGTCGGACGTATCGCAAGAACAGCAGGAAAATTTGGCGAAATATCGTTAGAGACGCTATTCGACGGAAAAGCTAAACATCCGAAGAATTCCGTTGTAAATAAGAAACCTAAACCGATGTTTCACCTTATTAGACGATTTCCTCGATGATATCCCTTTCCGCAATCTTCCTAGCAATCTTGTCAACGAACGCGACGAAATTTCATCTTACGCATATCACCGATGTGTCTGTAAATGTCAAGACTAATATCTATTTATTTTTACAAAAATGTACAAAAGTCTGACGTTAATGAAAGCACGACACATTTGTTTGAAAAATGAAAGAAAGGAAGAAGTAGAAGGAAGTAATTTCTAAGAAATAAAAGAGAGAAAGATGCGAAGCATTAAAAAGTAGACAACGATTTGCCCAACGTCTTACGTCCGATTCCTACGTCGATTTTAATAATCTTTAGAAATCTAGGATAAATCACGATTTCTATTAATTAATACGTATTTGTCGGTTGATTGTGTCCGATGATCAGGCCAACTGTTAACTACGGAACATCGAACTCACGCAGCGTCGGAACGAGCAAACGATTTATGGTGTCATCAGTGTGATACAATGGAAGATGGAGAGAGATGCGCCAATCTGACCGGAAACTTCACCACTTTCGGGCACAAGTGCACCGGTGACAAAAGGACCTGTATGGTAATGACAAATGATAACAGAGATTCAAACGCTTGTTGATTATACACAGGTCACGCACGTGTTTCAGCAGATGTTTGATATTTTGCTTTGATCGCGTGCTTTTAAAGCAAACAGAATATAGCAAACAGCTAGCTAAAAGCGATATTAGTTATCGTCAACACGAGAGCGAAAGAAGACTGTTCAAGTTTCAAGTTCAAGTTCACAGTTTCATTTCGTTCATAACGCGATTTTAGTGTTTGGAAATGTTCAATATAGTCGATCAATTCAGTTTCATAATAATTACGTACTTTATTGAAATTGTTTCCGCTTTATAGGAACATATGTACATGGTGTACACATTTGAGGGAATATGCAAATGCAATTTTTTGTTTGTTCTTCTTATTTATTGATAATCAACAATGATATTGAATATGATATAATTGTACAATTTGCACATACACGGCAAAAATTTTACGAAATCCGTAATCGATATTAACCGACCGAATTAACAATGAACGAGTCGTATTCTCTGGAAATGATGCGAGATATTCTGGAAAATTGATATTCCCTTGACTAAAAATATGTTACGTTCACACTCACTCGTGTTCGTTACAAGTTCCAATGTGAAATGTCATACAGAGTGAAACAAGGAATTGTTGCAAATATTAATTTAATTTTAGTATCAAGAATCATTCTACGTACATGTAGAATTCTTTCTCATCTTTTCTTTTCAGTCTTCTTTTTTCTCTTTTCGCTCGATACTATCAAGTTCGTGGTTTAATGCCGCCCAAAATGAGCTCGTACTCGGACAAAATTAAAAGAAATACTATACTTTAGCGTACGAGTGTCTCTTGCGATCCGCTAGGACATGTCATATAACGAACATCGTGAAAGTTAAAAATCTGCAAATATTCCTTTCACGTTTGCTTCTTTCTCTTCAGGTAAAGCGATTTTCTTACACTACCAGCACCGAAGATTCAACGTCTAGTCCACAAACTTGGTCGGTGGAGAGAAAGTGTACTAACAAATGCGACTCCGGATGTATAGTGGTCGGTGAACGAACAAAACTCTCCGCTTGCACCACTTGCTGCGAGAAATCGTTTTGCAATATCGGTACCGGTGCTGCGAACGACTTGACGATAAGAGGGATCGATCTGTTTCTAGCTTTAATATTACAAATTACATTAACAATTATCATGTATCCGTCCTGACATTGCAGACGAAATAACACACGATCGTGAATCATTTTAGTCACCGATGAGAATAATTGGTTCCATTAACGCGTTTATACGTACATTGTAACATATACTGTAATATTACACAACAACACGATACATAAGATTTGTCGCATTACCAATGAAAATGCTGTTTTCATTTTGTAAATGTATACATGGAGTTTCATTCCTTATGTGTTTCATAATAATATTACGATGAATATTGATTAATAAGTCAATAAAATTACGACGATATCGATAATACGAAGCTCAGAAATAAGAAAATAATAATGATGTTCTCGTTCTACTGTCGATAAATCAAAGAACAATTGACAATATAGAAAGGGGATGTTCTTAAGAATATAATAATTCATAATTATAATAATTACAAATACAATCAAATCTACGAGAATGAGATTTAAAACACTGCTAAGTTATTACTCGATCGTTCAACGAACCAATGTAATTTAAATTGTAAATTTTAGAAAAATTGTTATAGCAATACACTACCAATAAATTGTATAAAGTGACAAACTTTTCTAAAAAAAAAACTCATTAATCTCGATATAATAATAAATACTTTTTATCGATTTCCATTTTTCCATTATCCTCTACTTAATTCCCAAGGATGTCAATGAGAAACATATTAGGTTGTTCCAAAAGTCTCTGTCTGTTTTATAAGAAAATAATAGATGCACAACATTTTTTCTTTTATATTATTTTATTGAATTTTGTATGGTCCGTTTTCTACTAATAGAACAAAATGGATCATAATGTAAAACAAAAAATGATGTGCATCTGTCACTTCCTTATAAAACGAAAGAAACTTTTGAGAAAACCCAATAGAATGGGAATTTTCTCGTGGACACATAACATTAGAAAATTGTACACAACTTTTATTTAAATTCCTTCGTACGATCTCTGTACAATATTCTTTTATTAATTATACCTTAATTTTCTTTTTATTTTACTTTAATTTTTAAGTATCCTCCGATTGGTTTCCAATTATTTTGATTATTTTGCAGGAAGCGAACAATTTTAACGATCGGCATATTTTTCGATACTCGTGAACAAGAGTGTACAACCTGGACGTTTATACACACTCACATTTCTCTCAAACGCACAAACATCCGCATTCCGTTTATAATACTAAAATTTCGCTGGAAACAAGGAAACGCGAGATCAGGTATCTACTAAATCGCTTAAACTATATAGTTTATACCAGCGCGTTTACAGCTGTAACCAATTAACGTAATTACACTGCCTAAATGAAAGCATTCAGTTTATACTCGTGCATTCTGTTCTTTCAACAGCATCCTGGAAATCTGCGTGTTATCATTTTCGTAGAAATCGAGAGAGCTTAGGTTGAATGTAGATCCGACATCGTCAAACGGAAAATTACAAAGTTCTTGAATTCCTGGAAGGTTCTAACGGGATATAGGGTTTTGTTCCAATGGAAAACGCATATTCGTTTCTAGGAATCGGTTTTAATTAAATTTCCACATCCGTGAACAAAGGGATATGATTTATCGTGCGATAGCATATAATGAAAACTAAGGCAAAGAATGGAATTATTTTGTTTTCGTAGAAAACGTGAGACGACATCGCCTTGTTAAGAGGAAATAAAACCATTCCAGGAAAGAATAACGATCGTCGTTAAGCGTAATGTAATTTCTTTCTAAAGAGTCATACTAATCTATCGCCCACGCGTAATGCCTCGATGCTAAGCATCTCTCATTTTGCATCTCGTTCGTTGCCATTCATCTCGTCGTGTAAAACGCAAATAAAATGGAAAGAAATATTTTTTATTCCAAGAAGCAATTATTCAAACAACAATTTATCAACGGATAAGAAAATCAGAAATGTCCCTTTTAATATTTTTAAAATTAATATTAAAACCATCTTTCTCTTCTTTTTTACACTCTTACTTATCTGAAATTCTTTATCTCCTAATTTCGATAAACCATTTTACAAAACGTAGGCTATTGTCCGTTTTACGTTTAACTGTTATGAAATTTTGCAGTCCATTTACGCATAATCTTGCGAGTAAAGTACATTTTGCCAAAAGTAATCGAGCGACTGTCTACTTTTGAACAATACTGTACCCAACAGCTACTTACAGTGCCTACAAAAAGTATTTCTGTATTATTTCTACTATTGTGTTTATCCCAGCGTGTTAATCAATTCTATTAATTGAAAGCATATTAATTGTCCTCTGTCTGCAAAAGCCTTACTGACATTTACACGCTGGATCGTTTAGGATCATGCAATATCTGTTTACGTTCTCGTGTTTTAAAAACTGTGCTCAAAAATTCTTGAATACTCTTGCAAGTTGCTAGAATATCTTCCAATAATTTTCATATCGATACATGTGAATCTTTTTAAACGAAGCGGAATCTAAGCAAAAATATGAAGAAAGTGGAAAATCGCTTAAAGTCACTGGTCGAAAACCATCCACTATGCAGATGGACAGATAAATTTCGCGTCACTTGATAGTACTATCGTATGACTACGAACTATTGACACTAGTTGAAAGTGAAATGTAACGGCTGATGAAAAAAAATTGAATAAGATAGAGATACCGTAAGTATTAGCATTAGGTTGGCATAAAAGTTTCTTTCGTTTTGTGAGGAAATAATAAATGTACATTTTTTGTATCATATTATTGTATTGAATTATGTATGATCTATTTTGTAGTAATAGAATCCATTTTATTTTATTCGTACAGAATTCATTAATAATAACATTATATTTCCTTATAAAACTAAAGAAACTTTTGGGACAACCTAACGCATATAAATACCTTTTCACAGCCACTGTATAAGATTATAAAAGATACTGATATACAGGATATTATTAGCTGTAGCTGCACAGCCACCACGCACTCAGCATCGCAAATATCGAAAGCCCTGAAGAAAATTTGATGAAGAAATGCTGTAATTTTATAAAACTGAATTCTAATCGACGAGACGAGTAAACGTGTGACAGATATCGTAGAATAGAAAAAAAAGTGTGTAATAGGCAAAAAAAGAAATGTTTAATATAAATTTTACTTAGAATTCATACACGTAAGTAGATATGACTTTTCTGCCAATCACTCACTGTGCATTATCTGACATAATTTATCTCTCGTACTTATTCTTTCATCCAGGCAAAGGAAGCTGTCGGAACAGATTTAATTCCCGTTCATTAGATTCGTCGCCTTACTGAATACGATATTCTCGAGTTCGCGGTTCAAGGGAAAGCAAAGAATTCTGGTGGGGTCGAGAGCAACGTTCAAGATGAAATCCTCGGCCCTTGTTAAATCGTCTCGGTCGGGGTCGAACAATGCGTTCGCCAGCATCCTCGTTTCTCGGTGATTGCACATAAAGCTGCCATTATTAGAACTTCAGTGAGCGGTAAGCGCTGGTGCTTTTTCCAGTCTCGCGTTCGCGCTTACTCTTGCGCACAATTCGCCGCTGCAATCGCGTGCGTTTCCAGCCGCGTTCATCCGTCCATGTGGCTGCCAGTCGTAGCACGAAGCTCGTTCGTCGCGTTTACTCCACTTTTTTCATCGAAAAATTTTATCCGGAATATCACGTTCGACTCGACGACCGATTAATTATCGTATTTTACTTTCACCGATGGTGCATCATTTTCATGGGAAACGTTTAAATTTCCACGTGGTGCCACGTGATGGAAAAATTGGCCACCGGTTGCTGCACGACGCTCCTTCGTCGCGCTTATTCCACCTCTTCGGCGAAACGTTCCATCCGGAACGTCGCGATCGACACGAGATCGAAATTAATTATATTCTACTTTCTCCAATGGTGGATCGTTCTTGCGCGAAAGAAAAATTTTAAATTCCTACGGCACGTGGTGAATAAATTGGCCACCAGTTGCTGCACGACGCTCCTTCGTCGCGTCTACTCCACTTTTTCGTCGAAACCTTCTGTCCGGGGGGTATCGCGATCGACCCGAGATCCGTTCGATCGTCTTATCCTTCCGTCCTTTTCGCGAAAGTCGTTCGAATTTCTGTGACGCGCGCGTGGAAAATACTGGCGCGAATCTTCGAGTTAGTGAGAATCTTTGGCTCGAATTTGATGATTCGTTCGCGTGGGAATCGCACGGCGAGCCGTGCGATTGTCGCGATCGCTCTTATCGCTCGCTCCACTTACGTTCCGCTTCGTTCTATCGACTACTAGTTTGCTGCATTCCCGGTTACTTCACTGGTGGTGAATCGTTAATCGACGCGAGTTACCGCCGACGAGTTTGTTACGATACGCAAGTACAGTGGAAAAAGGAGTTTAGCGAAACAGTTTCGTAAAGCTAAACGATTGGACGAATCGAAAGGAATTGGAAGTCGTTCTAAGAATTCTGTTCGAAGACAGCTTTTAGAAGGCGAACGGCGATTGAAAAAAGAAGAAATTGAAACACGTGGAAGGAAATCGAGAAACGTTCGAATTCAACGAGGCAGTTTCGTACGCCTAGAGACGATGATCGAAGGAAATTGAGAAAGATTCGTCTGTATTTTAAGATTCTGTATCAATTTGGTATAAATAGGTCGAGCAAATATTCACGGTTAATCTTTTCGATAAAGCACTACCTACAAAACCACTGCATTCTATGATTTCATTTCATCTCTGGTGTACCGTAGAATCGTTCCCTTCTCCATTATACGATCGATTAAACAACACCCTGTGTATTAAAACCAACGATTCATCTTCGTATTACTTCTGCGCGAGCTACGTGATAAAGCGCGAGACATTGAAAATGTTAGAACGCGAGAGTATCGTCGCATCCGCGTCTATATGACACGGCGTTACATGACAATGTAACGTATATGTCGTTGATACGTTCCAGTCTGGTCGTATTTACAATTTCAGAAATTTTGCAACTATTTTTTCATTTTATCCGTAACGAGAATAGCGAAGATAAGACAGGCAAACGTGGTAAAACGTTGATAATTCGGTTACAGGGAAATCGAATAAATTTGAAGTTGAAGAAAGTAAGAGAAAGTGGAAACGAAGCAAACGCGATTCCTTAAGCCACGATGTTCAGGGATTTTATAATCTTTCCGGTGACGTCTTCGACGTGGAATACCCAGAAGCTGAGAAATTGATTCTGTACGATGAAAAAGACGATGTCTCCACAGAATACAACGATACAATAGCGGAAGAATTATCGATCGACGTAAATCCTGTTGAGAAATGCTCAGTTGGTATGACCGCTAGTTACTAAAAGGTTACTAGGGTTATGTTGGTACGACTCCTAACGACGCTCTTTTGTCTTGGGAGTCGACCACGTCTTAATTGCTAAGACGCATTGGGAAAGATTAGGCGTTTGCTGTGTGATTTGGTGTTTTGTATAAGAGAGAAAATAAAAGGTGTGATAACCAATCCGAGTGGATCAGCTTGATTATCAACCCCAACCTATATAAAATAACAAATCCCGAGGAAATTGGATACTTCTCTGGTCCTAAATGGCAAAGGAACAGATTATCAAGTAAGTATTATTTTTCCAAATGCCATTCTTGTACAATCGTTGCTTTTCTACTTACCACGTACAATATAGCGGTTAATAAATTAACGAATCATCGAATATTACTGAAAGAAAGAAATTGTACTGATATTCCAATCTATCGTGTACAAAAGTAATAATAACAGCATGTAATATAAGAATAGCTTATCTTCAGCCTTAAAAGGAACTCGGTTTACAATTATTCTCCCTATTGCGTTCCACTCTCGCTTGATCTTCTACACGTTCATCTATATTTCGCTGTTTTTAATTTATTTTATTATTCCCTGTCTATTATACATATGTATATTGTCCATTGCACGAATCTTTATCTATCTTGCCTAATTTAATGTAAAAAAATAGAAAAATAGAAAAATTTGCTGGAGGAATACGTTTACCAAAATTTGTCAAGAATTTTAAAGAAATTTGCAGGATGAAATTCACGGTGATACCGAATTGATATTTTTGAAATTATACTTTTGAAATAATTATTTATATCATAATAATTATTCCATGAATACTTGCTCGTAGATATTAATTTATGCTTTTAATAATCATGCGTTTAAGCTATCAAGTCGAGTCGAGTAGACTTTCTAATTTCGTGGAAGATAAGTCGATTTCTAAGATAAGTCATTTCTAGAGAAAAGACCAGCTGCTAAGGATTCGCCGCCACGATGGCTAGAGCTTGGAATAGCTGCTGATTACTCCGTGGTAGATTTTCATGGAATTCGAGTACAACAATATATCTTGGCTCTTTTAAACATCGTAAGTAATACCAAACGAAATTCTGTTATTATATTTAGATATAGAATACCTCCTCCTACATATGTACGCAAGCAACCGGGAAACATAGGGCAGAGTTATGCGTATCTCTGTATTTTCAAGGTACGCTACTTGCTTTCAAACATCTCGATCGTATACTCGGATGGAAGCTCTGTATTTTCTGTTTACATTGTTCAAAGCTTACACGTATCTTTTAAAAAGTTCAGCGAATAATTTATCCGTAATGGAATTTTGTAATCGATTAATTTCAGCCATTCGGCAATTGGTTTTCCAATGCTGTTGAGATTAATAACGTACATTTCCTAAGATAAATATAACGAATAAAATTAATTTTTTAGGAAAATTATATAAGATACGATGTATTTACGAGAGTTTTGAATAATAATTTATTTGTAAGGCTGTAATACTGTTTTAACGCCTGTTACATTTTCGTACGTATTTTAATCCTAGGTCAGTGCAATTTACATGGATCCATCGCTCGAATCCAACATGATTCTAGTGATCGTACGAATGATTTTATACGCGGAAAAACGAGACGGTATGGTAAGCGATTTCCATTAAATTATATCATTTAAGTAAAGTAGTAACTATCTGAGATACGCATATGCGAGTGTCAATTATTTTATTTTCTACTTATCTGTACAGTGTATGGTATATAAATTATATAGGTCAAAATATCTGCGCATGACGTTTTAGGTCGATAAAATGCAACGAGTTCCATTTTGTTAAATTGTTAAATTAAAACCTCCCCTCAAGGACGGCCAGCATCTCTTTCAAAACGCCGATATGGAGATCGACCAATTAGCAACAGCGCTCATTTCCCTCACTTTTGGAACGAAAGCTTTCTTTGACGAATCCGAGGATCTCATGTCCTTAGACCCACCCATTATAGTTTTCCTCGACGGCATCGTCGAGACGGAGAGTCACTCTCCGGTACGATCTCGACGACGATTCAAGTAACTCTCGGATACGTAGTGATTGCCCCATGCATTAACATTGAGTACAACTTAGACGCTAAAGAAGAGTGGAGTTTGTCATCCCGTTGACCGTGGATTCGTTATTGAGCCTAGGATCATCGTCATTAACTTCTCGAGTATCAAATTATCGCGATTACTTGTCCAATTCCATCATGGTCATGTTTGCACTGGTAAATATCTCCTCTATTGCATAACGATCACGTCTAGCGCCAATAGGGATTCGTTTCACGCCCTTAACCCTAACTCTAATCTTAACGCCAAACCGACATATATATATATATACATACATATATATATTTTATACATACATACATATATCAATTTTTATACACACAATTATACATATTTATATATGTATGTATATATATATATATATATATATATATTTATATAATATATTACAATCATTTAATAAACTTTCATTTTCATTTAATAATTTAATAAACCTTCGTCCCGCAAAGGCAAATAAATTCACGCATAACATTTCTCTTCAGCGGCATTGTTCTAGGATTGTATTTGTTGAAAGATGGATAGCATTAAGCGCTGGAATAAAGAATGACGAATCGTTATTCTTTAACCATCGTACTTAAACACATATTTATTGAGCTACTTGTATTTTAATCGAAGTCTAATATCCTCCATCTGTAGGCGTAAATATTACTGCCGTTGTTAATGTTATTTAAGTTTTACTACTGGAAAGGACATTTAAGTTTGAAGGCAGGCAAGTCTACTGTTCTTAAAGCTGACATTTAGACATCTAAGATTTTTTCTGTCTTTATTGACAAAAATATATTTGACTTTGCATATCTAAAATAAAGGATTTGCGTTATCTAAAATAAATAGATCATCTTTCTTTAGAAAATTCAATGTGGTGAAATTAGGATATGAGATAAAAGAAATACTATGCATATGATTTGATTGAAATTTTGAAAGTGTATAGACCCTGTTTTAGAAATATCAGTATTAATTCGGTAGACTATAAATTTATATTACAAAATTAACTGTTTTCTACTTTTGTTGTACTTTTCTTCTACTTTCTGGACATTTTATTGAAAATGCTGGAGATTTTAAATCAGTAATTAATAAAGTGAATTCATAAAATAACTTTTAAACGCATTGCTATCTAAAGTACAAATTCTTACGTTTTTAAAAATATATTCTTATAGTTATTGTATGTAACGTACTTGAATCTTTACGTGTATGGTTAAAATATTTTGTCCGCATTTTATTCAGTCATTTAAAATATCAAAGCAAACTTATTTCAAGTGAAAAATAATCCTTATTTCTATAAGCAGTATTCATTAAATGAATACTCATAATCCTAAAACATCCTTTCTATGTTGTACTAGATATATATACAATTAAAATGTGTAATAATGCGAATGATAAACTAGTTCGAATAATTATTTTGCTTAAACGTAAGTTAATTGAAATCAGATAAATGTTATACACGCATTATACCGTGCATTATGAACTATTGATTGATTGATGCTCATATTTAATTATTAACGAGAAAATTAGAAAAATCAAATTGAATTTAATCTGTCCTTCTTATATTTATTAAGGTGAGTTCTGGGACTTGAAACACTCGAGATTAGAAATTTTGATTAATGTTTCACATTATCACTGGACGCTTGTTGTAATATCTTTTGTACGAGATACACTATACATACACAAGATCAAAATGGAATTTCGAAACGGTCGTATCGTTCAACAAAAATCTCTTTTATCTTTGATCCTCTTCATAAAAATGCAATTCTCCTTTACAGAACATCATATAACATTTATTGTACGATATATTGTTCAATTATATTTCGAAATTTTCAGCTTCGAATCTTTGTTTAATTATACTGTAGAATTAAATATCATGCGTTATTTAAACATAGAGATAGACTAAACTTTTGTCCACATTTATTAAAGCTGTGTCAACTGAGATGTTTAAATTTGCGAAATTTCATGGACTTTTATATTTAATTTTTCATCATGAATCCCGCTTTGCGATACAATACATATTAGATTTATAATATCTTAAATTTACAGTATCAATGCTGATTTTATCCGAAATTATTTGTTTGCAAATGATATCTTTCTTCGTTGGAATTACCCTTCACTTATAAATTAATAATTATTAACATTGAACAGTATTGTTAAACTTCAATAAAAATAGGATCGATAACTAAATGTTAGTTAAAGAAACTTCCTATTACAGGTATAACAAATCATATTGAATTTTGTTTAGAAAACAATAATAAAAATGGGTGTCTTTTTGTGATAATAATTTACAGCATATCACTCGACTTATTCATATAAGAGATATTAGTTTGTTTAAATACCCTGTTGCACCCTTTTATTCATTTTCAACCCAATTTTTTCACAACATTAAAAAATATTTTAAGCCTGAAGAAAAACATGAAAAACTTCTTATTAGCATGATTTCATGCTAAACATCCTCTTAAGATATTATAAATCTTTCTTGTTTACTAAAACCAGAGCCTAACTGAAATATACGAGTATCGCAACAGGATTAATCGTAATACATGATTAAATACAAGCAATATGTAAGCTATATTTTTACTTTTTACTTCAGAAATAAATATTTCACGAGCATCGTCTTTAGCTTAAGGAAAATAAACTTGTGAAATTTAATTTAAAGCTTCGTAAAACATGGAAATGTTGCAGGATAACAAATCAGGAAAGATATATTAAATAAATCACAGTTCAGGTATCTATAACATGTGATTCTCTTAACAAATCTGTTTCATTCATCAAGCAACTGCAAAATTTCCGTAAAATCAGAAGCGGTTTCACAAATTATAGGCATTCGTAAACATGATAGATAAGAGTTAGTATCGCGGCGTTTTAGAGTATCTATGAGCGTAATATGGAAAGTAAAAAGATGTATAATAAAAATAGTTCACTTTCCAAGCTATCACTAACATTGTAACGAATTATTATACATATAACGGCTCACGAAAGTACTCGGACGCTTACAGAAACTTTCCATGAATATTTTGTTGAAGCTTTTCATGAATTTCAAGATGCATTAGGCTGTCTCAAAAGTTTCTTTCGTTTTGTTCTATTACTACAAAATAGATCATACATAAATCGATAAAATAATATAAAACAAAAAGTGTCGTGCATCTATTATTTCCTTATGAAACGAAAGAAACTTTTGAAACAAATGTAAATAGGAATTATAAGATGCTTATTGATTACCATCGGTATTTGGACAGTTAATTATGTATTGTATAAATAAGTCACAATATTTTTAGTAGGAGCATTTTTACCCCTAATCAATCATATGTTTAAAAATACTCTTTACATTGTACATTAGTTTTTTGCTATGTGTACGTCTGCAATAAGCAACTTCTAGCTTCCATATATATATTTCCAAATTAGTCTCAATTTTTACCGGTGTAATCATGATAGACACGTCTCGTTACATTGAAGTGAAGTGAAGAAAAACACTAACACACATAATATATATTGGCAAAAATCTTCTATCTAATATTTTCGTCAACTACTGTATACACATTTATTAGATATTTGTGTGAGATTAAAATCGACAGATACGATAAAAGAATATTGTAGAGGTATAGCAATAAGAAAGTACAAGGAAAGTATAGCTCGTTAATTTGAATTACACCAGATTGTCAGTCATCTATTAGGTCGTGTTAATCTCTGAATAAATTCTTAAATAAATAAGTGTTAATTAAACGAGAAAAACTTAGCATTTATTAGTATTTGTGCTTCTACATTACATAATGAATAGGTCTTTTAGGGAAGAAATTCTTAGATAAAGAAGTGTTAATTAAACTAGAGACACTTAACATTTATTAGTATTTGTTCTTCCCCATTACTTCTTGAATAGGTCCTTTAGGGAAGAACAGAGAGACGGTTCGCTGAATTCCGTCTGCTTTTGATTCTTGCTATTCCAAAACAAATTTGTCACTTCACCTGACATTGGTTTGTTCGAAGATACCGAGGGCTTTCCGCTCGACCCGGAAGCCCTCGGTATCTCCGTATCGTTTCCCTTCTGCGCCGTTAATATCTTCTCAATTGCGCTACCAAATACCTACGGACAAAATTGTTCTTATAAATTTATGAATATTATGTGTTTACGTATTTGAATGAAAATTTTTATGAAACGAGATTTCGCGTTAAAATACGTAATAGTAAATACGATAACTTACATGCTCTTTTTACCAAGATGAAAATGTATATGTAAATTTACTTGATGTATATGTAAATAGAAATATTTATATGTAATATTTATATGCTTGTATTTAAAATATTTTCATGCTTAAAGAATAAAGGTCATAATGTTATAAATATTTAAATCCTTGCACCTCTCCTTTATCGCGTAAGAAAGAGAAACTAAAAGTTTCACTCCAGAGAATGAGCTTCGTTCTAAAACAAATCAAATAACATATATTCAAGTATTTAACTGTTATTTAATATTCCTATATTATTAATATAGATGAGAGGTCGATAAGATAGTTTACAATCATTAAGTACAGTATCGCAGATCCACCATCAGAGATCAGTAATATTAAAATAAAATTCATGTTGGATTAAAAGTGTGGTTAAGTTGGGGCTAACCCCAAATTTGCAAATTTTGACCTAAGTCAAAAAGTGGCCATTTTTGCACCTCCTCGCGAACGAAAAATTCTTGTGCGACGTTTAAGAGAATTTATCAAAAAAAAAGAAAGAATTATTAGCATTTATACGAAATGTGACATGGAAGTTGAAAAAGATGAGTGTAGAGATGAAAAAATTAAGCAGAGGTCAAACTTACGCGCTACACTTGATCTTCATTTTCTTTAAATTTTGATCCAGCTGATAAATCAGTAATTAAACCAAGGGAACTAAGTTTGAAATCAAGCGAATCTGAAATACTATCAGACTGTTGCTACGTGAGAACAATAGCCATCTTGTACTTCGTATTTGCTCGATTCCAAACTCTAATCGATATACCAGCAGAATTTACCAGCAAAATAATTATTCAGAGATTCTGTCGGTAAAACAATTGAAGTTTAAAATCGAACGAATCCGAATTACTGCGAGATCGTTGGTGGCTATTTTTCTCGTAGCAACAAACTGATGGTACTTCAGATTCTTTTGATTTCAAACTACAATTGATTTATCAATAGAGTTGTCGAAGAATTATTTTGTCGATATCGGTGTAGAACAATAGCCAACAACGATCTCGCTGTACTTCATATTTCCTCTATTACAAACGTCGATTCATTTACCAGCAGAGCATCTGAAGAATTATTTCACATGGATCATGTAGAAAAAAAAAAAAAAAAAACGAACACGAAAATGGAACTGTAATAACATTTTTTATTCCTTGTTGAGAGCCGTTCTTAAACATTTTGCAGGAATTTTCCCTTCGCAAGAAGATCGAAAAATAACCACTTTTGACGCTCTGTTTTCATCCCATATGAATTTTATCTTTAATATTACCGATTGATAATAATGTCACTGCGATATTGTCCGCAATGATTGCAAATTATCTTCTCCACGTTTCACCTATATCGATAATACAGAATATCAAACAACAATTATTTAATTTCACGTTGTTGTTGACTTTATTAATTTTTACGATAAAGTGCATTCTCTGGAAGAGATTTTACGATTTACGATTTTCTTTTTCATTCCTCCTTTCACCTATGATGGCTCTTAAACAAGAAACGATATCGTAACGAGAAATACAACTTACCTGAGCGTCCACTTTGGTTCCACTAGTGTTGTCCCATACGACCTCGCTATTAGGGGACTTTTTACCGAACATTTTCTTCATCGCCTTCACTACCTTCAATTCATCGAACCTAAGACTTGAACTGGCCGTTGCTAAATCTTCCGGCTTCTTCGACATTTCCGTCGCGGAAGACCCTACCGAGCTTAGGATCGATATCAGATCCCTATTAGAGCAGACCATGCCCGCAGCACCGAAAACGGGTGTTCTCGCGGCTCTTGGCAGTTCCGAGACGCGCTTTCGGAGAGAAGACGTCGGCGAAACCGACAGAGTAGGCATTTCAAAGAATCGTTGTTTCGGCTGTTCAGTGTAACGTTGAACAGAACTGTTACCCTCCAGCGGCTGCATTTCGTACACTTGCTCCGTCGACGTCCTGTACATCCTTAAGCGCACCTGGCAAACGGATTGCTTTTATTCGAAAGACAGTTTCTTTTTTATCATAATTCGTGCGTTATGATACATGTTTCGATGATTGAGCCGTTAAACGTGACAAAGCGATGGAATTGTTTTGCACAGAAATTCTGGTTCTAAAATTATGTTAGGGATTCTAGGGCGTAATAACATCTTGGAACGCAAAGTTATCGATGTGTCGATGAAAGTTAAGCGAGCTTTATCGAAGCACACGTTCGAGTCTTTGGGCGATTGCTAGGAATACGCGTAATGTTCTTTTCTGTAAGCTGAAAAGTTGAACGACTATAAAAGGCGTTTGTAGAGGATTTCAAAGCGGAAGAAGAAGCAATACAAATGTTTAGAATCAGAAATTATCTGTTTATATAGAGATCTGTTTGATGCAAAATCTAAAATCAATCAAATCGGATTGTACGGACGTATTTGTCTGTATTAATCCTTTGACGTCGATACCAACGATGTATATAGCGAATGGCGGTTATCAGCCAAGATTATGAGCACGTAGGGAAGAACAGAACTGAACGCTTGCTGTTCCAATAATGACGATCCATAAAAGTCTGAACTCTAATAAAAAAAACGCATGATAACGAATACAGCGCGTATTCTTTCGTATGTCTTCAATGAATATGTATAAGTTTGCTCGTAACAGAGTTGAAAAATGCCTGTAGCGTTCCAAGTTTGAACAACGTTTGTGTCGCGCGAAAGTTGATCAATATCTGAACCGCTTGAACGTTAACAAGTATCTTTTTCTGTGTTCGAGGTGTGAATGCCGCGAGTGTCATGACCAGCCTTTCACGTGCTCTTGGCGCGCCTTCTACTGGCAAAGATGGGTCGCTACTTGAACTAACACGAGATGTTAGTTTTCCGAGAAGATCACGATATCTCTGCGGGTGAGGAAGTTCGGCAACTTGTACCGCTGTAATATAATTCCAAATTACCCTGCGGAGATACCGAGTTTACGACACGTCCCTGGCGATTGAGCGCGGGATGAAGCAAATTTCTATGTTATTGCTTAATAATTTATGATTCCAATTGAAAAATAAGCTTCTTCGCGACCATGCTATAAGCTTCACCGACGAAGACGTGCTTCCTTAGCGAGGCTCCTGACGAACAAGGAATGAAAACCATAGCGACTCGATTCGTCCGTAATTTTAACTGTTAATTTTCGCCTAATTAATAATTGTTCTAACTCCATCTAAAAAAGAAGAAAAAAAAAGTAATTGATGAATCCACGTATGCGTACATTGTTATAAAGAACGATATGATGTGTAAATAATTATAAGTTACAAAGAATAAAATAATAAATAATACGATGAAAATTGTATACCTGGAGAGCAACGAATATTTGGTTCTTTCAAATCTTAACTTCGCACGATCGTATAGAAGTTCGTCAACCTTAAACTCCGTTTTTCTTAGTCTGCAAACTAGCGGAGATAGAGCGGCTAAAATAAACGAAAGATCCTTACCTTCCTCGCTTTTAGGTCTGCGATGTCGTCCATAATGTCCAACTGAAGATTGTGCGTACTTCCTCTACCGCTCGGTGGTGCGGACATTCTAGACTCTGGGTCTCGACGACTCGGCAATATTCTGGTCACGACTCCAAAAGGAAAACGGGCGATTGATTCGCGACGATTACGGCCAAACAAAGTCGGTGACACTCTTTCAATCGTAACGACCGAATGTCTTCGGCCACCTAGCTGAGGAGCCGATGTTTGAGAGAGGGTGGACAGGAAAGTAGCTTCCCTCGGCGATGGTCCTTGTATTTTCGAGCTATCGCGGGAAAACGCGGTCGTCCAAGTACACGATTGATTCTCACAAAACCTCTAGTTCCTTAGAGCTTAACGCCACGCTCATCTTTTCACTTTTATCGCATATTGTCTCACCACTTGCGATACTTGTAATTACTTTTCTCTACTTTTCAATTTTGGAGTTGGTCAATGTGATTTCCGAATGGCTCGATTGACTATGTGAGTCTTGAATAAAGATGACAATTAAACTATTCAGATTAGTCATGTTGCTTCGTCAAACGATTTGAATTCAAGCAATTCGAAACCATTTTGTCAATGTGAACCTATTATTTTAACAATGTGAATCTGTAATTTTACTTGAAATATCCTTCCAAGTTTTTATGATGATTCAGACTGATCAAGTTACCTGAATCAAGCAACTAATTTCAAGTTACTTGAAACTATTTTGTTAACGTGTACAGTTGCTTGAATCAAGCAACTATTTTCAAGTAAGTTAAAATCATTTTGCCAATGTGAACCTGTAATTTTGCCTGAAATATCCTTCCAAGTTTTTATGATGATTCAGATTGGTCAAGTTACCTCAATCAAGCAACTATTTTCAAGTAACTTGAAACTATTTTATTAATGTGTGCAGTTGAGTGAAACAAGTATTTTCAAATAACTTGAAGCTATTTTGTTAACGCGTACAGTTGCTTGAATCAAGCAACTATTTTCAAGTAAGTTGGAACTATTTTGTTAACGCATACAGTTGCTTGAATCAAGCAACTATATTCAAGTAACTCGAAACTATTTTGTCAGTGTGAAACTATATAGACACTAGTTAATTCCCATACACATATATAATGTATAATGTATAAACAGAGCTATTTTTTCAGATCAGAAGGTACGATCAATCCTTTTCTTTAAATATATTATGCAATAATATAATAACGTTGGACAACGTTATGTTTTGTTAAGCTAACAGGATACACTAAAAATACATTATCAAGAAAGGGGATGTGGCCCGTAAGCAAGTATGTTCTTCTAGATATGACCATCAGACAGTACCTGTGATGCGGTTATCCCGGAAATACATTGCGGAGTCGGTAGAGAGCGTTTCCTGACCTCTCGCCAGGGAGACAATAGACGAGGATTTAAGGGTGTCGAATCGGGATCCATGCAACGCGGAGGCGACTCGTTCCTTCGCCCTTCCTCTTCCTCTTCGCCCGATGTGCTTTCCTCTATGACGATTTGCCACATTCACATTCGGGCTGTACCATTGTCTTCTCATCTTGATTTAGAAAACTCTCACTTGAACATAAATAAAACGTTTCTTCGTTGAAACCGTATCATAGTGGAGAACGATCGAACAGTACAAAAGAATGAATAAAAATAAGTCACATTTTTATTAATT
Organism: Bombus terrestris; assembly: GCF_910591885.1. Classification (NCBI taxonomy): domain Eukaryota; kingdom Metazoa; phylum Arthropoda; class Insecta; order Hymenoptera; family Apidae; genus Bombus; species Bombus terrestris. The sequence goes on along the minus strand of NC_063271.1, from coordinate 15,956,064 downwards.
TTCTTTTGTATCTAAAAACAAATCTGATAGATTCAAAGATACAAGATCTTTGAAAATATCGTATGGAATTTAATACTAATTTAGTGTGCAATTAAAAAATTACTATACTATTTTATTTCTCCTATATACATGTTGGAGATAAAAGGACATCGGGGCCTTTCTTTTGGAATTTTTGGGAAGACCCCCAATACTTTAGTCTAGACTTTTTATTATAGCTGCACTTAAATAATAAAACTCAGAAGTAGTTGTTTATGATTTAATCCGACTATGTTTACCCGAGATTTATGACAGTAGGCTTGGGCTCGAAGTGACACAACTGGTCGCTAAACGTAGCCACGGTCATGGCATGGACGTTTTTACCTAACAAAGCTATGGAGTAATTGTATAGATCTCCTTAAAAATATAGTTGACCCGAGGGGTACAGAGACGAGTATATAAGTGCAGTTCCATTTGGACTGAGGGAGTTCTACTTATACTGTAGACAAGTAAGTTGAGTTACACTTGAATTGTGGACAAGTAAGCTCAGTACGACTTAGACTTTGGAAGAAGACGTATTTGTTATCCCTTTGACCGTGGATTCGTTATTGAACCTAAGATCATTGTCATTGGCATCTCGAGTATCTAATTGCCACGGTTACTTGTCAAACTCTGTACCATATCGGTACTGTAATCATATCGGTACCAGTAAATATCATCCATATCGTATAACAACAATGGTTAATCCAAATGAAGATTCGTTACACGCCCCTAATCCCAATGAGAACTCGAGATATATGTATTTTTCTTTTCTTTTTGCTTAAAAGATTTCCTGTTTATTGTCACATTAGAATGTCAGATTCTTTTGGCACACGAAGGCTTCGTAAATATCAGAAGGAATATAACGTGGAAAAATGTTGTTTTATTTTTAAAGTTCTACGCTTCGCTACTTTTTTCCTAGTACGTTCGCTTTAGCAATAACACTGACTTTTTCGCCCGTTAAAAACGGATTACGCAGACGCGCTCACGCAGCACGTGCCCAGAGCGAATGTTGCGAGTCGATATTTTCTTTTGCGAATCGCTCTCGTTATTTTTTTTTTTATTTATTTATTAAAATTCACAATTTGTCCAATTTGGACATTTGGTGGAATTTTTTAACGGTTAAATTAGCATGTTGGTGGCTACCCCCAGCGGGGTACCATCCTCGTGTTTCTTAGGTTATGTCCTTTATAAGGTCTGCTGGGTGCTTCCTTTTTAGTGCTTTCCTTCTGTCCATATTTGTGATTTTGTATGTTTCCGCAGCTAGCCGGTTTATGTGTGTTGCTATTCTTAATTTGTATTTCTCGGAGTATCTGTTGATTTCTTCCTTGACCGTTGGCATTCCCAGGTCCCTTCGTATATCTTCGTTTCTGACGTACCAAGGTCCGGTTACAATTGTCCTGAGGATTTTAGCCTGTATTACCTCTATTTTGTTTATATGGCTCATTGCTGCCGTCCCCCATAGTGGTATTCCGTACGTCCAGATTGGTTTTATGATCGTTTTATATATTTTTAACTTGTTTTCCGTGCTTAGTTTGGATTTTCGGCTTATTAGCCAATGCATTTGTCTTCTTGTTTTCTGTATTTTTTCTACTATTGATTTGATGTGTAGTTTCCAGGTGAGTTTTTGATCTAAGTGGAGTCCTAGGTATTTGACATGCTTTGTTTGCGTTATATGCGTGCCGTTCAATAGGATGTTTGGTGGTGTCTTTTTCCGTAGCGTGAATGTAATATGGTTGCATTTATTGGGGTTTGCTTTTATTTGTTTTTCTTGTAGCCAATTTTCTATTTTTACGATGTGTTCTTGTAGTATTTTGACTGCCGTTTCTGGGTTAGTATGCCTGACTAGTATAGCTGTGTCGTCCGCGAATGTCAATACTGTGCTGTTGGTAGTTGTTGGTATGTTCGCCGTGTATAATGTGTATAGTATTGGGCCTAGGACGCTTCCTTGTGGTACCCCGGCCTTGATGTCTTTAACTTGAGAATGTGTGTCCTTGATTTTTATTACGAAGGTTCTGCAGCTTAGGTAGGATTTTATTAAGTGGTGTATTTGCTCCGGGAGTTGTTTCCTAATTGTTTGTAGTAGACTTTCATGGTTAATTTTATCGAATGCTTTTTCTATGTCTATGAAGAGGGCTGTGCAGTATTCCTTGTTTTCTAGTGCTACTATTATTTCGTTTATAAGCCTGTGCATTTGCTCTATCGTGGAGTGTTTGTTTCTGAAACCAAATTGGTGATCCGGTATTAGTTTTTTTGTCTCTATTATTGGTTTTATGCGGTCGTATATTATCTTTTCCAGTATTTTGGAAAATACTGGAAGCAGTGATATTGGTCTGTAAGATGCAGTTTGGTGCGGGTCTTTGCCTGGTTTATGTAACATTTTGATCTGTGCTAATTTCCATGGTTTGGGGAAGTATTGAATTCTTAGAATTGCGTTGAATATTACTGTTATTAGTCTTATTGCTTTTGGCGGAAGGTTTTTTAAGATTTTACCATTAATTAGGTCGATTCCTGGCGCTTTGTTGTTTTTTGTTTTATCAATTATGTTTCTAATTTCTTGTGCCGATGTTTTAGGTATGGTGTATTCCTTGTCGGCTGCGGTAGCAGTGGTTTGTGGATCCTCCTCCGTATGACTTTTGAGGTTGCTGTTGTTGGTAATGTGTGGTGTGAATGTGTTGTAGAGGTGGTTGGAGAATTCTTCAGCTTGTTCTTCGTTGCTTCTTGCCCATGTGTTATCTGCTTTTCTGATTGCCGGGACGGGTATTATAGGCTTCCTTATTTTTTTCGCGGCTTTCCATAGTGAATAGTTGGTGTTCTCGTGTGTGGAGAGTGTCCCTATGAACTTTGAGAATTCGTTATCGTTGTGCTCCTTTATTTTGTTTTTTATTTCCTTTGCAAGTTTGTTTAAGTGTTTTTTGTTTTCTCGGGTTCTGTATTTTTGCCATTTTGCTTTTGCTTTTCTTTTTTCTTTGATTTTGTCGAGTATTTCTTGCGGTATTGTTATTGTTTGTCTGCTGGTTGGTTCGGGAGTAGTGGTTGTCCTTGCTGCTTCCTGAATAGTTGCTGTCAATGTTGCTACTGCCTGTTCTATGTGTTCAGGAGTTTTTAACGGGATGTTGCAGTTTATTTTGCTTTCTATTATTTCTTTGAAAGTTTGCCAATTGGTGGTTTTATTGCATAGTGTTTCTGGTTTGCTATAGTGAATTGGTTTGTTTCTGTATTCAATTATTATGGGTGTATGATCGGAGCTGAGCTCGAGGTTGGGTGTTATTTTTAGTTTATTTGTGTTTAGTCCCCTTGTAACTGCAAAGTCCAGAAGATCTGGTTTTTTGTTCAGGTCAGTCGGCCAATGTGTCGGTGTTCCTGTGGATAATATATTGAGGTTATTATTTCTAATGTATTTTTCCAGTGTTCTACCTCGAGGTGTAATGTTTCTTGATCCCCAGAGCGTGTGCTTTGAGTTGTAGTCTCCCGCTGCGATGTACTTGTCCCCTAGGTCCTGGAAGTATTCTTCCCACATTTGTGTTGTTATTTTGTGTCGCGGAGGCACGTATACTGCCGACAACTGGAAGTAGTTGCTGCTAGTTTGAACTGTAACAGTGGTTGCTTGTAAATATTCTTTGTTAACTTGGCTGTGAAGATAATGTTTGATATCGTTTCTGACTATCACTGCTGTCCCTCCGTGAGCTTTTCCTGAGGGGTGTTTGGTATCATATATGGTGTAGTATGGTATTTTCAAATAGCTTTTTGTAGTGAAGTGTGTTTCTGAGACAAGTAGTATGTCTATATTATTATTGTATATGAATGTTTTAGTTTCGAGGGCCCGTTGTTGTAGGCCGTTTGAGTTCCAGGCTGCTATTTTTAGAGTGTCCGTTTTTATTTTTTGCTTAGCACGTTTGTAATTAGTTGTAGCATGACTGTGATTTGTTGGGTTTGCTGTTTGAGTACTGCATTTTGTTCGCTTATCATTCTGGTTAGCATTTCGGTGTTCTTTATGGATTGTTTGAGCAGTTCTTTGATTTCTGCAGTGTCGTTGTTACTATTGCTGTGGTATTGGTTATGTGTGTGTGTTGGTTGGCTGGTTACTTGAGCATAGCTTAGACCACCAATGGTGTTGGTGCTGATAGGTTTGGTGTTTATTGCTTGCTCTGTATTTGGTAATGTTTCAGGTTTTGTGCTGTCATGATGGGCTTGTGTGTTAGTGCTTGTCCTGCTTCGTAGGGGCGGGAACAGTTTTCGTTGTAGTTGTTTTCTTACTTCACAGCCTTTATAGCTGGCTGGGTGGTTACCGTTACAGTTGAAGCATTTAACTTTTTCTATTTTTCCTGAATATGGGCAGTGTGCAGTTAAGTGATTTTTTGCGCACTTGACGCAGGCTGGGCTTCTGTTGCAGTAGTTTTTAGTGTGTCCGTATTGTTGACACCGAATGCATTGAGGTATATCTTTTTTGTGTCGTGGTGGTTCGACTGTTACTATTGTGTTTAGTATTTGTTTGATATCATATATTTCCTTGTTATTGATTCTGGGTTCAAGTTCTATTAAGAATAGTGGTAGTGGTTGCTTAGTGTCGAATCTTGTTATATTGTTTATTGTTCTAGTTTGATGTCCAATTTTAGCTAACTCATCGCTTAGTTTATGTACGTTGGTTTTAGGATGCAATCCTCTTATGACAATTTTATAGCTCCTTTCAGTTTTAAGCTGATAAGTGTGGTAGATGGCATTTTTTTCTTTTAATGCTTTTATAACTTTCCTAAATGATTCTGGTGTGTTTGTTTGAATTTTTACTTGATCCAATTTTGTTTGCTTTATTGTGTAATTGTTTTTCTCTTCTAGATTATTTAGTAGATCAATGAGCGGGTCTATTATTTGGGCCTCGACAAAGATTGGTGGTGGTTTTGTAATATGGTTTGTTTGGGTAATGGTTTTACTTACGGGGTCAGAGTCTATTTCTTCAGTTAGTGAGTTGAAGGAGTTACTTAGTGGTAATTCTTGCAGCCATCGCTGCTTTTCTGTGACTGGGTTTCCTATGGCACTTGTGTCTGTGGTTGTTTTACGTTTTTTGCTAGCCTTCACTGGCTTCCAGCTTTCATCCTGGTAGTATCTTTCATGTTCTGAATTGCTATCTTCCTGTCCCCGATGCTCTTTTGTTTCTTCTGTCTCCATGTTGGTTTGTTTGGTTTTTATATAATATGTTTCTCCTTTTGTTGCTATGTTTATAGTTGGTATCTGCATTGTTATTTTATTTCCTCCTCACTATCACTTTGCAGCACTATTACTTTGGAGCACTTTTTCACTATTCACTTATACCTGGAGAGGACGACCGTCTAGACACGTCCGTCCTCCTCGGCTGTCCGAGCAGGAGTCCGCTCTCGTTATTTCGTTGGAAGTGTTACCGTGCGGATATCAGACAGCCATTGGAAGTTATTAGACGTTAAAATTTGGCGACAGCTTCGCGTATTCCACCAGTTTCTCGATATTCCCCTTCGAACCTACAAATTGCTTCCGTATCTCGCCAACAGCTAGTCCTCGTATCTTACGCAGACGTCGATTAGAAGTAGAATTTTCGATAAAATTTAAATTTCCCTTTTCAGTTCGTACTTCGATTTATGGACTCGTACATACGTTTTTCTCTTATATATTACGTGCATTTGCATATATATCTGTTTCTCTATCCCATGCGTCGTAGTTTTTGGATGAAACCAACAGCTTGTACACACGTGCAAGATTTTATTTTTCGCGATAAATCGAACAAGAATATATTCTTTCGTGCTTCTTAATTGAGTGACATTACACCAGGTGAATAATGTACTCGAATAAACGATTTTTCTTAATACTTATAAATTACGCGACGCGTTAACATTCAATTAATTCATAAAGGAAAGCATGATAATTATATGAATCAACTTTAAGAAAATAAGTGTAATTTTTAATATTAAATAACGAATAATAGAAAAGATGGAATAAATAAGTTAACAATAAAATGATAAACAATACGCGTTTGCTTATTTACAAAAATCAAAATATAAGCAGCTTAAGTAACTCAATATTTTATGGAACGTTCTTCAAAATCAATAACTACATTGTGTTCTTTCCATTCGAAAAAATTCTGTAACGTAATTTCCGCACTAAAGGACCTTCTATCGTAGCATTTTCGTCAGAGAATTTCAAATAATCTAGTTCTGCTTCGAAATCTTTTTATTACCTTTTTTTATTACGCCTTTGAATCCATCGAAAGATTTACATTAAAATTTTTACTTTGCCACTACTTTCTTTATGTCGCTGCATATGCATAGTATATAACGTTATACGTTATATAGTAATAGTATATAACGTTATACGTTAATACGTAATAGTATATATCGTTATACGTTATATAGTAATAGTATATAACGTTATACGTTAGTACGTAATAATATACAACGTTATACGTGATATGGTAATACTATATAACGTTATACGCTATTACGTAATAGTATATAACGTTATACGTTATATCGTAATAGTATAGAACGTTATAAGTTATATAGTAATAGCATAGAACGTTACACGTTATATAGTAATAGTATAGAACGTTATACGTTATATGGTAATAGTATATAACGTTATATGATATATAGTAATAGTATATAACGTTATACGTTAGTACCTAGTAGTATATAACGTTATACGCTATTACGTAATAGTATATAACGTTATACGTGATATGGTAATACTATATAACGTTATACGCTATTACGTAATAGTATATAACGTTATACGATAGTACGTAATAGTATATAACGTTATACGTGATATGGTAATACTATATAACGTTATACGCTATTACGTAATAGTATATAACGTTATACGTTAGTACGTAATAATATACAACGTTATACGTGATATGGTAATACTATATAACGTTATACGCTATTACGTACTAGTATATAACGTTATACGTTATATAGTAATAGTATAGAACGTTATACGTTATATAGTAAAAGCATAGAACGTTACACGTTATATAGTAATAGCATAGAACGTTACACGTTATATAGTAATAGTATATAACGTTATACGTTATATAGTAATAGTATATAACGTTATACGTTAGTACGTAATAATATACAACGTTATACGTGATATGGTAATACGATATAACGTTATACGCTATTACGTAATAGTATATAACGTTATACGTTAATACGTAATAGTATATATCCTTATACGTTATATAGTAATAGTATACAACGTTATACGTTATATAGTAATGGTATATAACGTTATACGTTATATAGTAATAGTATATAACGTTATACGATAGTACGTAATAGTACATAACGTTATACGTGATATGGTAATACTATATAACGATATACGTTATTACGTAATAGTATATAACGTTATACGATAGTACGTAATAGTATATAACGTTATACGTGATATGGTAATACTATATAACGTTATACGCTATTACGTAATAGTATATAACGTTATACGATAGTACGTAATAGTATATAACGTTATACGTGATATGGTAATACTATATAACGTTATACGCTATTACGTAATAGTATATAACGGTATACGATAGTACGTAATAGTATATAACGTTATACGTGATATGGTAATGCTATATAACGTTATACGCTATTACGTAATAGTATATAACGTTATACGTTATATAGTAATAGTATATAACGTTATGCGTTATATAGTAATAGTATATAACGTTATACGTTATAACGTAATACTATATAACGTTATACATTATATCGTACTACCATATAACGTTATACGTTATATAGTAATGGTTGATAACGTTATACGTTATAACGTAGTACTATATAACGTTACACGTTGTATAGTAATACTATATAACGTTATACGTTACATCGTAGTAGTACATAACGTAATACGTTATATAGTAATAGTTTATAACGTTATACGATATCACGTAATACTACATAACGTTATACGTTATAACGTAATACCATATAACGTTATACGTTATAACGTAGTACTATACAACGTTATACGTTACATCGTAATAGTACATAACGTTATACGTTATATAGTAATAGTTTATAACGTTATACGTTATGACGTAATACTATATAACGTTACACGTTTTATAGTAATAGTATATTTAAGATACATCGTAATAGCATATAACGTTATACGTTATATAGTAATAGTTTATAACGTTATACGTTATGACGTAATACTATACAACGTTATATGTTATATCGTAATATTATATAACGTTGTACATTATAACGTAATACCATATAACGTTATACGTTATAGCGTAATACTATATAACGTTACACGTTGTATAGTAATAGTTTATAACGTTACACGATATGACGTAATACTACATAACGTTATACGTTATAACGTAATACTACGTAACGTTACACATTGTATAGTAATACTATATAACGTAATATTATATAACGTTACACGTTGTATATTAATAGTACATTTACGATATATCGTAATAGTATATAACGTTATACGTTATATAGTAATAGTTTATAACGTTATACGTTATAAAGTAATATCATCTAACGTTATACGTTATAACGTAATATCATATAACGTTATACGTTATAACGTAATATCATATAACGTTATACCTTATAACGTAATACTATATAACGTTACACGTTGTATAGTAATACTATATAACATTACACGTTGTATAGTAATACTATATAACGTTATATGTTATAACGTAATACTATATAACGTTACACGTTTTATAGTAATAGTATATTTACGATACATCGTAATATTATATAACGTTATACGTTATATAGTAATAGTTTATAACGTTATACGTTATATAGTAATAGTTTTTCACGTTACAAGTTATGACGTAATACTATATAACGTTATACGTTATATCGTAATACTATATAACGTTATACATTATAACGTAATACCATATAACGTTATACGTTATAACGTAATATCATATAACGTTATACGTTATAACGTAATACTATATAACGTTACACGTTGTATAGTAATACTATATAACGTTACACATTGTATAGTAATACTATATAACGTTATATGTTATAACGTAATATTATATAACGTTACACGTTTTATAGTAATAGTATATTTACGATACATCGTAATATTATATAACGTTATACGTTATATAGTAATAGTTTATAACGTTATACGTTATGACGTAATACTATATAACGTTATACGTTATATCGTAATACTATATAACGTTATACATTATAACGTAATACCATATAACGTTATACGTTATAACGTAATATCATATAACGTTATACGTTATAACGTAATACTATATAACGTTACACGTTGTATAGTAATACTATATAACGTTATACGTTACATCGTAGTAGTACATAACGTTATACGTTATATAGTAATAGTTTATAACGTTATACGGTATGACGTAATACTATATAACGTTATACGTTACATCGTAATACAATATAACGTTATACGTTATAACGCAATACCATATAACGTTATACGTTATAACGTAATACTATGTAACGTTACACATTGTATAGTAATACTATATAACGTAATACGTTATAACGTAATACTACATAACGTTACACGTTTTATAGTAATAGTATATTTACGATACATCGTAATAGCACATAACGTTATACGTTATATAGTAATAGCTTATAACGTTATACGTTATGACGTAATACTATATAACGTTGTACGTTATAACGTAATACTATATAGCGTTACACGTTGTATAGTAATAGAATATAACGTTATACGTTACATCGTAATACTATATAACGTTATACGTCATAACGTAATACCATATAACGTTATACGTTACAACATAATACTATGTAACGTTACACATTGTATAGTAATACTATATGACGTAATACCATATAACGTTACACGTTGTATAGTAATAGTATATTTACGATACATCGTATTATTATATAACGTTATACGTTATATAGTAATAGTTTATAACGTTATAGGTTATGACGTAATGCTATACAACGTTATACGTTATATCGTAATATTATATAACGTTGTACATTATAACGTAATGCCATATAACGTTATACGGTATAGCGTAATACTATATAACGTTACACGTTGTATAGTAATAGTTTATAACTTTATACGATATGACGTAATACTACATAACGTTATACGTTATAACGAAATACTACGTAACGTTACACATTGTATAGTAATACTATATAACGTAATATTATATAACGTTACACGTTGTATAGTAATAGTATATTTACGATACATCGTAATAGTATATAACGTTATACGTTATATAGTAATAGTTTATAACGTTATACGTTATAACGTAATATCATCTAACGTTATACGTTATAACGTAATATCATATAACGTTATACGTTATAACGTAATACTATATAACGTTACACGTTGTATAGTAATACTATATAACGTTATACGTTACATCGTAGTAGTACATAACGTAATACGTTATATAGTAATAGTTTATAACGTTATACGATATGACGTAATACTACATAACGTTATACGTTATAACGTAATACCATATAACGTTATACGTTATAACGTAATACCATATAACGTTATACGTTATAACGTAATACTATATAACGTTACACGTTGTATAGTAATACTATACAACGTTATACGTTACATCGTAATAGTACATAACGTTATACGGTATATAGTAATAGTTTATAACGTTATACGTTATGACGTAATACTATATAACGTTACACGTTTTATAGTAATAGTATATTTACGATACATCGTAATAGCATATAACGTTATACGTTATATAGTAATAGTTTATAACGTTATACGATATGACGTAATACTACATAACGTTATACGTTGTATCGTAATACTATGTAACGTTATACGTTATAACGTAATACCATATAACGTTGTACGTTATAACGTAATTCTATATAAAGTTACACGTTGTATAGTAATACTATATAACGTTATACGTTACATCGTAATAGTACATAACGTTATACGTTATACAGTAATACTATATAACGTTACAGGTTATAACGCAATACCATATAACGTTATACGTTATAACGTAATACTATATAGCGTTACACGTTGTGCAGTAATACTATACAACGTTATACGTTACATCGTAAGAGTATATAACGTTACACGTTGTATAGTAATAGAATATAACGTTATACGTTACATCGTAATACTATATAACGTTATACGTTATAACGTAATACCATATAATGTTATACGTTATAACGTAATACTATGTAACGTTACACATTGTATAGTAATACTATATAACGAAATACTATATAACGTTACACGTCGTATAGTAATATAATATTTACGATACATCGTATTATTATATAACGTTATACGTTATATAGTAATAGTTTATAAAGTTATACGTTATGACGTAATACTATACAACGTTATACGTTATATCGTAATATTATATAACGTTGTACATTATAACGTAATACCATATAACGTTATACGTTATAACGTAATACTATATAACGTTACGCGTTGTATAGTAATAGTTTATAACGTTACACGATATGACGTAATACTACATAACGTTATACGTTATAACGTAATACTACGTAACGTTACACATTGTATAGTAATACTATATAACGTAATATTATATAACGTTACACGTTGTATAGTAATAGTATATTTACGATACATCGTAATAGTATATAACGTTATACGTTATATAGTTATAGTTTATAACGTTATACGTTATAAAGTAATATCATCTAACGTTATACGTTATAACGTAATATCATATAACGTTATACCTTATAACGTAACACTATATAACGTTACACGTTGTATAGTAATACTATATAACGTTATACGTTACATCGTAGTAGTACATAACGTTATACGTTATATAGTAATAGTTTATAACGTTATACGATATGACGTAAGACGACATAACGTTATACGTTATAACGTAATACCATATAACGTTATACGTTATAACGTAATACTATATAACGTTACACGTTGTATAGTAATACTATATAACGTTATACGTTACATCGTAGTAGTACATAACGTTATACGTTATATAGTAATAGTTTATAACGTTATACGATATGACGTAATACTACATAACGTTATACGTTATATCGTAATACCATATAACGTTATACGTTATAACGTAGTACTATACAACGTTATACGTTGCATCGTAATAGTACACAACGTTATACGTTATATAGTAATAGTTTATAACGTTATACAGTATGACGTAATACTATATAACATTACACGTTTTGTACTAACAGTATATTTACGATACATCGTAATAGCATATAACGTTATACGTTATATAGTAATAGTTTATAACGTTATACGTTATGACGTAATACTATATAACGTTATACGTTACATCGTAATATTATATAACGTTACACGTTGAATAGTAATAGTATATTTACGTACATCGTAATAGTATATAACGTTATAGGTTATATAGTAATAGTTTATAACGTTATACGTTATAACGTAATATCATATAACGTTACACGTTATAACGTAATATCATATAACGTTATACGTTATAACGTAATATCATATAACGTTATACGTTATAACGTAATATCATATAACGTTATACGTTATAACTTAATATCATATAACGTTACACGTTATAACGTAATACTATATAACGTTACACGTTGTATAGTAATACTATATAACGTTACACGTTTTATAGTAATACTATATAACGTTACACGTTGTATAGTAATACTATATAACGTTATACGTTACATCGTAGTAGTACATAACGTTATACGTTATATAGTAATAGTTTATAACGTTATACGTTATAACGTAATACTACATAACGTTATACGTTGTATCGCAATACTATGTAACGTTATACGTTATAACGTAATACCATATAACGTTGTACGTTATAACGTAATACTATATAAAGTTACACGTTGTATAGTAATGCTATATAACGTTATACGTTACATCGTAATAGTACATAACGTTATACGTTATATAGTAATACTATATAACGTTACACGTTATAACGCAATACCATATAACGTTATACATTATAACGTAATACTATATAACGTTACACGTTGTATAGTAATAGTATACAACGTTATACGTTACATCGTAAGTGTATATAACGTTACACATTGTATAGTAATACTATATAACATAATACGTTATAACGTAATACTATATAACGTTACACGTTTTATAGTAATAGTATATTTACGATACATCGTATTATTATATAACGTTATAGGTTATATAGTAATAGTTTATAACGTTATACGTTATGACGTAATACTATACAATGTTATACGTTATATCGTAATACTATATAACGTTGTACATTATAACGTAATACCATATAACGTTATACGATATAGCGTAATACTATATAACGTTACACGTTGTATAGTAATAGTTTATAACGTTATACGATATGACGTAATACTACATAACGTTATACGTTATAACGTAATACTACGTAACGTTGCACATTGTATAGTAATACTATATAACGTAATATTATATAACGTTACACGTTGTATAGTAATACTATATAACGTTATACGTTCCATCGTAGTAGTACATAACGTTATACGTTATATAGTAATAGTTTATAACGTTATACGTTATAACGTAATACCATATAACGTTATACGTTATAACGTAATACTATATAACGTTACACGTTATAACGTAATACTATATAACGTTACACGTTGTATAGTAATACTATATAACGTTACACGTTTTATAGTAATACTATATAACGTTACACGTTGTATAGTAATACTATATAACGTTATACGTTACATCGTAGTAGTACATAACGTTATACGTTATATAGTAATAGTTTATAACGTTATACGTTATAACGTAATACTACATAACGTTATACGTTGTATCGCAATGCTATGTAACGTTATACGTTATAACGTAATACCATATAACGTTGTACGTTATAACGTAATACTATATAAAGTTACACGTTGTACAGTAATAGTATACAACGTTATACGTTACATCGTAAGAGTATATAACGTTACACGTTGTATAGTAATAGAATATAACGTTATACGTTACATCGTAATACTATATAACGTTATACGTTACATCGTAATACTATATAACGTTATACGTTACATCGTAATACTATATAACGTTATACGTTATAACGTAATACCATATAACGTTATACGATATAACGTAATACTATGTAACGTTACACATTGTATAGTAATACTATATAACGTAATACGTTATAACGTAATACTATATAACGTTACACGTTTTATAGTAATAGTATATTGACGATACATCGTAATAGCATATAACGTTATACGTTATATAGTAATAGTATATAACGTTATACGTTATGACGTAATACTATATAACGTTATACGTTACATCGTAATACTATGTAACGTTATACGTTACATCGTAATACTATATAACGTTATACGTTACATCGTAATACTATATAACGTTATACGTTATAACGTAATACCATATAACGTTATACGATATAACGTAATACTATGTAACGTTACACATTGTATAGTAATACTATATAACGTAATACGTTATAACGTAATACTATATAACGTTACACGTTTTATAGTAATAGTATATTGACGATACATCGTAATAGCATATAACGTTATACGTTATATAGGAATAGTATATAACGTTATACGTTATGACGTAATACTATATAACGTTATACGTTACATCGTAATACTATATAACGTTATACGTTACATCGTAATACTATATAACGTTATACGTTACATCGTAATACTATATAACGTTATACGTTATAACGTAATACCATATAACGTTATACGATATAACGTAATACTATGTAACGTTACACATTGTATAGTAATACTATATAACGTAATACGTTATAACGTAATACTATATAACGTTACACGTTTTATAGTAATAGTATATTGACGATACATCGTAATAGCATATAACGTTATACGTTATATAGTAATAGTATATAACGTTATACGTTATGACGTAATACTATATAACGTTATACGTTACATCGTAATACTATATAACGTTATACGTTACATCGTAATACTATATAACGTTATACGTTACATCGTAATACTATATAACGTTATACGTTATAACGTAATACCATATAACGTTATACGATATAACGTAATACTATGTAACGTTACACATTGTATAGTAATACTATATAACGTAATACGTTATAACGTAATACTATATAACGTTACACGTTTTATAGTAATAGTATATTGACGATACATCGTAATAGCATATAACGTTATACGTTATATAGTAATAGTATATAACGTTATACGTTATGACGTAATACTATATAACGTTATACGTTACATCGTAATACTATATAACGTTATACGTTACATCGTAATACTATATAACGTTATACGTTACATCGTAATACTATATAACGTTATACGTTATAACGTAATACCATATAACGTTATACGTTATAACGTAGCACTATACAACGTTATACGTTACATCGTAATAGTACATAACGTTATACGTTGTATAGTAATACTATATAACGTTACACGTTGTATAGTAATACTATATAACGTTATACGTTACATCGTAGTAGTACATAACGTTATACGTTATATAGTAATAGTTTATAACGTTATACGATATGACGTAATACTACATAACGTTATACGTTATATCGTAATACCATATAACGTTATACGTTATAACGTAGTACTATACAACGTTATACGTTGCATCGTAGTAGTACACAACGTTATACGTTATATAGTAATAGTTTATAACGTTATACGTTATAAAGTAATATCATCTAACGTTATACGTTATAACGTAATATCATATAACGTTATACGTTATAACGTAATATCATATAACGTTATACCTTATAACGTAATACTATATAACGTTACACGTTGTATAGTAATACTATATAACATTACACGTTGTATAGTAATACTATATAACGTTATATGTTATAACGTAATACTATATAACGTTACACGTTTTATAGTAATAGTATATTTACGATACATCGTAATATTATATAACGTTATACGTTATATAGTAATAGTTTATAACGTTATACGTTATATAGTAATAGTTTTTCACGTTACAAGTTATGACGTAATACTATATAACGTTATACGTTATATCGTAATACTATATAACGTTATACATTATAACGTAATACCATATAACGTTATACGTTATAACGTAATATCATATAACGTTATACGTTATAACGTAATACTATATAACGTTACACGTTGTATAGTAATACTATATAACGTTACACATTGTATAGTAATACTATATAACGTTATATGTTATAACGTAATATTATATAACGTTACACGTTTTATAGTAATAGTATATTTACGATACATCGTAATATTATATAACGTTATACGTTATATAGTAATAGTTTATAACGTTATACGTTATGACGTAATACTATATAACGTTATACGTTATATCGTAATACTATATAACGTTATACATTATAACGTAATACCATATAACGTTATACGTTATAACGTAATATCATATAACGTTATACGTTATAACGTAATACTATATAACGTTACACGTTGTATAGTAATACTATATAACGTTATACGTTACATCGTAGTAGTACATAACGTTATACGTTATATAGTAATAGTTTATAACGTTATACGGTATGACGTAATACTATATAACGTTATACGTTACATCGTAATACAATATAACGTTATACGTTATAACGCAATACCATATAACGTTATACGTTATAACGTAATACTATGTAACGTTACACATTGTATAGTAATACTATATAACGTAATACGTTATAACGTAATACTACATAACGTTACACGTTTTATAGTAATAGTATATTTACGATACATCGTAATAGCACATAACGTTATACGTTATATAGTAATAGCTTATAACGTTATACGTTATGACGTAATACTATATAACGTTGTACGTTATAACGTAATACTATATAACGTTACACGTTGTATAGTAATAGAATATAACGTTATACGTTACATCGTAATACTATATAACGTTATACGTCATAACGTAATACCATATAACGTTATACGTTACAACATAATACTATGTAACGTTACACATTGTATAGTAATACTATATGACGTAATACTATATAACGTTACACGTTGTATAGTAATAGTATATTTACGATACATCGTATTATTATATAACGTTATACGTTATATAGTAATAGTTTATAACGTTATAGGTTATGACGTAATGCTATACAACGTTATACGTTATATCGTAATATTATATAACGTTGTACATTATAACGTAATACCATATAACGTTATACGTTATAGCGTAATACTATATAACGTTACACGTTGTATAGTAATAGTTTATAACTTTATACGATATGACGTAATACTACATAACGTTATACGTTATAACGAAATACTACGTAACGTTACACATTGTATAGTAATACTATATAACGTAATATTATATAACGTTACACGTTGTATAGTAATAGTATATTTACGATACATCGTAATAGTATATAACGTTATACGTTATATAGTAATAGTTTATAACGTTATACGTTATAACGTAATATCATCTAACGTTATACGTTATAACGTAATATCATATAACGTTATACGTTATAACGTAATACTATATAACGTTACACGTTGTATAGTAATACTATATAACGTTATACGTTACATCGTAGTAGTACATAACGTAATACGTTATATAGTAATAGTTTATAACGTTATACGATATGACGTAATACTACATAACGTTATACGTTATAACGTAATACCATATAACGTTATACGTTATAACGTAATACCATATAACGTTATACGTTATAACGTAATACTATATAACGTTACACGTTGTATAGTAATACTATACAACGTTATACGTTACATCGTAATAGTACATAACGTTATACGGTATATAGTAATAGTTTATAACGTTATACGTTATGACGTAATACTATATAACGTTACACGTTTTATAGTAATAGTATATTTACGATACATCGTAATAGCATATAACGTTATACGTTATATAGTAATAGTTTATAACGTTATACGATATGACGTAATACTACATAACGTTATACGTTGTATCGTAATACTATGTAACGTTATACGTTATAACGTAATACCATATAACGTTGTACGTTATAACGTAATTCTATATAAAGTTACACGTTGTATAGTAATACTATATAACGTTATACGTTACATCGTAATAGTACATAACGTTATACGTTATACAGTAATACTATATAACGTTACAGGTTATAACGCAATACCATATAACGTTATACGTTATAACGTAATACTATATAGCGTTACACGTTGTGCAGTAATACTATACAACGTTATACGTTACATCGTAAGAGTATATAACGTTACACGTTGTATAGTAATAGAATATAACGTTATACGTTACATCGTAATACTATATAACGTTATACGTTATAACGTAATACCATATAATGTTATACGTTATAACGTAATACTATGTAACGTTACACATTGTATAGTAATACTATATAACGTAATACTATATAACGTTACACGTCGTATAGTAATATAATATTTACGATACATCGTATTATTATATAACGTTATACGTTATATAGTAATAGTTTATAACGTTATACGTTATGACGTAATACTATACAACGTTATACGTTATATCGTAATATTATATAACGTTGTACATTATAACGTAATACCATATAACGTTATACGTTATAACGTAATACTATATAACGTTACACGTTGTATAGTAATAGTTTATAACGTTACACGATATGACGTAATACTACATAACGTTATACGTTATAACGTAATACTACGTAACGTTACACATTGTATAGTAATACTATATAACGTAATATTATATAACGTTACACGTTGTATAGTAATAGTATATTTACGATACATCGTAATAGCATATAACGTTATACGTTATATAGGAATAGTATATAACGTTATACGTTATGACGTAATACTATATAACGTTATACGTTACATCGTAATACTATATAACGTTATACGTTACATCGTTATACTATATAACGTTATACGTTACATCGTAATACTATATAACGTTATACGTTATAACGTAATACCATATAACGTTATACGATATAACGTAATACTATGTAACGTTACACATTGTATAGTAATACTATATAACGTAATACGTTATAACGTAATACTATATAACGTTACACGTTTTATAGTAATAGTATATTGACGATACATCGTAATAGCATATAACGTTATACGTTATATAGTAATAGTATATAACGTTATACGTTATGACGTAATACTATATAACGTTATACGTTACATCGTAATACTATATAACGTTATACGTTACATCGTAATACTATATAACGTTATACGTTACATCGTAATACTATATAACGTTATACGTTATAACGTAATACCATATAACGTTATACGTTATAACGTAGTACTATACAACGTTATACGTTACATCGTAATAGTACATAACGTTATACGTTGTATAGTAATACTATATAACGTTACACGTTGTATAGTAATACTATATAACGTTATACGTTACATCGTAGTAGTACATAACGTTATACGTTATATAGTAATAGTTTATAACGTTATACGATATGACGTAATACTACATAACGTTATACGTTATATCGTAATACCATATAACGTTATACGTTATAACGTAGTACTATACAACGTTATACGTTGCATCGTAGTAGTACACAACGTTATACGTTATATAGTAATAGTTTATAACGTTATACGTTATGACGTAATACTATATAACGTTACACGTTTTGTAGTAATAGTATATTTACGATACATCGTAATAGCATATAACGTTATACGTTATATAGTAATAGTTTATAACGTTATACGTTATGACGTAATACTATATAACGTTATACGTTATATCGTAATATTATATAACGTTACACGTTGTATAGTAATAGAATATAACGTTATACGTTACATCGTAATACTATATAACATTATACGTTATATCGTAGTAGTACATAACGTAATACGTTATATAGTAATAGTTTATAACGTTATACGTTACATCGTAATACTATATAACGTTATACGTTACATCGTAGTAGTACATAACGTAATACGTTATATAGTAATAGTTTATAACGTTATACGATATGACGTAATACTACATAACGTTATACGTTATAACGTAATACCATATAACGTTATACGTTATAACGTAGTACTATACAACGTTATACGTTACATCGTAATAGTACATAACGTTATACGTTGTATAGTAATACTATATAACGTTACACGTTGTATAGTAATACTATATAACGTTATACGTTATATAGTAATAGTTTATAACGTTATACGATATGACGTAATACTACATAACGTTATACGTTATATCGTAATACCATATAACGTTATACGTTATAACGTAGTACTATACAACGTTATACTTTGCATCGTAATAGTACACAACGTTATACGTTATATAGTAATAGTACACAACGTTATACGTTATATAGTAATAGTTTATAACGTTATACGTTATGACGTAATACTGTATAACGTTACACGTATTGTAGTAATAGTATATTTACGATACATCGTAATAGCATATAACGTTATACGTTATATAGTAATAGTTTATAACGTTATACGTTATGACGTAATATCCCTTATAACGTTATACGTTATATCGTAATATTATATAACGTTACACGTTGAATAGTAATAGTATATTTACGATACATCGTAATAGTATATAACGTTATAGGTTATATAGTAATAGTTTATAACGTTATATGTTATAACGTAATATCATATAACGTTATACGTTATAACGTAATACTATGTAACGTTACACATTGTATAGTAATACTATATAACGTAATACGTTATAACGTAATACTATATAACGTTACACGTTTTATAGTAATAGTATATTTACGATACATCGTAATAGAACGTAACGTTATACGTTATATAGTAATAGCTTATAACGTTATACGTTATGACGTAATACTATATAACGTTGTACGTTATAACGTAATACTATATAACGTTACACGTTGTGTAGTAATAGAATATAACGTTATACGTTATATCGTAATATTATATAACGTTGTACATTATAACGTAATACCATATAACGTTATACGTTATAGCGTAATACTATCTATCGTTACACGTTGTATAGTAATAGTTTATAACGTTATACGATGTAACGTAATACTACATAACGTTATACGATATGACGTAATACTACATAGCGTTATACGTTATAACGTAATACTACGTAACGTTGCACATTGTATAGTAATAATATATAACGTTATATGTTATAACGTAATACTATATAACGTTACACGTTTTATAGTAATAGTATATTTACGATACATCGTAGTAGTACATAACGTAATACGTTATATAGTAATAGTTTATAACGTTATACGTTACATCGTAATACTATATAACGTTATACGTTATAACGTAATACTATATAACGTTACACGTTGTATAGTAATAGTATATTTACGATACATCGTATTATTATATAACGTTATACGTTATATAGTAATAGTTTATAACGTTATACGTTATGACGTAATGCTATACAGCGTTATACGTTATATCGTAATATTATATAACGTTGTACATTATAACGTAATACCATATAACGTTATACGTTACAGCGTAATACTATATAACGTTACACGTTGTATAGTAAGAGTTTATAACGTTATACGATATGACGTAATACTACATAACGTTATACGTTTTGTAGTAATAGTATATTTACGATACATCGTAATAGCATATAACGTTATACGTTATATAGTAATAGTTTATAACGTTATACTTTATGACGTAATACTATATAACGTTATACGTTATATCGTAATATTATATAACGTTACACGTTGAATAGTAATAGTATATTTACGATACTTCGTAATAGTATATAACGTTATAGGTTATATAGTAATAGTTTATAACGTTATACGTTATAACATAATATCATATAACGTTATGCGTTATAACGTAATACTATGTAACGTTACACGTTGTATAGTAATAGTATATTTACGATACATCGTATTATTATATAACGTTATACGTTATATAGTAATAGTTTATAACGTTATACGTTATGACGTAATACTATACAACGTTATACGCTATATCGTAATATTATATAACGTTGTACATTATAACGTAATACCATATATCGTTATACGTTATAGCGTATTACTATATATCGTTACACGTTGTATAGTAATAGTTTATAACGTTATACGATATGACGAAATACTACATAACGTTATACGATATGACGTAATACTACATAACGTTATACGTTATAACGTAATACTACGTAACGTTGCACATTGTATAGTAATACTATATAACGTTATATGTTATAACGTAATACTATATAACGTTACACGTTTTATAGTAATAGTATATTTACGATACATAGTAATAGCACATAACGTTATACGTTATATAGTAATAGCTTATAACGTTATACGTTATGACGTAATACTATATAACGTTGTACGTTATAACGTAATACTATATAACGTTACACGTTGTATAGTAATAGTATATTTACGATACATCGTATTATTATATAACGTTATACGTTATATAGTAATAGTTTATAACGTTATACGTTATATAGTAATAGTTTATAACGTTATACGTTATGACGTAATACTATACAGCGTTATACGTTATATCGTAATATTATATAACGTTGTACATTATAACGTAATACCATATAACGTTATACGTTACAGCGTAATACTATATAACGTTACACGTTGTATAGTAATAGTTTATAACGTTATACGATATGACGTAATACTACATAACGTTATACGTTATAACGTAATTCTACGTAACGTTACACATTGTATAGTAATACTATATAACGTAATATTATATAACGTTACACGTTGTATAGTAATAGTATTTTTACGATACATCGTAATAGTATATAACGTTATACGTTTTATAGTAATAGTTTATAACGTTATACGTTATAACGTAATATCATCTAGCGTTATACGTTATAACGTAATATCATATAACGTTATACGTTATAACGTAATACCATATAACGTTATACGTTATAACGTAATACTATGTAACGTTATACATTGTATAGTAATACGATATAACGTTATATGTTATAACGTAATACTATATAACGTTACACGTTGTATAGTAATAGTATATTTACGATACATCGTAATAGTATATAACGTTATACGTTATATAGTAATAGTTTATCACGTTATACGTTATATCGTAATACTATATAACGTTATACGTTATAATGTAATACCATATAACGTTATACGTTATATCGTAATACTATAAATAGTTTCACGTTATATCGTAATATTTTACAACGCTATACATTTTAGCGTAATACTATATAACGTTATACGTTATATCGTAATACTATATAACGTTATACGTTATATCGTAATACTATATAGCGTTATACGTTATATCGTAATACTATATAACGTGATACGTTATATCGTAATACTATATATCGTTTCACGTTATATCGTAATATTGTATAACGTTATCTGTTATAGTGTAATAGCATATAACGTTATACTTTATAACGAATACTATATAACGTTACACGTTGTATAGTAATACTATATAACGTTACACGTTGTATAGTAATACTGTATAACGTTACACGTTATAACGCAATACCATATAACGTTATACGTTATAACGTAATAGTATATAACATTACACGTTGTATAGTAATAGTATACAACGTTATACGTTACATCGTAATACTATATAACGTTATACGTTACATCGTAATACTATATAACGTAATAGGTTATAACGTAATACCATATAACGTCATACGTTATAACGTAATACTATGTAACGTTACACGTTGTATAGTAATACTATATAACGTTACACGTTGTATAGTAATACTATATAACGTTACACGTTGTATAGTAATACTATATAACGTTATACGTTACATCGTAGTAGTACATAACGTTATACGTTATATAGTAATAGTTTATAACGTTATACGATATGACGTAAAAGTACATAACGTTATACGTTATATCGTAATACCATATAACGTTATACGTTACAGCGTAATACTATATAACGTTACACGTTGTATAGTAAGAGTTTATAACGTTATACGATATGACGTAATACTACATAACGTTATACGTTACAACGTAATACTACGTAACGTTACACATTGTATAGTAATACTATATAACGTAATATTACATAACGTTACACGTTGTATAGTAATAGTATATTTACGATACATCGTAATAGTATATAGCGTTATACGTTATATAGTAATAGTTTATAACGTTATACGTTATAACGTAATATCATCTAGCGTTATACGTTATAACGTAATATAATGTAACGTTATACGTTATAACGTAATACCATATAATGTTATACGTTATAACGTAATACTATGTAACGTTACACATTGTATAGTAATACGATATAACGTTATATGTTATAACGTAATACTATATAACGTTACACGTTGTATAGTAGTAGTATATTTACGATACATCGTAATAGTATATAACGTTATACGTTATATCGTAATACTATATAGCGTTATACGTTATATCGTAATACTATATAACGTTATACGTTATATCGTAATACTATATATCGTTTCACGTTATATCGTAATATTGTATAACGTTATCTGTTATAGTGTAATAGCATATAACGTTATACTTTATAACGAATACTATATAACGTTACACGTTGTATAGTAATACTATATAACGTTACACGTTGTATAGTAATACTATATAACGTTACACGTTATAACGCAATACCATATAACGTTATACGTTATAACGTAATAGTATATAACGTTACACGTTGTATAGTAATAGTATACAACGTTATACGTTACATCGTAATACTATATAACGTTATACGTTACATCGTAATACTATATAACGTAATACGTTATAACGTAATACCATATAACGTTATACGTTATAACGTAATACTATGTAACGTTACACATTGTATAGTAATACTATATAACGTAATACGTTATAACGTAATACTATATAACGTTACACGTTTTATAGTAATATTATATTTACGATACATCGTATTATTATATAACGTTATAGGTTATATAGTAATAGTTTATAACGTTATACGTTATGACGTAATACTATACAACGTTATACGTTATATCGTAATATTATATAACGTTGTACATTATAACGTAATACCATATAACGTTATACGTTATAACGTAATACTATATAACGTTACACGTTGTATAGTAATACTATATAACGTTATACGTTACATCGTAGTAGTACATAACGTTATACGTTATATAGTAATAGTATATTTACGATACATCGTATTATTATATAACGTTATAGGTTATATAGTAATAGTTTATAACGTTATACGATATGACGTAATACTACATAACGTTATACGTTATAACGTAATACCATATAACGTTATACGTTATAACGTAATACTATGTAACGTTACACATTGTATAGTAATACTATATAACGTTATATGTTATAACGTAATACTATATAACGTTACACGTTTTATATTAATAGTATATTTACGATACCTCGTAATATTATATAACGTTATACGTTATATAGTAATAGTTTATAACGTTATACGTTATGACGTAATACTATATAACGTTATACGTTATATCGTAATACTATATAACGTTACACGTTGTATAGTAATACTGTATGACGTTATACGTTATAATGTAATACTATATAACGTTACGCGTTGTATTGTAATAGTATATAACGTTATACGTTATATCATAGTACTATATAACGTTATTCGTTATAACGTAATATCATATAACGTTATACGGTATAACGTAATACTATGTAACGTTACACATTGTATAGTAATACTATATAACGTAATATTATATAACGTTAAACGTTGTATAGTAATAGTATATTTACGCTTCATCGTAATAGTATATACCGTTATACGTTATATAGTAATAGTTTATAACGTTATACGTTATAACGTAATATCATATAACGTTATACGTTATAACGTAATACTATATAACGTTACACGTTGTATAGTAATAGTATATTTACGATACATCGTAATAGTATATAACGTTATACGTTATGACGTAATACTATACAACGTTATACGATATATCGTAGTATTATATAACGTTGTACATTATAACGTAATACCATATAACGTTATACGTTATAGCGTAATACTATATAACGTTACACGTTGTATAGTAATACTATATAACGTTATACGTTATAACGTAATTCTATATAACGTTACACGTTGTATAGTAATACTATATAACGTAATACTAAATAGCGTTACACGTTTTATAGTAATCGTATATTTGCGATACATCGTAATAGCATATAACGTTATACGTTATATAGTAATAGTTTATAACGTTATAAGTTATGACGTAATACTATATAACGTTACACGTTGTATAGTAATACTATATAACGTTATACGTTACATCGTAGTAGTACATAACGTTATACGTTATATAGTAATAGTTTATAACGTTATACGATATGACGTAATACTACATAACGTTATACGTTATATCGTAATACCATATAACGTTATACGTTATAACGTAGTACTATACAACGTTATACGTTGCACCGTAATAGTACACAACGTTATACGTTATATAGTAATAGTTTATAGCGTTATACGTTATAACGTAATACTACATAACGTTATACGTTGTATCGTAATACTATGTAACGTTATACGTTATAACGTAATACCATATAACGTTATACGTTATAACGTAATACTATATAAAGTTACACGTTGTATAGTAATACTATATAACGTTATACGTTACATCGTAATAGTACATAACGTTATACGTTATATAGTAATACTATATAACGTTACACATTATAACGCAATACCATATAACGTTATACGTTATAACGTAATAGTATATAACGTTACACGTTGTATAGTAATAGTATACAACGTTATACGTTACATCGTAAGAGTATATAACGTTACACGTTGTATAGTAATAGAATATAACGTTATACGTTACATCGTAATACTATATAACGTTATACGTTACATCGTAATACTATATAACGTTATACGTTATAACGTAATATCATATAACGTTATACGTTATAACGTAATACTATATAACGTTACACGTTGTATAGTAATAGAATATAACGTTATACGTTACATCGTAATACTATATAACGTTATACGTCATAAGGTAATACCATATAACGTTATACGTTACAACATAATACTATGTAACGTTACACATTGTATAGTAATACTATATAACGTAATACTATATAACGTTACACGTTGTATAGAAATAGTATATTTACGATACATCGTGATATTATATAACGTTATACGTTATACAGTAATAGTTTATAACGTTACACGTTACGACGTAATACTATATAACGTTATACGTTATATCGTAATACTATATAACGTTATACGTTATATCGTAATACTATATAACGTTATACATTATAACGTAATACCATATAACGTTATACGTTATAACGTAATGTATACAGCGTTACACGTTGTATGGTAATACTATATAACGTCACACGTTGTATAGTAATACTATATAACGTTACACGTTATAACGTAATACCATATAACGTTATACGTTATATAGTAATACTATATAACGTTATACGTTACATCGTAGTAGTACATAACGTTATACGTTATATAGTAATAGTTTATAACGTTATACGATATGACGTAATACTACATAACGTTATACGTTATAACGTAATACTATGTAACGTTACACATTGTATAGTAATACTATATAACGTAATATTATATAACGTTACACGTTGTATAGTAATAGTATATAACGTAATATTATATAACGTTACACGTTGTATAGTAATAGTATATTTACGATACATCGTAATAGTATATAACGTTATACGTTATACAGTAATAGTTTATAACGTTATACGTTACAACGTAATACTATATAACGTTACACGTTGTATAGTAATACTATATAACGTTATACGTTACATCGTAGTAGTACATAACGTTATACGTTATATAGTAATAGTTTATAACGTTATACGATATGACGTAATACTACATACCGTTATACGTTATATAGTAATAGTTTATAACGTTATACGATATGACGTAATACTACATAACGTTATACGTTGTATCGTAATACTATGTAACGTTATACGTTATAACGTAATACCATATAACGTTATACGTTATAACGTAATACTATATAAAGTTACACGTTGTATAGTAATACTATATAACGTTATACTTTACATCGTAAGAGTATATAACGTTACACGTTGTATAGTAATAGAATATAACGTTATACGTTACATCGTAATACTATATAACGTTATACGTTACATCGTAATACTATATAACGTTATACGTTATAACGTAATACCATATAACGTTATACGTTATAACGTAATACCATATAACGTTATACGTTATAACGTAATACTATGTAGCGTTACACATTGTATAGTAATACTATATAACGTAATACGTTATAACGTAATACTATATAACGTTACACGTTGTATAGTAATAGAATATAACGTTATACGTTACATCGTAATACTATATAACGTTATACGTCATAAGGTAATACCATATAACGTTATACGTTACAACATAATACTATGTAACGTTACACATTGTATAGTAATACTATATAACGTAATACTATATAACGTTACACGTTGTATAGTAATAGTATATTTACGATACATCGTAATAGTATATAACGTTATACGTTATACAGTAATAGTTTATAACGTTATACGTTACAACGTAATACTATATAACGTTACACGTTGTATAGTAATACTATATAACGTTATACGTTACATCGTAGTAGTACATAACGTTATACGTTATATAGTAATAGTTTATAACGTTATACGATATGACGTAATACTACATACCGTTATACGTTATATAGTAATAGTTTATAACGTTATACGATATGACGTAATACTACATAACGTTATACGTTGTATCGTAATACTATGTAACGTTATACGTTATAACGTAATACCATATAACGTTATACGTTATAACGTAATACTATATAACGTTATACGTTATAACGTAATACCATATAACGTTATACGTTATAACGTAATACCATATAACGTTATACGTTATAACGTAATACTATGTAGCGTTACACATTGTATAGTAATACTATATAACGTAATACGTTATAACGTAATACTATATAACGTTACACGTTTTATAGTAATAGTATATTTACGATACATAGTAATAGCACATAACGTTATACGTTATATAGTAATAGCTTATAACGTTATACGTTATGACGTAATACTATATAACGTTGTACGTTATAACGTAATACTATATAACGTTACACGTTGTATAGTAATAGAATATAGCGTTATACGTTACATCGTAATACTATATAACGTTATACGTCATAAGGTAATACCATATAACGTTATACGTTACAACATAATACTATGTAACGTTACACATTGTATAGTAATACTATATAACGTAATACTATATAACGTTACACGTTGTATAGTAATAGTATAACTACGATACATCGTATTATTATATAACGTTATACGTTATATAGTAATAGTTTATAACGTTATACGTTATAACGTAATATCATCTAACGTTATACGTTATAACGTAATACTATATAACGTTACACGTTGTATAGTAATACTATATAACGTTATACGTTACATCGTAGTAGTACATAACGTTATACGTTATATAGTAATAGTTTATAACGTTATACGATATGACGTAATACTATATAACGTTACACGTTACATCGTAATACTATATAACGTTATACGTTATAACGTAATACTACGTAACGTTACACATTGTATAGTAATACTATATAACGTAATATTACATAACGTTACACGTTGTATAGTAATAGTATATTTACGATACATCGTAATAGTATATAGCGTTATACGTTATATAGTAATAGTTTATAACGTTATACGTTATAACGTAATATCATCTAGCGTTATACGTTATAACGTAATATCATGTAACGTTATACGTTATAACGTAATACCATATAATGTTATACGTTATAACGTAATACTATGTAACGTTACACATTGTATAGTAATACGATATAACGTTATATGTTATAACGTAATACTATATAACGTTACACGTTGTATAGTAGTAGTATATTTACGATACATCGTAATAGTATATAACGTTATACGTTATATAGTAATAGTTTATAACGTTATACGTTATATCGTAATACTATATAACGTTCTACGTTATAATGTAATACCATATAACGTTATACGTTATATCGTAATACTATATAACGTTATACGTTACATCGTAATACTATATAGCGTTATACGTTATATCGTAATACTATATAACGTTATACGTTATATCGTAATACTATATATCGTTTCACGTTATATCGTAATATTGTATAACGTTATCTGTTATAGTGTAATAGCATATAACGTTATAATTTATAACGAATACTATATAACGTTACACGTTGTATAGTAATACTATATAACGTTACACGTTGTATAGTAATACTATATAACGTTACACGTTATAACGCAATACTATATAACGTAATACGTTATAACGTAATACTATATAACGTTACACGTTTTATAGTAATAGTATATTTACGATACATCGTATTATTATATAACGTTATATGTTATAGAGTAATAGTTTATAACGTTATACGTTATGACGTAATACTATACAACGTTATACGTTATATCGTAATATTATATAACGTTGTACATTATAACGTAATACCATATAACGTTATACGTTATAACGTAATACTATATAACGTTACACGTTGTATAGTAATACTATATAACGTTATACGTTACATCGTAGTAGTACATAACGTTATACGTTATATAGTAATAGTATAGTTACGATACATCGTATTATTATATAACGTTATAGGTTATATAGTAATAGTTTATAACGTTATACGATATGACGTAATACTACATAACGTTATACGTTATAACGTAATACCATATAACGTTATACGTTATAACGTAATACTATGTAACGTTACACATTGTATAGTAATACTATATAACGTTATATGTTATAACGTAATACTATATAACGTTACACGTTTTATATTAATAGTATATTTACGATACCTCGTAATAGTATATAACGTTATACGTTATATAGTAATAGTTTATAACGTTATACGTTATGAAGTAATACTATATAACGTTGTACGTTATAACGTAATACTATATAACGTTACACGTTGTATAGTAATAGAACATAACGTTATACGTTACATCGTAATACTATATAACGTTATACGTTATAACGTAATACCATATAGCGTTATACGTTATATCGTAATACCATATAACGTTATACGTTATAACGTAATACTATGTAGCGTTACACATTGTATAGTAATACTATATAACGTAATATGTTATAACGTAATACTATATAACGTTACACGTTTTATAGTAATAGTATATTTACGATACATAGTAATAGCACATAACGTTATACGTTATATAGTAATAGCTTATAACGTTATACGTTATGACGTAATACTATATAACGTTGTACGTTATAACGTAATACTATATAACGTTATACGTCATAAGGTAATACCATATATCGTTATACGTTACAACATAATACTATGTAACGTTACACATTGTATAGTAATACTATATAACGTAATACTATATAACGTTACACGTTGTATAGTAATAGTATAACTACGATACATCGTATTATTATATAACGTTATACGTTATATAGTAATAGTTTATAACGTTATACGTTATAACGTAATATCATCTAACGTTATACGTTATAACGTAATATCATATAACGTTATACGTTACAACATAATACTATGTAACGTTACACATTGTATAGTAATACTATATAACGTAATACTATATAACGTTACACATTGTATAGTAATACTATATAAAGTTATATGTTATAACGTAATACTGTATAACGTTACACGTTTTATAGTAATAGGATATTTACGATACCTCGTACTATTATATAACGTTATACGTTATATAGTAATAGTTTATAACGTTATACGTTATGACGTAATACTATATAACGTTATACGTTATATCGTAATACTATATAACGTTATACATTATAACGTAATACCATATAACGTTATACGTTATAACGTAATACTATATAACGTTATACGTTGTATAGTAATACTATATGACGTTATACGTTATAATGTAATACTTATAACGTTACACGTTGTATTGTAATAGTATATAACGTTATACGTTATATCATAGTACTATATAACGTTATTCGTTATAACGTAATATCATATAACGTTATACGTTATAACGTAATACTATATAACGTTACACGTTGTATAGTAATACTATATATCGTTATACGTTACATCGTAGTAGTACATAACGTTATACGTTATATAGT
Source organism: Bombus terrestris (assembly GCF_910591885.1). NCBI lineage: Eukaryota > Metazoa > Arthropoda > Insecta > Hymenoptera > Apidae > Bombus > Bombus terrestris. Next base: position 15,923,305 of record NC_063271.1, on the reverse strand, counting down.
AATAGTTTATAACGTTATACGATATGACGTAATACTATATAACGTTATACGTTACATCGTAATACTATATAACGTTATACGTTATAACGTAATACCATATAACGTTATACGTTATAACGTAATACTATGTAACGTTACACATTGTATAGTAATACTATATAACGCAATACGTTATAACGTAATACTATATAACTTTACACGTTTTATAGTAATAGTATATTTACGATACATAGTAATAGCACATAACGTTATACGTTATATTGTAATAGCTTATAACGTTACACGTTATAACGTAATACTATGTAACGTTACACATTGTATAGTAATACTATATAACGTAATACGTTATAACGTAATACTATATAACGTTACACGTTTTATAGTAATAGTATATTTACGATACATAGTAATAGCACATAACGTTATACGTTATATAGTAGTAGCTTATAACGTTATACGTTATGACGTAATACTATATAACGTTGTACGTTATAACGTAATACTATATAACGTTACACGTTGTATAGTAATAGAACATAACGTTATACGTTACATCGTAATACTATATAACGTTATACGTCATAACGTAATACCATATAACGTTATACGTTACAACATAATACTATGTAACGTTACACATTGTATAGTAATACTATATAACGTAATATTATATAACGTTACACGTTGTATAGTAATAGTATATTTACGCTACATCGTAATAGTATATACCGTTATACGTTATATAGTAATAGTTTATAACATTATACGTTATAACGTAATATCATATAACGTTATACGTTATAACGTAATACTATATAACGTTACACGTTGTATAGTAATAGTATATTTACGATACATCGTAATAGTATATAACGTTATACGTTATGACGTAATACTATACAACGTTATACGATTTATCGTAATATTATATAACGTTGTACATTATAACGTAATACCATATAACGTTATACGTTATAGCGTAATACTATATAACGTTACACGTTGTATAGTAATACTATATAACGTTATACGTTATAACGTAATATCATATAACGTTATACGTTATAACGTAATATCATATAACGTTATACGTTATAACGTAATTCTATATAACGTTACACGTTGTATAGTAATAGAATATAACGTTATACGTTACATCGTAATACTATATAACGTTATACGTCATAAGGTAATACCATATAACGTTATACGTTACAACATATTACTATGTAACGTTACACATTGTATAGTAATACTATATAACGTAATACTAAATAGCGTTACACGTTGTATAGTAATAGTATATTTACGATACATCGTGTTATTATATAACGTTATACGTTATATAGTAATAGTTTATAACGTTATACGTTATGACGTAATACTATACAACGTTATACGTTATACCGTAATAGTACATAACGTTATACGTTATATAGTAATAGTTTATAACGTTATACGTTATGACGTAATACTATATAACGTTACACGTTTTATAGTAATAGTATATTTACGATACATCGTAATAGCATATAACGTTATACGTTATATAGTAATAGTTTATAACGTTATAAGTTAGGTCGTAATACTATATAACGTTATACGTTATATCGTAATATTTTATAACGTTACACGTTGAATAGTAATAGTATATTTACGATACATCGTAATAGTATATAACGTTATAGGTTATATAGTAATAGTTTATAACGTTATAAGTTATGACGTAATACTATATAACGTTACACGTTGTATAGTAATACTATATAACGTTACACGTTGTATAGTAATACTATATAACGTTACACGTTGTATAGTAATACTATATAACGTTACACGTTGTATAGTAATACTATATAACGTTACACGTTGTATAGTAATACTATATAACGTTATACGTTACATCGTAGTAGTACATAACGTTATACGTTATATAGTAATAGTTTATAACGTTATACGATATGACGTAATACTACATAACGTTATACGTTATATCGTAATACCATATAACGTTATACGTTATAACGTAGTACTATACAACGTTATACGTTGCACCGTAATAGTACACAACGTTATACTTTATATAGTAATAGTTTATAGCGTTATACGTTATAACGTAATACTACATAACGTTACACATTATAACGCAATACCATATAACGTTATACGTTATAACGTAATAGTATATAACGTTACACGTTGTATAGTAATACTATATAACGTTACACGTTGTATAGTAATACTATATAACGTTACACGTTGTATAGTAATACTATATAACGTTATACGTTACATCGTAGTAGTACATAACGTTATACGTTATATAGTAATAGTTTATAACGTTATACGATATGACGTAATACTATGTAACGTTATACGTTATAACGTAATACTATATAACGTTACACGTTGTATAGTAATACTATATAACGTTATACGTTACATCGTAGTAGTACATAACGTTATACGTTATATAGTAATAGTTTATAACGTTATACGATATGACGTAATACTACATAACGTTATACGTTATAACGTAATACCATATAACGTTATACGTTATAACGTAATACTATGTAACGTTACACATTGTATAGTAATACTATATAACGTTATATGTTATAACGTAATACTGTATAACGTTACACGTTTTATAGTAATAGGATATTTACGATACCTCGTACTATTATATAACGTTATACGTTATATAGTAATAGTTTATAACGTTATACGTTATGACGTAATACTATATAACGTTATACGTTATATCGTAATACTATATAACGTTATACATTATAACGTAATACCATATAACGTTATACGTTATAACGTAATACTATATAACGTTATACGTTGTATAGTAATACTATATGACGTTATACGTTATAATGTAATACTTATAACGTTACACGTTGTATTGTAATAGTATATAACGTTATACGTTATATCATAGTACTATATAACGTTATTCGTTATAACGTAATATCATATAACGTTATACGTTATAACGTAATACTATATAACGTTACACGTTGTATAGTAATACTATATATCGTTATACGTTACATCGTAGTAGTACATAACGTTATACGTTATATAGTAATAGTTTATAACGTTATACGATATGACGTAATACTATATAACGTTATACGTTACATCGTAATACTATATAACGTTATACGTTATAACGTAATACCATATAACGTTATACGTTATAATGTAATACTATGTAACGTTACACATTGTATAGTAATACTATATAACGCAATACGTTATAACGTAATACTATATAACTTTACACGTTTTATAGTAATAGTATATTTACGATACATAGTAATATCACATAACGTTATACGTTATATTGTAATAGCTTATAACGTTACACGTTATAACGTAATACTATGTAACGTTACACATTGTATAGTAATACTATATAACGTAATACGTTATAACGTAATACTATATAACGTTACACGTTTTATAGTAATAGTATATTTACGATACATAGTAATAGCACATAACGTTATACGTTATATAGTAGTAGCTTATAACGTTATACGTTATGACGTAATACTATATAACGTTGTACGTTATAACGTAATACTATATAACGTTACACGTTGTATAGTAATAGAACATAACGTTATACGTTACATCGTAATACTATATAACGTTATACGTCATAACGTAATACCATATAACGTTATACGTTACAACATAATACTATGTAACGTTACACATTGTATAGTAATACTATATAACGTAATATTATATAACGTTACACGTTGTATAGTAATAGTATATTTACGCTACATCGTAATAGTATATACCGTTATACGTTATATAGTAATAGTTTATAACATTATACGTTATAACGTAATATCATATAACGTTATACGTTATAACGTAATACTATATAACGTTACACGTTGTATAGTAATAGTATATTTACGATACATCGTAATAGTATATAACGTTATACGTTATGACGTAATACTATACAACGTTATACGATTTATCGTAATATTATATAACGTTGTACATTATAACGTAATACCATATAGCGTTATACTTTATAGCGTAATACTATATAACGTTACACGTTGTATAGTAATACTATATAACGTTATACGTTATAACGTAATATCATATAACGTTATACGTTATAACGTAATTCTATATAACGTTACACGTTGTATAGTAATAGAATATAACGTTATACGTTACATCGTAATACTATATAACGTTATACGTCATAAGGTAATACCATATAACGTTATACGTTACAACATAATACTATGTAACGTTACACATTGTATAGTAATACTATATAACGTAATACTAAATAGCGTTACACGTTGTATAGTAATAGTATATTTACGATACATCGTGTTATTATATAACGTTATACGTTATATAGTAATAGTTTATAACGTTATACGTTATGACGTAATACTATACAACGTTATACGTTATACCGTAATAGTACATAACGTTATACGTTATATAGTAATAGTTTATAACGTTATACGTTATGACGTAATACTATATAACGTTACACGTTTTATAGTAATAGTATATTTACGATACATCGTAATAGCATATAACGTTATACGTTATATAGTAATAGTTTATAACGTTATAAGTTATGACGTAATACTATATAACGTTATACGTTATATCGTAATATTTTATAACGTTACACGTTGAATAGTAATAGTATATTTACGATACATCGTAATAGTATATAACGTTATAGGTTATATAGTAATAGTTTATAACGTTATAAGTTATGACGTAATACTATATAACGTTACACGTTGTATAGTAATACTATATAACGTTACACGTTGTATAGTAATACTATATAACGTTACACGTTGTATAGTAATACTATATAACGTTACACGTTGTATAGTAATACTATATAACGTTATACGTTACATCGTAGTAGTACATAACGTTATACGTTATATAGTAATAGTTTATAACGTTATACGATATGACGTAATACTACATAACGTTATACGTTATATCGTAATACCATATAACGGTATACGTTATAACGTAGTACTATACAACGTTATACGTTGCACCGTAATAGTACACAACGTTATACTTTATATAGTAATAGTTTATAGCGTTATACGTTATAACGTAATACTACATAACGTTACACATTATAACGCAATACCATATAACGTTATACGTTATAACGTAATAGTATATAACGTTACACGTTGTATAGTAATACTATATAACGTTACACGTTGTATAGTAATACTATATAACGTTACACGTTGTATAGTAATACTATATAATGTTATACGTTACATCGTAGTAGTACATAACGTTATACGTTATATAGTAATAGTTTATAACGTTATACGATATGACGTAATACTATGTAACGTTATACGTTATAACGTAATACCATATAACGTTATACGTTATAACGTAATACTATATAAAGTTACACGTTGTATAGTAATACTATATAACGTTATACGTTACATCGTAATAGTACATAACGTTATACGTTATATAGTAATACTATATAACGTTACACATTATAACGCAATACCATATAACGTTATACGTTATAACGTAATAGTATATAACGTTACACGTTGTATAGTAATAGTATACAACGTTATACGTTACATCGTAAGAGTATATAACGTTACACGTTGTATAGTAATAGAATATAACGTTATACGTTACATCGTAATACTATATAACGTTATACGTTACATCGTAATACTATATAACGTTATACGTTATAACGTAATATCACATAACGTTATACGTTATAACGTAATACTATATAACGTTACACGTTGTATAGTAATAGAATATAACGTTATACGTTACATCGTAATACTATATAACGTTATACGTCATAAGGTAATACCATATAACGTTATACGTTACAACATAATACTATGTAACGTTACACATTGTATAGTAATACTATATAACGTAATACTATATAACGTTACACGTTGTATAGTAATAGTATATTTACGATACATCGTGATATTATATAACGTTATACGTTATACAGTAATAGTTTATAACGTTACACGTTACGACGTAATACTATATAACGTTATACGTTATATCGTAATACTATATAACGTTATACATTATAACGTAATACCATATAACGTTATACGTTATAACGTAATACTATACAACGTTACACGTTGTATAGTAATACTATATAACGTCACACGTTGTATAGTAATACTATATAACGTTACACGTTATAACGTAATACCATATAACGTTATACGTTATATAGTAATACTATATAACGTTATACGTTACATCGTAGTAGTACATAACGTTATACGTTATATAGTAATACTATATAACGTTATACGTTACATCGTAGTAGTACATAACGTTATACGTTATATAGTAATAGTTTATAACGTTACACGTTACGACGTAATACTATATAACGTTATACGTTATATCGTAATACTATATAACGTTATACGTTATAACGTAATACCATATAACGTTATACGTTATAACGTAATACCATATAACGTTATACGTTATAACGTAATACTATGTAGCGTTACACATTGTATAGTAATACTATATAACGTAATACGTTATAACGTAATACTATATATCGTTACACGTTTTATAGTAATAGTATATTTACGATACATAGTAATAGCACATAACGTTATACGTTATATAGTAATAGCTTATAACGTTATACGTTATGACGTAATACTATATAACGTTGTACGTTATAACGTAATACTATATAACGTTAAACGTTGTATAGTAATAGAATATAACGTTATACGTTACATCGTAATACTATATAACGTTATACGTCATAAGGTAATACCATATAACGTTATACGTTACAACATAATACTATGTAACGTTACACATTGTATAGTAATACTATATAACGTAATACTATATCACGTTACACGTTGTATAGTAATAGTATAACTACGATACATCGTATTATTATATAACGTTATACGTTATATAGTAATAGTTTATAACGTTATACGTTATAACGTAATATCATCTAACGTTATACGTTATAACGTAATATCATATAACGTTATACGTTATAACGTAATATCATATAACGTTATACGTTATAACGTAATACTATATAACGTTACACGTTGTATAGTAATACTATATAACGTTATACGTTACATTGTAGTAGTACATAACGTTATACGTTATATAGTAATAGTTTATAACGTTATACGATATGACGTAATACTACATAACGTTATACGTTATAACGTAATACCATATAACGTTATACGTTATAACGTAATACTATGTAACGTTACACATTGTATAGTAATAATATATAACGTTATATGTTATAACGTAATACTGTATAACGTTACACGTTTTATAGTAATAGGATATTTACGATACCTCGTACTATTATATAACGTTATACGTTATATAGTAATAGTTTATAACGTTATACGTTATGACGTAATACTATATAACGTTATACGTTATATCGTAATACTATATAACGTTATACATTATAACGTAATACCATATAACGTTATACGTTATAACGTAATACTATATAACGTTATACGTTGTATAGTAATACTATATGACGTTATACGTTATAATGTAATACTATATAACGTTACACGTTGTATTGTAATAGTATATAACGTTATACGTTATGTCGTAGTACTATATAACGTTATTCGTTATAAGGTAATATCATATAACGTTATACGTTATAACGTAATATCATATAACGTTATACGTTATAACGTAATACTATATAACGTTACACGTTGTATAGTAATACTATATAACGTTATACGTTACATCGTAGTAGTACATAACGTTATACGTTATATAGTAATAGTTTATAACGTTATACGATATGACGTAATACTATATAACGTTATACGTTACATCGTAATACTATATAACGTTATACGTTATAACGTAATACCATATAACGTTATACGTTATTATTAATACTATGTAACGTTACACATTGTATAGTAATACTATATAACGCAATACGTTATAACGTAATACTATACAACGTTACACGTTTTATAGTAATAGTATATTTACGATACATAGTAATAGCACATAACGTTATACGTTATATTGTAATAGCTTATAACGTTACACGTTATAACGTAATACTATGTAACGTTACACATTGTATAGTAATACGATATAACGTTATATGTTATAACGTAATACTATATAACGTTACACGTTGTATAGTAGTAGTATATTTACGATACATCGTAATAGTATATAACGTTATACGTTATATAGTAATAGTTTATAACGTTATACGATATGACGTAATACTACATAACGTTATACGTTATAACGTAATACCATATAACGTTATACGTTATAACGTAATACTATATAACGTTACACGTTTTATAGTAATAGTATATTTACGATACATAGTAATAGCACATAACGTTATACGTTATATAGTAATTGCTTATAACGTTATACGTTATGACGTAATACTATATAACGTTATATGTTATAACGTAATACTATATAACGTTACACGTTTTATATTAATAGTATATTTACGATACCTCGTAATATTATATAACGTTATACGTTATATAGTAATAGTTTATAACGTTATACGTTATGACGTAATACTATATAACGTTATACGTTATATCGTAATACTATATAACGTTACACGTTGTATAGTAATACTGTATGATGTTATACGTTATAATGTAATACTATATAACGTTACACGTTGTTTTGTAATAGTATATAACGTTATACGTTATATCATAGTACTATATAACGTTATTCGTTATAACGTAATATCATATAACGTTATACGTTATAACGTAATACTATATAACGTTACACGTTGTATAGTAATACTATATGACGTTATACGTTACATCGTAGTAGTACATAACGTTATACGTTATATAGTAATAGTTTATAACGTTATACGATATGACGTAATACTATATAACGTTATACGTTACATCGTAATACTATATAACGTTATACGTTATAACGTAATACCATATAACGTTATACGTTATAACGTAATACTATGTAACGTTACACATTGTATAGTAATACTATATAACGCAATACGTTATAACGTAATACTATATAACGTTACACGTTTTATAGTAATAGTATATTTACGATACATAGTAATAGCACATAGCGTTATACGTTATATTGTAATAGCTTATAACGTTACACGTTATAACGTAATACTGTGTAACGTTACACATTGTATAGTAATACTATATAACGTAATACGATATAACGTAATACTATATAACGTTACACGTTTTATAGGAATAGTATATTTACGATACATAGTAATAGCACATAACGTTATACGTTATATAGTAGTAGCTTATAACGTTATACGTTATGACGTAATACTATATAACGTTGTACGTTATAACGTAATACTATATAACGTTACACGTTGTATAGTAATAGAACATAACGTTATACGTTACATCTTAATACTATATAACGTTATACGTCATAACGTAATACCATATAACGTTATACGTCATAACGTAATACCATATAACGTTATACGTTACAACATAATACTATGTAACGTTACACATTGTATAGTAATACTATATAACGTAATATTATATAACGTTACACGTTGTATAGTAATAGTATATTTACGCTACATCGTAATAGTATATACCGTTATACGTTATATAGTAATAGTTTATAACGTTATACGTTATAACGTAATATCATATAACGTTATACGTTATAACGTAATACTATATAACGTTACACGTTGTATAGTAATAGTATATTTACGATACATCGTAATAGTATATAACGTTATACGTTATATAGTAATAGTTTATAACGTTATACGTTATGACGTAATACTATACAACGTTATACGATATATCGTAATATTATATAACGTTGTACATTATAACGTAATACCATATAACGTTATACGTTATAGCGTAATACTATATAACGTTACACGTTGTATAGTAATACTATATTACGTTATACGTTATAACGTAATATCATATAACGTTATACGTTATAACGTAATTCTATATAACGTTACACGTTGTATAGTAATAGAATATAACGTTATACGTTACATCGTAATACTATATAACGTTATACGTCATAAGGTAATACCATATAACGTTATACGTTACAACATAATACTATGTAACGTTACACATTGTATAGTAATACTATATAACGTAATACTATATAACGTTACACGTTGTATAGTAATAGTATATTTACGATACATCGTGATATTATATAACGTTATACGTTATACAGTAATAGTTTATAACGTTACACGTTACGACGTAATACTATATAACGTTATACGTTATATCGTAATACTATATAACGTTATACATTATAACGTAATACCATATAACGTTATACGTTATAACGTAATACTATACAACGTTACACGTTGTATAGTAATACTATATAACGTCACACGTTGTATAGTAATACTATATAACGTTACACGTTATAACGTAATACCATATAACGTTATACGTTATATAGTAATACTATATAACGTTATACGTTACATCGTAGTAGTACATAACGTTATACGTTATATAGTAATAGTTTATAACGTTATACGATATGACGTAATACTACATAACGTTATACGTTATAACGTAATACTATGTAACGTTACACATTGTATAGTAATACTATATAACGTAATATTATATAACGTTACACGTTGTATAGTAATAGTATATAACGTAATATTATATAACGTTACACGTTGTATAGTAATAGTATATTTACGATACATCGTAATAGTATATAACGTTATACGTTATAACGTAATACCATATAACGTTATACGTTATAACGTAATACTATATAAAGTTACACGTTGTATAGTAATACTATATAACGTTATACTTTACATCGTAAGAGTATATAACGTTACACGTTGTATAGTAATAGAATATAACGTTATACGTTACATCGTAATACTATACAACGTTATACGTTACATCGTAATACTATATAACGTTATACGTTATAACGTAATACCATATAACGTTATACGTTATAACGTAATACCATATAACGTTATACGTTATAACGTAATACTATGTAGCGTTACACATTGTATAGTAATACTATATAACGTAATACGTTATAACGTAATACTATATAACGTTACACGTTTTATAGTAATAGTATATTTACGATACATAGTAATAGCACATAACGTTATACGTTATATAGTAATAGCTTATAACGTTATACGTTATGACGTAATACTATATAACGTTGTACGTTATAACGTAATACTATATAACGTTAAACGTTGTATAGTAATAGAATATAACGTTATACGTTACATCGTAATACTATATAACGTTATACGTCATAAGGTAATTCCATATAACGTTATACGTTACAACATAATACTATGTAACGTTACACATTGTATAGTAATACTATATAACGTAATACTATATCACGTTACACGTTGTACAGTAATAGTATAACTACGATACATCGTATTATTATATAACGTTATACGTTATATAGTAATATTTTATAACGTTATACGTTATAACGTAATATCATCTAACGTTATACGTTATAACGTAATATCATATAACGTTATACGTTATAACGTAATATCATATAACGTTATACGTTATAACGTAATACTACATAACGTTACACGTTGTATAGTAATACTATATAACGTTATACGTTACATTGTAGTAGTACATAACGTTATACGTTATATAGTAATAGTTTATAACGTTATACGATATGACGTAATACTACATAACGTTATACGTTATAACGTAATACCATATAACGTTATACGTCATAACGTAATACTATGTAACGTTACACATTGTATAGTAATAATATATAACGTTATATGTTATAACGTAATACTGTATAACGTTACACGTTTTATAGTAATAGGATATTTACGATACCTCGTACTATTATATAACGTTATACGTTATATAGTAATAGTTTATAACGTTATACGTTATGACGTAATACTATATAACGTTATACGTTATATCGTAATACTATATAACGTTATACATTATAACGTAATACCATATAACGTTATACGTTATAACGTAATACTATATAACGTTATACGTTGTATAGTAATACTATATGACGTTATACGTTATAATGTAATACTATATAACGTTACACGTTGTATTGTAATAGTATATAACGTTATACGTTATGTCGTAGTACTATATAACGTTATTCGTTATAAGGTAATATCATATAACGTTATACGTTATAACGTAATATCATATAACGTTATACGTTATAACGTAATACTATAGAACGTTACACGTTGTATAGTAATACTATATAACGTTATACGTTACATCGTATTAGTACATAACGTTATACGTTATATAGTAATAGTTTATAACGTTATACGATATGACGTAATACTATATAACGTTATACGTTACATCGTAATACTATATAACGTTATACGTTATAACGTAATACCATATAACGTTATACGTTATTATTAATACTATGTAACGTTACACATTGTATAGTAATACTATATAACGCAATACGTTATAACGTCATACTATATAACGTTACACGTTTTATAGTAATAGTATATTTACGATACATAGTAATAGCACATAACGTTATACGTTATATTGTAATAGCTTATAACGTTACACGTTATAACGTAATACTATGTAACGTTACACATTGTATAGTAATACGATATAACGTTATATGTTATAACGTAATACTATATAACGTTACACGTTGTATAGTAGTAGTATATTTACGATACATCGTAATAGTATATAACGTTATACGTTATATAGTAATAGTTTATAACGTTATACGTTATATCGTAATACTATATAACGTTCTACGTTATAAGGTAATACCATATAACGTTATACGTTATATCGTAATACTATATAACGTTATACGTTATATCGTAATACTATATAGCGTTATACGTTATATCGTAATACTATATAACGTTATACGTTATATCGTAATACTATATATCGTTTCACGTTATATCGTAATATTGTATAACGTTATCTGTTATAGTGTAATAGCATATAACGTTACACTTTATAACGAATACTATATAACGTTACACGTTGTATAGTAATACTATATAACGTTACACGTTGTATAGTAATACTATATAACGTTACACGTTATAACGCAATACCATATAACGTTATACGTTATAACGTAATAGTATATAACGTTACACGTTGTATAGTAATAGTATACAACGTTATACGTTACATCGTAATACTATATAACGTTATACGTTACATCGTAATACTATATAACGTAATACGTTATAACGTAATACCATATAACGTTATACGTTATAACGTAATACTATGTAACGTTACACATTGTATAGTAATACTATATAACGTAATACGTTATAACGTAATACTATATAACGTTACACGTTTTATAGTAATAGTATATTTACGATACATAGTAATAGCACATAACGTTATACGTTATATAGTAATAGCTTATAACGTTATACGTTATGACGTAATACTATATAACGTTGTACGTTATAACGTAATACTATATAACGTTAAACGTTGTATAGTAATAGAATATAACGTTATACGTTACATCGTAATACTATATAACGTTATACGTCATAAGGTAATTCCATATAACGTTATACGTTACAACATAATACTATGTAACGTTACACATTGTATAGTAATACTATATAACGTAATACTATATCACGTTACACGTTGTACAGTAATAGTATAACTACGATACATCGTATTATTATATAACGTTATACGTTATATAGTAATATTTTATAACGTTATACGTTATAACGTAATATCATCTAACGTTATACGTTATAACGTAATATCATATAACGTTATACGTTATAACGTAATATCATATAACGTTATACGTTATAACGTAATACTACATAACGTTACACGTTGTATAGTAATACTATATAACGTTATACGTTACATTGTAGTAGTACATAACGTTATACGTTATATAGTAATAGTTTATAACGTTATACGATATGACGTAATACTACATAACGTTATACGTTATAACGTAATACCATATAACGTTATACGTCATAACGTAATACTATGTAACGTTACACATTGTATAGTAATAATATATAACGTTATATGTTATAACGTAATACTGTATAACGTTACACGTTTTATAGTAATAGGATATTTACGATACCTCGTACTATTATATAACGTTATACGTTATATAGTAATAGTTTATAACGTTATACGTTATGACGTAATACTATATAACGTTATACGTTATATCGTAATACTATATAACGTTATACATTATAACGTAATACCATATAACGTTATACGTTATAACGTAATACTATATAACGTTATACGTTGTATAGTAATACTATATGACGTTATACGTTATAATGTAATACTATATAACGTTACACGTTGTATTGTAATAGTATATAACGTTATACGTTATGTCGTAGTACTATATAACGTTATTCGTTATAAGGTAATATCATATAACGTTATACGTTATAACGTAATATCATATAACGTTATACGTTATAACGTAATACTATAGAACGTTACACGTTGTATAGTAATACTATATAACGTTATACGTTACATCGTATTAGTACATAACGTTATACGTTATATAGTAATAGTTTATAACGTTATACGATATGACGTAATACTATATAACGTTATACGTTACATCGTAATACTATATAACGTTATACGTTATAACGTAATACCATATAACGTTATACGTTATTATTAATACTATGTAACGTTACACATTGTATAGTAATACTATATAACGCAATACGTTATAACGTCATACTATATAACGTTACACGTTTTATAGTAATAGTATATTTACGATACATAGTAATAGCACATAACGTTATACGTTATATTGTAATAGCTTATAACGTTACACGTTATAACGTAATACTATGTAACGTTACACATTGTATAGTAATACGATATAACGTTATATGTTATAACGTAATACTATATAACGTTACACGTTGTATAGTAGTAGTATATTTACGATACATCGTAATAGTATATAACGTTATACGTTATATAGTAATAGTTTATAACGTTATACGTTATATCGTAATACTATATAACGTTCTACGTTATAAGGTAATACCATATAACGTTATACGTTATATCGTAATACTATATAACGTTATACGTTATATCGTAATACTATATAGCGTTATACGTTATATCGTAATACTATATAACGTTATACGTTATATCGTAATACTATATATCGTTTCACGTTATATCGTAATATTGTATAACGTTATCTGTTATAGTGTAATAGCATATAACGTTACACTTTATAACGAATACTATATAACGTTACACGTTGTATAGTAATACTATATAACGTTACACGTTGTATAGTAATACTATATAACGTTACACGTTATAACGCAATACCATATAACGTTATACGTTATAACGTAATAGTATATAACGTTACACGTTGTATAGTAATAGTATACAACGTTATACGTTACATCGTAATACTATATAACGTTATACGTTACATCGTAATACTATATAACGTAATACGTTATAACGTAATACCATATAACGTTATACGTTATAACGTAATACTATGTAACGTTACACATTGTATAGTAATACTATATAACGTAATACGTTATAACGTAATACTATATAACGTTACACGTTTTATAGTAATAGTATATTTACGATACATCGTATTATTATATAACGTTATAGGTTATATAGTAATAGTTTATAACGTAATACGTTATGACGTAATACTATACAACGTTATACGTTATATCGTAATATTATATAACGTTGTACATTATAACGTAATACCATATAACGTTATACGTTATAACGTAATACTATATAACGTTACACGTTGTATAGTGATACTATATAACGTTATACGTTACATCGTAGCAGTACATAACTTTATACGTTATATAGTAATAGTATATTTACGATACATCGTATTATTATATAACGTTATAGGTTATATAGTAATAGTTTATAACGTTATACGATATGACGTAATACTACATAACGTTATACGTTATAACGTAATACCATATAACGTTATACGTTACATCGTAATACTATATAACGTTATACGTTACATCGTAATACTATATAACGTTATACGTTATAACGTAATACCATATAACGTTATACGTTATAACGTAATACCATATAACGTTATACGTTATAACGTAATACTATGTAGCGTTACACATTGTATAGTAATACTATATAACGTAATACGTTATAACGTAATACTATATAACGTTACACGTTTTATAGTAATAGTATATTTACGATACATAGTAATAGCACATAACGTTATACGTTATATAGTAATAGCTTATAACGTTATACGTTATGACGTAATACTATATAACGTTATATGTTATAACGTAATACTATATAACGTTACACGTTTTATATTAATAGTATATTTACGATACCTCGTAATATTATATAACGTTATACGTTATATAGTAATAGTTTATAACGTTATACGTTATGACGTAATACTATATAACGTTATACGTTATATCGTAATACTATATAACGTTACACGTTGTATAGTAATACTGTATGATGTTATACGTTATAATGTAATACTATATAACGTTACACGTTGTTTTGTAATAGTATATAACGTTATACGTTATATCATAGTACTATATAACGTTATTCGTTATAACGTAATATCATATAACGTTATACGTTATAACGTAATACTATATAACGTTACACGTTGTATAGTAATACTATATAACGTTATACGTTACGTCGTAGTAGTACATAACGTTATACGTTATATAGTAATAGTTTATAACGTTATACGATATGACGTAATACTATATAACGTTATACGTTACATCGTAATACTATATAACGTTATACGTTATAACGTAATACCATATAACGTTATACGTCATAACGTAATACCATATAACGTTATACGTTACAACATAATACTATGTAACGTTACACATTGTATAGTAATACTATATAACGTAATATTATATAACGTTACACGTTGTATAGTAATAGTATATTTACGCTACATCGTAATAGTATATACCGTTATACGTTATATAGTAATAGTTTATAACGTTATACGTTATAACGTAATATCATATAACGTTATACGTTATAACGTAATACTATATAACGTTACACGTTGTATAGTAATAGTATATTTACGATACATCGTAATAGTATATAACGTTATACGTTATATAGTAATAGTTTATAACGTTATACGTTATGACGTAATACTATACAACGTTATACGATATATCGTAATATTATATAACGTTGTACATTATAACGTAATACCATATAACGTTATACGTTATAGCGTAATACTATATAACGTTACACGTTGTATAGTAATACTATATAACGTTATACGTTATAACGTAATATCATATAACGTTATACGTTATAACGTAATTCTATATAACGTTACACGTTGTATAGTAATAGAATATAACGTTATACGTTACATCGTAATACTATATAACGTTATACGTCATAAGGTAATACCATATAACGTTATACGTTACAACATAATACTATGTAACGTTACACATTGTATAGTAATACTATATAACGTAATACTAAATAGCGTTACACGTTGTATAGTAATAGTATATTTACGATACATCGTGATATTATATAACGTTATACGTTATATAGTAATAGTTTATAACGTTATACGTTATGACGTAATACTATACAACGTTATACGTTATATCGTAATAGTACATAACGTTATACGTTATATAGTAATAGTTTATAACGTTATACGTTATGACGTAATACTATATAACGTTACACGTTTTATAGTAATAGTATATTTACGATACATCGTAATAGCATATATCGTTATACGTTATATAGTAATAGTTTCTAACGTTATAAGTTATGACGTAATACTATATAACGTTATACGTTATATCGTAATATTTTATAACGTTACACGTTGAATAGTAATAGTATATTTACGATACATCGTAATAGTATATAACGTTATAGGTTATATAGTAATAGTTTATAACGTTATAAGTTATGACGTAATACTATATAACGTTACACGTTGTATAGTAATACTATATAACGTTACACGTTGTATAGTAATACTATATAACGTTACACGTTGTATAGTAATACTATATAACGTTATACGTTACATCGTAGTAGTACATAACGTTATACGTTATATAGTAATAGTTTATAACGTTATAAGTTATGACGTAATACTATATAACGTTATACGTTATATCGTAATATTTTATAACGTTACACGTTGAATAGTAATAGTATATTTACGATACATCGTAATAGTATATAACGTTATAGGTTATATAGTAATAGTTTATAACGTTACACGATATGACGTAATACTACATACCGTTATACGTTATATAGTAATAGTTTATAACGTTATACGATATGACGTAATACTACATAACGTTATACGTTGTATCGTAATACTATGTAACGTTATACGTTATAACGTAATACCATATAACGTTATACGTTCTAACGTAATACTATATAAAGTTACACGTTGTATAGTAATACTATATAACGTTATACTTTACATCGTAAGAGTATATAACGTTATACGTTACATCGTAATACTATATAACGTTATACGTTATAACGTAATACCATATAACGTTATACGTTATAACGTAATACCATATAACGTTATACGTTATAACGTAATACTATATAGCGTTACACATTGTATAGTAATACTATATAACGTAATACGTTATAACGTAATACTATATAACGTTACACGTTTTATAGTAATAGTATATTTACGATACATAGTAATAGCACATAACGTTATACGTTATATAGTAATAGCTTATAACGTTATACGTTATGACGTAATACTATATAACGTTGTACGTTATAACGTAATACTATATAACGTTACACGTTGTATAGTAATAGAATATAACGTTATACGTTACATCGTAATACTATATAACGTTATACGTCATAAGGTAATACCATATATCGTTATACGTTACAACATAATACTATGTAACGTTACACATTGTATAGTAATACTATATAACGTAATACTATATAACGTTACACGTTGTATAGTAATAGTATAACTACGATACATCGTATTATTATATAACGTTATACGTTATATAGTAATAGTTTATAACGTTATACGTTATAACGTAATATCATCTAACGTTATACGTTATAACGTAATATCATATAACGTTATACGTTATAACGTAATATCATATAACGTTATACGTTATAACGTAATACTATATAACGTTACACGTTGTATAGTAATACTATATAACGTTATACGTTACATCGTAGTAGTACATAACGTTATACGTTATATAGTAATAGTTTATAACGTTATACGATATGACGTAATACTACATAACGTTATACGTTATAACGTAATACCATATAACGTTATACGTTATAACGTAATACTATGTAACGTTACACATTGTATAGTAATACTATATAACGTTATATGTTATAACGTAATACTGTATAACGTTACACGTTTTATAGTAATAGGATATTTACGATACCTCGTACTATTATATAACGTTATACGTTATATAGTAATAGTTTATAACGTTATACGTTATGACGTAATACTATATAACGTTATACGTTATATCGTAATACTATATAACGTTATACATTATAACGTAATACCAGATAACGTTATACGTTATAACGTAATACTATATAACGTTATACGTTGTATAGTAATACTATTTGACGTTATACATTATAATGTAATACTATATAACGTTACACGTTGTATTGTAATAGTATATAACGTTATACGTTATGTCGTAGTACTATATAACGTTACACGTTTTATAGTAATAGTATATTTACGATACATCGTAATAGCATATATCGTTATACGTTATATAGTAATAGTTTATAACGTTATAAGTTATGACGTAATACTATATAACGTTATACGTTATATCGTAATATTTTATAACGTTACACGTTGAATAGTAATAGTATATTTACGATACATCGTAATAGTATATAACGTTATAGGTTATATAGTAATAGTTTATAACGTTATAAGTTATGACGTAATACTATATAACGTTACACGTTGTATAGTAATACTATATAAAGTTACACGTTGTATAGTAATACTATATAACGTTACACGTTGTATAGTAATACTATATAACGTTATACGTTACATCGTAGTAGTACATAACGTTATACGTTATATAGTAATAGTTTATAACGTTATAAGTTATGACGTAATACTATATAACGTTATACGTTATATCGTAATATTTTATAACGTTACACGTTGAATAGTAATAGTATATTTACGATACATCGTAATAGTATATAACGTTATAGGTTATATAGTAATAGTTTATAACGTTACACGATATGACGTAATACTACATACCGTTATACGTTATATAGTAATAGTTTATAACGTTATACGATATGACGTAATACTACATAACGTTATACGTTGTATCGTAATACTATGTAACGTTATACGTTATAACGTAATACCATATAACGTTATACGTTCTAACGTAATACTATATAAAGTTACACGTTGTATAGTAATACTATATAACGTTATACTTTACATCGTAAGAGTATATAACGTTACACGTTGTATAGTAATAGAATATAACGTTATACGTTACATCGTAATACTATATAACGTTATACGTTACATCGTAATACTATATAACGTTATACGTTATAACGTAATACCATATAACGTTATACGTTATAACGTAATACCATATAACGTTATACGTTATAACGTAATACCATATAACGTTATACGTTATAACGTAATACTATATAGCGTTACACATTGTATAGTAATACTATATAACGTAATACGTTATAACGTAATACTATATAACGTTACACGTTTTATAGTAATAGTATATTTACGATACATAGTAATAGCACATAACGTTATACGTTATATAGTAATAGCTTATAACGTTATACGTTATGACGTAATACTATATAACGTTGTACGTTATAACGTAAAACTATATAACGTTACACGTTGTATAGTAATAGAATATAACGTTATACGTTACATCGTAATACTATATAACGTTATACGTCATAAGGTAATACCATATATCGTTCTACGTTACAACATAATACTATGTAACGTTACACATTGTATAGTAATACTATATAACGTAATACTATATAACGTTACACGTTGTATAGTAATAGTATAACTACGATACATCGTATTATTATATAACGTTATACGTTATATAGTAATAGTTTATAACGTTATACGTTATAACGTAATATCATCTAACGTTATACGTTATAACGTAATATCATATAACGTTATACGTTATAACGTAATATCATATAACGTTATACGTTATAACGTAATACTATATAACGTTACACGTTGTATAGTAATACTATATAACGTTATACGTTACATCGTAGTAGTACATAACGTTATACGTTATATAGTAATAGTTTATAACGTTATACGATATGACGTAATACTACATAACGTTATACGTTATAACGTAATACCATATAACGTTATACGTTATAACGTAATACTATGTAACGTTACACATTGTATAGTAATACTATATAACGTTATATGTTATAACGTAATACTGTATAACGTTACACGTTTTATAGTAATAGGATATTTACGATACCTCGTACTATTATATAACGTTATACGTTATATAGTAATAGTTTATAACGTTATACGTTATGACGTAATACTATATAACGTTATACGTTGTATAGTAATACTATTTGACGTTATACGTTATAATGTAATACTATATAACGTTACACGTTGTATTGTAATAGTATATAACGTTATACGTTATGTCGTAGTACTATATAACGTTATTCGTTATAAGGTAATATCATATAACGTTATACGTTATAACGTAATATCATATAACGTTATACGTTATAACGTAATACTATATAACGTTACACGTTGTATAGTAATACTATATAACGTTATACGTTACATCGTAGTAGTACATAACGTTATACGTTATATAGTAATAGTTTATAACGTTATACGATATGACGTAATACTATATAACGTTATACGTTACATCGTAATACTATATAACGTTATACGTTATAACGTAATACCATATAACGTTATACGTTATTATGTAATACTATGTAACGTTACACATTGTATAGTAATACTATATAACGCAATACGTTATAACGTAATACTATATAACGTTACACGTTTTATAGTAATAGTATATTTACGATACATAGTAATAGCACATAACGTTATACGTTATATTGTAATAGCTTATAACGTTACACGTTATAACGTAATACTATGTAACGTTACACATTGTATAGTAATACGATATAACGTTATATGTTATAACGTAATACTATATAACGTTACACGTTGTATAGTAGTAGTATATTTACGATACATCGTAATAGTATATAACGTTATACGTTATATAGTAATAGTTTATAACGTTATACGTTATATCGTAATACTATATAACGTTCTACGTTATAAGGTAATACCATATAACGTTATACGTTATATCATAATACTATATAACGTTATACGTTATATCGTAATACTATATAGCGTTATACGTTATATCGTAATACTATATAACGTTATACGTTATATCGTAATACTATATATCGTTTCACCTTATATCGTAATATTGTATAACGTTATCTGTTATAGTGTAATAGCATATAACGTTACACTTTATAACGAATACTATATAACGTTACACGTTGTATAGTAATACTATATAACGTTATACGTTACATCGTAGTAGTACATAACGTTATACGTTATATAGTAATAGTATATTTACGATACATCGTATTATTATATAACGTTATAGGTTATATAGTAATAGTTTATAACGTTATACGATATGATGTAATACTACATAACGTTATACGTTATAACGTAATACCATATAACGTTATACGTTATAACGTAATACTATGTAACGTTACGCATTGTATAGTAATACTATATAACGTTATATGTTATAATGTAATACTATATAACGTTACACGTTTTATATTAATAGTATATTTACGATACCTCGTAATATTATATAACGTTATACGTTATATAGTAATAGTTTATAACGTTATACGTTATGACGTAATACTATATAACGTTATACGTTATATCGTAATACTATATAACGTTACACGTTGTATAGTAATACTGTATGACGTTATACGTTATAATGTAATACTATATAACGTTACACGTTGTATTGTAATAGTATATAACGTTATACGTTATATCATAGTACTATATAACGTTATTCGTTATAACGTAATATCATATAACGTTATACGTTATAACGTAATACTATATAACGTTACACGTTGTATAGTAATACTATATAACGTTATACGTTACATCGTAGTAGTACATAACGTTATACGTTATATAGTAATAGTTTATAACGTTATACATTACATCGTAATACTATATAACGTTATACGTTATAACGTAATACCATATAACGTTATACGTTATAACGTAATACTATGTAACGTTACACATTGTATAGTAATACTATATAACGCAATACGTTATAACGTAATACTATATAACGTTACACGTTTTATAGTAATAGTATATTTACGATACATAGTAATAGCACATAACGTTATACGTTATATTGTAATAGCTTATAACGTTACACGTTATAACGTAATACTATGTAACGTTACACATTGTATAGTAATACTATATAACGTAATACGTTATAACGTAATACTATATAACGTTACACGTTTTATAGTAATAGTATATTTACGATACATAGTAATAGCACATAACGTTATACGTTATATAGTAGTAGCTTATAACGTTATACGTTATGACGTAATACTATATAACGTTGTACGTTATAACGTAATACTATATAACGTTACACGTTGTATAGTAATAGAACATAACGTTATACGTTACATCGTAATACTATATAACGTTATACGTCATAACGTAATACCATATAACGTTATACGTTACAACATAATACTATGTAACGTTACACATTGTATAGTAATACTATATAACGTAATATTATATAACGTTACACGTTGTATAGTAATAGTATATTTACGCTACATCGTAATAGTATATACCGTTATACGTTATATAGTAATAGTTTATAACGTTATACGTTATAACGTAATATCACATAACGTTATACGTTATAACGTAATACTATATAACGTTACACGTTGTATAGTAATAGTATATTTACGATACATCGTAATAGCATATAACGTTATACGTTATATAGTAATAGTTTATAACGTTATACGTTATGACGTAATACTATACAACGTTATACGATATATCGTAATATTATATAACGTTGTACATTATAACGTAATACCATATAACGTTATACGTTATAGCGTAATACTATATAACGTTACACGTTGTATAGTAATACTATATAACGTTATACGTTATAACGTAATATCATATAACGTTATACGTTATAACGTAATTCTATATAACGTTACACGTTGTATAGTAATAGAATATAACGTTATACGTTACATCGTAATACTATATAACGATATACGTCATAAGGTAATACCATATAACGTAATACGTTACAACATAATACTATGTAACGTTACACATTGTACAGTAATAATATATAACGTAATACTAAATAGCGTTACACGTTGTATAGTAATAGTATATTTACGATACATCGTGATATTATATAACGTTATACGTTATATAGTAATAGTTTATAACGTTATACGTTATGACGTAATACTATACAACGTTATACGTTATATCGTAATAGTACATAACGTTATACGTTATATAGTAATAGTTTATAACGTTATACGTTATGACGTAATACTATATAACGTTACAAGTTGTATAGTAATACTATATAACGTTACACGTTGTATAGTAATACTATATAACGTTACACGTTGTATAGTAATACTATATAACGTTATACGTTACATCGCAGTAGTACATAACGTTATACGTTATATAGTAATAGTTTATAACGTTATACGATATGACGTAATACTACATAACGTTATACGTTATATCGTAATACCATATAACGTTATACGTTATAACGTAGTACTATACAACGTTATACGTTGCACCGTAATAGTACACAACGTTATACTTTATATAGTAATAGTTTATAGCGTTATACGTTATAACGTAATACTACATAACGTTATACGTTGTATCGTAATACTGTGTAACGTTATACGTTATAACGTAATACCATATAACGTTATACGTTATAACGTAATACTATATAAAGTTACACGTTGTATAGTAATACTATATAACGTTATACGTTACATCGTAATAGTACATAACGTTATACGTTATATAGTAATACTATATAACGTTACACATTATAACGCAATACCATATAACGTTATACGTTATAACGTAATAGTATATAACGTTACACGTTGTATAGTAATAGTATACAACGTTATACGTTACATCGTAAGAGTATATAACGTTACACGTTGTATAGTAATAGAATATAACGTTATACGTTACATCGTAATACTATTTAACGTTATACGTTACATCGTAATACTATATAACGTTATACGTTATAACGTAATATCATATAACGTTATACGTTATAACGTAATACTATATAACGTTACACGTTGTATAGTAATAGAATATAACGTTATACGTTACATCGTAATACTATATAACGTTATACGTCATAAGGTAATACCATATAACGTTATACGTTACAACATAATACTATGTAACGTTACACATTGTATAGTAATACTATATAACGTAATACTATATAACGTTATACGTTATATCGTAATACTATATAACGTTATACATTATAACGTAACGCCATATAACGTTATACGTTATAACGTAATACTATACAACGTTACACGTTGTATAGTAATACTATATAACGTCACACGTTGTATAGTAATACTATATAACGTTACACGTTATAACGTAATACCATATAACGTTATACGTTATATAGTAATACTATATAACGTAATATTATATAACGTTACACGTTGTATAGTAATAGTATATAACGTAATATTATATAACGTTACACGTTGTATAGTAATAGTATATTTACGATACATCGTAATAGTATATAACGTTATACGTTATGACGTAATACTATATAACGTTGTACGTTATAACGTAATACTATATAACGTTACACGTTGTATAGTAATAGAATATAACGTTATACGTTACATCGTAATACTATATAACGTTATACGTCATAAGGTAATACCATATAACGTTATACGTTACAACATAATACTATGTAACGTTACACATTGTATAGTAATACTATATAACGTAATACTATATAACGTTACACGTTGTATAGTAATAGTATAACTACGATACATCGTATTATTATATAACGTTATACGTTATATAGTAATAGTCTATAACGTTATACGTTATAACGTAATATCATCTAACGTTATACGTTATAACGTAATATCATATAACGTTATACGTTATAACGTAATATCATATAACGTTATACGTTATAACGTAATACTATATAAAGTTACACGTTGTATAGTAATACTATATAACGTTATACGTTACATCGTAGTAGTACATAACGTTATACGTTATATAGTAATAGTTTATAACGTTATACGATATGACGTAATACTACATAACGTTATACGTTATAACGTAATACCATATAACGTTATACGTTATAACGTAATACTATGTAACGTTACACATTGTATAGTAATACTATATAACGTTATATGTTATAACGTAATACTGTATAACGTTACACGTTTTATAGTAATAGGATATTTACGATACCTCGTACTATTATATAACGTTATACGTTATATAGTAATAGTTTATAACGTTATACGTTATGACGCAATACTATATAACGTTATACGTTATATCGTAATACTATATAACGTTATACATTATAACGTAATACCATATAACGTTATACGTTATAACGTAATACTATATAACGTTATACGTTGTATAGTAATACTATATGACGTTATACGTTATAAAGTAATACTATATAACGTTACACGTTGTATTCTAATAGTATATAACGTTATACGTTATGTCGTAGTACTATATAACGTTATTCGTTATAAGGTAATATCATATAACGTTATACGTTATAACGTAATATCATATAACGTTATACGTTATAACGTAATATCATATAACGTTATACGTTATAACGTAATACTATATAACGTTACACGTTGTATAGTAATACTATATAACGTTATACGTTACATCGTAGTAGTACATAACGTTATACGTTATATAGTAATAGTTTATAACGTTATACGATATGACGTAATACTATATAACGTTATACGTTACATCGTAATACTATATAACGTTATACGTTATAACGTAATACCATATAACGTTATACGTTATTATGTAATACTATGTAACGTTACACATTGTATAGTAATACTATATAACGCAATACGTTATAACGTAATACTATATAACGTTACAAGTTTTATAGTAATAGTATATTTACGATACACAGTAATAGCACATAACGTTATACGTTATATTGTAATGGCTTATAACGTTACACGTTATAACGTAATACTATGTAACGTTACACATTGTATAGCAATACTATATAACGTAATACGTTATAACGTAATACTATATAACGTTACACGTTTTATAGTAATAGTATATTTACGATACATAGTAATAGCACATAACGTTATACGTTATATAGTAGTAGCTTATACCGTTATACGTTATATAGTAACAGTTTATAACGTTATACGTTATAACGTAATATCATATAACGTTATACGTTATAACGTAATACTATATAACGTTACACGTTGTATAGTAATAGTATATTTACGATACATCGTAATAGTATATAACGTTATACGTTATATAGTAATAGTTTATAACGTTATACGTTATGACGTAATACTATATAACGTTACACGTTTTATAGTAATAGTATATTTACGATACATCGTAATAGCATATAACTTTATACGTTATATAGTAATAGTTTATAACGTTATAAGTTATGACGTACTACTATATAACGTTATACGTTATATCGTAATATTTTATAACGTTACACGTTGAATAGTAATAGTATATTTACGATACATCGTAATAGTATATAACGTTATAGGTTATATAGTAATAGTTTATAACGTTATAAGTTATGACGTAATACTATATAACGTTACACGTTGTATAGTAATACTATATAACGTTACACGTTGTATAGTAATACTATATAACGTTATACGTTACATCGTAGTAGTACATAACGTTATACGTTATATAGTAATAGTTTATAACGTTATACGATATGACGTAATACTACATAACGTTATACGTTATGTCGTAATACCATATAACGTTATACGTTATAACGTAGTACTATACAACGTTATACGTTGCACCGTAATAGTACACAACGTTATACTTTATATAGTAATAGTTTATAGCGTTATACGTTATAACGTAATACTACATAACGTTATACGTTGTATCGTAATACTATGTAACGTTATACGTTATAACGTAATACCATATAACGTTATACGTTATAACGTAATACTATATAAAGTTACACGTTGTATAGTAATACTATATAACGTTATACGTTACATCGTAATAGTACATAACGTTATACGTTATATAGTAATACTATATAACGTTACACGTTATAACGCAATACCATATAACGTTATACGTTATAACGTAATAGTATATAACGTTACACGTTGTATAGTAATAGTATACAACGTTATACGTTACATCGTAAGAGTATATAACGTTACACGTTGTATAGTAATAGAATATAACGTTATACGTTACATCGTAATACTATATAACGTTATACGTTACATCGTAATACTATATAACGTTATACGTTATAACGTAATATCATATAACGTTATACGTTATAAAGTAATACTATATAACGTTACACGTTGTATAGTAATAGAATATAACGTTATACGTTACATCGTAATACTATATAACGTTATACGTCATAAGGTAATACCATATAACGTTATACGTTACAACATAATACTATGTAACGTTACACATTGTATAGTAATACTATATAACGTAATACTATATAACGTTACACGTTGTATAGTAATAGTATATTTACGATACATCGTGATATTATATAACGTTATACGTTATACAGTAATAGTTTATAACGTTACACGTTACGACGTAATACTATATAACGTTATACGTTATATCGTAATACTATATAACGTTATACATTATAACGTAATACCATATAACGTTATACGTTATAACGTAATACTATGTAACGTTACACATTGTATAGTAATACTATATAACGTAATATTATATAACGTTACACGTTGTATAGTAATAGTATATAACGTAATATCATATAACGTTACACGTTGTATAGTAATAGTATATTTACGATACATCGTAATAGTATATAACGTTATACGTTATACAGTAATAGTTTATAACGTTATACGTTACAACGTAATACTATATAACGTTACGCGTTGTATAGTAATACTATATAACGTTACACATTGTATAGTAATACTATATAACGTAATATTATATAACGTTACACGTTGTATAGTAATAGTATATAACGTAATATTATATAACGTTACACGTTGTATAGTAATAGTATATTTACGATACATCGTAATAGTATATAACGTTATACGTTATGACGTAATACTATATAACGTTGTACGTTATAACGTAATACTATATAACGTTACACGTTGTATAGTAATAGAATATAACGTTATACGTTACATCGTAATACTATATAACGTTATACGTCATAAGGTAATACCATATAACGTTATACGTTACAACATAACACTATGTAACGTTACACATTGTATAGTAATACTATATAACGTAATACTATATAACGTTACACGTTGTATAGTAATAGTATAACTACGATACATCGTATTATTATATAACGTTATACGTTATATAGTAATAGTCTATAACGTTATACGTTATAACGTAATATCATCTAACGTTATACGTTATAACGTAATATCATATAACGTTATACGTTATAACGTAATATCATATAACGTTATACGTTATAACGTAATACTATATAACGTTACACGTTGTATAGTAATACTATATAACGTTATACGTTACATCGTAGTAGTACATAACGTTATACGTTATATAGTAATAGTTTATAACGTTATACGATATGACGTAATACTACATAACGTTATACGTTATAACGTAATACCATATAACGTTATACGTTATAACGTAATACTATGTAACGTTACACATTGTATAGTAATACTATATAACGTTATATGTTATAACGTAATACTGTATAACGTTACACGTTTTATAGTAATAGGATATTTACGATACCTCGTACTATTATATAACGTTATACGTTATATAGTAATAGTTTATAACGTTATACGTTATGACGTAATACTATATAACGTTATACGTTATATCGTAATACTATATAACGTTATACATTATAACGTAATACCATATAACGTTATACGTTATAACGTAATACTATATAACGTTATACGTTATATAGTAATACTATATGACGTTATACGTTATAAAGTAATACTATATAACGTTACACGTTGTATTGTAATAGTATATAACGTTATACGTTATGTCGTAGTACTATATAACGTTATTCGTTATAAGGTAATATCATATAACGTTATACGTTATAACGTAATATCATATAACGTTATACGTTATAACGCAATACCATATAACGTTATACGTTATAACGTAATAGTATATAACGTTACACGTTGTATAGTAATAGTATACAACGTTATACGTTACATCGTAAGAGTATATAACGTTACACGTTGTATAGTAATAGAATATAACGTTATACGTTACATCGTAATACTATATAACGTTATACGTTACATCGTAATACTATATAACGTTATACGTTATAACGTAATATCATATAACGTTATACGTTATAAAGTAATACTATATAACGTTACACGTTGTATAGTAATAGAATATAACGTTATACGTTACATCGTAATACTATATAACGTTATACGTCATAAGGTAATACCACATAACGTTATACGTTACAACATAATACTATGTAACGTTACACATTGTATAGTAATACTATATAACGTAATACTATATAACGTTACACGTTGTATAGTAATAGTATATTTACGATACATCGTGATATTATATAACGTTATACGTTATACAGTAATAGTTTATAACGTTACACGTTACGACGTAATACTATATAACGTTATACGTTATATCGTAATACTATATAACGTTATACATTATAACGTAATACCATATAACGTTATACGTTATAACGTAATACTATGTAACGTTACACATTGTATAGTAATACTATATAACGTAATATTATATAACGTTACACGTTGTATAGTAATAGTATATAACGTAATATCATATAACGTTACACGTTGTATAGTAATAGTATATTTACGATACATCGTAATAGTATATAACGTTATACGTTATACAGTAATAGTTTATAACGTTATACGTTACAACGTAATACTATATAACGTTACGCGTTGTATAGTAACACTATATAACGTTACACATTGTATAGTAATACTATATAACGTAATATTATATAACGTTACACGTTGTATAGTAATAGTATATAACGTAATATTATATAACGTTACACGTTGTATAGTAATAGTATATTTACGATACATCGTAATAGTATATAACGTTATACGTTATGACGTAATACTATATAACGTTGTACGTTATAACGTAATGCTATATAACGTTACACGTTGTATAGTAATAGAATATAACGTTATACGTTACATCGTAATACTATATAACGTTATACGTCATAAGGTAATACCATATAACGTTATACGTTACAACATAACACTATGTAACGTTACACATTGTATAGTAATACTATATAACGTAATACTATATAACGTTACACGTTGTATAGTAATAGTATAACTACGATACATCGTATTATTATATAACGTTATACGTTATATAGTAATAGTCTATAACGTTATACGTTATAACGTAATATCATCTAACGTTATACGTTATAACGTAATATCATATAACGTTATACGTTATAACTTAATATCATATAACGTTATACGTTATAACGTAATACTATATAACGTTACACGTTGTATAGTAATACTATATAACGTTATACGTTACATCGTAGTAGTACATAACGTTATACGTTATATAGTAATAGTTTATAACGTTATACGATATGACGTAATACTACATAACGTTATACGTTATAACGTAATACCATATAACGTTATACGTTATAACGTAATACTATGTAACGTTACACATTGTATAGTAATACTATATAACGTTATATGTTATAACGTAATACTGTATAACGTTACACGTTTTATAGTAATAGGATATTTACGATACCTCGTACTATTATATAACGTTATACGTTATATAGTAATAGTTTATAACGTTATACAATATGACGTAATACTATATAACGTTATACGTTATATCGTAATACTATATAACGTTATACATTATAACGTAATACCATATAACGTTATACGTTATAACGTAATACTATATAACGTTATACGTTGTATAGTAATACTATATGACGTTATACGTTATAAAGTAATACTATATAACGTTACACGTTGTATTGTAATAGTATATAACGTTATACGTTATGTCGTAGTACTATATAACGTTATTCGTTATAAGGTAATATCATATAACGTTATACGTTATAACGTAATATCATATAACGTTATACGTTATAACGTAATATCATATAACGTTATACGTTATAACGTAATACTATATAACGTTACACGTTGTATAGTAATACTATATAACGTTATACGTTACATCGTAGTAGTACATAACGTTATACGTTATATAGTAATAGTTTATAACGTTATACGATATGACGTAATACTATATAACGTTATACGTTACATCGTAATACTATATAACGTTATACGTTATAACGTAATACCATATAACGTTATACGTTATTATGTAATACTATGTAACGTTACACATTGTATAGTAATACTATATAACGCAATACGTTATAACGTAATACTATATAACGTTACACGTTTTATAGTAATAGTATATTTACGATACATAGTAATAGCACATAACGTTATACGTTATATAGTAGTAGCTTATACCGTTATACGTTATATAGTAATAGTTTATAACGTTATAAGTTATGACGTACTACTATATAACGTTATACGTTATATCGTAATATTTTATAACGTTACACGTTGAATAGTAATAGTATATTTACGATACATCGTAATAGTATATAACGTTATACGTTATATAGTAATAGTTTATAACGTTATAAGTTATGACGTAATACTATATAACGTTACACGTTGTATAGTAATACTATATAACGTTACACGTTGTATAGTAATACTATATAACGTTATACGTTACTTCGTAGTAGTACATAACGTTATACGTTATATAGTAATAGTTTATAACGTTATACGATATGACGTAATACTACATAACGTTATACGTTATGTCGTAATACCATATAACGTTATACGTTATAACGTAGTACTATACAACGTTATACGTTGCACCGTAATAGTACACAACGTTATACTTTATATAGTAATAGTTTATAGCGTTATACGTTATAACGTAATACTACATAACGTTATACGTTGTATCGTAATACTATGTAACGTTATACGTTATAACGTAATACCATATAACGTTATACGTTATAACGTAATACTATATAAAGTTACACGTTGTATAGTAATACTATATAACGTTATACGTTACATCGTAATAGTACATAACGTTATACGTTATATAGTAATACTATATAACGTTACACGTTATAACGCAATACCATATAACGTTATACGTTATAACGTAATAGTATATAACGTTACACGTTGTATAGTAATAGTATACAACGTTATACGTTACATCGTAAGAGTATATAACGTTACACGTTGTATAGTAATAGAATATAACGTTATACGTTACATCGTAATACTATATAACGTTATACGTTACATCGTAATACTATATAACGTTATACGTTATAACGTAATATCATATAACGTTATACGTTATAACGTAATACTATATAACGTTATACTTTTCATCGTAAGAGTATATAACGTTACACGTTGTATAGTAATAGAATATAACGTTATACGTTACATCGTAATACTATATAACGTTATACGTTACATCGTAATACTATATAACGTTATACGTTATAACGTAATACCATATAACGTTATACGTTATAACGTAATACCATATAACGTTATACGTTATAACGTAATACTATGTAACGTTACACATTGTATAGTAATACTATATAACGTAATACGTTATAACGTAATACTATATAACGTTACACGTTTTATAGTAATAGTATATTTACGATACATAGTAATAGCACATAACGTTATACGTTATATAGTAATAGCTTATAACGTTATACGTTATGACGTAATACTATATAACGTTATACGTTATATCGTAATACTATATAACGTTACACGTTGTATAGTAATACTATATAACGTTATACGTTACATCGTAATAGTACATAACGTTATACGTTATATAGTAATACTATATAACGTTACACGTTATAACGCAATACCATATAACGTTATACGTTATAACGTAATAGTATATAACGTTACACGTTGTATAGTAATAGTATACAGCGTTATACGTTACATCGTAAGAGTATATAACGTTACACGTTGTATAGTAATAGAATATAACGTTATACGTTACATCGTAATACTATATAACGTTATACGTTACATCGTAATACTATATAACGTTATACGTTATAACGTAATATCATATAACGTTATACGTTATAACGTAATACTATATAACGTTACACGTTGTATAGTAATAGAATATAACGTTATACGTTACATCGTAATACTATATAACGTTATACGTCATAAGGTAATACCATATAACGTTATACGTTACAACATAATACTATGTAACGTTACACATTGTATAGTAATACTATATAACGTAATACTATATAACGTTACACGTTGTATAGTAATAGTATATTTACGATACATCGTGATATTATATAACGTTATACGTTATACAGTAATAGTTTATAACGTTACACGTTACGACGTAATACTATATAACGTTATACGTTATATCGTAATACTATATAACGTTATACATTATAACGTAATACCATATAACGTTATACGTTATAACGTAATACTATGTAACGTTACACATTGTATAGTAATACTATATAACGTAATATTATATAACGTTACACGTTGTATAGTAATAGTATATAACGTAATATTATATAACGTTACACGTTGTATAGTAATAGTATATTTACGATACATCGTAATAGTATATAACGTTATACAGTAATAGTTTATAACGTTATACGTTACAACGTAATACTATATAACGTTACACGTTGTATAGTAATAGAATATAACGTTATACGTTACATCGTAATACTATATAACGTTATACGTTACATCGTAATACTATATAACGTTATACGTTATAACGTAATACCATATAACGTTATACGTTATAACGTAATACCATATAACGTTATACGTTATAACGTAATACTATGTAGCGTTACACATTGTATAGTAATACTATATAACGTAATACGTTATAACGTAATACTATATAACGTTACACGTTTTATAGTAATAGTATATTTACGATACATAGTAATAGCACATAACGTTATACGTTATATAGTAATAGCTTATAACGTTATACGTTATGACGTAATACTATATAACGTTATACGTTATATCGTAATACTATATAACGTTACACGTTGTATAGTAATACTATATAACGTTATACGTTACATCGTAATAGTACATAACGTTATACGTTATATAGTAATACTATATAACGTTACACGTTATAACGCAATACCATAAAACGTTATACGTTATAACGTAATAGTATATAACGTTACACGTTGTATAGTAATAGTATACAACGTTATACGTTACATCGTAAGAGTATATAACGTTACACGTTGTATAGTAATAGAATATAACGTTATACGTTACATCGTAATACTATATAACGTTATACGTTACATCGTAATACTATATAACGTTATACGTTATAACGTAATATCATATAACGTTATACGTTATAACGTAATACTATATAACGTTACACGTTGTATAGTAATAGAATATAACGTTATACGTTACATCGTAATACTATATAACGTTATACGTCATAAGGTAATACCATATAACGTTATACGTTACAACATAATACTATGTAACGTTACACATTGTATAGTAATACTATATAACGTAATACTATATAACGTTACACGTTGTATAGTAATAGTATATTTACGATACATCGTGATATTATATAACGTTATACGTTATACAGTAATAGTTTTTAACGTTACACGTTACGACGTAATACTATATAACGTTATACGTTATATCGTAATACTATATAACATTATACATTATAACGTAATACCATATAACGTTATACGTTATAACGTAATACTATGTAACGTTACACATTGTATAGTAATACTATATAACGTAATATTATATAACGTTACACGTTGTATAGTAATAGTATATAACGTAATATTATATAACGTTACACGTTGTATAGTAATAGTATATTTACGATACATCGTAATAGTATATAACGTTATACGTTATACAGTAATAGTTTATAACGTTATACGTTACAACGTAATACTATATAACGTTACACGTTGTATAGTAATACTATATAACGTTATACGTTACATCGTAGTAGTACATAACGTTATACGTTATATAGTAATAGTTTATAACGTTATACGATATGACGTAATACTACATACCGTTATACGTTATATAGTAATAGTTTATAACGTTATACGATATGACGTAATACTACATAACGTTATACGTTGTATCGTAATACTATGTAACGTTATACGTTATAACGTAATACCATATAACGTTATACGTTATAACGTAATACTATATAAAGTTACACGTTGTATAGTAATACTATATAACGTTATACTTTTCATCGTAAGAGTATATAACTTTACACGTTGTATAGTAATAGAATATAACGTTATACGTTACATCGTAATACTGTATAACGTTATACGTTACATCGTAATACTATATAACGTTATACGTTATAACGTAATACCATATAACGTTATACGTTATAACGTAATACCATATAACGTTATACGTTATAACGTAATACTATATTGCGTTACACATGGTATAGTAATACTATATAACGTAATACGTTATAACGTAATACTATATAACGTTACACGTTTTATAGTAATAGTATATTTACGATACATAGTAATAGCACATAACGTTATACGTTATATAGTAATAGCTTATAACGTTATACGTTATGACGTAATACTATATAACGTTATACGTTATATCGTAATACTATATAACGTTACACGTTGTATAGTAATACTGTATGACGTTATACGTTATAATGTAATACTATATAACGTTACACGTTGTATTGTAATAGTATATAACGTTATACGTTATATCATAGTACTATATAACGTTATTCGTTATAATGTAATATCATATAACGTTATACGTTATAACGTAATACTATATAACGTTACACGTTTTATAGTAATAGTATATTTACGATACATAGTAATAGCACATAACGTTATACGTTATATTGTAATAGCTTATAACGTTACACGTTATAACGTAATACTATGTAACGTTACACATTGTATAGTAATACTATATAACGTAATACGTTATAACGTAATACTATATAACGTTACACGTTTTATAGTAATAGTATATTTACGATACATAGTAATAGCACATAACGTTATACGTTATATAGTAGTAGCTTATAACGTTATACGTTATGACGTAATACTATATAACGTTGTACGTTATAACGTAATACTATATAACGTTACACGTTGTATAGTAATAGAACATAACGTTATACGTTACATCGTAATACTATATAACGTTATACGTCATAACGTAATACCATATAACGTTATACGTTACAACATAATACTATGTAACGTTACACATTGTATAGTAATACTATATAACGTAATATTATATAACGTTACACGTTGTATAGTAATAGTATATTTACGCTACATCGTAATAGTATATACCGTTATACGTTATATAGTAATAGTTTATAACGTTATACGTTATAACGTAATATCATATAACGTTATACGTTATAACGTAATACTATATAACGTTACACGTTGTATAGTAATAGTATATTTACGATACATCGTAATAGTATATAACGTTATACGTTATATAGTAATAGTTTATAACGTTATACGTTATGACGTAATACTATACAACGTTATACGATATATCGTAATATTATATAACGTTGTACATTATAACGTAATACCATATAACGTTATACGTTATAGCGTAATACTATATAACGTTACACGTTGTATAGTAATACTATATAACGTTATACGTTATAACGTAATATCATATAACGTTATACGTTATGACGTAATTCTATATAACGTTACACGTTGTATAGTAATAGAATATAACGTTATACGTTACATCGTACTACTATATAACGTTATACGTCATAAGGTAATACCATATAACGTTATACGTTACAACATAATACTATGTAACGTTACACATTGTATAGTAATACTATATAACGTAATACTAAATAGCGTTACACGTTGTATAGTAATAGTATATTTACGATACATCGTGATATTATATAACGTTATACGTTATATAGTAATAGTTTATAACGTTATACGTTATGACGTAATACTATACAACGTTATACGTTATATCGTAATAGTACATAACGTTATACGTTATATAGTAATAGTTTATAACGTTATACGTTATGACGTAATACTATATAACGTTACACGTTTTATAGTAATAGTATATTTACGATACATCGTAATAGCATATAACGTTATACGTTATATAGTAATAGTTTATAACGTTATAAGTTATGACGTAATACTATATAACGTTATACGTTATATCGTAATATTTTATAACGTTACACGTTGAATAGTAATAGTATATTTACGATACATCGTAATAGTATATAACGTTATAGGTTATATAGTAATAGTTTATAACGTTATAAGTTATGACGTAATACTATATAACGTTACACGTTGTATAGTAATACTATATAACGTTACACGTTGTATAGTAATACTATATAACGTTACACGTTGTATAGTAATACTATATAACGTTATACGTTACATCGTAGTAGTACATAACGTTATACGTTATATAGTAATAGTTTATAACGTTATACGATATGACGTAATACTACATAACGTTATACGTTATGTCGTAATACCATATAACGTTATACGTTATAACGTAGTACTATACAACGTTATACGTTGCACCGTAATAGTACACAACGTTATACTTTATATAGTAATAGTTTATAGCGTTATACGTTATAACGTAATACTACATAACGTTATACGTTGTATCGTAATACTATGTAACGTTATACGTTATAACGTAATACCATATAACGTTATACGTTATAACGTAATACTATATAAAGTCACACGTTGTATAGTAATACTATATAACGTTATACGTTACATCGTAATAGTACATAACGTTATACGTTATATAGTAATACTATATAACGTTACACGTTATAACGCAATACCATATAACGTTATACGTTATAACGTAATAGTATATAACGTTACACGTTGTATAGTAATAGTATACAACGTTATACGTTACATCGTAAGAGTATATAACGTTACACGTTGTATATTAATAGAATATAACGTTATACGTTACATCGTAATACTATATAACGTTATACGTTACATCGTAATACTATATAACGTTATACGTTATAACGTAATATCATATAACGTTATACGTTATAACGTAATACTATATAACGTTACACGTTGTATAGTAATAGAATGTAACGTTATACGTTACATCGTAATACTATATAACGTTATACGTCATAAGGTAATACCATATAACGTTATACGTTACAACATAATACTATGTAACGTTACACATTGTATAGTAATACTATATAACGTAATACTATATAACGTTACACGTTGTATAGTAATAGTATATTTACGATACATCGTGATATTATATAACGTTATACGTTATACAGTAATAGTTTATAACGTTACACGTTACGACGTAATACTATATAACGTTATACGTTATATCGTAATACTATATAACGTTATACATTATAACGTAATACCATATAACGTTATACGTTATAACGTAATACTATGTAACGTTACACATTGTATAGTAATACTATATAACGTAATATTATATAACGTTACACGTTGTATAGTAATAGTATATAACGTAATATTATATAACGTTACACGTTGTATAGTAATAGTATATTTACGATACATCGTAATAGTATATAACGTTATACGTTATACAGTAATAGTTTATAACGTTATACGTTACAACGTAATACTATATAACGTTACACGTTGTATAGTAATACTATATAACGTTATACGTTACATCGTAGTAGTACATAACGTTATACGTTATATAGTAATAGTTTATAACGTTATACGATATGACGTAATACTACATACCGTTATACGTTATATAGTAATAGTTTATAACGTTATACGATATGACGTAATACTACATAACGTTATACGTTGTATCGTAATACTATGTAACGTTATACGTTATAGCGTAATACCATATAACGTTATACGTTATAACGTAATACTATATAAAGTTACACGTTGTATAGTAATACTATATAACGTTATACTTTTCATCGTAAGAGTATATAACGTTACACGTTGTATAGTAATAGAATATAACGTTATACGTTACATCGTAATACTATATAACGTTATACGTTACATCGTAATACTATATAACGTTATACGTTATATCGTAATACTATATAGCGTTATACATTATAACGTAATACCATATAACGTTATACGTTATAACGTAATACTATACAACGTTACACGTTGTATAGTAATACTATATAACGTTACACGTTGTATAGTAATACTATATAACTTTACACGTTATAACGTAATACCATATAACGTTATACGTTATATCGTAATACTATATAACGTTATACGTTACATCGTAGTAGTACATAACGTTATACGTTATATAGTAATAGTTTATAACGTTATACGATATGACGTAATACTACATACCGTTATACGTTATATAGTAATAGTTTATAACGTTATACGATATGACGTAATACTACATAACGTTATACGTTGTATCGTAATACTATGTAACGTTATACGTTATAACGTAATACCATATAACGTTATACGTTATAACGTAATACTATATAAAGTTACACGTTGTATAGTAATACTATATAACGTTATACTTTTCATCGTAAGAGTATATAACTTTACACGTTGTATACTAATAGAATATAACGTTATACGTTACATCGTAATACTGTATAACGTTATACGTTACATCGTAATACTATATAACGTTATACGTTATAACGTAATACCATATAACGTTATACGTTATAACGTAATACCATATAACGTTATACGTTATAACGTAATACTATATTGCGTTACACATGGTATAGTAATACTATATAACGTAATACGTTATAACGTAATACTATATAACGTTACACGTTTTATAGTAATAGTATATTTACGATACATAGTAATAGCACATAACGTTATACGTTATATAGTAATAGCTTATAACGTTATACGTTATGACGTAATACTATATAACGTTATACGTTATATCGTAATACTATATAACGTTACACGTTGTATAGTAATACTGTATGACGTTATACGTTATAATGTAATACTATATAACGTTACACGTTGTATTGTAATAGTATATAACGTTATACGTTATATCATAGTACTATATAACGTTATTCGTTATAATGTAATATCATATAACGTTATACGTTATAACGTAATACTATATAACGTTACACGTTTTATAGTAATAGTATATTTACGATACATAGTAATAGCACATAACGTTATACGTTATATTGTAATAGCTTATAACGTTACACGTTATAACGTAATACTATGTAACGTTACACATTGTATAGTAATACTATATAACGTAATACGTTATAACGTAATACTATATAACGTTACACGTTTTATAGTAATAGTATATTTACGATACATAGTAATAGCACATAACGTTATACGTTATATAGTAGTAGCTTATAACGTTATACGTTATGACGTAATACTATATAACGTTGTACGTTATAACGTAATACTATATAACGTTACACGTTGTATAGTAATAGAACATAACGTTATACGTTACATCGTAATACTATATAACGTTATACGTCATAACGTAATACCATATAACGTTATACGTTACAACATAATACTATGTAACGTTACACATTGTATAGTAATACTATATAACGTAATATTATATAACGTTACACGTTGTATAGTAATAGTATATTTACGCTACATCGTAATAGTATATACCGTTATACGTTATATGGTAATAGTTTATAACGTTATACGTTATAACGTAATATCATATAACGTTATACGTTATAACGAAATACTATATAACGTTACACGTTGTATAGTAATAGTATATTTACGATACATCGTAATAGTATATAACGTTATACGTTATATAGTAATAGTTTATAACGTTATACGTTATGACGTAATACTATACAACGTTATACGATATATCGTAATATTATATAACGTTGTACATTATAACGTAATACCATATAACGTTATACGTTATAGCGTAATACTATATAACGTTACACGTTGTATAGTAATACTATATAACGTTATACGTTATAACGTAATATCATATAACGTTATACGTTATGACGTAATTCTATATAACGTTACACGTTGTATAGTAATAGAATATAACGTTATACGTTACATCGTACTACTATATAACGTTATACGTCATAAGGTAATACCATATAACGTTATACGTTACAACATAATACTATGTAACGTTACACATTGTATAGTAATACTATATAACGTAATACTAAATAGCGTTACACGTTGTATAGTAATAGTATATTTACGATACATCGTGATATTATATAACGTTATACGTTATATAGTAATAGGTTATAACGTTATACGTTATAACGTAGTACTATACAACGTTATACGTTATATCGTAATAGTACATAACGTTATACGTTATATAGTAATAGTTTATAACGTTATACATTATGACGTAATACTATATAACGTTACACGTTTTATAGTAATAGTATATTTACGATACATCGTAATAGCATATAACGTTATACGTTATATAGTAATAGTTTATAACGTTATAAGTTATGACGTAATACTATATAACGTTATACGTTATATCGTAATATTTTATAACGTTACACGTTGAATAGTAATAGTATATTTACGATACATCGTAATAGTATATAACGTTATAGGTTATATAGTAATAGTTTATAACGTTATAAGTTATGACGTAATACTATATAACGTTACACGTTGTATAGTAATACTATATAACGTTACACGTTGTATAGTAATACTATATAACGTTACACGTTGTATAGTAATACTATATAACGTTATACGTTACATCGTAGTAGTACATAACGTTATACGTTATATAGTAATAGTTTATAACGTTATACGATATGACGTAATACTACATAACGTTATACGTTATGTCGTAATACCATATAACGTTATACGTTATAACGTAGTACTATACAACGTTATACGTTGCACCGTAATAGTACACAACGTTATACTTTATATAGTAATAGTTTATAGCGTTATACGTTATAACGTAATACTACATAACGTTATACGTTGTATCGTAATACTATGTAACGTTATACGTTATAACGTAATACCATATAACGTTATACGTTATAACGTAATACTATATAAAGTCACACGTT
The DNA here is from genome assembly GCF_910591885.1 of Bombus terrestris. Taxonomy (NCBI): domain Eukaryota; kingdom Metazoa; phylum Arthropoda; class Insecta; order Hymenoptera; family Apidae; genus Bombus; species Bombus terrestris. The sequence continues at coordinate 15,878,887 of NC_063271.1, read as the reverse complement.
GTATAGTAATACTATATAACGTTATACGTTACATCGTAATAGTACATAACGTTATACGTTATATAGTAATACTATATAACGTTACACGTTATAACGCAATACCATATAACGTTATACGTTATAACGTAATAGTATATAACGTTACACGTTGTATAGTAATAGTATACAACGTTATACGTTACATCGTAAGAGTATATAACGTTACACGTTGTATATTAATAGAATATAACGTTATACGTTACATCGTAATACTATATAACGTTATACGTTACATCGTAATACTATATAACGTTATACGTTATAACGTAATATCATATAACGTTATACGTTATAACGTAATACTATATAACGTTACACGTTGTATAGTAATAGAATGTAACGTTATACGTTACATCGTAATACTATATAACGTTATACGTCATAAGGTAATACCATATAACGTTATACGTTACAACATAATACTATGTAACGTTACACATTGTATAGTAATACTATATAACGTAATACTATATAACGTTACACGTTGTATAGTAATAGTATATTTACGATACATCGTGATATTATATAACGTTATACGTTATACAGTAATAGTTTATAACGTTATACGTTACGACGTAATACTATATAACGTTATACGTTATATCGTAATACTATATAACGTTATACATTATAACGTAATACCATATAACGTTATACGTTATAACGTAATACTATGTAACGTTACACATTGTATAGTAATACTATATAACGTAATATTATATAACGTTACACGTTGTATAGTAATAGTATATAACGTAATATTATATAACGTTACACGTTGTATAGTAATAGTATATTTACGATACATCGTAATAGTATATAACGTTATACGTTATACAGTAATAGTTTATAACGTTATACGTTACAACGTAGTAGTACATAACGTTATACGTTGTATAGTAATACTATATAACGTTATACGTTACATCGTAGTAGTACATAACGTTATACGTTATATAGTAATAGTTTATAACGTTATACGATATGACGTAATACTACATACCGTTATACGTTATATAGTAATAGTTTATAACGTTATACGATATGACGTAATACTACATAACGTTATACGTTGTATCGTAATACTATGTAACGTTATACGTTATAGCGTAATACCATATAACGTTATACGTTATAACGTAATACTATATAAAGTTACACGTTGTATAGTAATACTATATAACGTTATACTTTTCATCGTAAGAGTATATAACGTTACACGTTGTATAGTAATAGAATATAACGTTATACGTTACATCGTAATACTATATAACGTTATACGTTACATCGTAATACTATATAACGTTATACGTTATATCGTAATACTATATAGCGTTATACATTATAACGTAATACCATATAACGTTATACGTTATAACGTAATACTATACAACGTTACACGTTGTATAGTAATACTATATAACGTTACACGTTGTATAGTAATACTATATAACTTTACACGTTATAACGTAATACCATATAACGTTATACGTTATATCGTAATACTATATAACGTTATACGTTACATCGTAGTAGTACATAACGTTATACGTTATATAGTAATAGTTTATAACGTTATACGATATGACGTAATACTACATAACGTTATACGTTACAACGTAATACTATGTAACGTTACACATTGTATAGTAATACTATATAACGTAATATTATATAACGTTACACGTTGTATAGTAATAGTATATAACGTAATATTATATAACGTTACACGTTGTATAGTAATAGTATATTTACGATACATAGTAATAGCACATAACGTTATACGTTATATTGTAATAGCTTATAACGTTACACGTTATAACGTAATACTATGTAACGTTACACATTGTATAGTAATACTATATAACGTAATACGTTATAACGTAATACTATATAACGTTACACGTTTTATAGTAATAGTATATTTACGATACATAGTAATAGCACATAACGTTATACGTTATATAGTAGTAGCTTATAACGTTATACGTTATGACGTAATACTATATAACGTTGTACGTTATAACGTAATACTATATAACGTTACACGTTGTGTAGTAATAGAACATAACGTTATACGTTACTTCGTAATACTATATAACGTTATACGTCATAACGTAATACCATATAACGTTATACGTTATAACGTAATAGTATATAACGTTACACGTTGTATAGTAATAGTATACAACGTTATACGTTACATCGTAAGAGTATATAACGTTACACGTTGTATAGTAATAGAATATAACGTTATACGTTACATCGTAATACTATATAACGTTATACGTTACATCGTAATACTATATAACGTTATACGTTATAACGTAATATCATATAACGTTATACGTTATAACGTAATACTATATAACGTTACACGTTGTATAGTAATAGAATATAACGTTATACGTTACATCGTAATACTATATAACGTTATACGTCATAAGGTAATACCATATAACGTTATACGTTACAACATAATACTATGTAACGTTACACATTGTATAGTAATACTATATAACGTAATATTATATAACGTTACACGTTGTATAGTAATAGTATATAACGTAATATTATATAACGTTACACGTTGTATAGTAATAGTATATTTACGATACATAGTAATAGCACATAACGTTATACGTTATATTGTAATAGCTTATAACGTTACACGTTATAACGTAATACTATGTAACGTTACACATTGTATAGTAATACTATATAACGTAATACATTATAACGTAATACTATATAACGTTACACGTTTTATAGTAATAGTATATTTACGATACATAGTAATAGCACATAACGTTATACGTTATATAGTAGTAGCTTATAACGTTATACGTTATGACGTAATACTATATAACGTTGTACGTTATAACGTAATACTATATAACGTTACACGTTGTATAGTAATAGAACATAACGTTATACGTTACTTCGTAATACTATATAACGTTATACGTCATAACGTAATACCATATAACGTTACACGTTGTATAGTAATAGTATATTTACGATACATCGTATTATTATATAACGTTATACGTTATATAGTAGTAGTTTATAACGTTATACGTTATGACGTAATACTATACAACGTTATACGTTATATCGTAATATTATATAACGTTGTACATTATAACGTAATACCATATAACGTTATACGTTATAGCGTAATACTATATAACGTTACACGTTGTATAGTAATAGTATATTTACGATACATCGTATTATTATATAACGTTATACGTTATATAGTAGTAGTTTATAACGTTATACGTTATGACGTAATACTATACTACGTTATACGTTATATCGTAATATTATATAACGTTGTACATTATAACGTAATACCATATAACGTTATACGTTATAGCGTAATACTATATAACGTTACACGTTGTATAGTAATAGTTTATAACGTTATACGATATGACGTAATACTACATAACGTTATACGTTATAACGTAATACTACGTAACGTTGCACATTGTATAGTAATACTATATAACGCAATATTATATAACGTTACACGTTGTATAGTAATAGTATATTTACGCTACATCGTAATAGTATATACCGTTATACGTTATATAGTAATAGTTTATAACGTTATACGTTATAACGTAATGTCATATAACGTTATACGTTATAACGTAATACTATATAACGTTACACGTTGTATAGTAATAGTATATTTACGATACATCGTAATAGTATATAACGTTATACGTTATATAGTAATAGTTTATAACGTTATACGTTATGACGTAATACTATACAACGTTATACGATATATCGTAATATTATATAACGTTGTACATTATAACCTAATACCATATAACGTTATACGTTATAGCGTAATACTATATAACGTTACACGTTGTATAGTAATACTATATAACGTTATACGTTATAACGTAATATCATATAACGTTATACGTTATAACGTAATACTATATAACGTTACACGTTGTATAGTAATAGAATATAACGTTATACGTTACATCGTAATACTATATAACGTTATACGTCATAAGGTAATACCATATAACGTTATACGTTACAACATAATACTATGTAACGTTACACATTGTATAGTAATACTATATAACGTAATACTAAATAGCGTTACACGTTGTATAGTAATAATATATTTACGATACATCGTGATATTATATAACGTTATACGTTATATAGTAATAGTTTATAACGTTATACGTTATGACGTAATACTATACAACGTTATACGTTATATCGTAATAGTACATAACGTTATACGTTATATAGTAATAGTTTATAACGTTATACGTTATGACGTAATACTATATAACGTTACACGTTTTATAGTAATAGTATATTTACGATACATCGTAATAGCATATAACGTTATACGTTATATAGTAATAGTTTATAACGTTATAAGTTATGACGTAATACTATATAACGTTATACGTTATATCGTTATATTTTATAACGTTACACGTTGAATAGTAATAGTATATTTACGATACATCGTAATAGTATATAACGTTATAGGTTATATAGTAATAGTTTATAACGTTATACGTTATAACGTAATATCATCTAACGTTATACGTTATAACGTAATATCATATAACGTTATACGTTATAACGTAATATCATATAACGTTATACGCTGTAACGTAATACTATATAACGTTACACGTTGTATAGTAATACTATATAACGTTATACGTTACATCG